>NC_092459.1:52425747-53717078 GCF_047495875.1 Pithys albifrons albifrons | reverse complement strand
TCCCCTGGGATGGTGAGGAGGTGTAAGGAAGATGGAGTGAGACCATGAGGTGCAATTCGCTCGTGAAGTGATGGGACAAGGACTGTAGTTTTAGTGTTTAGAAGCCACACGTGGAAACGGATTGGCTTTCTTGCTCACTGAAGGCTCAGCATGCATTTGAGAGCTGCTGCTGCTGCTGTGAATTGCCCAAGAAGCATTCACCAAGCAAAGTTACGAAATTCTAAACTAGTTACATGTGAGCTTTTGTCCACTTGCCAGCAAGATTGTAAAATTTTCATGTCCACCTGGCAAAGTCAGTTCCATTTGCATGATAAACACCATCTGCAGATAGTATCATACCTGACCTAACAAATTCTTGAACTTGCACTCCCCAGCAATGTGTAATTTTAAAAGTTGTTTTGGCCACATGTCAGCATAACGCTGCTGTTACTTAATTTAACAAGACTTAATTAAACTGATGCTATATTGATGAGTGTATTAGAAACATACATGTTCAGTAAAGTGTATTTGTTCTTCTTTTCTTTGCTAGTTAAAGCAAGTGTTTAACTTTTGATAACATTCTTTCTATTTTCTTTTTTGTGGTTTTCTTTTTTCTTTACTATGTCTCTTTTCCTGTCCCTAAAGTAGTTCCATATGTGGTTTGGATGCTTGGCTGAAAGCCTTTGATATCAATACTGTGTTTTTGCTGTCTTCACTAACAGCCAAAATAAGTGTGTGGCTGACCCTAGACATTGGTTTTTATGTGACTGGGTGTCTTGCATTTTGTCTTGCAAAATACCTATTTCTACTTGAAGATTTCTTACTATTTCCATAACTCTTGCTCTACAGCATGCTAAAATTATGGGTATCTTTTAATTGTGTCTCAAGGCCTTTGACTTTTCATTTTTGGAGAATTTTCCACCTTGTATTGGTTCAATCACATTGTAGATAGGTGTTCCTGAAATTTGTAGAAGGTGGCAGATTTGGTTAGGGAACTTACTGTGACCCAAAGACATAAGCTGTGTTTATGATTTATATTGATTGGTGGTTTGAAAGCAGGATGCTAAAGTGTTTGGGGGAGAGATAAAAGTCATCTCCTGCAGTTCTGGCTTGACTGCCCTCTCTCATAGCTGAGAACCAGGTGCTGGAGCACTGCATGAATGCTGGCTGCCTCCCTCCCTGGTGTGCCAGTCTTAATGCCAGCTAAAAGGAGATCAGAAGTCAGGAGCTGTGTCCTTACACGACACTGGGAGTCAAACTGGGAATGGGAACAAAATCCAGGTTGCTGACAACACATTTAGTGTTTTAGGCATTTTTTTATCATCAATTTCAACAGCATAGTTGTAGGAGCTTTCAAAATGTGTAAAATAGAGGGTGCTATTTGTCCCTCTCTAGTAAACTTGTTTAGGGCCTTTGCCTTGTCAGAATGCTGAATGTAACTCAAACTTCAAAGTCCAGGAAATGATGAGGTAAAGGCCAGCACATATCTTAATATGATCTTAATTCTGCCCAAGGAACTGATTATATCCATTGGAACAGCTCAATAACATGAGTATTTATAAAAATCAGGTAGGAAAAATTGAGAAAATACATTTCTGTTTGCATTTTCAGCTTTTAGTGTACACGCTCCAGCTTCAAGTAGTCGGGGCATGGTGTTAGCTCGCAGCCGGTGCTGCCTTTGGAGAAGCCAGTGTACCTTTATAAGGATGGGATTTCTTAGGCTGCCTTGTTAATGACAAGGGTTTCTTCCCACATGCATTGCCACTGATGTGATGAGATGTGACATGACGGTAGTTTGTGGGCACAATGAGATGTCACAGAATGAAGGAATCCTCAGACCAAAGGGGGAGGATTTGTAACATTGAGGCTGAGAATATTTAAAAATGTATTGCAGGAACATTTGCTGTAGCTTGTTTGCTTTAGATGACTAATGCAAAATTGGATGTGGCCCATGGTGGCTGTGCTTTCTTCCTAGGGGGGTTGTAGTGCTTGTAACATGGAATAAAATGTTCTTAAAGAAGGTTTCAGCTGCAGTTTCATGCTTATATTACCTTAACCTCTTATTTCCAAATTAAGTTGTGAGGATTTTGCTACCCTTCACATTTCTGAAGGATGTTTCCCTGCTTGTAAGATCTTCGGTCACTTTGACATTAATTACATTAAATAAATATTTTTTCAGTACTGTCATGCAACAGCTTTTCTTTATTAGGGTAGGGAAGGCGTGTGTCTAGGAGTCCAGTGATATGGCCTTCCCCTGGGATACAGGAGACCCAGATTTTAATTCCTTTGACCTGGAAGACATGAACAGGCATATTAAGTCAATTCAGGGTTAATTTTGTATTTATGTAGTATTCTGTCGTGGGCAGGGCCAGTAATAAGTGAATAAGGTATAAACAGCTCAGGAAAAGCACTTTAGTCTTTCCAGCTTTTTGATGTATCTTTATGTTTAGTAATGCTTGATGTGCTTTTCTTACATAAATTCTTCTAATGGGAGATCAGATACGTGATGTCCCAGAAGGTAGACTCAATTCCTTTCATACAGTAAAAAGGGAAATATTTATGCAAGGCTGCAGCTGGTGATGTTCAGAGGCCAATCCCAGGCTGGCTTGGCAGCCACATTCACCTCTTCAGACATGAGCTCAGGTCTCCATTGCTTCCTTGGACATGGAGACTGGAAGTGAGTGGTACTAACAGAGAGCATGATGGGTGGTTTCTGTGAGAAATGGTATGAGTTCAGGCAACTTGATAGGTCTGAAAAACCAGATATTCCTTTCTTAAGCCTGAAGGCAGTCCAA
The DNA here is from genome assembly GCF_047495875.1 of Pithys albifrons albifrons. Lineage (NCBI taxonomy): Eukaryota > Metazoa > Chordata > Aves > Passeriformes > Thamnophilidae > Pithys > Pithys albifrons. Next base: position 53,714,304 of record NC_092459.1, on the reverse strand, counting down.
GACTACAGTTACACCTTCCACTGACCACTACTTATCTCTCAATATTTTCTGCGGTTCTTGTTCAAAGGAGCATTGTAGAGAGAGGTGTATCCCAACGAGATCCTGGAAACTGTAGCCCTACAGTCTATCTATGGATTGATTAAACTGTCAGTCATTTATTTTCCTTTCACTGTGTTTGGTTCCATTTCTCAGAGGGAGGTAAAGAGACTGCAGGGAAACAGAGCCATTCTGACATTGTAAATTTTTCAATTTCTTTTTTGTTGGCACTGATCTTCATGTTGGCTGTGCTTCTTATGCAAAATCTGACTTTTCCATGCCAACTTCAGAGGATGTTGACCTGATTCCTCAGATGAGTTCTTACACTGCCCTCAGGATGTTCACAGAATTGCCTGTCCTTAAGGCCTGACCCCAGGTGGCTGGGACAGTCTCAGATTCAACATGCAAGTGCAACATTGCCTCACTGACCTGCGGTGGCTGTCCCAGAAGACTGTCTATAGGGTGGTTAGCATCAGATGCCCATCTGCTTATGACCACTCCTTTTTTAATGCCTCACATCACTCAGTACAGCTAGAATGAAGCCCTTAGTAGTGTTTTCATTATTGCTTTCCTGGTGGGACACTGGGTGTCAACAAATTGAAAAGAAAGCTGAGCCAGTAAAGGAGTTTTGGAATACTTGCAGACTTTTCTTTTTGGAGAGACCTGAGCTCCCTGGGATTTGCTGGGTTTGGGAACCACTTGATAACATTAGCTGCAAGCCTTTCCCCTCTGCAATACTCTGCTCTCTTCCTTTTGACACACAACCTTCCTCTGCTATCTCTACAAGAAGGCTTTCATGCAATCTGGCCTGTCAGCTGTTGCCTTTGTGCATTGTGTTGGATCTGGGATAAAGTGTAAGCTCCTCAGTTCTGATGCTGTACAATGTGGCATGAATGCTGATGGTGCTCTGGTTAAGAAAAATCAACCAAGCAAACTTAAAATTAACCATAATCAAGCAGATTTGAGAACAGTGAGTTCCTGGAAGTAGTCATATTTTTAAAGGTTTTCCTTTTCTTTCCCCTTTCAAAGCTATTCACCTTGATATTTTCACTATGGAAAACTGCATTGTTAGGAAACAGACTTGTGTGTAGATCTCAGAATTACAAGATTTGTCTTCGGAAAGCCACTTAGTGCTTGAAGTAGAAGCTAATCTACTTCACAAATGTCTTTTCTATTCTTTGTCTTATGAACAGCAGCAAGCAATCACACTGCAGAACATCACCTTGAGAAAGTACCGGTCTGTTTCTGTACATCTTTGTTATATGTTTCTATTTCTAGAGGTTTTTTCCACTAACCTTATGTGTGTCAGTGTGACCACTATGTGAAGATGGAACAATCTGCTGCAGCAGAGCTCCTTCAGGGAGATAGCTTAATCAGCCCTAGGGTGAGTTCTTAAGTAAAGAAGGTGAGAAGCTGTAGAAAAGAAGCAAAGATGTGAAATCTTTGAAAAGAAAAATGTGACTCACTGTGTAGAGGGGAGCAATTCTATTACACACTGCAAGGATAAATAGAAAGCAATTCTATTATAAATTGTGACCCATAAGTTGAGCATCCATCCTCATTTCCTTTGCTGTATTTAGCAGCTAGAAATCAAACTCACATGGATCCTCTAAAATATGGAACAAAAAAGTCCCACCTGTGCTGTAATCAAGCACCAGGATGCAGACAGAACCTCCCCAGTGCAGATCAGTACTAAGACCACAATCCATCCACTTGAGAAATGTTTTGTACATTAGTTTGATTTGTTTTTACCCAATACCCTGCTGTTTTAGGCATAAATTATCAAGGCAGTGTTGGCACTGTGAATAAATGTCTGCAGTTCTGTTTTCAACACTTTTTTAGGACTACAGGTATCTTTTTTAGGACTACAGCATCTTTAGTTGTAGTAGCCTATGTTTTTAATTTTGAGAAGGGCCAAATGCTGCAGTTAATACACCATGTAAAATTTAAGATATTCCAGCTCTGGCTGTAATCAGCAGGCTGTCAAGTTGTATCAGCCATTGGAAGCAGAGGGGAGGAGAAGATAGAAAATTAAGTGCTGTTGAGCTGCAAACGAAAAGTCAATGCATGGATTGACCTCTGTGTGTTTGTTTTTCATTGACAGGTTGATGACGCCTGAAAGTGAAATTCGGTTTGTCCACAAGCACATGGGTCTGGTGCCAGGCTGGGGAGGAGCTGCCCGGCTGGTACGGATCATGGGCAGTGGGGCAGCCCTGCAGCTGCTGAGTGGAGCTGCCCGGGTGGATGCTGAGAAAGCTTTGCACTTGGGATTCTCAGAGCAGACACTGTCATCTTCAGATGACATCTCCAGAGTGTTAGAAGAAGCCCGAGCCTGGCTGAATCAGTATACAGAGGGCCCAGCCAGTGTGATTCGGGCTATGAAAAAGGTGGTGACAGCAGGAAGAGAGCTCCCATTGGAAGCTGCCCTAAGGACAGAGAAGGACATTTTTGGAACTGTATGGGGTGGGCCTGCCAATTTGCAGGCATTGGCTAGAAGACCAAAGCATAAATGATGGTCAATGCATAAGAAATGTTCTTGACCTTTTTGCAAACAAAGCCTTCACTAAAGCAGGCATTAAGCTGAATCATTTAAAGAGTTGCCCATTTTAACTGGCATTAAAATTCCTGCCATTCACATCAGGCAGATATATTTGGTGTGCAACCATAGAGAAATCCCTGGCTGATTCTTTACTGTCCTAATCACCCACTGAATAGAGATTAGTGAAATTAGTATGTAAAGGTAAATACTGTATTGGAAATAGAACTATAATTCTTTTGGAATGAGGCTGAAGATTATTTTCTAGTGAGTTGATTTTGTTTTTCTAACTGGTATGGAAATTAATTACTTGAAAGTTAGGAGATTTATTTATTTGTGGAAGAGGTGCATCTAAAACTGCAAAATATGAGTTCCCCAACATGAAACCAAAGCCTTTAAGCTTGAAAAAGATGATAACTAGTGAGAGAATAGTTTTTATTCTTTCATCTCTAGTCAGTACTTCATATAATTGCTGAAAAAGAATCTGAGGATACTTCAATTTTAACGGTGCTTTTACAGAAGCTTTAACGTACTGAGAAGCTTCTAGCCCCCACTCACTGACATAATTCAGGTTTTTAAGTGCATTTAGGTGTCTTCTCACTGCTCAAGGAATCAACTGCCTACACATGCATCTGCACATGCATCCTGGACCTGTGCAAAGCTGCTGACCTGGTTCTTTATATAGAACCTATCCGAAATCTTGGAAAGCCATGACATATCATGCCCCAAAATGGGATGTCCTTAACTGACTGTGTGGTCACAGTGCTTCAGCATTCTGGTAAGATGTGTGTGGTTAAGTCTGTGTCTTTCTTCAAAGCATTTTTATTGCAAGGGCATATTTGGGCTGACCAGAAGATTTGGAACTGAGTCTCCACTTCATGCCAGTGACTATGCAAGTAATTAGATAGTGGGGATGGTTTTCCCTTTAGAAACTGACACAGAGTCCTTGCTTTGGAGGATGATTCTTAAATATCTATGAGAGCAAAACCATACAGACATACCTATGACTGAGAGTTTCCTGTACTGTTGGTAGGATACACTTGTCTCTAAATCCAGCAGGGACAGAGATCTGAGCCCAGGACCCAAGTACTGCATGGGAGCATGTTAAGGAGGAAACTGGGCTGTGTGCTTGGCCTGACCAGGTTTAACTAGCTCCAGATCATGGAACAAGCTCCCTTAGGAAAAGAAGGCAATTTCTCGGATGGAAATCCATGTCACCATATCTGTCTACAGTGTAGCAGGATTCCCAAGTGTTAGACAGTGAGGTAACTATATGTTTGAGGACCTGGGAACAAATCAATGATGGGAATTAGCCTTGGACTGTATGTTAAGATTCTGCAGGTTTTCAAGCAGATACTGTGATCTGCTGAGCATGTTTTACTATATGGGTTTCACAGCATGGAGTATGCATAGCCTGAAGCAAGCAAGAGAAATGCTGCAGAAAGGCATGTGTTTTGAGTTGGCACATCAGAGAAGATAAGTAACACTGTGTAGATCCTGCATCTTTGCCTTAGTATCTGAAGCACTGATGGAGGAAGATTTCAAATCTCTCTTCCCAAAAATAAAGTTCAATTTTTACTTTTAGGTTAGAGAAGAGACAGGAATGAGAACATGGGGAGATAGTGTTCTGGTTTGTGCCTCTTTCTCCTCTGCCTCTTTTTATCCAATAGCTCAGTTGTTAGTCCTTTGTTTAGCTGGATTCTTTCCATGCCCTGAAAAGACTTCAAACCTGTTACTTCACAGTTACAAGTTTTAATATAGTTGGCAGCACTTGACCATTTAGTAATGAAACTGTTCTGGTTTTAATGAAGTTCCTCAAGACTCACGAGGGATTCCAGACTACCAGTTGTCAGTGAACCTTCAAAGCATGCTCCAGTCCATACTCGTTCAGCTTTTTGCATCAGTAGCACATCACGTTGTTGTGAGTCAAAAAGAAAAAGTGCTTTAAAGGGCAACTGGTTATGTCTTTGCTAGTAGCAGGAATAAATTTACCATTACTAGTACTGTAATTACATTTTAAATATGGGTGTGAGAATTGCTTAGGACCCAAGCAAGACTTTTGAATATATTTTTTTATTTTGTGTATTAGGCCCATAAGTGTATTCTGTGTACTGGGTGATACAAACTTGAAAAGGAGGAAATTGTAGGAAAAAAGCAGAATCTGGTTTTCTTAACACTTTGAACCAGATCTGTACTGCCAGTAAGTAAAACTCTGTATGTACACCCATTGGGGATCTCTTTCCATTTTGATTTGAAGAGAATAAGCTTACTTCTCATTTCAGCAAATGAGTTTCCCCAGCCACCCTCTCTGACTTGTGTCAAAGGCCAATGTTTGTTTCTAAGAAAACAGGACAAATATTTAACTAGAACAGAGCAAGACATGCTCAGAAAAGTTTCAAAAAGGGTTATGGGAACTCATTTTGTTGGTATCACAGATATGCCAAACATGGGTACAGGACAGTCTGAAGATCATTACAGGTTTTGATCAAGGATTTTCTCAGTAGTCTAATCCCATAGTCTCTGATCTGTTCTCTATTTTAAAAGCAGCTAAAGCTGTTCATAGGAAAACCAGCCCAAGTAAAATAACATGAGTGCTACGATGAGAGCTCCAGCCTGAGATTAAATGGAATCTTGTTTTACTCCTTTGAAAGCTAAATGCTTTATTTTATATAATACTTGCTTATTATCTAAAGTGACAAATATCTGTAACCAGCAGGTAATAAGCACTTGTATTTTCTGTACAACTATTAAAGACAAGAAGCTTCCTCTTAGGCTTTTTTCCCCTTCTGAAATGGCTTAAACCAAACAAGCACTAAATGCAGAAAATGAATTTCAAGCATCAAAATTGATAGTCCCAGTGTCCTAATTAAATAGCATGCTAGCTTTTGTACTTCCTAGGGGCTTGTTTGCCAGCTCCCTCCTCAGCAAACTAAGTTTCCTGCTACATTGTCAAATGCCTGTCTTGTTCTTTCCTCCGTGTACTGGGACACAGCCTGAGGGCTTAATGGGGGTGTAGATTCTGCACCAAGCATTTAAGGGTTGGATGCTGTAGATTACTTGTAGCAAAAGAAATACTTCTATCTAACTTTCTGCTGCTAGAATCATACTAATCAAATGGTCAATCAAGATAAGCAAGGTGTTCTTGCAGAACGCTTGGTTCACTATCTGATTATTTTTTTTAACCATGACAGAGGACTCCTGCATCTGTGATTTTCTGTTCTGGAAATGAAGAGATGCCATAGATTTTATAGTATTTAAATTTCCGTTCTGCTCCAGTATGCATTTCTCTGGCTATGCTGTACAGGTTGAAATTCACTTAATTCATGGAATTACAGAAAACCACATAATGCAGTGTGGCTGTGGCTTTGCTAAAATAGACAGAGAATACCCCAAGAATAATCACTGATGAAGTTATTTGTAGACTGGGCTGAAAATCCCAAAATTAAATATATAGTGAGTTGAGTTCTTGTGTTTTTGTTCTTGCTTTCTTCAGCACATACCCTCACATAAAGTAAAACTGACTAGAGGGCTGGCACAGGTCTGTCCAAGATTAGACATGTCAGCCATCATTACAGCAAAGGAGACCATTATAGAAATTTAAATCTAGCATCTTTAAAAATGGCCCTTTTAGTTCCTTTCAAATGGTTGTTTGCCTAAAGCAACTTTTGTTTTCAGATCTGTAGTAGCTATGCATCAGCTACTGTCCCTTTCTATTTGAGGATACATATACTACAAACCAGAGTTTAATTAACTTTATTATAAAGGTTGAGTCTCGAATCAGTGCTGTTTCTTGATTTGAATAAAATGTAAAACAACTGCCACAGACAGAAAAGACAAGCTGTTTTTCACAATGTGGCTTCCAATACTCTGTGATACATGGAAGTCCATTTGTAGAAATGCAGCTCCCAGATTACTTGTATGTGCATAACACTGCCCCTTCTGTCCTACCACTAGTTTTGCTATGAACAGACAAACAGCAATACAGTCCTTAATATCCTCAGTTGGTTAAAACTAGGTTGTAATAATGCCAATGTCATGGGTTCAATCCCCTGTGTGGGCCATTGACTTAAGAGTTGGACTCAATGATCCTTGTGGGTCCCCTCCAACTCAGAATAGTCTGTGTGTGATCCATGTCCTTTGTTATACACTCAATTCTGATCACTTACGCTCTTTTATTTCAACAGTCAGGGATGCAAGAACTTCAGGATGCCACTCAAAGCCAGTACTCTCTTTTGGGAAAAACAGGAAGCTGTTTTATGATAATTTTCTTTTAAACTCCTCCAGTGAAGTTCAATTAAACTGGAAACATACCGGAGGTTGTTACTGATAAAATGCAGTTTTATTAAATTATAAATTCCGTAACAAAAACGAGACAGATCAAGAAAGACCTCAAAAACAAAACTACAAGGACTAGATGGCAAAGCCAGTGAAAAAGCCATGGAGAGTGTATAGGTAAGGATTTGCAACACAAGTTAACAGCATTTTTACATTTCCATTGAAAGAAGGTAAATGATTGCTCTTGTCTAGCAAAAACACATTTTAACTCCAAACTCACATCTATTTTCTCACATTAAATTAAGCATCCTGCTCACACCCAACACCCTGCCTGATTCCACATTGCTTTAGTGTTCTTTTCATGTATCAATCCATGCAAAAAGTAGTAAGACACTTAATGCAACAGTCAGATAACGAAGACAATTCAAGTTGTACAGTAGATATACATTGGCCAAAGAGGGATAGAGGATCTCCAGGGAAGAATGCTACAAAATAAACAAGACATTTTCAAGAAAACTGGGCATGGCTAAGCAGCTTTCAAACCACTAACAAGACAACCCAGTTTCCTACATTTAAGAGTCTTCCAGCTGAGACATGTTAAGAGACTTAAGTTAAAACAGGCCAAATCTGTTGCTCCCCTTCACCCCACCCTCCCACCAAACACACTGCTAGGTTTGAGTGCGATGCTGATGTGGACAGAAAATTTACAGAAAATTACAATGAGTTGGTTTTTTGCATGGCTCTAGATTTAAACTTCAGTGACTGTGCACTGTCCATCTGGCCTTCTAGATCTCACACTTGTGTTTACCCCCCCACCCCCTGCCACTGGTCTATCTGCTCCTGACTGGCTTGCACTGGCATTCAAGTGTCTCTGCTGGACAGAGGACGGGCGTTGCTGAAGGTGGGCAGACACATCCTCGCTATCGCTGCTGGCATCCGATTCGGTCTCCTCAACAGAGGTGTCGGGGGCTGGTACCCTACCAGAAGATGATGATTCATGGTCTTCTTCTCCCTCTCCCCTATGACTCCTTTCAGCCATACTGTCTCCATTTATTTGCAAGTGGGCAAAAGAGTTCTCCAGAGAATTGCTTGCATCAGGTGATGGCGTTGAAGGACTCATCAGCTGGCCATCGAGTGATGGCAGGGGCCTCACAGAAATGGGTGCTAGAGGCTGCACAGCTGCAGCCCCTGGAGTCAGTGTGCTGTCTGCACCATCAGCAGAGCTCTCTCTTGCCAGGTTGACAGTGTTAGTGTCACAGTCCAGCCTCAGCCCAGCCACTCCCTTCTTTGGTATATCTATTATGTCCCGCTTTATTTTTCTGCGACGTCCATGCTCATTTCGCCTATACTGAACCATATTTTCAAGATCTGCTACATATAAAAACCCAGCAATTAGCATTTCAGTGCTCTTTTTACCTTTGGAAAAGGCATCTTCCAGCTCTCTGCTGGTACGTTCATCATACTGCCACCAACCATTTCTACCTTCATAGTACCAAGCGTATTCTCCGTTGCCTCTGCTGGCTGCTTTGAGTTCTTCAGGTGACAATAAGGTTGGCTTGTCAAGAAAATCCTCAGGAATCTCCTGCCGGCAGAGTGCACATCGTTTCCCAAGCCAAGAAGCTCCCTTCACACACAGATAGCAGAAAACATGTTTACAAGGCAGACTTACTGGATGGACACAGGTTTGCAGACAGATAGCACATTCAGGGACTGGCAGGGAAGGTGCTGCATTAGTACACGACTCATTTGTCTTCCTGTTTGTGGGAAGCATGTTGATTGAATGATCTATTTCACCACAGCCAGCCATCCTGCAGAGGATCAAAGAGATTTAAATCAGTTTATTATGTCAACTTAAACTGGTACTTGGTAACACATTTGACCTAAATATTCACAGAATGAGATGCTTACCTTAATTTAAGGTAAGTTACAATTTATCAAGCTCAACTCAAAGAAACTCATAGGTTAATGCTTTGTTTCCTGAGGTGACAGACTGAACTGAGTACTGGGAGAATTTCTTTTGCTGATCACCAATCTTTCATCTGTTTAATTTTCACCATGTCAACATACCAAGTTAGAAAACAAATTTTGCAATTTCCTCTGTTCATTCTCCCTGAAGTATATTGTTGATTAATCAACCTTCAGCCAACCAGTTATGCTGGTGCCTCCTCAGGAAATTTAAAGAAACTATAGTTCTTTCCTCAAGAGGTGACCTAGCTGCAAACATTGAACAAGTTTTCTTCAGACTACTAGTGATCATGTTTGATTAAGGGATTGCCTGAACAGTACCTCAGGCTGGGTTTACACAGCAGAAAATAGGCCTGGCAGCAGCATCCACCTCAAGTACTCCCCCACTGTTTTTTTTAGTTCCCATGCACCATGGTACACTATCCCTCAATCTGGGCTCAGAACAAACACAGGGCTATGGAAAGAACCAGACTGGAAAACTGAGGCAGCTTTTTAAAAAATACATTGGATTCGTTCTTCCGAAACATCAAGTGAACTCTCTGATATATCTGAGTGCCTCTCAAAAGGAATCGCTGCTGACCCACAGAAGCAGCAATATATTCCAGAAGACACACAACTGTGACTGGAATGGCTTGTGAAGTCATTGCCTTTACTTGCTCTGGCCATATCATATTTCTGTCATTAAAGATGATTTTGTAACTGTAAGAGAACAGGGAATGCAAAACTGTGTTCCTCTGGCATTGTGTAGGATTTAAGTAGTTGAAAAATTCTAGCCTAAATACGCAAATGCCTTCTCAACTACATTTTTGCCATGGCAATCTTTCACAGTCTGTTTCATGGTAACTTTCCTTTTACTTATTGACAATCAAAACCAAACGCCACATATCAAATGAGGGAAAAGAATGGGCTTTGGAGAACGGGCCTTAAAAGGTGCCTTTTTGCATTTAAATTCCCAAGGAACTTCAAGACTGATACTCAACAAAACAGCCTTTCAGTGAAAGTAGTCTTTGTTGTACAGCTAGGAATAATTCCTGCAAAACTACCACAGGCATGTGGGTCAAAAGGGATGTTTACAGGTCATGTAGTCCAGTCTCCTGCTCCACCATGGCACCAACACCAGTACTACATTAGATCAGCCGTGGCTTTGTCTAGCTGAGTTTTTTTGAAACCTGCAAGGATGAAGATACCACAGCCTCCCTGGACAGCTTATTCTAATGTTATACACATTTCCAGCAGAATGTGTTACCTCAAGAGAAAATATCTAGTATTACTGTAAAGGCCTCCACTGCTTTAAAAATCTTAGGAATACATGTTGAGATTAAAAAAAATAAAATTATGCTTTAGTATCTGTATTTTCTTTACAATAATGTATTATATGCTGTTTACTTAAAAATATATTTCTGTATGCTGCCTTTCTTTCCTTTTAAAAGACCAATGACTTTTTAATCCTTTTTTACCAAATAATTATTTTAAAAGCTCTACAGCTCAAAATACTTTTTTCCTGAAGCAGCACATAATTGTATCCACCTATGTTTCAGTTTCATGTCTGAATTTCTTTCTTGGAGACTAATGACAAGCCTGCATAGTAGTTCTTAAATCAGCAAGCCAGATGCAGACACAGCATTATCTACCAGCTGGTAACTGTTTTCACTGCACAGTTCACATCTGTGTGTGAGATCCATACTAACAACATTGTGAACGTTTTGGAAGCCTCACACTTCTGAGGTTCTACTTTGCAACAGGTTTTTGCAGCAAATTAGGGGGGAGAAGCTTATTAGAAATAGGGGAGAAGAAAGTCTGTTGAGATTTCAGAATACTCATCAGCACAACCCAACTGGTATTTCACAACAGAAGAGCTGAAAGAGAAATTCATGTATTGATTAATTTGTGCTAACCATGGCTGAGGGAAAGGATCTGAATTTTCAAGTGCCCCCATAATGAGATACTACTGTACAAAAAGGCACAGCAGCAGAAATTTTTACTTCCATGCTAGAGTTTTACAAAAGGCTGCTTCTCTCTGAGTATCTTTTATAAGGTTATTCTTTTCAGAGTCAAAGAAAAGATTAAAACAACCTGTAGGAAGCAACTTCTATAAAAGTCACGTAACATAATTGAGATTTTGGAGGTGATTAAAATGCAGTGCAGGGATTAAAAGCACCATACACTTTGACAAACCAAACTCTGATACCATGAGCTAAACTAAAGATAGTTTACCCTGAGGTAATCTAAAAGAAAGCAAAAAATGGTAACATTTGAACTGTACTCAATAGGTCACTCATTAATCTGAGGAATCTTTGATTCCTTACTAGATCAAGGCAATAATGCAGGATTTAAAAAGAATAAATGCCTTATCTTGAAATTCCTATATGATTTTTAATGACTCTAAGGAAAATGTTATGTATAAAAACTAATAGAGGTGGAGGAGCAAACCCTTATCTATAAAAAAGTGCTTCCCAAGAACATAAAACTCTTAAAAGACAAGCACAACTGCAGTTGCATGTGCTCAGAATGCAGGACAATTATGCACTTGAAGACTCCTATCAACTGAACTGATGCTGTCTCACTTCTTGTTTTTAAAGGAAGATCTTAATTAATCCTTTTTTGTTTACCTTTTTAAGTATCAAATCTAGGTCACAGAGCTTGTTTATAAGCTCGTATGAGGATGCACATGTACGTAGATTTTTTACTGAAGAGGTAGCCCTTCAGAACAAAGGAAAAACATCTGGGACTGCTATTCTGCTACATTATGGCTCTGGAAGTGCTTTCATTGCAGCTTCATGGTATTAAGAACTAAACAAAGTGACTACACAGTATTTCTCCTGAAATTCAGAGTAATATTTTATAACAAGGTTCAATTAAAACAGGCTTCATATCAGAACTGTTATCAAACAGGAAAGTGGGTTTTTTTAGGAGGACTGGGTTCCCTTAAGACACTCCTGGCAACATGGAAAATTACATTATTGATTAGTGAGGCTAAAAATTAAACTTACAGAAAAAAAATGTAAAAATAATTTTATTTGAAGGATCCTCAATTCAGCTGTAAATAAGGTAACAAACAGCACCTGAACTGTGCATTTTAACATAGATACAGCCTAAAACCAAATGAGAAGGAATTAGTCCACAATCTTGGCAGATCTCACCTTTCTTTTAATTTTTTTTGTGTTTTTATTTTTAGCATTTAATTTTTAAGCTATGGGGCCTTCACCAACACACAAAGTACGGAAGAGGTGATAGGTAACAACCACATGAAAACATCCCAGGCCTTCTTCAATTCTAACAGAAGAAAAAGTAAGTTCACACAAAACCACCTCAAAACTGAGTAATTTTTCAAATTCCAGGTCAAATTCTAAGTGCAACTAAACAGTCTGTCAAGGAGCTGACATGTTTAATTCCATTAACAAAACAACAGCTTACGTTTTCTGATTAATTTCTATTGAAGCATGCCACAAGACTAAAATGTCCTCTCTTCAGATGTCTCCAGCTACGATGGCAGGGCCTCCTTCCCAAGGCTGGCTCATTCCTGACTTGTCCTGCCCAATGGGACACTACAGTGTTTCAGCTTCTCTGCAAACTAATGGAGAGCAAATAATACCACCGTTACAATGTTGTCCAGACGTACAAGCAAACAAAATACAATGTGATGGTTCTGTTACAGGAAAGAAATTACTATGCTTTTATTTACTTGATGCAGGCTATTTTCAGAATTCTGTTTTATTTTTTGCAATAATCAGTTTTGGCTCACAGTTTTTATTTTGATGTCTGGCTTAAGCAAATTATCTTTTTTTAAGTATTATAAAAGGCAATTATTTTTTACTATAGTAAATTAATTGCTCACTTCCATGCAGTGACCATGTACACAAAAGAAGAAACAAGACTGACAAGACAATTTAAATTAATTATATTCAGACAATTTAAAAAGTCACAATGGCTTCCTAAAGCTGTTTATAAAACTGTCTCATTTCATTCCAGAGGATACATCTAGACTTGTGTCTTGTCTCTTAACAGGGACTTGTATCAGATGCTTGAGTAAAAAACAGCACATGCAAAGACCTGATTTCCCTCAGGTCCTCTCCACATTTCAAGGCTCAGAGCTTTGCATCCTTGTCCTTTTTTACACAGATCACATGCATTCATTTAATGAATGAACCTCAGAACCATTTGACATTTTTTCTTTGCATGTCTACATACCTGTGTCCTCAGACCAGCTTATAAACAAACAATGACCTAGATTTGATACTTAACAAGGTACACAAACAAAAAAATTAATTAGGACCTTCCTTTATTTCTTTAAAACATGCTGAAAAGCGCCAAGGTTCATCAAGGGAAAAAATGCCTGCAATCTCTGAAAAAAAAAGGAAAGACAAGGATGCAACTCAGTCTCCACACCTCTGAGCTAATACACCCCTCTTCAGGCTAGAGAGACAATGTCAGTCACAAATACACTTGGTATCTGTCACTGACCAGAATCTGAGCCAAGTCGTTTCACAAATACCTAATAATCACTGGAAACCAGTAAGTGTCTAACAAACACCTAAAAAATCCTACACTAGGGAAAGGAGACCATCAAAATTTCACTCCTGCATTCTCACATGCTAAACAGGAAGATATTGATCTGTAAGAACCACCTTCAGGGAATTCTCTGTAAAAAGACTGATGAACCACAGAGTTGCATCTTCCTTCTGGGCTGTAGCTTTCTGGATGATTCTTAAACACTCTGAATTACAATTATCAGTTGCTGCAACACATTACGTACAGGAATGATTTTAAGTAGACCTAAGAACATCAGCTCTTCATTCAAGTAAAGATTCATTTCAGCATAAATACAGTGCAGATCAGACACGTAAGAGTTGAGTAGAGTCAAGGAGTGACAAGCCCCTGAAAGAACATGAAGTATTATAGTGTTCCATGCTATAGTCCATCATCAAATGATTAAACATTTGTCATTAGTAACATCAGAGGAAAGTGTTCTGATGACTTCAGTGTAAGAAACATTACTCAAATATGTTATTCTCCTTATAGCTGAGTTCCATTTAACGTCCACGTAGCTATTCTTAGAAAGAGCTCCTAAGGAAAAATGCAAAAATTAACAAGCCTATCCACACCTTCTCTCCCCTCATCACTGGAGCAGCTTTCCTTTCTTCACACATCAATCTGAAACCAAGAGCTGCAATAGCATTAAAATTTTGGCTCTAATTCACTGAGACAAGATACTATTATTTTCTGTGATCAAAGAGACAGTTGCAACAAGCTCGATGCTGTGGGTGTTCAGCCCTTCATCTCGGCAGCTGGCTTTCAGTGACTTCCTTCCATAGGTATCACCTGAAGCCTTTTATCTACTACCTCTCACAGTCCACTACTAGAGGTAGTAAAAATTAAATCATAAAATCAAATATTATGTGGAGATAGCAGAAAAACGTTGGGTCAGTTCTGGGAGATTTCTTAGGAAATAAAAATGCATGCACATATTAAAGGTATATAATTATACCTCGAAGAATCCAATTAAAGCATAATCACAGGATTGTGGTAAGGCAACTTTCCAATTGCTGCATAGCTCTTGAAAAGAACTAGTTCACACACTGACCTCTACGTAACCTCTACGTTTCATGACATGGTTATTTATTTAATAAGTCAGTCTTGAAAATTCTACTAAACGGACTGACAAACACCTGTGGTTACACACACGTGCCCTTCCTGAATGATGACTCCTCCTTCGAAGTCAAGTGGGTAAGAGCTGTGTTCTATACTTAGCAATTACTTTTTCTCTTTTTCCTGTTACACCCTCTGCAGCAACCTACAAGTATCCCTTCCTAAATCCCTGCATCCTATCACCTATTCTGAGGTGACCTATTTTGAAACTTTAAAGATGCAACAGATGAAAGGCAATGATCAGGAGCAAGAATTCATATTTGGCAACATCCCCTCCCAAACTGAGGCTCAGACAGCATATAACTGGTCTCTCTGCCCCCCTGAAAGTCTCTCTGGATGCTTCCTGGGAGAAGTCACATCCACTTCTTTCAGGCAACTTTCAGATTTTGAAGTGGTGGACTTCCTACAGACCTGTCCTGAAGATCAGTGGTTGTCCTGAAGATCAGTGTCAAACTTTTACTAGGCCAAGATTGAGTGAAACCATTTCTTGTCAGTTCGGTCAACTGTGTCCATTCCATTATCATGCCCAGTAAATTATCAGGCCCAGCACAATTTTTCTACCTTTCTATGTCTTTAAAAAAAAAACCAACAACAAAACCCAGCAACAATTAAAAAGAACAAAACCATAAACGTAACATACGCATTAAACAAGCCAGCTCCTAAATGTTGATGAAGAGTTACCTACACTCTTAAACCTCCTCTGTAAGTAAAATCTTAGCTTTTTAAAAACAAACAAGCACAAACACAAACCATTGGTAAATTCAACTAACATCAACTTCTAACCAAAACAGATAAAGACTGTTATTTGAGTCCTACTTCAAATGACAGATAATCTCACAAATTCTGCAACTCCACACAGATGACTCTATAACAGCTACCACAAATTCATCGTTTCCTCCCCTTGAAAAGTCAGCAGCTACAATATTACTTCATAAGAGTAAATTCTGTTCTGTAATAAAATACTTGGATTTTTTCCATCAAGCTCCCTAATTTATAACTCATTTATGGGGGGTAGGAGGGGAAAATGATCTCCAGAATTCTGCCCTTCCCCACAAGTCCCCACATGTCAAACAGTGTAAGCAGAAGGATGGTGGCTGATTTACTTAATAGAAAAAAATCACTCTCCTATCTGAAGGTCTGCTACTGTCAATATAATACCAGCTCAAGGTATTGAGTCTTATCAGGTATTTTTAAGACTGTCCCTGGCACTGGATAGCACAACAGATAAATAACCTATCTCTTTCCTGTTCTTGACTACTTTTCTGTATCCATTTCTTAAACTTAGAATATCTTCAGGAATTGCTGATTGTTATGAGTTGCCTGTCATTCCTTATCCCCTGGCTATTACACATTAATAAATCCCCAATGTTTATATGTACATTTAGAACTGAATCACAAAAGAGTACTCAAGTGCACAACAGTCAACCAATTCAGTATTAAAATGTTACATATGTATTGAAATGAGATTGTTCTCCTATGCTACAACTGGAGTACTGATTTTGAATTTTGAGCATGTATCGTATTTTTGTCTATTTAACAAAAAAAAATGTCAGTTTCTCACTCAAAATCAGTGTGCAAAACATGAAGCAGAGTCTCGTTCATATTAAGTTATCAATGCTTCATAAACTGAAGTAAGTACAGGAACATCTATTTGTATATACAGACTTGATTAACATGCATAGAAGAGAGGGGGGAAAAAATTCAATTTCAACATAAAGACTTTTCCAAAAGTCCACTATTTAACAGGCTATAAAAATACTGCAATTCCAGCTCTCTAAATAAATGACAATTCAATTACATCTAATCTGATGCAATATATTTTGAAGAAAACAAGAACACAACTTTTGCTTTCACTCAGTACAGATTTTTCTTTATGGCAATTTATACAAATTGGCACTTCAATACCCTTGGAAAGAAACCACAGTATTAACCACACAAAATCATAAAGCAAGTTCTTGCAAAACATTCAATATCTAAGATTTACTCAAAATGACCAAATGAAGACTAAGATTTCATTGTGCCTTCAATATTATTCCAGACTGTAATTTCTGTGTTTTTCCAGACTGTGTTTTTAGAGATGCCTCAGCATCTATTTTTAAGTAGCCCATTGCCCAGAGGCAGCGGCTAACAAAGCAAGCAAGACTGGATTTTCAGTATTACTAACCTGACAAAACCAAAATGTTCCAAAGCTCTACTCCCTACTCCTCCTTGTGATCTTTCAATATATACTTGCATACTACACATCAGTAACAAAACCTATTGTATTTCTCAGGTGTATCACAGAAAAGTGGTACTAAGATTAACGCCGGTTTTCACTACTTTACCATTCCGCTTGCCTTATTCGTACGAAAAAAAACCCATCCACTTAATATTTTGCAGCAATTTTTCAATATCGGCAACATGTATCGCACCAAAAGCGAGACCCATTTTCACCTCCCGTAACACTCCGAAGGGATGCAATCCAAACACCTGAGGAAAGGCCGCCAAGCACAAAGAAACAAAAGCACTTCCACTGGGAACAAACACTTCGTCACTTCTCTGGGGTTGCTCCGCGCTGCGCTCCCGTGGCCGTACAGGCGAATCCTTTCCTTTCACCGGCGCCGGCAGCGACGCCGCGGGGCGGGCACGGCCGCGACAACCCGAGGCGAGGGACGATGTGCACGGAGGCCCCGCATACCGCCCTGGGAATTACAGCGCTGCGCCCGCCCGGCCAGGGGATTCCGCCTCGCGTGACGCCTCCACGGCTAATGCTCATGACCTATTTCACCGCGCAAAACAACGACACCCCCAAGCCACACACCTGCAGAATCAGTCAGGTTGAAAAAAACCTCCGAGATCATCGCGTCCAGCCTAAGTCAGAGCCCGCACCGGTGCCGGGGCGCCGCCTCCCGCAGGGACACGGCCCCGCGGTGGGGGGGGGACCTAGCGAGGCCCGGCAGGAGGGACAGGGAAGCTTCTGCCGGCGATCCCTGCTCCCCGTCCCAGCCTCCCCGGGCGGGGGCAGGGGATGACTCCCGGGAAGGCTCTGCCGCCGCGGCCCCGACACCCGACACGTGACCCCCCGGGCGGGGCGGCGGTGGGTGGCACCCTCGCCCTCCCCGCCGCCAAAACAATGCCGGGCAGGGCTCTGCCCGTCGGGCAGCCCCCCACTCAGCTCGGCTCCGCTCGGCCCAGCCCAGGCCGGCCGGCCTTTTGTTCGGGGCACGCAGCCGCAGCAGCCCGGAGGCCGCGGCCGCCGCTCCAGCTGCCCGCGGGGAGGCAGCGCCGCCCCGGCCTGTGCGGCCGCGCAGGGGGCGCTCTCGGAGCCGCCGTTGGTGGCCGTGGCCGCGGCCGCCGCCTGCGCCTCCCCCCGGCCCGCCCGCCCGCCCCAGCTCGCGCTCGGCCGCGGCGGCGCGGGGACTCACCCACCCGCGGGACTCACTCACCCGCCGGGCCGCAGGCCGGGCCGGGCCGGGCCGCGCCGCTCTGCTCCGCTCGGTGCCGCCACCGCCACCTGCCACCCCTCCGGCCCCGCCGCCGCCACAGCGCGACGCGCCCACGTCACGCGCGGGCCGGGCCGGCCCAACGCGCCACTGTGACGCCGCGGGGGCGGGGCCGCGCGCGGACGCCGCGCCGTGACACCGCCCCCACCCCCCTGCCCCGCGGCGGCGTCATGGCGGGACGGGCCAGTCTTGGCGTGGCACCGTGAGGGGTCGCGGTAGTGCCCTGGGGCCGCGGTCACACTGGGGAAACCTCAGGGATACTCGAGAGGGCCTCGCTTCACGGCTGGGAGTGCCTGGCCGGCCTTCTTGGGCCCCCTGCCCACATCGTGCCGCCTTTGTTGCGGGCTGGCCCTGGCTCCAAAGCCGCTCTGTCGCTGCCCCCTCATCTGGGCAGTGCAGGGGGAATGTAGTGAAAGGCTCCTGCGTCGAGATCAGGACACGGAGAGACGAGGCATAGGTTAGACAGACTAGACGTTGGGAAATTAATTTATTACCAGTCAAATGGAAGCAGCGAAATGGCACATAAACCCAAATCTTTAAGCACCATCCTCCCTTCCCCTTCTTCCCAGGTTGAATTTTGGCTTCCCACTCCTGATTTTCAGGGCGCAGCCCTTCAGCAACAGGCTGCTCCTAGGTGGGTCCCCCACGGGGCCACGGGTCCTGCCAGGAGCCTGCTCCAGAGATGGGCTCCACCTTCCATGAGTCCACGGGTCCTGCCAGGAGCCTGCTCCAGAGATGGGCTCCTCCTTCCATGAGTCCATGGGTCTTGCCAGGAGCCTGCTCCAGCACGGGCTCCCATGGGGCACAGCCTCCTCCAGACACCCACCTGCTCTGCTGTGGGGCCCTCCATGGCCTGCAGCGGCACAGCCTGGCTCAGGAGCTACAGGGGAACATCAGCTCAGGTGCCTGGAGTACCTCTTTCCCCTCCTTTACTGATCTTGGTATCTGCAGACTTGTTGCTCTCACGTATTCTCAGTCCTCTCTCCAGCTGAAGTTGTCATTGTGCAGACTTTTTCCCCTTGTTAAAGTTATCCCAGAGGTATCCCACCATCACTGATTGACTTGGCCTTGGCCAGTGGTGGGTACATCTTAGAGCCATTTGGCATTGATTCCATCAGACACAGGGAAGCTTCTGGCAGCTTCTCAGAGAAGACACCCCTGTAGACCCCTGGCTACCAAAACCTTGGCACATAACCCACATGCACACCTCCAGGGATAAAGGGTCTGGAAGGGGTGGGCACCTCAGTGTGTGTATTCTCTGGAGATTTCTGTTCAGAAAGTAGACATGCACACTTCTTGGGGTTCATTGCTAAGGTGGCTGGTGGCAGCTCTGGGACAGATAAACTAGCACAGTTCTGCCATGATTGATGAACGTGAAGACAGTTGCAGTTGCGCCTGTTCCCACTGATGAGGCAAGAGAGGGCATACAAGAGGAGGCATGAAGAGCTGCTGCCCTTTCCAGCTTAACCAGGCCAGTGACTTGTGCTGCTGTGCATTGCCTGGCCATGTCTGGGTGGCTGTAGAGGTTTTGATGCTTTGGTGGCCTCCCACAGGTGGAGACGGACCTGGGCATGACCCACATGTAACCACAGGGGATTGAACTGTCCCAAAGCTAAGCTGCTCCCTTAGATGGTGTGCAGGGAGGAGTCTTGTGCCACCTGCTGTTGTCAGAAATATTTGAAAAGTCTGCTGTATTAATTGTTTTAATAAACCAGGATGGGAAACAGTAATCCACACATCATTTAGGCTGGAATGGTATTCATTTAGATGGGAGGAGAGGGGATGTGTGTCCAGGTACTACTTGCACATAAATGGAAAACTAAATGTTTCAACATGATTAAAAGTGCAGACTATCTAGCCAACGGCTTGTTAGACCTACAGTTACTGTTGGCTGCACTTTTTGAACACCCAGAAATCACAAGCATCAGAGAACATAAAATACGAAAATTTTAGTAATGCTAGATTTTAAATGTAATCAGGAATACTAAAAGAAACGCATTTGGTTAAACCACTTACTATTTTGTGAAAGTCTAGAAAAGCCTACCCATAATTAGCTCTGATTTTAATAAATGTGACTTGTTTGCATCCAAGGACAAACACATAGTAACCCAAGCTGCTATTTAAAGAGGTCTGTGTGAGGCTGAGTCAGACTAGAGGTTATAGAAAAGGAAAAGTCCCTTACTGGCAGTGCGTGCTTAGCAACAATAGCCTTAATCCTTTACTGCACTACACCTTGATCCTGTGGAAGCTATTGAGGCCAAATTCCTGTCGGTTTCTGTTAGAATCTGACCTAAGAAAGGAAAACAGGCTTGTGCTCTTAAGGGATCTAAAGAGTTCAAGCAAAGCTACACTCGCTGTGTGCACCTTTGTAAGAGAAGCAGCACCTTGGAAGACTGTACTTTGTAAAAAAGAAGTCCATGGCTGTGTTTGGACAGGTTTGTGACTTTCACTGCAGCTGCAGATCAACTGAGAAAATGTGCTAGTGAACAAAAGATTTTATTTTACACTCCATGAGTTATGGAGCAAGCATGGCAGTTAAAGGAATATCAGACAGTGCCAAAGCTAGTAACCAAAGAATTAGATGCATTGGGCTAAAGAAATAATGAGCATGAAGGTATCTAATTGAATAGATTGGAATAAGGGGATCAGAATTTATCTGCTTAAGTTCTAGTAAGATTGTCCCTCTAAAATGTTACATACATGATTATCAATCCTTATTAACAGCTCTTATTTCAGTCGGAATTGGTATTATTTAAGTATCCTTTTTAGTGGTTTTGTACCTGTCTGTTATAATTGAAGCCACCTCAGTTATATCTTTGATACCCCTACCTGCTTCACAGTTCTGTTTTCCCCTGTGTTTCTCCTTGTTTATTTTTATTGTTGTCTACAATGTCATTGCTGTGGAATTTATGTCTTTTGCTTGCCAATAAATTATTGATTAATACAGTGGATTGAAAAGTAAAGATTCACCAGATTAATTCATAAAAGATACCACTTCCTCCATTAAGTGTCTACAGTCCCACCATTAATATTTTGCTGATGCTTTGATGATGGAGAATTAATCCATAATTAGTGTTTCTATTTATAAAGCTTTTTTTCTGCTTCTTCAAATCTATGTGATACTATTTAAACCTTTGCAGATGTGCCAATGTGTTTTATTCATCAAGAGCTCAATCCTTGCTGGATTTGGTGCAGCTGAGAGAGGAAAAAAGAAGTTTCCTTCTGCTGTGGTTTTGAGTCAGTTTATATCAAAGCAGTTTGGGGAGTAAGTGTGGAGAACCTCAGAACTGCTGCAAGTTACACTAGCAGCAAAAGAGTGAATGACGTGTGATATCAGGCCCATTCCACATTCCTGCACCTTCAACAAACCCTTTTGTACCAAACAGAGAAGGTGTAAAGTTGGCAGCATGCTGCTTAAGTGCAAGTGTACCCTTGACTCCCATGCAGGGAACTAGAGATTTTGCTTCAGTGGCATATTCCTTTCATGAATCCCTGTTGCTTATCACTCACTGCATTCCTTTCCTCTAAGATGTCCTAAAGCATGAGATCTGCATGTTGTAGTACTGTTTTCATTCAAGTGATAAATTTTTTACAGTCATTGAAGATTAAAATACACAAGTTTTCCCAGATTATTTCTTTTTACAAATGAGATTTATAGTTTTTTACAGTCCAAGACACAAGGTTGTCTCTTGGGCTACAAGTGTTTTAAATATGTTTACAGTGTGGAGTGGCCTGACAGCAAGTTGGGCAGCCAAGGACTCCTCAGGGAGCGCACAGCCAGCATCATGCTGCCTCCCTCACTCTCTGTCCCTGGCACCTGGCAGTCCTGGCTCCCTGCACCCAAGCCAAGAGTGCAAGGGCAGTGGCCAAGTTGGTGTCAGTGAAGACAAAATGACACTCACTTCAAGTTCCTTGAAAAGTTATTGCAGTTGTGCTGGTGATGTACAAAAGGTTAGCTCAGTTGGTTAAAACTTGATTGTAATAATGCCAAGGTCATGGGTTCAATCCCCTATGTGGGCCATTGACTTAAGTGTTGGACTTGATGGTCCTTGTGGGTCCCTTCCAACTGAAAATAGTCTGTGATTCTGTGATTCTGTATGTTGATCAATGGGAGTCCAAAGCCTCCTTGGGTTTGCAAGTCGTTTTTTGTTTTGACTACTTGTAAATTGTGGAGGTTCATATCTGTTTCAGCAATCTACACTTACAGTCCAGCTGCACTGGAGCTAAACGGACTTACAGTCACTATTTGTAGATTCACAACAGAGTGTTGGTCAAGGGCTGAAATGGCACATGGAAATGCAACTACTCATTACATGTACCTCATGTAATAGCTGTATTTTCGTCACATAATCTAGATGTGCAGTAACTTTTGCCAAAAATGCTGTTATCTAACAGCTTTGTAAGGATTGTGCTGGTTAGTCATAACAACAATCCCAGGTTGCTTTAAAAACAGGAGGCTGAACGATGCTGAGGAGAAGTGGGAGGAGGTGAGGGCAAGTACTTTTTCTCAGTTCCCTCAGTCTGTTACTTTTGCTGGATCTGTACCCATTCTGTCTGTGAACTCCCAAGGAGAGATCCTGATTGTTTGCCTTTCATTTTGTAGCAGTAAAAAATTCCACACAGCATACAAAACAAATTTATTTTATTGCCCCACTTGGCAGGCAAGGTAAAATTTTCTTCTGCCAATAAGTAAACATTGACTTTTTCCATTATCCCAGCTGTCAGAATCATATCACAGTATATGTTGCTGTTGCATTGAAGTCATCCATATGGTGATGCAGAGAAGCAGAAAAATCCCACCCCAAAACAATTTCTGCATTACAATACAGTGTGTTTAAATAATTTAATTTTCCAGGCAGAGAGTTTCCAGGATTAAAGCCTTCTTTTCCCAACAGCATACCTTGTGTTTTAGTGTCAACATCACTAGAATCTCTTTAACTTCCTCCCCATAAACAAGGAATACTAACCTTGTATTAGAAAAGAAAATATTTGGGGTGTTCCAAATCATGATGTTTACAAAAATTGCAAGGTTAGATTTTGGATTTCTTTTAAATTTGGCCCTGAGTTTTACATGCATAGGACTTAACAATAACATATAACTGCATATAAAATGTAGGTCTGTAATTATAAGGTAGACTTAATTTGAACTTTATTGAAGCTGAAATTTTTGTATAATCATGCATCTTCAGAAATGAAATCTTGAAAACAACCTGGAGTCACAATATTCTTGATAGATGGAAAAACTGTTAATCATGAGAAGGAGGTAGTGCACTCATTCCGTATTTTATTTTACTGAAAGGAAAGCAAAATATAAAAAGTATGTTGTTGCCATCCTCATCTTTCATTTAAAGAATGGTGAATTAGAGACTGCAATTTCCTGTTATATCACTAGATGGTATATGGTAACTGTGGGGAAGCTGAGCTCTTCAAAAAAATTTTGATAGAGTATGGGTACTGCTGTCTCTCCTGATCCAGCTATTGCACTGACTGGACTCCTGGCTTACAGAGGAAATGCCTGCAAAACTGTTCCTGGTAACTAAAACTGCTGCTTGTTGTACCAAAATCCCGGTCCTACTGCAAGCAGTGGCACAACTTTGCTGAGCAGTTCTGTGCTTGTGTTTTCTGGGAAACTGCACTGTAGTTAGGCCTCTAACTCAGTATTACATTTTTAAAAAGAGGAACTCTATATTGAAATGTTTGGAAACACTCTTGCTTTATTGGAAAGTTAGGAAACTCTTCAAACTCTGTGCATCAGACTCTGAGCCTCCTGCTGGTGAGTGCTTGATTAGATGTCAATGTCCTTATGGACCCAGAACCAATTCAAGTTTAGGTTTGTATTTTTAGTTATACCTATATGAAGTACCATATAGGTGTCATGCAAACACCTACTTTTGCACTAGAGGGCATATTTTTATTTTTTCTGAGAATATTTTTGAATGCTTCAATATCACAATCAAAATAGCACCTCATATGACAATTATATTTTAAAATAAGTAGAATAAGAAATAAATAAGAAAAGAATAAAACAATGACTGAAGGATGTCTAAAAAACCTCCATAAATATTTTTCCCAGAAATTATAAAAATGCAAATGTGAATTTTAGCAACTAAGAAATATTTTTTGCTGAATCCATTAAAAGTCTGACATGACTCAAGAAAGTTTCCTTGCCTGAGCTCTTGGTAGGACCCACTAACACTGCAACTTTGGAACACAGAAGTCTTCTAACAGGTAAGATACAGGCTAACAAGCACTCCAGTATTTTGATAAGAAGTGAGACAGTTTTGCTAGTATTTTATAAAAGAACTAAGAGCATTTTAGGCTGTTCCATTTGGATAAACAGTTCAGCAACTTAAATGGACCTATTTTCATACAGTTGCTGTAGTAGTCCATGGCATTGTAGTTCAGAAATTTCCAATTCAAAATTAAAACTTCTCTAGATCACTCTGTCCTCTAGGCTTTACTTGTGTGAAAAGGGTCTCATGAACAAAAGTTATAGACAAAATTCCACAATTAAATCTTAGTTCTCCTGTTCCATATAAGGGCCAAAATTTTCTAAGTGTCCATTTTTGAGAGGCTATTTTGCTGTTTGGTGGTTTGTGCAGTCTGCATTCCCTTGGTCTCTTGTATGCTTTGAAAACATGAGAGTGAAGTTAACCCCTGTGTAGATCTTCTCTGGGGCAAAGAGAGAGACAGATCTACATCCTGGTTGAGTTTGCTGCCAGACTGGTTTGGAAATGGCATAAGCAGGCTGCCCTGCTAGCACCATTTATCAGGAAGAAGTGCTCCAGTAGAAGACAAATGACTTGAAATCTGTGGAGAGAAGGGGTGCTTTTTCTGCAGCCTAGAGTGCAGTGCCCTTTCCTTCTGTGTTTAATCCCTTAACTTTGGACATTTCCTGCTCATTCTGTTAGCTCTATTAGTCCTAATTGTTCTGATTGAGTGCACATCAGTTCTGTGGATTTCACAGGATGACAAAAATTAGCTACAGCAATACTATATTCCCTCTCTGGACCCAAACGAAGAAAGCAGTCAAAGGAAAATGGAAGGCAAGAAAGGAAGTTCACAAGAGGATTACAGTGCCCCTGAGATTCCAAACCAGCAAAATCAGTAGTCAATTTAACTACCTGTGAGATGGACTATAATACTGACCTGTTTCACAGGGGTCTTGTGAGGATTCATTAGTTGCAATCCTTTGAAGATGGAAACTACAAAATGATAGTATTCTGCTGACACCATAATCCTCTCCATGTTCCTAAGTGTCATCAGGGGACTCTGAGGAAAGCAGTTGTGGTTACTTACCATTTAATGTATACAATACATTATCACATGTATTATGTATGCATGAGGTTATATCCGTTTGGATTTCCTTTACTATTTTTTTCCTCTTTAGTTTGATCGATAAGATCTCAAGAAGAAATTAATTACTTCTTTTTGTGGTGATGCTACCCTGGGAATGACTTAGCCTTAGCCTTTATGTGCACCAGTTAATAATTACTGGTCTCACTGGAATTTGTGTGCTATTTCAGGGTTTGTTGTGTGTATTAGGTCTCTTGGTATATCTGTAATAGTTTGGAGTTTGTTTGTGGTTTAGGTCCATTTTACAATCTTGAAAAATCTCTGATATATTAATGCATTATTAATTTTCGGGAGTGTGTGTTCTTTCAAAGGGCTAAGGTAAATAGATCAGACACTTTGTTATTTCATTTGAAGTCCTCATATGAGCTGTATTTCTAGAAGTGTTCTAATTGTTGGAGCATTGAAAGCTGGGGGAAAAAACAATGCAGTAAGGTGTTCTTGATTTCCAGCAGTGCTGATAAAAGCCAATGAAGCACTCATATCAGAAACAGATGAGGAGTTTCAGTTCACCACCCTTCCTGTTTTGAGTAGGATGTTACTTTGGGCTCAGTTCTGGCCATTTTTCTTGCTGGGTAGTTCTTTACTCTAGAATTAGTTTCACTGATTTCAGTTAATTCATTCAAGCGTATGATTATCATTTTCTTCATTGTTGTCCTCTCTCCAAGGAGTTTGTGTTAGACTCCTTTAAATTCAGGTAAAGGAAATGGCTGTACAATTTCCATTAATTTTGAAACAAGGTCTGAAAAATCTCACTTTGCATGTTTCCATTTTGTGTCACCATTGAGAATCAATGACTTTAGCTGTGTATTGCTTAATGCCAAAGGGACACATTCACAGCCAGTAGAGCTCAGTACCATTCCATGGAGTTTAGCGGACTTTCAGCTACTTACATCAGCAATAAATGTGTGGGCTCGGCTTCGCGAATGAAGATTTGGGAAGGGCTGTCCCCACGTGGGTGTGCCCTTCCAGCCTGCGCAGTGGATTTTAGGTGAGGCTCAGCGTGCGCAGAACTGACCCCACCATTTAAGTCCTGAGGTTCATCTGCCACGGCCGAGCGAGCTTGGACAGTGACAGTGAAGTCCTCGGGACTAGAACCTACAGCACCCGGCATTTCCCAGGAGGTCTCCCATCCAAGTACTAATCCGGGGCTGACCCTGCTGAGCTTCCGAGATCTGATGGGATCGGATGTCAGGGAGGCATTTAACTGCCCTATCAGCAATAAATAATTTGCCTGTGGGCTCAAAGCTGCCCCCATTATTCATTTTGAGCAGAATGCTGGAACTATGTTATTCCACTGATCCCAGATTAAATTCATTGCTGTTGTAAGAGCATATAACTCCTTGAGTTCCAGTGAAGTGACGCTAGATTACACCAGCCACAGATTCATTTGTGTGATTTCATCCAAGACTCCAGCACAACTGGAGAGTGAAACAAGGCTGGATCAGATGGTAATGGTTTAAAGAATGAGCAGTAAGGGTAGAAATGGTGATCAGATATGAATGAATGAAGGAATGATTAAAGGAATGAATGAACAAATAAATGAATGAATTTACTTCTGATTCCTATTACAGACTCTGCAAGTCTATAGATTTCAAAGATTAAGCAGTACATTTTGTAGGAGGCATAGTGAGATTAGTTTGAGAGAAATGATGAATGGACCTGTACTTCTGTTTGCTTTTCCATGGTGTGAAATCTATTGACTTATAATGAATATCTGCTGTTGTATACATCCTCACATATACAGTTGAGGATGCATCATGCTTTATGTTCCACGGCAAATTTCTGTGATGCTCTGGCTCAGCAAAGTAGATATTCTCTGTAGGTTCAGGAAAATTAGTGCTGGTGGGTTTTCTTCAGCTTGATGTAATATCAGCTAATTGTGTTGATGGAGCAATTATTTGCACCATCTAGCTTACTACACCTCATTACTCCCACCTCTGTTTCTAGTTTGCTGAAAAATGGCATTGGGAGGGACAAAGTGCAGAACTTTGCAGGAGAGGCAGAAAGCTTTGTGAGCTTTGCAAAGGAATATTTTGGGGCTTAGGATATCTGGACAAGTGTGGTGGACAGTTAGGGATTGCTAGGTAAGTGCAGAAGCTAGATATGTCTGCTGAAAAGGTTAGCAGTTATATGATTATTTGTGCTATAGTTCTAGTCTCTGATATCATCAGGCTTTGTTCTTCAGTGAAGTATGTGGTATATGTCATCATTCCTCTTTGACAGGCTGAATCTTCTCTAGGAGCCCAGATTCTATGGCTTTATTTTTTCATTATCTCCAGCAATGGGCTAGAAAGCTTTTGTAACTAAAATAAGGGTGTGAGAGAACCTGCAGCTTTACACAGAACAAGAATTTATAAAGGAACATTCTTTGACTGGTCACTCAGCTAAGACGCAGTGGCAGTCAAGATCTCTCTGGAAAAAATGAAAGCCCATATTGGACAGACACGGGGCCTTTGGAATATTCATGCCTCTCTGCAGTGGTAACTGAACTCCAGGCAGGCTGTCCCAGGGCATCTCGGATGGCAATCCATGAGATATTCAGGGAGTTGCACTTAGCTCCTAAGCAGTGCAGCTGGAAGAGTCACTATATCAATTCAACTTACCCTAAAGTGGTTCAGAGGGTTGGTGAGAGCCATACTTCACTGCCTATATGACACAAGCCTCACAGGAGACACATCCCCTTTTTGAAGTTCTGTTTGGAAGTCGTTATAGGCTTGACAGGGAATGTACTCCTACCTTTGGGCAACTGCATTACCCTTCAGGCCCCACTACTATATTCACCAATTCTCTGTTGACAAATAAAGAACTTTGGACACCTAATTTGTGCAGTCACCTCCACAGAAACAGTTTCACATGTTCATCTCAGATTGAACCTCATCCTTTACCTCAGCACTGAAACAGAGAGATCATGCAGAGAGGCTGATTTGCAATGGGTTGCACTCCAGTAAGTCACTGTCTCCTGCACCTGAAACGGCTCTGTCTTGCTGGGGATTATGCTTGTCAGTGCCCAAGCATGCATGTGCTAGCCAAAGGTCATAAGGACAGCTCTGAGCAAAAGAGAGGCTGTTGCTAGCAGGCCTGATGGCTGCTGCACTGATCAAGGCTGCAAAGGCTTTTGTGCCCTGACAGTAGATGCTTAAGAATTGCATCCCATGAGCTTATACTTGTGTTCTTTTCAATATATAATGAGATACACAGAGAACTTCCAGCTATGTGCTGGAAGAGACAACATATACAAGGGACACCAAAGTTTTCATCGTTCCACTGTGCTGTGGTTGGTAGTAAGTTGGAGTAATGCCATAATAGAATAATTACCATAATATTATTTAACAATGGGAGTCTTGCTGATAGCTGAGCATATTTAAATTAGGGTATGTAATTTCTGATGATGCAGTGAAAGACAGTATTGTTGACTGCCAGTATCCATAACATTACAGGTAATTGCAGCTGTGTATGAGTCATGCTCTTGTTTAATTAAATTTGTTTGCCCAATAATTGAAGGCTTATTGTAGTATTATTGTAATTTTAGTATGCTGTGTTATTTCTGAACAATGGAAAAGTAAAGGCTAAAGGGTATCCAGTGGAACAAACTATCTCCTGCATGCAAATAAATTGTCCAGTTGCTGTTATAAACAAGAAGCATTGTGTTCTGCCAGACTTGCAACAAAGAAATCATTATATGTCTGGTCTGTGTGTTGAAGAACAATAATCTCTATTTCCAAAATTAAACCCATAATTAACCTATTATTATGAGTCCACAACACAAGAATGAAGAAAATGATAGTGTTAGGCCCCTCTGAGTCTCAGATCCCCAATTAGCAACCCCTGAATCAGTGATTCAAATTTTTTCCATATGAAGATTGCTTCATGCCTGACTCTCTGTTGGTTGTGGAGGCATCACTCCATGGTCTGAGTCACTGAAATGCTTCTCTTTTTACCCACCTGCCAAGCAGAACATTGCCAGGAAAGGCAGTCTCATTGGGATGTACTTCAAGGACCTTGGGAGGCAACTTGGGCTCTCTTAGTTACTGAAAACCAGAAAATGATACAGGAGCCTTCTGACTGGTAAACAGTGGTGACAGATTTTTATTTTTTTTTTAGCTAATCAAAATAGGCTGAAATGACTTCTCATGCCCTTCTTCAGGGTTGCATTTCATTTTCCTTTGGGTATGGCCAGGAGTCTTGGTCTTGATCATTCAGTCTTAATAAAATCATGGAAAATAGAGCAAAAAAAGACAAAGGTGACATTTCAAGATTTCTACCACAAAGCAAGTCCTCTAAATTGCAATTGAGAATATACTGATGTGTGTGTATGTAAATATTTGTTCACATCCTTATTATTGTCAGATGTTAAGGCCAAGACCTTCATAAATCTTATGTTTTGTAGGTGTTATTAATGCATTATTGAACTTAAAATGAAGACATTGCTCAGGTCATCTGGACATAGTGACAAATAGCAAAAGTCAGTAAAAAGTCCCTGGGTAGATCTTCAGTATTGCCTAAGCTTCTGTAGAAAATGAGTGAGAACACTGCAGCTAAGGAATTTGCTGTGTTATTTAAGCTAGCTGACAGTGCCAAAACAACTTCAAATTTTGAAATACAAAACTGCTGTGAGTCAGAAAATATAGAGACCAATTTTAAAGTGACTCACTCACATCTTATTTGCTGAAGCCGATTGTACAGAATCTGGAATATCCTGCATAGATAGGGTCAAAACAAAAGCCAGATGACTATGTTTTTACTATTTGTAATGAAAGTTTGGAGGAAAAAACATGATCCAGAGCAAAAATTAAAGAAGTGGTACCTTTGAAGAGGCTTCTTTAACCACTGCCTTCCTTAATTTGCTCCTTTCTTGTGCACAGATCAGTTCTCCAGCCACATCACTTTCTGCCGTGCACACCTGTGTTTAGGTGGTGAGCAGATGTGTTACACTGCTCAGGCATTGAGGCCAGTGTCAAAGAGATGTTGAAACAAGTTTTCTTTTAAGTAGATGTACCTTTGCTTCCTGATCATGTGATCCTAGTTGCTTTAGCATTCATGGTCTAAACTGGTCTAAACTGTGCAAACAGTTGCACAGTAGGAATGCTGCTCTGCTCTGATGTCTGCTCCAAACTGGCACACTCAGCTGTGAGCCCAGCTGTCTACTAGTCCAGTGAAATATCACTGTCCTGGATCCTGGTGTTTGGAATAGAGGTTTCTCCCTGTCCCTTTGCCTGTGCTTCTTTGACTTCCAGGTCACAGCATATGCGTGAAATAACTCATCTGCCTGTGTAAGCATAGACATTGATGCACACAGCTGGGGGATTCAGCCAAAGAAGTCACTTTTTAATTCTGACTGCTCTGCTTCCTGAGGATCCCTGTAGGGACCTTGTCTTCAGGATACACTTGGAGTGGGGGAACTATCTGGATCTTGGGAAGTGCCACATGTGACAGAAAAGGAAGGAGCTGGATTTCTAATCTAGCTCCAAGGCTTACAGAAAATCCAAGAGAGACTCCAATTTTTATTGATTTAGGTATAATGTGTATGTGTATATGTTCAGATGACAGGATCAATAGTTCTCAAAATTTCATCTATCTTCCTATAGAGTGAGTACTGGGGTGACCCTGCTTTGCCATACCTTGCCAGCTCCTATGCCCAGCATTGCTGTGGAGACACAGAGGTAGGTGCCAAGGGAACTGGTGGAGAAGTGACTTGACTGTGCTCCCTCTCTTGTATCTTCCCTCGCACTCACTCTGGCTGGAGCAACCTGCAGTGCTCATCTGCCCTCTGCACTCAAATCCACACTGGAAAAGATTTCCCTGAGCTAGACAGAGTTGCAGTATGTGTGGCATGTGGTATGAGCTGCTTTGGTCACTAATGGGGTGCTCTAGGGACTTCCTGGGTAGGCTCATATGTCATATTAACAGGCATTCTGCTCTCCCAAGCAGCATCCTTCAGGTGCAACATAAAGCTGCAATCCTGTCTGTGGACAGGTACCACTGAATCCAATGGTATATCTTCTGTAAAGATAGAAAATAGTGGTGTCCTACAAAGTATTTAAGAAATGGTAAATGTTTGTCTGCACCCTTCTCCCTCCAAAAACATGAAGATTAATTAAAAATTTTAAGTTTAGAAAGTAAAATAAGTCACTTAATCAGCACCAAAATAAGGAAGCCAGTTTTCCTTTGGGTTTGGTCTTTGGGTCTCAGCCCTTCTCTTTTCCCCTAGTGGCCCTGCCTCTGCTGCATGTTCCCAGCACCCTTGCAAACAGATCTAGAAGTCTGCACATGCTGACTGGCAGCCTAGAGTCTGCCTGTTGAATGCCTGCCTTGTACAAACTTTTTTTTTTTTTTAATATATTTTTTTCATCCTAAATTACAGTGAAACTGGCAAGGAAGATAGAAAGTTTCTGGGACAGCTCCCTGGCAGATGGCCAGCATGATAGCACAAATTTTGTTCCTTTAAGAAAGAAGATGCTAAAGTTTATGCTTTGCAATTTTCTTCTGAATTTGGAGGCTCCAGTGTTTCTTTGAGTCACTGGGAAATAAGGAGGGTAAATTTTGTTTGGAAAAGAATAGCAAAGGTGTCATTCTTGCCTAAATGAGTGAATGTGGGAGCTGTGAATGCAGCACTGCATATCCTGAGATGGGGTAAAATTATAGACTGGCTACAGATGGCACAGAGGAATGTGTTAATTTTAGTGATGGGGTTTTTTGTTTGGGGTTTTTGTTTTTGTTTTGGGGGTTTTATTTGTTTGTTTTATTTTTCTTTTTTGATTTTTTTACTACCTTCCCTCAGTTATATTGTTTATTATATACAGAAAGGGAGAAATTTGTACAGATAAAGAATTCTTTATTTCTGTTTCCTTCAGGTCATTCCTGTTTGTGGCCATATCCCTCTTATCCTTGGCAGTGTTGCTGTATGCCTATTATCTGCCTCATAGGTAGGTAGGTGTGGGAACATTTTTCTGAATCTTATTTTTTTTGAGCTTTGATCATTCTCGATGCTGTTGCCTGAACTATTTGTAGTTATATCACATCTTTCTTGAACTCTGGTACCTTAAGGGGACATTGTACTTCAGCTGAGAATTCTGGCAGTACTGAGTAGAACAGAATAATTTTTTCATATGTGTCCCAGTATGATGTTTGCATTCTTTGTGATATCATGACACTGTTTATATTCAGCTGTGAATTACTACTGCTGCCTAGGGGTCCTTTTCTTCTTAGTCTCTGACCTTGTATACTCGTGCATTCATGTGGTGCTCTGCATTTTCCACTTTGTTTTTCATCTTGCTGCTTTGCACAAGCCCACGGGAACCTTCTCAGCCTTTGGCTGCAGCCTTCTGAGAGACTTGTGCTTAGCTGAGGAAAAAACTGTGTGAGCTTTAGATCAGCTTCAACAGAGATTGTGCAAGGGAACAGGTGTTTGTGCTGGCAGCTTTATACAGAATTAGAAGTCGCTGTTATTGCTTGCACACAAAATGATGTACAAAGACACTTTGACTACAATTCTGTGTCACTGTATTAAAAAATCAGGTTAAAAGCTGTTTAAGAAAAGGCACAGTGTTATCAATGCATCCTCTAAGTTATCCTCTAATTTTTTGCATTGCATGTTGCCTTATATCAAGCACAGAATGTCCACTTTTTGAGTTAATATTGAAATTCCTTATGATACTGTCAGCTGTTTTTCAAAACATGGTAATTATTGCTCTCCCCCAGGGGGAGATAGCTGAACAATGAGGAGGATGCTTCTGCAACTCCCCCTCATAGTAATAATGAAACGCATGGTGCTGCTAGTGTGATTTTTTATGAAGTAAAATTTCAGTAAAACTGCTTACAAAGCTTACAAACATATGATTTATAGGCATGAAATTATGACTGTCTGGCATTCCTGAGCAACGATTTTTTCTTGCAGTAAGAAGACAAAGTTTTCTATATTGAAAAATAGTTGATACCTCTTTAATTACAGCCTTGGCACAATGTGCACATTATGGTTTTTAACCACCCACTGGCAAACACTAAGGTGCAGTGGACCTGCATTTCCTATTGTATGAAATTGTTCCTAGGTTTCTGCAGGACCCATGAGAAAATTGCAAAGAATTCTTACTTATCCCTTAGCAAGTCTGTCTCGGCTGAATAAAACTTCCAAGTCTTTCTAAAGGCTTCATTCTTAAGATCTTATATTCAGATGGCCCCCTAATGGTGCACCAGAATCTCAGCTTAAGGTGCCCAGCTGACTTTCAAATACTTGCTTTTAATTATCATTCTTTTCTTTCCCCTGGGATTAATTCTGAAAATGTAAGTCTCAGGGTGCACGTGCTTAAGAAATTGTCTCTTGTGTTGACATTTCTCCTGTGTATAAAAAGGCAAAACAAAGCAAAACAAGAATTTGATAGCTCAAGTGAGATTTCCACTGCCATGAGAATACTTGGTTGTCTTTTTCTTTCCCTCTAAGCAGCAAGCACATTATGTCTAGACTCCAGTAATGATTTCGGCACAGCAAATTTAAGGTTGTAGGAAACAGACTGTGAAAAGATACCACAGATGAGAGAGGCTAATTGCATTATTTGGTGTGCTACTGGAGCTCAGATAATGCCACCAAGGTAAAAGGACTCATAAAGACTAGAATATGCTTAAGATGATGGGGGAAGCTATCACCAAAAGATACTCAGAAGATGATTTATCAGGATGGAAAATAGCAAGTGGCTCAGTCCTCGCTATTCATTAACTATAATGTAAACAACTTAATTAACATTCAGGAAGACTGTTCATTTATTACAAATCCCATTAGGAAATGAGCTGAGCATCTGTAGTGGGCAGAGGTGCAGAAATGGGCCAAACCTGTAGACCACGGGGTAAATCTTTACTCTTAATTTCAAGGATGACTACAAGAAACTAAAAAGTGTGAATGATCTCCCACAGGCTTTCAAGTTGTTTTGAATGATAATTGTGGCTCATCTAATGGAGGAGTTTGATCCAAAATGCAGTCTCAACCAGTCCTTCCATCCCTGACCCCAGTGCACATGCACATGAGACATCCAAATCATGTAATCTTGTTCTCAGCAGAACTGGGTTAGTTATCCTGTATATGGCACATCTATGAAACAGCAGGCAGGGTCTGGTGGGTAGAAATGTGTTTTAGAAAGAAGTAACTAGAATCTGGAAAAATAGAAGCTCGTCACACTCTGTGAGTAGCCAAAGTCAGTCTTCAATGGAAGAGACACACTAGAAGTGCAGTAGTATCTCAGATACTATTAGTGAATAGTGTGACAGCAGGCCATCAGCATCTGGCATGGGAGACATAACCAAATGTGACAGAACTGTGCACTTTGGCCACTGTTCAAGAAATTTCTTGGTTTAAAAGCAAAGTGACACCTCCTTGTTACTATTTGGTCTCTGGCTTACAAAATCAGATGCTTCCTTATCAGCTAGTTTAGAATTAACAATGAGGGGAAAGAGTTGGCAAAAGGATGACCATGGATTTATTTAGTATTTTGGACATTACCTTTTCAATAACTACAGCAGTACACTGATATCTGTCTGTCATGTGGATATAATTTACCCATTTTTAGTCCGTTTCTGCTGTCTGAAACTGTAAATCTTGTTTTCAGAGAACAGATTTATTTGAGTAGCTATATGACAGATTGTGTTGTTATTTACTCTCTGAAGGATTTTTTATGAAAAAAGCATCACTGTGAAAAATAACTTCCTTTACTCTTTTGAATTGTGCATTCGCTGTGAGATGGTTTTCCGCTTCTACTGCTGTTCAACTTTGACAGAAGACTAAAACAGTATGTAATTTCTTATAAAAAGGAACATAACCTTGAACAGATTATGTTGAATTCCCTAAGAAATATTATCCATATTTTCCTTTTCAATAGCAACTTGTTTTGTGGACTGATGTATATTTAAAGAGTACATTGATGATATAGGGAGGCTCAAACCATTTGTAAAAGCAGGTATTTTGTGCCATAGCATAAAGCAAAAAGGAGAACTGCAGTCCTGGTTTTCAGTCACAGAAAACCCCTTAAAATCACAAAGGCAGTTTCTTAATCTCATGCTCTGGGAAAACACGTTTCACTGGTGCAAGGTATTGGCTGCTGTACTGGATCCCCCTGGATAATGTCTGTATGAAGATCTGTAGAAGTTTAATAACCTGTTTAGCCATAGGTGTACTGAAGTAGACTAGAAGTCAGCAGAGATTATTTAATGTATAGATTAAAGAATAGCGATGGCATGTTTTTCAGCTTGCTTATCTGCAGCCAGACAGCCCTCTGTTCCCTTCTCTGATTTCCCACGATAGACACATCAAGAAATAAATTGAAACCCATTGGTTTCATTCTGGGATCATTTATCCTAGTGCTTTATTCCCTTTATACCAGAAAATGTATTTGTTGTTGCTAGCTTAATTTTGTTTGCATCACCCTTTTAAAGGTGGCAGACCAGCTGACAACTCTTTCCCCTCCTGTCCTTTCTATATTGCCTCCTATTCTTATTGTACTTGTGGAATTTGTTCTTCCTCCACAGGACTACAGAAAAGGTCATGCTACCAATTTTACCCAAGAGAAACTGCTTACCCTACTGTCCTCTCCCCAGGCTGAGGTTCCATGATTACAAGCAAGTCTGGTTGTAAGACAGTTTGGTTTTTCTTTACTTCATAGCCTGCCTAAGAAGAAACAACTGAAGTAAGATAAGGAAGGAAGAAGTGTGAAGAGAAGGAAGAAGATGCAGAAAGACAAAGAGACTCAGAAATCAAAACCACGCAGTTTGCCGTTCAGGCAACAGATTTGCCAGTGAGGATACCCAAGGTGGATCAGAAGTAGGAGAGGAATGGTGGTAAGTGCAGAAGAAAGAGGGACTGAAGAACACTTAGGCAGGAAGTGGACAGGACAGGAGGATCAAGCAAGAATAGAGCTGAGTGTGAAAACAGTCTTTTTTCTTTGTGTGACCACAATGACCAGAGCTTCAAAAGTTCAGCTTGAGACAGCAAATTCAGAAAATATGTGTACCTAACTGAAAAAAAAAGCCAGTCATAAAGGACAATGGTTAATGACCTAAACCCAAATCCACCTGCAGCATCTATGTGAGTAGTTTAGTAACAGAGTAATTTAGGTGTAGGCACAATGTAAGTGCGGGGGTGTATGTGCACTGGGAAAGTGAAGAGTACTATACTTGTTATAACCTGTCCATAAACTGCCCAGATTGGATGAGGTAAGGCTGAGCTGGAAACAGAACCACAGAGCTGAAATACATCTTAAGACTACTCCTTGGAAATATTTAGTAAATTCTAAAAAGCATCACCAGAGGGTCAATTTCAAACATCCTTAACTGTCCATTTTCTGCTGACATATGCATGATCATTCTCAGACAACTTTATATCTAAAAGATATTTAACTAATATTTCTCAGGCAAGAGTCACTTTCAACCAGCCTTCTGCAGGAATGCAGAGGGTTGATTTTTAAGAAATTGAATTGCTGTCTTGTGTATGAAGAATTGATACGGACATTGTCAGTACTCTGAAACATTCTATAGGACACAATCAACAAACATTTCATCTGTCCATGAAAACTGAGAAATTTCTGTGTCAAACCAACCATTGAGTACTGTTGTTTCTCAAATACAATTATCATTCCAGATCTGAAAGGGCAGGCCTAAACCCACAAGGAATATCACAGCTAAGTTAGGAGAGGAAGATGTAAAGGACAGATGGGTTATTATAATGGTGAACAAACATACTGACTTAACTTCTCTTTAAATTATGCCAATTTATTGCAAAATACTGGGAAAAATCTAACTTCCCCATTAACAAGAGTCTTTATGGTAGAATTATTTGAGGATGTGTAACTGCAGAGTGTGCTTGCTGTGTAAAAGTGCAAGGTCTTTACTATATAAGTTTTGTGCTAAGTAACAGCAATGAAATAGCAGATCTGAGCCTGAAAATGTGACCAAGCCCTTCCTGCTGGACTTAGGAAAGGTTGAAGCTGCAGCTGTCTTCCAGAATGTCACAGTGAAGAGTGGCTCCCATGATCAACTGTTGTGTCACCCTGTGCAGATGATTTTATTTGAATTTGTGCAAGTTCATGTGAACCATGCAAACTAAACCCAGTGCAGTCTCTGCAAATAACAATTAATAGCAATTAAGTACAAGTATTACGGTAAATTCGTGCTGCATCAGAAAGTTAAGCCTTCAATAAGTTTCAGAGCCTAAAACCACAGAAGCAAAAAATAAATGATAGTGACTCATGAGGGCTATAGAAGAATTCTTCTGAATTAATAAAAATATTCATGTGCAGCTTTCCCATCAGCACATCAACCACAAGTATCCAGAGGCTCTTGGTAGAGTGTACAACACAAGACCTTCATTGTGGGGGGTGACTGGTGATGATGAATGTCCTATTCTACTGGTGGGTCCTTCTGCTGCCACTTTGCTACAGAGTACAGCAAAACTTGTAATTTATTTAGTGCATTGATCAGCCTGACAACTCTGCTCTCGTGGCTCAGAATAAAACTTAACACCTTTACTCAGAGCTTCAGTGACATGGTGCCAGGTGAGGGAACAAGCTACAGCTCAGTCAGACAGGTGTGAGGCCTGGAGCATAACAGTTGCTGATAGTACTTTTCTGTCTCTTTGTTACTAATTACAGTTCCTTGAGCAGCTTAACTGTCAGAAATAGCACCTGATTTGTGCTTATCTACTAGCCTTAACTGATACTTGTAATTTTATTTCAGACTTGTTCTTTAGTAAGTACCACACTATGAATTTGGCTGATAATTAATGTCCAGTCAATTTAGTTCCCATTATAAGAAAAGCTGTTCATAATTCTTTGGGAATTATGCTTCAAATTGGGTCTTAAGGTTTTCAGTTGTTTTGTAACCGGGAAGCAATGATAAGGGAGGAAGTTTCACACAGTTTAAGTCACAGTTACTCATACTACTCAATCAGGTCTTCTCCAGTAAGGTCCTATGAGTCCTCACTAGCTTTTCTTCAGTTAGCATATGAGATCATTGACTCCTGATTTTACATATTTATTACTGGATGGGCAAAAGGTGTCATTGCAATTCATTTGGCCTGCAATCTATACATTAAGAGACAAAGTTTTTACAAAGCAAAATGGAGGACACCATCCTACATTGCTGTCTGGATGATCAGGATATTCCTTGAAAAGTCAGTGAAGCCTGTCACTCAGACTTCCTCAGTCTGAGAGACAGACTTTACCCTTGGGCAGTACCCTTTTTAAGGTTCAACTCAGTATGAGAAACAGAAATAGCAACAGGGACAAGAACTGGCTAGGAAGGCTCACTTGCCACCTGTTGTAGTCCACACACCACAGTGGATGGGCCGTTACACCTATGACAGCTGTCCTTGGGCAAAGCATGACAACAAAACATATGCTGTAATGTATGTTGGTTCCTCAACATATTTGTGTAAAGGGAAAATCCATTTCTGAGCATCAAGACGGTGTAAAGCACAGCCATTCTAGCCATGAATATACCCAAAATGGTATCACAGTGTTTGGTTTGTCCTCTGATAAGTGGAGATTTTCACCTCTGCTGTGTCAGAGAGAAGAACTAGAACAAGAATTTAAGTAAAATTGGACAA
Source organism: Pithys albifrons albifrons (assembly GCF_047495875.1). Lineage (NCBI taxonomy): Eukaryota > Metazoa > Chordata > Aves > Passeriformes > Thamnophilidae > Pithys > Pithys albifrons. The sequence continues at coordinate 53,675,429 of NC_092459.1, read as the reverse complement.
AAGTTTGTAATTTCTATACTTCTATAGGTTTATTATCATCGATACTTTTCACTAGATGCATGCTGTGGATGCAAGTTGTGTCCTCTTTGCTGTAAAGCTATGAAATGACTCCCTCTCCCAGTAGAAAAAGTGACACTATCACTGTGAAAAACATACTTACATGATCTATTTTTCTGGTTTTTATTAATTCAATGTTTTCTCCTACAAATACGATTTGTCATTCACCAGAAGATTTGAAATGTAGACTTAAGTTACACATAGGTATAAAAAGCATAAAACAGCACACACGGTATCACTGTTTAGACCAGAAAACATTGTGTTGTCCCACAGATAAGAGCACTATTCAATCTCAGCTCAATTGCCTTCTGCCTCACAGATTCAGTCTTCAAAGCTGCAGATGCTTCTGCTTCTTCTCCCTCAGCTGGTGAAGCCCAGCTGGCTTTCCCCTGGTGTTTCTCACCCATGTCTGGAGCACACACCGGGGAACGACAGAACAATCCCATTCTGCTCCACCACAGGCTGTAAAACCCTGGGCTCCTACTGGCTCTTCAGAAATGTTTTCCTCCTTCTCTTAATATTTATGTACAATATATGAAGGGATACGATTTTTGTCTCTGATTTAGACATATCTCTTGCCTCATACTTAATAACTTGAAAAATATTTTACAAAGAAAAAGAACATTGTTCATCTGAATGTCATTCATTATTATATTGCTATATTTTATACCCTATTATTAATATATACAAAATTTCTTAATTGCCTTTTACAGATGCATGGAAGCATATAACATAACAGTTTTAAAGAATCCCATCTTTAGATTTTTCTTTCCCTGGCTCATGTCAATCTTTAATAAACTATAGTTGCTTGGAGAATATAGGAAGTATTTGGAATGTTGTTTAAAGTTTAATAATAACTGGTAGCATTGTCCATTTGCGGCCTGAATGGTTGGAACACCTGTCAGGGCGATCTGGTAGAGATAGCAGCATCATAAGACTTAAACAATCATGGAGGGCTGTTAATGTGCAGTGCCAACAGGTGTCAGGTCCTGTTCCTTGTTTGAGGCTTTTCTTTTCTTCGGCTGCGTTTTGTTATTGTTTTCCCTCTGTTCTCGATTTTGTCTTCTGGCTGCTCGACCTTTGCTTTCCTGTCTTGCCTCTTTGTTTTCATCTTTGTTGGACTTTTTTCTTTTTTCCTCCCTATTTTTTTTCCCTGAAAAAAATGATGGCACATTAGAAGATTTGCTCAGGCTGTTAAAATTTCTGATTTCCTCACCACAAAACCAGCCCTGGATTAGCATATCCTTTTAGGCGCCGGACACTAGTATTAGTATTTGGAAATGTCCAACTCTTCCTCAAACTACTAAATTTGGCCACTGGACTAGCATCTCCCATCAGTCTGACTTAGAGCAAGAAGCTGAGAGCTCCCTGGGTAGTTCTGGTGCTTTACAGCTGATATAAGTACCTCACACCCTCATTGCCTGTCTCCCACAGCCGGGGCATAACTCCAACAAAACACCACCGGTAACATGGAACTTAGCAATTTTGTTACTCTCCTTCACTGCCAAAGCTCAGCATCTATGCCTCTGTCCTCCCTTAACAGCCACCACACCCACATCACTGGGGAATCTTGGAATTGCAACATGAATCATTATAAAGTGTCAGCTCCAGCATAGGTATGTGATGGTCTTCAGACTAAAATGTGGTGTTCCAAGTCTCAAGTCAAGCTTTAGACAAAATTAGATATTCAAGTACTTTATTGCTTTAAATACTTATAAACAAGATGTTGATGATTAAAACTTTGTATATTGTCTATGGGGATGATATTATAGAGTGCATTTACGCTTACAAATAAGAAAAAGATTCTTTATACTGAGTGTGGTGTGGCACTGGAACAGGTTGCCCCACAGAAACTGTGGATACCTCATCACTGGAAATGTTCAAGGTCAAGCTTCAAGCAACCTGATCTAACGTGTCCCTACCCACGGCAGGGAGACGTTGGAAATAGATGATCTTCATAGGTCCCTTCCAACCCAAACATTTCTGTGATTCTATGATTCTATTCCTTCTATTTGTTTTACAAATCAATGCAGGAATGACATTGGATTCAACTTGTATGTACACACAAACCCAAAAGAGATTTTTTTTTTCCCTGTGCAGAACTGGTTTATCTACTGAGCTACAGAGCTGAAATTCACCTGCGGTTAGATGAATCCCAGTGATATCTTCAAAGGCAACCTTGCCTGAGACTTCCATGACAGAATGTCATACTGACCTGTATGACTCCTTACATGGAGAAATTTCTGAATAAGTATTAAAGAGCGTCTGGCCAAATTCTCTTTTATGGTCTCCCAATAATGATACTACTGAAAATAATCTATCCCTCTTCGTTACAGAAGAAACATATTTTTTACTTTTAAATATCAGCAGACATAATCCAGGTTTTCCTACACCAGTTTTGGGGGAGTTACACAAACACAGCAATAGCTCTTGCTGTTGAGGGTACTGAATGCAGGGAATTGTGCCCATGCCAGCCTCAAAACCAAAGCTGGGATTTTTTGATGCCTTTCTGGGTTCTGTGGGAGTGTGTCACAGTGGGGGAGTAGGTGCAGGGGAAGTGACTTTGTTCTGAGAACAGATAACCATCAAAGATGTGCAGATCAGATAAATGGAGAAAGATTCAGAGGTGAAGAGAAGGCAGAAAACAAAGAATAAGACTAAGATGTGAAAATATGCTGTATCTTCTTCTTGTTGAGAAGGTCTATGGGATTATTTTACAACTTGTCTGTTCCTTACCACAACTGTCTGGGATCAGAGAGCAAGGGAAGGTTTAGATACACACATTAAGTCAAGTAGGAACAAATATCTGCTTTTGTCGTCTGTTGTTTCTGAAACATGCAGTAAGGCTTGAATATGTAAAATGACACCTTAAATTTTAGGGAACTAGTCAGGGATTACCTGAATATACACCCACATCTCCACAGAATCCCTCTTTTAGTTTGTCATAAGAGGTATAGAGGTGAGCAGATGAGACCTACAGAATGGACATGGGAGGCTCAGCAAAAGCTACCATCCACTGGGAGAACTGTGAGAGTTCCATGCAGAAGTGAGCTTGCATCTTACCCAGCTATAATGCTGTCTTTTACTAATGGAAAAATGACAGTATGAGATTTCATTCCAGTGGTTTGTAAATACAGTTGTCCCAAGATGAAATGTTATTTGAATGGAAACTGTCCAGACATTCAATGTTTGACATTGCTCACTTGGTGATTAGCCAAAATCATTCAGCTGTGACTTCCCAGCCACAATTCTTTATGTATGTTGGAATGACATATAATGGTTTCCCTTTCAGTCATGGACCAGGATGTATGTATTTATATGTATGTGTGTGAAGATACCAAGAATAAGACATCTCTGTTTAGTTAGCATCTTATCTAGGTATGGCTTAACTGTTTGTGTTTTAATCACTGGTGTCTTTATAAGGGACAAGGAAAACTGATCTCTGAAAAACACTTAAAAGTGAGTCTTAATTCTCTTCCACTCTGAGGATAGCTAGTTTGGAGTACTCTGTGCAATTTTGTCCATGGTTTAATGCTACCACCTCCATGCTGTTGCCATTTCTGAAAAGATCTGCTCTCAAGACCTGTGCTGTTCTGGTAATGCAGTAAAGCATTACTGTCTTTGCTGGTTCTTTAGATCCTTTCATTACTATTTTTAAGAATGATAATTTCTATATGACAGTATAATGTTATTTCCAGTCAGTCCCTGGTTCAGCTTAGACCCAAGGGAAGATTCTACCAGCAGTTATCTGCTAGAATTGGATTGTAGCTGGAACCATATTCTTGTGTACGTCTCCCTCTTTGCTCATATCCCTGCTCTCTTCTTCCCAGAGACTTGTTTCAGAATATTTTTTTCTTCTTCCTACTTCTTGCTGACACTCACTTCATGGCAGCACATTGAGCTGGACACAGTTTTGGGAATTCCTTGGAAATTTGCATATTTGGCTATCTGTGAAATGAAAAGTGAAAAAATTACATGGACCGTTATGTTTACAAGCTCATCTCTGAATAAGAGGTGGCCTTTCAGTACTTAAAGAAAGTTTATAAAAAAAGATGAGAATGAATTTTATATAGGCAGGTAGGTGATAGGACAAGGGAAAATGGTTTGAAAGTAAAAGAGAAGAAAGAGGAGATTCTTTATTGTGAGGGTGGTGAGACACCAAAACAAGTTGCCCAGAGAAGCTGTAAATACCCCAGCCCTGGAAGTGTTCAAGGCCAGGTTGGATGGGGCTTTGTGCAACCTGATCTAGTGGAAGTCATCCCTAACCATGGCAGCAGAGCTGGAATTAGATGATCTTTAAGGATCCTTCCAACCCAAACCATTCTGTGTTTCTGTGAATTCCTTTGCCTTTGAAGAAGACAAGAAAAAGCCAGCATGGGTTTCAGTACGTAACATTGTATGTGGGTATATATACATGTGTACGCATCAGTGCCTTTCCCTTCGGCCATGCTGCCAGCGAGGGCTGTCCGGTGGGGAGCGGTGCGGGAGCGGCGCGGCCGCGCGGGGGCGCTGCGGTACCGCGCCTGGAGCGGGGGCGGCAGGGGCGCAGCCCGCGGTCCCGCACGCCGGCGAGTGTCCTTCGCCGTCCCCTTGGGAGCGAGCAAGGAGTGTTTGCCCCCCGCCCGTGCTCTTCCTCCGAGCTTGCTCTGCCGTTTCACCGTCTTTATATTGCCTGAGGGCGAACTTTTCTTAGTCGGCCAGGAAGAGGAGGTTAAAAAAAGGCAGTGTGTTGTGCCATAACATGAGATTATCATACTTTCCTGGTGGGTTACAGAATTCTTACAGTGATGCACTGATAGTACCAATGTTTATTTCTTCTTATGGATTCAATAAACCCTTGATAGATAGATAGATAGATAGATAGATAGATAGATAGATAGATAGATAGATAGATAGATATGGGAAGGATAAATCTTTTTAGGTAGGAGATAATGAAACATTTTCCAAGAGGATGTTTCACTCATGGAGATGTGAATTCATGAGATTCTAATACTTCTCTGATGCCGTATATTACAACTACTGTCATACAAATGGAAATACTTGTAATATATATTGTAATAAAGTAATTATTTGGCATTAAAATATCTTTTATTCCAGAACCAAAACGTTGTACAGACAACTGTACTGAAAGAATTACTTTGCAGGCACTGTCCAGTGAGTTTTCTGGTACATAGGAGATACGTTGCTGCTTCTAGTAACAGCAAGTTTGTGTATTGACAAAAATCTAGAGAGTTACTATAATTTTGACAAGTGCAGTAGTTCAAATTAAATGCAGACATTAAATTAATTCAGATGATAATATAATTACATGTCAAATAAAATTCAAGGAGCTGAATTCTTGTTAATCTAATTTATAGCCCCTTGTCAAAGAAACTCCTGTATCTATATTTATGCATTCCATGTCTGAATACATTGATAAGTATGCAAACTAGAGTACTTCAGAGAAGCCTTTGCATTATCTCATCAGATGTGGTTTTTCCACTAGATCTATAGCTATATTTTATGGATTAGAGGGAGGAAGCATTGGTCATGGCTTGGGAGACCTTGGTACTCAAGATCACTATGTGACAGAGGTATACTTACAAAATCATTACTGACATGGATGAACTACCACAGATGACAGATTTCATCTACTTTAGGCATTGTCACTTAGTCCCACCTATTATATTCAGCTGTAATTATTACAAGAAACTCGGTGCAGCATATTTGTTCTCTTCTCCCTTCTTTAGGCACTAAAATCCCAAACCCCCATAGGAAGACATAAAATCTAATTGTGCAAACTGCTTTGCTTTGATGATGGATGGGGGCAGAAGCGGGGGGGGGGGGGGGGGGAGGTGTTACAGGGTAGGACTCATGAAAAAGCAGAGGGATGAGAATCTGGCATTAGACATTTGGGATGATTGCACTTCTTTCATCACTCCCATGAAGAAATTTGCCCTGGGAGAGCAGAAGAGGCAAAAGGAGTCATGGAACTGCGTCTGTTGGGATTGCAGGCATTGATGAAACAGGCTCCTCTCTGGAGGGGTCCCAGCATTTCTACTGTGCCTGTCACCACAGACCACAAAATCCTCGCCACTACACTGTAATAAACTGAAGAGCTATAATAACAGACCACTGCTGTACACCAGTGTTCTTTCACACTCCTCACAGCCTTGTCTCACCTCTTAGTGCTTTCCTGGCTGCAGGAGCACTGTCAGCACTGGTTTTACAATACCCAACCCCTCCATGCCCACAGGGTACAAGGACAAAACTTGGGGGTTAATTGCCATCATATTGTGTCACTCTCCTTCTGACCTGTCCACACCATTCTCAGAGACTTAGTCCCCTTAGACTAAAAGTCTGTCACACTGTTGTCGTGACATGACCTGTACAGCAGTATGACATGTGCTGAGCAAAGATTCCAGGAAGATGAGCATGTGTCAGGCTGTAAACTCACTTACCACAGAGCTTGGTCTACAATACAGTCATGCCATACTATGCAAATGACTAGATCACTCTCATTTTCAAGAAAAGTGACACTGCTTTTTTTCTGGAACAGAGCCTGTAGCATGTACTCATACTACTTGCTAAGATAACAAGCCTCCACACCCCAGTTGCCCAATGATGCAATGGACATTCTGCTTTCATTCTCAAACCACAAGTGTCTGATTCATCTGGTATGTCTTTTTGAAGTTTAAACAGCATAACTTTCTTAGCAGCAATCTTCCCTCACACATACACCACCCCCCCAACCTATTGAGACCCTATTTTATAATCACTAGATTTCCAGGTAACCAGAGTGGTGAGGATCAACTTCAGAACAACCTAGGTGCTACATGAATTAGTGCATTTCCTGGCCTTACTTACTCCCCAAGATGCCCCAACTGCTGAAGAGAATATAGGTAAAAAATTTAGCAGAGTTAAGGTCCAAATGCATTCAAGGGACAATTAACCTGGCCAAACCTATGTTCTGCTATTGAGATGCATGACAATAGCCTATCTGGCTTCCCATACCAGTCCAAATGGATATGGACCCTAAGGCATGTGTCATATCCACAGTTCTGTGTTGATGTTAGATAATCCAAGCTACTGGACAAGCTCAAGAAGTGGGCCCATGGGAATCTCATGAGGTTTAACAAGACCAAGTGCAAGGTGCTGCACCTGGGTTGGGGCAACCCCTGGTATCAATATAGGCTGGGGGATGAAAGACGGAAAGCAGACCTGACAAGAAGGACTTGGGGGTGCTGGTGGATGAGAGGCTGGACATGAGTTGGCAGTGTGTGCTTGCAGCCCAGAAAGGCAGTTGTGTCCTGGGCTGCATCAAAAGTGGCCAGCAGGGCAAGGAAGGGGATTCTGCCCCTTTATTCTGCCCTGGTATGACCCCACCTGGAGTCCTGCATCCAGCTCAGGGGTCCCCAGCACAGGAAAGACCTGTTGTACTGAGTCCAGGGCAGGCCACCAAGATGATTAGAGGGATACAGCACCTCTCCTATGAGGAAAGGCTGAGAGAATTGGGACTGTTCAGCCTGGAAAAGAGAAGGCTTTGGGGTAACATAATTGCAGCCTTTCAGTACCTGAAGGGAGCCTGAGAGATGGAAGGGAGAAAGATGGAAAGAGACCTTTTACAAGGGCATGTAGTGACAGGACAAAGGAGGGGCTTTAAACTGAAAGACAGTAGGTTTAGATTAGATAATAGGAAGAAATTCTGGAACAGATTGCCCAGAGAAGCTGTGGATGCCCTATCCCTGGAAGTGGTCAAGGCCAAGGTGGATACAGCTTTGGCCAACCTCATCTAGTGGAAAGTGTCCCTGCAGGGGGGTTGGAACTAAATAATCTTTAAGGTCTCTTCCAGCCCAAACCATTCTGGGATTCTATACTTCAAATACTATCAACACTTAGTTGAGCAACTACATTAGTGATCTTGGTGACTAACTTGTACTTCCATGTACTCCTTTTAAAAGTGGAAATATTTCTCTAGATATAGACTTTAGATGTCTTTGTATGAGATTTACAATCCTTGAGATCCATTTGCCTCTGAATATAGGATCTGGACTACTAGATTGTGTTCACTTGAAAAATATTCTCATTTACATTGTGTGTGCTATCTTGTTTTTGCAAGAAGAGCACAGGCACATTAGGGGGAATGAGAATGTTGTTTCCAATTACAGAAATAGCACAGTCATTTGCATAAACCAGCAGAGAGGAATGGGAGGAGGCTGAGCAGATGAGCTATGCCAATATAGGAGATGTCAGGTTCTGCTGCTGTAGGAGACAAGAAGAAAGTCATATCTTGTTAGGTGCATGGGATGTCAGAAGAGATCTTTTCTTTATGGGGTGTTTGGGATATGACAGTGCTACTCAAGAGCTTGTAAGCAAGGCTTATGAAAAGTCTCTGGCTTGTGATGGCCTCTTTGCAACAGAAATGGGTTGGATCTGCCTTTCCTGTGCCTTAGAAAAGACATTGCCGGTGCCTGAAAATAGAATATCCAGGAGTCAGAGAAGCAGCCAGAGGAGGAGGACTGCTATAATGAGTTGTGTTTGCTATTTCCTTCTCACTTGTCTATTGGGACTAAGGGAATTTGTTAGCAGTCTTGTTTTAATCAGGACTAATGTGCTAACAACAACAATTTTGTAATTACATAACAGTTTTTGTCTTATAAGAACCCACACCTTATGTAGCCTGAACACAGCTTCCCAAGGCAGGAAAATAATGACTCTTTAGCAAAGCAGAAAATTACTCCCCATTGCTTCGGACAGGAAGTGGCATACATCATGCTGGTATTTAGGAAACTGGCATTTTCCACCTTGAGATTTTTTTAACAGTGACTTCTGAATGGGATATGGTTTTTACAGCTCTCCTAAAAGTGGCAAAAAGATACATTAATGTCCAAAGCCAAGCCACTTGATAGGCCATTTTTAAGACTAATGGAATCAGGTGCAGTTACAAAGGTTGGGAATAAGAATGATTGGTACCAAAAGCTCTCCCTTTGTCCTTTTAGGCACCAATAATTCAAGCCCTCCAGTTAACTTGGACTGAGGTCATAAATATAGTCCTTTTTAGAGACTTAGTTCAGCTGGTGCAGGCTTTTGAACAAACCAGAAGTAAAAATGTGATGCTGCATTATGTCAGAGCTGCATGTTTAGTCTGCCGCCCTAGAAATAATCAAGAAAAGTTATACATGATAAGAGACAGATGCTAATGCCTCAGCAGACATTTGAAGTCTTTCTAGTACAATAGTAAAAAGGCTAAAACACACAAAAGAATCTTGTTTCTTTAGTACTCAAATTTGTGCTCAAAGTGCTCTGAAGCAAGGGATAAACAAGAAAAGATGTTTTCCTTGGCTTTACTTAAACTAATTGCCTTAATGTAACCTGCTAATTCAGATGATACTTGTACACCCCCAATGTCTGGATGCATCCCTAAGAATGCCTTTTTCCATAAGCCACTATGGCTCAGAGCTGAGCTATACTGATGGTTGAGCACAGATCCTGGAGGGAATTTGCAAGTGCTGACTCCAACACTTGGGCCAGGCCAGCAGTTGCTGCCCTGGTACTACACACCAGGACCATGGAGCCCTGGCATCTTCCGCCATTTCATCTGCTGATAACAGGAGCAGATATGTGCTCCCCCAAGGAGTTCCCTTCTTGAATTTCCTGAAGTTTTCTGACATTCCAAAAAGGTAGAGGAAGATGAAGAGTGAACAGGATGCACCTCTGGCCTCTCTTAGCACGGTTCACTTGTCCTCTGCTCTCTGAGCATGGTTTGTTTTCATTTCTGCCTGGGGTGACACCTGTGCTGACAGGTAGACAGGAGTCCCTGCACATCCCACAGGTAACTCAGGCCAGCCAGATGGCTGGATCAGCCTGTCAGCAGTAGGTAACATGCAGGGAGACAGCAGCTCCTGATGGATCCACTCAGCAAAACTATCAGCACAGAGCTGGGGTGCTATTACTGAACTTCACCAGAAGCCAGATTCTGCTCTCTGCTGTACTTGCTCAAACACATGGGAGATCACCAAGGTTGGTGTCTGGTATAAACGAAGGGAGAATTTGCTTTCAAGGATACTTTTGAAGTCAAGGTGTTGAAAATCGTATGCCTCTTTCTGTTTTGTGTCTCCAGTGTGTGTGTACTATTTCAACTGGCCAAAGCACTGATCTTCCCCTCTCAAAGTAGTGCAAATATTTCCAAATACATTTTCATGCTGATTAAAATGACAGGTCAAGTTTTAAAATTTCATGCAGGTCAGAGCATCCAAATGTTCCCTCTCAAAAACAGGTGACATGAGATTTGACTTTGACCATCTCCATATGATTCTGAAGAATTTTTTTCACCTGTTAAGAGAATACCGGGCAGTTCACCAGGTAGAGAAACGCTTGTGAAAAAGGACATTTGGATCACCAGGACTCTTGGACTGCCTCTGAAAAAGGCTTAGGAAATTTTTATGCCACAAGGATTCAGAACATAGCCCTAATAAGCTTGAGAAGCTTGGATGACAAAGTTGTCAAAGGGATCTCAGGTTTTCAGGCTGTTGAGTTTTTGTCAGCCTTCCAGGTGGGTTGCCAGAGGTAAATCTGATGGAGAAGCTGGCAGTATACTATGCAGAAACCTAACAAAAAGACCAAGTTGTTTCAAAAGCCTGCCTACTTTCTAATCGGACTTAAATAATCAAGTTTCTGGGAAATGTGATGACTAATAATCTGGTATTTTCCATTTATTTGGAAAATTAAGGTCTATAAAATATTAAAAATAATATTTCTAAGTAGGGGTTGTGGAGGATATGCACAAAAAAACTCGAATGTAAATATTTTAACATTGCCTGTAAGTCTTCAATTTAACATGAATCACAGATATGAATTGTGCATGTAAAATTTATCCAGGCTGTCTTGTCTTCTTTTTCTTTTTTCCAAGAATGTGATAAGTTTATTCTTTTTAAATCCCTGTGAGGATGAACTGTGCATTTAGAGATTTTTGTAGTAACACAGCTTTGCACACTGAAGTGAGCAGCCGGCTTTATGAGTAGCTTGAAGTGGAATGTGAAGAATGATTATGCCATATGACAGTGCAACACTGGAGTCCACTTCACTTAGAGTACTTTATAAACTGACCACTACACCATTTACTTTGGATACGGACGAGGCTGCATGGCTAAAGGCTGCAGGAGATGCAGCCCCCATTGAGATGAGAAAGTAGTCTCTCATGACAGAGGGCACCCCCAAGTGCTAAGAAAGATCTGTAACCCCTGATGCACATGGCTAGAAGATCTGACCTGTGTCCCATCTCACACAGCTTCTACCAGCAGTGTGTGATGACAGTTCAGCAGAACTTGCTGCAGGCATGTTTTACTTTTCTACTTGGTGCTGGGCTGATGCCTTAAGTGTTACAGCAGTGCTGGTACATTGATAACAGTCCTAGGTGTGCCTGTGGTGTGTGTGCAGCCTGTACGTCAGGGCTGGTTACAGGAGCTGAACTGTTGGAATGCAAGAAATGTACTAAGAACCTGAAGCAAAAGTTCAGTGAGTAATATTTTCAGTACAGCAATTTATTGCAACAAGTCAGGACCTTCTCTAGCCTCTGAAAACTGGGAATGTGGGAACCAGCAGTCTCTCTTTGCCTCCTGCCTCCAGATGAAGCAACCCACCATAAACTAGTCAGCAAATGTTCATGCTTCTCTTTAAAACTGAGTAACTAATTACCTTCCTGCCTGTTCCAAGAACTTTTGCTTTAGTCAAAAGGAGAAACTCCTCTCTATGTCTACAGATCGAAGCATCATCTGCTTTTGTAAGCAACTCATTAGGCACTCTTTTATAACATGAGACCAACCCTGTAGCCATTAAACCAATACTTTGCAAGGGTCTGGTATGGCATGCTCAGAAGCACTATACAGACTGTCATACAGAAGTGTAAAAGTACCAGGAGCAAGAAAACAGCAAACAGTTGGTGCACACATACTGTAGCATGATACTATAAGGAACAGGATGCTTTGTTCAAGGAATTCAGAGCAAATAGACCGTTACTCCAACCCCAATCAGAAACTCTGAGAAGGAGCTTAAAATTGCTCATGAACTTTTGAAAATGTTAACCAAGATGTCTCTATGTCCAGGAAGTTAATTTATGTGCTCTGAAAGAGTGAGTTGCTTTCAGATAGAAAACAGAGATTCCATCAGACTTAAGCCTGAAATATTCAGAGGTATTCACAGAGACTCTTCCATTACCATATTACATCTTCCACTGTGTCACATTTAAACTTGAGAGATATATCCATCATAGCTTTAGTTTAATTTAAGACCACTGGGGGAAAAAAATCAGTCACAAAAAATATGCTGTGTCTGGGAATGTGATCCTTTGTCTCAATGGCAAACACTTCTCTCCTTTTTAGTACAGTCTTTACATGACTTCTTCAGGTTCCACAGGTGTAAAACAGAGATAAGAGTTCCTTAATTTTGGTAAGTACTTTGGGATCTATGAATAAAAAACACTACTGCTGCAAATCAGGACCACTGAAGTGGGCAGAGAGTCCTCCTTACTTCAATTAATGTTTTGAAGTCCCAATTACCATACTTCAAATAGAGAGCTCAGGATCTTTCTTTACAAAAATATTGTTTCCTTGCGCATGCTTAAAGATAGTAGGGGCTGGATCACCCACTGCCATTCCCTCCCACCACCCACATCATACAAGAAATTAAGTCAGTTCCTCTGGATTTAAACTAAATTCTTCTGGTGTAGCAATGCACATTTCTACTTAGGCAATAAACATCTGTCGACTGCCATTCATTAATATTAATTATAAATGGTCACTAGCTCATGGGATCCAAGTCCACCAGCTGAGATTTTTCCAACTTTGACCTTGATAGGTTTGTATAAAAAGTGTTCAGAAGGGTTCTTCGAAGCTCGAAGCCAGCAATAAGTGCAATTTGCAGAGTACAGCATTTAGATTATGCACTTAGAACTAGGGCAGTCAGAAGGAGTAATGGGGAGCGGGGGAGGGAGGGGAAGAGGGAAGACAGAGCCTGAAACAGAGCTCCTTTAAATGCTTAAGAGTTTTAGACCTTTCTGCAGGCTAATGACAGGGAGAGGCATTGTCCATAATGAAACTAGCCCATCCATTAAACATTACTGTAAATGAAAGGTTGCGTGAATTAAAGGTTGTTCATCTCATGTTTCAGGAATGTAGCCGTGTTTCATGTCTGAAGCCTGTTTTCCTTTTAAACAGAGTTCTTCAGATGACAAATGAGAGAGAAATTCAGAAAGCAAATGGGCAGAAGTAAATACATGCCTAAGAACAAAGCAGAGACATAACTGTAGCTGTAAATCTTTATACTGGGGCTACTGTTTGCCATAGATATTGGGGAGGATTAGTTTAGAATTGAAAATTTTCATTACTGGGTCATTTGCTTATGAACCAAAACAATAGAAAATCCCCACAGCTGATCATCAAATCCTGACCTTAATATTACCTGTATATGTTTCATTCATGGAATGCTGGCTAATTCTTTTGCTACCATTTTGGTTTTCAAGATCTGAAAACAGAAAATTTAGAAAATGCTTTTTCTGACTCTCACATATTTTTTAATTATAAATGTTGGTCTTTTTCTCTCTGTTAATTTTTTTTGCCAAAAATCACTTCAACAAAAGTTACTGAAAAATAATATTTGTTTGCATTTGTCCTTATATTAGGACTTGCTTTTTTTTTTTTTCCCCAGGCCAAAGCATACAGCAGCTTGTCCCTCATGGACCGTATCTTCATCTGCTTTGAAAATACACACATCTTCATTGGCAGAGAGATACTCGCTCAGATCTCTGGTGAATTAGTCAGAAAATCCAGCCTTGTTCTCCTTCCTATAACAATGATTCAAAGATGATGAATGCAAAGAGAAACAGTAACAGATATACCAGCAATGCAAATGACTAAACTAGACAAAATGAAAGGAAAGTTGAATTCAGTTCTTTGACTCAGGCCCAAATAAAAGTCTGAGGTTAGTAAAGACAGCAGGAGGCCTTATACTGATGTCAGTGGACAGAGATACTTGGATTTGTGCTCTGTAAATGTGGAGTACACTGTGGGAGTCTTACAGAAGGCAACAGGCAAGGAAAAGATTTGTGGAAATTTTGTACCCATTTTATAAATGTTTATCAAAGCATTATCTAGTCCCTTACTAGAGTCTATGAAGCTGAACTACTATACTTAGGCTATCTCTGATGGATGTTTGCCTAACCTCCTAAAAATCTTCCATGACAGATGTTCCCACAACCTCTCTCCTGTTCTTTACAATCTCTAGTAATAACATTGGATGTTATCTCATTGGGAATGTTGTGAAGCTCCTTTGGACTTTTATAAAGGAAAGTTATGGCAGCAAGAGCTTAACTTCATAACTTAATTTCATAACTTTTTCAAAGTTATGAAAGTGGAAAAGAGCTGGGAGGTGGCAGCCTAAGCAGACCAAAGACTACATCAGGTGTTAGAGCTGGCAGGGAGAGAGAGCTGAGAAGAGACGACGAGACTGGAGTTGCAGAGACCTGGGTGGGGAAAAGCAAACAGAGCTGACTGGGTGGGGAAGAACAGGCAAATATCCAGAAAGATGAGGAGAAACAGCAGCCAAAAAAGTGCTCCTTTGTTTTTGCTTTGTTACAAAGGAATGCTGAAAATCCTTGCTTTATGGTTAGATCCACAGTACTCTGAAGTCAATGGGATTTCAGTGGGTCTTGGATCAGGCCCTTTAAAATTAGGGCAGCTGTAACACAATAATGAATGAGTGCCATTGCTGCCCATGACTGCAGTGTTATAACAGCATTGCTATACATGGAAGTGTTCCATAGCCCAGGATTTAGCTGATTAAACAGTGCTGGATGTGTCGCCATTAGACTCGAAACATCCACTGCCTGATTTACTCTGTAGCTCACATACCCCAGATGTTTTGCATTCTTGGACTAAATTTGATCGATGTGCTATCAAACTCCTCTCTTGCATTTTTTCTTCTTTCCAGGACACACAGGTCAAAATAGCAAGGGGTTTAGACCTCCAGGTGGTGAGGGGCAGGTGAGTCCTGCTGTCAGCTGCCACCTCCCTTCACCTTTACTTTAAAATAATATTGTCCAAAAGTGAGAAAGCAGCTTGCTGTGGTCTTCTGAAGAATCAACAGAAAGCAGGTATCGAGCTATCCTGCTGTGGCACACAGACTGGAAGAGCCTCATTTCCTCTTTCAGCAGTGGCAAACATGTCACTCCCTCAGAAAGAGCTCCTTAAATCACTAGAAGTTAGAGGAAGTATATTGGAAGCATCAGCTCTGAGATGTGATAGAAGACCAGTGTGGAGAGAAAGATGGGTATGTTCTGGCAGAGGAGGGAAGGAAGATGGGGGAAGAGAGAACCATACACTCTTTGCACATTGTGCATATATGTGGCACCGAGAGGGGAGAGTAGTCACAGTTTCCTATTTGTTTCTCCCTGAAACCCAACAATGTGAAGCAGCTGAAGGTGAACATGCCATGAGTAAGTTAAGTACAGCTGTACCAGGGAAGAAGGCCAGAGACTAGGCAGACCTCTGTATGTCTGTACAACATAACTGGCAGTTTGTTTAAGGACTCTGACCTGCAACAGTCCTCTTCCCCAGTCAAATCTGCTGTGGAGGGAATAGCCCCAGCTAGTTTGGTTGCAAGCCAGAAGGTGGCCCTTGGCCTTGTGGGCAAGGAGCAGACCTCTGCCTGCTTTGCTTTTGTAGGATAGACACAGATGTAGATTTCACCTTTTAAAGCTGTAGCTCTCAATCCCAAACATTTTTATTGAAGAGGGAAGACTTTAGGCAGGTGCTGGAAGTTTAGTGCTGAATGAATATCTGATGGATACTTTGGAAGGGGGAGGAAGAAGCGCTCTTGAGTAGTTTATATTCCTACTCTGCTTTTCCTACAAAGCTCAGACTTCTAAAATATAGTCAGCTAGCCAATTCTGGAGCACAAGTAGGCACTAGAAGGGAAGATCAGAAAGAGAAAAAGAGCTGATTTCTATGCCTTATTTGGTTTAGTGATCTGAGGAGGACGCCTCTCACATTGTTCACATTTTAATAAAAGAATTCAATCAGCTTTTTTCTGACTCACTTCCCTTACAAGAAGTCTCAGTTTCACTTCTGTCTCAGCTTTGACACTATTCCTGTTAATACATGGTTGATAGTTTTTATCATCAGCATGTCCAGCACATTTTTATAGCATGCTCCAGAGGACCTCAGGGCATCTGAGTGACCTCCCTGCTGCTTCCAGGCCTCCCAGGACAGGGAGGGGGCAGAAGGTGGCAAGAGAGGAGCTAGCAGCTGGAAAGGAGAACATCTTCCAAGGAGCACAGAGACAGTGTCAGCACAGCACCCTGCAGGGCTAAAACTAATCTTGTTACTTGAGGGCACAGGGACTTTCACCTGACTGTTCATCAAGATGCACATTATTCAGAGAGTACGACCTTGGCATGGTACACACATACACAGTGTCTGCAGTTGAGTGTATTACCACATGTGCAGAGGTGCACAGCATGTATGTACTACTTGCTTGCGTGGTTCATATATGTCTGTCAGAACTGGGAGATATGACAAAAATATAGTGTTCATACTAGCACAAGCAAAATAGATATACTTTTAGCAAAATGAAAGATTACTATTAATTAGTTCAGATTTTAATGTCTCCCTTTGCAGGTAGTAACCCAGTAAAATTTACAAAAACTACCTGTGAATAAATCTTTTAAATGCTATAAGGTTAAAAATAACTTTTCCCAACCTTTTCAGCCCTTGATGTGTAGAGTCAGTACATCCTCTACTATTAGCTAGTTTGGATTCACAAATAATTTCAACTAATTTCAGCTTCAATTTGCCCTCTGAACCCTTCTCACCCAGAATTCTTCTCTAGGTCATGCCCCAGTCTGCTGACCAGCAGCACTGGGTAGCCCTGTTCTGTCTGTGCCCTGCCTCACTCAGGGTATCCCCAGGATGCCATTTCACTTTGTGTTGCAACTAGTGGATTCCCGGTCTCAGCAGTCCTACTCTTGGAGGCTGGAAATGTGTTAAAGTTAAAGAGTCAAAACCCCTGCAAGGAAAGGAAATGAGAAGTCCTCTTGGCAGCAACAAACGGAAAATAAACAACCAAACTCTTCACAAGACAGATTCCTCAATTATAGTAACTCAGGCTCACAAAGGCCAGAGTTAGGACCCACTGGTGTATGCAGTATGTAAACACAGGGCTGCAGTAATTATTTTTGTGTTCATTTTGAGGTTTCTGAAGTCCGGTGACCTTCCATGGAATAAGGTCATTAACCATAACCACACTAGTGACCTTCACACAGGACACCCCATCTCTCACAGTTATACGAGCAAACTGTGTGCTGTGATGTCTTCCTGGCTCATGTGCTCCAGCCCTCTCTTTTTAAAGGCCACTGAGCTCTATATGAGGGAGATGATGTGACTTTTGGGATGGGATATGATTGGAATATCTTACTTTCCCACATAACAATGCTTAGGACTGAAATGTGATTAAGTACTAAATACCAGAAATACCCAGAATTTCCTCCAATTCTAATTTTGTTTTGGTTTTTGTTGTTTGATTTTCTTTTTTTTAATTAGGAAAATTTAAGAATAGTATACTGAGGAATTACAGAAGTTGAGTGGGCCTCCATTGCTCTGATAAGAGACTTAACTTTGGTGTGTGGAGTGTATAGAGACAGACTATTCAAAGCTTCTTCTTGCTAAAGGGCAATCCTGCTTTAAACAAGCAGATGTAGAGCCATTACTAGATGTTTATCAACACAGCAAAATGCTGCTCTAACCCTGCTTTTGTCAACACTAGGTGAAATTAGTACTGGATTGATTTTTGTTTTACTGTGGCTGACCTATGGATCCCCTGAAACACACTCATCTTGCTTACAGAGTCAGTCCGAGTGAACTTTGGTTTAGATTTTGCACTGTTGCAAAGTTATTACCATGCAGATGGAGAAAATCTGCCCTTTAATTTAAAAGTCCACATCACTCATACTAGACTCTACTTAACAGTTATTGGAAAGAAAAAGGCACTTTTAGGAAGCAAATTATTTTGCCCTTCTTAGAATCTGCCTTACAGCATCATAGATGCAGTAAACCTCACCATTAACATGGCCCTTATTTTGACAATAGCAAGTTATTCTTAGCTTTCCTGCTTAAGTGAAGTGAACCCCATCGTGGTCTTGCAAAGCCTAGGGAGGCTCAGTGGAGTTCCAGCTTGTCATTCCTAATCTGAATTCTCACTCAGATGGCAAAACCATCTCTGTGAAAATTGCATCCATATAAAATTTAGGTTGTCCAGTGTGAAAACAGAACTCAGCAAAATGCAGAAGCAACTGTTTTAGACACCTGACAGTCAAGACGCTTTTTGGGAAAAATGTATATTACCACAGTTATAAACATATTGATGTGGCACTTAAGCAAGTCTTAAGTGGCTACACAGAAGTTTCTGCGGGTTGTGAAGATCACAAACCCCTGATTTTACATGTCAAGATTCAAAACCTGTAGGAAGAAGTGATGAAACCCACTGATTTCAAATGGTTTCCTCCACTACTATACTTCCATCTACATTTTAAAATGTCATTCAACTTACACATCTTCTCTTTTAGTGGGGAATGCTTTTTCTCTGTTTTGGTTGAGATGGCTCAGCTGACTGCTGATGAATTTGGTGCACCTCAACAGGGGATCAACTGCAAAAACTTTTCGTTGTGAGAAATATTAAAGGAGAAACTTAGTTTAGACCCCAGAGCCCTCTGTGCTCCATTGTTACATGGATCTATATGGCATCAGAGTGTGTACATTAGGGCGGGTAACTCAGTGAGTTTAAATGAAATTAATGAAATTAATTTATTGACCCATATTTTAAGTTTGCACTAAGTTAAATTGTTTCTAGCTAAAGTGAATTCTTGATGAATGGCTTGGGATTTTTATCTGAGTGGTGGTGGAATAGGGTGGGTTCTAAGGGATGCCGGAAAGTGAAACAGACATGCTGTTGAGAAGGTTAACAGGTGGTTTTGGAAATCTGATGGTTACCCGATAGGATTTCTTCCAAAGCCAGTTGAAGACTTTTTCAGATATGATGTGATTAATATATGGGAAGCATTTGGACATGCATATAGCAATAAGAGGTCGAGGAACTAGTTCAGAGAAACAGCAGAGATGTGTTGAGTGTCAGTTCTCTAAGCTATCAATCAAACTTTTATATTCATATATATAACATTTATATTCATATGTATGCAGTACAGGATAGGAGCATTTATTTCACTTTATTTACCCAATATATACATAACTTGCTCATTAAAACTGTTTAGCAATAAATTCTGTTCCCTTGGTTTCCTTCTGTTCACCAGTCTGCATCCAGAATTCAGCTCCTCATCTCAAAGACACTACTCTCTCTCTTATTCCTGTTGCAAACTAAAAAAAAAAAAAATTTAAAAAAACCCCACACCATAATGTCTCTATTCTCCTTACAGCACAACCCATTAACTGACAAGCTACCTTGCCTCCAGAGGATTGTAATCTTTTGAACTTTGACTAAAATTACCCCTCTTCCTCTCATAACGATATCCTGTTTTCATACTGTACAAGGTGACAATTCCTACATTCCATAGTGAAAAAGAAATATGCCATTCTCATTCATGCCACCATGTCTTCATTTCTAATGCTTAAATTTTTGCCCGTCAGGAACAGGAACCTTTTTTGGTCTGTGTTTGCACAGAATGGGATGCAGTTAGCATTGTCTCTCTCCTTGGAATATCTAAACACCATAAGCATGCAGATATTCAATATATGAACGAGCAAAAATTAAAATGTATTTTTTATTTGCTTACAATACAGCTGTGTAACCAATGTCGTCTATCTACTGGCTTGCATATTACCCAGATTTCTACGGTTTCTTCCTTGTTCATAACTGAAACTAGTTTTGGTAAGTGCTTTTAGTCTCTTCAAACTGATCAGAATGAGTTCTCTGAAAGCACTTAAAATTGGCTGATCTCTGTAGGGGTTTAGTTGGGTCTCAACAGAAAGTCACATGGTGAATATTCTCTTCTTGGCAGAATTATTCAAGAAAACATGCAATTCCATCCCCACAAATATTTTTGTATGAGGAATATCAGAATTTCAGAATATTTGTCTTTTGGCCAGTAAAAGTCAATCTCACACATTTGCAGACAGAGTCCAAAGGGACTTGTGTTTCGCCAGAGCACATTATTAAGGCAAAGAAATAATATTGATGGATAATTTACAGTGTTTAAAGAGCTCTGCATGTTATGCTTTTCCAGTACATCTATTTGCCATTTACCACTAATGGACATGGCTACAGGAAACACATAACTCAATGTATATCTCAGTGAAGGGTAGGAGTCAAGAAGGTGTTAAGTGTGGGAAGGTGAAAGTAATAGTGTACTGCAGTGGGGGAGAAAAAGTCTGAGGGAAAGAAAGAAAGAATTAAAAATGGATCTTAATGTGCAGACTGAAATGAATTGACTATCATTCGACTAAAAGAGGAGAATGATGAAATAAATTACAGTGAAGTTTGGATAGGACTGAACTATAAAAAGAGCCTATATCTGGAACACATGGGAATTACAATGTCAGAACACCCTGGAGTCAAATAATTTAGTGTTAAATATGCAAAAAGAACCTTTTAGGCTTGTTTGGGCTATTTGTTTCTGCACTACTCTCATTTGTTTGCATCCATTCTGAAAATACTAGCACCTTCCACAATAAAACATCATTTTATAGCCAGCTAGGGGAGGAAAAAAAAAGAGTTGCAACAGATCTCATCAGCTTCAGTGATACATCAGCAGATGGAAACAAACAGAAAAACCCCTCTCTTCATCTGCTTTATCTTGTTTTACATAGTTGTTCCAGAGACATGTCCTTGCTGCTGTATGATAGCAGCGCCTCAACTGACTAACATCCTGTCTCTGACCTCAACTTCTTGAGCAAAGTCTTTAAGGCATCTGTGACGAGCATACCCCGTCATCATGTGGTCTTTGCCCTAACTCCCTCAGCCACAGACATCTATTCAACATCAAAATGGCTGAGTCTGACTGAGCTGATTCTCTCTTCATGGTCATGGAGAAAAGATTAACAGCAGTGTTGGTGACTGCTGGGTCTCCTGCTACATTTCAAAAGCCAGTGCCATGGAAGCTAAACTCTAAAGCAATGCCTGAGTGGCCATGGGGAGTTGCACAACAAAAAAGAGTTTTCAATATTTCTCAACACTAAATACAAACTTATTTACTTTCCCTTCCTTTTCAAGTGTTTCTGTTGTTACCTCCTTCTGCACTCACTGACTGGGCACAGCTAACCATAAGAACAGACCCTGGCTTGGTTTCTCCGGCAATTACTCTATTGTTCAAAGGGGAATAGAAGTTTCTTTTTGTGTAATAAGGGACAGCAGCAGTAGGGAAGATTAAGTTGGAAAGCTTTGTTTCCCCATTCCAGTAAGAACAGAAGGAAAATTTCAGCTTAATTCTCAGTTTTCCAGCTTGTCATCATAACCCACCCTTGAAGCTATTTTAACGGGTTGGTTAAAATATTTTAACCTGGGTAGAACTGGAACCTAGGTTTCATCAGATTGCACTGGTTTTGAAGGAATAGTCTCCTGAGCATAAAATAGGCTATCATATAGACTGTGACTTACTCAAAAAGAAGAAAAATCTCCACATTTAAGCACAGTGTAGAAACGAAAGAAAGAAAACTATTCCCAATTGTGAATGAATTCTTGTGGTACACAGTATTTTTCAAGTATGGTTTGGCTTAAATCCCATAAAATAAGAATGGACAGTAAAATACGTGAGTAGTTTCTTCTAAAGAAACAGGAACAGCAGGCATTTCTCAAAGAGAAATATCTTATCCAATCTTAAGTTTTTGCCAAAATGTCATAGGCAAATACACAATATCATCACCTCAAAAAACCCCAGTTTCACCATTCCAAAATAACAGTTCAATCCTATATTTTCACCTCTGTCAAAAATTGGCTTTCATAAGGAAAAAAAATGTGCTCTTCTCACAGTTACAAGTAGGCTAATGAGAGGCTCTTTCAAGTTGTGCCACTGAGCAGGAGCAGAAGCATGGACATCTTGGACATAGAAACCCATAGGATTTCTACAGGAATCTGTAAATAGGCTACCTTCACTTCTACCTTGACACAGATACACGTCTTTACCTCTTCAAGACACTGCTTGATACAAGGAGGAGGACTTGACACCTACCTCCTATAGGTTCTCATAAATCAGTATATTTAGCCAGTTTTTGGATGAGTGGGAGGCATCTGTAGCTATCTGACCCATAAGATACTCCTTCTAACCACAGAATCACAGAATATGCTGAGTTGGAAGGAACCCATCAGGATGAAGTCCAGCCCCTGGCCCTGCTCAGGACACCCCAATAATCACACTGTGTGCCAGAGAGCATTGTCCAAACTCTTCTTGAACTCAGTCTTGGTGCTGTGACCACTTCTTTGGGGAGCCTGTTCCAGTGCCCAAACACATTCTGGGTGAAAAATTTTTTCCTGATTTCCAACCTGAATTTCCCTTGATTTAGCTTTATGCCTTTTCCTCAAGTCCTGTCACTGATCACAAGAGTGAAGAGATTGCTACTTGCCCTTCTGCTTCCCATCATGAGGAAGTAGTAGACTGCATGAGGTCTCCCCTCCTCTTCTCCAAGCTGAACAAGTCAAGTGACCTCAGCTGCTACTCATACTGCTTCCCCTCCAGACCCTTCACCATCCTAGTGGCCCTGCCTGGACACTCTCTAATATTTCCCTTCCAGTGAAGTACTTCCCCAGGGAACAAGCCAACCTTCAAAAGGGTTATGAGTTCCAAACCCCCTGAGGGTTTCCGTAAGTAATTGCAGCAACTCTTGCCACTATTTAACAGTCAAACACTCAGTACTTGGTACCAGCAGCTACTTCTGACTCACAGATGTTCACATGGGGCAGGGGCGCAACTGCTTCTCTCAAAAGGGGTGGGAGGAAAGGGGAAAATAGACAGGATGGGGTAATGGGAAGGATGCAGAAAATGAGAGGGATGGGGAAAGGAAATATTCTGTAGACCCTCTATGTCAACCCGAGCAACTGCACTGGGGACAAACCAAGGGACTTCCTCTCTGAAAGAAGGGGAGAAAAGGGAACAATGGAACAACAATATCTACCAGATGGAATTTGTGTAAATTATTATTTCATAGACTTCTTAAGCATCTTCCATTCTTAACATTGGCATGCCATTCACTAGCTCCCATCCTGG
Source organism: Pithys albifrons albifrons (assembly GCF_047495875.1). Classification (NCBI taxonomy): domain Eukaryota; kingdom Metazoa; phylum Chordata; class Aves; order Passeriformes; family Thamnophilidae; genus Pithys; species Pithys albifrons. Next base: position 53,652,136 of record NC_092459.1, on the reverse strand, counting down.
GCAATAAGTACAACAAGCTGCCTTACATGGAAGGACGGTTCTGCTAGTAGTCTTGCTTTTTAGGTGAAAGAGTGGAATTTCTCTTGGCTACCATGCAGTGTTGTGGTCTTTCTCCCCTGCTGGGACTCCATGGCATAGATGCAGAGGGCAGGATCAGGCCATGTTGTTTAGCCAGAGCTGGTAGAAAGAGTTCAGGCTGGGAGAGAGGCCACAGTACTGCATTCGTAAGAGTTATAGTCTGACCTGTAGGGAAGCACAAAATAGGAATTGGTTTGGAGGAATCCCATGGTAGTAGCATGCTGCCTGATACCCAACAAACCACAACCACCATGATATGTTTTATGATGGAGATTTTCGTTCTGAGGGCCACATGCAACCCTTTGTCTTGGCAGCTCTTTCAGTAAACAGAACTGAGAGACAAAGTGCCTTTCCATCCAGCCCACCCTGTCCTCTCTACATCACACAAAGCACATTTTTTGAGCAGTGTTAGGACTTTATTTACTCCAGGCAAAGGCTTCTCTCCAGCCCGAAGAACGCCACATTAATGGGAGCTTTGATGGAGCCTGCAATCAAGGCCTAAGAATTCAGATGTGAGTTTTTAAAAAAAAACACAATACCAATCTCATATTATGATGATGATGATAACATGGTACCTTTTCCTTCCTTCTGACATCTCTTTCTTTGTACAATACATTTTCTGCTCTCGCTTGTAGCTGGACAAGGATTGCCCTTTGCTGACGGATGCTGTACGATCTCTCTGACCCTTACTTCATTTCCTCTTTTGAAACCACATGTTTTTCCTTTCTTTGTGCAAGGGCTCCATGGACTCCACTCACTAGCTTCACAGTGCACTGCAATAAACATAGGAAAAACTGAGCCTGGACAATATATTTTTGTATACACAATACATATCGTATGTTAATTTTATTCTGCAACAGCCAAAAGGTGGCAAAAACTAATTAAATTAATCAGCAGTGACCTGCAGTAGTGAATTGACAGAAATTGGACTGCTGAAGATATACAGCACAAAATAATGTCAAATAATTTTATCTGTTACTATTTGCTACTTGCTGTTTTGTAACACCATTCATGAAACAAGGCAACAACACAATTGGAGTCAGTGAAATCAGTTGCTGGGGTTTGTTCTGAAGCTCCTTTGCTTTGATGCAGGTGTCAATCCTTGTAGCTTCAGGGGAATTAAACTTTGGTCATGCCTGTGTGAAAGGTGAATGAAATCATTGGGTCAAGCTGCTGCAGCTGGTCTCAAAGGTATTGAATTTGGAAATCAATAGTTATAAAGGGCTAACTGATATTGAAAGATGTTACAGTAGAAGTCAAGTATCTTTGGTAATGTGCTGCTTGGCATTTAGCTTAAATTGTGAAAGAGCCATGATCTGTAACACATACAAGCTGAAAATAGGCAAAGCAGCGGAGAACTCAAATCAGGGTGGGGTTTCAAGCTTTTCAAACAGTGTGGGTTACAGTTTCTAAACCAGTGATGTGAATGTGCATCCCATACTATTTGCAACTCAAAAGGTGTGCCACTGCACACTTGTCAAACAGTGTAAACAAAAATGGGAGTAACCTTGGAAGCTAAACAATATACTCAATAGCTATCCTTCTCTTGTGCCATCTCCTCAGTATCCTTCTCTTGATAAATCATAGTAAATATTTATATTTGCATTTACTTTATGTCTAACTGCATACTTAAGACTATAAATCACAACTGAAGAAGAAAAGATTTCCAGTTCCTCTATAAGAAGAAATTTGTAAGTCTACATTTTTCCAGCTCCAGAATTTACTTCTGAATTTTCCAGAATCTAGAAATACAACTAACTTCAGGCAATCTCTGAGCTTTCCTCCAGTGAATTATTGCGTGGGTCCATTCTTTTCATATTATGCTGGTGCTGTCCTGTTAAAATAACTGGCTTTCATATTCACAAAAAGGTTCTGCTTTACTCCACGGCTTTAAATGTCTTTTCCTATTTGAGTCTGACTCATTGTTAAAGTAGCTAAGTCTACAGCACTTGGAAACAGCCATCAAGAAACAAAACCGATCCCTTGAATTTCCTTCAAAGATGAAAGTTTTTGCTTGAAAAAAACACTCCAAAAGCCTACACTACCACCTGAACTAATATCTATTCAAGAAAGAAAATGCCAAACTACTGCACATTATTTTTATTCCTACATAACTTCCCCTCCAAAACACTCGATGCTGGGGAGAGCTATGTGAATGATACTGTGGAGGAGGAGATTTATGTAATGGCCAGACTGTGCCTAAGTGCTCCCTGGTTTCTGGTGGCTGAAGAGGTTACTGCTTGCACCACAGTCCACAGCTAGTGTACTAAAATAAGCTGTACCCTGCTGCAGCTTTGGCGTGTCCACGGCAGGAGATGCTAACTGGAGCAGCCTAGAGGCAAATACATCACTCGGTCTTCTTTCAGCTGGAGGGGTGGCAGAGCGATGGAGCAGACAGTTAGGCATGGTGACCTCTGAAACTGCCCCGCGTGAATAATTGGAGTTTGTGAGTCAGAGGCTGTAGACACAAAAGCAGGTTTCTTTTCCACAGCCAATGAGTCACAGTGGCATCAATCTCACTACTTCAGTGTCAGTGCCACCCTATTTGGTGTTTTATTTTCATCCTCATTTTCTGGGCTCAGGTGATTATGCACATATACCATTTTGAGGATTGGGTTCTTTTGGAGAGGAGTGTGTTTCCTTAATATTTTAGTTTCTAACCTTCACCTTTGTGAAGGTAAGCTTCAAAATGTTGTCTCATGCATACTTTGAAGGCTCAGGTAGTAAGAGGGAGCTAAAGCAAAGCCATGAGTATTTTTAATCTTACAACTATGTATGGTGTCTGATTCAGAGTTTTTGAACCTTTGATGTTAGTGGTTCTGCACAACACTGTAACAAAGCAAATAAGAGATGTATGTCATTCTGCCTCAGGACAGACCAAACAGGCTGGGTTCCTGTGGCATAATTGCCCCTAGCATCAAGACTGTGTTTGTGGGCCATAACCAAGTTTGTACCTCTTGTGAAGTGGCAGTTTTGGGCAATACCTTGAGTATTTTGTGTGGGAGAATACATCTTGTTATGCAGAACATTTTAATTTTAAGTTGCACTTCCCTGGTGTTGTATCTGATCAAACCTTCCTTAGACTCCCCATCCCTTGTGAGAAAACCAGGAAGGACATGTGGGGACTGGACTTACCAATGCTAGTACACTCCATTGTGTGGTTGTTGGCTTCCAGCCCATCAGGACACTTTTCAAGGCACTTTCCACTGTATAAGTAAAACCCACTTTTACACTTTGTGCAGAAGTTTCTGGTGAAGCAGGTGTCACAGTCAGCTTTACATTCTGAAACGCAAACAGTAAATAGCAATGTGGTTGCTCTTTGCCGTGAAATAGCATGGACTCTGTCACATATACCAGGATCACACAATTCTAGCAATGTCAATCTTGAAAGGAAGCTAATTATATTTAGATCTTCTTCATGGCCTGTACACACGGTGAGGCCAGCCACAAGTGACCTTGGCATGGGTGAGGATTTAAAAAGGATGGCCTGATAGTGAACAGCCTCACGCTGCTAACCTTCTTGGAGACCCATGCAAATGGCAGACAGAGCACAGCACATGAGAATAACAATCTACTGCTCCTGCCCTACACTGACAAAGCATAGGGGCACAAGCGCCAGGTCAGCTCCACACTATCTATCTCCACTCATCCAGGAGAAATAAAAATAAGCTAGAATTTAGAATCTGCTTAGGACTGCTTTGAATCAACATATCTTTCTTTTTTTTCTTCAAATGGCTCCCTGATGTTCATTTGGCTATCCTGTAGTATTTCATGTATTCTCTATATGACTACCCAAATTTGCATTACTGATATATTTCCCAGTTCCCAGAAATTTTTAAGACAAATGCATAAAACCTTATGTATGGCACAGCTCATGTCTGATATGCAAGGCCACACACTGCTAAAAAGTGAGCAAATACTTTACAGTGTCAAGTTACTCTGTAAGACTTTACTCTGGGGTCCATTCATTAAATAACTTTTATTACCAGGTAAAAACTGGGAGAGTTTCTTGGCCGTCGCTCTTATGTTTTTATATCACCTGTGGGATTAAAAACAGTGAATTCAACAACAAAAAGAGGAGTGGGGAGGACATTGCGATCTTTTCCAGTTCATTTATGGTTCAAAATCCGTAGTGGGGTCAAAATGTTGCCTGAGCAGTAAGGAATAGAGTTGGTTTCTCTGTCCCCCATCCCGGAGACAACGTGAGTCAGTAACTTCCCCCAAATCAGGCTGAAACGCATTTAAAAGGTATTTAAAAGACTATGCTGACTGTGAGACGAGCTATAAAGAGACCATGGCAAACCATATCTCCAAAGAATGTCACCTGCCATCTTCTCTCCCTGTCTCAGGGGTCAGGTGGATAAGGGCAGTGGGTTAAATGGCTTCAGCCACCAAGATTTAGCATTCCTGGGTTCCTGCTTGCTCTTCAGCACTGCCACTGTTCTCTTGCTGCTGGAGGGCAATGTCTGGTGCCCACCAGTACTTCCTTTTCACACAGAGCTGTAGAGGAAGAGGCCATCATGTGGGTTCTAGGCAGGTCATTCATGCAGAACTGGGATCCCTGAGCTTTAGGCCATTTTGTGATATTTCACCTTAACTTCTTGCTCAGGTTAATATTTACTGCACTACTTTAAGAACTGAACTATAAAAATATGACCTGTCCATCTGCTTCACTGTTGACTTGACTCCTAATAGAACAAAGTATTCAACAGAGAACAAACAAATCCATGCAATTCCCCTTTCCCCAACACTTACTTGCACACTTATTAATGTCGGGGTACCGTGTCCCATAGTATCCACTTGGACACGAGGAAAGACATACTCCAATCTGTTTCATGCCAATCCTCTCCAGAACAAAAAAGAGCCTGGGCTTACATGACAGGCATCCGTTGTAGTCAGAACATGTAGCACACCCTCCTTGGCAACCCTGGCTCACGTTAGGATGCACTGAGAAGACAAGCATTAAAGAAAACAAACTGTGAGAGAACGACATTAGACAAGACCATGAAATAATGGTTCCTCTGTACTTGGAAGGATGGGCCACCCGTCTCTCTGACAACACTTAAAGATTCCTTCATTTTTTCTTGTGTTGCTTATGACCTGACTTTTCATTTCAGAGATTATTTCATCAGCATAAAAATGAGATGCTTAGCTGATATGTTCACATCTTGCAGAAAAAGCTAACAGCAAATGGTATTTCAGATAGATTGTATGGGACACAGCAGCATCCTAGAGAACACTTATTTTTCTTTATTTTCAGTGGCTTTTCTGCCTTGTATGCACTTATCCTTGCTTTTCCTAGCTGGATGATTAAAAATCAATCTAGTGTATAATTTCCTTCATTGACTAAATGCCATTAGATTAAGTTCTGCTGTGCAGGAATATGCCCTAGTAAGAGAGGATGATAATTTGCCTTAACAAAAAGACACAGGAAAGCCATACTTCTCACCCTCCTTCTTTCCCTGGAATGTTCTCTCAGGCATGTTTTTAATCTCTAACAATTACAACCTGATGTTTAGACTTAACTGTGGCATTTACCATGCTCCAGTCACAGGAAGGGAGCGTAGGTAGGATTATATTTGTCTTTCAATTGAATTGTTCTGATTCTTCAGAAAAGGAAACTTATTACTACTTAAATTCTTTCAGGACTTAGGGATAGTAGAAAAGAGGATGCTATTGCAGACTATCTTTTCAGTAGACAAATTAATCAGTATATTACTTTTAAGTAGTAAAGAATAAAGTTTGCATCTTCCTGTACTTTAGAAGTTGTTGCCTACTTTTAAGTCCTCCTTGGTCGCTTTCTTAAATAAATTGAATCTAAAAAATATTCAAGCACCAAGTAGCTCCAGACCCTGAGCCCCCTCTTTTTTGGTCTTGTCTTGTATGAAAAAACGAGCATTTTTTGAGGTGTAAGCTTTCATCTCTCAGCCTGAGACATCTGCTTATATTTCATGTATAGGAGAAATACAGTCCTCATTTACATTTGTAACTTGTATTTGTAAACACTAGCTACTTTCTGTTCTGCCTTCTCCTCAGGCCAGTGACAATTCTATAAATATGCACATGCCATGCTTTGATTGCCTATTTTAGTGCTTTGGTTTTATTTTGTTCTGCAGACACTGCTAAATAGCTTGCATACACAATGAACTTGCTTTTGTCAACTCCCTTCTGTGGATCCTTTGGAAGTAGACCAGAAGTCCATATGAAGCCATGGCTTACATGTTGAGAGCCACCACTGTCTGCAGCTCAGGGGCGTTTGCCTAGCAGGGAATTTCAGGAATACCTCTGTACTTTGTTCACTTACACTCTTGGCAGAAAAGACATGTACCATGAATGGGAAAAGCAATTCTCGCTCTGAGGTTTCAATAACAAGTCCTGCAATCTGAAGAACCTCAAAGGGAATTGAAGTTCACTTTTTCACTAATAAAATGAGGAATGAGGCTTATTTATCTTAGTGGGGCTGGACATGTAGGAGAACTTTGGCCCTGCTGTACAATTCCAGTGAGAATATAAGAACCCAAATCTCTGTGTGCCCCAAGGCACGTATTTTGTAGCACAGCCTAGAGGAAAGGGTTTTTACCATGAGGACACACTACTACTATGAGAATAAATAGCATTCTGCACAGTGAGAAGTTGCAACATAAATTCAGTTATCAGACTTACTTTTACTCAACTCTTAAAATACTGAGTACTCAATAAATATAACTGTATCTGAAAATATTCCAAAGGTATAGAGCTTATTGATTTTGAAATTAAGAACCTGGAAAATAATTTTTCCTTTTGAAGTGAAATAAATGAAAGTGTCCTTGTCTCTCTCTCCTCTGTCTTGTGGGTCTTTTATGAAACTACTTTCAAAGGCATACTAATGTGATCTAAGAAGTTGACATTATTTAAAAACTATCTGAGATTTTCCTTCATAAAGGCTGACAGTGAGATGAAAAAGCAGCTGAAGTACAAAATATTTGTCATCAAAGCTTCTATATAAAATATGGATGATCACTTTCAATGGGAAACATATTATGTGTGAGCACCTGTGACACATCATTATGAATAGATTCTCTCGACAGAGAAAACATTATGTGCAACTGCTCCAAGGTCAAGCTGTGTGTGTGAGCTGACACAGGCAATACTTTATTATCAAAATATGATAGTTCTTTATAGCTAAGATCCATTACATGGCAAATTTCCACCTCCCCTTTAACTTCAGAAGTATTAACTATAAAATAAATTGTACTCCTAGCCATTTTCACAATTTATGCCTCTTTTTATGCATTCCAGCTACATTTCATGCAAATAACACAATAAAAATAAAGCTTGTAGTTCCAACTGAAGGATATTATTGCTAGCGGTATGGATCAAGGAATAAGATAAACTATGCAATTCAAGCTCCATTTAAAGGTTGATTTCACATCATGTTATAACTAAATATGTGAAACAAAATAAATTCCTGTTCCTGGAAATTCTTAAAAGTCTCATTGAAAAGTTAGAATTAACATTTTAAAATCAGTAAGTGGTTTTTTTCTCTTAAAAGCTATTAAAAGGGTGCTTGTTTTGATTGTCTCCAACTGTGCCTGACATTTCTTTGAGTCCTGTATCTGTATAATAAAAGAGTATCTCCTTGCACTTGCTCTGAATGCTAGGTAGACTTTATTCTGGCTCAGGCAAGAATCAAAGCAGGGACAGCCAAGTGCTCCAGAAATTGGCACTGTTTAAAAGCACAGCACTGGCCTTTGTCATTGAACCTGGGAGAAAACGAATGAGGAAGCAAAAATATTTGTGCCTAGATAATTAGATAGCATGTTTGAAATAAGGCATCTCCAAGCTGCAGCTGAAGATCTCATTGTTGTTACCTCAGACTTCTCCCTGTCTGGTTCAAATCCAAATGCTTGCCTGATCTCTGCAATGTAGGGTCCAGTTCTTTCCTTCCTGCAAAGGCCAAGGGGAATTGAAGGCTTCCTGAAGGAAGCACAGTAAACTCTAAAATGTATTTCTGTCACAGGGAGGGATGTTATCACTGCTGGTTACAGAATTGGCCCTTACTAGTCCTCTCTCATTGTAGCAAAGTACCTGCACATCCCAAGTCCTTCAGCAACTGCACAACATAACCCTGAGGAAGCAACCAAAAGTTTTACCCCTTTTGCCTCCATATCAGAAACTGTGAGCTCAGAATTTAAGAGATGTGCCACAGCAAGCTGGGAACATAAACCCCATCAGGCGAAATTCAGTCACAGTACACCAGGTGTAAGCATTTCTTCGAATTTCTGTACTTAGGTCACCAGCTGAAATGGGTAAGTAATGTATATCCACTTTGAGAAATACTTGGAAGTCTGCAGGTGAAAAACCACTAGGAGAGCACAGACAATTCCTGTTAGGCACAAGTTTTAGATGTGGTAAGGGGCACGCAGAGAGGTGCAGTGTCTTGGCAAAAAGTCAGGCACTGTGACTTCGTGGGTTAGGCACTGGCTGCAGAACCAGGAGATATGGACTGTAGCAATGCAAATAGGTCAAGAAAATGCTCTTGTAAATACTCTTGCTTGAACCATTTGGCCTTTAGGGCAACCTACTTCATTATAAAGACATAGAGAATAAAATATAAAAGATTGTCCACAACCTTCAGAACTGACATCAGTGAGGACAAAGTATTCTATGCATGGGCTATAGAGATAACTCCACTAGCCAGCCAGCACTCTGCACTCTTCTACTCAAACACTCTGAGCACAGTGAAATTGTAGACTCTCAGGCACAGAAAATGCAGCACAGCAATGGGCAAAGGACGTGATGGGAACCCAGAGACCCACAGACAAGTTCTTTCTCATCTCTTACACAAACATCAGCCAGGAGTGGTACAAATTACATATGTGCAGACTCATGGGTGGCTATAGGTCCAAAATCTGTCCCTCATTTTTTCTTTTTATAAAACCTAAGCACTCAAGATTAGAGAAGACTCTAAATAAATATTGAAGCATTTTCTTCTCCTGTCTGGCTTTAAGCTCTTTTTATCTTGGAGGCCTCCTTTTGTGTGAGCCATTTGTCCAGATATTAGTGATATTAGTTTTAAGTTTTGTTAGCAAATGAAATCTCAAAATATTTTCCAAAGTCCTACTCTGGAAACAATGCGTTGTCGCCTCTCTGTTAAAAAATAGAAATTTAAAGATAAGGTCCTGAATTTGAACTTCCAATGACCAGATGTTAGATTGTGACCATACGCCGCAAATAAATTCTAAACCTTTGCAATGACATTTTTTCAATCTGTTGCACTTTAGAGTAAAATTTATGAGATCAAAAAGAAAAAAAAATGTAATTAAGAAAATGCAGGATGAATCCAGCTGGGCATACATTCTGAAGACCAGAGGAAAAGCTCAGGTTAGAATACTCTTTGCCCATTTGCTGCAGCTGAGGTGCACTGTCTCATCACTGCTTTCCAAAGTCAGTGATGTCCATTTAAAAGTTTCCCCTTAAAATGGATGTACTAGGCAAATGAAATCCATCCCTGCTAGAGAGCTGCTGTTGCTCCTGGTTTGTGCATTCTCACAGGAAATATTTTCACAGCAGAGTTGCTCTGGAATTCAGCCTTCCCAGCTGGGCTGCCCCTTGCTGCGAGACCCAGCTTTACCCTCTCCGCAGCACCCGCGTGGACACTAGCTTTGTGGTGGTGGGGATTTGGGGCAGGATATCCCCTGGGTTCTCCTGTTGCTCGATTGCTCTGTGTGCTCACTAGCATTCCTTTCTCTTTCTCTTGCCTAGTGAGAAGCAGCTGCCTGTGGTGGTGGCCTGAAAACAATACTTCATGTAAAGCAGAGCTACTCTTAATCATGCAGAGTGTCCTTTAGGCAAATGCAAACACTATTTGGCAGTCAGTTCTTCTAATGAGAAAGTCATTAAGGAATTCAGTTTGCAAACCACAGTGTATTTCCTCAGACTCTTTCTTGGACAGCATTTCTCTGTGTAGAAATGCATCAGAGGTGGGACAGACAATGGTGCGGCAGACACTGAACCAAGATGTAGGCAATAGGCAGTACGGAGCAAGGACCAAGCCCAGGAGTGGTGGGACAGCACCAGGACAGCAAGTATGCATGGGTTTGATACATTTGTATTATCACTGATAAATAGATTGCCAGCCTGGGCCAAGGTGAAACCTGAGCTCAGTCTTGCAGGCTAAACTCTGCTTGATCACTTGGCCTTAAATCACCTATAGGGAGGCAAGAGACTTGAAGTGTCCTAATGGTGCAGCTGTTGGGCTCTATGGGGAAGGTAGACCCATACATGACAATTACTACATTGGATTGGCCATAAGTTTTCTGGAATGCAACTGAACCAGTGGTGATAGCTGGGAAATGTGGACTCTGTGTCCAGGCTATTCTGGATCTACAGGAGTCTGAGGTACGCACAAAGGAGGAAAAGAGGAAAAATTAGTCTAAGAATCAACTGTTAAAGCCTTAATGTCTTCTGTTTCTCTTTGTGCTTCACAAATACTTGAAGATTTCTTTCTAAGAGGGTGGTAACTCCTCCAGAGATTTGCCTGACTTAGATTTTACTTCAACGCATTGCTGTCTTCTATGGTACAAAACATGTAGTAAAGAGGATCCTCAAGTGTCCTCCTGTGTTTTGAAGGAAAAAGATCCCATGAGGACTAAAAAAAAATTACCCAAACATCTGCCTGGCTTGACAGAATATTTTCCTCCTCAAGAGGCACTTAACATCTAATGGAAAAGAAACCAACCTATTTTATTCACCAAGTGTCAACAGTTCTAAAAAGCAACAGAAACATGAGTATGGGACTGTCCCACAGTCTCAGGGAGTATCTATAACTGTTTTGTAGTGGTGTCTTATGAGCAAGGAGGCCCTCAGCCCAAATGGCCAAGATCTCACTGGGGATTGCCTCATCATTATTAAACACATGTCTGGCAGAGTGATCCTGAAAATTAAGTATACTGGCAGCCAGAACACATTTCCCCTGAATTCAGTTAAAAAGAGCATCAACAGGCTGAAAAATCTCACCAGGGGTGCAGAGTTTTGTGCAGTCTCCTAGCATCTTCGGCACAACAGAAATCAGCCACAGCAACCACAAATGGCTCCTTGTCATTCCAAAGAGTTTTGTAAATAAACTGAAAAGTTCTTTTCACTGAGAGAGAAAGGAAATTGACTTTTTTCCCCCCACATACTATGGAGCACCACCAAAATTCAGGGATGCAGGAAGTTTAACCAGCAAAGGAACCAAAGAGGAACCCTGAGACAAATTGCTTTAAGCACCTTGGTAGTGATGCTGAAGGTAGGACTAGGTCATGCAATACTTTATCACATCAAGTTTTAAATCCTGTAAGCAATTACACATCTTGCTTTTAGAGTCAGCAGTAGTTGTTTGCAAACACCCAGCCTTCAAGACTGTACATTATGATTTTTTTTCTTAAAATGTAAAACTCAATTACATTATCTCCTTCTTATTGTCTAGATAAAAAGAGCTGTTACAGAAGGGCAAATATGTGATCTATAAAAAGTAATAACCTAATAGTTGTATAACCAATATGTCATGGCAGTTGTGAGACTCAAACTACTTGCAAAGAAAGCATCTGTGCTCAGAAAAAAGGAGGCATGAATTTTGGAAAGAAATTGTATTTGATGCACATATATTTAGACAGTATTAATACTCTAATCCTGCAAGATGATGTCATGAAGATCCCCAGCTGATTTTACACTGTTTATATGCACAGAACTCTAAAAACAAAATTGTCAATATCACTGTGAGTCCCTTGACTCCCCAGTCTCTCCCCTACACGAAATGCATTCTTCTATCAAGTAAAAAAAGCAAAACCTGTATATTGTACGTGCTCATTCTTTGAAATAAGCAGTCTTTCTGCATGATATTCTGCTTGATTGTAGTGCTCCATCTACCACTTATGTGTTTCTAACAAAGCTCATTGATGCTCAGGCCACCCTGATGGCAGCAAAGCCTGTCACCAGCATACCCCCATTTACTTCCCCTTTTTTGTTCTCTTAACATACTTGAGACTTTTATTGCTGCATATTACACGGATGCTCATACATTTCCAAGCTGTATAAGGATCACTCAGCTCATACTGTCAACATTACACAACTACAGTAGCATTTGCAAGTTTCTTGTTTCCCACAGGGTCTTTTGAGACCAGAGTTTTTCTCTCAAAGTTTTGTTTCAGAAACCACAGAAAGAACAGCAGGATGTAACAGATTTTACTTTCCATGCTGGGGACTAGGGAGAAGGGTTTAGATAGCAAAAGCCTGTAATCCCATGTCGAAACTATGATTTTCTACGACCATGTTTACAGCGTTAAAAAATTAATAAGCCAGACAGCAGCCAGCCCACTGCCTTGGCAGTCCTCAGATGTGCCTTTGGTCAATTACTTAATGTCCTCTCAATTTAGTGTATTTTCCTAAGTGGAACTGATCAAAAGTTTGTACTGAATGAAATAATTTTTTTCTGTGTAATGATTAAATTCATGCCATACTGAAGCTAGCTGAAAACTCAAGTATGTTGTTTGCATCGGAACTGTTTTGGACTGATGCCTGCAAACATTGAAATGAAACCTGTCGCTATAAATTCAAGACTTACATCAAGATTTGAACCCAGAGTATAGACACTAAGGATTATCACAGTGCTGGAAGGTCCATAAAAATTGTATTCTACAATTTTTAACATGAGAAACTCTGATCTCAAATTTTCATGAAGGAAAATGGCTAACTTCTCCAGCTTACTGGATCATCCATCTGTCAGTGACACAAATTAAAATAAATTATTAAAATACTCTCTTTGGTGACTGTTTCTCTGCTGCAGTAGTGTTGCATATGCTACCAAGCATCAGCAAGTGATGATCCAACTGTTTTTATCTGTCCCTCATGTCACTGGAACTCATGCTAGTCTAAAAGAAAAAGAAGTCAAAGGTTTTTAAGGGTAGAACATGAATAGTATGATCCGAAACTGAATTCAACTGTAATGGAAAACAGACAAGAGATACCACGACCAGTAAGCTTGGACTCACTGATCAAAGTCCTGACCCACTAAAGTCAAGGGTAAAACTTCTGTGAAGATGTAGGGGTGAGGATTTCACTAATTTCTCAATGAGTGTTAGGGTAGTCCATGATTTGGAGCACAGTTATCCAATTTTTAGAGGGCAATCTGATTGGATGGCCTGTTTAGATTGCGATTAAGTAACAGGATGGGCGAGATTTAAGGTAGGCATCCGATTCCTGAGAAACTGACTCAGTTCAACAGCTCCATGTGCCTGTCTTATGAAGTAGCTATGAATGGCACGTAGTTAGGGCTTGTTTCATCACCCCTTCTGCGCACTGCCTTCCCTTTGAAGTCTGAGCCTTTCCCTCCCAATCCGCTTCACTGCCTCACACACTGACCCACATGAAAGAAATTTAGTGCTCACACCGAGCATCATTCACTTCCCCAAACCCGTAATACGTCTGACATCACTGCAATGATACACTGCAGGCAGTTTACCTTGGAGCTACAGCTGTGCTACAAAGTATTTGAGCTGAAATATTGTGCTGCTGCTGATGAAATCAAGGCTATCGTCCATTTTTTGCTTAAGCAGGGATACAGTTCTTTCTTTTTTTTTTGTGGCGGTATACCACCTCTTACTTCCCTGGGGATTTGCATGCCAATTAAAGGAGTTGATTGCAAGAGAAAATGAATTAAAATTAATTAAAACTGCTTGTTTAGCTGGTTGGGGTTTTTTTAATGTAACATCTGTAATAATATGTTTGTTATCCCAAATACGATTAACAGTATAATGTTGATGCATCAAACTTTCCAGATAATTAAATTAATTGAAAGCTTATGCACAGGCTTCATTTGAAAGGACAAGCTGCAGACTGCACATGGCTGTACAGAACTGTTGTAGCTGGAGGCTGCACAGACCAAATGCCCTGTTTGTCCCTTTGCTGTCACCTCCAGAGTAGAAAACAGACCCTGCAGCTGCTGGGTCAAGGCAGGATGAAGCAAGGTCCCTCGTGCACACCTTCACCTTTGTTCTTCCAGCTAAGAGGAGCTGCATGGTACCACCTCCCTTGCAACCTAAGGCTAAAAGCTGCCACTCTGCTCCAGCCTCTTTACACTGCCCTGAAGAGGATGTACAGCAAGAGGGAAATCAGTTTAGTTGATTTAAGTTCTTTACAAATATTCTGCTCTGCTCCAGTGTCTGCACATAAGAATCACACTCATAGGGGATGACAGGAATGCTGTTTCACAAAGACTTTTAAAAGTGGGATTCATGCAAAAAATTGCCTTACAATGCAAAAAATTAAGTATTCTACAAGAATTAAAAGATGATCTCATTCACTTTGTTGGGAATACATGGTTTCAGCTATTGGAAAAAAAATTTTGACAAAATTTTGCAAAAGTTTTTTTGACAAAATATTTATATTTTTAAAGAGTAATGTGTTCTAATGGAATTTTATTCTGTCAAAGATTGTTCAAGGTGCTTTAATTTGAAATTGTAATAGTAACACTGTAAAGGTGATCAGGAATTATCAGATACAGAATTTCAATTTAAAAGAAGGAAATTCTACAGTAAAAAATAAACTGAGGCCACGTCTTCGCAATAGCAGGTAGAAGAAAAAAACGCCTAAATTTAGATAATTATATATAAAATCAAGAATTAAATATCTTAGGGATATTTAGGGATAGTGTTATGAGTCTTAATAAATTTTATAGTAAGAACTGTAAAGTCAAAGGTTTTGAAGCCACTTTAATGTTTCTCTACAACAGCAAAAAAAATTCTAAATTGTCTTTAAAACTAGTTTAGCCTAAACGAAAACAAAAGCATCTGGAGAGATTAATGAGTAATTTATTAATAATAAATTTTAAGGATGGGGGTTTTGTCTATTATTTAACACTGCCAATGTACATCCAAAGTGACATCTGACACTTTTTATGCACAACTGAAGAAATGGTCCTAAAAATATACTTTTGCTATTTTATCAAGTGACAATGGTAGGACTCACATAATTTAGGCTGGAACACAGCAGCATCCTGAGGACACGTTTAACCTTACTCTGCACATGCAAGTACAAATTTGTGAGACGTGTCTTCCTACCAAAGCTGTTGCACAAGGAAATGATCCATTGGCTGTTTTGTGTCCTCAGAGAGCTGCTTTTTCAGGTGTCAGATGCTGTAGCCAGCTTGCAAAATATCCTTGGCACTTTGCAATGTGCTCAACTGAAGAACATTTCTCTAACAACTAAAGTAATGAGGAGAGGACTGTTCAGTTCTGTTTTGTCACGCTGTAATATAACCAAGTTAAGCTGATGCAAAATAAATGATAGAAATAGAAGTCATTACTGCAAATAGAATTGCCTAATATAAGTTATACCAACAATCAGTTAGGCTTCAGTGAAAACCAAACATCCCCTACATATTAGAAAAACATGAATTCACAGCAGTTATTTTTAAAGCATCCAATATGATGAATATTTGGCAGCTTGACTAGTCGCTAGTGGCTTGCGGCACCATGTTGGGCTGCCATGAGACAGGGTTTCAATATGAGATGACCACAACAACACCACTCAAAATGCCAGGCTGCTGCAGAAAAATTGTGCTAAAAAATGTCACAAGCAGAACCCAAAACGGAATAAGTGAAAGGTAAGGTTGAACTGTGCCCTAGTATGAAAACATCTTTAACTGGCTCCTTGACCTCCTGGAGTTGCATAAAGCAAGTAAAGGCATTTTGCTCCCATAGAGGTAGCAAACTGCTACCCCATGTACCCCACAAGTATATGCCCCTGGTGACAGCTCTCAAAATTATGCATGAAGAATTCCAGTCCCAGGGTAGAATGATCAACCTGTCCTAGGGACCCAGATCAACCTGTAATTTGTACACTACCAGAGCTCTGTGTAATCTTACAAATGAGAAAAAATTATTGCAATGGTACCAGTTCCTCACTCCCAAAGCAAAAAAATACACAGTCCAGTACACAGTGTGGAAGAAAATAAAAGCTATAGGTCTAATGTCTAGTTACTTTGCTTTCCCTAAAGGCACCACTGAGTTATGCTCTTCTGGAGAAAGTTAGGGATTCTTGGATTTGGAAGTTGGTAAAGTTGCCTGGTTATGGTCCCTTTCTAGCATTGGAAAGTTACAAGTATTAGCATCCACATTTTCCAGGGCCTCCAGTGAGACAACTGATCTCCTGCTTTATTCCTATGTCTATACCCTGTTTTTCAGAATGCTGGTGGAACACGCAGGTGGGTCAGAGGTCTGAAAATGCAGCTATTTATTCGGGAGTCCAATCAAAGGATTGCTGTTTCACTTCTACAGCCAAACTTAGAAATTTTGGTTTTGTCATCTTTGGGCTTCATTTTTCCTGTCTGCAAAGGAGAGATGATACCTATCTCTTAGGATTGTTGAGGTGTTTAATTCATGGATGTTTACAGTATGTCCTCAGCTTTGGCTGAAATTCCTGGCTTTTTTGCACATGCCAACCTTCATGAACGAGTCTGTTCCTGGCACCACATTAAACCTTGTTTTATACGTGGTTCTTTCATACACATCAGATTGTTACGGGCACAAATACTGAATCATGGGTGCTAGTGTGGTAACAATTTATTGTAGTCATTCGCACAACATTTCCATACACAGATTTCAAAGGCAGACTGAGACAGGTTGAGAAGCCAGTTCCTTTAACTTTCTGATTTCTACTCTGTGACTGAAGAGATTAGATTATTGGAAAACATGCTATTAGCACTGGCTTGCAGCCAAAGGGTCTGCTATGCATTCTGCAAGGGGTGCTGTACTCGCTGTGAATTAAGCAAAAGAGCTGGGTAAGTTACTCCAGTGAGGAATGTTCCCCTTGGGAATTGTTCACAGCAAAGAAGAGCTGTGGTTCATGAGCAAAGAGCAACAGGGAGAAGAAAAATAACAAAAAATGTCAGAAATTTCAGGGAAATAAGAGACCCTTTCTCTCTCTATGCTGGGCACCAAGTTAACAAGCTTTAATGTTTCTTGATCCCTTTTATGCTACTTTCTGCCTACCCCATCACAAATGGAAAAAAACAAAACAAACAATTACCGTGTAAGCCCATGCTTAAATTTCTCCCCATTTGAAAAAGCACATTAGCATATGGTTACCTTCACACATGTGTTACAGACTCCTTGACTTCAATTAGACTCAAATACCTGATTAAAATTAAGGACACATTCTTGAATACAGGCTCTTGTGCTTGGAGCAGACACATATCTTCCTGAAGTAGGCAAAAGCCTAACTCTTAACATACTAACTTTGAAAATAATGCCTTGAACTTCCTGGTCATTAACTAATTCAAAGTTTAAACTATGTCTATTTTTCAACTTTTCAATAGTTTTATGGAATTTGTTAAGGAAGAAAAAAAAACCCAAGAAATATTTTCAACGTAATGGCCATATTTTTGCAGTGTTCCAGAGAGAAAATAAATTATTCTTTTCTCCTTTTTTTTGGAAGACTGGAAAAAAATTCTCTTCCCTAATACTGCAGAGAAAAGAACAGCTATGTGAACTCAAAACACTCATGAAAGGCTTCTAGTACTACTCTACAAACTTTTTAAAATTAATGTTCGTGTATTTTAAATCACCATTATTATATCTCAAAGTAAGATTCCTACAGTGCTTGGCATCAGCAGGCCTGTTTCTTTGTGTTTCATTGGGAGACCAAACAAAGATGATAATTTCATTGCTTTTTTAGCATAAAAATATTCAACTTTTAGATTATCAAATAGTTTTATAAGGGGCTACTAAACTATGTCTTCATAGGAAGGCAAACAGATTGCTTTAATTTCAGTAAAAATCAAACCAGTGTCCTATAAAAGGAGAAACTCAAAGTGTGTTCATTAATCTCTAAGTATCTTTTTCAGCTTAAATCTGCTGTTTGCTGTGTAATACTTTCCATACCAACATCATACATAACACTCCATATGGAAAAAAGCCAGTACCACAAAGGTGTTCTCACAGAAAATTAGAAAGAGGTGTTCAAAGGGAAGATAAATGAAAAGGAGGTCGAATTACCAGGGAAAACAATTACAAAGTTTATCATGTACATGGGAAAAAAAGAATAAGTACAATTATAGCAAACTATTGTGATTTCAACCATCCTTAAAAACCCTGAGAAAATTATAAAATCACACAGCAACAGCAGCAGTAAGACTCCAAATATGTGTGTAGTTCTGCAGAACCTTTCAGCCCGTGGTCCTCAAAGCACTTTATAGCTATCAATCAAGATGCAGATTCAGGATGCTAAGCAAATGTTCTAGGGGCCATGTTACCTTTCTCTTATGTGACTGCAGCAGCTCTTTAACAACACATGTTTGGAGAAGGGAATGCACTGCCTGTTTGATGGCTGCTATCACCAGTCTGAATTAAGACATTTGAGCTCTGGAATTGAAAATGTGACTCTTACCAACAAATCCAGCTTGGCTGCTATCAGCCTTATTCTGCTTTACATTGCAAGGAGGAGGTACAGTGATCCCAATGTCCATACTGAAGCAATAGTTCAGTACGAGGGATTAAGAAGGACCAGTGCATCACCTCACTGCTGTTTTCTTCCTCTGAAGATCTCTAAGCTCTGAAGCGTCTTGTTGCTTCATAATGCCTGAGAACTGCAGGTGACAGGTTGGGCACCACAATAAGGAAAACTGGCACTGGGATGTCTTCACTTCCATCAGGAACACAGTTTCTTAAGTCACAATATAGGGACAGCACTGTGTCAGACCCTGCCCCAGTTCTCCTGTTATGACTTTGTAAGCAAAGAACATGCACATGAAAGTTTACCACCAAAGATTTATCACTGGCACAGAACAGGACTGAGCCCAGATATGCTAAAGCCTCAGTTATGCCTGCTCTTAGAGATAAAAAAAGCCTAGTAAAATCTGCATTTAGCTTAGTGGAGTGTTTTCTTCAAAAAGTTTCTGGGGCACATTCCAGAACAGCATTTCTTTCTCTAGGTAGAAAAGAAAAGGCCATCTGTAATAATGTATTGTCCCTACAATATCCATGCTATAAAGCTATCTGCTACTGGAAGTAGAGATATCAATGTACTAAGTAAAGAGACCAGTGGTTAGAAACAGGTATCAGTGAGATTCAACTTAATTAAGACAAAATTCAGAAAGCCTTGGTAGTTAAAATCATTACAGGAGTCTCAAGGAGGCAGTATAATCTCAGACACATGTACGTTTCTAACAAGAGGTCAGACATCTTTCTAAAAGCATGCTGTAGTTCATCCATAAATTACTGTGCTTGAGAAAGGAACCATTGAGAGGGTCCAACAGTTTACACCAGGCACCTTCAAACACCCCTGCTGTATTCCTGGCTTGGTGTTGCACATGCCGGCAAGCCAACCATTTGTTAGCCTTTTGCCTTAAAATTACATCAGCAATATCACTGTTTTCTTACTCACAGTGAGCTATGTTATGCTCATCAATCTGATTCTGATTATGTTAAAAAAAAGAAATAATTGTGGATAAAAGTAAATAAAATTCCATATTTCTAGTATAAGATGATAAGCCAGTATTTTCTTCGTGATATGAGAACTACTTGTTTCACAGGAGTTTCAGAAATAAAATAAACTTCAATTTATTTAAAACAAACTCCACATTGTTGCCTCATGAAGAAAATTGGACTTTTATGTTTGGTAAGGTTTCAATGTAGCATATCTGCTGAATGAGGCATGAGTGTAAGCAAACAGATGGTAGGAGACTTGCTGATTTTACTATCATTTGTGCAGAATGGAGAAGGGGAGAATATCAAGAAAGTATTCTTTTGATTTCATGTATTTTCCTCTTCTTGTGTCTTAGCTGCTTTTCTAATGCAGTTTAACATTCATATGAAATTACTGACAAAACAGAAGAAAATAAACAGTACCTTTTCTTTTTTTCAGCCCAAATATATATCTAAATTTCATCAGCAGTATGGTCTCTTCCTCAGTTTGTTTATTCTTTATATCAGAGAAAATCAAGAAAGTACTAGTAAGTATTTTAAGCACAATGTAAAGATGGAATATTGTTTCAGGTAAAAAACAGAGTGAAAGGAAGCAATACTCTTTCTCTTTCAAAATGTTGAAGGAATAACAAACCGAATTGTTCACTGTTCCTGTTTTTTAAGAACTTTGGCATATACTCCACTTTCCTCAAACTAGCATCTTGGAGGAGTGTTTATGGTGTTGCCTTATACAGAACTTGGAGACACCATCAGCCTAAAGAGCATATTCCCTCAGCCAGTATGGGTGTGAACAAAAGAAGAAAAGTTACCTCTATTATTATAGCCTCCCTTTTTATACTTTTCTTTCATCCCCATTATACTGTGACTCCTGCTCTGAAAGCTGTAATCCCTCCCCTCTGAAACGGATCCCCCTCCTGCTGTCCCCGGGGTATGTATTCACATTTGGGTCAAGGAGCTGTAAAATACTTCTATTCTCAATCAGCAGCTTCACACTCAAATTGCATATGCTTCAGCTGTAACAGAACTTATGGCCATGGAACAGCAAATTTTGGAAAATAATTGTTTTCATAGTGGTCAAAAAGTTGCAAGGTAAGTGGGAAATGGCCCACAGCACCACAAACTTGAGGCAATTCCACTAAAATGATGCAGAGCTAAAATGCCTGCTGCCTTTGAACATCCAAGCATGGCTCCAGTTGTCCAGGTTGCTTTTATTTATTTCTGCAGTAAAGATCTAAACTCATGTTGACTAATTCTGAAAGGTCAGATATAACTGTGAAACTGAAATGCAAGGATGAACACAGATTGATGTCTAGGATAGCCTGGAGACTATCCAAACATTTTATTTAAGGTAAGGGACAAGAAAGGAGAAGGAGACTTCTAGGTTCAAAAATCAGATATGATGCTAAGAGGTCTACCTTATATGCATTGTTTGTGAGTACCAGACATTACCACCACAGGAAAGCATCGTAAGTGGCCTGGATAAGGACCAGGCCTTTTTCTTGCAGGACCTAACTTGTTTAAGGTGAACACTGGAGTCAAGTCTTGTGATCAAATTTTTACTCCTTCTGTATAGAAACCGGCACACTCTACTCATTGATAACTGACAATAACTAATGTTATTAAAATTTTAAAGGTTTATATCATCAACCTTTGTTTTAATAACGCCGAGAGTAGTTTGGTGGCTTAGAGCATGGTGCTAATAACACCAAGGTCATGGGTTTGATTCCTGGGCTATTCAATGGCCTCGATGATCCTTGTGGGTCCCTTCCAACTCAGAATATTCTGTGATTCTGTGATAGAAAACTCTGCTGTAGTATGCACATGCATAGGTGTATACCTGATGTTCACTGTGTTCCCAGAACACCATTAACTTTTTAAGAAAAGAAATTGGCTAACATAGATGCATTTATACATCTTTGTTCATCTCAGTTTGTTGTAAATGTGGCATTTTTTATTCTCAAGTGGAAAGTGACTTCTGTCTGTATTAGTTCCTAATTAGCTCATCATCAACCCCAAAACACCATTAGTGACCATCCTTTCCCTGCTACTAATACCACACAAGCATAGGAAACATTTAAGATACTGTAAAAACAGGATAATTTTGGAACATAATAAAAGCTAAAAAATCCACCAGAGCAGCAGCTGTGTTCTCCCCTATAACACAAGGTGATTGTTGATATACTTTGGAGGTGGGAGGAGGCTTGGTGGTTTGGGGGTTTTGGATTTCTCTTTTTATATGATTGGAGCAGACCAGAGAAAGGCAAGGATGACCAAACTGGAACTCAGTACTTCTGCAGCCTGATATGGATCATTTGAATACATTGGTCAGGATAACACGCTCTACCCATTGCTGTCTGGAAGATTTGCAAGCATGGTACACACACTACCGAATGCTGTCTCTGAGATGATATTTATAATGATAACACACTAATGTTCAAATTACACTGTGTTCTGACTGCTGCCTTCTCTCTTGCCCTTTCTTACAAGCAGCATAGAGGTAGGACTTTCATATGCATTTGTAAAATGTCTACTGCTGCAAATATTAATAAGAGCTATCACTTAGGAGCAGTTACTTACACTTTGTTTAATCTCTAATGGATTCTTCTAAATATTTACAATATAGCAGTTGTCAGACCAACTGCTGGACATTACTGGCCCCTTCCCAGCAGCCAAAAAGGAAAGAGGAGAAAAAGAGGAGAGAAGAGGGGAGAAGAGAGGAGGGGAGAAAAAAGAAGAGGAAGAGGAGAGGAGAAAAGGAAGGGGGAGGGGGAGGGGGAGGGGGAGGGGGGGAGAGGAGAGGAGAGGAGAGGAGAGGAGAGGAGAGGAGAGGAGAGGAGAGGAGAGGAGAGGAGAGGAGAGGAGAGGAGAGGAGAGGAGAGGAGAGGAGAGGAGAGGAGAGGAGAGGAGAGGAGAGGAGAGGAGAGGAGAGGAGAGGAGAGGAGAGGAGAGGAGAGGAGAGGAGAGGAGAGGAGAGGAGAGGAGAGGAGAGGAGAGGAGAGGAGAGGAGAGGAGAGGAGAGAGGACCTATTTGTTGCATTCTGTGCATTTTTAGTAATTCAGGTTCTGCATTCTCTAGACTGGTGGCACTGAGTAAGAACGGTCCAGAGGATCCGGCATGCCTCAGCATCAAGTTGTGCTTCAGTCGTGTAAAACTGCCTCCATTCTTGTTTATCTTCAAGGAAATGACTGTTTGACTGTTTGCTTTACAGACCCTGAAGTAAATAAACTGTATGAAAGGCCAGTGGCTGCAAGAGATGGAGGAGCTCCAAATTGCTTGGGAGTGTCAGCACAGTGCCTGCTGCTACTCTTGGGCAGTCCCTTGGCTGTTAGATCTGGATCCTGCAGTATTCCCCTGTTGTTGTGGCTCCCTGGCACAGGCTAGTATGAACTTTAAAATAAATAAAGCTAATCCTGTGAGGCTGAAAGAAAGCCTTTAGTGGGCTTCATCTCCTCAGCCTCTGAAGTTACATTAACTCTGATGAGAAAGGTGTGTGCGTGAAGGAGGTGTGGAGGAGGAACAAGGGGATGGGCAGCAGCAAAAGCCTGTGGCTCCTGGAAGGGACCCGTGTGCCAGCAGTAGCTGGGTGGCAGATAACCCATCAGGCTGACCAGCTGTGTCCAATAAGTGGAGCCTCAGGCAGGCAGGAGGAGGGGATGGTGGCTGCAATGCTGCTGTACAGCTGGCAGAAATGCTCGTGCATAGGAGGGGCACCTGAGACAGGAGGCACTTGTGTGCTTCACTATTCCCCACTGTGACCCAGCAGGTCTGTACTTACACAAAAAGGCTTCAAGGATTGTTGTGTTTCTTTGCAAAAATTTCCATTGACTTGAAAATGAGAGGCCTGCCTGAATAAGGATCTATGAATTTATCCAGATATAGAAGTTTTCTGTAGGATTTGCTATTATAAGTGCCTGTCCTAATTTTAAGACGTGTGTGTGTGTGTGTGTGAATGTGTATGTGTACGAATGCATGTGCAAGAGGGAGAGAACTCTCGCTGCCTACAACTGTTCTGCCAAGATAAACTTTGGAGCATTTTATAAATTAACTCTGCTCTATGTGTTTATTTTTCTTTCGGAGATTCTAAAAAGAGACTGTTCAACTCATCTTATTAGGAACAGCATATTTTTTAAGGGGAAAAATAAGTTCTTACTCTGCACTGGAAAGTATTTGCTATTTTCAGTGAAAAGTATTCTTTCCTTCTAACCTGGCATATTAGATAAAATTTATACTTCTGACCTGACATTAGGTAGTTAAGATTTATTCTTCTATATTAACTTTACTGAGCTTGCAAGGTATTCATTTACAGCATAGGGAATATATTTATGGCAGAAGCAAAGAAAGTTCACTACAAAGTAGTAAAATACATTATTAGGAGTGTCCCGTAGACTGATGAAAATTTTGAGTACCGTTGCAGCTGGCTCCCTTCTGGGTCTTTTTCCTTCTTTGTTATTTCAACTTTAAAACTCAAATTTGAAGTTAGTTTCAATGGCAAATAACTTAAAAGAGTCCAGATGATTCTAATATATCCACATATATGTACATACATTTATACTGTGATTGAGAGGTGCGAGGAAGGGGATAACAAGTGACTTGAATTCTCTCTGTGTTCTGCTGGCAATGACCCAGGCATAAGTAACATTGGACCTTGCTTTCCTGCCAATATAAATCAGGAGGAACTCCACCGAGGAATGAAGCTGATGTGTGAGTGAGAGCTGAATCAGATCTAGAGCTTTCCTCTATCCAAAGGTGTGGACCCAGGCAATCTGTTAATGTCCAATTGACTTAAAGAAGGGAACCGCAGACTATGATGGAAACCTGGAAGCACTTCAAGTTTTTATAGACAGAAAGTTGGAATGTCAGAGGCCTCCTATGGAAATCAGTGACAAAACCTCCCATTAACTTCAGTAAGAAAAGAATCAGGCCCTAGAAATGGCTGGAAGCCAGAGAACTGGATGGCTTAAGGAATAGGTAATAGAAGTTGATGATTTTCACCAATAAATCATCAATGCAAACCTGGCTGTGCTTAATTTGGACACAAAATTACTTTCATCTGATGTTTGTTTGAAACTTTCTCATTGTAAAACCTTCAAGAAGAACTGGCCATTGTGACAGTTGTCTCAACACAAGGCCGACGGTTGGACAGAGTGGGGTACCTCCTCTGTCCCCACATCATCCGAGCGAGTCCATCTTAAAAAGAAGCAAGAAGCACTGGCCTGCCTATAGAGACAGCAGTGCTTACACTCTGCTGCGAACCAGAGGTTTTCTATTTCAGCAACTGTCAGACTAACTCTGCAAATCCACTTAGACTGAATATATTGGGGGAGGGGAGTTATGGCTCCACAGCAAGCCAAGAGAAGGAGTAGATATTTCCATTTGTGGACATTATTCAACTGCTGTCAGAAGAGAGAATAGAGATGTGCAGAGGTTTGAGGAATTAAATGTGTTGGTGAAAGGGTTTGGCATAGGGAAAGTGAGGACCATCAGGCATTACAAAAGCTGGGAACTGCTTATAGAGTACAGTGAGCAGAACTGCACATTGCAGTTCAGTTGTTGAACTCTGCTGCCCATTCTGTCTGCAACAATGAATTGCTCTCCAGCTAAGGAGGCAGATTTTGTAAGTTGTACTAAATTGAGGACAGTTACCCTGCCATCCATCTTGACACTTCCTGATAAAGTTGTGGGGAAATGCACAACATCGGGGGGGAGGGGACAGAGGGAGGTTGGGAAGGGGGGGGTCTTTCCTCCCCCCTCAATATTTCTGCAAACCGCACTTTTTCTGCTCATCCCTGAAGGGAAGAGCAGTAGACAAACTGAGTGAATAATTTGGTGTCTGTGTTTGGTTAAATAGCTATAGTCATGTCTGATGTCAGCTAACACATTCAGAA
This sequence comes from Pithys albifrons albifrons, assembly GCF_047495875.1. Classification (NCBI taxonomy): domain Eukaryota; kingdom Metazoa; phylum Chordata; class Aves; order Passeriformes; family Thamnophilidae; genus Pithys; species Pithys albifrons. The sequence goes on along the minus strand of NC_092459.1, from coordinate 53,626,730 downwards.
TAGTTCACCACTTTACAAACTCCACAGTTCATATTCTTGTATTTGGTAAACCTCAGGGCTACATACTCTGCTACACTATACAAACCTTTCCATCCTTACTTATGTCTTACATAGGCTCCAAAGATTCACATATTTTTGTATATGAAAAGATTCATAGCTTGTTTTTACAATCTGTCTCTGTAAATCAAAGAAACTGTTCACTGCTTCTTTTCTCTCACCAAGAAACCCACTGCTATCATCAAGTCATCACACAACAGCTCAAGGGTGTTCTTTCTCTTTCCACCATTTCTACTCAAAGCCCTGGGCTCAGCACTGTAAGTTGCAATAACTTGTGGCTTGGCATCAAAAGTATGCCGAGGAAGAAACTTGCTTGTAGGTATGAATGGGGGAGTGAGGGAGAGTGAACACTAAGAGCATGTTTCTTTGGGGTAACACCAAGGAAGAACAGGAATTGTTAATAGTATGAGAAAAAAAAAACCAATTAATTTGACAACGGACACATTACCATATATGCGATATGTTGATTATATATGTACCCCCATATGTTGGGTATATGATCATATGTGAATTCTGGTGTGTCTGCTCTGGTTGAATATATTCATCTGCTAGTTCTTATTTCCAGTACGCTTGTGTAGGATTCAGGCTCTGTATGAATTATGAAGAGGACATGGAACATGCCTGTAATAATCAGTCACAGTAATAGAGCTGATCTAGACTTCTTAATTCCTCTACCACTTGACACTTCAGAAAAGGCAACATTTTGGGTCTATTCCTGTGTTCCTGTCAGGTAGTTAGTCTAGTTTGGTGTATGTTCTCATTCTGTGAATTACTTTAGTCACTATTTTGAGAAATAGTGCCCAAGCTCAATACCTCTAGGAAGAGAGAAAAGGGAGAAGCAACTGAGCAGATGGCACATAGGAAAAAGCTGATGAGTATACAGTGCTGGGTAGGGTGAATAAGTATAGCATGGGGAAAGCAGCGAAAGTACCCCTTCTACACTTTTAAGTGTCAGTTGTAACTGTTCTTGGTGCAATGTTCTGGTGCCCTTTACCAGTACCTCACAGAGAGAATTTCAGATTGCATTTCTGCTCTTTTTCTTGGTGATTGGGATCAAAAATCCCTCACCTATTGTGTTTTTTAATAGCCTGTATAAACATTTAGGCTGGATTCTGAGCACATGCAAATTTTTTGCTGTCAGGGCTCTGTGAGTTATTTGCTTCCTGACACAAGTTGTAACTAGAAGCAGAATCAGTCCCTTTAACCTTCATGACATGTTTATTCTGCCTAAACCATCTCCTATTAAAAGCAATGCAGAGTCACTAACTGAAAACCTCGAGTTAGTATGGCATGTGCCTTATGATCCTGACATTTCTGTTTGCTGATATAAGAGAGGAATATTGTCTTTCTTTGCTGTTCCCTCAGCACATGTACAGATGTAGGTACAGAAATGCATCTATATGCACTGTTAACCTCCAGGAACATTAGCAGCAATGCTCCTGCATTGTCATAGGGACAAGAAAGGACTCTTTTCACTAGCACCACCAATTTTCCCTGCCCAGGGCACAGCTTATGGAACATTGCTTTCCTTCTCAGTGGCTGAGTAAAATTTCCAGCCTATTGATACAGGTCACATGAAAAGCAAGAAAGGTTTCATAGCCAAAAAGAGAAGAGTCCATATAAATTTCTGGTACAGTTTTAAATATGTCAGGCTCATCAGAAAGAGGAAATGGTCTCCTGCCAGGCTTCCCATACAATTTTTTCCTTGTTGTTTAATTTAGGATTTGGTTTAACCCACACAAAACTAATTATTTTGTTTTCCAAACAGACAGTAAGAACAGTGGGAGAAGAGATGGAGTTTTTAGATGGACCAAAGGACTTTGTGTGGTTTGAAACAAAACTTTTATCTGAGGTTCTTAGTATCCATTTTACCTATATTTTAAGTGAAAATACTTTAAGAACACACCAAAATCTTTTAAAAAATCTTCTTGCTCGTGTCTGCGTGAATTTCTGTACATGCATGTGAATGTGTATATACAGATATGGACATTAACTTGTAGGGGAGAAGGGAGAGATGACAAAGTAAGAGCATTTATATTTTTATTTTTCATTTTTGTTATTCCTAATTTTTATATTTTATAAAATATTATTGTATTTTCCATCAAAATTATTAATTTTGTCAATATATTTTGGAAAGTTTTTAACACCATCCAGTCCTTTTTGGTGAGTTTGTGGTTTTCTGACACCTTTTTCAACTGTTACACATGCAGATGATCAAAAAGGTCTTTTTATCAGATCACGGGCATAGACTGTGTAAAGGAGTTTTTCCAACTCTGGGACTACAGCTGTAGAGTCAAGGGGTTCCAGGGAATGAACTACATAAGCCAAAGAAAGTTTACATAGGAGTCAAGGAGTATGAGGGAGAAGTTTCTACTTCTGAATAAGCTCTCTTATACGCAGTACTGCAATTACTGTGGCTGATGTCTTTAGAACAAGATGTGTCCAAGGTCTCTGCATGCTTCCAGATGAAAAACACAGGCCCTTTTTGGTGTTCCCAGCAGTAACCACAGTCAGTCATGGAACCAGGCTGGAAGGCTGAACCAGCAAGTTCCATAGATGAATAACTTATTTTTCAAGAAATTATGCAAGGCTTCCAGAAGGATTATGAATTAATTTTCATAATGTTTGGTGGTCTTTTAGTGGTAGCTATGGTTAGAATCCTCCTGTCTTACATAATCAAGGAAGCATGGAAATGCAAGAGAAGACTACCCTTTTGATTAATCTATTTTATCTGGAATCAGGTGTGATTTATACTGAGGGAGGAATGAACTTCTCTGATTACTGGGTAGCCAGAAATTATGTGATTTCAGAAGAGGTGAATAGCAGCCCATCCTTATCAGTACACCCAATCAGAGTACAGTTCACAGTTTTCTTTGTGGCCAGCCAAATCCTGGCAAACAGTAGTAAGATCACCTACTCTGATTGCTCCCCACCCAGTGCTTCTAGCTTCTGTAGAGCTTGGGAAGACTTGTGTTCATCAGAGTATCCTGGCACAATACACAGATAACTTATAAACGAAAGCCTATTTGAAACCTACTCCGTAATTTCCACATTCATGGAGCGATCAAGCTCAGTTTGACCTCCAAGAGACCACACAACCATAATGTATGTCACTGCTTGTTAGATTTTTTCCTCAAATATACTAAAGTCAGAGTCTGTAATGTGACAGTTTACTTGTTCTAAGACATACTTTTGAAAGTAGTTGGGGTTTAAAGTAGGATTGGTATCTTAGTAGTTATTCAGATGAAGGAACATGGTACCAAGTCATGGAAGAGAGTAAGCATTTTCAAGTCATGTTGATTTTGTAGGTTGTTAGCAGAAATAAATGATGCCGAAAGAGAAAAGGGATATTATTTGGTCTGCAATCTGTCCAGGGGAACTCGTTTTTACATTTACCTGTTCCTCAAAATCACTCTGACATTTTCTTCAGAAATAATGTATGATGTAAGTAGCCATGGGGATGTGCTCTTGCTGACATTTGCTTGAAACTGAATCCTACTGACAAATTCTTACACCACTGAAGCTTCCCCTCGATGGGTAGCTTAAATAGTGCATTTAGATAGTTTCAGTCTTAAGTCAGGGCCTTGGTCTTGAAAGTACATGCCTAGGACATAGCACAAGTTAGAAATTCTGCACCTCATACAGAATTGTACTTTTAATACACACTCAACTCTGAAACTTGATAATTGCCCAACTTCTCATAAAACGTAAACACAAAAGACAAATATTTGACTTCGTTTCGGACTTCAAAACACAAACTGCTGTGATGTGGGGTTTTGTTGGGGCTTTTTTGCAAAGCACAAAATCGTGTCATTTATTTACCTTCCCTGCCTTCAGGATCTTGTCTATTAGATTTTATGACATCTGCAGTCATCACACCCAGTACAAGGAGGTCTGATCTTAGTTGATTATTTCTAGTTCTGTGTTATACTAAAACTTTCTGGAATCTTCATCCATCTCTGTGTGTTTGCAAAATACATGCACTTAACATCCTCTGAGTCCCATGTTAAATAAATAGCCTTTGCTTACACTTGGTACTATTTTGGAGGGCTAGTTCTTCACTTGTCAGTGTAACATCAACTAAAATAACACCAGCAACTCATTTTTCTGTGGCATAGAAAAAAATGAAATTAATTATGAACATTCTAGGAAAAGGAAACAAGGTTATGAAACACTTGCCGACACTTGGTGTTTGTAATCTTCGTGAATAAGCAATGCAATAATGCTGGGCAAGTGTGCGTGGGAGGCGCACTCTGGAGAAACTGGCTGTTTTCCCCTCTCTGACCAGTTGAGCTGTTATGATAAAAAATGTTGTTGCTAAAGAAACCTGCAATAAATCCTGTTGGGAGTATTGCATGTGCTGATAGCATACATAAACTTTGTAAACATATTAAAGTGTCAGGTTTTAGTAGCTCTGGTTCATGTGGATGTTTGTAAAAGTTAGCCGAGAAATGCAATGGAAATCTTGTTCCACCAGCTGGTTTCTCCCACATTTCTGGTTCACAGGAGAACCTTATCTTCCTTCCTATTGAAACAGAGCCTCACTCTGTAGGGAAACTGAAAAAAAAGATCTCAAGCCCTAGCTCAGCTGTAACTTCCCACAAAAACACTTACCAGTGAAACTGGGCACCTAGTGAGTTATTTGGAGAGAAGTGGGATGAATCAGCTGCTGCATAGTAAAGGATTTATGTTGTTCTGGACATCCCAGTTTTGTGTCATGATGCCCTCCATTGACGCCTCCATCAAAGCACAGATGGCAGCCCTGAGCAAGACATTTCTGTTGCCTTTCAGTAGGTGAGAAGAACTGGGTGCCTCCAAAAAAGACTGACAAAAACCAGCACACTAAACAAAGGATTCTCAGCTTAGCCTGAAATGTTGAGGTCAGAAACTGTATTAGATCCTGGATGTCCAGGGGGTTTGGATGTCCTGGCACTACTACCCAGCCCTGCAAACCAGTATGCTCTTTAACAAAAGAAAGATGACTTCACTCTTTCACTTAGAATCACACCACAAAGGGAGTGGAGCAGCAGCCTTGCTGTCCTTATTTATCCAAAAGCTTAGCAACTAAAATATTTGGCCAAGAACTGAAAATCTAATCAAAATTAATTCTTCTGTATAGCATGACTGTACCCTATCTGTGTCGATCTACTCTAATAAACTGATTTTTATCACCTGGCTTTGCATGTAATCTCAGGTCATTTGCTCACGCCCATTTTAGTTTGTACAGAAGAGGCAAGGGTTCGGGGAGTCAAGTATGGAAGCAGAGATGCAAGTGAATATATTCTAACATTGGTAAGCAATCATCTGCAATATCATGTGCTCCCTATGGAGGAAGTTTGTATTGTTATTATTTGTCATTATTTATTTATTGCAATTTTGTTTTAGGGGTTTTTTAGGAGTTCTTTAAGAGAAAATCTCAAAGTCTCTGCATGAAGGGACCTGAGCTCAGAAGCTTCCAATACTAAGTGGACGGTCAATGTCAGTAAGATGAAAACTCATGCTGGAAATGACAAAACATCCGAGAAATCTCCATGTGTCATGGGTGAGGTGGCAATTAAACAGGGCTTTGAAGGTGAGTGCCTCACCTTAAGCACATACGTTCTGTTCTTGGATCTGAGCTTTGCTGTGTTTGCCCTCTTACTTTACAGGAAGCTGCAGGAATCACACATTATTACCCTTCTGACATCCATCAGTGACCTCCTGTTTCATTTTACAATGCCCAAAAATCTTTTTTCACCCTGCAGGAAATATCAAACTGAAATCCCATCTAGAAACTTTCAAATTTAAGCACAAAACTTGTCAGGATGTAAGACTGACATATATTAAGAAACTTGAAATGATGAAGTTCATAGCAGCACTAGCAGAACTTGGTGTAGACCTGTGGTTGTGTGTTTTATTTTCATTTAAAAGTATTGCTATAAGCATTCCTTTATGTTCTTCCCCCAATTACTCTGTTGTGTGAAGCCAAAGTATCAGTGCAAGGCCAGGGTGCTGTTTGGGGCCAGCAGGAGCTTGGTGCCATTGCTGCAGCCAAAGGCTCTCCCGGTTCAGCTCTGGTCCCCAGAGCTGAGTTCTTCCCTAGCAGTACTGGAGCAAGATACATTTTGTGGATTGTTTGCTTCAGTGGGCACTGTTTTTGATCACAGGAGTAAATAATACTAACATTTGAAAATGTAAAGTCGACAGTTCATAATCTAGAAATTGAAACACATGAAAAAGTCTTTTAGTTAGCTATCGTACAACCATAGTACAATCTTTACTTCTTTATAAGTAGCGTTGCTCATAGCACTGCTCTGTACTAGCAACAAAATACTCATTAATAAAATCTGTTGGATTTCATTATAAAAAAGCCTCCAATTGTAATCATTTCACCATCACCAGAAATTCAGTTATTCAATTACTTATAAAAAAAGTTGTAGCTCTTGACTTTTTTTTTTCCTTTTCTTCTTTTTTTCTTTTTGAGAGAGCCATAACATGTTTTTTATGCATAAATATTTTCTGAGTAATTTTTTCTGTGGCATTGTTTGTGGTAATAGTAGACAGACTTTTGTATAAGAACGTACATAGTTTTGGCTGCCTTTTGTCATCTGATAAGATTGCTTTGCTCAGAATTACTTTGGTAAAGAAACTGGCAAAGTGATTTTGAGTAGTTCCGACTCCAAAATCAGATGTGAGACAAAAATATTATTTTTATTAGCTTTTATATCTCCTCCACCAAGCTTTCGCAACTTTTAATTTCATTTCAAACAAAAGGGACAGTTCACTGTAGGGGGAAAAAAGTTCTTAAGAACCTCCGTAGTTTTAAGCCTATAAATGATTGAATATGAAATGACACACAGCTTATTAATGTTAGTGATAAAATGCAGTGCTCAAGCCAGCACACTCATTTTATTAACCAGAAAGCAAAATGAGCATGCTAACAAAGTGAAAATGAGTGATTTTTGAGTCCTAGCTCGGTTTTTATCAGGTATAACTTTCATTACCATCAGTGAAGAATTTACAGCAAGAAGAAACAGCAGAATGGGGATTTGCAAAGGATTGATACACTAATGGCAAAGCTCAAAAGAAGAAATTTATCTCAGTTAACTTTACTGATTTCAGTTGGCTCAATAGATGAAAGTAGAAAAATAGCTGTACTATTTATATGATTAAGAAAGAGGCTGCCTCCCAAGCAGGCTATGTATCATAGTTTTGAAAGGTAAAGGGAGTTATTTTATCCTATATAGGGGCTGTACATATTTGGATCATACAAATTTGCAAGTACTCTAGCACAGGAATTCTTCCAAACTCAAAATGTATCCTGAGGTTCTGAAGAAAAAGACCCTACTCCAGCTCCAGTGAAGTTTATGGGACTTTGCTGAAACCAAAGGAGGCAGGTTCAAGCTCTATAAGAGCAATATTTTATTCTGCCTGCAAAGAAAGATAAGACTTTTCATGTATTTGCCGATATACTATGCTACATCAATGTCTTTGAGAAGTTGTGGTAATATATGCATTTTGATTCTAATATGAATTTTATAGAGAATAAGAAATGTCTTCAGCAGCTGACAAAAAAAAATTTGATATTATCATCCTGTCAGGTATAAAATGGAAACTGGTCTGTAATGTCCTTTAGGGTCTTGAGATAATAACATATATTGTTCCACATTACCCTGTTATAATCAGGGACAGATCTACATACACATGGGGTTATTAAAAAAAAAAAAAAACAACAAAAAAAAACCAGCACAAGCAGTCTATAACTATAGCCCTTCTAAAAATTTCAACAGTGGATTGTGATTTTCTGATATTTAATATTTAAGATATTGCTACAATGTGACACACTCACAGGTTATGACAATATAATGCAATAGTTGTCTCTTTGTTCATGATGATCGCAATAGGAATTTTACCATCTACTTCAAAACAAAGGGGTTCTTATCCAAAAATGGGAAATATAGTTTCATTGCAAAAAAAGATGCACTGTCACCAGCAGAGTATTTACACTGATAAAAATAACATGGAGACATCACAAAAAAAATTATTATCAGAATACAATCACTTTGAACAAGAACTAATACCAAGTAATTCAATGCTGCCCAAGGGGGCTGCTTGATGGCTGCTTGCTTGCCTAACTTCTGCTTTAAACTGTTGCATTGAGGTATCAATTTGGTTTTTAAAAAATAGGTGGCAACACCTTTATTATATAGACTGTGTAGCAATGCCATCTGTGCTGTGCCAACCATAAATGCACATGTAGATATTAATAATATATATAGATGGTGAATGCAGTGCTATTTTAACAATGCAGTTTCTCTTTTCTTGTTGACATTTTACCTCCATGTGAATTGCACCTTCCCCAAGAGTACAAAAAGACCAAAGATACAATTTCACCAGTTTTGTCAGCACTTTCCCGGTTTGTTTTAATTTATATATTTATGTTTACAAATGGGCTTTTCCACTTCTCCTTATTTTGATTTTGTAAGTAATTCAATGCTAACCAAGCCAGAGAGGCAGAGTGTGTGTGCAGAGCGGAGCCCTCCCCTCGTGATCGCGACCAGAAGCAGATGCTGGAAGACCTGCAGTCCTGCATCAACAGAGGAATGGAGAGAGGAGATACGATACGCAGGCAGGTGGGAAGGAAGGCAGGAAGGCAGGAGGGAAGGAAGGAAGGAAAGAAATCTACATCCAAACTGCACTTCCACAGTCATACAGATTCTTTTGGTCCCAGATGTAGGAGTAGTGATAGAAATGCTGATTTTTGTATCATTCTGCTTATTCTAGAGATTTCCAAATTTAGTCCATGGCTCACCAGTAGTCCATAAGGTCATGGCAAATGATCTGCTGGTCATTCACAGACCGGTAGCTAATAATACTTCATTTCCATCCATTAGAAGGTCAATGAGAAAGATACATAACTGTCAGTACTAAGTTTTGGGGGTTGGTAGTGGTAGAGCCAAAATATTTTGGAACTGTTGACTTAATCCTACTTTTTTTCTAGGCAAGTTGTAATCACTGACAGATGCATAGAATTTCTTATTTATTGTATGCTAGTCTGTACTCAGTTGCATATGATTCTGTCTTACAGGACTCAAACGAGCAACTTTGTTAATCTTAATCGCTCTTATCTCAATAAAAACACTAATTTCTTTGCTAAAGATATGTTTGCTTTTCAACTTTTATTGATCTTGTCCTATGTCTTATTATGGTCCTGATCTTCTGTCTGCACTCCGCTCTTGACTTCAGAGGAGTTTTACACAGTTAGCTAGGACTTTATTACTGATCATGAGTGTGAAATTCAGGATTCTTCAATTAGAAACTTCAGTCGGAATATGGAGAGTGAAAGAATTGCAGACTAGACATTTCTCATAGTACTTTGGCAATAGGTACAAAATAAGCAATGCTTCAGGACCAGATTTTTCTAATGGGGTAATTTAACAAAGGAACTTCAATTTATATCATCTGAGAGTCCGGCATAGCGCATTCAGAATTAGTCAGTTCAGACTTTGTTATTTCCTTATACTAAAATATGTGACTCTACAATACAATACATGGAACGGAGGACTCGGATAGTAAACAGAATGCTTAATGGCAAGTGGTTTGTACTGTATTTAAAAATATACAGTTCAAAGAGAAATTTGAAAACACTTCCTTAGCCATGGGTTTATGATTTCTCGTTAAAGGAGACTATCTGAGCAAAAGAAACAGAAATCTAGAGAAAGTCTTTCATGTGGAAGATGATTTTGACAGGTGCCTTCTTTAACTGCACTCTATAATTTATTCCAATTTGTACTATTCACTAAAAGCGATTTATAGATTTTTAAATCCAAAGTGATCAGTGCAGCCACTTTTATAATAACTTTCATAAACACTCTCTAATTTTTGCTTCAGGTCGAGTAACCACTAGTTATACCAAAGCGTGTTTCATAACCAGCCAGATTTGAAGACCTCAGCCAGTGGACGATGTACACCATGTCCAGGTGAGGTGTTCTGAAAGGCTTTTTGTCTTCACTGCCAAAATAACAAGCCAGATTTCCATCCTGCCTCTCTAGCTGTGATTTTTCAGCCACTTCTTCTGTTAATTTATCTTAACTCTTGTATTTTAACGATAAAACTTTGAGCAAGTACTCGGTACTTTCTCAACGCTGCACCAATCAGCCTAACACTCGCGGCCAACCCTCCCGCCTCTATTTCCCGAAAGTTCAAGGCGCCGTGAACCGTGTCTGAGAACGACCAAGGTGGGACAGCGCTCGCCTGACGATTACACCGCGTCTGCCCCGATCCTAGTAAGAGGCGGCTGCACCGAGCCCAGCACCAAGAGAGGCCGGGGGCAGGAGGGAGACCTGCTTTCCGCCGCCGAAAGTGGGGCAGGTCCGGTGCCGTGCCATGACGTGCCGTGCCGTGCCGGTGCGAGCCGAGCACCTGCAGCCGCGGATTGCCCGCCGCGGCACGGCACGGGACAGCAGAGGTCGCCGCTGGCCCGGCGCTGGCCCGGCGCGCCGCGCACCAGGTGCCGGAGCGAGTACGGGCGGAGACGGGCCCGCTCCGCGACCCTCGGCCCGCGAGGGGTCCTGCCCCCACCCCTGCCGTGCCCCCGACCCGGGGCTGAACCTCTCCGCCGCGCCTGTCGGGGTATCCCTTCGGCTGGGGGTGGGGGGCGCAGCTTGCGGGCCTGCGGTTGCCAGGGTTAAAGGAGTGGGTGGGAAGTGATGGAGGCTGCGGAGCCCTCCCTTGCCAAAGATAATAAATCGGATGCCCTGACATGTTTTAGTTAGTTAGCCCTTAGTGCTCCCTCGCTGCGCGGCCGTGGGGATCAGAGGGCTGGAGCCTTGGTCTCTCTCGTCCTCAGCTCCGCTTTAGGGGCACTTTAGGTGAAGCAAACCTTGTTTGCAGGAGGCAAACCATACAAAGGAGGCTTTCAAGGGCCAGCCGTGCCAAGCAGGGCATGGGAGCGAATGCGAAGTAAGAGAAAATTAAAAAAAATAGTACCTCCGTTCCCTGAGGAAGTAACTCTGTTACTTCTTTATGATTAAATGCTTGCTGCTGTGTTTTATGACATTTCCTTGGTGTCTGCAGCTGTCACAGGAGGAGCGGACAGGCATGAGCAGCCTCTCCGCGGTGGGTGCGCAGAAAATGCCTCCTCCCCAGAAACGGCGGCGGGTCCCATGCAGGCGGGGTGGCGAGGCCGGGTCGGGGGCACGTCCCAAGCGGCTCCGATCCCGCATCCTGCCGCGCCCGCCGCTCCTTGAGGAGCTCCGACAGAGCTCTGACCGGTGGCCCTGCCGGGGGGTCATTTCGGATCCGGGCCCACGCCGGAGCTCCACGCCGGAGCCCCATGCCGGAGCCAGAGCCCGCTCGCCCGTGGCAGCGCCCCGCGACCTGGTCAGCCCCTTCACGAGGGTGCGACTCGCTGTTGCCTCCCTGTTCTTCCCTCCCCGATGACGGGGGGCTTTCCTCGCCTCCTCCGGGCGACAGCTCCCTAGGAGCTGCCGCCAGCACCCACCCCGGGTACTGCCCGTCGCCCCCCGATCCCCCGCCTGCCTCCTGCCACAGCCCCTGACCCGGACGGCGATGGACAGGGACCGGTTAAATCAGAAGGGAAGAACTCATCCTACGCTATTAAAACTTTAAAACATTAAAAATTCGGGGGTCACAGTCCCAGGACAGTGGCAGTGGCGATGGGTGACTAGTGGCGAGTGGAGACTGAAAGCCAAAGGGCCGGACAGCGCCACGACGCCCCAGCCCCCACACCGCATCTCCGGGTGCCAGGCTTAATTTATAGCGATAATCTGTACTGCTGCTTCTTAGGGTTAGGGCTTCTTGACTGGGATGGAGAAAGGCGTTTAGAGCATCCTGGCAAAAAAGTTACCTGTCGTGTCATCGCCCTTTCCCTTTAGGAAGAAGAAAGACCTAAGAAAGGACATTCCCCTTTACCAGACATTAAAATGTAAAGGACCAGACTCAGGTCTTCCCGGAGCCCGCGTTGTTCATCCCGGTGAGGTGAGAAAGAGCAGAAAGAGGTCAAAAACTGCATTCATCCCTCCAGTTGAATGAAACTGCCTGCAAATATGCTCGGCCGCGCCGCGGGCGCGCGATTTGGTTCCCAGAACACTCGCCCGGGCACCGGGGACACAGAACCCCCCGGACAGGTGAACAGCACAACGAGAGGAAGCAGAAGTTACCAAAGTATAAATCTCTTCGCACTTACTTCTTCCCTGTCGCCGTACCCTGGAGGCGTGCTGGCTGCCAATGTATTCCATAAAGTTCAAAGTGATAAAAAACCAAGAAATCAGTCGCAATTGCATAGTAACCCTTTGAGAGTTCGACTTCTCCTTTTCGTCCTTTTTGTCTTTCCTTAAAAAAAGAAATAATAAACTGGGGTGGTAGGCGGCAAGGGATGAACACAGCAGCAGAAATACCTGCACTGAGATCCAAAGCTGAGCTTGGCCGGCTTGATGGCTTTTGCCTTTTTTTTTCCCTCTTTTTTTTTCTTCCTTGTTTTTTTTTCCCCTTCCCCTTCGCTTTTCCTATTGCACTTTCCAGCAGTCTGCCCCGCTACCTGCCGCAAACCTCAGAGGGCAGTCAGCAGCGGAGAGGAGCCGAGCAGCCGCCGCCGGGGTCCATGCCGGGCCGGTGGCCGGCAGCATGTTGTGCGGGTGCCGGGGTGCGTGCGGCTGTGCGCGCCCGTGTGTGAGCCGGGCGGGCGAGGTGCCGACAGGACGGATGGATGGATGGCGGTGGGAGAGGAGTGTGCGAGGGCGGGAGCGGCGGGGGGGCAGAGGGAGGACCCAGCCCCGCCGCCGCCGCTCCGGAGCAGCCGCGCTGTGCGCCGCGGGCACCGCCAGCCGCCGGGCGCAGGTGGGCAGAGCCCCCCCGGCTCTCCCGCCCGCCGACCAGGAGCCTCCGGACTTCATGCGGGAGCTGCTCCTGAGCGAGGCCTCGGGGAAGAGGCCCCGGGGCGGGGCGGGCCGGGAGGAGCCGAGCCCCAGCCCCCCGGCACGGCGGGGGAAGGCTCCCGGCGGCCGCCCGAGCCCCCTCGGGGCATCGGTGCCAGAGCATCCTCGAGCGGCGAGCCCCGCGCGCTCCGGGGCTCTGCAGCCTCGATATGAACCCCCGCCTGGAGGTCTCCACTCGCCTCCCCTCAGCAGCAAGCCTTCCCGGGGTCACTGCGGAGGTGCTGTTGCCCCCCGCGCCCCGGCCCCCCCCGGGGAGGAGCCCCTCCACTCGCCCGGGGGGACGGGGCGGGGTGCTCAGCCCCTTCCCTGCAGAGAGGGACACAGCGCAGCACCTCCGTCTTCCCTGAATCTTCTTACATCCCAGCTTGGAGATATGAAGGGGGCAGTGAGGTTTTTTCTCCTTTTGTTCCCCACGATACTGGGGTTTTCTGGACTGGCTTCTATAGCAGGACAGGACAGAGCAAACCCGCGTATCCTGCGGGGGCTTGGGAGCATCCCCACGGCCGGCTGGCGGCCGGCGAGGCGCGGGACTGGCCCCGGGATGGGGCCGAACGGAGTCGTGGCCCCGGGGGTGCACACAGCAGCCTCCCGCCTGCGCCGCCGAGACCCTCGGCAGAGTCCCGGCAGCAAGGGCGCACCTTGGCGAGGCCAGGCCGCCTGTTTGACAGAAGGGTATCGCGTTTCTTTTCTCAGGCAAGGGTTTCTTTTTGGGGTGAAGGAGAAGGCTATAAAGGGGGAGGTGTGGCTGGTTCAAGGGAAACCCGACGACTTCACTGAGCCCTTTCTTTCTTCCCTCCCCTCTTAACTCAGTCTTTATCTTATCCCAGCCTATCTCTGGGACGAGAGAGTGAGCCGTGTAAACCAGTGCTGATTGCATCAAGAACCTCAGTGGTGTGAGGAGCAGCCACTCTATTTGTAATTGTTTTCCTCAGTCTCTGCCCCCGCTGCCCCTCTCAGAGCTGTTAAATATCTGTACCATAAAATGTGCGGGATTTAAAGGTCTGTGGGAGGCTCCCTTTAAACAGGACTCTGGGGAAAGTCTTTGTAATCCAGGATACTTGAGCCGGATGGGGTGGGATTGCCAGAGAGGCATAAAATAAAAATCATTCAGTGGACAAAACTAGGGGCTACCCTGACATGAAGAAAGTGCGATAGTCTCCAAATTTTGTTTTGTTGCAGACTGAGACTTCTCGTGTGCTAGTGTATGTGAGTAAATATCTGAGCAAACCAGGCAAGTGGCATAAATAAACAAGGCTATGGAGAAAGGATGGGACACTTATGTGAGCCAACCTGCTGCTAGCCAGCCAGCTCACTCGAGCAGCATTAGCACCAGTGGGCAGAGAGCAAGCATGTCAAAAAATAAACGCTCTGCGAGAAACATGAGGAAAACATTAAACAAACGAGGAGTGCACTCCCTCTCCTTTGCCCTGACAAAGCATGGCTGAGAAACTCTGCTCTCTGTCTTCCAGCCTCTTCCCTTCCCTGTGTTCCTGCTACAGCAGAGATGCGTAGGGCAGATGTGTTGAGAGACAGTCCCAGGGACCGCATGGGTCAACCAAGTGCCTCAGCCAAACCGACTTGTGGGGTGTGTGCCAACTAAGGGCCAAACAGTAGGGCAGGGTATGCATGAGTGACCTGCAGCGGGGGTGGGGGCTGTGGAGAGAGGTCGTTTATTTGCTGTGGAAAAGGGGCAGAGGAATAGACCGCGGAGAAAACAAAAGCTGTGCATTGACTCAAGTGAGATCTGAAAAACAGCAGGGTGAGAGGACATCAGAAACCAGGTTACCCCCCGCAAAGAAACCCCATTGGGGGGGGAAAAAGCCACCCAACAACAATAACAAACTGAACTCATAAACAGTTACTGGCATTCTGTGATAAAAGAGGAAGATCTATATCGTTGAAATGTGTGGAAGAAGCTTGTTCCAGAGCAAAACTCTGGCGTGCATTTCTCTGTTTATGTCGCTCATCCCGATGGATGAGATATCGGTGGCAAAGTTCAGGCTGACATCAGGCCTGGGGAGGCAGAGGCAGCGGCCCGGCTCGGCTGCGTGGGGCTGCACAGCTGTGCCTGGGCCTGCAGCCGGTGGCTGACCGGCTTTGAGGGAATTTGGCACACCAAAAAAGCCTCCCCTCACCAGGCCCAGAGTTGTGAGGCTCGAGCAGCAGCACACACTGAGGAAGGAGCTGGATGCAGCGTCTCTTTGCAACTGCAACAGATGAATCAGAAACAGCTCCCAGGGTGGTTTTATGTGCCGCTGTTTTGGGGTTTATTAAGAAGGGTGGGGAAAGAAAGAGTGGCTGATGATCTGTATGTTGCTGGAAAGTCAAATATGTCTCTTTTACTGAACTGCAGCAGGAAACCAGCAGCAGGAGACTGTAAAATCAGTGAGGTATTGGTTTTCTGTTTTGTTGTGTTGTTTTGTTTTTTTTTTCTTTAGGAAGAGTAATCCTTTAGTTAAAGAGGAATAGTGTGTGGTGTTTTCACTATTGCAATTCCTGCCCTGCAGTTTCTCTGTGCAAACTTCCACAGCTAGAAAATGTTTATTTCAGTTTTCTGAATAGCTGATACATTGTGGAGAAATAAAGGTAGCCTCAGGATATTCGGACTATATCCAAAATAAGACAATAATATTCAATTAATAGCTGATATTTTGCTGGCTTAAAATGGCACTCTAGTCATAAAAACTAGCCATGTGAACAGAACAGCTAAATGCTAACCCTTTGTCATTCTTCTCCAGACTGGAAATAGTTTGTGTAAGTGAACAAAAGGGTCACTAATTTGCCTTTTCAACTTGGGAAACACAGTAAGGAAATAAAGGCCTTGGATTGCTTCTGATATATAACTTGAAAACGATGCATACTGTGTCTGATACAATATCCTTGTTTTTCAGGTGCTGATCAGGGTGTAGATGGCATAGGTCAGACTTCACCACCAAGGAGTCATCTCAATTAGTATCCCCACAGATCCAAGTCAGTAATGTCTGCTGAAGGGATAAGCACTGGAGGACTGGAGGAGGCATCCTGCGTAACAGTTTCACAACCAGACACGTCTACTATTTGTTAAACACTGTCAATATTCTTGGCACTACACAGGATGCCAAATCATGGAATTCTTTGCTCCAGATTTTTCTCTTCCTGTACAAATGAAGGGGCAAACACAGAATGGTCAAGGCATCCAGAGAGACACAAATATATAAGAAATTACCCAAATCGCAGACACACACATATGTATCTGTAAGTATGTGTGTGTATTACTATTCTTTTCCATGTTTCCCAATCTGACAGTTGTTACATTTCTCTGTGTTTCCTAACATAACCCATTTGTTCTTTAGATGTGTTCACTTTAGGAGGTTAGTCTTCTGTAACATCATGACAATTCTTAAAAGCTGTTAATATCACAGAACAGAAGATTAGAACAGAAGATTATATTTCCATAGTCTAAGTATACTGAAAGAAGTGAGTGATGAAAAATGCTTTACTCACAAAGTGAACCTATGTGTACTTTTTGAAAAATAAACTGATACCTAAAGATCTAGCTAGCCCCAGTATCCTTAATAATATCTTTATGTTTCAGAAATTTAAAATATGTAATAGCAGAACATTAACAACATGTACAGCAGAGAACAATCCTACACTGGCAACAAATAGACTAGATGACCTAATGGATTTTTCCCATCTCCAACTTGTGCAATTCTGTAATAAAGTCCAAGTGTAATCAGAGTTTGCAGGATCAGGCCCTAAATTAGCATGTTGATCTGGGCTATCCCTCAGCCTGGGTCAGGTCCAAAACCTGGTGCTGTCGGCTTGACTTTTTATCACTCCGAGACAAGTCTGGATCCGGTCTTCTAGATCACACTGGAAGAGAGCCGAATTATTGTTTTATTATATGTGGAGGGAAAAAAAGCATATTTGTGGGAAAAACACACAAATTCTGGAGCACAAACCTTCCAGATGCAGTTCAGTGAAGAAAGTCCAACAGGAAGACCTCAAAATGAGAGCTTTTTGGCACAAAGGAAGTTTTAGCAGTTAATACAAGGATGATCAAACCGTGCTAAGTCATTGTTTCCCTGTATTCATCTATCAGTTGGTCGTCTCTTGGACTTGCAATCAGATTGTAAAACTTTTGGGATGCAGATCAACTTTTTGTTTGTGTTTGCAGAATGTGTGCCCAGAGCAATTGTGTCTGCAAGAAAAAATCTCAGCATTGCCTTGGACATATCTGTGTATTCTGGGTGTAAATACTCATTCTAGAATAGAAGCAATTATCATAAATGTTTTGTGGTTTTTCTCTGTATGCTAAACTAAAAAAAAATCCCAAACTTTTGATCTAGGCTAACTTCAACCACCCAGAAGGCAATACCAGAATAACTGTAGCAGCTTAAATTCACACTTCAGTTTGCCCAAGTAGACTTCTCCTGTGGTGTCAGCACATAGGGTGGAACTGTAACTGGGTAAATCTGGAGAATGTGAGTAACCAGCAACAAAGGTTTCACAGTCTTCTGACACATCCATTTGTCTAGGCATTGATTTCTCTATGATTTCAGTATTTGTGAGGAGCTGTTTTCTCTCTTTGGCAGTGTTTCCTGTGAATTTCTTTGGTGTTAATGTCAATCTAAGTAGATTCAACACTTGCCCAAGTGACTTGCTCATTCCCACTTCCTGGGCTGTGTTGGGCCAAGGATTTGGGAAATATCAGGTTAAAAAGTGAAATCCTGAAAAAATTATGTTTTTCTCGACAGATTCAATTTCCTGATCTGGTTCACCATGAGGAAATAGGAATGAAAAATCTGACATGTTAAACAGTAAGGGCAGGGAGTGTCTCAAATAGGTCAGTGAAGCAATTTCACTACTGAAGTTGAAATTACATATATAGGGTTCTTTGGAAAGGCAGGGGCAAGGGAACAAGCTGATTTCTTTATGTGTGTGCTCACACCGCACACAGCGTGGGTGATGGGCATGTTGTCTAGTGGGCATAGAGAGGAACAGGTGGGCATGAAGAAGGATGATGGTGCACAGTGTAGATGGAGCTCATATGCTACAGGTCCAGATGCCCTCAACAATATCATCCCATTGCCAGGACATCCTGAAGCAGTTCAGCTCCAGTGACCTGAAGTCATAAGAGGTATTAGAGGGTTGGTAGTAGCTGTAGATGAGGAGCTGTGCAGCCACTGTCACACAACATGAGGCACATAGTGTGCAAGCATGGGTTACCCTTCCCTTATGCTAGCAGAGAAATGCAACAGGAATCTGGCTGAGCCACACAAAATGGGTCTTGGATCCCATGTTAATAAATGCAGTAAAACAGCAGCACTGTCCCTCCTAAACAAGGGCTGGCACAGGAGAAAATGTTTCACTGACCATACTCTGTGGCAGTTAATTAGAATTTTAGCAGGTGAAGACAACTACTATTCTACTTAAAAGGGTTCTTCACTAAACATGGTAAATGTGTCATTGATAATTATTCTATGAAACATCTCAGTAACATATGTTTGTATTAGGCAGATAGTGCTTAGCAATCTGGAAACAATTCTGTACTCAAATGCTCTTGTTGCCTATTTCAAGGTGTAAATTGAAGATTCTGAGCAACTGCAAAATGGTAGTCCCGAAGAAGACTATTCTCTGCTTGACTCCGGGGCACTGGTGACATGGTACTCTTGGAAGAACTTTTAAGCACAAGTGGATGTCCGTCACTATGCCTGGAGATTTTGAAGCAATTGCATATGTTACAGTCATTCATATTTTGTGTTCAGTTCATTGGAGCTGAAATAAGCTCTTGCACTTTTCTAAAGAGACAGTGTCTTGTCCTTCTTGTGTACCTTCCAGCATATTTCTGACCACTGTTCATGACTGGAAAGAATCACACTGTGTTTTACTTCTGAACTTAGTTCCCTTTTCATATGAGGCTGAAAACTGGTAGTGGAATAACAAAGATTTAGTGGTGTGGAGCTTCTGCTCAGCTAATATGTACATCTACTTCATTGAACAAATTACAAATCAGACATCAGACAGCTACAACTTGAAAACCAAAATCTCATGAAATATGGAGACATCTTCAATTTAGGTAATAAATCCTACCTTGTAGGCATATGGCTTTACAAGAACATCCAACATTCAAGGTAGATGTCTAAATTCTACAAATAAACTACGGGAATAGGTGTACTGACCAAACTGCTATCAGACCCAACATTCATCCTGAACAGAGAGCCATCATGAGCTGGCAATAAGAAAACACCCAGTCCAGCCAGGATTTTCTGCCCAGCTAAACATTCATCCATGCCTAATTCAGCCAGCTTCCTCCATCAGGGGAGAAATTAAGATCCTTTCTTTCAAAAACACAGAGTCAGTTTTACCTTTTTGCTTTATTATAGCAGCCCAGTGGCAATGAAACTTGGCCAGTGTGTGGGCCCATGCTCCATGTATACCTTTCATGTGAGTGTGATTCAGGGTACAATTGTACCCCACATCCTAAGCTCCCAGTTATGCGACACTTCAGCTGAGGTTGCTCCACAAGCTACTTTGCTGCATCTGTGCCACCTCGTTCTTGGTTTCAGAAGGAACTAATTTTAATGCACCTGAAGGGAAGTCTTATTTTCTCTCTTTTTAAAGAATGCTTGCATGTTTCACATTAAATGGAAATGTATGAGCAGAAGTTGCTATCTGGCTGCATATATCCGAAACACTAAGAAAAGTCACTATTGCTACCATTTCTAGTTTTCTGTCTCAGTTTTGTAAACAAGCTTGCTGAGAGTGGCCTGGTTCCACTGGTGGCTGGTCTAGCTGCTCAGTGAATCTGTTACGCTCATCTTTGGCCCACAAGCTGCTCACGCGAGAGTCCTCCCTGGGCTTGCTCTGGGTCTCTGCAGGGGCCGTACACTGAGGAACATTCACCCCAAACAAGGAAGGACATTGTGAACTTAATTAGGTTCTTCCAGTCAAAGCTGCTGCTGAAGATTACTCTTAAATTGCAGCTTTCTGCACAGCTAGCAAAGTTCTTATTTGGATCAAACCTGTCCTACTAACTTGCTTTAATGTGCCTGCAGAGTTACATACACTAATAACATTCAGGACATTGCAGGAAAGAGTTTCATAGTTCCTTACATGATGTTGTCCCAGCAATTTTCCAACTAAAAGTGAAGTAAAATCGCCAATTGTTTAATCTGTTGGTTACTTATCTTTAATAGTTAACTGTTTGGAGGGTTTTAGCAGCCACAGAGGCATTTAGAGTAGCACTTTGCTGCAAGCAGGACTTGTTAAGGACATTACTAAGACTTCTTAAGGACATTGTTAAGCAATTGTATATTCCTGGATAAAACATGAATTTATAAAGTGTGGAGTTGAGTGATTTTTATCTGCAACAGTAGCTTCTACAATTGTTACTGGCAGGCTTTTTAGTGGAGGTCAAACTGTTTAACCATGGGGTACGGATATAAGGAGCACATGTATATGTACTTCAGGAAGAGGAAAGCTAATTTTGTAATACGGAGTCAAGGAGGGCATATGGTAGATAACAGTCCCCTTTCACATTCTAACACAGGATTGAGATTTCTTAACAAAGGCAATAGAGTTGCAAAACAGCATGACTTTGTTGCAGTAAGTAATTAATGAGGTGCTAAAAGTGCCTAAACAGAGGATCCCAGACAGAGAATGCATGACTCAAGAGGATAAGAAGCCCCCATCATTTCAAACAACAGTGTCATTTAAATAAACAAGCAGCAAGTCGCTGGGTGTGTGAGGTGGAAAGAGAGCAGCAGCAGCAGCAACCTACTCTGTCAACCAGCGCTTTTGTGCCTGTGAGAAGCCAGTTGTGCTTTTCCAAATGCAGCCAGAGCCTTAAGGTGTGAAACATTTGTTTAATTCATCACTGGGGCAGGGAGGAATCACACACTCATCGATGCTGCAGCTTTTCTGGTGGCGTGTTGGTCAAATCGATTTGTAATCATTGAGCAGTGATTGCCCTGAAGGCTGTTACCAGCGACGTACTGTGGAGGATGAAGTCTACCTGGCAGGCCCTTTTTTCTTTTCCCTCATAAAAGACATAATTTTCTGTGCTCTCAGATGAGATATACACTTTTTGTTGTTGTTGTTTTAAATTTTATTTTAACAAGTTTGGGAGATTTTGTGTTATTCTGCTGAGTACTCCAGGATTATTATTTATTTTAAGCAAAACCCATTCCAGTTCGAGTATTAAATGAAAATAGCAAAGGTTTATAAAGTGTTTGTCCTGTAATGTTTACTTTTTTCCAACCAAAGATTTATAAATAGATTGAGAGAAATGTGGCAAAGCACCGAAGTCATTCAGCAAGGTATTTCATAAGAAACTATAATGTAAAAGTGCAATAAAGGAGCACTTTTGGAATTGATGCTTGCTAGTGAAATATTTTTTTTCTAGGGGGATATGATGCAATATGTCGTTACCCTTTGGAGTCCATAGCATAGTGATCCAAATTTATTCCTGGAGGGACTGCAGTGTAGTACGTGTGCTGTAGTTACATTGAATTTATCTACACATTTATTCAAATAAAAAGATGGCAGACTTTGGGTGTCTTCTTCCCTTTCTTTTGTGACTTAAGAAAAGTAGCAACTGAGAATCCATTGCATGCTGGGAAGTAATGGACCTATTTAGCAAGAAATGCAATTTCTCTATTTTCAGGTCCAGGCAGCTCAGTATATTTACACTTTCTTTTTTTTCCTTTTTTTTTCCTCCTCCAGCTATTTTTTCACCTTACTGTCTAGCATAGAGAGAAGGCAAATTGTGCATGTCTTATATTCCCTTTTCATTATTACAAACAAAATATGTTTGATGTGGTTCTGCTTTTTCTTGTTGTTGGTTTTTTTGTTTGTTTGTTTGTTTGGGGGGGTTTTGTTTTTGTTTTTAAAAAAAAAGACTGTGTCCTGTTTCCATTGGGCTCTTTCTTGAAAATTCAGTTGGGTTTTTTTGTGTCTTTTCTTCTGTTCAGTATCTCACTACCACCTGTAAACCTCTGCTGCTCTCCCGGAGTGATAGTGGGAGCATTAGCAATTACAGAGTGGATACATCGGTGTTTCTTCTGTCCTGCACTACAGACTGAGGAATTTTCACTGAAAGGGTTGTGACGACCTTAGGAACTACTTTGGCATTGCTCATTTTGAAATGGGTAACTGATTCTCCTTTTAGAAAAAATAGACATTTGGAGCCTGCAGATGTTGCAACACTATGTTGAGTTTGTTTGAATCCCCAAGGGCCAAAGTGAATGAAGATCCTATTCTACAATAGGTCCCCAGAGACATGGGTCTACTCTGTTCTGGCTCATCACTACAAACCAAAGGAAAGCCCTCCTATTGCCTTTAGTTGATGAAGACTGGCAAATCGCCTCTCCGGAAGATGTAGGCATGCATTATTACAGCTCTTTCACCTCTTATTTCAAAAGAAGACACACCTTTGTTTTCTGTTGTCAGTGAAGCACTGACGTCTAAGCCTTGCAGGACCCTGTCTGTAACTGGCTCCATGCAGAGAGCTCTACTGAAGAGAGGCTGCTGGGCACAGAGGCATTCTTGCACTTGGGGAGAAGAAGTTCGGTGTGACTGCCGTGAGTTTCTGCAACAAAAAAGGAATCCCCTGATTCAAGCTTTTCCTTAAATATACTCTAGAGGGAGTCAAATCTAAAAGTTTATTTATTTTTAAAGTATTTCAATTGCAGTTCCTTCTTTTAAAAAGTTCTGTTTGTTTCCTGTTTATTTATTTTAGGCTTGTGTATTAATGCAGCAGTTTTGGTTGAATGGATTTGTACATTTTCGGATCAGATATGTCTAATAGTACTTAAGAGGCATTACTCAGACTGAGGTGTCACTGTCACAGCAATAAATAGCCCTTGAAACCAACAAACACCAGTTTTGTATTTCAAGAAAGCAGAATCCTAGGAGACCAAAGCAGAAAAGAAAGTGAAAGAGTTTCATATTCCAAAGACATTGAGTATTGCTAGCATTGAAGTTAATTTGCTATAGTGCTTAGTATAACTTCAGTGTCTGGTGACACTAAGTCTTTAATATGGTAACTTCATATTAGAAACATAACTCTGAACCAGATATAACATCCCATCAATTACACACCAGTATCTTGGATCAAAGTTGTGAGTTCACTTTTAACATTGATTTGTAGCTTGAATATACAACTATCCTCAGTTTACAGTGATCATTGGACTGTGTTTTATGGAATTAAACCTGTATCAGTGTGGGAGGGGAGGGAGGACTGTGCCACTTCTAGAATTATTTTCTAGAATTATTTTGGGTGACAGTGTCTCTTGAGCAGAACTACTTCCTTCCTTCCTTTTAACCTCATTTTGTATACTTAGTGTAGCAGCAGACAGGAATTTTTCTGCTTTTATTTAGCTTCCACTATTACAGCTGCTAAATGTCTCCTGGGTTTCTGACAACAGCAGAATACAAGCATTTGTCAGAAAACCATGAATTCAATTTCTTTCCTAAGAGGAGAGAGCAAGCAATGTTCATGAAGTTCCCCTCTAGAGATTCCTCCACAATCATTGAAGGAATTACACCCACTGCCTCACAAAAAAGGCTATCTAGTATCTGGAAACCCAGAAACTCTACAAATTCCATGAGATCTAAACATGAAGCAGAGATAATGGGTGGGAGGCTGGAATTAGCAGTTGAATTTCAACCTGGTTTCACGCATCAATGAATACAACCCAGTGCAACTCTGCAAGCAGAGCCCTGCTTGTGCTGAGCCTTGTGTTGTGAGGGGATCTATATTTTTTCATGGGGGAAATGGGAAGGATGTGGGTGAATACTCATGTGATATAATTGATATGACCACATATCTGCATATGAACCCAATGTCTAGTCAGAGGAAAGACAGGTATTTTGTAACTGATTTATTTGTCTTGTGATAGATGTCTAAAAGAGCTGAACTGAATTGTGTCCTAAAATATGTAAATGCCTATGCCAGAAGTTAGATGAAATAACTACCCTTCTGCACTATTATGGATAGAAGAAGAAAAAGGAATGTGTAGAGGGAAAGTCAGGCAATGCATAGAGTATGAGAAATTAAAGCCTATCTCATTGATACTTCTGTTTTTCACAATCATTCTTGTTGGCTTTTTTCACACAGGCTTGAGGCATTCTGAATAAACCCCTGGAAAGTATGGCTCCCTTCCCCTCTTATGCCTGTGTCTCCTAGGGTGAAGAGGGTGCTTGTCTATCCTATGGGAAAACCATGGTCATGTCTTTCATCATTACATTTGTGGTGGACCTTGCAGCAACAAATTGAATGGGACATCCTGCCTAAGGGTGTTCATCACATGGGCACAGGGTTTTTTCAGCCCATCATCTGCAGCTCATGTCAATGCTCTTCCCAGTTTTTGAGGTCCAGAATAGCAGATTGCTCAGGCTGCTCTCATTGCCTGTCTAACCAGCAGCAGGGATGGGTGACCTGGTCTCTGCAGAGCAGCTAGGCATCTTTGTCACTGCAGACTGGAGGATGTCCCTCCCTCTGTGACAATCTCCCTGCTGGAAAAGTCCTAACTGATCTTGAAAAATGAAAATAATTGATCAGAAATCACTGGTTATGTCAGGGGAGAGCCATCTTGATATTCCTGTTTGGAGCCAGGAAGAACAAGGGTTTGATTTCCAGCTCTTCATATCCTCAGAAGGTGCCTTACCCTGCCTAACCCAACACAAGCAGACCAAATGTTTTCTGTTTGGCCCTAGACAGAAATACTCCAAACTTTCCAGATAGCATCAGTGAACCTGCCATGATTTCCATGAGAAGCTTTAGCTTCAGTGCATCCTTTTTTCTTACAAAGCTTCTAGATTGAAAAATCTGGTAAATTCCTCAGTAATATTTTTCCTTTAGTTCTTTCTAACCTTAACATTGAGCCTCCTTGGGGAACAACATGGGCCATAGGACCAGTGGATGAACTATGGCTGTGTTTGTCAAAGAAATCGGCTGTATGAAGAGGAAGCCAGGGTTAATATGAAACATTGCCCTACACCTCACATTGGCTCAAAGAACTATTTTCCTTCTCTGCTTCTGTCTTTCTTTCTCTCTCTTCCTTATTTTGATTTTTATTAAGTAAGATGGATCAGATTTTCCAAAGTTCATGAAGAGGAAGTGCATCTCCTGGTGTCATTGTTTATGTACAGAAATTGGCTGCTGCCTGTCACATTCAAAAGAACAGGATTACTAGAACATTATAAAGAGATGGTTTATTTAAATTAGACAACTGGCTGCTGGTTTGGTCTCATCTCTGCTTTTATAACTAAGTGAAATGTTTCACACTTTTCATACTCAAAGGCCTTCATAATATTTAGTCATTAGTCTTCATGTGACCTTGAGAAATATCATTACTTATTCATGTCCATGAAAAAGCAGAGACAGAGAGGACCCAATGAAAATGACATTTTTCTTATGAGTTGACCCCCAGCAGAACTTCTGTTGTGATACTGATGATGACAGATCCAGTGTGGACAAGCCAGCAGCAGCGATCAACATAAATTGCAAACACTGCAGTCTGCCCCATGCCACAATTAGAAGATATGGTTGTAGAATTAACAGTGATCAGTCACAATAGTGTAACAATTACTCCTACCTGTTGGTGGAACTGCAGCAATGGGAACATTCTTTGGACTAAAATCAGTTCAGACACAGCTAAACAGATTGCCTGCAACCAAACCTATTAGGTATTGCAACATAACTTTTGTGTAAATACTCCCATTTAGTTCAGATGGAATTATGAACTCTTAACTCAGGATGCTCTGGACGTCATGGCTAGGTTGTGGAAGGGTGAAAATAGTAATTCAGTTTAAATGTCTTTTTCTGTTTTGTTTTTCTTCCAAAGCAAGTGTTAATCTTGAAAGGAGATGCTTCCAAGCCTGTCTTTGTCCTGTGGAGGAATGTGTTGCAAACTCTTCTACATGGCAATGGGATCTGCTTTTCACAGTGTCTTGAAGGGCTTAAAAGGCAGAGAGGATGTGGCAAAAATCAGGGATGTTGGACAGTTCTTGAAGGACAGTGAGTAGCACTAGCCTCGTGAGGTGCTCATTAATGATAGAAATACAATGCTTCATGAGAAGTATTGTGGCCCAGATTTGTACTCTCAGGTGATCCAGCCTGCAGAGCTGTCTGCCTCAGGACAAGAATGCCCACATATATATATAACTATATATAAAATCATTTAGAGATGGCTAATTAATTTTAAATTAATAAGCAGTCTTCATCCAGATTATTTTTCAGTAATCATCAGTTCCCAAAATTTTGGTTTCCCCTAGTTTAGTTAAAGAGGTGCAGCAAAACCCATCCAAGACCTATATAAATATTTTTATTTCATTTCTTAAAGCTAGTTCATTTTAATTCACTTAACAGCTCTTCTTGACAACTAAAAAGGCATTTTAAAGAAGTGGAACTACCTCATTGGCTGAGAACAGAGAATGTTGCACTGGGGCAGGTTATGTTGCATCTGCCCTTCTGGGGATTCTTGTTCCTGCCTCTGCAGTGCCTTTTCCACATTATTGCCAAAGATAAACACTTCAATATTTGCAGAATCAGGGTGGTTATGTCTCTGCTGCACCAGAAATCGCTGTTTCAACCAAACCACTTACATACAGAACCCTAAGAAGATCCTGTCTCCGACTCAGTCTTAAAGAGCAAAATTCTCAGTTTTTTGTCTTTGATTTTCTGACTCACCACCAAAAACATCAGGGAGCTCTCCTTCTGTCCTTTGCAAAATCTCACACAAGCAACATTTTCCCTGGCAGTCAACACCTGTGTGAAAGAGAGAAGCACAAGGACACAGAACTAAACTAAACTCAAATTTGTCCATGCTGAGGTTGGAGGAAAAAACCTTGAAGAAACAGAAGATAAAAAAAAGAAGCTTAACAGTCTGAGGTCTTTTGCAAATGTCATTTGTACTTGTGGCATTAAATTTTTGTGGTGGATTTTGGTGGAACTCTGTCCTAAATGGGTATTAGACATGATTCTGCAATCTCCCCCAGTGTTGGTCAGCATTAACATCTGCACAGATTTTTGTTAATGGTGTGCAGGTTATGTGGATAGCAGAGCAGTTGTGCCATGGTTAAGGAGAGACACTATGCTAAAGGTTTGAAACTCAAAGGTAATCTTATGAAAATAGGGCTGTACTACTTCCAGTGACTGCTGGAAGCAAGGTAGTTGCTTTGTTTGAAGATAACTCCCAAGATAGGAAGCTCTGCTGGCCCTGGGTTGTTGGTGTGGGCAGTCTGCTTGGACAGCCTTGTTCTGACCCAAGATGCTGAATGATGCGGTGCCTCAGGCACAAGGTCACATGAAGACAGGTCCTTAGCTGAAGTCTGGCCTCATGCAAAAGCTCTCATCTCCTCATTGGATGCCCAGGTGCTTATGGGATAGGTATATGCAGAGGTAGCTCTGTTTTGGGATGGCTGGCACTGCCCCACAGGCCCTGAGCTGCCTCTGAGCTCCACATAACCCCACTCATTCTGCTTTCCTGTGCTATTGAGCTTCAGCCCCCACTCCAGACAACACAGGGTTAAGTGAATCTGTTGGAGTGACTGAGTTTAAACCTTAGTTTTCTTCTGCAAAAATAGGCTGCAGAAAAGGCTTTGGTCAGATTGGTCTGACTATGAAAAGAGGTGTCCATCTGAAGACTAACAATAAAAGTGCCACCCTAAAATGAAAACCCCAGAAAAGACCAAGAAAACAGGAGAAATACATCCACTTAACAATGCCTGGGACTGTCTAGGTGGCAGCCTGCTGGGGCAAGTGCCCTGGGTTAATGAAATAACCTCTCACCCCTAGAAACTAGTTTAAATCTTGCCTTAGGGTAATAAAGGAAAATTGCATCTGATGGTGTCAAATTAGTCCCTAGTGAACCTTTTTCCACATCACAAATTCACCACAAATTTCACACAGTATGTCATGATTGGCAGAATCTGCTGGGGAGAAGTTTAGGTTGAGAATAGCTCAGGTGTTGTAAGCTGGAAGTCAGTCTTTTTGCAAATAGTTTTAGTATTATTGGCCCTTCACTGTCAAAACAAAGCCTTAGATTCAGTCCCGCTCCTCAAAGCAAGGGAAATGAATAGAGGAACTGTCATCTCATGACAGAATTAAACCATTATTCACCTCTAAGTCCAAGGTAGTTTTTCAGAAAAAGATCTAGCTTATTCCAGATTGACATTAATGTCTCATTTGTGAAGATATTTGGGATTTTCATCTGTCTCTATGAGATAAAAAAAAGTATAATCACATGTTAGAGTTGAAAATAATCAAACCTTTAAAAGACAGTGGACATGGCATAAATAAAACTGCAGATTCTCTTGAAATGTGAACATTTCACACATACCACAGTGTGTGAAATACCACTTGGGAGACTCTCTGTCTGATTCTGCAGATATATATATGCTTCATGCACAGGCAGATACTTGAGTCTCACACTTGCTCTGTACACACAGAGGATAAACAACTTAAAAGGCCTATCCTGTGCATTTCCTGTGAATTTTGAATAAATTATTTCTAAAGAAATAAAAAGACCCTTTTAAAAGGCTTCAAAAAAGATTTACAAGGGCAGGGGAACAAATGAAGAAAGAAAATGCAAAAAAAGCAGCAGGAAAATGGAGTCTGGATTTATTCTCATAGCTGATGGGATGTCAACTCTTTCTTCATTTGGTTTTGGTACCTGAGCAAAACTGCCTCTGATGCAGCTGCTAAATAATGGACTGGATAATTTAGTCCAAAGTCCCTTCATTCAACAGCGTAATTTGAGAAATAAAGACCTTATCTCTGGATGCTGAGAAAGAGATAGTGTGCTGGCCTACTAACCACTGATGCAGCTTTGTGTTACCATACACTGCTTTGAAAATATCACAGTCCCTTTTTGTGTTATTACTGGATGTCTTTGCTGCCAGTCGTAGTACTTGTCAAATGGATGCTTTCCAGATATATTGACTTTGCTCATATCCTGTTGAAAAGTCTTAATAATGGTGCTGAATTGGATATAAACATGTATTTAAGATCTTTAAACATGAAACTGAAGCACTTTGCAAAGATTAGCTGAAATAAGTGGCAATAACGTGGCAGTGCATTTTCTTTTAAACAACAGACAGAAAATCTATGTCTGTTTTTATGAACAGGCTCACTTGACAAAACATACTTTAAAAACATGAAGCTACTCTGTCCTGCTGATCATTTTGGTTGATTGCCTCCAGGACGGAGATTACAGTGCCCTGCTACAAGCCTAGTGCTTCCCTTTACCCATGGTGGGGGTGTGCATGGACAGGAGAATGACTCTTGGTGAGCCTGCAAGTGGGAAAGGGCTAGAAGCCGTTGCTCTGAAAGTTAGGATCGTATCTAGGGGCCTGGGAGCATAAGAATAGCAACAAATGCAGCCCTTGACCTGCTATATGGCTCACAAGAGCTGCAGTTTCATGGACACCTCCCATGGCAGGCCAACTCAGGGAGCTCTGTTTCTCTGCTTTTTCTGCTCATTCTTCTTCCCCAGCCTGCCATTCCTCTTCCCCATTTTGTGGAGAGTCCCAAGCACAGTACCTGTATCTGCTACAGGTGGTTGCCACTACATAATGCAAATTAATAGTATGGTAGAAAACATAAATTAAAACCTTTTCAATATATGCATGTATAATACATTAATTTTCTATATAACTAAAATAAAAAAACTGTAAATCACATAAAACTTGGAAGTTCTGGCTGAACAAAAAAATCTAATGTCCATTTCTACTTGTTCACACTCTTAGTACCCATTTTGAATGATTAATATCACAATTTTGCATAAAGCTTTTCTTTAGCATTATCTGTTGTATTGCCAATCTCTGTCTAGCTCACTACTATAAGCTAGTGCTCACATTTAAAGAAAATAATCTATTTTCTGGTGGAAACAATTAGGTGGATCAAGCTTTGAATGAAGTGAGCTTTTGTAGCTCTAAAAACCTTCTGCAAAGCTGAGTTAAGAAGTGTATTAAGGTGAAATACTCAGGCTCTAGTCACAGAATCACAGAATGACAGAATAATTTGGTTTGGAAGGGATCTTTAAAGATTACCTAGTCCAACTCCTCTGCAATTAGCATGGACACCTGCAACTAGATCAGGTTGCTCAGAGCCCCATCCAACCTGGCCTTGGATGTTTCCAGGGATGAGGTATCTGCCACCTCTCTGAATCACAGAATCATTTAAGTTGGAAAAGACTTCTAAGATCATTGAGTCCAGCCTTTGACCAATCACTACCCTGTCAAATAAATGCTACATCCAGTCATCTTTTGTACGTGTCCACTACCTTCCTCAGCAGTCCATCCCAATGTTTAGCAACCCTTTCCGTAAAGAAATTTTCTATGAAGAAATTCTTCTTGAGATCCAACCTGAGCATCCTGTGGTGACTTCTGAGTAACTGGAACCTTCCCTTCTCCTCTGGACAACCTGTGCCAGTGTTTTACCACCCTAATCATAAAAATTTGTCATTATATCTACTCTAAATGTGCCCATTATTTTTAGTTTAAAATCATTGCCCCTTGTCTTACTGCAACAGGCCCTACTAAATAGTTTATCTCCATTTTTCTTCTTGAAATACTGGAAGGCTGGAGTGTTCTCTTCTCTAGAGTGAATAGTTACAACTCTCTCAGTCTGTCTTCATAGGAGAGGTACTCCAACTCCCTGATTATCTTCATGGATCTCATTTGAATCTGCTCCAACAGGTCCACATTTTTCCTGTGCAGAGAGCGTCAAAGCTTGACAAGGCACTCCAGGTGGGGTCTCATCAGAGTAGAGAAGAGGGGCAGAATCACCTCCCTCAACTTGCTGGCCATGCTTCTTTTGATGCAACCCAGGATGCAGTTGGCTTTTAGAGCTGCAAGTGCTCATTGTCAGGTCAAGTCCAGCTTTTTGTTCACCAGTACCCCCAAGTCCTACTTAGCAGGGTTGCTCTCAATTCATTCTACACCCAGCCTGTACTTTTTTTGGGATTGCTCCAACCCAATTGCAGTCCCTGGAATTTGCTTAGCTGAACTGCAAGAAGTTCCCATGGGTCCACTCCTTGAGCTTCCCCAGGTCACTCTGGATGGCATCCTGTCCTTCAGATGTGTCAACCACATCACTCAGCTTGATGCAGTCTCAAACTTCATGGGGGTGCACTCAATGCCATTGTCTATGTCATTAATAAAGATACTAAACAGTACTGATCCCAATATGGGTCCTTGAAGGACGTTACTTTTCACCCATCTCAAACTGGACATTGGAGGAAAGAAGTTGTTGAGAACCTCAGCCTTCACCTTGACAATTGTTACCAATTTGTCAGTCTTGCTTATTGGGGCTGGGGGTACACTTTCTTCAACCTTCTTTTTCTGGTAGACATACCTGTAGAAGCCCTTCTTTTTAATCTTTGCATTCCTTGCTAAGTTCAGCTCCAGCTGCACCTTGGCCTTCCTGACTCCATACCTACACAACTGGGCAGCATCCCTATAATTATCCTAGGATACCTGTCCTTGCTTCCACTGTCTGCACATTTGCTTCTTCCCCTTTATTTTGGTCAGCAAGTCTTTACTCAGTAATGCCAGTCTCTTGCTATGCTTGATAGTAAAGTTCTTGCACTCTCTGGAAGACTCTTGTCAGCTCATAGCTTTCTAGATGCATACTGATTTTCAGCTTCTCCTTTTTGTCCTGAGTACTGGGAAGGTGAGGGAGACGGAGAACTCAGAGATGAAATACATTGAAACTATTTATGAAAAATAAGCCTTTTTTTCCAAAGTATTCTCTCAGTTCCTGTTTTTCTAAAAACCAAAAATAATTCTCAGAGTTCCCTGAATCAAAACCTTCTATACCATTTGCCACTGTCTAGGAGTAAAGTTAGCCTGCAATTTGACTTCAGCTCAATTTCACCTTCCATATAAGCAAAAGAGCAAGTGATTCTCAGCATGTGCACAGACGAATAGAGATGAGTTTGTTCCCTGTCACACATAACCTTCCCCAACCTCTTCAAATAATACTTTTATCCAAAAATACTGATGGAGAGAAAGGTCATGGGATATGATGCACAATGGGTAGCTGAGGACAACTAGACATGATGTCATGGGCAAGATCTGACAGCAAAGGAAGTATACAGGTCTACACTTTTATTAGTCATGGTTTCTGTACAAATCCATGTAGAATTTTTTTCTTAAAAAAAAAACAACAACAAAAACATCCATTAACTATTTTAATTTAAACCAGCACTCCATTAGCTAGTAAAAACAGTGAGGTTTCATCTTTTTGCTGGCTACTTGCTAACAGCATAAATTAGACTTAGAAAATTCTTTCTGCTTTGGATGTCTGAGGCATAAATAACACCATATGTTCAGCAGCAATTTAAATAAAATATCATTCTTACCTTAACAATGACACTGTAATTTAGGAGCCCTGGCTGCAATCACATTGTGAACAATGAAGTGTTCTTCTTAATCTTTGCAAAGTACTGTATTACTTTTTGTGTTGCCCTTAAACTGCATTATAAATAGGGCATTATATTTACAAGAAGAAAACCTCATCATCTTCTAGCTTTGTGCTGCCAGCATATGCCAACCGGAAAATCCCAATGTCATGAGGAATGACCCACAGGGTGAAAAACTTGTTCGTAAGAACATATGGACCCCACTGGCCTCAGGAAATATTTGAAGAGTGAACACACATTTCATCAAGATTTTTGAAATCCCAGAGGTAGGGAAGGAATGAAAACATGACAGAGTAATTTAAAATGGCAGGTATTGCAGTTTTCCTGTTCAGCCCTGGAAATCAGATACCTAATATCAACAGAAGTCATTATTTTTATTACTCCAATTAAAGAGGCTAACACCTGCCATCTCCCAGTTTTCTGAGAAGGGTTTAGTTTTTCCTTCCCCTCTGCAAAGGTGGTTATATTGCTCTGCGTGTGAGCAAATGCCATTACTTTATAGACTGACGTCTATTTGATCTTCCCAGGAGACTGTACCTGGAAGAGTCTGTTCTGAGCAGAGACAGAAATAAACTGGACCTGAAGCAAAGGCAGCAGCCTCTGAATGGAACACAGCAGGGACAGACCTTTCTTTTGGGAAGGATAGGAAGCAGCTGTCCTGCTGCCCACTCATCCCGAGGATGCCCTTCCCCACTGCAGTCAGGCTGCTGGAGGTGCTGAAGGTCAGGATGATCAACACTGCACCATGGGGATGTGCTTTCCCTTAGCTCTTCTGCTATCCCACAGCTTGATTTTGGGAAAGTTGTTCACCTCCCATGTTTCCCTCTGCCCTTTGTGGGGGTTATTTAGATGGCAAGGGATGAACTACTTTTCCTATTCAGGGCTGAACAAATTTTTAAGCCCTTTTCCAAAAATAAAAGTGGAAAAAACTTACAATTGATGACAGGCAGTTGAATTCCTCCTTTTCCTGAGTACATTTTGCTGCCTGCTTCACACATTTGCCTGTTCATTGGACCAATTTTACTTCCAAAGTTCTGAAATGACACTTTTAAACTCTTCAGTCCTGCAACATATCTCTTTGCTCTTCCCCATTCTCCTCCCCCCCCCTCCCGTTCTGGCAGAACAGACTTTATATACAAACTTTTTAACCTTTTGACTATATGAAAAAGTGATTTTTGTTGTCTGATATGAGGCATAATACCAGGGAACTTTTGCAGTTGCTGCTGTTATGGTAGTCACTCAGCACTGGCAGGTAGCCATAAAGGATGATGATGAGAAATTTTCTACCAGACCTCAGCTGCTGGATTTTCAAAGACATTGCACATATTTTTCAGGCTACTGCAATAGTATTCTTGAGGTTGGGGTTCACCAATACACCCACTCCATCTTAAAGGCTCTTCCTACCAGATCAAGAGGTATCAGAAAAACATCATGCAAAATACGGATTAATCTTATTAGGGAATAAACTCATTTTACTAGTACAAATCTGTTGAGTCAATTGTGTTGGCATGCATTCCCACATGTTATGTTTATGTGGCTCAGGCATTATCCAGTATGTGATTGGTACCTTAAAATTAACAAATTTTCAATAATGTGTTCATGTGTTGGAAGAAGGGTTGTACGCATTGTACGCAGATAAAATGCTTATATCTAGATCACTTGGGAGGACTCAGATCTGGTGTTATTGTGGACTCATGGCCAGGTACAGGAAGAGCTTGGAAGGGAGCAGAGAAGCATGAACTGGCTGCAGTTCCAGGCAGATGCTGTGGTCAGTGACTCTGTGCTTCTCACTACACTGACCCTCTTCCTTGCTCAGTCAGGGCTTTTACATTAGCTTGGGAAATTCCAGCCTCACAAATATCCTGTGACACCCCTTGGGAAAAAAAAAATTACACCAAGCATAAGAAAAATAGCTGCTTCTATATTACATGGTAGTTCTCCCACAATTAAAATCCAGATTTTGGATTTCCCATGGAACAGTAACAGTCCTCAACAGCAGAGAAGCATTTATGTAGGTGGGAAGAAAACTCCAGAGATACAAAACTATTTATATCAAAGAACACTTCCCGCATGAACAAAGGATTCTTGCTGCCTCAGAAATCCAATACAAAACCTTCCAAAGCTCTTGACAGTTTTCCCTGCACATTCTGCTGTAGCATGGATAAATTCTGCTTTATGATAGCATGATAACACTGGTCAGCACGCACAGGATTTTAGGAGGTGGCTGGCAAGAACACTCAGGGCACATGCACTGTTTCTGTACAGGTGATAGAGTACTGGGTTGATGACAGCACTGGATTTTCTTTCTGCTGGCTTAAAATTTATTTCACATATGTTTTGCTTTCTCCTTTAACCAGATGATGATTTCATTGGTTTGATTGTTATCTTATGAACCTCATAACATCTTATATCATCATGACTGCCTACGATGAAAGAGCCCTCCCACTGAGAAACAAAATGCCAGGTCAACTTGGATGCATACTGGTGATGGTGATATGTGCTTTAATGACAAAGAGCAGAAGAGGATAAAACAGTGTGAGTAGAAAGGAAGTTTTAGAGCAACAAGAAGTCTTTCCAAGGGTCAGGCAATCATCTTGCAAAAGTGCCTGAGCTTGTCTTGATTGGTAGACTTTACTGTTGTGACTAAACTCACAAATTTTGCCAGTTTCACACTGACAGATCCACACCTGGACTAAGAAAAGGTAAAATCAGTTGAGATTAGACCTTCATATTATACACATATATGCAAACGAACAACCCTTTGTTCTATATTTGAGAATTTTATTTAATAAATTGAATAGCTTTTGAGTCTTGTGTGATTTTAAATCAGACCTTTTTAGCCTCAGAAAAAAGTGCCCAAGTGTATATCATCCAGTCAAGCCTTCACAACACAGAACTCTTGGTCCAGTAAAATACCACTACCAATAATACTGTTACATACTTTGATCCATGAGGTGAGATTTGCTTTTGTTCTTCAGGGGGAGAGTTTTTTCTTCATCAGCCAGTAGATCTGGAACAGTGAGTATAAAGCAAACCCACGGTGGTTTGCTCATCTCACTATACTGTATTTAGGTACGTCTTTCATTTTCATGGTCAATTAGTGTTAATGTCTGCAGGAAAACTTGAATGGCTGGAGCTAGTCCCCAGGGCACCATATCCCCACTTCAGCAGGTTAAGGTAAAATGCAATGGCCTCTCTTCTTATTAACCTGCTCCTCCTGAAACCAGTGCAGACCAGGGAGCAATAACAAGGTGAAAGAGGATAATATTTTGGCAGGTACCCCATTTACTTTGGAATAGTCCTGAAAATAGTACCTGCCCAAATTAGCACAGGTAGGACTAAATTCTGCCTTTTATTTAGCACTAACTCTCTTACTGAAGTTGATGAGAACTGAATGCACTCCCAGGAAAAGGGTGGTGGGTTTTTTGGGAGCTCCATCTTTTCCATTATCTGATCAACGTGAGCAAGGCTGAAATGAACAAGTGGCTTCATGAACAACACTTTTGCTGGAAAACCCAGGTTTGCAGCTGTGAAACATGCATCTGGCTTTCAGATAGCCCTAGTTAAGCCACTGCCAAGGGATAGGCGTGTGCCCTGAGGCAGTGACACCCTGGCTGAAGCAGGGATTCAAGGCTATTATGTTACCTCTGCTGCTTGAAGTTGTGTAGTGCTGTGGACCCGCAAAATCTGTCACTGGGAGGGATGAACAATCAAGATAACAAGCACAGAAACCTGCTGTCAAGGAGAAATCCTTGTTAACACTTGCCCATCAACAAAATGTCTCTGTTGCCGTCAGTCCTGATATCCTGCCTACTCTTCCTGTGATATACAGGGGAGAGCAGAGAGCTTCAGTTCCTTCATCCTCTTGCAAGCTGAAGTTTCTGATCCACGTTTGCTCTTTCTCATTGCTGGCAGGCAGCACAGCTTTGTGTTTGAAGCTGTAAGAAAGGAGTTGATTCAGCAATAACCACAGCCTGTGCTGATCTGGTTTTTTAGTGGCTGTCAGCAATGAGCAGTACTCATGCCATACCTCCAGGATCATTTGAATCTGGTATAAATCCAATCTGCTGCTGAAAGTGGTGGTCCTATCCTGTCCTGTGGGCTCAGCCTTTCACTCCCACAGCCCTCCCTAGTGTTGTTACTAGCACTTATGTGGGCCTATGGTGAGCTGGATCAAAGAGGGCATCCCACAGCAAACTAAACGCCCTGATCCACTCCTTTGCCCACGAAAAACTCCGTACTGATATAAGCAAGTGCTACCTCGGAGGTGCTCAATCTGTCTCTGTGAGGAGTTTGCTTCCCATGAATGTCTCAGGATATCAAAGGTGGAAATTAAAACAGCAGAAAGCAACTTTTTGCTTCCCTGCAGTTGTGGTGTTTGTATTATACTTGATTTTAGATTGTCTTCAAATGCCAAAAATGGAGCATGACAGATCAAACCCAAAATACTTGTGACTTCACAACACCTCCGAGAACAGGCTACGAAAGTTTCACCTGCTTAGTCCACACTGCATTATGATGTTTCATATAGTGCTTGAGAAAACCATACTTAAAGTGCCAGGAAACCTGACTGAAAATATGTATAAATAAACTTCCCAGGGCAGATTCTGAAAAAGACAGTGTAGTTCAAGTAGCATCACACATGTTTAAAATCGCAACAGACACTTTGAAACCATGTGTTGTGTAATGATCAGGGTGCTAAATCATGTGTCAGAGTTGAGGGATCTGGTTTCTCTGAAAAGTGCTAATGTTTTTTGATGCTGAAGAGAAGCTGTGTTTAAAAGAAATGATCAGAAAGCAGAAGTCAGTTTATGAGAGCATTAGTGCTTCAGATGTGGTTTATCTACTTAGCAGCAAACCCAGCCTGCAGCAAACATATTTTGGACATAAGAAACAAATCATCCTATCTGTGCACAAACCTCCCATAACAATTTGCCTTGCTAGTAAAAGTAACCAATGATTAAGTTGCTGCAAGAGTGAATTTTGCAAAAAGCAATGTGTCAGAGAGAACTTGTTGTTTAATGGCCAGTGCCCTTCTGTTGAAAATGAAGGCTTACTGCCACTTCTTGACCAAATCTGAAATTCATTAGTCATTTCAGTGATTTGAACTTCATCCAAGACTTTCTCAGAACTGTTCTTAATAACTGGTCTGTGCTGTCTTGCACTTAGATTTGCCCCAGAATGTCCATGCAAATCTGTGGCACCTAACATACTTGGTGTCCATAAGCCCAACCAGTATTTTGATCTGGTAGTTCACTGAGAGCCTGCCTACATATGATGAGCTGGACCAATTGTGCACCATTTCCTTAAGCAGAAAGTATGTTTCCATTCTGAAAAATGGGAGCTACTAAAACTCAGCTAGGAACAGAAAGACAAGTAGAGGAGGAACAACAATTAGTAGTTTTGGGACCAGAGGGAATGAAGCAGTTTTCAGTCAAGACAACCCCAAACTGAGATTCTTTGACCTCTAAAGATAAGGAGGAAGAACAGACTTGAGAGGCCAACAGAGAAAAGTCAGCCACACAGCAAAACAGAGACCACTGTCTTTACTATCACCTCAGGGCCATTAACAGGTCCAGATTTTGTCTAGTACTGAGAAATCGTTTATTCGATGTAAAATATTCCCTGAGCTAAACAGATTTTTCACATAAAGCTTTAGTAGAGGGTATGACCTCCATTTTCTTTATTTCACTTTTAATTCCTAACAAGTGTGACTCAGGACAGACTCTAAGTAGAGAAACCACAACTTCAAACACATAAAAAAAGAGTTTATAGTACCAAATGGAGCATGATGCAGGCATTAGTGAAAGAAAAACAGCAATTCTTGCAAGCAAAGTTTCAGGATGCACTAGTATAAGTATATTGATCCATGTATTTTTTTGTTTTTTCAACTTGAGAATTCAGAGAAAATTTGGGCTGGAAGCCCAGTGTGTAATTTCAATCTACTGGCTGACTTGAGATCTCTAAGTTCCAAACACTTGCAAAGTGCACAGATCTCACAGCAGCTTGCAATGAACAGGGCTCCTGCAACTTCACTTAGCATCTTGTTCTTATTCATCCAAATTTCAATCCCTGCCATCACAGTGGTGCAGGGCAATTTCCTTTGCAACAGAAATTTCAAGGAAGACTGTTGGAGAATGAACTCCTAGTGGTTTCTTTCATAACACACATATTTCCTCAGTCTTCATTGTACTCTGTCACCAAAGCTTAAAAATGTCCACAAACAGAGGCAGATATACTCCTACCAAGGGCCTACTCCTTAGCTAAGTTCAGCTTTCTCAGTGCCACCTCAGCCTCAAAATATGACAGCATTATAGGCTAGTAAGAGATTATTAGTCTAGTGTCTCTTTTCTTTTACCTCACAGCATCCAGTTCAAGGAAACAGAAAGCCCCAAAATTTGAATTGTTTGAGAATTTCAGAAATTTTAGAAGACTACCGTACCAATACCCCAGCAATAGCTCACCTGTGTGTCACTACAGTCCTTGAAATTGGCAGCATTAAACTCTTGTAAACCACAATGCTTTGGCCATTTGAAGGTCAGTTTATAGGGAGATGTTTAAAAACAACTAATTTCTGGCTTGATGAGGTTTTACTGATTTGTATGTTCTAATCTAGGATGGAGCATGTCCCTCGTGCAACTGTTTAAAGGCTACACCAGAAAGCACAGTGATACAGTCCTGACACTCTGTTTCAATATTGACATTGAGCATGTGGAAATTCTGTAGTTATTAACACCTGCTATATCCACTTGTAATCTGTGTGATCTTCTTAACAAAGCCAAGCTGCCTTCTTCAGATGTCTCTACTGTACACCTCACATCGCAAAATATGCTCTGAGGCTTCAAAATGAATGTTAGATTAATGTCAGCAGTTAGAACTGGTCTGTAGAGTCTGTGTATTACCATCTGTTAATATAAAAATCCTAGACAGAAATATGGAGCATAACAAATAGAAAGGAAATGTTGCTGAGTTGGTGGGCTATGAGCACTTCAGTGTAGGCATCTGGAAAAGAATAGGGTCTTTCCCAACACATAATGAAAACAATTCAGAGTAATGCCACTTCATACTGCACTGTGAGCCACAGGATATGTCCTTATGAGTCCTAGCACCTCATACAAGAAGTGTGCACATCTGGTTGCAGTAATGAGAGGATGGCTGTAGCTGTTCACATCCACACTCAGCTAACCCTGGTTCCAGGGAGCACCTGAATTAAATTCACCAGGGGTGGCATGTTCTGGTACACTGTGAAGACATGAGACTCTCAAGATTTTCTCTCCACACTTGAAAAACCTATCATATGACCTTTGTTTAAGCAATAGGACACACAGAGTCCAAGCCAGTGTTTAGTATGAGGATCTGTGTTCAGGTACCAAAACAAAGTCAGTAGCCAAAAGTCAAGCTGAAAGTCAGGGGAAGGGCTAGCAACAACAGGCTTCAGTTGTCAGCCAGCCCAGGAGCAACTGCAAGTTCTGACTGCTCTCTCCAGCCATAAACCGGGGTTACTTTAGCATGACCCAAAGCAGTTGCTTATTCAGTCATTCCTGCCAGGCCTCACTGGCAGGGAGGTCTGGTCCAAACCTAGGACCCAGAAACATGGTCTCCGTTTTTATTTGAGAAAATAAACAGAGCTAGAATTTCAAACTGTGGGTGTTAAATGCCCATGAAGAACTTGCACGGTACAGGTCATTCTTCCTTCTCATCTTGAAATATTCCACATGAAATTCTGGCAGATCATATCTAAGCAACAAACACATTTGTCCCACTGTGGGATCTATTTTGAGGCAATACTTAACCAAAGACGGGCTCAGCCTGAGGAAAACATTTTTTCCAGTCACTTGTAACTTGCAGAAGCAATTTCCAAACACGCTTAATGTTGAACAAAATTTGCTGTTAAAGTGAATGTCTAAATTCATGGGCATCAACAGAAGTCAATTAAGAGCAGACAGAAAACACATTTGACAGTCTCTCCCACATAATTCCCTGTGTTGGAAACTGCACAGGAAGATTAATATCCACTGAAGTTAATATGAAGAAATACAGAAAGCGATCACCCTTTCAGCTTCTTGCATTTGTGTAATTCTGTTCTTGCAAATGGTAATCCTGTCAAATGTCATGTCAGTTTTGTAATTTTATTTTTTTTAAATGACAGGATACTTTAACAGCCATTACTAGTATCTCTTGGTATGCAAAGCATGATCATGATACAATGCAGGAAAACTTCACTATTCAGAGAGCAAAATGATTAAATATAAGCCTCAATAACTTTTTCCACTTTTGTGTAGATTTGTATGAATGAATTTCTTTAGAAGAAGTTTGCAGATTGTGGACAGTATTATTATGTTCTGCATGAGTGAAAATTGAGTGATGATATCAAAACTACATCACAGTGCAACTTCTTTGGAAAGCTAAAGTAATTTGATTGATTTGAATTGGAATCATTCCAGATTTGTGTTAATATGTCTGAGAACAGAACTTAGTATCTATCTTTTTCTTTAATCAGGGAAGTAGCTCTCACTCTTACAGGAAGTCTCACTGAAGCTGATGAAATATCTATTCTGTGTGGCACAACTGATTTTTTAGGTTTGCAAAAATTACAGATGTCATTGAGGTTTGTCTTGTACTAAAACACAAGTTTTAGTAAACATTTCAAGAATGCACTTCTGATATGACATTTTGACATGCTGGCAAAATTAGTATCATGACATTTTATAAAAATCACAATTCATAGGAAATTGAAAAATAAATTTGTTTAAATTCTAAATGAAAGCTAGTAACAGAACTTCTACATTTATTATAAAGCATAAATACTCATTTTTTTCAGCTTAATTCTTTAGAGCAAGAATGGATTAATTTAGAATAAGTAGTCCTAAGTTTTAGATAAGGTTGTGTATGGATTTACTTGTAGTTCTGGAAATCCCCAGTAGAATAGAACAGAAAACAGCAATACGAAATCCAGCTTCTTTAGAAAATGTATAGTTAGAATATCATATTTCCTCAAGACAGTTACATGAACAACAATTTTGAGAGCAAAAGCATGTGTTCTTTACTTCCTTTTCCTGCAATCATTACCTCAGTGCACCTTCTCACATCCTCCTCTGAGTCTCCTGACTCTTTCAGGTAAGGCAGGGAAAGCTGCTTGGGGTCCACACTATAAATCAAGCTACTGTGAAGTCATCCAAATAAAAACAAACAAATAGGTAGGTAGGTAGATAGATAGATAGATAGATAGATAGATAGATAGATAGATAGATAGATAGATAGGTAATTGATTAACAAGGAAAGAAAAGCCCCAAATTCCCACAGACATATGGCTGCTTTCACAGAATTGCAGAATATTCTGAGCTGGGAGGGACCCATGAGGAACATCAAGCCCAGCTTTAAAGTGAATGACCCATACAGGGGTCAAATCCATGACCTTGGTATTGTACATACCATGCTCTAACCAACTGAGTTAGTCTCAGAGTCTCTTTTACATAAAATGCTTTTTAAAGAAGATGCTGCAAATTCTAGCTGAAGTTCCAATTTTCCCTGTCCCTTTAATTTAATTTTATTTAATTGTTTCATTTTTTCTCTTTCCTCTTGTCTTTGCTAGACCAGATCAATAGTTTGAGCAGGCCCTCATACATATGCTGAGACCAAAACACAGTCATATGGTAAGAACATAGTTTTTATATTTGGGATAAAACACTGGGATTCCTGGTTCCTTTGCTGCAGAATATGGCAAAATTTAATGAAAAAGGGGATCACAAATAAGGGACAATCTCACAGGAAAGGAAGCCAAGTGCTCTGCCAGATGACCTTGATTCCATCACAACACACTTTCCTGTACAGAGACTGGCAAAATTATCCATCTCATTATTAGCTTGTAAGCTATACATTCTTTGAGGCTTCTCATAGGTATGGAGTCCAAACACTAATATACAGAAGAGGGAAATCTAAGCCTTTCATAAATATCTTTCCATAATTTGTCTGGGTTTTTTGGGAAGTATAGTGAGATTTTACTTCCAGGAAGCTTTTTCCCATGTCTGTACTTTGAAAGTATTCAGAAAACCACAGTCTAGCTGATAAATACACTATACCTTTCCAATGTATTCTCTGTTGTTCGGCTACTAAACCTGCCATGGCGAATTTAATTCTATTGAGTAGTATGACCCTAGTTCTCTCCAGCAAGTATGAGTCCATTCAGCACAGGCAGGCTTTGTTGTCTTGTTTTGATGATTTTCTAGGCAATTTGCTAAGGTACTGTAGTATTCAGAGCAATGGAAAAACTCTTGCTTTTTCATTTAATTGTCAGTACATTTTTCAACAGCCAAATATAAACATGGGATTTATTTACACTTAGTGTTAATACAATTTAATTTGCTAGTCTCTACTTTCTTGACTTATTTGCATAAACTACCATTCCTTAGCTCTCCCTTCCTGCTAGAAACCAGACTGTTATATAGCAAAAAGCTTTCCTGGCAGTTCTTCCTTCTGTTACATGCAAGAGATGATTTTGTTGTTTTGTTGCTGATTTTTCTGGTGAAAAATACTTCTGTCTCATGCTATTTTACTATTAGTATCTCAAAAATTCTCTCTCAGAATATTCAGTCTGTAAGTATTTGTGGGGAAGTATTTGCTTCCATGAATTTTTTCTTTGCTGTTTTAAACACATGCAACTGATTGATTATTCTTAGAATATGGGAAGAGCTGATGCCAAGGAATTTTCCCAGCGCATGGAATTTTTTCTGGTTTGGTCAGACTTGCAGCACATCTAAATTGAAATAAATTCATTTGAGACAATGAATGACATATTGCTAATTTGTATGGTGATAATCTAATGCATTTTAGTTTAACTGTTTTGTAACATATGGAAGGTTGGCACCTATGTGTCACTTTGATCAATTCATGTGTCTCATGTCAAATTCCTAAGGAAGAGGGATTCAGGAATAAACTTTGAGACATCAAAAACTGTAGTCTTACAGTTGCTTATTTTGGGAAATATAGCTGAAGGCTGATGGCCATACAAGATTCTTTTCTGCACAACAGTGTTTCTTCTGCCTTAGCATGAACAGGCCTTGCTTTAAGGTTGGTAAATTCAGTCCTTATCTAAAGATAGGAGGTCTCAATGTCTGAAAAACACACAGGTAATAATTTATATAAGATTGAAAACTAAAGGGAAAAAAGCTCCCAACACTTTGACAAAAAGATTATTAATGATATTCATATAATCTGTTATTCATATTGCTGTACACATAGTTTTAATCAAATCTGGTTTTTTCCTCACTATTTCACACATAAGATGAAAAATATGGCACACTAACTTGACATTTGCAGGACAGAACTAGGACTTTCCGAAGTTAGCTTTGCTCTTTTCAGATCTTGTTTTCCATTCTGTCAATAAAGAAACCTCAACAGCCCTGAATGCAACTGTGCAATCTGTCTGCTGTGGACTGTGCCAACATACTGACATGTCTGCTTCCTTTAAGGAGCAGAGATTCACTAAAAGCAATTCACATTCAAGACAGGCAAAGAAGAGCATGAATTAAGAATGGAAGAACCTGGAAAAGTGTCTTGTACAAAAATCAATGGCAAGAGCAACTAGTGTTTTGTAGGAATGAAACTACAGATATTGTCCACATCAGATAGTGATGAAAGGATAGTAGGTGGCACTGCTACATAGATGATGTGGAAAGGAGTCCTGCCAAATGACAGTTCCTGGATGATGCCAACAGCAAACACAATTGTGTGATGCTGTGCTATGCTGTGCTCTGACAACCTGTCACCCTTGTTACACATGTATTTTTGTTCTCTTTAATTACAAACTAGGATGACTCAGCATACCTAACCTTTTTGATGTGCTTTAGGCATTTGCTACTTCTTGGGAGCTGAGTCTGACCATATGTCCATGGCTACCCAAGTGGCACGGGTGGAAGTGGAAACCTAGACACTGATGAGGAAACCTGGTGAGAAAACACAGGCTTGCCCTCTTTTTTGAGGCTGATGATGGTCCATGCAACAGCTGGGCCCTTCCAAAAAAGGGGAAGCTTGAGCATTTCCAGCATCAGGGGATGGACTGGAAATACTCTAGTGTCTGCTGCAGCTGCAAAAAGGGAAACACTATGAGAAGGATATGTGTACTAAGAAAATCAGACAACCCAGAAAACCCAAGTAACTTATACTCTAAGTGGTCTTAGAATCCACAGGCTGGACATTTTTGCCTTCCTCACCCTGTGCTGGTTTAAAGGTAAACCAGCAGGAGAAATGAACTCAACACAAGAGAGATTATAAGTCAGAGCTACAATTTAATAATAATATTACAATAAATACAATGGCACCAGGAGAAATTAGTTTTAACTCACAAAAGCCAGCAGTATAACCAAGTATCCTAGGGCA
This sequence comes from Pithys albifrons albifrons, assembly GCF_047495875.1. Lineage (NCBI taxonomy): Eukaryota > Metazoa > Chordata > Aves > Passeriformes > Thamnophilidae > Pithys > Pithys albifrons. Next base: position 53,581,948 of record NC_092459.1, on the reverse strand, counting down.
CAAACCCAAAGGGGTTTGTTAGCCCTTGTGCTGAGACCTGTGTGGTTCCCCCAAGCCCAAAGCAAAAGGAAGTGGAAAAAAAAAACACCTGTTGGTGCAGGCGATGACTGTAGTCTGGATGAGAGTGGTGGTCTTCTCCTGTCAAGGTCCTGCTACTCCTCTGGATCTGACAAGTGGTTCCCGAGGTCTTCTTACCCACCACTTATGTACCCTCAGGGAGCACCCAGTCCCTCCCCCTGGGCAGGGACTCACACAATGGGTGATTAACTCTGGGAGCCAGGGGGTATTATTGAACTGTTGATGGCCCATTAGCAGCCACGCCCCTTCAGGATGGGTGTGAAGGTGCTGATGACTTCCTGGGCAGCTGCTGCTAATGGTCCATTGTCCTTGGGGAATAAATAGAGGGGGTAGAATACACAGCTTTGATCACCCCCACACAGTGTTAACTGGTCCCACCTGCCGATCTAGGACACACCCAAAGGTAAGAACATGCCTACACAAACCAGGTCTGTGCAAGGCAGTGTCTTTAGCTATTCCTCATCACAACTGGAAGAAGTAACAGTCCTCACCCTTTCCAGAGATTACGCTGTGTGTGACAGAATTCAAGAAGTGCGAGCATTATTGAATACTCTCCTGCCCCTGAAAAGGTTCCCACTGTACCTTCCATCAAGGAAAGGGCTCTAAACCACAGAGAACTCATGCTAGTTCCTTTTTTCTCTGCTCGTGAATTTTCATTCCTAAACCAAAATGTTAAAATGCTGCCAGCTAAAGCAAAATGATACGTTTGAATTCCCCATATTAGTAAAAAAAAAAAAAAAGAGTTGCAGGAACGTGGGATATGTTGTGTCATCTTCTTTTCACCCAGGGAAAGGAACAAGACTCGGAAGGACATCTGTGCCACAGAAGTGCTGGGAAGGAAGTCTAGCATGGAGAAAGAGGAACATTTAAATTATTCTCCTGCTTACCACATTTCATAGCAGTTGCAATATGCACATCCATGTGGAATAAACTGGTTTCTCCAAATTCCCTGCAGATCTCCCTTATTTCCTTTGTATCTGTAGACCAGTGGAGCCTGGTAGCTTCACTTCAGGCAGTTAGCTGTGAGTAGCAGGAACTGTCAGCATAAAAAATGTGTTAGGCAGCATACACACCAAATAGATTTGGAGACCTAGTCTTTGATTTGATTAAGGTTTAATTACTCATATGTAAGATAATTATTTTTGAGCTCTGACTCATTGGTGGAAATATCTCTTGTAAAAGCCAATGAGAAACAGAAAGGAAGCCTTATACTTACAGAAATACTTATATTTGTACATTTTGAAATGGGATTACGCTTGCCATACTAGTAAGACAGCAATTGCTTTTATGGCAGCTGGAAATTTGTCAAATAGCACTTAGGACTTTCAGAATTAGTAAAGTTCTCCTTAGACACTACAGATAAAAGCCTAGCTCCTGGAATTCTGTCCGAGCTTCATCATCAATTTTAGTGGAGTCTGTATTTCAACACATAAGTATGAAGTCATAGAAATTAGAGATGGGAATAGCTGCTTAATCATTCAGACCAGACCCCAAAGCTCTTTTTGTTGTTTTTGTTCCTTTTTTTTTTCTTAATCCTTAAGGACTTCTCTGGTGTCTGAGAACATTTTCCAGACTCTTTTTTCTGAGATATTCCTTCCTCCTTTCCCAAATATCTTAGACCCCTGATTTATCTGGGGAACTGAAGAACAGGGCTAGCAGTTTATAACTCCTGATGTTCCTGCTGATGTATTCATTCCCCTTCTCCCTTCCATACCTTGCCAGCACCAGTATCCTCTCATGCTCCCAGAAGGATGAGAAAGAGCTTCTGTCCCCGCATTTCACCTCTAGGATGCTTTCTAGTCATAATGCACACAGGGAAATCCCTGCTAGCTGACAACACACAGCAGCCTCCAATAATTAATGTTTGGCCACTATGACTTTAATCTGTCTTGTGCCATCAGGACAAGATCCTGCTCAGCATCATGCCCTATAACTGACCTTCTCCATCTTTTGTAGGCTTTCCACACCTAATTTTTCACATGTCTAAAACAAACTCTGTTAAGGCATACCTAAACCTTAGTAATCAGGGCCCATAAGGAAAAGAAAAACCAAACCTGTGTTCTCCAAGTGGAAGGAAAATGACGTTCATTCATAAAAAGTTTGAAAGCTTAGCAGATTTAGTCAACATAATTCAAACTGGTACCTACAGCCAGTCAGGTTTCCTAAAAGGGGTGGAGAAGTTAGAGAGGGAGCAGGCATGAGAATCAGGATATTTTTATTCATATCCTGGCAACTTCATAAAAAGCAGTAACCTGACGGAGGGTCACAGAAGATCTTGTGGAGAAAGTTGAGCAGGTCCACTAGTAAGGTTAAAGAAGGTGGTGAAAAGTGCCAGAGAGCTAAAGTCATTAAAGTAGCTAAATCAGCAGATTATACAGAGGTATTTTCAGGAGTGTCAGAGGAATTCACACCTTTTGTTCACAACCGGGTCTGGCAATTTGTGAGAGTATTTGAAGATCAGGCTTAAAGACACTGAAGAAAATACCTGTAAGGAATGAGCTCCTTCTCTTTTATGCCTGTTGAGACTTTACTGCTAGGAAGCTTTAGAAAAATTCTTTTTCTCTATACTTATTCTGTTTCTTTCTTTTTTATCTTCATTATTTCTAGTCATATGTCTTAGTACAGTCTTCTTGACCCCTGGTGATGTATCACAAAATCTTCATAAGGTGGTGAAGAATTTTGATGTAGGGTGGATGGTGAAAAGGGGCCCCCAGGAGTGGGTGCAAGCAGAGGAGGTGGCAGTAGCTCCTACAAGGCCCCAAGTCTGTGTTACAATGCAGGTGAGATGCTGGTACCCTTTGGTACCTTTTCTCCCACATTCAGAGATTGGGTCATCCCATCAGTCTGCAGGCAAGCTCAGTCTTATTGACAGTCAACTGATGTAGTTAAAGCAACTCCAGTACATCAGGAAAATTTGTTTTTCTTTCTTGTTATTTTGTGATGCTAAAGAATATGAAGGAGGGCTTGCATAACAGCTTAACCAGGCTGTATATTAGCAGTTCTACTCTTTCCTCATACAATCTCTCTTTTGCTTACAGTTTTTAAATTTAGTTGTGTTTCATTAGCTCTGTGGGTTAGTATGCAAGGTGTGTGCAGTATCCACAATGCAGATGTCTACAGAGGGGCTAACTCTAACTTCTGTTTACTGACAATGTTAAAAAAAATGGTTGTGGTTAACAGAACTACTTGAGAACTCTACTTCTGGAAGACATGAGCAGTGCTTACCAGGAGACTCTTCCTCTTGCTGTCTTAAAGGAGAGTTAGATGGCCAGATGAGATATACACATCTACACTGCTGACACACACACGAGAAACCCATCTATTAAGACATCTATATACCTAGATGACATTTTCATTTGGAGGTGCTGAAATCAAGTCTCACAGCACTGAAGTAAGCTAAAAGCTAGAAATTGATTTATGGGTTCTAGACATTCAAATGTGAAAATTGCACCATTCAAGTTAGCAGTGAAGAAATGTATTAATCTTTTCACCGTATTCTAGTTCCCCTAAGACAAAAACCTATAGTTTTATTCCTAAAGGACTACATCCTTGTATACCTACAGATCAAGACCTAAGGATCTGGCGATCCGGACATCTGTAAAATCTTAGACAAGGTCTAGAGGATGTAGACCATATGTTTGTCATGGCCATCAAGTCCTGGAATTAGATTCATATGTAGATCTGTGTTTTATCCATTGCCATATGGAAGTGGCATATTGTACAAAATATAGATGAAGATACATGTCTAGGTAGAGGTGAAAAGTATCTGGTAAAAGCACGCTGCCTTGGAGAAGGAATGCATTAATAAACATGTAACTTGCTCTTTATGGTGGATATATTAATTAAATTTTGCATACACTTATCTAAGGGCCTGAACTGCAGACCGATGTCAATAATTTCCCAGTTTTCCTCTCTTCTTATCAACAGTTGTGTTTTATGGAGCTTGATAGTTCAATGTGTGATTGTTGGAGAGGCAGTTCACATTCTCCAAAGTTTCCTGCCTGTGAAAAAGTAACATAGCACTTAATTTAAAATACTACTTGTCAAAAATTGCATGACAAATCACACGTAATCTCTCCCCTTTCCAATGACAACCCTACCTTTAAGAAATGTGGCAATAAGCAGAGGCACATGGCCTATTTGGCAGTCTGCCTGAAAATCCCTGCTGCCAATGAATAATGATTACAATACAAAGCATCTGCCATCCAGAAATAGACTGTCCTGTTTCCTAAACTTGCTATTGTGTCTTTGTACACAACATGGTGGAGGTGAATGCATTTTTTCTTCCAGTTGCAGCAAGGAGCCAGATTTTAATTTAAATTAAAAATGTGATTAAACAAAGTCCAATAATGTGTAATGCTAGCAAAATATGAAAATACATCAACTGTTCTGATTCAGATTTTTCTATATGAATGTTAAGTATTTTGCTTAAGAACAGTTCTTAAGCCATTTTCAAGTAGTCTCCTGCAAAAAATTCACCATTAATTGAGATTAATGGCTGACATCCCAAAACAAATGTTTCAGGCAAGTTAATAAACAAGAAAGCTGTCAGGGCAAGTCAAGCCATTGCATGCAGTCTTTCTCCACCACAATAGGAAAAGTATTTTCATTCTCATCAGGGACTTAGCTGATAAATCAAAAGCCAATCCTGCCTTTCTTTACAGGTAGAGGCATCCAGAGAAGGTACTAAAGGGTCATAAGTAAGAAAAATGCCTTCAGAAGTCTGGGTGGAAAGAGCAAGTCATAAATAGGTGTAAGAGTTAGGAATTTGAGACAATTAAGAAAATAACTAATTTCCTACTTTTTGTTTGTTTGTTTCTTTGTTTTGAAGCCATGGTGCATCTCTTTTAGAAATGAATAAGCACTCAGCACCTTGATATTGCTACCACTCTTTCATCAAACCAGAGTAATTTATATCATCTAACATTTATGGTACATTGGTAGTGGCACTTCTTTTTCTCCTCTATGTTTCAGTGACTCGAGTTTCATGTAAAGAGATTTTCTCTGCCTACTGAGCAAGGAAAATTAAAATGATTCTTAGTTATTAGGACTTCCAAAATAATAGATATTGTCAACTGAATGGAAATTTGAGAAGTTTATGTATGGATAGCTTATTCCAAACTATGCTTGGGTTTGTCAACCAACTAAAATTTAAGGAGTAAAAGATTGCATGTTAGTACTGGGCAGCATTAATAGAAATGCCAGCTCTACTCTCCCATGTTTTAAGCAGCTCAATTTGAAAACTTGTGAATGTAGGTTATAAAACTGAACATAATACATATAAAAATAAATGGCTGAACCAGGAAAAAATTTCAGAAATTTTGGAATTGGTGTATTCAGCTTTACTGCAGAAATACTCAAAATAAAAAATTGATATGTATTCTGAGCAAGGCTTCATGGATGTGAATTTTCAATTGCTTACATACTAAGCTGTATCTTATTTTTTGTTGACTGCACAAAGGTTAGAATAAGTAAAATTACACATAGCTGTAGACACTGACTGTATTAAAGTCATAGACAAAGTAACCAGACAGCTCTGGAATCGTAGATCCAAAAGTTCACTTGAATAGTCTATAACCATATTTTCCTCTTTTCATCTCTTTTATAAACAGAAACGCTCACCCAGTCTTTCAGACTTAGATGTCTAGACCTCAAGAAATTATTGAGTTTTTATAAGTCACTAAAGAGAGCTGCATATTTCTTCGTTATAAATATCAAAATGCCCAAAACAGTAGTCTTAATTTTAATACATGAAGTGAAATTTATCCTCTGACATAATGAAAGAGCAAGTAAAATAGGAGAACTGATTCTTTTCCTTATGGGGAAAGTTACTTATTGCAATTGTTTTCTCCTAACATAATTTTCTTATTATATATCAACCTTGGTTCAAGCATCTTGATACTATTGTCTCACGCCAAACTAAACATTACTTGGCAACAGGCAAGGACAAACAGATAGACTTACAATTTGCTTTTATAATTAGCTACTGTGTCAGTGTGAAAGCTAGGAGGCATGTCCAAGGTATATGATCATGAAGTGCCATATAAGACTACCTGCTAGGCTCATTTGCAGCACTGCCCATCATGAACAAATAGGTATGTAACAGTGTGCAATCTTGGGCTGTGCAAACGCAATTCAAGTGTTTGAAATACCTGATTACTGAAGCTGCATCTAGAAATTTAAGTGGAGCTGGACCATGACAGTTCATCACAGAAAGCTAGAATCATCCCACCTAATTTCAGGTCCTTGGCAATGGTGCTTATATTATGGGCAGAAACTTGCTTAATTTCTTTTCCTGTTACCGGAGAGAGAGAAGATCACTCCCAGAGGCAGATGTCTAAAATTAGGAGGGATGAGTGAAAGCACAGCTGTTTCCCGGCATAGGGAAGGTGGCATGTATTGCCACAGATGTATTTCCATAGAAGGGTAGTTAACATAAGGTGTAACTGAGCTGGGGCTACTGCAGTTCAGAATCCCTTCTCCTTCCTCCCCAGTCACAATGAGTAGATGCTACCCATGATACAAAAACTTCAGAGTTTGAGTTACATGTGGACCATCTCCTTGAAGCCCTTGCCTTTGTAGACTGAAAATTATACTAGAGTGTTCTTCATGCATTATAACATGTTAAAGGGGTTGTCTGGACATAGAGAAGACATGACAGTCTGGGCGCAGAGATGATGGAAGCAAATAAGCAGGCCATTGGTATGGATGCTACCCTGGGAAACACCACTCAGGGTTCTGGTGCAAGGGGTTAACTTTGCAACTTGCTTAGGTCCCTACCAGCCCACTCAGGAAATTCACCACTAAATAAGTCATTTGCTTAAGCTGTATGGATTACACAGATTAATTATGTCACATTCTGTTTGATAGGGGGATGTGCTGTGGTGGGCAACTTGAACATGTTGTCTTCTCATGCCTTGAAATAGCTTAGGAAGTAATGCAAACAGATTTAGACAGTATATGTGTAGATGAATTTGTACATATATGCAAAAACTGTATATTGGATTTAATAATTTCTGTAGGTTGAAATTGCATGTTAAATACAACTGTTCTCATTCAACAGACATTTTGTAGTTTTAAGCTGTGATTTGATATAGTAGAACATGTCAGAAAACCAGGACCACCTTGTCCAACTTACCTTCTAGAAAAGAGATTAGTTTTGTAGTTTGAATATACTTTGACCAAGTGATTATGTAAATGTTTTACTCTGAACACATACTTCAAAATGCTTAAGCACTTTGTCAGGATCTTGTTTATGTTTATGTTTTAGTTCTTTACCATGAATACATCCAGTCATCATTTTCCTGATGGCAAGCCCTTTGTATGCAATGTGTGCGTTTGTATTCTTGAAGATGTAATGAATTTGAGACATTTTCAGTAAAACAAAGAAATGTTCTGCAAATTCTCTTCATTCTTGAAATCTCTGCCCTAAGGACAGGACCACTGGGTTCCCAACCCTGGGCAATCATTTTTGTCTGAGAACAGTGAACCAACAGAAACTTCTTTTAGCGCTCAGAAAATGTGTTGATTTCACTGAATAACTGCAGGATAGAGAAAGAGATTATTTGGGCTTAATTATTATTTGTCCCAGTATAGATCAAATACTGAAGAAAATCTTGTCCCCTTCTCCTCATCTTATTTTCCTAAAAAGCAGTAAATCTCTTTCCTTATTGACTCTACCTGTAAATATTTTTTAATAACTCCAGACGGACAGCTTAAAGTTTCAGAACATTCACTCAGTCATTTTGATTCACAACATGATGGAGATAAGAGGTAAGACATTTAAATACTTTAGTGATATCAGGAGGGTTGCAGAGGATCTATATCTATTTCACTGAGCTTAACAGAAAGCAGAACATTTTCATGGAGCTTAGAAAAGATCTATACATATTGTGCTATGGTGTGTCAAAATAGGCCCCTCTGTATTGCAAGCTGACTTAGGTTACTCAGACACTGCTCCCTATCTTTTATTTCTCTGATCTAAAGCAGTCATAACTTGTAAGCATGGATTTTTCACAGTGGTGAGAGGAGACAGCTTTAGTTCCCTGAGCCATCAGCCAGGGTAATACATGTCCTATATTACATCAGGTGGTTGTGGCCACGTGGTTCTTCAGCCTCTCCATTCAGATCAGGGATTGAGCTATGCCTGTCTTAAAAATATCGCCCTTCCAAAAACCTCACCCCAGATGCCTCTGTGGGTAAGAATAATAAGGGTAAGATTTGAATAATAAAATGAAGACAGCTTCCAGCTAGTTTCTATACATTCTTATCCCTCCTTGCAGAAGGATTTGAGCAATTTTAAAGTGTGCCATGATAAATGGGGTTTTTTTCCTCCTAAATGGCTGTAAAGAGAAGGAAGAATGGGCATCTCAGGGACTGGTATATTCTGTAGAGATATCTTTAGCCAAATGACTAGAGTTTTGTGGCTGTAAGAAAATTGTAATATTTATCACAGCACCTAGTGGCCTGAAAATAGGGGTACTATTAGGGTTATGCAAATTGGTTAAATTTTTAATACTGAAAGTTTGGCCTCAAAGATATGAGGGCTAATTGCTGCAAAGAAATGTACCTCTTCAGAAGGGAGCATTGCCACTATTCTTTTAGTGTAGAAGCACCAAAGACCTCATTGTTTCTATGCTTAGTGTGTATTAGAGGGGAAAACAACAGAATTCCTATTTATTCTTGAAAAAACCCAAGAATTTGGGTAAATGCACTTTTATTTAACTAGAATAGTTAAATATTTAACTAGAATAGTTTATCAGTTCACTGTTCCATCAAATGGTTACCACAAGCCCACCAGAGCTTAATAGCACATCTCTCACTGGAATGAAATCAGTGTTAAACAGAAAAAGAATCAGTCAAGAATATATCTTGAAAGCAGACTTTACAAAGTCTGGGGTGAATTAATCCTCTAATGTTCTTTTTCACTTTACTAACTTTGCCATATTCATGAAAAAGGGATAAGGCAACAGAAATGTGGCAAAATAGATGGAGTTTTTACAAGGTAAGATGCTGCCTTGTGTCTTTGTTTGAATTGAACAGGTCCATAATGCCACCTTGGCAGCTATGGGCTATTCCAAATTGTCCAGACTTACTTATTAAAGATATTCAATTTTCTGGCTTTTGCCAAGATTAATAAAAGCATAAAAACTTGCATAAAATGCCAAATGGATTCAGAAGAGGGGGAAAACTTAAAAAAAGAAAAAAAGCCACATCCAAATCCCAACAATTTACATCAATGCTGAGCAAAGTAATTGAAATTCTTTACAACAGATCTTACTTAAAATTCACAGGCACAGATCAACCTTTTGAAGAATAAGAGATTTTATCATTTAAAGACCATGTTGGAATTCAGAAGAAAAACAGCTACAAGGGGAAGAGATGTTATATTAGGATTTGGGGAGGCTATATGCCTGGATTCATACACGGCAACTCCTATGTGCTCATTAAATGTTCTTTAAAATCTTACAGGCTGTATAGGACATCCAGAGTCCATTTCTGTGGTCACAGGCAAACAGTACAACTAGTTTGCTTGCATTTCAGATTTTCTGCATCTTGTTTTAAATTCTTTAGATTCACTGTACTATATAAAAATGTGATAGTTTGCATATAGGGAGTTGTGGTTTTCTTCAGATCTGTGGTTTTTGCATCCTGGAAGTCTTGTTTTGAGACCAAGTCTGGTCATTCCAAATTGATTACACAAAAGCTATAGACTAAGTTATAATTTCCATGGTGTGTGTAATATGTGGTGTAGCTGATTGGGCACTCAGAAATTGTGGTAGACCCTCCAGCTTGCTAACTTCCTAACTCAGCAGATCACAAGCCTTTAGATATATATGTCCCATAACAAGGCTAGTGATGTTATTACTGTAGGTCTAATTAGATATCCTTTAATGTTGCTTTCACTCAACAATCTTAGAGATGAATTTCATTCAGACTTGGTTCTTTTCCAGATTTGTTATGAAAAAAAAATGTTCTGTATCTCTTCCACAATTTAAAAAATATCACTACATATTTGTAGGACATTGCAGACTGGAGGGAATTAAAACCTCATCGGGAAAAGGAAACTTACACCAAGTTACAAAAAAACCCTCAAACCCTGCATGAGTAATTGGATCCCAAAATGTAATGAAATGTTGGCTGAACATTGTGATGCATACCAAATACTCCCTTTAACAAGCTGACATTTGAAAACAGAAGAAACATAGATCAGTTTCTGCTCAGAAATGATATTGTAAGAACAAGAACCTGTATTAGAAATACACTTCCCACTCATAAATATCTTTAAGTTAAGCATATTTTTTAAGATTTTTCTTTTTCTTTGTATGAGCATCTAGAATCTGAACAGGATAAAAGCCTCAGATAAAAGCCTGACATAAAAACCTACCAGGTCTTAAGGGAACTGATGCATCCCATGAGGAGAATAACATACTCCTGACACAGTATTTTCACTTGGTAGAAATTGAGAGGAGAAAGAGGAAATAGAAAACATAATTTATACTCTGGTATTATGTTTGAGTTGGATCATTTTAATGAAAATATAGTGGCAAAAAATAAAATAAAATGGCAGATAAGTTTGTTTGAATCTATTAATAACACAGAGCAAGGTTTGTCACAGCTCTAGTAAAAAAGTCAAAGATGGGATGTTGCATGAATGCACTTGAAAGATCTCTCTTTTTCTCTCTCCATCTCTGGAATTTCTCACTCTACATAGGATGGATCAGGTCTAAAGTGAAGCTGGACAAAATTGCTGCAGCCCAGGCCTCCCAAGGTTTCAGCAGAAATGCTGCTGAAAACTTAACACAGCCCAACTATTACTTGATGAACCCTGAAAAAACAGTGGAATGCTAAAAGAAAGGCAAGGTTTTAAGTCTCAGATATGTATGTGAGGCAGTTACAGGAGTGAAGGAGAAGGAGGACTGTCCTGTGCATTCTGCTCTGTAGTCACTTCCACATCTCTATTCCAGCCAGCTAAGTATCCACCAGTCCCATAGGACTCTACTGTCCCATCTATAAAGAGAAACTTCAGTATCTTGTGTTGGTGCCTGGTGAGAGGAACAGACACAAAGTTATGGAGAAATAGCTGCTTTAGGTCAAGATTTACTTTATAAGGTCCTGTACTTCACTGTATTAAGAGGCTCTGCAATGTATTTAAAGGTTATTTAAAACTTCAACTGTATTTTCAAAACTGAGACAAAACACTAAGTCAAAGGAATTTGATTTTCTTCTAATTGTCTATCCTCACAACAGGTCTGGTGATATTCAATTTTTTGATTCTATATAATTGCAAAAATCCCAGGAAGAGGAATCTTGACACATCCTTTGCTAAAGTGTGGCACTGTAACATCTCCCCACTAAAGCAATTTGATCTCCTCTGAATTTTACTGTCTGGCTGTGTGGCAACCATGCTTCTTTTCCAAAAGGAATAAAAGTAAGTGCACTTCCTGCACAAAGTAGGTCTCACTTCTTTATCAGAAGTTGCCTCTGGTTTGATAATTTTGAATTTAAACTTGCTACAGTCAGGAAAGGTTAGATGTCTATGCATTTTCAGACACCTAGGGCTCAATTCTCCTAAGCATATGAGAGCATTCCCCCTCTTCCCCTGCTGTTATTGTAAAGATATTCAAGCTGTGGTCCAGAAATCTCTGATTTTTGTGAAAGTCCTATTTATATCTGCCAGTCCTGTGTGGTAGATATCCTCTATCAGATATTGTAAGGTCTCTGGAGTGACACTAAGTATCTGTGTATGAGAAACTGAATCAAACCCATTAAGACATTTATCACAGTATTTTCAAAGGCATTCTGTCACTCATCTCCCACTAAAAGTCACTGGAGATGGATTTGGATCATTATCATCATTAGCAACCTAAATAACTGGCCTGAAGTACTCTAACCTGTCACCATGCAGCTATTGAATATCTTTCATAATGGCTGGTGCATGTCTACTAGATAGTTTGCAAGACAGCAGGAAAGGTGTAGAAGTGCATCTATGGGCAAGATAAAACACATGACTTGAAAATCAGCACACAGTTGACTATGGTTAGAAGATGGTTTAATCACCATATAAAAGCATATAAAATCAACCTGTAATCACAGAAATAAATAATTATATATAAACTTGACAGTATTTAAGTAAAAATCTTGAAACTTTTAAACATATTTTAATATGTTCTCACTGGCTACACAGGCTATGGCTCTGCAGAGTTTCTTCCCCACTATTTCTCACTGGTGCATATTTCCTTTGTATAGGATGGGATGATGCCTTGAAGATACAGGCATCTTTTGAACAGGCTGAATGAAGAAATTGTGTTCCTTGTTACTGTCCCTACTTTCTGCCACCCTGGCCTGCCTAGCTTGGCCCCATGAGTATCAAACAGCCTGGGAGCACAGGCCAGACTTCAACTCCCTTGGAAATCTGTAAGCACAGTTGTAAACAGAAGAGGGAAAATAACACTCAGCAAAACCAGAATAGAATCTCATCTCTTTTGTTCTTGCAAGATATTTTTCCCCTGCAAAAATGGAGCCATTTACACTACAGGAGTAATACGAAGTAAACAGTCAAAGTCTACCACTCTAACAGAGTGTGAGAGACACGCCTTGCTTCTTCACTTTGTCCATTTAACTCAGATTTTACCACACATTGTGGCTGACAGGTTGTGCAGCGCATTGGAAAGCAAGAGCCAGCATGGGTAATGATATTTCCTACCATCACAGCCACTAAATCAGTTTTTCTCAGATGAGGATGCCTGGACAGGAGAAAGAAAATATGTGAGTTTTGTCCGCTGCAATAGGCAGAGCAACTTCTCTCTGCAATGAGACCAGGTTCCCAGCTGGCATAAAGTCAATGACTGCTGAAGCTCCCCCAATGGAACACAGATGAAAAGCTGGGCCAAAACAGAGTCACAAACATTCAGACGAATAAATATCTTAAAATATTTATACCTAAGGGACAGAAACTGTGCTCCAGGCATTGAATGTGTGGATAAATAACAGTCACTATAGGCATCCATCCATACCCTTGCAGCTGTGAATAGGGTCTTCCTCACCTCTGGGTTTTCCACTTTTCTCTCTTTTCCTCCCCTCACCCCAACATGTTTGGCATTTGGGAGTTTTTAAGTAATTTCCTCCTCTGGCCTCACCTGGGATCTTTGCTGTCCCCAGAACCTCCTCCTGACCTCAGTGTTGTGTTTTCATTTAAAGTCAGGGATGTCTATAAATGTCAGCAGTATAGGGCAATTAGAACTTTGAAAAGGGCTGTAACATAAACCAGCATTATAGTGAAATGGATACTGCCTTAAGCTGCCTGAAATTCACTTGCTGTTGGAAAGACAATATCCTGCCATTCTCCCATGGTGGCCTTCAATTGAACACATTTGGCTGAGGGTTGACCAATTATTAGGATAAGTCTCTGCATGGCTTGAAACAATGAAGAAATAGAGGGAGAGAGAAGCCAGCAAATTGGGCTGGTTGTTAGCCAGCACTGGGCAGAAATGTGACACTGGATTAGGCCTTAATAGCTGTCTGTGGTGCTATCTGTGAAATCCAATGCTCTCCTTGTTTCCCTGCATTGCAGAGCAGAAGCATGTAGTTAGATGTTGAACGAAATCCCCCTCTTGTTTTTTTTTTCTTTTTGACTAATAGACTCTAAAACATACCTCCTGTATCTCTAAAAGGAAACATTCATTGCAATAGCAATCTGGTTCATTAATAAAGTCTCTTTTTTCATATGTCATCACACTATGTAAATTTATGATGTTTCTGGGGAGCTCTGTCCTTGTCTCTCCAGTGCATATGTGCTGCTTTCCCTTGGTGCTCTAAGTTACTATATATAAACTCTAATTCTGCCTTCAGATCAGCTCTGTTAACACCCTCTAAACAGCTCCATTAAAGCCAAACACCCTCCAAACTCAACATGCTGTCTCACCCTGAAGAGGAAGGAGAGAAGTTTTTTGCAAAAAATATGTTCTGAATTCATAAACACTACCTTCCCTATTTTTCATGATGCAACCTAATGTAAAAGCAATATGATAACTGAGTAACTAAGAGTACGTGCTAAAGTCAAGCAGGACAAAAAGAAAATTACAAAAGCTACAAAGTGATCTTTTCAATGGATTTCTTAGCAAATACATATATTTCTGCAGAGAGATTTCATGGAGCCCCTCTCTCTCTGCTCCTAAGACAACACTTCATGTTATTGCACTTTGTTATATACAAAAAATCTATACAGGCACAATATTGTCATTTTCTGACTAGGAATTTTAAAAAGAGATTTCTCTGATTCATAAATGTTTGGATTCATACACTGCATTTTTAACTCTTTCAACCTAGTAGGGAAACAGAGCCCTGAAACATGCCTGTGAAAATAATCACGTTACTGCAACTCCAGTGAAGTTCAGGTAGTTCACTGATCCTGCCTACTGCCTAGGAGATAGGGATGGTTTTTTGTGGTACCTTGACTTTTCTCAAAGGTTCATACTGCGCATTCACCTAAACACATTTAATCACCATCAGACTGCTGTGTTCCAAAACAAAACCTGAAAGGATTCCCAGCAGACTTTGGGTCAGGCTCTGAAAGTTTTTGAAAGGATGCTCTAGCACAATGGTAGGATTTCAGCAGAGCCACCATACCAAACAGGGACTGTCTTGGGTAGATGCTGAGCATTGTGCTGTGCTGTTCCATAAGCATCCCTGGTATGTATGGCTATATGCTGCTAGGACGTGCATGCTGAAAAATCCAGGTAAAGCAATATGTCGTTAAAGGCTGATTTCAGAGCATATGTCTAAACTTTCTAGTCAGTATGATGCCATTTTAAATTATGTAATAAAACTAGACCTCTACGTGAGATACACAAATAGGTCATGGCCTGTGAGATTACCAGAGATCTCAAGGGAAAAACAAAGTATGAGGTTGACGCTGGAAAAAATGTGTAATTTACTACACAATGGTCAGTGCAAGTTCTTGTTCCAAGAAGAACTAACTTCCTAAAAGCAAATCTTTCTGGCTCCATCGAGTATAATATGGCTGTAACAGCACATTTCTAGTCACCCTGAGCTGTTTTGCAAATAGTATGGTGTACAAGCTTTATCTCTGACCTTAGCAGTCCTGTGAGGAAACTTAAAGCATACATAGTCTCAAATAAATATGTTGTTTACACAGCAAGCATGCCTGCACAACAGTGTAGTGCTGTGTTCCTCATCTCCTCACGGGTCAAGTCCACCTTTGGGAAAGAGGCGGGGAAGAAAAAAACTATTAAATTTATCTAAAAATCTCTGTTATCAGCTGAGGAGAGAAAGGTATATGAGATCTGGAACAGGAAAAACTTAGAGGAATGGATACCTTTATATACAAATATATATATAAATATAAATGTAAATATAAATATATGTATATAGATATACAAATATTTTCCCCTATATATAAAGTAAAAGTAAGCCTTTTGGATTATATTCCTGTATGGAAGATATAACTCCTGGGTTACATCTTCCACTAACAGTTTTTAGTGATGAGAAAAAGATAGGAACCATGATATTATTGACTACAAACTCTTTTTCAGCTGTGGATGCACAGCCATTCAAGAGTCCACTCTACAACTCTATAAAACCTCACATCTCCCAAAGTATACAGACATCCATAGTTCACAGATCTTTGAGAATGATTTTCAGAGGCTGGATACTGAAAATTGAATGATCCTCATGCTGTGAGCCATTATCTGCAAGAAACATAACATTGCCAAAATCGTAGTATGGTGCTAGTTTCAGGTGCAATTTTTTTCTGAACACACTCAGCAGGACACCTGAAGAGAAGGATAGTTACTGTATGCAACTAAAGCAAAAGTATAGAGGAATAACTCCTTTTTATATGGGCTCGGGAGAATCTGGTCCCAGCTGTGCATCAAAACATGGAGTCGTGAAGCCTGGATATTCAGTTTAATACAGCTTCCAACTTCCAAACACTAGTGCAAGAGCTGCCAAATATCCTGTGTATCACAGCTTTCCTTATTACACAGTCATACCATGTCCTATATGAAAACAAAAATCTTTTGCCACATTTTTGCAGCAACCACTTTCCTATGTGGCCCTAAAATGGGATCTTGGAAAGACACTTCAGAGCATATACAGATTTTTAAGGGGACAAGTAATGTCATGCTGAACATACCATGAACCTAATCAAATCACTCCCAGTTTCAAATGTGAAGCAGAACTGGCCTGTGCCACTGCCCTGCCCACAGCTTCCGGGGTTTTTCTCTGATCCTGCCATTCTTGCAGATTTGACTGCCTCCCACAGGCATGCAGTCCCTTTGACTCTTGGTGCTCAGTCTAGATTTCTGTTGCCCTGTAGCACGGGTAGAACCTCATCAAAATTCTTCTCTATGACCTTTACAGTCTCAGTGGCATCAGCTTGAAAGTCAGCACATTTTTCTGCCTTCCTGCCTTCAGTTAGTGTACAATAAGGACACAACCAAATGCTTTCCAGAATGATGGCCAAAGATGAAGGACAGTTTTAACTGATATAAATTAGTGCAACTCTGAGCAATACTCATTTGCTGCTTTGCTTTGACTACACTTAGTGTCTTATTTGGGACAAAAGAGGATTCAACCACATCTTAGAGTATTTCTCACAATACCAGCTGTGCATTAGCCACAAAAACATCTCAGAGATGGTTGGATTTGTTTCAGTGGTAAATGAAAACACGTAATCCTGTCTTTAGAGATGATTGTGGGGGACACTTCTTCCCTTCCATGAGAAAATTTCCATAGGACCCTAAACTATCTTCTGACTTGAGACTTTAGTTATAATCCTTCCTACATGGCTTCAGACCACAGTGAGTACAAGCCAAGCCCAAATCTGTATATTGCAAGCCACAAGATTGTACAGCAGAACACCACTAGTTTGCAGGCCAAATGCAGTACAAAAATGTGGGATGCCCACAGACCACCTGATTGCCTTCTGGAATGCCCAACAAGGAAGGTAACAGAAGGAGCTGCAACTCAAGGGACTGTGGAAATGCAGAGACTACTTTGGCCTTCTCAGGGGAATATTTACAAATGCTTCTAAGGACAAATGTGTTGAAATTCCTGGGAAATCAAATTAATTTGAGCTCTACTGAAGTGGTGAGGCTCTGCCAGGAATCCATCATGCAGCTAGAAACATACAACCTAGTTGCCATGACTGAAACTTGGGTGGGACACAAATCCCATCACTGGAGTGAGGCTATTGATGGCTCCAGGCTGTACAGGCCTCACCTGGGCAATGAAGGAGGGGTAGAGGGATTGCCCTCTACATCAATAAATGGATAGAGTGTGAAGAGCAGTCTCTTAAAACCAGCCATGAGGAGGTTGAAAACTTGTGGGAAGGATTCAGAGAGTGAGGCAACAAAGGGAACCCTGTGTCTATGACAGGCCACCTGACTGAGGGGAGCCTATTGGCAATGTCTCCTTACTCCAGAATCAGGAGACATCATGCCTACAGGCTCTTATCCCACTGGGGGACATCAACCACCCTAACATCTGCTGCAAAAGTAGCATTGTAGGTGCAGGCAACCCAGGAGACTCCAGGAATGGATGGAGTATAAATTCCTAAGCCAGGCCAGTCCTGCCAGAAGGTAAGCAATACTGGACCTGTTGTTCACCAACTCAAGTGAGCTAATTGGATGAGGAGAAGGATGAGGCACTCAACATTTTTCCTCAGTTTTCACTGGCAATCTTTCTTCCCAAACCACTTGAATGGCTGGGTTGCAAGATGGGGAGTGGAGGAGCAAAGCCCCTTCCACCATAAGAGAAGATCAGGTTTGTGACCACTTGAACATATGTAAGTCTATGGGACCTGTCAAGATCCATCCCAGAGTCCTGGTGGAATTGGTTGATGTAGTTGCAAAGCCATGCTCCACGGTATTTGAGAAGTCATGGTAGTCAAGTGAAGTCCCAGATGATGGGAAAAAGGGAAACATACCCATTTTCCAAAAGGGCAGAAAGGAGGACCCTGGGAACCAGCAACCTGTCATCCTCACCTCTGTGCCTGGGAAGATCATGCAACAGATCTTCCTAAAAGCTATTCTAAGGCACATGATGAACAGGGAGGTGATTTGAGACAGTCACCAAGACTTCAGTAACAGCAAGTCCTGCCTGACAAACCTAGTGGCCTTCTACAAAGGAGTGACTGTGCCAGTAGACAATGGAAGAGCTATTGATGTTGTCTGTCTGGACCCCTGTAAAGCCTTTGACAAGGTACCCTGCAACCTCCTTCTCTCTTTATTGGATAGAGATAGATTCAATAGATGGACTGTTAGGTGGATAAGGAATTGTTTGGACCTTTACATCCAGAGACAAGTGGTCAATGGCTCAGAGTTTTGACAGACATCAAGAACAAGTGGTGTCCCTCAGGGATCTGTATTGGGACCAGCATTGTTTAACATCTTCATCAGTGATACGGACAATGGGATCAAGTGCACACTCAGCAAGTTTGCAGACAACAAGCTGATTAGTGTGGTTGTCTCTCCCGAAGGTTGGGATGCCATCCAGAGGGAATTTAATAGCCTTGAGAGGTGGGCCTGTACAAACCTGGTGAGATGACCAAGGCCAACTACAAGGTGCTGCACCTGGGTCAGAGCAATCCCAAGCAGAAATACAGCCTGGGTGGAGAACAGACTGAGAGCATCCCTGTCAAGAAGGAGTTAGCTGGGAACATTGGTAAACAAAACACTGGTCATGAGCTGGCAATGTGTGTTCACAGCCCCAAAGGCCAACCATATCCTGGGCTGCATTAAAAGAAAATTGTCCAGCAGGTTAAGGAAGGTAATGCTCCCCCTCTACGTCACTCTTGTGAGACTCAATCTGGAATAATTGAATCCAGGTCTGGGACCTCAGACATAAGAAGTACATGGGCTTGTTGGATTGGATCCAGAGCAGAGTCACAAAGATGATCAGAGGGCTGGAGCACATCTCCTATGAAGACAGGCTGACAGAGTTGGAGTTGTTCAGCCTGGAGAGGAGAAAGCTCCAGGGAGACATTATAGCAGCCTGCTCATTTCATGGGGCTTGGAGTAGATGATCTTCAATAGTCACTTCCAACCCAAATTGTTTTGTGATTCTATGAGATATCAGCATTGTACCAAAAATTTATACAAGCCTAATCACATCCATTTCAGTTATGATTTTTTCTGTAAATGCTGCATGGCTATTTCCCAAGTCCTCTATTCATAACAGCAGACTGAATACACATGAAACAGAAGAAATATCACTGAGTTTACAATCACATGTGTCACACAGATAAATGGAAGATAAACATCTATATTACTGAACCAGAGTGCAAAAGAGATGGGGCAATATGTTTGTGGGAAAGTATTGAGAGAGTGATATAAACCACTGATACTTTTATTCAAATAAACTGAAATGTTATATTTTAGTATGTTATCCAAAAACCAAATGAATAAATAGTTAACTTTAAATTAATTCTTCTTGGCTTCTGCATTCTTAAACTAAAGAGTTTGCTTTAACCAGCTTGTACATGTTGTGTCTGGTACAACTTAAAAAAGATAAATAATGAAGAGAGGTATTATATATACTTTAATCTATTGCCTTATTACTCCTAAAGCTCAAGAATGCAAGATAAAATGAATGAAAGTCTTCCTTGGAAACCTTGAACAATTTTTTACGCACCACACTGGCACTTTATTGCATAGTTAAATTTATTGCAGGTACTTTACCTTCATTACACACAACAGCTTTACTTTTTTTTTGCCCTGCAATCTTCTATTTAAATATTTAAATTCAGATATTCTTGATTCTCCATACTTACATGCACATGCAGTTTAAAAAATTATAAAAATAACTTATCTCAGAAGAGTCAGAGTGTATTTTTGACTTATGCCTCAATCAGAGTTGTCAGACAGGCACAGTTAATACAATATGTTGCCATCTGGCCTACTATTTATCTGCATGAATGCTTTGTGCCATACTGTTTCTCTCAGTGTGATTACATGACTACACTGATTACAACATCATGAAACAAAATAGAAGTCAGTTCTAATGGACTAGTACCAAATAGTCTTCCGCTATTACATACCAAAACAAACAGCACTGAATTTTAGAGTTGAACAGTGATTTCCCTTCAAATTATCAATGTAAAGCTCTAGCACTATTCAGAGGCATGTAGATTTTTGTCCTTGTTGATAAGATGTAGCAGAATTTGTAGGTCAACAGCTTTCATTGAGTAAGAAACTTAAACCAGGGCCAGAGAACTACAGGAAACTAAAGAAGGAAAGTAACCCTCTAGGATCCTGTTTAGGTCTTTAATGGAATGAGGATGAAGGAGATTCAGAAGACAGAAGGTGGGAGGCAAGTGGGCACCTGGAAGAAGTGTAGGTGGAAGTAAGATGCAGATAAGGAGTAGCCCAAGGCAGTGCTTCATGAAGGATAAACACAGGGACATGTCCTACACAGATGAGAACTTGCCCACTGTAGCTGTCCTGAGGACCTGTGAAAAAGGGATAGACAGGCAGGAAGAGATACAGGTATCCAAGGGACACAATCAAGGAAGAGAACAGGATAAAGCCATAATGATTTTCTGAAATCTTTTTGGAAAGGATGTAGGAATTGCATATAGCAGCTGAAGGGAGGAACCTACCATGGTTTAGGAATGGTATTCTCCAATTTAGTCCTCCCACTGAAAGCACTCCCTTCTTCCCCTTCCACTACCCATGAAGCGGGGAAAGGTGAGCATAAAAGGTAAAGATCATGGGTGGAGATATGAACAATTTATTAGAAAAGACAATGAGATAAGAAAACAGTAACAGCAACAATACTAATGACAGAGGATACAAGAAAAAGGTGAATAATTCACATGGAAGCAACTATAGCTGACCGCTCCCTCTGCCACATAGCTAACACCAAAGGGACTCCTTCCTCCCTGAAGAGACTCTCTCTCCTGCTCCAGATAATGATGGTGAGATGGTATACAACAACCTTTGTGTCTTAGCCATCCCCCCAGCTGGCTACTGCAAAAATTAACCCTGTCCTGGCTGGAACCAAGACAGAACCCAAATTCTGACCAGAGCAGAAAAGGCAAGGCACCAGAAGGACAGGTGTGAGGGGTGGATGAGACAAAAGAGAAAGCAAATGGCATCTGTGTTTGAAGGAGGTGAGAAAGCAGCCCATCAAATGAGGTCTACAACTCTGCTGGGGAGAGGGCAGGAGTTGTGGAGGATGATGGCAGCAGTGGACTAAGGACTGACTATCTCACAAGGAGCAAATGGGAAAGGTTTCTGAAAAAAGCTGACCTGAAAACTCTAGGAGTTTTTACAGAAAGACCTCATTGTGCTATGCCACCTGCAAGGAATGTTGCTTCTGTCCAACACAGGAAAAATATGGAAGAGCAGTATCTCTCCCCTTTCTTGTTATAGCTGTCCCTTGCTAAGACACCAGAGTTTCCTCATTTCACTGTTTTTCATCATGTAGAGTATGAAATATTAAACCTGGCTTTCCCTGACAAAGGTTCCAGTTTTGACCATCAACAAATAGGTATGGCAGGGCCCAAGACTGATAATTTTTTTTCTGTGCTTTTGAATAAATTTGCCTGGGGTCTTGTTAAATAAAAGATATATTCCATGGCCTGCAGACTTCATCTAGGTGGGATTTGAGTGAAATTTGTGGTTTCAGAATAGTCCTACAAGAAGTTACACAGACAGTCCTCCCAACTATCACACATTTTTCACAGTCCACACTTCTGGACCACATTTAAAGTCTGACTTTTAGTTGTGAGTATCTGGGTCTGGACTAGACCTGGGACATTTTTAGATCTGCCTGACAGATTGTTCTATTCCTCTTTTTTGCCAACACCAGGAGAATGGACCACATGGATTAAGACTACTGTGATTGCACTGAAACACAGCCTTCTGACTATGTGCTTCCAGCTTGATGAAATACTAAAGGCAGTTGTAGAGGTCTCAAGGAAAAAGAGCCCCCTCAACTGCCTGTGCCCTGATTGTTGACCCTGTTGCCAGTGCTTGTGTAGAAGCAGAGAAGGGTCACAGGCTGTGAAAATAAAAAAAAAAAAACTAAAAGAGTGAAAACGGCTTAGATTGGATTCTTCTGTTCCATTTATGTCCCTTTCTGCCACATTATGTTCATAGGGGTCATGGTAGCAATGTGGATTGTGACAGAGAGCAGGAGCATTGCATTCCTTCTTCCACTGCTTCCAAAAAGTGCTAAAATACATTAATGACTTATACCATGGTCTCTACAGTAATATTATAAATCACTGTATATTTAGAACTGTTACACCTGAGATGCTAATGGTTTCTATTTCAAAGCACATTAAAACCTACAGCAGTGATGTTCGTGGCAGCCTGGACTTCAGTAAGCTCATATTACATTTATAACTACAGCCTTCCTTTTGTTTCCTTTTTTGTATAGCATATGCTTGACATTTTATTTTTATATTATGGTTCAGAAAGTCTTTTAGTGAAGCCTCATGGCTAATTCTGGGGAACTGAAGATATCCAAACATTACACACCAAACTGCGCCAGCCACCTGCTACATCTACATGACAGAAGCAGGGAGGTGGTATCAGCCTGGATTTGATACTTGCCTTTTGTAACCAGCATGTGAGAATCTGAAGAAACACTGATATGGTTTATGAGTGTATAATATGTCAGCAGTCTCTCCTGGGCAGAAATGTCAGCTCTGTTTATGAATGTAGGTTCAAATGTTGGTTATAATAGCATGGTTGGTATTGCTACCTCAGAGATGAACTCTGATCAAACCTTTTGTGGTTTCTAGTTGCAGCTAATTTGTGTTCCCTTCTCTTTCTCAAAGTCTTGGGAGAGGACAGGTGTGGGATTCTCTACAATACTTAGCAGTTACAATAACATTTATATGAGAGGGGAGATGTTTATTAAATAAAGTGCTACCACTGCAGCAGCACCTATGTAAACAAAACCCCCAGCATGCCAGGAGCTGCATGAGTAGGTGTCTGACAACAGTGACTGTCTCCAGGGAGCTCTCAGCTCAGCCATGTAAGCAGAAACTAGAGAAAAGACAGGGGAAAAGTCCCTGTGTTGGTTACTGGGAGAGGCAGAATCTGGGAAAAGTAAATCTAGTTCCTCAGATCTTGAGTCCCAGTGTGAGTTTACTGTCACTGGCCAAAGGCAAGCAGCCCCTAATAATTCAAAGAAATTATTCTGTGGTACCCCAAAATAAAACACTCCACTTTTAGGTAATTAAACTCCTGTCTCTTTACTTAAAATTGTAGCCCAACATCAATATAAAATTTGTATTCTGAAATGACAAATTAAACTCTTTTTTTTTAAGGCCACCGAAGCAAAACATTTAGATTTTAGAAATGCCTACATTTTCTCCTCATCTTTTTGATGAAAGCAAGTCTATCAGTTCACAGCTGCATTACAAAGCAGATGTATTTATATTTTATATTGGCCAACAATGCATTCACTCAGGTGTACACTTAGACTTCCATTATCTGAAGTGAAATAAATTAAATGAAACATTACATTTAACTTTTTTAACTGCATGGTATAGGGTAAGAATCAGAAAATCATAGAATGGTTTAAGTTGGAAAGGATTTTAAAGATCATCTGCTTCCATATTGTTGCTCAAAACCCTATCCAACCTGATTTTAAACAGTTCCGGGGATGGGCAACCACAGCTTCTCTGGGCAACCTGTTCCAGTGACTCACCACTGTCATAGTGATGAATTTCTTCCTACTATCTAATGGAAACCTACCTTCTTTCAGTTTAAAGCCTTTCTCCCTTGTCCTATCATTACATGCCCTCCCTCTCCAGCTCTTTTGAAGGCCCCCTTAGGTACTGAAAGGCTGTTATAATGTCTCCCTGGAGCCTTCCCACCTTCAGGCTGAACAATCCCAGTTATCTCAGTCTATATTCATAGGAGAGGTTCTTCAGCCCTCTAAGCATCTTTTTGTCCTCTTTTGGATCTGCTCCAACAAGTTCACATCCTTCTTATGTTTGAGAACTCAGACCTGGATGCAGTACTCCAAGTGGGATCTCACAAGAAAAGAGCAAAGGGCAAGAATCACCTTTCCTTAACCTGCTGGTCACAATTACTTTGATGCAGCCCAGGATACAGTTGGCTTTCTTGGCCAACAGTCAGCTCGTTACCAGCTTTTTGTCCAACAATATCCCCAGGTTCTCCTCAGGTCTGTTCTTGATCTGTTCTCTGTCCAGCCTGTATTTCTGCTTAGGATTGCACTGACCCAGGAGCAGCACCTCACGCTTGATCTTGTTGGACCTCATCAGGTTTGCACGGGCCCATCTCTCAAGCCTGTCAATGTTCCCAGGTGACACTCCTTCCCTCCAGCCTGTCAACTGGACCACTCAGCTTGATGCCATTTGCAAACTTAGAATTATAGAATATCCTGAGTAGGAAGGAATGCCATAGGACCTTCAGAGTCCTTCTCTTGGCTCTGCATAGGACAACCCCAAAAATCACATCCTGAGACTGTTGTCCAAATGCTTCTTGAACTCTGGTGGGCCTGGTGCTGTGACCACTTCCCTGGGGAGCCTGTTCCAGTGACTGACAAGCCATTAGGTGAAGAATCTTTTCCTGATATCCAAACCAAACCTGCTCAACACCAATTCAGGCCATTCTCTCAGGTTGTGTCACTGGTCACCATAGAGAAGAGATTGGTGCCTGCCCTTCCACTTCTCATGAGGAAGCTGTAGGCCACAAGGAGATCTCCCCTCAGTCTCCTCTTCTCTAGGCTGCTCCCCTCAGCACCTTCTCATATGGTTTCCCGTCTAGACCCTTCATCATCTTTGTAGCCCTTCTTTGGGTGCTTGATAATAGCTTTATATCTTTCTTATACTATGACAGGACTTGAGATGAAACCTCAAGATGAGGTACTCAAGGTGGGGCTGAGGTTGCACTCAGTTCCACTGTCCATGTCACTAGCAAAGATGTTAAACATCTCTGGTTCCAATACTGATCCCTGAGGAACACCACTCATCACTGGTCTCTATTTGGACATTGAGCTCTTGATCGTAACACTTTGAGTGTAACCATCCAGCCAATTTTTTATCCAATGCGTGGTCCACACACCAAATCTATGTCTTCCCAATGTAGAGATGCTTTCCATAAGTCCAGGTAGATGTAAGCTGAAATAACCAGTACAACAAAATTACTATGGAGGTGCCCCAAACGAAACCTCCCTAACAATCTAGTAGACTATCTTCATTGCTTGTGTCAGAGAAGATCTGATATACAGACCCAAAAGTTTTTTTAGCAACCCTGTATCTTCATATCAGAGCATGAAGAAACAACATCCACAGACACAGCAAATGCAGGCAAAGTGAAAAAGGTATCCATGTGGTCAAAGGCACTGAGTCAGCAGTGAAGGCTGCATGTAGTTCTCACATAGGGTCTTCAGCTGCTTCCCTTAGTTGTTCCCTGCTTGGTGGATGTTGCATCATGGTTGGGTCATCATTGGCAGCACCAGAGAATTGCTTAGCTCTATGCCATAGCCTGACCTTCACTTGTTCTCACTGAGTCATGACAACTCGACATGAGAAGGATGCTTGATTCAGATGCACCCCTCTGAAGGGACCCCTTGCACTTCATAA
Source organism: Pithys albifrons albifrons (assembly GCF_047495875.1). NCBI lineage: Eukaryota > Metazoa > Chordata > Aves > Passeriformes > Thamnophilidae > Pithys > Pithys albifrons. The sequence continues at coordinate 53,556,276 of NC_092459.1, read as the reverse complement.
GCTGAACCACAGCAGTGTGAAAGTGGCAACTCAGAGTGCTCTGATAAGACACAGGATGCCCAACTACTTTTCTGTTTGTCTCCTTCTCCCCACCAAAGCCTGTCTTACTTCTCAAGATTGTTCTAGAAAGCTGACTGGAGGAAGGGTGAAATTACTGGCTCTAGATCTTTTAATTTTCATCGAAGCTGATTTTCAAATGGCTTATAAAAACATACTTTAAAATATGTATTCAAAGTAATCCAAGAAGACTTCTTTTTAACTCTATGCCTCAAGGTGACTCAAGGCTCCCATGGTCAGCAGAGGGGAAGAAGCAAAGTCTGACAAAAACTGAATGAATTGTTCTGCGATGCAGATAAGGGCTGTAGTCATGGACCCAGCAGCTCTTCTTCAGCTTCTCTGGCATATGCCATGGGACAAAGCCCCCTAGGACATATACACCAGGCTCCCTGGCACCCAGGAGGGACTGCGACCTCTGCTAGATTTCTCCCTTGATAAGGAAGAGGTTTCTGGTGTAGTTCTGTCTCCATGACAGGTCAGAATATAATTAGATAATCAGAACCCTGAGCTTGTGACAAGACTATTTGGGGAAAAGGAGAAGTTTAATACAAAATGACTACAGAAACAGCCTCAGATTGATTAGTGTTTAATGAGTGCAACCATTCAAACACTGGTGTTTTTTCTAGGGGTGAACTAATCCACATTAAGTTACAGAAAATCAGTAGCAACAAGGATGTCAAAGCCCAGAAAGACAGAAAACAGTCAGTTAAGTCCATTTTTTAAGAATTACCTTTTAGTAACTTACTAATTTTAGGTCTTTAAGGGGTTTTATATAAGAGCAGAACAACACAATAGGTAACACTTTCCTTGGTGAAGGGGCACAACTCCCATGTGTAATTGCATGGAAATGAGAACCTGGAGTTAGCAATGGTTTGGGAAGCTACAGCAAGGCAGATAAAGAGCCTCAAACTCTTCTGTCCTAGTTCAGCAAGTCAGGACCATTTTATCACTCTGTGTGTGTGTGATCAAAGCTGTGTATTCTAACCCTCTATGTAATTTCTCATGAACTGTTAAAAATGGACCATTTGCAACAGCTGCCCATGGCACACCCAACCCCTCAGGATGTAAGCTGGGTGTGAAAGAAGTCTGTGAGATAGGAGCTGTGATAACTCCTCTCCAGGAAGTTGTTAGCACCTCCACAGCAGCCTGAGGGGGCGTGTCTGCTAATGGTCCATCAATGATTCCAAATACCCCATGACTCACAGAGTTAAATCACCTATTGTGGAAGTCCTTGCCCTGGGGGAGGTACTAGGTGTTTCCACCTGAACCTGAGGGTATATAATCTTGGGGTTTGGGACCTCTAGAACCCACTTGTTGGATCCAGAGGAGGACTAGAATCTCGACAGGAGGAGACCACCACTCTCAACCAGACTGCAACCACCATCTGCATCAACAGGTTTTTTCCCTTCCTTTTACTTTGGACTCGGGAACCACTTGTGGCTCAGCACAGGGGTCAACAAACACCATTGTGTTTGTGCCCCAGGGGGTTGTGTTATATTTCTGGATTTTGTGAGTTAAACCCAATCTCTCTTTGTGCCATTGTATTTATTGTAATATTTTTATTAAATTGTAACTCTGACTTACAATCTCTTTTGTGTTGAGTTCATTTCTCCTGATAGTTTACCTTTAAACCAGCACATCTTCCAATTGGGTATATAGTATACTGCAGTGTAAACAGGAACCAACTTATATCAGGTAAAAAGCAATAGAAAAGCATATGAAGAATAACAGCTGCCAGATTGACAGTAGTTCAGGCATTGACTGGGCTGTCAGCACAGCTGTACATGACTAAGTCAGGATCTGAAGAGATCCAGAGGTTTAGGTGAGGAATGCCTAGGCTGTGAGGCATGACAGGCTCATGGGCAGTTTGAGGGGAAATCCGAAAGGTCAAATGAGACTTTCAGAGTGACTGTGTTATCCTGGATCTTCTGAGACTTCTTAATCCTTTATCAAGGGTGGAAAATACCTTGTTGCAGGACTTAAAACTTACACTCTCAATTCTATTTGGAAGCCAACTTCCCATCTAGCCATACAGGTAAGCAATGTTATCTCCTTCTGTGTTCATAACATCAGATGATATGTCTTGCCTGTGAACTTCAACCTTTCCCTGGGTTCCAGAAACAGCTGGTAGATCTTCTGTATTCTGGTTAGATGTAGATTTAGGAATAATAGTGCTAAGGACCAGTTTTAGACAGTACCCTCTGCAATATGCTCTATGACAGCCAATGCACATGTGGAGTGCCACAGCTGTCATGTTTCCACGCAATAGTTTAAGTGGGAGAACTAGGCAATAGCACCAGTAAAAAGAGGGGATAAGCACCAAGGTGCTGCTTGCACCAGGTACTGCAGCAGCCCTCTACATCACTGAGTGGGCTCATATTGAACATGCTGCGAAGGGAGGGTTTCAGATGGCTGCTATGTGACCTGGCTCTGTGCAGCAGTGTGGGCTTGGGTGTGAAGCAGAGCACAGGTGTCAAATACAAAGGCTTCATCTAACTCACCAAGTGAATTTCATCCGTCTTCATGCCAGAGGCTCTCCAATGATGACAGCAACCCCAAATGTCTCTGCTCGACCGCTCCTATGGCAGCCTCTGAGTAATACTGATAATCCAGTCAACATCTTCCAGAAATCAATGTATTATCAGCCAGATGAAGCTTTTATCTGGGTTTTCTGGCAAGGCAGCAGCCTGCTCTGGGAGCAGTGTGGCTTCTCCAGTGCACAGGTTCAAATTTTAACTGTGTGAGCCATTTATCTGAATCCTGTTCATCTTCCCCGTAAATAAGGGAATCTGAGGAGTTTGTCTCCAGTTTCTCCAGTGATATCAAGTTATACAAATGTGCTTGCTGCGATTAATAGCTTGCCATCTTTACTGTTTGAAACATAGTCAGTTTGTGTAACAATATGGATGAATTTGGGTATCCAGTCCAACATACCCTGATCGCCTGTGGATAAAGATCTTATTGCTGTTAAAATATGGGAACTGTCTCTTCAAAAGACCTTTCAGAATCACAGCAGTTTATAAGGATACCACAATGCAATTCAGCATTTCCAAGAATTACTTTTGTTTTCTTTAGAATAGAAAGGACTTTTTTTTAAGGTTGGGGTTTTTTTCTGTTTCTGACTAAACAGAAATATTTCTATTTTTATACTTTAAAATAAGCATTCTGGGGGAGGGCCGGGGGGGAGGGGGAGGGGGGAGGCGGGCGCGGTTGTTTGTTTTTTTGTGTTTTGTTTTGTTGTTGTTTTTCCCCCCCTCTAAGTGTTGGCCTGACCTTCTAACTTCAGCAGGAGCCTGGGAGAGTGTCTTAGTACCTTGCTGAAAAGACTAAGCTTCCTGCCCAGAGCTTCATCCTCCCCAGAGCTGAGTCCGGCCACTGTGCCCCAGAATGCAGCCACAGACACTAGGGAATGTATACCTTGGCAAAGCTGAGTGCAGAGGAAACTATCAAACATTCAGAGCAATTGTTGACAATTTCCAGTCACCACTAATTGCTTGGGGCTTTCTTGGACCCCTGCCACATCTATACATTTGTGTCCTTAATCACTAGGTACCCTTTGGATAATATGTCACACCTGGGATATAAGATAATTTATCACTTGCAGATGGATTAGCATCACAGCTCGGTTAGATAAATTTTACTTTAGCCTCGGTCCCAGAGGCCCTTTTTTTATAGCACAGTTTTATCCATTAAAATTATGACTTCCAAAATTCTGTTGTATTTTATGGCTTCCATGAGATATTTATGACTCTTACTGTTTAACTGGACATTTCTAAAGATTTACTGAAGAAATAATTCAAGCAAATAGCTCAGAAGAGGTATTGCCAATAGTTCACAGTTAGGTTTGATGTTGTTAAAAGACACGCTGTTTTCAGTGTGCATATGTAAAAATGGAGTCTTAATGCATTATATGAAATGCCACTAAATATCTATGCAAAAAACTCTATCCATATGGACTACTTCTAGACAAATTCCAAATACTGAGTTTTAATCTTCCAAACTATCTCCTTTTCCAATTCTTTGCTTTTCTACAAACTGTGAGAGATGAAAGCAAAGGCCAATTAAAAAGAATTCTTAGAGTCAGGCACTTCCACAGTCTGTGAGGTGGGACATATGAGAGGTGTTTCTCTTTTCCTAATCATTTAGTTTTGTCCTAATTGGGGTAATGCTATGGGTGGTCAGGGGCCCAAAAGATAGAGCTCAGGTTGCACTTTGACAGAGACAGTAGAGGCTTAACTTGCTGCAAGGAGAAAACTGAGCTCTGCCTTTTTGATCCTTTTAGGACTAGAACTGGTCCTCTGTCTTATACTATAGAAAGTCTGAGGATTAGAAAAGTAGTCTCCATGGCTTACACCTTGTCTCTGTGATAAGTGACTGATGCTGTCAGGCAACTGTAACACACTTCCTAGCTTTTTTAGTCTTTGAGGTGAGAGTGAAGTCTTTTAAAGCACTGCAGCACAGGAGCAGCAAGCCCTCTTGTTAGCATGCCAGCTTCCACACTTCCAGTGTGCACCTATTTTATAACCTTCAACATCCTGCTCCTTTGGGAAGCTGAGCCAATCCCTATGGAAGATTTCCAAACGCCTTGCTGGTAATGGGACATTGGGTGATAGAGGTGCTGGGCTCAATGAGTCACAGAGCAGCAAGAGGTAAAAATCAGACTTACCCAACTAGGCTTGCAACACAGACTTTGTATTAGAAATCAGATTCCTAATTACTTCTGAAATTTGACAAAAATTACTCTTCGAAACATGGAAGTCACAGCAGCAACAATAAATTTCACTAATTAATGTAATTCAAGACAAATGACCAAATCCCTCCCTGCAGCTAGTTCTTCAATACATTTTACAGCATTACAAATTATTCCCAGTGAGTTACCTTGTATGTGTGAAAGGTCTGAATATGAATCCCCACAAATGCTTAAAGTAACTGATTCCAAGAGGATTTATCTGTCTGCAGGAGCAAATTCAAGGAAGACTCTGAGTTTGACTGTTAGTTAAAGGTAGTCTGTCTTCATCTGTTGGGAGAGAGATAAATGTACATGCAAAAGATATCCTGATTGCATGTTGCCTCAGGTCCAGCTTAGTAATGGCTCATTTTGGTTCTAACATCTCTAGCTTTGTCAAGGAACGTTAGGCAATGGCAGAGTCGCTGCAGAAGAAGAGGTTTAAATTAAAATAATGTGATTTAAGATTGACATGGGTCTTGGACTGTCCTTTACACATGGCAAATTTCATCCTTTGAATTTCTTTCCTCCCCTTTCCTCCCCTCTCTGTCCCAAAATATTCTCCTTTTCCCTTCGGTAGTCTCCCCTGGTGAATTCACTCTATGGAGTTTTGTAACAGAACTAAAAAAAACCCCCAAGAAACAGACACACTATTGTATGCTCAAGCTCATGCAGGATTCTAAAACTAATCTTTGTTCTGGCAAATCTCATGCAGCATTGACTGCTTTGCTGGCTACTTCCTTCATCATGTGGAAAATGCATTTTACTGACTACCAATTAGAAGAGCCAAACAGTGGCTTTGTCAGTATTACATGGTAACCATTACCTTTGAAATTGCATAGTGACTGATGTACAGTATGATGTAATGACAGGTTAAATAAATGCATACTAATTTGTCCTGCTAAAAGAAAGAAATGTCAGCACATTAACACAATTGCAGGTTATTTTATATGATTATACATGAAGCAAAGGTATACATTTATCATAAATGTTATGTGTAGCTGCTATGTTTCAACTTTTAAAAATTCTTTTTCACCTTTAGAATGTTTAGAGATGTATAATCTCTCTGCACTCTTGCTAACAGTGTTTGCAGAAGAAACATTTCAAAATGTGTTAATATGTTGGTGTTCCCTATTTATAAGACCAGAAATGAGTTTTTTCTTTTTTTTGTTTGAAAAAATGCTATCTTAGAAATTTTTCTTTGCTCATTGGAAACTCAATGTAAAAGAAAAAAATATTAGAAAATTAGTGTGAGGTAATTTATTTACCAAAACATACTTCATATGGTTACAAAAAAAAGGACATCTTGATAAGAAAAATAATTGGTAGTCTGGGAATTAATCTAAGTGAAGTTTCACATATGGAAAAATAAAAGTAAAATTAAGGCCAGAAAATGAAAAAAACCCCAATAAGTACTGTTAGGAGTAAAACTTGGAGGTCTTCAGTTCTGTGCAGAGACCACTAACTCAGGAACCCAAATGAAGAGCATGAAAGGGATGTAGTGATGTTACCCTGAGCCTGTTGCCAAAGGGTTTTAGTTCTGATTTTCACATTTTGTAGATTTTAGGAACACAGCAGTTGTAGATTTTTAGAGGGTTAATATTTCTAACAGTTTAATGCCTTTCTATCACTACCCCTGTCCCAGAACAGGGAGCTCAAATTCCTCTAGTTAATTAATCTTGTTTAGACTCCTTTCCAAAGTAGAGCTGAAGGATATCAGAAGGTCTACAAAACAAAACATAAACACAGGTCAAAGTGACCCAGAAGTCAAAACTGGATGAGCTCCAAGAGACCTTTGTGTGCCCGAGGAAGAAGAATTGATGAAGACAGAGAGTCTTGACGACCCCAGACCCAATTCCAGGGGTTGGTCCAGGGGTGGGACTGGGGCTGGACTGAGAAATGTGTAAAGCAATGATTGGAGGGATCTTATTATAAAAGCCATGGAAACAAGAACTAGGACACATGCATGTCATCACGTATTCCTGTGGGCTGTAGGCCCTGTGATATTAAAGGACCTTTACTTTTTATCTTACCCTACACTAACGCGCTCAGAGTCCTGTTTTTAGGGGAAGGGTCATTTCACGGCATCAGCCAGAAAGATCAAGTAGTCACAAAACAAATTTTCTCTGCATTCATATTTCAGTTTGGGTATTTGGATTAGTTTTCCTCCTAGATCATTGAAAGACTGGATTTCCCAGTTCACAACCTATAGATAGGACTGCCACTACCACAACACCAAAATGTCAGGAAAGGACAGGGTTACAGTTATCTGCTTTGGATTTGGCAGGTCCAGAAGAAAGGAAATTCAGCAATTTGAAATATTTTTTGTGCCAGGAAAATCCATGCCTGAAATCTTTCAGATCTGTTCCCCCACACAATCACTTACCTCTTTCCTGTATCTAAATTCACCTTTGAAGATTTCCTCTTCTCTCTAAAATTGATGTGTCTTTCCTTCTGTTCTCCAGATTATGTTTCTCCTAAGTATTTTAACATTTCAAGTTCTTACTTTAGGATGTTTTCTCTTTCCTTGAAACAGCCTGATTTTGCTTTGCAATTCACAGACTTTTAATGCTACCAAGTTCTGGGGCAATTAACAATTTATAGAGGAAGAATATTATTTTTCCCTATGTGAGGAAATTCACAATCATTTAGAGTTGTAATTTAGCTTTTACATAATCAATATGTAAATCTTCTATGGAAATGTTCTTTCTTGCAAATGCAGTGATTTCTGGGAGTGTTTCTGCTTTTTATAGATTTAAATAATAATTTTACATATTTATATATTAATAATAGTAACAATTTTGTAATACAGAGGAAAAGGAAAGGAAGTGACAATATAATTTTAAAACCTGTTGAGATAGAATTGAAGGTAAGCTTTTGATTACATACAATTCCTGCACAGGTAGACAGAGAATGGCTCAGGCTTGAGAATGGTTGGAAATCTTTCCTCTCTAGCTGGAAGTTTGAAATGTTCCCATTTTGGTGGAAGGGGTACCCAAGCTGAGAAGTTATACCCCTGTTGTTATATTCCTATAGCCTTATCTTCTTACAAGTCCCAGAGTTAAGTTTTGTTATTTCAGTCTGACTATGTAAAAGTGAGGAGGCTAAATGTGATTTTATGCCAAATTACAGAAGTCATAGAAAAAATGCAAAAGCATTCTGGTTGTGTTTGTTGTCTGCATGGCAAGAAAACAAACAGAATGAAACTAAATGCTTTGCTTTGGCAGGTGCCAAAATGCTCCTGTTGCACAGAGAGGCTTGTGGTGTGGGGGAATCCAAGTACACCCACAGGAAAAGTTGCATGAAAACAGCATCCATTAGGTTGGCCTGTGAAAAGATAGCTCCAGAGGAATCAGTCTTCTGGTACCATCTCTGCTGCTACTGCCATCCAGAAAAACTGGCTTCACACACAGAGGTAAGAAGTAGCATTGACCATGATAGAAATGTAGTGAGAAGAGATGAGGGAACAAAATCTAGAAGGTAGAAGACCAAGGAGAAGCAGTTGCTTGAGTAAGAGGTAATTATGTTGTTTTTACGCCTAAGTTCTTATAATAACATCTTAAAATTAGAAAATTACTGTGCCCTTGTCAAAGGGTTCCTACAGGGAATTTTTCTCACCCTATCAACACAAAGGTTTTGGGAGTTGAAGTGCCAGGACTGAGAACAAAGGAGTGGTTGATGGCTCTGAGAACAAAGGAGTAGTTGAATGGTGGGGCGGAGGTGAGAAAACAGACTCAATGCACCTGGGAGGGGGAGAGGCTTTTCATAAGTGCTGGCTTCACTTCATTTTGGGCAGCTGCTAGGGGAGAGCCACTGTTTGCTAAGCTGGTGAGAGCTCCTTCTGGCTTGGCTCTTCGCCATCCCCCACTGCTCCATCTCTGGGCACCCTTACGTACCTGAGCTCCAGAGGGAGAGAGACAGGAGAGAGAGAGGAGGGTCACAGCTGGTTTGGGCCACACTACAGACCTTTTTCCTGGGGACCGACTTCAACTGCAAGGAGATTTCTGGGAATTACCACCAATCCTCAACTCCCAGCATCTCCTTCTTTTGAACAAAGGACAAAGAGAGAAAGTCTGCTATTCCCCCATGGGAAAGTCTCCATCCTGCACCACATGAGTCCTACACCCCCCTTGTCTCCGCCTCTCTGGGAAAAGACTGAGAATTCACCTCGCAGCCAGCCAAGGTGTGACACTGACACTGTCCATAAATATAACTGTACCAGGAGGAGCATACAGTTTTTGAGAGCTGTGTTTTTTTGGTGCTGGAGGAGTAGTTTTCTCTGGTCTGTTTATAGATATATCTATATATATATCTCTAACAGTTAAGAACAGTTATCCTTCTTATATACATTTTCTAATTAAAAGTTTTGTTTTTTCATTTTTTTAATTTATTAAGGGGTAACATGGTTATTGAGGACAAATCATCTCCTCTGGTTTTGGTAAACATTTTGGTTTCTCTCAAACTAAGACAGCCCTGTCATCCTGAGTACAGTAATATTGTTTTTCACATCTTTATGAAGACATATGAACCTTGGGAATCTCATCCATTATCTACATTCTCTCAGCTATCTAGGACTAAAACATGAAGGAAGCAGTGAAATGTAATCATGTCTGCAGGACATAACCTTTTTCTGATTCATAATAAAGAGCAAGGTTATGTTCTTATGCAGAAGGAATGAGTTCCTCTTTCTTTCCAAACATACAGGAGATGTTAGAAGCTGTTAGAAACCTAGAGAACCTAGGTTTTCTAGGATTTCAGCTACAGAACAGCAGTATTATATGAGCAATCTTCAAATACTCATGTCTGGTAAGACTTCAGAACTGATTACCCAGTATACCTTCCATACATGGATGTAGCTATTATTTTTGTATGATTGCAATGCAAATACATGATCCATCTGTCCTCCAAACTGAGAGTTTAATTATACTGTTTCCAGGGAGGAGCAATTGCCTAGATTGACACACAATCTCAACAAATTCTACTAGCTATGTAAAGTTACTTAACTGCAACCAGTTATTCAGCAATATTTTTCTCTAATTTCAGCTTACTGTCATAAGTATTATAGAATTATATGGTTATTTCACCTTATAAAAGAAAGTTAACTACAAAGATTCAGAGCTTGCTCTACAGGTACTGCATAACTTTAAGCAGAAGGACAACCTTAGATAGAGTCACTGTGGCTTTCCCTGGGCTTGATGCTAAACAGGGCTGGGGCAAAACAATGCGCTATGTGCCAAATTTCTAAATGGCCTTTGAATCTAAACAGGGAAAGTTTATCTTATTTTGAAATGTTAGCTTACTTAAATGCATTGATCTCCATATACAGATGTGAGCACAATTTGGTCCATTTCCAATTGGAAACAACAGGGGGACAAAAAATGAGGATAAAAAAGGAACAATAGAAAGTGCATGGTTTAGACTATCTATATATATGTATGAGCACATTTCTAACTTGAACTAGATTTCTATTTAAATTCTTTCATCTTTGAAAAAAAAAGTGTTTAAATTACAGAGGGAAAGCACCCCCAAGCTTGCCACGGGATTTGTGAGTGCTGCCAGTGCCATTGCCTAGGAAGTGCACCATGCCTCAAGCTGCTCAGAGACTGCAGGTGGTCATGGTGCTGCAAGATGCTTAGGGCTTCAGTGATAGAGCCCCTTCTCTGTCCCTGAACTAGAGAAGACACAGGCAGCTGCATGTCTAGCTATCTCCAGCTGTCTGCCAGTGATGGGAGGGCTTTCCTGCTGCAGAGCTGGTAGGTAATTCTATCTCCACGCTGGATCAGGCCCAGGCAGCATGTTATGTTAAATTACACTTGCATTTTTTTACTGTATGATCTACTGTTTGGGGAGACTGGAGTGATAGCACTGTCAGTCTTCGCTCTGGCACACCGGTGTGGATGGGGGCTGGAGGTGTTTCTGACAAAAAGGGAAGAATGTTTTCTCTCAGGTCTCATTCTCTCTCCTTGCCACTCCTTCCATATGCAGCAGTCACAGGAACAGATAGCTGGAGGCCCAAACGCCCTTCCAACACAATAGACTCTCCACAGGAAATGGTTGTTGTTGCTACTTCAACTTCAAGCTCTTGCGTCAGAAAAGCTAGAGCTATCAACGGTTATTTTTTAAAATGCTGCATATATAGCCCTAGAAAATCCCAAATACGACAAAACATTTCAGACCTAGCACATGGGTGCTGCAGCACTCCAGACCACTAATTGCTCGTCACCAAAGTAAAGATTAATTGGTAGGTAAATAAGTCAATACTGAATGGGGTACAAGAAGGCAAAGTCAGGCTGTTCCAGCTGTATATATGGGGATGTAGCACAAATATGTGAGAAGTATGAATACACTTGCATATGACTCTTCAGAAAGGCTCAGATGGTTATTCAAGACAAATTATTTTAGAAAATTGCACTTCGATGAACACAGACAAAGGGTACAGACATCATTTGGGACACTGCTTTCTAACAGTGATCACCTACTCTTTAAGGACAGCATCCCCACTCAACTTTTCCTCAACAGTGTAAATTTTCAAGACACACATAATTGTCTATAGTACTCAAAGTTTTATGGAAAGAATCCTACTAAAATGCTAGATCTGAAGTATTCAGTGCTATACGACATAAAATAGGAAACGTACACAAGTCTCTGTTCTCTTTCTATCAGATGGTAAGGCCAAAACCCAAGCATGCTCTAATGAATAGCAGACAACATCAATCAATGTACTTTTCTGTAGTGGTTTAGGCAGCTAAACACCTCAGTCGTTCCTTCACTCTCCCTGCAGTAGGGAAAAAAGGTAAAATAGGACAGAAAAGGAAAGGAAAATAATAACAATAAAGATATACAATTAATTTTCTTGTGAAATGAAACTTTTTGTATATTTAGAAGACAGATTTTCTTCTTTCCCCTTCAACTGTTTTTGGCCTTGAAATATGATAATGGTAAACAGCATAGAAGCAGAAAGCACAATCCCATGTCAAAATAGGCCCAACCTGGCAAATTTACATGCAACTTTGTTGTTTAAAAATATATGGCTGAACCAAATTTTCACTAGTAAGTCACATCTCTGAAGAGTAAAGATAAAAACTGAGAAGCTGGCAAAGGGCAACTCTAAGAGCACAGAAGAATAAGACACTTGAAGGCCATCCCATACAAGATATTGCCAAGAACAGATAAGCCTTGTCATTGAAGGAAACAAGTCCTTTCTTAGCTGCACGTAGTGTCCTCAAATTTCACCCCTGGGGCAACATCCTATAATCTTTCAAGTTACTTATCACAGAACCATAGAAACATTAAGGTTGGAAAAGACCTTTGACATCAAGTCCGACCATCAACCTAACACTGCCAGGTCCACCACTAAGCACCACCTCTACATGTCCTTTTCTTTGAGATGCCAGTCAATTGCCTTTGCGTTTTTGGGCAGCCCATATGTATAGACATTTACCTTATGATCCATAAATATCAGAGAAAGTGGGAATGTCAAGCTGGGTTGAGGGAATTCTGTTCCCCGACATTTTTTTTTTTATTCCTAATATTGTATTTCATTGTGATTTCACTTTTCAAATCAGGAAATATGTAAAACATTAATCTATTAATGATGACCAGCAGAACAACATTCAGATTTGAGGTGGCCAAGGCTCTTGTAAAAATGGAATTTCTGCCTTCTAGATTCCCATGAGACCATTAAAAATTCTGCTAGGAACAAGTAACAAAATGGTGGTATTTACTTTTGTTTCTATTTTCTGAGCTCTGACATTTACAAAATAAAATGCACTTTCTGATAAAACATTATTCTCAAGATAATTGTGGTTTACAGGAAGAATTTAAATTTACAGTCTGTACATTGCTGTCTTGCTACAGTCTCCAGAGCCTGAATATGTGGGCAGATGCAACTATAGCAAGAAACTATCTCCCATTTGTTCTAGAGAAACAATTTCTGACAGGCCAATAACTGCCAATGGCATTTTGAGCCATCACAGAGTGTTGTCTTATGCTTCTTATTCATGACATTTCTATGTCAGTGGTCCCAGCTGGGAGATTGAAAAAAAAAAAGTTGTGTGCCTTCCCAGGAGACACAGGTGAGCATTTTTTGTTGCAGGACATTATGGATGCTAAGAGTTTGCCAGTTCAGGGACAAAGCTATGGAAGCTATGGAGTTCCACAATGAGTCAGTGTCATGAAAAGCAAAACCATTACTTCTGGCTAAAGAAGTCCTTAAACCACAAGCAAAAGAAGGCCATGAGAACACTCTGGAGAAGTATTTCTAGAGCTGTGTTGTCTTATGCTCTACCATGACTCTTGGTGATAGGACACTGGATTGGATGAACCTTTGACTCACTACAGCCATTCTTAGGATATTATATCTTCTTGCTTTCACCATCAGTACTTCCAGAGAGTCCTTGTTGGGGGTAAGAAAACCATTTTGAAAAAAAATATAATACAAACCACCTTGTATCAAGTTTAGACTTGAAAGAACTGGACATATTCAGGAAAAATTCTGAAATACCACTTTGACTGGAATATATAAGTGGTATTTCCTTATTCAGTTTTAAATTTGAATGTGTATGCTATTAAGATGTTCCTTAAACCTTTGTTTTGTTTCACAGATTTCAAAAAATAGGACTATTTGAAACAGAAAACTGTTGGGAAAGAAAGCACCAAAACAGTCCAGAGAGACCAAAAGTGGCTTGTGGCCTTTAACAATTACAGCCTTTCTCTCCCGAGGAAACATGTTGCTCTTATCTTTCTTGCTTGAGAAAACCTCAAGCAGTATTTTATAAGTCAATGTGGTATTTCAAAGCAACATATCTGTTCTTCTGACATTCTGAACTTTAAAACAAGTGAGAATTCATCTCCATTTTTCTAACAGCAGCTGATGTGAATAGTTTAGGACTGCGCCGAAGACTGCCACCAAAACTGGAGAAGAGTAAAGAACATGCACAGAACGGTGTGATCTATTGATTTTTACTCAATGGATACAGCTGTAGACCATCATAAAAAGAAGTCATTTTATTAGATGTCATCATTCTTCTGTGATCCTCACTTCAGACTGAAACTAGCCTGTTCAGTTCCAAAGCGATGGTGTCTCCTATTAATTATGCATGTTAGTTGCAATAAGCACCACCACCCTGCTGCTTCTGCCTCCTGCTACATTAAATCAAAGTGCATAAAATGGTACAGTAATTTTCTCCCAAGACTGTGATCTTCAGAGTTACCCTGAAGAATAGATGAGTGAGCATGAAGGCTGGAAGCAGAAAGCAAGAAGTGGGATAATGTCAAATGCTACATAGGAGCCCAAAAGGAGCTGTAAAACTGTGGTCATTTAAAAGTGCAAATCTGGTTTATTTTTCAAGTATTAAAACCAGACATTGCCTTTGGCAGCAGTTTGGAGAAATGTGTCTAAGCAAATTTCCTTACTGAACCAAAGGATTATTCAACATTACTTAAAGACTTGAAGCTAAGGCCTAACTAGTAATTAGCAAACTTGTTATTGGCATTGGCACTTTCCTCTTCAGAAAGTAGATGTAACAGTAAATATGCAAATGATAAAACTTTCCTTTTTTCATCAGTCTTGAAAGTCATTTTGGGATATTGCTTTATTTTATTTTTTACCATCACGTCATTCACTCTTCGGAGCTCTATTAACATTAATCATCCAAATACAGACAGTCAAACCTAGACAGAAATTTTGGCACAATTGGCATGGAAGAAAGCCATTGAGATTAAATGGTAATCCATAAGGCATGCTATGTAATCCCAAAGATAAATGCACTGGTGGAAGTAATTTTTAGTGATGGTGATGGTTGCCGTTCAGATCTCTTCCGAGTTAACAATTAACTTCTGCTCCTTTGTTATGGAGTTGACAATCTGGAATTCATGGCTTGCCTGGTGATCAGCTGCCTTGAAGAAGGGAAATGAATCCGCTCTTTCTGTGATGCAGGTTTTCTCACATTATATATGGTCTTTCCTGTGGCACTTAGTTTCAGACAGTACTTCAGCCTGACAGTCATTCGAATCCATACCATAACTCAGATAGATACCTCATGACCCTTACCTAGAAACTCTGGAGAAAAAAAAAAGCAAAGAAAGAGGAAAAATTTGATTTGTGGAAGGAATCCGATGAGCCTTAGAGCTCTCCACTTCAGAGGGTCTAAAATAAGCAAATCATATATGATCCCACCTTAAAGAAGTAAAAGTCTTAAATATTCTCACAGCAAAGAATAAGTAATTAATGAAATTCATTAAAAAAAAAACCCTGAAGAATTAAATAACATCCAGCTTTGTGAAAAGCAGTCAACAAAAGAGGTGACCTGAGTATGTTGACCACTCATTTGGAGGTTTCTGAAAATATTTTCCTAGTATATTAGAATACAAACCAAATCTTCTGGAAAGATAGCTATAGTAAATATTTTGTTCTCAGGGCAAAAGGATTTATTTATCAAATTGTCTTTGATGTGCAAAATCAGACTGAAATCTTTCCAATACCCTGTTCAGGGTAGATTTTTCAGGGGAAATCATCTCAGCATCGGCAGGAAATGATGTCTTCCATTCTGGTACCTAAAACACTGAAAACAAGTAGTGAGAGAGTGTGGAATTTATTTAATCTGCTTTAGACTCCTACAAGGTAGATTCTTCATATGAACTAGTGTCTCCCTTTATAATCAGACATGGTTTTTGGCAGAAAGGGGGTGTTTCTGGGACACAATTAACTTGCCATAATTGTATCTCTATGTATGAATGTTTGTGTTAGAATCCATGTCCTTCTTCAAAACTGAGCTGGCACTGAGACTCTAGTGCTAATTTTCAATATGTAGTTACATATCCAGAACCCAGATTTATTTCAAGTCCTCTCTTACCCTAGTTCATGCACAAAAAGTACAAGATTCTGAAATTTTTCTCAGATAAGACCTCATTCTCCACCATGCAGAGAGAAATTCACTACTTTTATTTTGTTGTGTCTTCCTCAGTCTGAAAAAGAATGTAAATAATTAATTCAGATGGAGGCATCTGCTAAACAAACATCTAAACCAAAATCAGACATTTAAGATCTAAATTTTCTCCTTCAGACCTCTATATAAAAAGAATTACCTTCCATGAAACTTTACTGAAGACAATATTACTCCAAACAAGGCACTAGTGAAAGAACAAGATTTTGTCAAAGCTTCAGCTTCATGAACGTTTTCCAACTAGATTACTCTAAAAAGATGTAATTCTACGAGTTGAAAAAATTCATCTGTGTCCTTCCCCTCACACAAACAAAAGTTGCTGTCTATTGAAATACAGGTTAAAATAGTGTATTCTATCACTGGAGGGAAGTATAACATGTTGCGGCAGTGGGGGGAAGGCAGCTATGCTGTACCCTCTGTTTTTTTCATCCTCATAGAAACACCTTTATGAGGGCTGCCTGGCTCATGTGCTGGGAAAAGAGATCAGGCTAGTGCAAAGAATGTTCAAAATAAATGTCCTGCACTGTTCTGCAGAAAGTGTCTTCTTTGCTAATGTTTACTCATTTATTTTTCAGTCATGCAGAATGTAAGAGACAAAACATTACATCCTTTATTTTATTGCCTTTGCAAGTGATATTTTTCTATGTGGTAAAAATGTGTGTTATTGTTTATTTTTAAATTCCTCTGCCAGGCTGACATCATGCTCTGCACATTATGAGAAAAAAATACTGCAGGGATTTTTCTTTCTTTTTCTTACTTTCCAGAGAATGTAGTGTTGCAACTACTGGCAAGTTGAATATACAAACAGTGAATCAGTGCTACCACATTTAACTCCTCATTGGACCATTCATCTCCACAAAATAGGATTTTTTCTTTCTTAAAAGATACTGTTCGTTGAAGGTACTAGACAGCCACCAATGTGATCTCCACTTGAAATATCAGCTCCTAGAAGACCATATTTTCATATGTATACTACCATGCCCCCAAGTTTCCCTGCTTCAGCCTCAGAGAATAAAGAAAACTTGAAGTCTTTAGCTCATAACTCATTCTCCTACCCAACTACTCCCTTCATTTGCCCTGGACTCTCCCTCAGGTCCAGGTACTTTCTCCTGCTCTTTGCTCTCCACAGTCCTGTCTTGCCATTTCTTTTGCCCCTCAGTGTGCCTGATTAGCTTTCCTTTAATTTCAAAACTTGACAACAAAGTTACTGTGTTGGGGGGTGCTTCCTAATTCGAATGTGGACTTCAAAACAGTCTGACTTTTACCGAGTGGCTTTTGTTCATATCAACTAATGTGAAGGAATGAGGAATGAAAGACTTGATGTATTGTTTTTTTCTCTGTAATTGGTTGTAATGTAGTCTTTGATCATTACAAATTCTTCTTTGGGTTGGTTCTTATGTCTCACTTACAAAGGTAAACTTTTTCCATTTTAGATGATGGCATTCCCTGTTTGTTTACCTGAGTTAACCCATAATCTGCTGGGATTATTTCAAGATTATAATAAAGTCTTTAGGAGTCTGTGCTCCACCTCATGTAAACCCAGCTCAAGAAGGTTTTACTTCATTAAGCACCAAAGTGTAAATAAGAGACAAGTTCCTGAGACACTTGAAAGGAAAAACTGATGGGGACAGTGCCAGCAACAAAAACAGCGTCTCAGGGTTATCTTCATCCTACATTGTTGGGATGTCGTCCTGGTTTTGGCCAGGAGAGGGTTAATCTTTGCAGTAGCCAGGAGGGAGCATGGCTAGGACCCAGAGGTTGTTTTATACCACCTCGTGTCATTTTCCAGGAATGGGGGAGGGTGTCTCTTCTGGTCGAGTAAGCATAGCATCAAGTGAGTACTCAGGTGGTGCTGGTTCCTTCTGTTACTGATACTGGAGCTGTTGTGGTTTCTTTTACTTATTCCACTGCTATTTCCAGTAAATTGTTCTTATCTTAAACTGTGATATTTACCTTTTGTGCCTCCAATTCTCCTCTCCATCCTGCCACACAGGGAGGGGGAAGGGAGAGTGAGCAAGCCTTTCCTGGTTTGGAGTGCTTCAGGAGGAACACTAGATTGGGGAATACCTTTCCTAAACTATGTCAGACATCTTCAATGCTGAGTAAACAGGCAGCAAAAAACCTGAGGCTTCTATAGAAATTTGACAGTACCTGCTCCACCCTGCCCACTCTGAGATCAATTGTCCTCTGCTGTTTTTCAGAGAAGTAGCTGTTATAAACACAGACCAAGGGAGAAAAAACTTACTCCTCCCAGTTTTCAACATCTGTATTTATCACTTTAAGAAAGGCTTTAGAAAGAAACTTATCAGTTTGGAATAAGCAATCAAGTCTTGCAATCAGCTCCACAGTTAGTGAGACCATGCACAGGCCCAACAGGCTGGGGAGGGAACCTCTAATGACCTGGCTATAGACCAAGATCAAAAGACATTTACCTTTTATTTCATGTGACATAAAGTTAATGCAATGTTTTACAGGTGGTGTTGAACCAAAACATTGTCTCTGAGCCCCATATGAGAATAAAAAGTCAGAACCTAAAGTCAGAATTAAGCTCTGAAATTTATGGCTGTTTTTATTGGTATGCTGGAGACAACAAAAATCCTAGCTCACTGAGTGTTGGAGGAGAGTTATCTCCCACATCAAGACCTTGACTCTGCATCTTGCTTGTAGCTCAAAGTTTGCTTGCTCATTTCCCACAAGAATTATCTTGGCTTCATCTGTATTGGTAAATTAAAGGTGCTTGCAATAGTTCTTTGGCACTGAGCCCAATCCACATGTGAGAGTTCATGTCGACATCATTAACTGCTCTTGCCCTCCAGAACAGGATGACTGCATCCCAAATGATCCATTTGAAATAATCCTTGGCCCACTGTGGGGGTGCTTGCACAATTGGAAAAGGGCCTGGATAACCCCCTCTGCTAAGATAAGCACGTGGCTGTAAATAGCATGTGTGTGGATTGAACACAGATAACCACTCCAAAATTCGTAGTGTTGAAGAGGTAGATGACCAGAAACTAGAACAAATAGCAACCAAGGAGTTATGAAGAGACTTTTGAAACAAAGAATCAGCTTGAAAGGAAATATAAACTAAGGATCTCAATTTGTAATGGGAAAACAGCAGTAGACATAAGCTGATGTGCCACCTCCAGAGACACCTGCAGCACCCTGACCTCAGGCAGGCAGGACAGATCTGGCTCCTCACAGAGCAGCCAGCACCTACTAAGCCAGACAGGTGACATGGAAGGCCACCCCAGTGGCATGTCCCCACCTGAGGAGGTATCAGTGGGTTGCAGAGAGCAGCAGGGGTAAGTGGGGACAACTGGAGATCCCTCATGGTTGAGCGCTCATCAACATCTTCATGATTTACTTGGGTGCAGGACTGGGAGGGATACTGAGCAAATGTGCAGGTGACACAAAACCGGTAAGAGCTGTTGACTCCCTCAAGGGCAGGGAGGCCCTGCAGAGAGACCTCAACACATCAGAGGACTGGGCAATCATCAATCATACAAAGCTCAAGAAGGGGAAGTGCTGGATTCTGCACCTGGGATTTGACAACCCTGGATGTATGTACAGACTGGAGAATGAGATACTGGGAAGCAGTGACATGGAAAGGAACCTGGGGGTCCTGGTCTATGGCAAGTTGCATGCGAGTCAGCAATGCCCTGGCAGCCAGGAGGGCCAACCGTGTCCTGGGGGGCATCAGGCACAGCATCACCAGTAGGTCAAGGGAGGGGATTGTCCTGCTCTGCTCTGCTCTGCACTGGGGTGGCCCCACCTTGAATATTGTGTGCAGTTTGGGGTGCCACAATATAGGAAAGATATTAAGCTGTTAGAGAGTGTACAAAGGGGAGTAACCAAGATGGTGAAGGGCCTTGAGGGGAAGTTGTATGAGGAGCAGCTGAGGTCACTTGGTCTGTTGAGCCTGGAGAAGATGAGACTGAGGGGAGACCTCATTGCCCCTACAACTGCTATGGAAGCAAAGGGGCAGGCACTGGTCTCTTCTCTGTGGTGACCAGTGACAGAGCCACAGGGAATGGCCTGAAGCTGTGTCAGGAAAGGTTTAGGCTGAGTATTAGGAAAAGGTTCTTCACCCAGAGGGTGGCTGAGCACTGAAACAGGCTCCCCAGGGAATTGTTCACAGCACCAAGCCTGACAAGAGTTCAAGAAGTATTTGGATGGTACTCTCAGGCACAAGGTGGGACTCTTGAGGATGGTCCCACCATGCATGCATGCTAAGGGTTGGACTCAATGATCCTTATGGTTTCCTTCCAACTCAGCACATTCTGTGTTTCAGTGTGCCTGTTTGCATGCGCATGTGTGTTTGAAGTTTCTTGGGATCAGACCTGGAGGAGTGTTGAGAGGTTTGTAGGTGTTTATTAACATGTTAGAAATGTCCAGCACTGTGATTTATCTATTCTATTACTGATAATTTTCTAATGAGAGTGCCAGCATCCTATCTGCAACATGTACATCAGCTCCTCCATTGGAGGTGTTCTTACACTAAATACCAGGAAATAAGTGATGTGTGTAAGAGTAATGTAAGAACTCACATGAATGTAAGAAAACCTGAAGCACCTTTTTGATTAAGTGAAATATAGCAAATGTTGTGGAAAATAGCACAGCATCAGCTGATGTGCAGTTAGAGAGAATTATGTACACTGATCCTTCTCCTTTCTATCCTCACCAGCTGTTTAATGCTGTATTTACATATTTTTATATTAAAATTACAAGTGTCTGTTTGGACCCAGCACCGGTATGATGGTGGCTAGTAGTTCATACCTCTAACTCCACAGGATTTTTGTACTTAGACCTTGCACACTCTGTGCGTGGGAATCCCATCTGACAGTGGTGACACGGAGCCCTTCTAATACAGATAAGAGCAATTTTCATGAAAGCTACTCATGGGGAAAACCAGGTCACCTTGCCTTGGCATCTAGTTCAGTATGTAGTGAGGTGATGGTAAAAAAGAAATCTCTTGACTCTTCTAATGAGAGAGGAGGCAGCATCTTGGAGACACACACACCCTCTGCCCGAAAAGAAGATAAGGTACTCAGTTTGGGTGTTGTGGCAGGCAGGCAGCCTCTTCCTCTGGAGACTCTTGCAGATGTTTTCCCTCCACTAGGCAGGTAGTGGTGCTTGACAAACTGCCTGAACCCTTGGTATGAATTTGTTGCAGGCAGACTGGATCTCAGCTGGTGATTCCTTTGGGTCTGGTCTAACACCTAGTAAAGAAATTGGAAATTATCCCATTTGTTCCACCAAGTTTCACAGCCTTCTTTTTTACATCTGCTTGTCTCCCTTTCTTCTCTCTTGTGATTAATAGAGATTGCACAAGAGGAGTAAATTTTAAATACAAACATTCTCAAATGAAGACCAGAATCTTTTTTTAAGGGGGAGCAAAGACAGTAAAGTGCCTTTTCAGACTACTTCAGTGTCATTTGCTCACTCTTCACCCTCATATATAGGGTGCTGCATAGGTCTGTGCAGAAATCCCCAGACTGTGGCTCCAAAGGAAACATTTGGACTAATAAAGGACTAATATTTGTGGCTGCTTTAATTGCATGTGATTTAGAGTAACAGTCATAAAGTGTAGAACAACAGTCGTAAAGTGTAGCACTATTTTAAATCTGGCTATTCTCAGAAGGGACTCAATGCAGTCTTGGAAAAGCAGGTAGAATGAAAACCATACCTTGCATATAAATTATTGCTCTTTTATGGCATGTAAGACTACAGTAAGATTCCTCTATTGTTTAGGAAACTAAAAATAAAAAATGAGTTCTTAAAATTCTGACATATTAACTAATGTTAAAAACATTATCGCTGAGATTAAACCACTTCACATGTTATCAGTGACTTTATTGTTAAGTCTGCTCTGGTCTATAAGCCTGACCTAAATTCTTTCTACTCGCTTTCTTTATAAATTTAAGGCTAGGTCTACAAGGGAATTTAGGCATGACTTCATCACCCCTAACTCACCCACTCACCAAATGGCCACTGAGGAGTACAGCTCCCATTTAAATTAATGAGGGCTAGGTTTCTAAATAGCTTTCTAAAGGACACAGGTGCCATTGATGAGCCTGGTGTAATTTGCAAAGGGGTGCAAGTCAGAAAATATGCCATGATGATAAAGTTGCAGCTAATTCTTTAAGTTACATCATTCTCAAAAAATAATAGTTAACAAATGTTTCAGACTGTATCTGGAAAAGGACTTGAACTCTTCCTCACATGGCAAATGAGTCAGCTGCGATTCACAAGCAGCCCCTAACTTAGTGTGAGACTAAATTTAATAAGCCAAGTCTTCTTTTTAAACCAATGTATCAAAATCACCACATTTAGTAGTAAGTAGATGTCTCATTCTTTTTGTTTAAATTATGGCCAACAGTGGGGGCACTCAGGTTATATGTTATGCATTAGTCTGTGAACAATCTGCTATCTGGACTATTCCTGTGTTTTAGCAAATGACTGTATACTGAAAAATGCATCAGCCGTCAGACCGCAGTGACCATGATTGAATATAAACACATCATTTGATGAGTGAGCAACTGTCTCATGGGTCAGGCATGGAGGGTAATACTGAATGGCCATCAGACTGGCCGCTGGTTACTAGTGGGTTTCCACAGGGCTCCATCTTAGGTCCTATGCTCTTCAATGTCTTCATAAATGACTTGGACACAGGGATACTAAGTAGGTTTGCAGAGGACACAAAACTGGGGGGAGCTGTTGACTTCTTGGAAGTCAGTAAGGCCCTGCAGAGAGACCTCGACAAATTAGAGACAGATAATCATCAACCATGTGAAGTTTAACAAGAGCAAGTGCCAGATTCTGAACCTGGGGCAGGGCAGCACTGGATATATGTACAGGCTGGGAAATGAGATACTGGAAAGCAGAAAGGAAGCTGGGGGTCCTGGTCTATGGCAAGATGAATACAAGTCAGCAGTGCCCTGGCAGCCAGGAGGGCCAACCTTGTCCTGGGGGGCATCAGGGAAAGCATCACCAGCCAGTCAAGGGAGGGGATTGTCCCACTCTGCTCAGCATTTGGATGGCCTCACCTTGAATATTGTGTGCAGTTTTGAGCATCACAATATAAGAAAGATACTAAGTTATTAGAGAGTGTCTGAAGGAGAGCAATGAAGATGGTGAAGGGCCTTGAGGGGAAGCTGTATAAGGAGCAGCTGAGGGCACTTAATCTATTCATCCTGGAGAAGAGGAGACTGAAGGGAGACCTCACTTCAGTTACAACTTCTTTGTGAGAGGAAAAGGAAGGACAGGTACTGATCTCTTCTCTTTTGGTGACCAGTGACAGGACCTGAGGGAATGGCCTAGTATTGTATCAAGGGAGATTTAGATTAGATATTATTCCACGCAGATTTTATAACCTTTTATGATCTAATTTGGAGTCTTGTATGCAAAAACTGGTATTACTGGGATCATATATCCATCTTCAAGGCATTTTAGTGTCCAAGTTTGGCATTTACATACCTTGCTTTAAATTGCACAGGAAGGTCTGGGGAAGAGCCAGGAACTAAGTATGAAAGTCTACATGTCCTGCAGAATTACCTAACTACTGACCCATTTTGGCTTCTTCCTCAACTGTGGAGGAATATTTATTACAATTTAAAATTCTGTAGTATTGTCTTTCCTGGATTTCTGGGTGGATGCACAATAACAGTTTGTGAGCATCCATTCATCCTACTTTCAGAAAGAGAAATCGCTGACTGTAGATGTCTGGAAATTTTTTTCTGATTTGATTTTGGAGATCTAACTCCTAGATATTTGGTTGGTCAAAGTTTAGCTAGCACTGTCATCTCCAGCTCAGAATCAGAGGTCCCTTCAAAACCTTGGAAAGTTGTGTAGTACAATCCCATCAACACTGGACTTTTTCTTCCTCCTCCCCTGGCTTGTGATTCTTCTTCCAGGAGTTCAGCTGCCTGTTATCCCAGGCTTAGTTTTGATAAAGCCCAGCTGTGCAACCTTAGCTCAAACTTTAAAGAAAATGTTCAGTTATGAGAAAGAGCTATGAGAAAGTAAGTAGACTAGAATCAGCCAAATTATAAGATAAAATTGAAGGCAGAAGTAAGATCATTGGCATGGGTAACAATTGAAGGATTCAAGGAGTAAAACACTGACAAAGTTATAGAATCTTATGGAAAAAGACAGTGAGATGGAAGATGGTAACTTAGAGACACTAAGGACTAGCCTCCTTCCAGAAGCAGCAGCAAAGGCTAATACTTTCCACCTGACAGATGACAGCCTGGCCAACAATGTCCTACTGGGTGTCTTAGCGGGGATGCTGAACATGCTGATGCTTAGCCTTGCACTTAATGCTATTGCTTACTGCCTCATATCCTAGTTATCTCTTATGTGCATTATCCAATGCATGATTGCCTTCTGGATTTTTTGTTGGCTATACCTATCTTTTGAGTTTGTCTCTTCATAAACAGTCAAAGCTGCCTGAATAAAGGGAACTAGGGGACAGAATAACAAGCTGTAAAAACCTGGATCTGTGCTGCTGTACCTTAACATAGATTAATATAGTATTGCACAGGATACAGTTAAATCATTAAAGATATTTTTATAGTTCATGTTTCCTTCCCAGAAACTATTGCCTTTAAGATTTGCTAGTTCTAATGGTTTAGAAATTTGCAGCTGCCTAACTGGAGGCACATACAAGTCTAACCCTGTAACTCAAAGTGTGGGAAGTATCCCAGTGGAGTTCAGTGTTTGAAAAGAAAAATATCAAGACAAACACATCTCTAAGCCAACTTAGCAAAGGAGAGATTATTGAAATATATTCTCTCTTTACTTCTGCTGGCATGGACATTGAAGAACAGAAGGCTAAGAAATAACACTGCTAGCACAGTGTCTGACTGTAAATACCCCTAACACTGGCAATTGAAATATCTCTTGCCATGTGTAAACATCATGTTTACACTTCCACATAACTGTCTGTTGAAGAGTGATGGTACTTCAAGTCTGCATGAGGTCGTTTAGCACTTTTCAAGTTTGGGCATACAACCTAGGAGGTAAAAATTGTGATATATATCAAGAATTATTGACAGCAGAATGTCAAAGCTTTCAAATTTAGAGGTCCCTAAAATTAAGAATCAAAATTTTGTTTCATTATTGTGAAATATTATTCCCCTTTGCTATAGTCAGCAAGAAACAAAATAAAGTAAATTTAGTAACCTGAATGTTAAAAAAGGCAACTTGTGGTTATTGGCATGAATAAACTTGTCAAAATGTTCCCTCCCTTGATGTAGTGACAGCAGCTTTTGGATCTTTGTTAATATTCTGCCTTCCTCAGCGGTTTATTCCTGTATTTATTCAATAGTACTTCCTTTGAGTGTAACTCTGCTTATCTAAAGTAGAAGACGGCAAAAGAGAACACTCTTGAAACTGCATATTAATGTCATGCCTTTTATTTATAAACTTCAGGCTTCCTCAGATTTTTCTTTTATTCCTGTATAAATGTGAACTTTTCAACTTGGATAGTCTGTTAAAGCATTTTTAAAAAAGTACAAAAATTGCCCGTAGAAACATATATCTCCAAGTAATTCATATTTTGGCATATAAAATCCTCAGTTACTTTATAATGGTTACTTTATATTGTTCCCTTTATTAGATTTCTTTCTTCTTTTTTTTTGTCTTTCTCCATTCAACTGATTATGTCCATGGAAACTAGCCCTAATTGTAGCTTTGCAGGCAGGCCATGTTTTCCATCACTGGCACATATTGATGTAAATCACTGGGGAGTAGCATGGGACAGAGCTGCTGTTTTCTGTTATGCTGCAAATCAGAACAAGATTGGTATTTCTGATTTATCATTTTTGCAAGTGGCCTACCAGTTCCCTGCCAGATTATAATGTAATAAATAAAAATATCACCAAAGATATTAGGCTGAGCACTGATCAAAAAAAAAAAAGGATAATCTTTCAAGGAAGATGTTTTGAAGTTTGCACTTACTATAGTAGTCTTCATGACCTAAGTTCATTTTATCC
The DNA here is from genome assembly GCF_047495875.1 of Pithys albifrons albifrons. Lineage (NCBI taxonomy): Eukaryota > Metazoa > Chordata > Aves > Passeriformes > Thamnophilidae > Pithys > Pithys albifrons. The sequence continues at coordinate 53,530,555 of NC_092459.1, read as the reverse complement.
ATAAAAAGCATGAATATTTTTCCTATAGGTGTTGAGATGTACCTATCACCTCTTGGGCTATGATGTGAAGCCCATGGCACCTCTATCCAGGCTGCTGCAGAGATGCATGGACTGTACAGATCGTGAAAGAATGCCTCCAAATCCTGCTTTGCTAAATGGCTCTGTGATGGCTGTAAGACTTGGGAAAGCTGGGACACTCCTAAACAAAAAAGGAGCCTGGGAAAGTCCTTTTTGCTATCAAGATACTACAAGGACTTCCAGAGTTGTGAGGATTGTGCCAGCAGAAACTCAATGGAGGGTCAGCAGCAGCCAAGGGCGGGGGAGCACTTCTCTTTGCACTGCATGGGGGCAAAGGTGGGCAGATTGCCCACACGTGTCTGCGACCTCAGCTCACAGGGAAGAAAGGGCTCTGAGTGAGCTTCTCCTCTCCTGGCCAGCTAGGCAGCTACCTACCACAGAGAGGGATGCTGCGGGCCAGGGAAGGTGAGCCAGAATGCCTGCTTGGGAGCTGGCACTCATTCCCCAGCTGCTGCTGTGCTCGGTGGGAGGACAAGGGAGATTTTGTCTGTCAGTGCTGCCCCAACAGTGGGGCTGAGGTGTGGGCGAGTGCATGGCAGTTGGCCTTGGAGAAACCTCGAAAACACCACAGAGGCAATGATGCTGGGCAGACACCAAGGTCAGTCTCTAACAACTGCTGTTATTCCTTTGCAATTTAGCCCCTGTTTTGATCTGTTGCTTGTGTTAATCACTATTCATTTCTTTGAAACCAAAGGTCCTTGGCAGAAGACAATGTATGTCTCTTATAGTGAGGGGCCATCCCAGTCCTTCTGGGTCGCTGTAAGAATTAAATCAGCCAAAGCGTGAGGATTTCAGATGGCACGCCGATGAGTATGCTTTGCCCAGGCAGATAAGGAGAGCCTTCTGTCAATAATGTTTTGATCTCTGGCCTTTTCCAACACACTCTCTTTGGGAACAAGGTTTTGGAGGGGTAAACTGAAGTTTAAAGCTTCTGTTGTGAAACTCTCTATTGTACTTTTCGGTAGCCTAATATGAAAAAAGGATACTTTAATTATCACTGTTGCCCCTTTTGTGTTAATCCAACATGCACTTGTCTTTGAAGGTTTTGCTGACTTTATGAAAAACTCACTTATACACCAGTGAATTAAAAAAACCCCTTTTTTCCAATTTCAGCCTCTGAGATTTTGAGTCTCCTCTATGTATTCTATAAAACTCATGAATTGCAAGCACCAAAAAGTACAAATGTGTATTAAAATGTGTTTGCATTTATGATTTTTTAATTTTGCTACATCAGACAATGTTAAGCTGACAATAAAGCTAGAAATATAATGTCACAACAGAAGCACTGGAGTTTAACTGTTAGAATACATCAGAGCTCAGGCATATATGCTGTCCTAACAACACTGCTCATTCAATCATGTTTTAGCAGTCTCCCATCAGGAAGCGCTGATTTGTCTAACTCTATTAAGCTTAGATAAGAAAGGTAAATAATATGTCACCCAATATAAGACAACCACTCCAAAATAAGTCTGACATTGGCCAATAATCACTCTAGCATTTTTGTGGCTTTAGAAGCTTTGGAGGCTTTTGAATGGCACAATGGGGGAAAAAAAGAGCAAGAGAATGAACGCCCGCTTGCTGCTTTAACCTATTTGAGATGAATTATTAGGAAGGGCAGCCAACACTTGGGCTAAATGCTAACAGATGTGGTGCCGAGTGTGCCATTTATATGCTGGTGGTTTGCTGTGGAGCAGTAGGAAGTGGCCGCAGTGGGTGGCAATGGAAGTTGGTGTCTGGCCGGTAAGTGGTGGGGGTGGGAGCAGCACAGACCCAGCTTCCCAGAGAAATCCTACCCATTACTGGAACTGGCACTGCAGCTAAATACATGGTTTAGTTTTCTTACCTGATTTCTGCCAGGAAACACCTTGTTACTAGGCACGTCTTTGACAACAACTCTGACCATGAGGCAGGAGAAAGGACCCAGGTCTTTTTCGGGGCGAAAGCAACTCTAAAACTGCTTTGTTGGAGAGGAGCTAGTACAGACCAGCCACCAAAGCCATAAGGGCTGAAGGGAGAGGTTTCCTTCAGCTCATGGGACTCACTCACTTAGGTTGTGATGAAGAAAAAACTTTGCCATTGACATATTTAGGAAAGGTTTTCACAAAGCCACTGATGGGTTTTGGTGTAAGATGAGACTGGTATCCATTAAAAGACAGTCGGGTGTGCTGGGTAGCTGTATGGTATGACAAAAACAGACTAGTTGCTTCACCTTGCAGACATTTGCTAGTTGTTTTCCAGCAGAACTATTTTGCAGCTTTTTGGCACATAAATTACAGTGACATAGCTGTGTGTTGAAACCTGACAAAGTCATAGTAAACTGGTTGAATGCCTTGTGGTGTTCAAAGCTTCACTGAGATGGATAAAAACATTTTCAACACAAAATCTAGTATTGCACAGTGATGTTGGAGGCCAGTCAAGGAGCACAAAAACAATAGCAAAGACCCACAAAAGGAGATGCGACTAACTTGTGAGCAAACTAGAAGACAAAGTTTTCTCAGAAAAAGCCATGGTCAAACATGTAACAAATGAAAGCATTCATAGCAGAAGCTGGTTTCATAAAAGAGCAGAAGATGGTCTGTTGGCCAAGATACTCTGCATATCCTCCCACCTGCCTGATTCACAGAGGGTACGGGAAGGTGTTAGCCAATGGCTGAATTTTTTTCCAGAATCCCACTCTGGAGACTTATCTTCCTGTGTACAAAGAATGCAAGTAATTTCTGTCACCGATCATCACTGATTTTTTCGGTCTTAATAGATACAGTAAAAAGTGTCACTGAGGAAAAGATTTTCATGACTTCTTCCCAGTCTCAGCCCTTTTTAGGTTGGACTATATCCTGCTCTGTACTCTTCTTGGGATGTATATTAAACAATTTATTATTTAATGCCAGTTCTTTGCTCACTGTGTCTTCAAACCTTCATTTGTGGGGTCTAAAAAAACAAAGCATTTGATTTTTGTTCTCTTTTCCTGATTTGACTGCTCAAGTCCATGTTCTCAGGGTCAAACAGTTAATCCTTAGAAGTTGGATTTCTCATCCATTACTCTGGTTTCTTGCCTGACAAATGGACAAGACTGTACTGTAGCCAAAAGGCTCCTAAAGCCAAGGCAACAACATTTTAAAATTATTTTTCACAGCTTGACAAATTTCATAGCTCTTAGAAAGGGAAGCCCTGAAGTGTCTTGTCTGGGAAAGCTGTGGACGGTTCACCAGCAGCAGTCTATAGGTGTAAGTTTGATGGACACCTGTCAGGAATGACATAGGCATTTGGCAGTCATCCGAACATGTCCTGCAGTTCCCACAGGCATCTTTCTTGGCCCAGTGGAGGATCAGGGCCTGCCTCATCTATTAGTGTAGAGGCTACATGGCCATATGGCTATATCTCACTAGCCTGATCCTTCAATTATGTGGAAGTGAGCTTGAAAACTTTTTATTTTATGGAAATCTTAACAGCACTGAACAGGAGGATTTGACTCCTTCTTACAGTGTGACAGATTTTGCTCCAGAGACCACAGGTATTGGATAGGCAGCCTCTACTCCAAGTTCAAGTTTAAGCTGCTCTGAAAACATCTGTTTTAGCTTGACTTTTGCAGGTGGGAATGTCATTCCTACTACTTTTGTGAAATTGCTAACATCAAGTTTGGAATAATCTTGATGCTAGAAACATAATTTTAATGTTGGAAACGCAAATAAACAACTCATGTACTTTAGTGCAGTGAAAGACACTTCAGTGCCTCCCATCCCGGTCAGTCTGGCAAATACATAATTTTTAGACCCATTACCAGACTGAATTTAATCACAGGACAAAACACAACTGCAAACTCCATCTTTACAGGGGCAAAGGCATCAGATTCAACACCCTGTCATTATGAAGCAATGAAGACATCAGGGTCCAAAAGTTATTTTCCAAATGCTATTCCAGAGTTCCCTGCTTTTGATATCAAGTTCATCAAGTCAGCTGGAATGTAAGGGTGCTTATCCTTGCTTAAGGTCATAGTTTCCCATGACCTGGCCTGATCTGAATGTGAGTCTCAGTAACTACAGAAAACAAAAATGATGCCTCTCTGTGCTCACCACTCAGGAATGGGTTTATCCAGACATGTGAAAGAGAGCTGGCAGGGGTGGGGAAAACCCTAAAACCTTCCACTTCAGCAGTGCTGCCTGGTTAGAAACCAGACATTGCTTGAGATGACTAAGCTCAGCCACTTGCACGAACTTTTCCAATAGGCCTGTGTGTTTCAGATGCTAGTCATTTTGGATTTTGGATTTCTTATTTAGACCCTTAGCATTCTTTGCCCAAATTTCTTCAAGCCATCTAGAGTATGTATTTTGTTATATCCCATACATTAACTACAGTTGTAAAATGCTGGTAAAACACTGCAACGTGGGCTGGAAAGGCCACAAGAGAATGTTCTTTAAAATTACAAATTAGTTGGACTGGGATGAGCTTCACATTTAGCTGTTTTGTCTCACTTCTCTCCCTGACTCTGAAGTAAATAGTGAGAAACTTGAATTGCAAAGCTGGCTCCAGACATCTCCAAAATTCAGATAGCTGAAAGCTGGGCTTTTGCCTCTGTTTTTGAAGAGCTGATATAAACCAGTAGACATCCACTGATTTCAAGACTTCTGCTATTGAATTATGCCAGCTGAACTCTGGCCCATTTTGCATCTCATCATTCCTTGCCCCAGTAGGCAGCGAGTGCAGAAGACACACACATCTCCACCATAGCCACCCCACAAAAAAGGCACAGTCCCTAAGGTAATCATTTGAATTTAGGAAATGTTTTTAGAATAGGAGTTTTTTTGGGAGAGGAAAATAATTCAATAAAATGGATGGGTGTGCAGATAAAACTTCTTTGTGTTCAGGAGCAAGGCCCTTATGAGCACATCTCAGTTTAACAGCCAGGGCTATGACACTTATTCCATAAAAGCTGCCTAAATATTTTTGGGCTTCTGCTCAACATTGTTACATTAAGACTTATAAAAAAGTAAAGAGATCTTTTAATTCTTGTTTTCAAATTATACAGAAAAGAGAATTACATTTTCTGACAAAGGCAGAAGACTGAATAAATATGTTTCATTCTTTCCAATGATTTGAAGAGTATTAATCATTGCAATCATGTATCAGCAAGGATTCTCTGTTACTTAAAAATATCTGGTGCATATTCAGTTTTCTGCACTTCTGAACAATTTATTAATTAAACATATATGTCTTTTTTTCCTCATAAGAGATACTGCCTTGGAACTTGCACTGTTACTTCTGAGTAAAACAAATGTATTTTGGACATGGCTTAGACAGTTCCCTTCAAAGTGTTTCATACAATGGAAATGTATATTCCACACAATTACCTAAGGTATTTTCAGTTACAAGGTATTATTTTAACTGTAAGAGATCACATAGGAAATTGGTCACAGAATACAGTACTGAATACATTTTTATTTCCTAAATTTGTCTAGGAAAGAGATTTTTTTGTATTGCTAGATTATATGACACTGCAGTCTATCTTGCATCCCCAATCAGAAAGAAAAGGCAAAAATCTTTGTATATGAAGAAACCAATGTACATTATGAGTAGAGTCAAATCACTACTTTTAGTGTAAATTCACATTTCCAAGTGAAAAGTTGTTGGAGTACATAAAATAAACATCAAAACAAAACTGTTGAGATAATTGGAATAATTAAAAAATACAGTTTCAAGATTCGTAACTGTCTATGTTTCCTCATTGGCAGCTTTGTTTTTAATTGCCAGGGTTTTATTGATTGGCTGAAAAAGTACTTGATGCCTAGTTTTACATCTGTGATATTTTCCCCTATTCCCGGAAATATTTAGTCTTATGTTTCAGTTATAAAATTTATTACAACTCGTTTTTTTCCCAGTTCTTTAGCATAATAAGCCCACTTTCCACAGTGATGTGTTGGATGTCCCAGCCACATAATTGTCACACACTACTTGCACAAAGCACTGCTGTGCAGGAACTCATTCATTGCATGCATATGAAAAGCATTTTCCATGAAGATGAGGTATTGGTAATTAATTCATGAGGCATCAGGTTTCTGTCTTATTTCCTTCACTTGTATTCAGGATAAAAACTTATCACTTCTGTTAGACCTCCTGTATCTATTTAATTATTTTATCATACCCTATGCTCAGTAATATATATATCCTTATATATTTGTCATCTGTTTTCCCTGATATAAGCCGAGTGCTAAAAGGTATTGTACTTTTTCTTTCTCATAACAATTTCAATTAATGGTTACATTATATATATGTATATATAAAAAGAGAGAATAACAAAACATGCTCCCAGAATTAAGTAAAAAGGCCCAATTACATAACACATTTTCTACAAAAATTGCATGCAACCCACACACCTAGCTGCAGATGTCTAGTTTAATAAGCCATCTGTTTTTTTAGTACTTTAGGAATGCTCTGAGGTTAACATCATATGAAAAACAAAAAAAGGTAGAATAAATTTTAGCTGAGCTGTAGCCCTGAGTTCTTGTAGAAGAAACTCTACTGACCTACAAAAGAAGCTGGCAGTCCTTTGTGGGGATATCTACACTTGTTTCAACAGATCTACTGCAGGGATCAATGTGACCCATGGGTTATGCTTTCCATGTAGATATCAGGAACCCTGGAGTGACTTTTGCCATAAGTTCAGATAATATCAGAACAAGATTTCAGCCTGAGGGGGGAAAAGGAAGGGTTGTTGCTGAGTTGGAAACTCTCTCCAAGTTACTGATCAGCTAAAAGTATCCATTGCTTGCAGATAACATAGTGCTCTCCTAGGAAACAGCAAGGATCTGGAGCCACAAATGCTTTTTTTTTTCTTAAAGTCAGTATTCACTGCTCTAATAAAAATAAAATCAAGTCTGATGGAGGCTTTCACTTTAGAATTCAAATTTAATTTTGCTTTCTGTAAAAGATGTATAGCCAAACCCAGTCAGTCCTCCTGGAAGCCTCATTGTATGTCTCTGCTGCATCTATGCAGTGAAGCCACTGCAGGGACTAACTGACCATGGCTTGTTCTAACATTATCAGTATTATGAATCAAATTACTTTTAATTGATTTATTGCATACTTGAATCAATGATTTCACTTATCTCCGTGTACTGAAATGTCCAAGTACCGAAACACTAGCCCATCTGCTAGCAGCAGAGTAGAGGATAGGCAAAGAAGCCTCAGAAAGCCGCAGTAAGAAACCTCAGGGAGAGATGGGGGCTGAATTCCTAGCCCAAATACAGTCAAGGATGAAAAAAAACTCACTGTTACCAAATGGGCTCCAAAGCACAGCTTCTTTCCAGGGGTTAGATATTTAAAACACAGAAGTTCTTTCTTACTAAAATTGAGAGGGAGAAATATTGTCCGTATTTGGAGTAGTCGAGTAATTTGGAGTCCTCATCTGAGAAATGAAGATCAAAATTGCACCTTTAGATTGACTGGAGAAAGGAAAGTAGGTATAGAGCCTCCCAGGTCTTCCAACTTGTTAATTTAGTCACCAGACAATAAAATATTGTGAGGTAAGGGTTTCCCTGCATCTCTTGGATTGATGCTGTTTTTATTTATAAAAGTAATTGGATATCCTCTAGACCAGGAAGCTAAGCCCCACTTCATGTAAGTAGCCTCAGACAGTCTGTAATGCAAGTGAAAAGCTTACAAAAAGAAAAAAGAAGGCTTGTCTATGGTATGGTATGGTATGGTATGGTATGGTATGGTATGGTATGGTATGGTATGGTATGGTATGGTATGGTATGGTATGATGTTGTTATATGTCATGTTATAATGAGGTATTTTACCATAGATTAAGAGGCTGTTATGCTTTAACCCCAGACAGTCACCAAGTACCATCCACCCACTCGCTCCCTCCCCCACCAGTGCGTTTGGAGAGAGAATCAGAAGGGTAAAAGCTAGAAAACTCATGGATTGGGATAAAAACAGTTTAACAGGGAAAGCAAAAGCCCCGTATGCAAGAAAAGTGAAGCAAGGAATTCTTTCATTGCTTCCCATGGGCAGGCAGGTCTTCAGACACCTTCAGGAATCCAGGGCTCTATCACACGTAATGGTTACTTGGGAAGTCAAATGCCATCACTCCAAACATCCACCAATGCTTCCTTCTCCCGCCCACTTGATGTGCTGAGTGTTATGCCATAGGTATGGAATATCCTTTTGGCCACTTGGGGTCAATTGTCCTGGTTGTGTCTCCTCCCAGTTTTCCTTGCATCCTGAAGTTTCCTCCCCAGTGTGGCAGTATGAAAAACATGTAAGGCCTTTGCTCTGTGTAAGCACTGCTCAGCAATAACAAAAGCATCCCTATAGTATCACCACTGTGTTCAGTGTAAATCTTAAACATAGCCCCAGTCAGCACAGAAGTACAAGGCAGTCCAGATGCAAATATGCTCCTAGCAGGTTAAAAGCACAAAGTAGGTGGCAGACAGCCACAATAATACCATCCTGGGGACACCACTGGTTTGCATACAATAAGCTGGGCAAGATGATGCCCCTTAAAAAAGAGTGACTTTTGACCAAAGAAGGAAGAGTTCTCTACTTTCACTCTGAGAAGACCAAAATGTTAAATCTCTCTGTTTCAAATGAAGAAACCAGGTCAGTTTTGAGGAGATGGCTACAGTTCAAACCACTGTGAAGAAGTTAGCGTCTCAGCCTTGACTATGCAAACAACAAGTCAGAGAGTACTTAAAGGAGGTATTTCAGTTTGAGTAGCCTTAATGAACTTTATCCTAGAAGACTTAAGTATTTGGCTGCAGCAATCTCAGAAGCATTAGCAGTTATGTTTAAGAAAAATGAAGGACACAAGGCACTGGAAGGCAAAAAAGTTATATACTTAATTTAAAAATAATGGAAAAGATAGATTATACAGTTTAATTCAAGTATCTAGGAAATATTGGCAGTTATGGGCAGATGTTTTGCAGTATGAATTGAGTAACATACAGTACAGATTCATCAGGGAGGAACAATCTAATTTCACTCCACAAAAACAGTAATAAACTTTTAGGACTCTGTAGTAGCAATAGATACAGAAACATATATCTTGACTGGAGACTTTTGACTCTGTGGTATGCACTAAGCAAGGGGGTTAGGAAATCATAGCCTAGAGAGCCTGTGGAAGATTACGAGATAAATCTTCCCAGAGGTTCATAATTTTTCACACTTCCATAGGAAGAATTGTCCTAGTTCAGCAGGAGGGACCAGTTAACACTGTGTGGGGGTGATCAAAGCTGTGTATTCTACCCCCTCTATTCATTCCCCAAGGACAATGGACCATTAGCAGCAGCTGCCCAGGAAGTCATCAGCACCTTCACACCCAGCCTGAAGGGGTATGGCTGCTAATGGGCCATCAACAGTTCAACAATACCCCCTGGCTCCCAGAGTTAATCACCCATTGTGGGAGTCCCTGCCCAGGGGGAGGGACTGGGTGCTCCCTGAGGGTACATAAGTGGTAGGTAAGAAGACCTCGGGAACTTCTTGTCCGATCCAAAGGAGCAGCAGGACCTTGACAGGAGGAGATCACTGCTCTCGACCAGACAACAGCCATCACCTGCACCAACAGGTTTCTCACTTTTTTTTTTTTGCTTTGGACTTGGGGGGAGCCACACAGGTCTCAGCACAAGGGCTAACAAACCCCTTTGGGTTTGTGCCTGTCTTGGTCTGAGATAAGCAACTGCCAATACCCCCAAGCACAGAGAGAAAAGCCTCCCTCCTAACAACAGGGAAAGGGAGGAAAAGAGAGGGGAAGGAAAAAAAAAACTTCAAACCGCATTTATACTAAAACTACATATATTTTTCACAGAAAGAAAGAGACAATTAGAAGAGAGTACAAATATACACTCACACAAGTCTGCAACAACAAGTTCCCCACCTCAACTTCTTAACGAACACACAAATTCTACTGTCTTAACTACACATTACTTAAGAAAATACTTATTCCCCAGGGAGACAAACTCAAGCAGAAAGGAGAGACCCAGAACAACACATTTTACTTTCCTGAGATACCCTGTGAGCCAGTGGTGGGCCTGGTCCTCTCCATCCCCCCTGGGACAGCATCGTACGTCCTCCCAAGAGGAGGGCTGAGAAGCGACTGCCTTAACCACTCCCACACTGGTTCCTACTTTCCTGGAGATGATGTCATAATGTGGTATGGAATACAAAATTACTGGCTAGCAGAGGTCAGCTGTTAGCCCAGCCCAGCTCAAGTCAGCTGACAGCTTCGGCCTAGTCCAGACTTCAGAGCCCAAATCTAGGCCCACCTAGGTGAACCCATAACAGTGCCCCAGGACACTGGGTTATACTGCTGGGGTTTGTGAGTTGAAAGCAATTTCTCTTTGTATCAGTGTATTTATTGTAATATTATTATTAAATTTTGGCCTCTGACTTATAATCTCTCTCGTGGTGAGTTCCTCTTCCCTGCTGGTTCACCTTTAAACCAGCACAAGAATGAATAAAGAAAGGTTACATTGGACTCTGTCCTGGTCAGGTGCCATTCACTGTTGTTTTAAGTAGGCTGGATGGTTGATAAAACTGAGTTACCACATTTGCAGGGGACATGATAATTAGAAAGAGCATACCTATGCTGGAAGCAGGAGTAAAATTAAAAAAAAATAGAGTAACTGGAGAAATGCTCTAAAATAGGGTCATTATTATTGAAGAAAATAAACAGAAATACCAGTTTCTACACTTTGGTGGAAAAATAATTGCATGGTGTGGAACAATTGGCTAGACAGAAGATCTACAGGGAGGAAAAAAAGGAAGAATTATATTGAATCAGAATATGAACATGTTTATTGAATAAATGTGAATGTCACCCTGAGGGGTATAAACTTGAGTAGAGCCTAGAAGTCATGTGATATGATCCTACATATCACATTCATGTTTGAATGGCCTTTGCTGGAGTCCAGTCTACAGTTGTACTCTAAGGAGGGTGTGGACCTGTAGAAGAGGGGGGTCCAGAAAGAAGAAGCTTGAGTGTCCTGACAGGAACTGGTCTTTTATTACTTCCTGAATGGAAGAAGGTGCTTCCAAGATAAATATTCATGGCAAAGGTATTAAGTGTTGGCAGGTTCCAGAACCTCTTTAACTTGAGCCCTTCAGACAAATATCTGCCATAAATTACATAGTTTGTATAGTTTATTTCTGATATGCTGTAGAAGAGTAGAATATATAATCTTTTGAGTTCCTATGAGGAGGATCTTGAGATTTTACATTGATCTTACTCCATGTAATACCTTGCCAGGTCTGTGTAACAAAGCGGCTGGTGGGGCTGCATCCTGGCTTGACCACACTGCTGAATGTTATGTGTAATTATTAATACAAAAAAAGAAAAGAATAAGAACTCTGACTTCTGCTGGTGCTGTTTTCAGAAGAAGTTAGCAGAATTACAAGCACCTACATATCTGTGCTTCCCCAGTGGAGAAGACATAGATACACAGACAGCTAAACAAGCTCATCAGTCTCCACAGCCCAGACAAGGTTGGTTCTGCTGGACATTGTTCAAACTTAAAGGAACAACTGCAAACCAAAATATTAACTGATTTTAACAGCACTGCTCGGTGATTTGAATAATGTTTCACCACTGGTAGAGATGGATATCCTTTTCAGCCATATACAAACTGCAAAGTTTACCATGGAGTTATGGAAGTTCATCACTCTCAGAAAGAAGGAGCAATGGCAGTTGCATATGGAAAGCTGTTTATGAAGATTACACAAAGCCATCAAACAGAATCTGGAGTTTAAAAGTATGTGTTCGCTGCTCGGAATAAGTGAAGAGATATAGGCTCTACATAACTGGAGGGAGACACTGCAGGAATGAACCCAGGAGGAGGGATTCTTTACAGTCACCAATTCAACAGTGGTCCTAGGCAAGACTATTAGAAGAAATAGGCTATCCTATTTTGTGTGCAGTGGGTTTTTTGAACCTGTTAACCCTGTATAAAATACAACAACATTAGTTTCTGTTTGAAGATATTAAGAGATGACAAATCCACTGCTTCTTTTGTAATTTTCTCTAATGTTTTAACATTCCCTTCCCCTGGGAAGGGAAAAAACCAACCCATTCCAAACAAACCAAATCAAACCAAACCAACCAAATAACACCTCCCTTCCCCCTTGTCTGCAGTATTTCCAGTCTGAATTTTTGTGGATTTAATTTTCAGCTCTTTTTTATTTTTTCAGTAGATTAAAAACCCCTTGAGTGACCAATTTTCTTTTTTTTTCTTTTCTTTTTTTTTTCAAAGCATGGATAAATCCTTCTGTTTTTCTCCTTGATAAGTAAAGTCCCAGTCTTTCTGGTGGCTCTTTTTATTGCATTCTCTCCAAGTTCCTGATATCCTCTAAAATCTATAGTTACCAGAACTGGATATGATGCTATAGCATCTTTCTGCCAGTGCTGAATACAAAAGTTAATTTACCTCTCAACTCCTACTCACTGATTTGTTTATTCAGCTATGAAATGCGGAGAGATGAAGTGACCTCTTGCATCAGGGGTCTGGTTCCCTGCTATTTGAATTGCCTAACCACTTAGAAGAACTAGAACTGCTGCACTGGGTCCAGCCAAAAGTCCATGAAGGCCACTACCATGCCTCTGGCAGTAGCTACTCACATAGACTTAAGGAAAACCAGAACAAGTTTACAGGGATATTTTCCCCAGTATATTTCACAGTTTTCATCACTTTACAGTTCAATAACCACTTGAATTAAAAGCTGTACCTTTGTTCTTAATAACTCTTGATGGATTTTTCCCCATTAACTTATCTAATCTGATACTTGCTAGTCCTTGGACTGTGAAAAATAGTGAATAATCATTCACTGTTCATCTTCTCCATACTCTTCAAGACATTTTATTTCTCTGTCATATAACCCTTTAAGATTTTCTTTTCCAAGACAAGTACTTTAAGTCTGGCTCACTCCATAGAAGTCAAGACCAAATTTTGCAAATCATAATTTCTAACATATTTTTGTCTTTCTATTCTTTTATTTTTTAAAAGAAGACAAAGAACTGCACATAGGCCTCAGGACGTCAGTTCTATTTTTAATTTGTTTGTCCTGGTAAGAGAGTTCTGCAAAAGGACTCAGCACCAATACTCAGTTACCTTAATTAGGTATTTAAATAAGCTGGTCATATTTCAAGGACTATTGAGTACCACACTGCCTTCCACTGAGGTAGTGGAAACTGTGGTTTTTGCTCTTCTGAATATCTGAACCCTGCTGTGGACACTGAGCACTTTGGAACTAACCTTTATAATACAAATGTATCTTGGAAATAGACTGTTTGCCTGAACAGCAACAGAATTAAAAAAATACCTCTAACTCTCACATTTTTTTAATGCTGAGGTTAAATATGCAATCATGAGTAGGCAGGAAGAGGGTGTACAAACTCTCTGCAACTGTATCATTTCATCATTTTTATGAGCAGAGGGGATTATATTTTTGCAAAGATCACTATGCTTTATAAAAACATCTGATTTTTTGAAACACATTTCCTGGCATCTTAGATTTCAGCAATATTTCTCTTCTTCTTACATTTTTGTGTTTTTTTTAGAGTTTGGGTGTCGGGTTTTTTTCTCCCCCACATGATTTCTCAGGGAAATTATGACTAATTATACCTAACTTAGGCTACATTTATATTGCCCTATGGAAAAAATGTTTATCTTTTACAACCGTAGTGGGAAGGCTGAACCACTCTTCTAATGCTGATGTATTCCCTTGTAGCAGATAGGGGCATAGTTTTAGTTCCTTTTAAACAGAAAGGTTTTTTTTATTGGTACAACACTTATTCTTTGCCATGGATTGTAACTTCACTGAAAGGTCCAAGTAAAAAAAAAAGGAACAAATAATGAAGGAAAATTCATGAATTTGAGTTCACCTGTCTCTTATACTGGAAAAGTGCCATGGAAAAGTAGGAGTATTATTTTCCTCTGTCAACCTGTCTCCTTTCATATGCATTACAGATTTTTTTCCCCACATAATTAAATAAGGAGAGTTAGTGTCCTGGTAATTTGTATGCTTTATTTACTAGCAACTGGCGTACCTCTTCCTCTCTCTTGCTGTTTTTCCCAGCAAACATATAGACTAGATTATATGATTCAGAAAAGTCAGGAAAGTCCATAGGACTGCTCCTTTCTAGAAAAACACAGCAATGTGATTTTATTGCATTAGGAAATGCAATCCTCCTTTGTCCTTCACAAGAGTCCTTCAAACATGAAATAAATATTTGATGATTAAAGTAAATGGCAATGTTGACTTTTTTGGCCTACAGATGGTAACTAGGGATCTGCATTGCAGGGATTTCAGATCCTGAAGCAGTAGAGGAAGGTACCAAGTCTCTTTGGTGAGCCTTCTTGTAAAAATCAAATTCTTCAGCCTCAGGATGACAAATGAAAGACCATCAGGACTGCCTAGAGCAGGTTCTTCCTTTGGTTTCTGGAGTCAAAATCAGTGTTGTTGACATTAGCAGTGCTCTGTTTGCCAAAGGGATTTCACAAAAGAGAATCTGTCTTAATATTTTGCTATTTAAATTATGCCTACACCAGGACTTGTTATCAGAAACAGAGCATTGCACAGTGCTAAATGAAGATGCTTCTCATCTAATTTCATTTTAATGCCTACAGCACTGTAAAGATAGAGCCTATATTATGTGATGGACATCTTAAAGTTGAACTTTGTGCACACTACAATATAATATCTGTCAGGATGAAGGTCCTACTTTATTAAAAAATCATCCGATTTTGATATTTGTGTTTTGAATTTCCCTTCAAAAGCAATAATGTTCACATGAAAGAATTTTTCTATTAGAACTCTAGACACAGTGTCATAGGTGCTGTCTAGAAAAATGAGTGCTGTCTTGGCAATCTAGAAGCAGGAGTCATGGCCCCTGCCATGCTTTTGTGTTGCTTAAAAAACCCATTAAAATGATGCATTATTTTCATTGCTGATCCCTAGAGATGCAAATCAGGACCCATCTTATTGTTCACCTTTTCACAATCTTCACACTGGCACTCTCCTTGAGCAGCAGCAATGCTGGAGGAGATGTTTGTGGCCTCAGACCTAACAGCATTTGCCTGGCATCACCTCAGAGCATGCTGATGCCATGCATCCTTTCCATTGTACATCTGCTGTGACTTTGCTTGCATCCTTGGTCAACTACTTTAAAATCTAATGTTACAAAGTACTGTAGAAGTGATAGGTCTACTTTAGCTGTATGATTGGCAGCACCTTTGATATAGAAGATATCTGAACACTAGTTCTCAAAACAAGTGCCAAAGATATTTCTGTGAGAAGACTGTGTGCCCAAGCTGGCAGCCTCTACCACTGAAACCACTGGCATAACTCCTGGGAGCCCAGCTGATCTGTTAGTGGCCAGAAGCCTGCTGGGAGCCAGATGATGGCAGGGAGGGGATCCCCAGGCCTTGGATCAGCCCCAGGTAAAGATATTGCAGGCTTCAATTTTGCCAAGCCTGGAGAAAAGTGAGAGCTGGCATTGAGAAAGCAAGCAAGCTTCACATATACTCAAACAGGCCCAACTAGGGCAGTAACATAAGAGTGCAACTGCAACCCTTGGGTCTGTACTCTTTGTTATGCTGGGGGAGAAGAGACAGTGAAAATTGTCTACCTGTGGATTTGTCTTACAAAATGTCAGCAAAACTGGGAGAGACATGTTTTTCTCACTGTGTTAACACACTTGACTCCTGATGTGAACTTTTTACTGCTATAGCAAAGTCATAATGCACTTTTTCCCAATATGATTTAATTATGTTATTGATTTTTTGGGGGAAAAAGTAATAAAAACCACAAACAAAGAAACCCAAACATCAAACCCCCCAAAAAAACAAACCAACCAAACAAAAACCACCCCAAACAAAACACTAAAAAACACCAGATAATTGCTTTTCCCAAATGTTCTATTCAGCTATGGTTGTGATCAGAAAAGGGTATTGACAATTGCAGCATATTTTATTACACTTTTAATTGATCTCATGTCATACACAAACAAGCAGTAGGCCAGAGTTTGTGTTTGTTTGCATTTGTTAGTTTTACTTTTTCTTTTCATGACGTGGACACTGAACTCTTTGGTGCATTCTGATGCCTGTTTTCTGTTGTTTCGGATACTGAGGCATGTAGAGCAAAGAAAGAGGTGCCAGGTGGAGATGTTGGTGTTACTGCTATTGTCTAACACAGGTTTTGCCATGTGAAAAACTTTTGGAGGCCCAAATGACCTGTGAGAGCAGCAGAAGAGTGGTGGGAAAGAACAAGTAAGCTGTAGTGGTTAACATCTTCCAGAGTGATGAGTGGGACCTGTGGAACCCTTTATGTGGTGGAGTTTATAGTTTACTTCTCTGTTTGCTGAGATAAAAATCTTTTTTGTTCATTAATCAAAATAAATTACATTAAACTAATGAATCTGGCAAGTTATCTGGCTTTAAGAAGTGATGTTTACTCTTAGAAGGGTGCCTCTTTACTCCTTTGAAATTGTATTTCTGATTTTCATTTTAGTGACTTAGGGACAAATAACTTATCCTATTGAAGTCAAAGGAAATTTTGCCCTGGTCCTCCCTAATGCTACAAAACTACCCTAATTGTTCTGTGGAACAGGGAAGCAAGCTCTGGACTCACACTGAAGCAGTTGCACTGCTGTGTCACTGCAACAACATTGCTACGGCACTCTGGCTCCCAGCAAGGAATAATGTCTGAGCAAGCACTACATTGCAGCTCTTTAGGGAGTCACTGCACCGTGGAAGCTATGTCAGTGTAGCAGCACACACATGCAGCATCAGTGTAGAGGCACAGAAGTACATCATATATAAAAGCCTTCCAATCCTTTGGAGGCCTCCAGGGTGCATATGCTATGAAATCCAGAGTTCGACTCTGTGGTTGATCCCTGCACTGGATATTTCTCACAGCAGATACCTCAGCAGGTTCTGGCTGTGATCAAACCGACCCTTGCTCCTGTGAGCAGAAATAGTCTGTTGTTTCATGCAACATAAATATCACTTTTTATATTGCTTCTCAGAGTCAAACTTCACACAGTACAGATAAATGAGTAATGGCACCTTATCTGAATCTAGTACAGTGCACTTTACATTCAGTGTTGCAAAACAGGCTGGCTGGGCTATGACCTTTTGCTTTTGTCAGACCTCCTGACTCAAGGATAAATGGAAACAAGCTCACAGATTACTTAGTAATGAATAATACTCCAGATGTTGTTAACCCTGCCTTCTGTTGGACATCAACAGAGGCAGTTGATGGGTGCAGCTATAATATGTCTTTACTCTCAAAGAAAAAGAAAAAGCTGGCTCTTGTTCGGAAAGGAAAAAATATCAGTCACCTGAGTGACTTCACTAAAAGAGTCTCATGAAATGTACCTCCTTCAAATTAATCTTACTGAAATCTTAAAAATCAGAGGGGTGTCACAAGGTGTTAATTTAGGAAGCCAGAAGCATTTGCTATGACCTCCAACTCCTCTCACCATAACTCAAGCCAAAAAACATCTCCAAGCAAGCAGACTTGTATTCTTATGAGGTTTATAACATGGGTGAAATGGCTATGTGTAACTTTTTTCTAGGGGAAAAAAAAAAGGAATAAAGAAAAGATTGCAGCTGCAATCAACCCATAGACAATGAAGCAACAAAATGGAGTGAGAGCTGTAGAGGAGAAGAGTTTTGTCAAAGCCTGAATGTGTTGCTGGAAAACACCTGGTGAAGATGCCTACATTCCTCTGCAGAGAAAGAAAGGTTGCAGGTTAGGACTGGCAACCCACATCAGCCAAGTGGTTGATCATATTTTAAATGGCTATTATTTACTCATTAAATAAACCAGTTAAATATCTCACCTCACTGAATAGCCATAAGAAACCTTAATTTATCATAATGGCATGATAATTTAAAAACACAAACCCTGGTCCAGATAATTCATCAGACAACACAAACACACTAAGAGAAATGGACAAAGAAATCCTTCCACTTACCTGTTGTTTTCTTCCCAGTTGTCTGGGAAATTTGGTGGCTTTTATCACCGTTCCAAGAAAACTCAAAAATCAGACAATCACATAAAAAATGTTTCATCAGCAGTTCCTTCGTTTTCCTCTTCCTGAAACTCTGAGACAGAGAGTGGCAGGAAAAAAAATGAGAAAAAAAGAGAAAAACAAGTAAGAACCTTTGTAACATTTCTTAAGTTAGAAAACAAAATTATTATACTGAAAGAAAAATCTCCACTCAGTTATAGTGGAAATAAGGTGTAGGAAAAATGTCAGACTTATTGGACCACCCAGCAAGTACCAAACTCAATAGTTTCCTTCAAATGCTTCCTGGCTTCTTTCCTGGACAGACATGCCACAGGCATCGGGCTGAGA
Source organism: Pithys albifrons albifrons (assembly GCF_047495875.1). Lineage (NCBI taxonomy): Eukaryota > Metazoa > Chordata > Aves > Passeriformes > Thamnophilidae > Pithys > Pithys albifrons. The sequence goes on along the minus strand of NC_092459.1, from coordinate 53,512,125 downwards.
CTCTAACAAACCCTCTCCACCCTTCCTTCACGGTCAGCAGCTGATAACCAGCCAGACCTGACCTGACTCACATTGCAGTGGAGGAAACCCAAAGGGTAACATTAAAGAGCTGCTTCACCTAGGAGAGCACAGTTATTTGAGTACACAGAGCTTTATGTTACCTCTGCAGTGTAGCCATAGGGAAGCATCTTTCATCCTACAGAGCAGACATTCCAGCAGAAAGAAAATCTTTAGCACCAGGAGACAAATTTATTCCATCATGCCCAGAAGCAGAATTTCATTTCTAACAGTTTCTCTCTGCTTTCTGCTGTGCTTCCAGCAGCTGCCAGTGTATATCCCATGCCTAGCTTTGAGGGAGCTATGCTGGCCCTCGGCACCTGAGTAAAAGTCATCTGAAGGCTAAATTTTTCCAGAGCACTAAGTCCTGGCTTGTTTCTGCTTTCTTCTGAGGTCACAAGCATCATTGCCTTCCATCTGAGGGAAGCTGGACAAAGTTATAGAAGCACCCAAACACCTTGTTTAGAATCACTGCCTCGCCTGCATTTCGAGATCATTACAAACATCTTCAATCCATACCTGTTGTTGAGATAGGTATGTTTTTCTTCTTTTCCTCACATTCTCTTTACTTTTTCATCAGCTATTGACTCCATTACCTGTAAAAAAGGAAAAATATTTTTGAAACCTTCATTCCTCTCCTCCTCTTCCATTGATTTGAACTCTAGGAAACAGGTTTACGAATTTTATTCGAAGAAAAGAGAACAATATCATAGGTCGCTATTTTATTGAAAGATAGATAGATATAGATACATATATGTATTATGTATGTATAAAATAAGGTATTATGGTGGCATAGTACAGTATATGCTATGTAGTGTGTTACTACATTGTAATTTAGATAATGCATGATAGACGCTATAACACATTGTGTACTCATGTATATATGGTGTATATGTTTATAAAGAGTATGAATGTCTATTATTTGCATAATACATAAAAATGTATATATACTTTGAACATGACTTTTATGCATCACAGTATTAAAGTGCACAGTATTCATGTGCAAGCTGCTCTGTGTTGAACCATTAATAAGGCCATATGGATTATTAGGTATGTCTTTTTGTGCACTTTCACCATAGTAGCCTGAGATTACCTATGACTTCAGATTTCTGCAATATATGCTGGGTTTTTCCATGCCACCTATTTTCCCATGCCTCTCTGTCTACTGGATTTTGGTTAGAGAAGCTGAAGTATGAGTTGTATCAGCTCCAATGCTGACTGGCCAGTCCATGCATGTGTTCTGACTAGCCAGATGGCAGACCAAACCAAGTAAATAATTGCTACTCTTACACTGCAGGTTTTTTTTTTCAGTCCTTGAACTGGGCTCACCTCCATTACCAAGCCACTGACTCCACAAAGTTTGTAGAAATGTAGGTTTGTTTGAATTTTCTGTTCTTCTGTCAAATTTGCTTGGAGTTAACCAATAGGTGGCAGGAGGAATGACAAATGCACATATAAACAAATGGAGAGGGGGACTGAACGTGTATGACCCACTTTCTTAGGAAATAATGAAGGAATTAAAGTTTTTAGGCACTTCACAGTTATCCATCTACTCTAAATTACTGGTGTTGGCCACTTCTGCTCTCAGTGAAGGAGACAGGTGTATCCAGCAGGCATTTGACCTTGTTTAAGTTACATAGAGGAGCGTTTCTTTAATAAAATATTTATAGTACTATACAGCATATGGGCAGCTATTTATTCAGGATGGCTGTCCATTGGTTTATCACACCCATTAGCTGAAGCACAAGCTCTGATCTTGGTGACCCCAGCAATCAGCCCCTGGGAAGCAGTACATTCCCAGAGAGGAACCAAAGCCAGATCAATATGCCATTGTGAAGTTACACCCAGATCTGTCTTTCTATAGACACATCCTCTTCCTATAGCCTGAATTTTATTCAGAAAGAAAATAATGACAATGTTGGACAAAAATTGCCATCCCTGACAAAATTAGACAGTGCTGCTGGGCATAAAAAAGATCTGAACAGCTGGGCTTCCTGCATACAGTGGAAACTTGCAACAGGTCCAGTGCAGGCTGGATGTGTCAGGTTTATCACACAGGCTCAGAAGAAACACCTGGGCAGAGCTGACCACGACAGATTCACTGTAGTTATGGGTAGAGGGCAAGAATGACTGGCCTGATGCAGCCTGGGCACATCAGATTGTCTGTGTGTGCACCACACATTTCTCTGCCTAGGGAATTCCAAGGGAAACCCTTATTATAGTTTGAAGTGTTATTGGAAAACCTTAACAGCAGTATTTTTCAAATAGTAATTTTAAAATTTGTGAAGTCTCACTGGAACAAAGTAACACAGCACACAGAATGGCATAGGTGTGGGGCATGAAAGAGTTACTAGGTTTGCAAATACAAAACTAAGCATAGGCTTATTAGGAGACTGCTGAAAGCTTCAGCAGGAAAGGGTGAAGTTTATAGATGCACTCAGATCACAAAAGACAATTTTCACTGCCAAAATCATGAGCAGTCACACCGTCCTGCGTTTAAGTAGGTGTAGGCCTAAATTTAGGCTTTAGTTTCAGAGTAGTTCTCAGATTATCAGCTGATTCGAGCTGGGTCAGGCTGACAGCTCTGACTGCTACTGGCCAGTGGGATTCCATATCATATTCTGATGTCATCTCAAGTATAAAAGCAGGTGTAGGAGTGGCTTAGTTCAGTTCCTTCATGGCTTTTCATCTGGGAAGGACATACTGTGTTGTTTTCTTGGACCAGGCCCCACCACCACTTGCTGCTATAGTATCTTGGAAAAGTAAAATGTTTATTCTTAGTTTTCTTTCTGCTTGGGTCTGGCCTTCAGGGGATTGAGTTCTCTTGGGTGATTTGTAGCTAGAATAGTGGGATTTGTGTTCGATGGGGAGTGGAGAGTTATTGTTTGTTATTTCTAACTTTTGTGGATGTGTGCTATATTGTAGTCTACTTTTAATTTTCCTTTTTTTGTGTAAATATATAACTAGTTAAGTTCAAATTTTAAGTTTCCAGGTTTTTTTCTCCCTTTTTTCAGCAGGGGGAGAAGGAGCTTTGTCCTTTTCTTTATACTTGGCATTTTGCCAAAGTATTCAAACCAACACACACACCTAATCTCTATGAATGTAAAGAAAAATTCTGAAAGCAATAGTTCTGATGTAATTAGCTTTTACAACTCAAAATACTGTATTTATGTCCCTTACGTTGGAGCAGTGCTAAATTGGAAAGTGTTCTAGAGCACTTGTGAAGGTGATGTGAAATATCCATATCCTCAATAGAGAGAATGCAGACTTTTGATTGGGAAGCAAACCAGATGTAATCCCTATAGATAAAATTAGCCCAGCTGTATTTTCAGGAGGCCTCACTCTCAAGTGAAGAGACAAAGAATTTCCTTCACACTGAGGTTCATGTTTTCATTCTTGCTTTCAGTTGCCATCTAGAGAAACTCTTTGTAGACTAATGACTATTTCTACAGCTACGTCAGCCTACAAATTCCTAGAGTTATTTTTAGCACAAGTAAAAAGTACAAGCATGTCCACTGTCTTAATTACTGATATAGTCTCCACAAAACAACAGTATACTCCTTCAACTTACCTTTGTGGTGGTGCCGGCAGTGGACTACAAAAGCCTCTAGTTGTTATATTGACCACAACTATTTTGTTGTCCCCTTATCACCTTCCCAGATATATATTGTATTCATCTGTGGCCGCTGCTTCTAGATTATTGGGTGCTTATAGCAAGAGCAACCCCTACTCTTCTCTAGTTGTATGTCCTGCAGTTAGTATGATGGTTTCATTGTGTTATAATCTTTGACTGTAGCTGCAAGAAAATGCCTCAAAATGCAGGCAGAAGCTCAGGTTTGCCTATGGACTCCAGAAAAGATAATCTGTAGCCAAACCTACTTTAGCCACAACAGGTGCCTTACAGGCAAGTTAGCAGCTGCTGCTGGAAGAGGAGCAGCAGATCGTGTGGTGGCAGCCTCTTCTGGCAGTCGCATCCTCTGCTTCCATCAACCATGGTCTCCCTATGAACCAGAAGCAGCTAGCTCAGCTCTGGAAGAGTCATTCCTGGTTCTTCACCACACTGGTCTTTTCTCCATATCTCACTTTATTTTCCCTAACAGAAGTTTCCTTGGTCTTTGCCTTGGCAAAGAGAAACAGTTCTTGCTGTGGTGCCTGAGGAGCCTTGAACTGGCACCATCTTTATACATAGAAACATCTATGAATCAGTAACCTGTGTTGAGGCTTGCTCAGTTTCTGTTCAGTCATTACACATTGAACTTCAATCTGTTTTAGTTCAATTTAGGTGGGAAATGAGCATTCAGCAAAGGTGGTGGCTAAATGCCAGTCTTTCTCAATTTCATCCAAAGCACACATGGGATAATATTACAGACATATATAATGCTCTATTTGTTCAAGGTAGAAAAATAGAAGCGTATCTGTACAACCATGTCTAATACTTTGGTCAAGCTGTATTTATTCTATACACAATTATTTTTCTATGCATGAATCAAAACAGAGGATTTTTTCCTTCCTATCAGTAAAGGACAATGTCTTATTTATGCAGGTGCAAAGTGCTCTGTGTATGTGTGTGTGTGTGTGTCCTGTCCTAGGTGAATGCAGACTCTTACTTGGAAGCCATTTGAAAAATACCACTGATCTGTTTTGATTTTTTTGCCAGCAAGGATTGGTCACAGGGTCAACATATGGGACTGATTTAGGGCATTATTCAAATGAGTACCCTCTGCCACTGCTTTCTTGCTCTACCTCAAATCAGCAGAAAACTGTTTCAGCTGTTGAAGTACCATTCATTTTGGTAGAAGATACCTCCTAATCCACAGTCTGTGAGTTATACCTTAATGATTTATCCAGACTAGCTTCTTCTTTCTTCCCTGAAATTTTCCCCCATGTTGTTATTTAAAAAATATGAAAACACGTATAATATGCAAAAATGTAAGCATGCATTTATCTGCTTGAATTTGCATGTTTGTGCTAGCGGTGGGAAATTTAGCATTATGGATGATCTCACGTTGCAAAATTCATCTCTGCATTTATATTTTACTAATGCTCTGGTGTGTTCTGATCAGTGTTCTGGCAAGGTCAGTAGCTGAGATTAAAATATTCTAAATTGTTAAAAATGCATGTGATTTAAAAATACCTCCTCCCTTATAACAATTTGTCAAATATTCCCTAAATGCTGGGGAAAAAGAAGAAGTAGGAATGTAAATTTCAGTGATTATATAACCTGTTGTTCACTAGAGCCACAATATGGTCCACCTTCTGAATACTAAGCCCTTCAGCAGAAATGTTGTCTGGGAGGAGTCTGCCCTTTCTGGAGATCTTGTACTTCATTTTGCATACAGCAGAGGAATAAATGATTTGACAAATTGCAGATCATAGCAACCTCAGTGGAAGAGTGTAGTAAAGACTTAATTGAGGTACTTCCCCCCTCCCCCCACCCCCCCCCCCCCCACACACACACCAGCAAACAACAAAAAACCACACCCAAACTGATAGTTATCTGGTAACAACATATTTCTTAGACAATGGGGAAAAGTAGCAATGACAAACCTGAGGAAAAAACTGAAATATTCTACTGTCCATCTCTGAGGTGAAACCTGGCAAAAAACTTCAGCAGAAAATTAGAGCAGCAGGACTTGTTAGGGCTGCAGCACACTGATATCAGATATCTGTGTGTTGGGGTTCCCTTGTGTGTGCAGACATGCAGAAACATGCACACTCTGTGCATACAGAGAACAACAAAATGTCCAGTGGAGAAGTGAATAATCCAGACAACTAATGTCACTGCAGTACCCCATTTTCTGATAGCTGAGATTAGAGGAGATGAAACCCAGAAAAAATTACTTTATTTTTATCAATTCACTTCCCTGATCACTTTTACTGGTGCTCATAATTTATAAACTGTGTTCTCTGCTTCTGCAGGTGATGTGCTTCTACATTTTTTTAAGTTCTTGACTATAAGAAGACTGTAAATGGTATCCTTCAGGAACATGTCTGCAAAAAGGAGATGTAAGGTCAGTCCAAGTGTACCAAAATGTGCAAGGACCAGAATTCACTATATTGCCAAGGAAGACAGCAAACCGGGAACCTCACTGTGTCAGTCATTTCACCACGACCTAACCTTGCAAAGACAGCACTGAGGGTCCAGTATGTTAATTTTGTTTGCCAGATGCTTAGGTTTAAGTGCCACTATAGGCCTCACTGTTGGTACAGCCAAGGCTTCTGCTTCACAAAACAGCCTCAGTTTCCCCTTGGGAATATGGTGGCACATGCCAGGGCAAGTACTCACATGACGACATGTCAAAGACCTCTTGGACATCATCTGCTTCATATAATGCCATTCTCTTCTCCTTCAGTCCCTGTATGGCTCCCCAGAACACAAAATGGAGGATCTCTGAGAATGGCCAGTAGTGAATTGTCTGATCCAGTTCACAGGCCTCCTGTAAACCATGTACTTAACAAGTAAATAAACTCCTTCCACAGCTTTACAAATGCATAAAAAGAGATCTTCAAATCTTAGAGGAAAGTGAGAAGTTGCATATTTTGTTCCCCAGCTTCCCCCACAGAAAAAAAATGATGTGTGCAGAAAAAAGCCCCAATGCATTGGTTAGTTTACAAACTTTCACAATGAGATAGGGTGGCTATGGGCATGTGCTTAGTTTATGTTTTCCTTGACTATGTCTGAAGACACAAGGGACAGGTAACTCAGTACTGACTGATGTGAAAACATACAGCATATAAAATAACCCACTAAAAACTCTCCATCCCTAAATAGGATAATTTGAGGGTCTCCAAAACTTGCAAGTAAGTAATCAACTTCTTAATAACTTTATTTGAGTTATGGGAATTTAAAATGTTATCTACATTTTGTCATTTATATGTTACCCAATAGTGTGCTGCATCCTATCCCTAAAAATCACTGGGAATACTGTTATATAGTTTTTCTCATATAGATCTTTGATCCTTAGTCTTTCTTTTTATTTCTTTTTTTCTCTCCTTCTACCATCACCTCTAACTAATATTTCTCTGATATTCTTTCTTTCTGTTTGAAGCTTTATCAGATTATATTCATGTTAGTTTGAAGAGACACTGGATATGCATGTGGAGGAGAAGAAATTTGAAAGGCATGGTAACAACCCATGAAGGAAATGTTTGGAGTCTTCCCTGCTGGTCCTCAAATGAGACAGCAGCAAATAAATCCTTGCTCACACAAAGATGTGTCCAAGAACTCTTGGATATCCTCAGTTTCCAGTAATGCCCTGCCAGGTGATTTCTCACAGGAGGTTTCATTTTCTGCTTGGAGAGGTGCTTGAAGAGGGAAATTTTTTTCAAGCTAAAACAGTGGACCCAACGAAACCTGTCTTAGAAAACAGTATAATAATTCCATGAACGAAAAGATTGGTGGGCATCCTAAGGATGGAATTTTTTTCACAGTACCCAGGATTTGTGCATTAGTAGATTGCCAAAGGTTAAGTGCTCCAGAACTTGTCTTTCCTCAACAGCAGTCTATATTTATACCATAATTAACTAGGATGTCAGGTGCTTAAGAGAACAGCCCAAATTTCCAAACATTTCTTACAAAAATAACTTCTGCAGACCAAAGCTGACCAATAGCTGAGACTTTCATGAAGATTAAAAAACAAATAAGGCATTCCTGTTGAGCAGTGGTCTCAAACAGGTGGGAGGGCAAGTCTTGTTATGTTTGGCTATGTTTGTACTGTAGGAACCAGGAGTGCATCCCAGATCAAAATTTGGAGTTTCTCCATGTGACCATGGATGTGTCCATCCCGTCCTCCTTCTCTTCTGCCAAACTGACAATCACACTGCTGTAAAGCCCTGCTATTTAGGTGCAGCCATTGAGTACTTCTCATGTAAATAAAGGATGGCAATTTTGTGGGATGTGGGTTAAATACCCTCCTGTTACAGGAACACGGCTCTAATTATAAAGCTAGACCTTTTGAATTATTTACAGAGGTATTTCTTTAGCAGTAATTAATTTAGCCCTGATAGGGTAGTTTCAAAGAAAAATGTGAGCTGAGAGCAGAAATTAGGGTAAGATTTAATATGCAGAAAAAACAACTCTGTAACTTAGTATGTTTATGGATGTAATTCTTTGAGACCACATTAGTTACTGTATAACTCTGTTCAAATCAATAGAACTACACTGGGGATTAATTCATTCTTTAAATTTAACCACATTGAAAATAATTATAATGTCCTATGACTATATCTTCAGTTTCCATGGGAAGAAATTTACCAATATGTAATATGGTCCCACACACCTGATTGCACATTGCCTCCAAATCTGCAAGAATGGTAAAGCTGAAGAGACCATGCTGTTTAGGTTGGAATAGGGCCAGCTGCATCATTGGCTGAACATCCAGGCTGCTTTTGAAATGGATGCACAAAAATCATGTTGAAATGAAATGACATATGTTGATTACCAAATCTCAAAACTTCTTTGTTGTTTCAGCAAAATTCTTTGTGGGAAGAAAAGGGGGCCCAGTCCTGAATTCACTAGGAGCTGGAAGTGCAGCACTGGAAGTTAATGGATTTGTTATTGTCACTTTGGTCTGGCAAATGCTTGGAGGAGTTTCTTTACAAACATTAGAATCCTAGACATATGGAACTCACACAACCTTGATCCCAACAGAAGACTTTAAGACTGCTGACCTACTCATTTGCTGAATTCATGGCCTGGGATGATCAGTAATTCCATGAAAGATAAAATTATAAAATACTAAGCTCCTGATGAAAGGATAGATCTGTATCCCTTTTTTTTCTATCAGTCAGAACTTCTCAAGTATTTTTGCTAAAATATAAGAGGACACAAAAAGATTTTAAAGAACTGGAAAATATTTCTAGACTCTCAAATGTTCTTAGAATATTTTAATTTGTTTTTTTCATAATACCTCTTACAATATTTGTCTTTCATTTTCAACAACAACTAGAAGCTCATAATTTCTTAATTCAAAATACACCTTTGGAGCCTGAAGTCTCTCAGGTTTTTCATTCCGAAGTTTTGTTTTCCAGATTTTGATATCCTACTCTCCTCTAATGATAACCTTAAAACACTTGCGGCATTGTTTCAATTTTTCAGTTTGTTTCAATTATTTGAGGGAAATATAAGATAGTAAAAACAAAAGAAATAGAAATAAAGGAATCTCATGAATTTGCTTTCCCTTTAAAAAGTTGATTTTAATAAAAATTACACTTCTAAACTGAGCTTTTCAAGAAGTCAGTGGGTCTATTCAGGGCATAATCACTATTGATAATCAGACATTATGCCGAAACAGGTGATTTTATCCCAGGTTTCAATTAATTATAGATATTTTAATACCTATTATGCAGTGCTAAAAATCTTGTCTCCTGAATTTTTGTACCAGCTCTTGCTGTCTGCTAAAACATCTTTTCTGCCTTTCTTATATATGGTTTATATGCTACAATTTTATCTCACAGATTTGCTCTCCAGCCAGGTGCCACCACCAGTTTAAGAAAGGTTTAACTTTGTGGTACAAATAGCTCTTGGAGCATGTAGATCTAAATGTCATCACACTGCAGCATTTTAGCACAATGTGATGATATTCTGTTTTGACACAGTGTCACCACGCAGCATCCAAGTAGGAAGATGTTTTGACACAAAGTGCTGACAAAACATCAAAATGCTAACAATTGTTCTTTAATATTCATGTGTTCTGTGATGCCTGGAGCATACTAACTGATAAGAGCAAGACAGAGGAGCAGTAAAGACTACTGTTTAATACATTTATTAAATTTTTATACAAACAAGTTACTACTGAAAATTCCTGGCTGGGTGAAGTTGACAACATGTCCTCCATAAGGACGATAATAAAGGATGCTACCAACCTAGCATCTTAATCTACAAAAAAGGAAAAAAAACAAACCACCCAAACACTTTTTTCTAGCTTCTTTTTTTCTTGTTTTTACAAAACCAAAAGAAAAATTTACTGATGTTTAAAAATAGCATTGTGGAAGAAGTATGACCCTAATCGGAAAGACTGGAAGTGAAAACTATTCACAGAATCACAGATTTTTCTGGGTTGGGAGAGGCCCACAAGGATCATTAAGTCCAACTCAAGTGAGCAGACCATACAGGGATTGAACCCACAACCTTGGCATCATTAACACCATGCTCGAACCAATTGAGCTTGTGTCGAGGTCACTACTAGAGCTGCCTACAGGCCTGGATAAGAAAAGGACTGAGTTTTCTAAGAAATATCTCAGGATTTCTGTATGTGAGGCACAGTGAGGGGAAGGCTTCAAGCTGAACAAAGTCAGAAAGGAGCCAGCCTGCTCAGGGTCCCAGTTAGCTGGTCTGCCCAGAAACTCATTGTTCAGGATCCCAGACGAGAAAACAACCAAAGCAAGAAAACTGCAAGGGATTTGCACCTTAGAGCTGGAAGCAGGGGCTCTATCAATAGGTTCACCTAAGACTGAAGCTCTCACTTAAGTTTCTCAATATGCTTCACAGAAGGGATGCAGGCAGTGGTTTTACTGAACCCAAACTGGGTTTAACCTGAATAACAGCCTTGGACAATACATTGGGCAGCAGCTGTGAATAAGAAGCTGCAGATGGAGGCTGTCCACCATCCAGGCTGAGAGGAGCAGTAGCATGACACTGGGCCAAAGGCAGGATTTGTATAGACAGATGTTGTCCCCACTGCCCAGTCTGTTCCCACACAGCACTGGCACAGAAAGCTAAACAGCCATATTATTCATAATGTTTCATGACGCTAATTTTATTTTCATCAATCGGCTGTAGTGTATTTATTTTTTTCCACAGCAAATTATTTAAGACAATGTTGATAAACTGGTAAAATCATTATTTTAACATATGTAATGATTAGTAGATGGCATGACACTTTTTTGTCATTTTAAAATGCAATACTCTGGAACCACTGACAGTATTGTCAGAGAGCAGTAGTTGGTTTTCAGTCTTGAGCTATCTTTCTCTCTATGACTTTGTTTGATATTACAGAGTTTACCAGAAAGGTGACATATTGAGAAATGACAAAAAAATCTGGAGAAGTTTTCAAACCACAGGTACTATAGATTAGCATAAACATAAAGTTATCCCTTGTCATCTGCAAGTATGTAATATTACGCATTCTGCTTTGTGAAAAGAGCTATTGATTTCTTTGGAACTATCAAATGATTAAAAGCAACTTACTTGGATAAATGTGTTGCAGAATCAGATCCTTAATAAAACCTGTGTCTGGACATGCTCCTCTTTCCTCATGAATTTTCACTAGCTGTAATAGTACAGGCTCGCTATTGTTATAGTATTGAATTACTTGCACTAATGTTCATGAAACTTAAATTCCATCCCTTTCTTTAATAGGTGAGAGCCAAGGAGAGGCTCACATATTCTCATGGTCTAAAACAAATATTTTATTTTAATAATTTATCAATATTTTATTCTAAAGGATTATCATTAATGTAGAGATTTGGTCCTGAGCCCATTTCTCCAAGGATTAGTCTCCAAAATTTCTGCCACATGTTTAAGTTACATTTAAATATAATGAATGACTGTCATGAGAAATGGCCATAACCAGCAGTCTGTGCTGAACGTGTCCTACACTGTTATAGGCTGAATCCTGTAATAGTTCAGCACTTTCATTTTTTATTGAGTTCTTAAGGAGCCAAGGTGTTTAGAATAAAAACTGACTGGATAATGACAATTTCATTTTATACAGCTTTCAAGGTTTAACATTTGCTTTGGTTTCATGTTGAACTGTCTACTGTTCTACTGAAACCTTACCCATTCAGCTAGGATACCAAGTGGCATTTCTTGATGTACTTCCACATCACCTTGAATCTTGTAAAAACCTTGAAATTATCTTTCACAAATGAATACAATAGAGTATGACAGACTCTTTTTTCCCCTCCCACCCCCCCCCCCCAAATGATAACCCAAACAAAACCCCCTTGCAGTTCAAAACTTCAAAGAAGAAAAACTAACCTGAGTGTTTTTGTCCAATTAACTCATAGGTATGAAATTCAGCACTTCCTCAGCTCTGGGCGCCTGGGTGCTGCACAGCCTTTGTGTCACTGTTGCCCAATGCAGAGGCCCTTGGGCAATGCCCAGTTATACCCACACAGCCAAGGAGTGTGGCTGGTGTGTGCGTGCATAAGCCTTGATTTTGGATGCCAGGCAGTGTGAGCAGGAGCATGCGCTGCCACCTTGCCCACATGGGCACTCCACTCTGACAGTATACACACACTCTTAATACAATATCAAGTTGTTTCTATCCAAAATCTGTAGTTAACAGGTGATTGGGCTTTTATAAAAATGTATGTAAATAGTAAACACATGCTTTAGGGCTGGGTTTCTTAGCAGATGGATATAATTACAGCACACCATTAATTTACAGAGCTGCATAGGAGAGTTGCCGTCTTTCTCTTTTTCTCCACTCCTTCATGCTTCCTGATGCAGCCAAGCATCCAGCCCTGCCCATGCATGCCATAGAGTTGTCTGCATATGCCCAGCAAGCCTGACGTGCCTATCACACATGTGCTGGCCATCTGTACGATGCATGTGCAAGCCGTTGTGTTTCAGCCTGTGATTTCCTGGACAAAGCAAAGGGAGCTGTATCCACATGCACTCGTGCCAGCATACTGGGGGCTGAGTCAAGCCCCAGAGCATGGCTGATTTCACCTGTGGGTCTGCCTGTTTATTGTGGGGTTTTCTCCTTTCATTTGTAGTCATTCTGTCAGTGCTGGCATTGATCTCCATTTGGCTTACCTTTCAGAGCACAGACAGACTGAGGAAACAATTGCCCTCTGCAACTGCAACCATGTGAAAGGTCTCTGAGCAAATCCTCTCACTTACTCAATTATCCCTTCACTGAAGTGATTTGCACTGCCGTGGGTGGAGAGACCTGAACTCCCAGTGCACCACACTCATTTATCAGGTGAAATGAGGCAAAGAAAGCAGGGTCAGTGAGTGTCCATGCTGCTTACAAGCTGCAGAGCCCTCAAGCCTGTCATTGCCCAGATTACTTTAAAACTCATTCCCTTACCAGCATATGAGCCCCTTTATCAGACGCTGCTCTCCACTTACTGGCAGGAGGAAGCCTGTTAGCCTTTGTCACCACATCCAAGAGAGCAATGGGCACTACAGACAAAAGCCACACCAGAGAAGGTAGTACTCATGCTACTGAAACAGGCTTTCTTCATTCTTGTTGCATGATCTGAGAAGCTCCTCAGCCTCCTACTATTTTTTTTATGGAAATCAGTACTGGTACGATGACACATCAGGAACAGACAGATGACAAAAGACCACTTAAAGATTGTTTGGCTGTTTGGTCTTTGCAGATGTAATGGCAACACAACCGTATTACTCAGCAAGTTTCAGTGAACCATTTTAGCCTAGTTTCTTGTGAAAAGAAACTTCTTATAGCCATACTATCTATCTGTTTTCTTCTCTTGTTCCTAATAATTCCCATTTCTAGCAAGATTCAGAGAAAAACAAGGATCTTTCTCTTAAAGATTTCATTTACAGAAATTTTGTGAGGGTAAGTGTGCCTATAGAGAAAATATATCCTGTAAGTGTCCCAGCTAAATCTGACCTAGATCTGTAGAACAACAAATTCCATTACCTTTGATGCCATAGCAATGATTTTTCACTGTTACAACCAGTTTTAATAAACAAACTGGGCCTAGCTCAATGTCAATAGGCAACATTTATTTAGCTGATAAGTTAAATAAATTCTGAAGCTAATAAGTTAACAAGCACAAGGATTCAACAGGAAAATTTGGTGAAGTATTTTTTAAAGTCTAAATGTGTTTTTTAAAGTCTAAACTCCATCTTTGAACATTATTCTAATTTTTATTAATCCTATAATAATGTGACTCACTCAGATGTTTTTTTTATTCTTCAGAAGATCCTCATGTCAACCCCATCTAACAGAGATGATGTTTCTGGGATTGAGGGCTCTCATTGTTCTTCAAGATCAAAGCAGAACTTGGGAGGACTTGGGAGGAAAATGTATCATACTATCTATGTTTAAGCAGTTGAGATACAAATAATTATAGATTATGCACATGCATGTAAATGCACACACTCACAGCAGTTTCGGCTTGCAGCATCCTCCCAGCTGTTCCTGTCTCTGGTTTACACCAAGAGGTTTTTACAGACAGCCCACCCAGTATCCCTAGCACCACACCAAGTGCTAAGTGGTGCACACACAAAGACTGCTATCCTGGTGGTAGTTTCAGGTTTACTGCTTGCATAGTCATCAGTTATAATAATCAGCAAATGATGCACTCTGTCTTCTACACCAGGATAAAACAGGGGAGAGCTCTAGTGCTGCCCAGAAGTTACTGCTGAATCTGAAATTTTCTAGAGACCTGTAATGTTGTGTTGCAAGGCAGTAGGAGGTTAGCTTGCTGTGTGCTAGTACTTATGTTATTACCAAAGAACAAGCTACGTGGTTCTTACGTCTAATTCTTCTGTGATCTATTCAGGAAAAAGAGAAAAGGCAAAGAAACACACACTCACACATGCACGCCTTGCCATTAGAAATGTAGTATATTGTCATAAACAGCAGTCTTCTTTATTTGGAGTGTGGTGGCAACACATGTGGTGCAATGCTATTTTTTTCCTCTAACGAGCAGCTTAAAAAACAGGTATTTTAGAGAAAAATCACTGTCAGGTTGTCAACCACTTTGAGTGGGCCCTGCTGCTGAGAATGCCAGGTTAGCTTTGAGAACTGATGTCTAGAACTTCACCACACCACAGAGCTACAGCACAGCTTTCAAGGACTGAGATACCCAGGACTTCTACAGACTGTGAGGACGCTTCACCCAGCTCAGTGATGGCTTGTAATCAAAGACTTATGAGAGACCAGTGAGGAATGAATGGTGAGGGGAATATATGTACCTTCATCCAATCTGAGAAGTCTAGATACTTCTCCTGGAGATAATTATTGATATTTACCTGACAGATTATTGGTATTTGGCTATTCAAAGTTAATTCCCAAATTATCCATTCCACTATTGAGGCTGTGGTGCAGAGAGATTTCATCAGCTTCCAGGATCATAAAAAACTAATTATAATCATATAGACCAAGTTTGACTATCCCTTTTTTCCTGTGCTAGAAAGGGACACCAGTAGGTCTGCTTGCCCTGACATCAAACTCATATTTATTTTAATTTAAACACAAATGCTATTTTCTGTTTCTTTTTCATCCTTAGGAATAGGCAGGATACCCTAGGCTTGATTTTAGTGCTCTTGTTCACATATGCATCTACAGGGGGGCTAAGTATGAGAATAACTGAATATGTATATGCTTCTTTCACAGAAAATCTTGGGCCAGTGGGAGAGCATGTTCCCCAGCTGAGAAGATGAGTGGGATGCAAAAGAATCCCTTCATTACAATGTGAAGATGGCAAGTAGGTCTGCACAGCAGCTGTTCCAAAAGTGATACAGCTTTTTTTGTTATTATTTTTTTAATTAAATTGGACCTTTACTTCACAGAAATTTTTGGGGCTTCCTCCATATCATAGGGGTCCTGTAACACAGTGCTTTGTATTTCACTGTCTCTCATTTTTTTTCTCTCTGAACTAGACTTTTCAGTGCAGGTTTCAGATAAAAGCAGTAATTATACTTACATGGGCTCTTCTATAGAGAACTGGCCAAGCAACTGACATTGCAGAAGACAACCCTTAGCAACAGCTTTTGAAAAGGTTCTTGCAGCCAACTCCCCACCCCTCCTCATGCAATGAAGAAAACACTGATAATTATCCTCCATTTCTCCATTTTCTTACATGCATGAATTGTGCAAAGCTGTGCTGATTTAAAGGTAAACCGGCCAGAGAAATGAATGCAACACAAAGAACATTATAAGTCAGAGTTACAATTTAATAACAGTATTACAATAAATGCAATGGCAGAAAGAGATAAATTGATTATAACCCACAAAAACCCAGAAGTATAACCCAGCACCCTGAGGCACAAGCACAAAGGGGTTTGTGAGCCCCTGTGCTGAACCCTATGTGGTTCCCCCAAGTCCAAAGTAAAAGTCCAAAGTGGAAAACCTGTTGGTGCAGCTGACAGTTGCAGTCTAGTGGAGAGTGGTGGTCTCCTCCTGTCGAGGTTTTGGTCCTCCTCTTGATCCAACAAGTGACCCCTGAGGTCTTACCCCAAGATATGTACCCCCAGATCCAGGTGGAAGCACCCAGTCCCTCCCCCAGGGAAGGGAGTTACACAAAGGGTGATCTAACTTTGTGAGTCATGGGGTATTTTGGAACGTTGATGGCCCATTAGCAGACATGCCCACTCAGGCTGGGTGTTAAGGTGCTAACGACTCCCTTGCGGGGGGTAGGGGTGGGGGTGGGGGTGGGATGGGGGTGGAGGGAGTGGGGTGGGTGGATTATCACAGCTCTTATCTCACAGGCTTCTTTCACACCCAGCTCACAACCTGAGGGGTCAGCTGTGCCCTGGGCAGCTGCTGCAAATGGTCCATTGTTCTTGGGAAATGAATAGAGGGGGTAGAATACATAGCTTTGATTACCCTCACACAGTGATAGACTGGTCTCACCTGCTAAACTAGGACAAAAGCCCACAGTTTAAAACTCAGGTGCTATTTGTGTAGCATTGCTGGGTCTGTCTCTGTGCCACTGGCTGCATTAATGATTGGCAGAGAGGGGGTCTGACCTCTGCTGATGGTCCCCAATGCCATGGTGGGTTTGACTGCAGCTCTGAAGAGGCATGTCTCTGTAGTTTAGACATCTCTCTGCTGGCTGGTGAGGAAAGTGGCAGTATCATAAATATTGAAGTTTATACTTTGAAAGCATCTGCTTGTCATAGGCAGTATTATATGAGAGAAAATTAAACACAAGCTACAGGATGGTTCAGTTCAGGGTAGCATCCTATTCTGAACTCATAAACTAATTCCACAGATAAAATAGCAAAAGTTTCAGTTTTCTTCTGAAACCATATATTTTGGGGATGATGAAAATATTCCTAAGGCTAAAGTTGCACATATAGTCACACTGAAGCTGAGGTAATTATTCAAAGACCAAGCATGTAACTTCCTTTTCCTTGTTGCAGAACTGGTGGATTCTCTTCTCCTTTTACACAAAGTTATTAGGGGGCATTCATTGTAGATGAGTTTTTTTTCTCATCATTTACTATAGACTGAATCTACTTCTCTCTTCATTAAAGTACAATTCCGGAGGCTGTTAGTGAGGATGAAACAAGGCTCCAGACTAAAAATAAAAACAGTTATCAGCTGCATTTTCTGAGCTGGCAGACTCTGAAAAAACATGTATTTTTTATGCATGAGGCAAATACCAGATCTTGCTTTAAGAAGGGCTAAGGTTTTGATAGAAATCTTAGAGTCCTGGAATATTCCCCCTGTCAAGTGCTAAATATCTTTGATGAATATGGAGTGCAATGTGGTACACAGATGACAGAGCAGGCGCTTAAAAAACACAAAACAAAACAAAATATCCTTGGACAGTGAGATTAAGCAGATAGGATGATACTGCACAGAACTCTGAAGACACTGCATTTGGGGACATGGACTAAATCACAGCCTTTTATAAAGTCATGCAGGCTGCCATTTCCAATCTACCGTGAGCTCTAGTGAACATGATGCACTGTCTGGTGAGTGCCATGGGTACAGTGCCATGCTAACAGATGGGAATGAAAGTAAACAGGCAAGAGACTTAAAAAGAGCTTCACCCTGGGCCCACTCAGGTCTCAGATAAGACAA
This sequence comes from Pithys albifrons albifrons, assembly GCF_047495875.1. Taxonomy (NCBI): domain Eukaryota; kingdom Metazoa; phylum Chordata; class Aves; order Passeriformes; family Thamnophilidae; genus Pithys; species Pithys albifrons. The sequence continues at coordinate 53,494,327 of NC_092459.1, read as the reverse complement.
GAATGGGGAAACTTTCATGTTGTTTCTACTTCTTGGCATCAACAAATGTGATTTTCACACCTCTCTGGGGCTGGATTTCTACTAAAGAGTTATGACACAGCTCTTGTGTATGCAGAAATTTGGTTGTTTAAAATCCAACCACTGCCAGAGCTTCAGGAAAGAAGATAGAATGAATGGACAGACAAAAGCATGCGTGAAATCACTTCTATTCTTATTTCATCAACACAAAACCCCTTTGGAGTAAGTAAAGGTCTGGGTTAGTGTTGTCTGCACTGAGCAGATATGGAAGATGCTTATTCCTCAGAGTTGTTTGCAGGCAAACCCTGCTGATGAATAGAGCCTTCTGTGTGGTCACAGTGTGACTAAGTGATTTTCCCTTAGTGTGTAGAAATTATTCTAGTGGCTTTGGCTTCTCAAATTGAGAGCAATCTGTTTATTTAATCACTTGCCACACAGTATGCATAGCTGTCAGGTGACAAAAGTCCTCCTTATTAAGCCAAAACCATTTTTTTTCCAAACAATTATTTTTTATCTTGCTTCATCTTTGAGGAATCAAGTTGTCCTTGATATAAGATCTTTTTCTCTTTCAAGGCTTCTCAGATGAAAAACACTGCAGCTATGCAGATGAGTTTGTCTATCATTTATATTATTTTTGTTTTAAGGCATCATGCCAAACTCTGCCCTCACTTACTCTTGTTCAACCACAGAGACTTCAGTGTGGTTGCAATCGAGGATGGAATCTGACCCATTGTGTTTGTTTTCAATTGCAATATGCATGACTTAATGTTGCATTCTCCTTTATTTTAGTCTCCCAGGACAGTCTGAAAAATCAGATGTTGAATCTCAAGAGATTTGCCCCCAGTGAAATATTCTAAATATGCTAGGAAAAATGTTTTGTCAATTCCAGCTTGCTGATTCACACCAGCCAGGTGCTGGGCAGTCTCAACCACCACACACTGCCATACAAACTGGGAGGTCAGAGCTGGGAGCATGCAGGCAGGATGGTGGGGCCATGTGCTAGAGCAGATTGGAAGGATTCCATGTATTGTTGTAGATTATGTGTTTGGTCTTCCGACAGAAGGGGCAGTTGTGTGCCAGCTGTCGCTCTGGACTTCATTGAACTGACTGAAGAAGAGATAAGTTGGAGTTAAGGCTTATCCCCATGTTTTCACCATCCTTGATTAGATTCTGCCCTGCTCTTTCTACAAAAGGCATCAGAATTGTGGTGCACCTCTGACCATAGAGGAGCTGGAGCTTCTGCCTTGTCAACCTGCAGGTCTACTAATACTCACTGAATGATTTTACACAGACAAAAAAGATCATCAAAATGAGCACTTCAGAAATTGCCTCTCAAGAAGGTCTGATTTTTTTATTATTATTCTTGAAAATTAAAGGGATGATAGACTTTTTATGTGGCATGTCATTAGAACTGAGAATAAATTCGCCTTTTTGTCTCCTTGAAAAAGCTTATTCAGATCCTGCAAATAATGTGGAGGGTTGTCATTTTTCTCTGATGCACAGAGATTTCCCAAAACTGGTGGATTATCACTTTGTAGACTATGCATATTACAAAAGCAAAGGAAAGATGGCAATGATGACCATGTTAAGAACATCCCTTGATTGAGTGGGCACACCTTTTGAGAAAATACTAGTCTTATGTTCATGTGACTCTGAGGAAGAAAAGCATCATGCTACTGGTGCCATGGGAACGCACCGAGTTGTTTGACAAATCAGAAAGAAAGTGTGTGTCAAACTAACAACAACATTTTTTTTCCTCGAGATACAAGTTCTTTTTGAAACCATGAATTTGTGAGCAGAAGCCCTCTATATTAATGAGATTTTTAGTACTAGAGGGTGTTTTATAAAAGACCAAAATAATACTATAGGTGCCTTAGTGCAAAATTAACAGGGAAAACAACCAAAGCAAAGGAGCAAACACAGAAAGCAATACACAAAGAGACAAATGATACAAAGCAGAACCAGACTTAGATATCAGAGGTCAACCCACAAAATATTGTGAAGGGTAAACATGTTAAAAAGAAAAGTCTTACAAGGAAAGTAGTGACAAAATGGTTTCTGAGAAAGCTGCAGGGCTCCCTCATATGGGCTCCTCACACAATATGTACCCCTTGCTCTCCTGCATTTGGCTTTGGCACACCCTTGACACAATCATGAATGACTTTTTTTTGTTAGAAATTTTAATTCAACTCTAATTTCAATGAAGACTTGTAGAACTTTAGAGGGTTCATTATAACTGAAAATAGAGGAAAAATGAAAAGAAAAAAAAGAGCACAACTTTGCTGGCTCTTACTTTACTTAACAAGAGAAATGTCTTACAGAATTAGAATCTGCAAGACCAACACATGGTCAGAATAACAGGAAAAGGGAGAGAGGAATACACCAAATGATGTGTGCAGTCAGAAGTGAAACATGTTTCTTATTGCTGACATATCCCCATTTGCCATAATGTTCTACACACAGGAAAATAAATTTCAATTAATATAATCAATATTCTGATGTTTCCTCCTAAAATGCAAACCCTGCCTTGTAGATCATTAGTGGAAAGAAATTTTAATAGCACCTTTTCTAGGTCACTGGAGTAAGTGTCAGTTTTTGCATTTGCTTCTAAAAATTACAGTGCATTCTTAGCCCAATTCAGTGACTCAGAAGCTACCTTCTCACTGGGTTTTCAACTGTCCTCAAGTGGTCCCTGCTGACTTATGCTCAGGGTTGTCACTGTCAGCGCGAACAATGTTCAGGAACCAGAAAGAAATGTTTTGATTTCTCATAGGAAACAATAGTGAGCAAACAGGATGCTTAAGATAGAGGTATTGATAAGTCTAAGGTGATATTCAAAATTAGGCACCGTCCAGAAGGATCCTTATTTATGCAAACAATGAAATGATGTGGTTTATCCTTAAGGTAAATGAAAGGCTTTCCTTTCACTTCTGTATGATTACTTTTATATGGCTCTAGATATTTCCAGTTTCTCATACTCTAACCTAAGATTGCTATGTCTTAGTCTCATATTTTCAGTATGATACTTAGATGAGTCACCTCCAAGATTTACCTCCCAAAGTCCATGTAAAAGTTAGGCATGGCTTGTCAGAAGGATTTGCAACAGCAAATCCCCTCTAGGTACCCAGATCTTGGAGCACATCCCTAAGGCAGACCCTGCCCTGGTCACTTCTCACTGAGTGGCCTTTATTCAGGAAAACCTCAGTGCTCATGACTGAAACAAAACATCCTCAAGGAACTTATGAATAAGTCCATTTGCTTCCTGCCTCAAATACTTCTAAAACATTAACCTGAAGCGTAAACGTTTCTGCCTTTCATTTCCTTGGGGATGACAGGAGAGAGAGACTGAGACTGATTGCAAAAGCTGTAGTGCTTGTCTGAAGTCTTTAGCCTGACTCTGGTCAGGCCCCAGGTGACCAGCTAATGAAAATAATTCAAACTTTACCAAAACAAGAGCCATTTGTAATGTGGAAATTCTAGACAGACAGCTCTGCAAAACCCTGGGAACAAACATGGAGATAAATCTTTGCAAGAAAAAACACCCCTACCTCATTACTCACAAAGTCAATTTTAAATAGCATTGTGGGGCACAGTCCCTACATGTGGCAGAAAATTAGTTAGTATTAGCTCTTTTTTAAATACATCCCTACCTGTGCGCTTGTTCCTCTGGAGTCATGAGGTACGAGGAAATATTTGGCTTCAGAAATATTAGGAAGACTTTTGAAACCCATGCCTTTTAAATAGGTTGTCAATGGAATAATTCTTAAGAACAATTTCTATAACTGCAAATGAAAGAGGAAGAAACGAACCATTGAAAATAGGTATAAAAGCCCTGATTCAAATAAACACAACACAGCCATGAAACAAGACACAGAACAGTATGAGGAACAGGCAAAAAGGAGGAAATCAGCTGGGGCTCTCCAGTAACAAAACTGGAAGATTTCAGATGTCAAAAACCTCCCAGAAACAGGAAAAGGAGGATGAATTGCATGCCATGGCACATAGGCTGTGCAAGCTTGGAGCAAGCCAGCATCGATGAATCACAGCTGCAGGTAACCAGTGACAAGGAGCTGCAGAATCCCAGGGAAAGTGTGTGCTGGGTTTCCCAGGCTTGGTGGTCGGCAGCCTCCTCCTGCACTTCAGCAGCACAGCCGAACCCTGCCCTGACTGAAGGGTTGTGCATCGTCTGCCCTGTCACCCTGTGGCAGGAGTAGCTCCCCATCAGCAGAGGAGCTTGGAGCTGGCAGGGTTATTCCAGCCAAGAAGCCTACAGTTATCAGGAAAATGCACATTACCTCTTGCAGGCTCAGGACCATCACAAGGGCATACCTGAACACCAAGCAAAGCGGAACAGTTTGGAATCAGTCCCAAAACTGTTAAGTGAACTTAAAAGTCTTATCTAAGATGTTTTAATTCAGGGATTTAATGAGTGAAGTTCTTTAGACGTACATACTACAGAGCTAATAATTCTTTCTTTGTAAACTTCATAAAACATAAAACATTTCTATATGTGTGTATATATTTTTTCATCTTGCTATTTATTAATACTTTATTTTTATTAGTTATCTTCTCACATTCATCAAGAAGACTGCAGAGATCCAAATTGCATTTCTGCTTTCTGTGGAAAACTGATTGGAAAATTGACTTTTTAGCATTTTCTGCCTTCTGAGACCTCTTAGATATGTCCTAGTAAAAAAAAAAGTTGTAAAATTTATTCAATTTAGCAACACCTAATCGTGACCTGATACTACCCCACATACTAAACTAAATAATTTTATCTCAGTGTTTAGTCCCAATGAAAAACAGTATTTCCACACTCGCTCTTTTTTAGGGTTAGAGTTGAGTAAAAGTTCTCTTGTACTACTTATCTATTATCTGGCTGAATAACATGTGCACATGACTCTGTAATAATGTTATGGAGAGGAGCTTTCTAAAGGTACTTATTATTTCAAAAATAATTGAAAGAGAAGAATATTATGTAGAACCTGAAAATATCTTCATATTAAAGAAAACCCTCAGGATGTGGTTGTTTCCTTAAAGTCTTCACTGAAAGAAGAACATCATTTTTGAAAGTAATGGAGAATTCTCTGTGTGGTTAAAATTCCTAAATGCTCATTGGTACATTATGTCGCGTGGTGACACACCAAATTAGTACAGCGCATTACTGCCTATATCATCACTTGAAAGAAGTTTCAAAACTGCGTATGCAGTCACTGATGGAACTCAGATCTATGCTTTTTTTCCCCAGGTCTCCAATATTATTTTGATGAGACACATTTCAGTACATTATTGAAACTGCCATGAATTAGCAAAATGAAATGAAAATAGATGTAAAACCCTTGAGAGAGCCTAATAGTGTAATTCTGCTGCTTTCTAGCTTCCCTGAGCACAGCTGTCAAGAATACATCACAGGAGGAAAAAAACTCAAAGGCTTTTGGTGTCTGTGCTCAAGGGAAGAAATGTGTTAAACTAAAAAAATTGTTAAACTGGCCAAAAGAGTTTGGAAGAAATTTTATCAGTCTGACACTTTTTCAGTACAAGACATCTCACTGCTAAGTCGCAAGACAACTCATTATAGTTTCTTCTTTATTTAGTACAAATCATCTTGGCCCATATCATTAGCATAATGAAAATTCACATGAAATAAGAAAAATGAAAGAACTCTTCATAAAGGTTTATAGTTGAATATGTACTACTTAGACACCAGATTAGAAAATTATGGGCGAATCAGCACCACAAGTTGCAGTGTTCACTACCAGTACCTACTAAGAGACCTTCAAATTTCAGGTATAAAATTCCATGACCCCAACTTTGTATCCCCCAAACGCATCATTGTGACGAGTTTCTTGATGCTGGTGCTGCAGTGATGATGGGTGGGTTACATCCTCCTCTCTCCCTCCAGAAAGTGCAGAGATTAGAGACACTGGTGTTCATTGGGTCAGGAGGTGTCTGGAAGGCTTGTGGGAGCTCCTCCAAGACAAAGTTGTTGCCTCTGCAAGAGGAGCCCCTGCCCCAGGCAGAAAATCCCCTTGCCCACAGCTTGCACACATAGCTAAGTGAGTGATCACGCAGCTTCCCTGAAAAAAACCATGAAGGTAATCTTCATAGTCTGAGTGGGCAAACTGAAGGGAAACACTTTCACAGTGACAGTCTTATCCAAAACACATCTACAGGGAAGCTTGGGAGAGGCAAGTTCCTCCATCCCTTCCTCAACCATCCCTGACAGTCACTCCAGATGTCCCCAGGCTACTTCATTACAAGCTTATGAGGGCCTTTTGACAACTAGATTGTCAGGTTTGTCGCGATCATCTGAAGTTATCTAAATACATCACTGCTATTTTCTCAACAACTGTGCTACAAAAGTAAATCAATAGAGGCTCGATTGAGTCTTCCAGTAACTCCACAATCTGATAACAAGCTCAAAAATTGTACTAAGAATTAACATTCCCTTAAATATTGTATTTCTCCGGGGACACCCCCTTGTCGCAGGGCAGAAGCTTGCGTGCCCTCATGAGGTTGAGAGCTATGCTGGAGGTGGTTTGTGCCGCCGGTAGGGTCTCCCATGCCAGACAGGTCTCAGTTGAAGGGTCAGACAAAGTGTGTCCACGGGCAGGATGGGCTCGCTAGCCATCTGGCAACCATCCTAGGAGAAGGACAACTCCAACCCCAAACCCGGGCAGATGGAGCTCGCTTAGCCCTGTAAGGTCATCCATCTGAGAGAAGGATATTCTAACCAAACCTACGTCCTGAGGTATTCGCTGTCACCGTCCAAGCTCGCTAGGCCATGGCAGATGAACCTTAGGAGTAAAGGGTGGGGCCAGTCCTGCGCACGCTGTGCCTCACCTAAAAATCCATTGTGCAGGCTTGAAGGGTTCACCCACATTGCAAAGCCCTGTAGCGACAGGCAAGGGTCGAAAACAACAGGTGATAGGAAGCAGCTGGAAGTCACAGACCCAACCCTGCATGCAGGTGGTTCAGGATATGGGTCATTAGACACTTGACCCCGGAGATGACAGTCTCTTGTGGCAGCATCCTGAATGACCAAGCAGCCTTTTCCAGGGACAGCACTGCTTGCTCCATATGGAGAGGGGCCTAGCAAAGGCGGCTTAAACAAAGCTCATCTCCACACCCGGTTGGATAACCGCGGCCAACCGGCATTTTCCATGTGGTCAAACAAAAGCAAAGAGATTTCAAAGGCATACACCTGCCTGCAATAGGTGTGCTCAAACTAACACTTGCATGTTGGAACATCAGAACCATGCTTGATACTGGGGATAGTGGACGTCCTGAGCATCGTTCTGCTCTAATTGCCCACGAACTGTCACGGCTCAACATTGACATTGCTGCTCTCAGTGAAGTTCGTCTTCATGAGGAAGGCAGCCTTAAAGAACATGGTGCTGGCTACACACTCTACTGGTCAGGCAAACCCAAAACCAAAAGACACCTTTCAGGAGTTGGCTTCATGATTAAAAACTCCATTGCCTCCAAACTTGAAAATCTGCTGACAGGTCATTCCGATCGCATTATGTCCTTACGCCTCCCTCTACACAACAAGCAACATGTTGTTCTTTTTAGCGTATATGCCCCAACTCTCCAAGCTGACCCAGCGGAAAAAGACAAATTCTACACAGACCTGCACCGCCTCACCCAAAATGTTCCTGCAGATGATAAGATCATAATCCTTGGTGACTTCAACGCCAGAGTAGGTAAGAATTCTGAAGCCTGGAAAGGAGTCCTGGGCAAGCATGGCGTTGGAAACTGCAACGACAATGGACGCCTCCTGCTAGAGTTTTGTGCAGAACGGCAGCTCACCATCACCAACACTATCTTTCAAGAGAAAGACAGCCTGAAGACAACCTGCATGCATCCTCGATCCAAGCACTGGCACCTCATTGACTATATCTTAATACAACAGAGAAATGTCAGTGATGTCCGTCATACTCGAGTGATGCCAAGTGCAGAATGTCAAACAGACCACCGCCTTGTGCGCTGGAAACTTAACCTCCACTTCAAGCCCAAACCTAAGAGAGGCGGCATTCCAAGGAGGAGGCTCCAAGTCAACAATCTTCAAACAGCCACAGTGAGAGACAGCTTCCAGGGCAACCTTTAAACTAGACTTAAAGATAATCCCATAGATCCCTCTCCTGAAGCGCTTTGGCAACATATTAAAAATTGCATCCTGCAGTCCTCTGAAGAGTCCCTAGGGTTCTCCTCCAAGAAAAACAAAGACTGGTTTGATGAGAACAATCAAGAGACCCAGGAATTGCTGAAGAAGAAGAGAACTGCTCACCAAGCACACCTTGCTCAGCCATTTTGCCATATAAAAAAAGCCGCCTTTCGTCTTGCATGCAGTAAGCTGCAACAGAAACTTTGAGACATCCAGAACAAATGGTGGCTCGACCTAGCAGAAAAGACACAACTATACGCAGATTTGGGTGACCAAAGAGGATTCTATGAGGCCCTGAAAGCAGTGTACAGACCCACACACCAGGTTCAAAGCCCCCTACTCAGTTGTCTCGGTTTGAGGGGAAAAACCAAAATGTTTTTACCCACAAGCAGGGGAGGGGCTTCCTCCACAATAATCACACCACTCTTTATCAAATTTAAGAAAAGGAATTTTAATACAAGAAGGATAACTGCTATATATATATATATATATATATGTAAACAGACTAGTGCAACCCACTTCCCTAACACCATAAGAGAAAAAAAAAAAAAAAAAAAACAACAACAAAACCCAGTAGGTTTTCTTCCGGGAGAAAAGGTTATACTTAAGTGTCCTTGTCACAGCTCGGCTGGCTGCAGAGTGAGTTTCAGTCCCTCTCCAGCGAAACAGACGAGCAGTGGGCTTTCAGATGGACTCAGTCTCTTCCCCCTGTGTTCCCCGTCTAAGAAGCAGAAAAGTACGAGCAACCCGCAGCAAATCCAAGGCAGGCAGCAGCACGGCAGGAAAAAGTAATCCGAAGTAGGCAGCGGCAAGACAGCCAGGGAAAAAACCCCAGCAGTAACCAGCAGGGCAGCCTGCCTCCTCGGAGCCCCCACTCCCGCGTTCCGCCGAGCCAAGACTGAGGAGAATATCCAAAAAAAAACCAAAAGAGACAAACCTGCCCCCACCCCAGCGATCACAGTTAACTGCCTCTTTTGTTAACCGCTGGCCTGGGCAGTTAAGTGGCAGGGGAGAGAATTTACATAATAATCCCAAACTACAACATTATCCACCCCTAAATTCTCTTCCATGCCGATACTCTACATTAAACTTAAATTTTCTTTCAAATAATTAAGTGTTTACAAATACAGTAATATGAGTCGTTTACCCAGAGATAAGTTTCCCTTGAGGTATACATCGTGTCTCTCCATCTTCCTGCATCACCCACCAGGTGGAACCAGATCCTTGAGCAAAGACAACTCCACGAATGGGTTTGCCTTTGCCTGAGGCAGGGTTGATCCAGACTGTTTTCCCTAGCATACCTCTCAGGTGTATTACAGGGACTTTGTCTCCATCTACAGTGTGAAGGGGTTCTGATTGGGCAGGGCCGGCTCGATTGACAGAGCCTCTAGTGTTGACTAGCCATGTAGCCTTTGCTAAGTGTTGATCCCAGTGTTTGAAAGTCCCTCCACCCAACGCCTTCAAAGTGGTTTTCAACAGTCCATTACACCGCTCAACTTTCCCGGCAGCTGGTGCATGGTAGGGGATATGATACACCCACTCAATGCCATGTTCTCTCGCCCAGGTAGCAATTAAGCTGTTTTTGAAATGAGTTTCATTATCTGACTCAATTCGTTCTGGGGTGCCATGTCGCCACAGCACTTGTTTTTCCAGGCCTAGGATGGTGTTCCGAGCAGTGGCGTGAGGCACTGGGTGTGTCTCCAGCCACCCTGTGGTTGCTTCCACCATGGTGAGCACATAGCGCTTGCCTTGGCGGGTCTGTGGCAGTGTGATGTAGTCAACCTGCCAGGCCTCCCCGTACTTATACTTATCCCAGCGCCCACCATACCACAGGGGCTTCACTCTCTTAGCCTGCTTAATGGCAGCACATGTCTCGCAGTCGTGGATAACCTGAGAGATAATGTCCATGGTTAAATCCACCCCTCGGTCTCGTGCCCATTTATAAGTGGCATCTCTGCTCTGATGGCCCGAGGCATCATGGGCCCATCGAGCCAAGAACAGCTCTCCTTTGTGCTGCCAGTCCAGATCTGTCTGTGATACTTTCACTTGCGCAGCTCGGTCTGCCTGTTGGTTGTTGAGATGTTCCTCATTGGCCCGATTTTTGGGCACGTGTGCGTCTACGTGGCGGACTCTCACAATCAGCTTCTCTACTCGGGTGGCAATATCTTGCCATATATCGGCAGCCCAGATGGGTTTCCCTCTGCGTTTCTAATTGGTTTTCTTCCATCGGTCTAACCATTCCCAGAGAGCATTGGCCACCATCCATGAGTCGGTGTAGAGGTAAAGCTTTGGCCATTTCTCTCGTTCAGCAATGTCCAGGGCCAACTGCACGGCTTTAAGCTCTGCAAACTGACTCGACCCACCTTCTCCTTCAGTAGCTTCTGCAACTTGTCGTGTGGGACTCCATACAGCTGCTTTCCATTTGCGATTAGTCCTTACAATGCGACAGGAGCCATCGGTGAAGAGGGCGTAGCGTATTTCCTCTTTTGGCAATTGATTGTATGGTGGAGCTTCTTCCGCACGTGTCACCTGCTCTTCCTCTTTATCTGCTAGACCAAAATTTTCACTTTCAGGCCAGTTTGTGATGATTTCCAGGATCCCAGGGCGATTTGATTTTCTTATACGGGCGCGCTGCGTAATCAGGGCAATCCACTTGCTCCAGGTAGCATCAGTGGCGTGATGTGTAGAGGCAGCCTGTCCTGACAACATCTACTTCAGCACTGGTAGTCGAGGTGCCAGAAACAGCTGTGCTTCTGTGCCAATCACCTCTGAGGCGGCTTGAACTCCTTCATAGGCGGCTAGGATCTCTTTCTCTGTGGGGGTATAGTTGGCTTCAGATCCTCTGTAGCTTCGGCTCCAGAATCCAAGTGGTCGGCCTCGAGTCTCACCAGGCACCTTCTGCCAAAGGCTCTAAGACAGGCCATTATTCCCGGCAGCGGAGTAGAGCATGTTCTGTATGTCTGGTCCTGTCCTGACTGGTCCAAGGGCTACAGCCTGAGCAATCTCATGCTTGATCTGGTCAAAGGCTTGTTGCTGCTCAGGGCCCCAGTGGAAATCATTCTTCTTACGGGTTACCAAGTAGAGAGGGCTTACGATCTGACTGTATGCTGGGATATGCATCCTCCAGAACCCTATGGCACCCAGGAAGGCTTGTGTTTCCTTTTTGCTGGTGGGTGGAGACATTGCTGTGATCTTATTGATGACTTCTGTTGGAATCTGACGGCGTCCATCCTGCCACTTCACTCCCAGGAACTGGATCTCTTGGGCTGGTCCCTTAACCTTACTCCGTTTGATGGCAAAGCCAGCTCCCAAAAGGATCTGGATGATTTTCTCTCCTTTCTGAAAAACTTCTTCTGCTGTGTCCCCCCACACAATGATGTCATCAATGTATTGCAGGTGTTCTGGAGCCTCACCCTTCTCCAGTGCAGTCTGGATCAGTCCATGACAGATGGTGGGACTGTGTTTCCACCCCTGGGGTAGTCGGTTCCAGGTGTACTGCACGCCCCTCCAGGTAAAAGCAAACTGTGGCCTGCACTCTGGTGCCAGAGGAATGGAGAAGAACGCATTAGCAATGTCAATAGTGGCATACCACTTTGCTGCCCTGGACTCCAGTTCATACTGGAGCTCCAGCATGTCCGGCACAGCGGCACTCAGCGGTGGGGTAACTTCATTCAAGCCACGATAGTCCACAGTCAATCTCCATTCTCCATCAGACTTATGCACAGGCCAGATGGGGCTGTTGAAGGGTGAGTGGGTTTTGCTGACCACCCCTTGGCTCTCCAGTTCACGGATCATCTTATGGATGGGGATCACAGCATCACGGTTTGTTCGGTATTGCCGACGGTGCACTGTCGTGGTGGCAATTGGCACTTGCTGTTCCTCAACTTTCAACAGTCCAACAGCAGAAGGACTTTCTGAGAGACTTGGCAATGAGTTCAATTCTTCAATCCCTTCTGTCTGTACAGTGGCTATTCCAAAAGCCCATCTATGCCCCTTTGGGTCCTTAAAATATCCATTCCTGAGGTAGTCAATGCCCAGGATACATGGGGCGGCTGGACCAGTCACAATGGGGTGTTTCTGCCAATCTCTCCCTGTCAAGCTCACTTCAGCTTTTAGCACAGTCAACTCTTGAGATCCCCCTGTCACCCCAGAAATAGAAATAGTTTCTGAGCCCACATGTCTTGATGGCATTAATGTGCATTGAGCGCCAGTATCAACCAAAGCCTTATACTTTTGTGGGTCTGATGTACCAGGCCATCGAATCCACACAGTCCAATAGACACGGTTGTCCCGTGCCTCTACCTGGCTAGAGGCAGGGCCCCTCTAACACTGATCCTGGTCATAGCGGTCAGAACCTTTTCTCGATGAGTACACCTGGGAGGTGCCCTCCTGTGGGTCAGATTCTTGCCCGTGGGAAACTGGGACTGCACTTACTCTCACTGACCTTCTTCCATTCTCCTTCAGTTCTTGTACTCGGGCTGCAAGGGCACGGGTGGGTTTCCTATCCCACCGTCCCATGTCTTCTCCATGTTTGGCCAGGAAGTACCACATCTCAGTTCGTGAGGTCTGTCCACTTCCTCTGGCTGGGGGGCGTCTGGCTCTGACTTCAGAGGTTCTCATTCGCACTGGTGCCACTTGGAGACTTTCCCTAATTTCCTCTCTGATCGCTTTTACCTCTGCAGGCAGCGTCTTGAGACTCTCAACCAATGTCTCTACAGCAGAAATACGGGCCTGCATTGGGCTGTGGGTCATGCTTTCATATATTCGGAGCTTATTTGCTACTGCGCCCACTGTTTCATGGTTCTTTTCCCTATACATGGATGCCAGGAAATCGGTGTATTCAGCTGGCCCCGAGCGTGAAAGGTCCCACCACATATGTGGTGTGCATCTGACTTTGTCAGGGTCATTATTGGCTTGCCCACCTCTTCCAAAAAGCACGTCCATCATTGCCATCTCCCTCAGACGTAAAATTCCTTCTTCCATCGTCTTCCAAGTCTTCCTAATATGATGTTCCTGCAGGATTTCTCTATAAACAAACTTTTCTCTTACACTCGTTAGAAGTCGTGCCCAGAGTGAAAGGGGCTTTGATTCCCTCACGAACACCTGTTCAATAGCCACATCCTGGGCCAGAGCCCCCAAAAACCTGGCTTCAGCACCATCCAGTTGTAAGGTTTCACCCATAAGGTCCCAAACTCGGATCAACCAAGTCAGGATGGGCTCACCCGGGTGTCGAGCAATGTCTTTCCGCAAACTACGGAGATTATCAAATGACAATGACTCAGTGATCATAGAATCATAGAATCATAGAATCGATTGGGTTGGAAAAGACCTCCAAGATCATCGAGTCCAACCCTTGGTCCAACTCTAGCTCATTTACTAGATCATGGCACCCAGCGCCACGTCCAATCTGCATTTAAAGATCTCTAGGGATGGTGAATCCACCACCTCTCCGGGCAGCCCATTCCAATGCCTGATTACTCTCTCTGTAAAAAATTTTTTTCTGATATCCAACTTAAATTTCCCCTGGCAGAGCTTAAGCCCGTGCCCCCTTGTCCTATTGCTGAGTGCCTGGGAGAAGAGACCAGCCCCCACCTGGCTAGAACTTCCCTTCAGGTAGTTATAGACAGTGATGAGGTCACCTCTGAGCCTCCTCTTCTCCAGGCTAAACAACCCCAGCTCCCTCAGCCTCTCCCCATAGGACTTGTGCTCCAGTCCCTTCACCAGCCTTGTTGCTCTTCTCTGGACTCGCTCCAGCACCTCAATATCCTTTCTGAACTGAGGGGCCCAGAACTGAACACAGTACTCAAGGTGTGGCCTCACCAATGCAGAGTACAGGGGAAGGATCACTTCCCTGGTCCTGCTGGCCACGCTATTTTTGATACAGGACAGGATCCCATTGGCCTTCTTGGCCACCTGGGCACACTGTTGACTCATGTTGAGCTTCCTGTCAATTAGTACTCCAAGGTCCTTTTCTGCCTGGCTGCTCTCCAGCCACTCTGTGCCCAGCCTGTAGCGCTGCAGGGGGTTGTTGTGGCCAAAGTGCAGGACCCGGCACTTGGCCTTGTTGAACTTCATCCCATTGGAATCAGCCCATCTCTCAAGTCTATCCAGATCCCTCTGCAGAGCCCTCCTGCCTTCCAGCAGGTCGACACTCCCTCCCAACTTGGTGTCATCAGCAAATTTGCTGATGATGGACTCAATCCCCTCATCTAAATCATCAATAAAGATGTTAAACAGGACTGGACCCAATACAGACCCCTGGGGAACACCACTGGTGACTGGCCGCCAGCTGGATGCAGCTCCATTCACCAGCACTCTCTGGGCCCGACCCTCCAGCCAGCTCTTAATCCAGGAGAGGCTACACTTGTCTAAGCCATGGGCTACCAGCTTTTTCAGGAGTATATTATGGGAGACAGTATCAAAGGCCTTGCTGAAGTCCAGATAGACCACATCCACAGCCTTCCCCTCATCCACCAGGTGGGTCACCTGATCGTAGAAAGAGATCAGGTTGGTCAGACAGATGATCTCAGGCTCTGGGTCTGCTTGCTGTGGAGGTGCAGCAGCCCCCTCATCGTCTGCTGGATGGTCTAATTTGGTCTTATATTTCCTTTTCTGAATAGGGGCAACTTCCATAGGCTTGGCCTGTCCTCCTGGTTTAGCCTCATCCTTTTCTCCCTTCACTGTGGCATCAGGGGTTTTATTCTCTCGCTTTTCCCCCTTCACTGGGCTAGGTTTCTGAATGCATTCTGGAAAAACCCTGGCCCTACCTTCAAACATTCTGTAAGCTGCAGGGATACAACCCTGCAGAAAAACCATAAAGAGCAAGATATCTCTGGCATCCAGGGAGAATTTAAACATCTCAAAAGCTGTTGTAGCAGACTTGAATGGGGAATGGACAAAGGGTTGGGAGAAGAGATTCCCCTTTGTTCCTTCCCAAGGGTCCGTACTATTATCACTGAATCCCCAGAGGTAGCAGCTTAGGTTGCGGCAGGAAAACAGCCTGGAGAGCACCACCCACATGACATCCAAAGGCATCGAATTCATGGCACCATAAATCCAGAGTAAGAACTCAATAATAATTGCGGCTATTTGAGTTTTGCTCATTGATTTGTTGATAAGACTTAAACCTGCCGCTCCTTTTGGCATGAATTTGTACCAACAAAAAGCCAATATATTATACAGGATGGTCCTGATGAACCCTAAGCTCAAGACCCACATGGTGCCACAAAATAGCAGTTATCCTTCTTTGTTTACAAGCCCCACACGTTGGGCGCCAAGAAATGTCTCGGTTTGAGGGGAAAAACCAAAATGTTTTTACCCACAAGCAGGGGAGGGGCCTCCTCCACAATAATCACACCACTCTTTATCAAATTTAAGAAAAGGAATTTTAATACAAGAAGGATAACTGCTATATATATATATATATATATATATGTAAACAGACTAGTGCAACCCACTTCCCCAACACCATAAGAGAAAAAAAAAAAAAAAAAAAAACAAAACCCAGCAGGTTTTCCTCCGGGAGAAAAGGTTATACTTAAGTGTCCTTGTCACAGCTCGGCTGGCTGCAGAGTGAGTTTCAGTCCCTCTCCAGCGAAACAGACGAGCAGTGGGCTTTCAGATGGACTCAGTCTCTTCCCCCTGTGTTCCCCGTCCAAGAAGCAGAAAAGTACGAGCAACCCGCAGCAAATCCAAGGCAGGCAGCAGCACGGCAGGAAAAAGTAATCCGAAGTAGGCAGCGGCAAGACAGCCAGGGAAAAAACCCCAGCAGTAACCAGCAGGGCAGCCTGCCTCCTCGGAGCCCCCACTCCCGCGTTCCGCCGAGCCAAGACTGAGGAGAATATCCAAAAAAAAAACCAAAAGAGACAAACCTGCCCCCACCCCAGCGATCACAGTTAACTGCCTCTTTTGTTAACCGCTGGCCTGGACAGTTAAGTGGCAGGGGAGAGAATTTACATAATAATCCCAAACTACAACATCAGTGCAGATGGTCAACTGCTTCTAACAGATAAATCCTCCATCCTGAACCGATGGTCTGAGCACTTTCAGACTCTCTTCAGTGCCAACCTTGTAGTCCAAGGCTCAGCAATTCAGCACATTACACAACAACCGGTGAAACATGAATTGGATGCAGCCCCTACTATGGGAGAGATACTCAAGGCCATACAACAGGTGAAAACTGGCAAGGCAGCTGGGGTTGATGGAATTCCATCTGCAATCTGGAAGCGTGGAGGTCAAGCACTCCATGCCAAATTCCACGAGCTTGTTGTGCATTGCTGGGAACAAGGGGAACTACCACCAGATCTCCATGATGCAGTCATCATCACCCTGTACAAGAAGAAAGGAGAAAAACCAGACTGCTCAAATTACCGAGGTATTACTTTGCTCTCCATTGCTGGTAAAATCCTTGCAAGAATACTTCTGAACAGATTAGTACCCACTATTGCAGAAGATCTTCTACCTGAAAGCCAATGTGGTTTCAGAGCCAATAGGAGCACCACAGACATGGTGTTTGTTCTCAGACAACTGCAAGACAAGTGTAGGGAACAGAACAAAGGTCTCTATGTAACCTTCGTTGACCTCACCAAAGCTTTCGACACTGTGTGCAGAAAAGGCCTGTGGCAGATCTTGGAACGTTTAGGATGTGCCCCCAAGTTCCTCAGAATGATCATCCTGCTACATGAGGATCAGCGTGGACAAGTCAGATATGGCGATGCACTCTCTGAGCCCTTTCCAATAACCAATGGTGTGAAACAAGGTTGTGTTCTTGCACCAACTCTATTCACAATCTTCTTCAGCATGATGCTCCAAAGAGCCACAGCAGACCTCGATGAAGAAAACAGCATCTACATCCGATATCGTACCGATGGAAGCCTATTCTACCTAAGGCGACTGAAGGCCCACACCAAGACCCTGAATCACCTTGTCCGCGAGCTGCTTTTTGCTGATGATGCCGCCCTCGTTGCTCACACAGAAGCAGCTCTGCAGTGCTTAACATCCTGCTTTGCAGAGGCTGCTGAGCTTTTTGGGCTGGAAGTCAGCCTGAAGAAGACAGAAGTTCTCTACCAACCTGCACCTCAAGAAGTCTTCCATCATCCTCACATCACCATAGGCAATTCAGAGCTTAAGTCAGTCCAGCAGTTCACCTATCTGGGAAGTATCATTTCCTCAGACGGTAAGATTGACAAAGAGATAGACAACAGGCTAGCAAAGGCATACAGAGCCTTCGGAAAACTCCATAAAAGAGTCTGGTCCAATAAACACCTGAAGAAAAGTACAAAGATCAGTGTCTACAGAGCCATTGTACTGTCTACTCTTTTATATGGGTCTGAATCCTGGGTCATCTACCACCACCACCTGCGGCTTCTCGAATGCTTCCATCAGCGCTGCCTCCGTTCAATCCTAAACATCCACTGGTCTGATTACGTGACCAATGTGTCTGTTCTTGAACAGGCAGGGGTCACCAGTATCGAGGTCATGCTGATGAGAATGCAGCTGCGCTGGGCAGGGCACGTCTCCAGGATGGAGGATCACCGCCTCCCAAAGATTGTGCTCTATGGTGAACTCGCCACCGGCTGCCGCAAGAGAGGAGCCCCGAAGAAGAGATACAAGGACTCCCTGAAACAACACCTCAGCCTTGGCCATATTGACTGCCACCAATGGTCCACTCTGGCCTCCAATCGGGATTCATGGAGACACACCATTCACGACGCTGCTGCTTCCTTTGAGAATGCACGGAGAGTCAGTCTTGAGTGGAAAAGACAACGCAGAAAGAACCGTTCCTTGCCAATATCACCTAGGGAGACGTTCCGCTGTGCCTTTTGTGACCGGACCTGCCTATCCCGTATCGGCCTTTTTAGCCACCAGCACGCTTGCAGCAAGCATGGGTAGTGCCCTTCTCAAATCTTCATTCGCAAAGCCTAGCCATGATGATGATGATGATGATGATGATGAAATATTGTATCCATGCCCTAAAGACCCATTATCTTGGTATCTAAATTACAAGAAGATCATACAATATCAACAAAAGGAAAACCTTGTGTCTATCTGCAGTATTTACATATTTTTTCTAATAATCGTTTTAGAAAGAAGAAACACTTGCAGGAAATTTTTATGGACAAGATAAAGGATAGCAATTATTTTTTTGAAATGTCTTATGAATAATTTCCAGAAAACTAACCTTGTCATAGAGAAGTTGTTGAAAGAAGAAGGAGGTCAGATAGATAGGAACTGCACAGAGCATTCAGTTAGTCACAACTGAGTCACTCAGCTGCAGTTCAAAGTCAAAATTCAGGTACACAAAGTTATATTCAAATAACTTTTAATTTCTGGCTTAATTTCATGTGAGCAAGCATGTTGCAGTTGAGTTACGCTGATTTTTTCGCAGTTGCCATGTACTGTAGGTTTTGAAAAATGAGAGCCTTGGCATTTTGCACAGATCAGGCTAAATGGTGTCACGGACTAAGTTCTAATATTCAACCTAAATACCCTAAGTTTGTACTCTTCAGACAGGTTTTGAACATTATTTAAACATTATCTAGACCCAAACAAAGAGTGATCACTGTACAAGCCACCTTCAAGAGTTTTCCACTCTCTCATCTCTGCTTTCCTGTGTCTGAGAAATACCATTTCAAAATGGCAATAAAGTCATCAGGCACATTGCACTTGGAAGGGATCCTAACTTTTCAAGAAATTTGGGCTGATTTTTCATGTTATAAAACATTTTGATTAAAATAATTATTTACCAATGTAAGAGTTAAAGTGGCATATGCCAACTGACAGGGCAATGAAGAGTCCTAGCTGTTCCTTGTAAAGTTTATCTTCTATGGCCTTTCTTTAAGTACTGTAGCAAAGACTCATCACTCTTGTTAATTTCACATGACTGAGTTTGCATTAATCACCTCCTAGGAAAGCAACTGCCCTCAGTACTGCTGGCCATGTGTCTTTAGCTTTTCCTGCTCAGTGTGCTAGGGTAACCTTCAGTTTCTGTTTGCCAAAGCATAATCACTTAGCAGATCTCCAATAGTGATGTTGTTCAGATCCAGATTACCCAATGCCATCAGATAGGTATTTACACACAGTGTCATGATTTTGGAATTTAATGTAGGCTTTCATTAAAGAGACTAAGAAAAAATCTGCAAAAGAAAGTTAAGAAGCAGAAAGTATAAACTGAACCAAATCAGATTTTATGATTTACAGTAGATGTAGTGAGTGTGCTCAGAAACTTTCTTGTGGCTTTACAGATTTCAAAGAATTTCAAGATATCCCCTAGTCTTCTAAGGAGCAACTGTGCTACTTTAAGATATTCCATCCCCCAGCACCTCAAGCTTGAGGAAACAAAAGACTTCCCTAATGGAGCCACATTTGAAGATGCTGGTGTTAGCATTTTTAATCATTTAGATACTTTTCAGATGTATAGGGAATCTGCCCTAATCAGTTGCTGTCAGCAGATATATCTCATGTGTACTACAGTGTTGGGTGGAATCCTGTTTGTGCCATCTGTATAAAAAAAGCTGGAGCTCCGATGGGGACAAGGGGCACACAGGTACACATACTCTATTAGTACCTCTATCTCTCCCATGTCACCTCCCTGGAGGGCTAGGCAACTGGGTTTGGTTATTCACCAGAAGGTAGGGACTGTAGGACCCATGTCACTTTATAGCTATTGACAAAGAACATTTTTTTCCCCATCTGGCAACTGTTTAAATATATGAAAGCTAAAGTCATTCTATTTCTAAATGACTACTAGACAGACAGGCTCACTGTGTGTTGAGTTCATCCATTTCCTAAATTCACCTTTGTTTTCCAGACCATCCCTGAGCAGACAAGCTACTAATACCATACTTAAGATATATTTTATTTCTTCCTTTTTAATAAACTGGCATAGAAATATATTAATCTTTCATATTCTGAAATATCTGTAAATCAGAAGGTTTGACTTTAGGCACAACTGCACCGCACATGCCTTGACAATCTTTTGCTGCATCTGCTTCAACCTCTGCCATTTGACCTTTGCATCTCATCATGCTTCTCTCTGGTACACACAAAATGCTGCTGAATCCAGTTTACTCTCACACAAATCAAGCCCTTGTCACTTGTTTTTTTCAAACACCTCCTGCAGATTCTGGTAAATTCCTACATAACGTGAGTTTTTATGAAAACTTCTTCACATTTTCTGATTCCCTGGCCAATACAATACCTGACTCATCCATAGTTAAACATCCTTTTTGTTTTCTTTTCTTTCCTATTTTGCCTATAAGAAACATGTCTTTTTGCCTTTTATTTTGCATCAAATGAATACCTTTTCTTTATTTCAGCCCTTCCTTTCAAGATGTTTCTCACAGTAAGCCCTTCACTAACATTCAACCAAAGCTTTCACTGTCTCATAGATTTAGACTGTATTATCAGTGTTTTACAAACAATCCATTGTGAGCACCAGTAAATTATACTTACCAATACGGCTTGTGAAAAATAAACTTGAGAGGAGTCAGCCCAAATTACACCTTTGAAATGTATGATAAAAAACCAAATGAAACCAACAAAAATTCACCGCAGTTATCAGAGATGAAGAGAGGTGGAACGTGTGTGCATGTCTTTCTGGCTCAAAGTCTGATCTTTCCCCACTTCTGTCAGTGGGAGCTTCACCATTAGCCTCAATGTGCTCAAGACTAACACTGTAAAGAGGCTTCAGCAAAGACAAACTGAGCTCCCAGATCCTGAAAGCCATCAATGCAAAGCAGAAAGTAGGATCCAGGTATATAACTTCAAAAAGGAGTCTATGTGTAGAAGGAGCTGCCTCTAGCAAAATATGAAACATCTAATTCTTAAAGCAGAAATTATTATTCCTGAGTTGAACAAGTTAAAAAAATACTGTTTCTACAGCAGTATTGATTCTTCTGGGAATTTGCATATAATAACTCGAATACAAGACAAAATTGTGTGCTAGCAAATTCTAAAACAACCCCACAATTAGAGATTATGAACAGCCTTGCTTAGCTTGTAAACCAAATAAGTTTTAGTTGATTTTGAGCAGCTTAGTTGTCTTCCTTCCAGCCTTACTTGTTAGGACCTACAGAAATGAATGAGGTTCTGCCATTTATTGCAGAGCAGAGGGAGGTAATGTGCATAAATGAGGATCCTACTTCAGCATGTCTCATTGCTAAATCAGTTTCCAAGGGAAAATTAGTCTAAATTTCAAAATTAGTCTAAAAAATTCTATATAGGTTTTGTACATTACTGATGATGGTTTCTTTAATATTTTTGTAAGAGTTTTTGTGATGTTGACAGTAGCTCTTTGAGTGTTTTCATATCTGCTTTGAATGCATTTGATGGGAAATACCAAGCATATAGAGACTTCAGTTAAGCTTAATCCACTCTTTGGAGAGAGGAAGATGTGGTCTACATTGAGGTTAATGAACTGCCTGGCAGAGAAGTTTGTGAGACAGTTTTAACCCATTTATATTTTAAGGAAGATTATGCCCCTGAAAGCAGACTATGGAGAAATTCCCACATCTCCCATTAAAATGTTCCCACCTACGTTTTTTTTTTCAACAGAAAGAATGCCAGAAAGACCTTTTAGGCCAAAGAAATCAGTCATGTTATTTCTATCATCCCAAACAGAAATATGTCCTTGCACTATTGCAGCTAGAAATATTGCCACATTATTTTTTGCTGAACTTCTTCCAGTAGAAATACCACAAAAATGCTTTTTCTTTGGGATATTTAGACTATGAAATTCTTACAAATTGTATATATCAACATAGCTCAAATGAGTACCAAGTATTTTTCTTTTTTAACATTACCAGTGTTCTGTGGCAAGACTTCCCTTTCCATTTTAAGGACACATCATCAGATTAGAGATATCCTGCTGGGAAGAAATTGTCACCAGAATTCTTCCTTGGTAAAAGATGAAGAAAACCTAAATAATTAAATTGGTATCTTTCTGGTTGATTTATTAGTATATGTATTATGCCCCAGTCTGTTTGGTGAGTTTAGGGGAAGGCAGTTTGATTCAGCCTGGGTGATGCACAGGAGAAACAACAAAATTCTCAGGAGGTCCAATAACAAACTTTCACTTGCAAGCTTTATAACATTAAGATAGAATAAGGTACTTTGCAAATTTTGAAACAATATCTGGACAAAGTAAGGCACTTTACAAATTTTAACTCAGCAAACTTTAACTTATCCAGACACAAGGCACTTAGACATTGACTAGAATTTTTAGTTGGGCTTAAAATATATTATGAGAAGAAGCCAGGAAAAGAAAGAGAGAAAGAAATTATAAGAGTAGAAAAGTATCACCAGCCATGAAGCCAGTGATGAGACTTGATTGGTCAAAGTGATGGTCGCAGTCTTGATCCCTCAGGGCTGGGGGAAGTCCATGAAACACAAAGTTCAATGTGCAGAGATTCAAGTGGGAACACCCAGGTACCTCTCCTGGGGTGGAGAGTTTTACACTATCTGATGCAACACTGTGGGTCTCATGTAGTACTTTGGTGGAAGGCCTCAGAAATGAGCATGAAGGGGACGCTTCATGTGTGTATGGGGTGATTGTTTATAACACCTTCTAAGAGGAGAGGGCTGCCTCTCATCTTGATGTAGTTGAGCCAATTTTGCCTGATCAGAAGGGATGAATACTTTCAGGCCTAGGTGTGAATTGCCCAATTTTCCCCCGGGAGGGAGAGGAGTTTTACAATTGAACAAGTTACACCCGATCAGAAGGGATAGGGATGAATAATGTGAATGTCCGGAAACCTTCTCGGAAAGGGGGTTGGGGGGGGAGGAGAGGGGTTTATAACTGAGCCAGTTGTCTAAGGAAGGACACTGGCATGATAGAAAGCACTACTCCACCTGGAAGGATCTGCTTCTAATTGGCTTCTTCCCTTACCTGGTGCAAAAGCCACCTTCTTGCTAGACAAAAGTTGACTTGTGATGGTCATCCTCTGGTGTTCATACCCTCTGCATCTGAGCTGTTACTTTGCTCATCAACAGCAAAGCATCTGATGCTTTTCCAAATGGCCAACTGTTTGAGCCATTAACCATTAACATTTCAGACTCTCACAATACATAGTTGTAAAGGTCTTTCAAATTCTGCTACCATAGGGAGCACTGGTAGGAAAATCACTTTCATTTTTTTAATAGCTCCATTTAGGATATCTTCTAAATAAAAAATATTTGGTTATGTGAACAAACAGGTATGTCACTCATGTCTCCTTTTCAGTTTACTGTATTGAAAAATCCAAAGACTGACTTGTAAGGCCAAAGCAGGAAATGAAAATGGCTGAAATTCAGCTTCTTTGGTGACACAGCTGTTGAAGAGCAAGTGAATCAAAAGGCAGGTGTCCTCTGTACGTCTATCACTGCTTTCAAATGGTTCTCTGCAAAAAACTGTTCTTGGAGTCTCCAAGATCTGGAATGGAGATAGTTAAAGTGAGATTGTTTACAAATCAATATATGGAGAGTCACCTTGTGAGAATTCAAGCCCACAGCAATTTTCTTGGTCAAATTGGCTATTATGGTTTTATCATGTTGTGTGTATTGTCAGTGTGCACTTCCAGAGGCTTACTAGGAGGTAAAGCTTGGCAAAAGTTACATGGAGAAGCAATATTGGTATTTTGTGATGAAGTTGAATTCCCTCCACCTTGGGGAAGTTTGGGTTCAGTTGAGAAGCAACTGCCTTATGCTGCTTACTATAAGGGGTCAAACTGGGCCACCAGCCCGAACTGGCTCCCCACCTTTCCTGCATTGTGTTCAGTTTCAAAATCTGAGTGAATGTTATGGCTTGAAGATTTCTCTAGGTAGCAAAGGTAATAACTGTCCTTGCTTTGACTTCTAGGAGTGAAAGATCTGACCCATAAAGGTGAAGAAAAAAAATTATTGTTGTTAAATATATTTCCATTCTGTTTCCAACACTACAGAAGTTCATTTTAGCATTAGCACTCTCTTTGGTTTCTTTTCATATCCCTTGAGTTGCTCACTCAAATAACACCCAGGAAGGCTCAGACTCATGAAGGAACTTTCAGATCTGGTTACTGCACCACTGTTTTCCAGACAGCAATGCTTCAACAAGACTACAGGAGAACAGAGATGTGTGAATCCAAATAGTCTCAGCATTTGAAGACAGTTCCCAGGCTAAGCACCAGAATGGACTCTGAGTTGGTACTGAAAAATATGTACATCACTCAGAGCCTCTCTCCTCTGACTCAGGCTGTGTTTATAGTGGTATGGCCCCACTGAGCAGCCAGCATGCTGTCAGATATAGAAGACATCAGAAGTGGGCCCGCAGAGCAACCACAGAAGCAAGCAACATCTAGGTAGGTCCTCTGCTCCAGCCTAAAACTTTTTTTCTTTCCCCAAAACTATTTGGCACTACCCTGAGTTGTTGAGTAACTGGATTAGAATTTTTTGTTTGTTTGCTTTAAACAAAATGGGATTGCTATTGTGCAACAGCATTGTTCTGGGAGTCAGACAGCTTTTGCAGGCTGTCTGCAGCTTTGTATTTTTTAAGTATCTGTGTTTTAAACACAAAGGTCAGTGATCCTCCTATCAGGTCACTACTGCATCTGTGTCATCGGGATAAAAGCCTGCTGATAACTGGGCCACCAGCTCCCCCACACCTCCAGCAGCAGACTGGGAGCAATCATCTGCAGGGCTACTGCAGGACTACTGCATCTTCCTGCCCTGCCCAGCCACACTGCAGATCAAGGTTGTCTTTCCCAGGTGTTCTCTGTCCAGACAGGCCACAGAACGTGATTTAGTACTGCTAGTAATCAGTGCCTTGAGGTAAATTAAAAGCAAGACTGTAAATCTTTACATGCTCTTTCATCCGTTACTTTTTGGTTCTTAACATCAAACTAGATTGACATTCCTCTGCCACACGGCAGCGTTAGGTCTTATTTTACTGAGAAATTGAAGATTGCAGCCACAGCACTCGTGTAACAATAGAGCATGTGGGAAGAGGCTGAATGACGTGCTGAATAGAGTACTGCCTTTGTTCCTCTGGGACTCAGGTTTTCAGCCAAATCTCAAGTCCTGTGTTAAACGAGTAGTCTCTGTTCCACTCCTGGGGGAGCGGCAGTCTGCATTAGAAAACCGCGGTGCATAATTCATCAGACTCAGTAGCTGAAAGCCAAGAGCTGGATTCTCAGAGAAAATTGGACAGAGGATCCCTTCTGTCTCTCTGCGTCCAGGTCAGAAGTCAGCTGATGGGCATCTTGCCTATGGTAAAGCCAAAGACACTGCTGCTAGAGCTGGTCTCAACCACAAAATATGGAAACAAGCCCCCACAAAATATGGAGACTGCTGTTGTCTTATAGCAGTAATGTAACTCTCCAGATAGAATCTGCTAACATGACTCCCAGACAGTACTATTCTGTCACAAATAAAATGAGGAAACTGTTAATCAGAAAAAGCCTTTATACTGTCCCCCTAAAAGCTGTTGGTCATGCAAGTCCCAGAGTATTCAAGAGCTCATTTCAAAATGTACCAGATACAGTCATAGTGACTCCTTGAATTTCAAACAGATCTTATTTTTATGACAGCAAATTATACCTGGTAACAAAGTCAGGTGATTGATTTGTCTATTCATATTAATTGGACAGGATTTCAGGAAAAATACTTTGGAGCCACAGGTCTGCCCAGGACTCTGACACCAAAATGAGCTTTATGATGAGACTACAAATGGTAAAGGAACATAGAAGAAAAGAGAGAGGAGGCTCAAGACTGGGTGCTGGAGCCAAGCTCCTGGGAAGAGCAACCATCTTCAGCACAGTGTGCTGGTTGGAGGCTACCTCAGCCCAGAATACCAGCCCTTCAAGATACAATTACAACATATGATATGGAAATTATGGAAGAGAATAATAAGCATGGGGAGGATGATAAGACAGAAGTTTTCATTAACAGGTGAGATGAATTGTAAAAAGGCTGTTCGGATCGTATGAGCCATAACCCATGCTTACTCACTGATGCTGATGTAGCGTTACAAACATGGAGCAATTTTTGTTGTTTTAAGAACCATTTAGGAATGGTCCACAGTCTGATCTAACTGTGAATTGATATATTCCACCAATGCCAATAGCATTACTCAGCTTATATGAAGGTCTGAATCTAGCCCAATGTCGTATGGATGTCAACATCTTGAAACATTATTCTCAACAGTAAGCCAGATCTCAAAACATGGGATCAGTGGGAAGCTAGGCTATACCATTTGCTCTTTGGGGAAAAGACTAAGAAAAACAATTCAAGGGCCGCAGTAGGAATGCAGAGGTTTGTGTTCATCCTCCAAGGCAGTCCTATGCAGAGAGCTGGAAATAGAGTAAAAAGAGTAGCAAGAATATATTCCCCAAGGATGGCAATGATGTTCTGACATAGGAACACAGCTTCCAGACCCAAGTCAGTATCTCTGTGCTGCCCTATATAGGTATTCCTGTTATCTGGAGGCTCCTTGCACAGCACTGGGCTGCCTCAAACAGACATACCTGAGAAGGCCCTATTTCTCTGAGGGGAAATTCAGTGAAAGTAGTACTTTCATTGAAACAGCTGTTAAGTCTGTGTGACTTCATAAGACCTTCAAGGAGCCAAAACAATTTTATGAAATTCTTTCATGTGTCACAAGGCAACAGTATCCTCCTTCCTTGCAAACAGTGAGACATTAGTCCACCTTTCACTTAGCACCTCTGACACCATCATATCCATTATTTCTCTCTTTCCTTCATTTTCTCCTTTCTCATCTCTATCTGATGACCTGCCTTGAAGTTTCACTGCAGTTCTCCAGGACTCACCACTCAGTAACACCAGCACCTCAGTCACCTGAAATGACTGTGCTCACAGCTGTGATTCACTATTACCCTTCATTGTATACATTAGAGAGAATTGTCCCAATTAATAATACTTTAGATTAAAACTTGTGTGGGCTTTCAGCCACTTAGGAGTTGTCAAGCATTATACTTATAGTCATAAGTAAGTAATAAGAAAGGCCAAGCTGGAGTGTTAACAATTGCTTTTTTACTTCAGAACACTCAGTCATTGTTAATCTCTCAGCTACAAGTGTGATGACTGGAGTTATACTTCAGGGAGACTGATAAGAGTGCTACGTCTTGGTGTAGGGGGTCAGTATCTTAGAGCTAATTGGTTTAGATAAGCAATAAGGCCAACATTATCAATCTTGTGTGGAAAAAAAAAAGGCATTTAATTTAGATCCTTACTTAGGCACTTCAGTGGAGTAGCAGGAACATGAAGGTTAATTTAATTGTAGGCTCCTATGTGTATGTGATCAGGTTTGTAAATGTATGACTTCGTTTTCCATAAGGGAAACCAAAATGAAAATTACCTAATACTAAATATGCAGTAAAAAAGACAAACTGTTTTGGAAACAAGGTGATGTAGCAGAGCAAATGTACATAGTTATCAGCTGCTGCTGACCAAGGTGCACACCTGCACCATTCTGGAAATCATATCAGTAGCGCATGAACGAAAGGCCAGAATGTCCTGTGTTTAAGATAATAATTACAGGGAAGACTGGATGGGGAGTATGCTGTGGTCCTAATTGCATCTAAATACAAAGCCGAGTGTTTTAAAGGCAGTGTTTAAATCAAAGCACATTCCCCTTTCATTACTGGACCTTCAAGGTAGAGTGAATTCATAGCAGATTCTAAGGCTTTAAAGTCCTTGACCATACATTAAATCATCAAAGACTTTTCTGCATGTATTTTGGACTGGCTTACGGCCAGTCAGGGGAGACCTGACCATTTTCACAGTATCTGCTTAGTGTTCCCACAGCAAAACAAAGCATCTTGGGTAGGAACCAATCTACTTACTGACTGTTAAATTCAGACTACCTGTGTTTGTCTGAACAGTGGAGAAGACAAATCCCCATTATCTCAGGACTGAGATTCGTTTTAAGACTCAAATCACCACTGACAGTCAGAACCAGAGACAAACTCTCTCCCTGCAGTTAGCAATCTAACAACAAACTGACAGAATATCCAGCTCTCAACAAAAATCACTCCTTCAATAACTACCTCTCCCCACCCCACCCTCCCCTAAAGAAAAACATCTCTGAACATCACCTTGAGTGTCCTAGCATGAGAAAAGAGAGGGAACTCCACATTCAGCAGTATTCTCATGGAGATGAACCACCATGAAAGTGCCTCACTCTGATGTCGCCATAGCAGATGTGGCAGGTGATGTGGCACCAACATCTTACCTCAAGGAGGGAGACTCAAGCCACTCTCTATATCAAATGTGAAAGGACAAAGCTAGCAACCTCACAATTCCCACAGGCAGGTGTGGAGGAGGACAAAACCCTTATATTGTATACTGAAAAGTGAGGTTCTATTTCTCTGTATGATGCATGTACTACTTTGCTGAGCTGGTTTTAATGTGCCATTTGTCTGGCATGACATAGCATCCAGAAAACTAGGTGAATGGGAAAAGCTGCTAGGCAGAAAAAAGAACAAACCCTGAAAAGAAAACATAAAGCATGTACCTATGAGACAAACACGTAAGTTTAACAAGTGAAACAAGTTTAGTACCAGTTGTAGTTATATAAATTTCAAGCGTATCCCATATATAGATGTTTACACAGTGTATGCAGCTTTGCCAGAGAGAAAATAATTTTTTACCACCTACCACATTCATAGTATTTGTGAACCAATCTCCACTGGGTCCTGATTCAGCTGCAATGAGCAAAGGAACAACAGAAAACTGGCACATGTTGCATACAGAAAATACTGCAATCCATGTCTTTAGTGCTCAAATTGCAGCAAGATGATATTGCAAGTATGGGTTAAACACCTGCTACAAATTGTCCTGCCCTCCTAATTTCTGAACTAAAACAGAGTACTGAAGGATCCAAAGGTATTGACTACAACAGACAAATAGTAGGCAGGATTTTTTCTTTACCTCTGTGTCTGGCCAAAGCCATCCTTTAACACTGGAGAGAAAAACATCTGTTTTTTTAAAAAAACAGGTCCAGGATGTTTGGGGGTTTGATGAATTCAAAATGATGGAAACTTTGAGATAGCTGAAAAAAGCAAGATACACTTTGAATTGAACCAATTCCCCCCTAAAGTAAGGTACAGGTGGGTAGAGGATCTCAAATGTTCTTATGTATTAGGCAAAATCCTCCTGAACTTTATAGTCACCAACTCAAGAGCAAAAATCACTTTATTCCTCATGGTAAAAGGTGTTTTGTCCAGACTGTGCAATTGTTCATGGGTTGTGTTCTGCAGTCC
The DNA here is from genome assembly GCF_047495875.1 of Pithys albifrons albifrons. Taxonomy (NCBI): domain Eukaryota; kingdom Metazoa; phylum Chordata; class Aves; order Passeriformes; family Thamnophilidae; genus Pithys; species Pithys albifrons. The sequence goes on along the minus strand of NC_092459.1, from coordinate 53,464,909 downwards.
AAAATTTGTCAAAGATAATTAATGAAAAGTTAATAGCAGAGATAGCCAGGATATATCAGAAGGAAGCTTGACAGGATAGACTCATCAATGAACATTTTCCTTGTCTTTTTACAATTTCTGTGCTTAGGATGCAATAGGGTTCTATTGTACTCAGTTGTAAAACTTGAAGTACTATTTGTCACTTGAAGGCAGACAATCTTTATGTTCATAGCTGAATAAAAAAGACTACCCAGCTGCTCAATAAGGGAATAGCCTGCATGGAAGAGAAAGAAAAGCAAAAGGGAAAGCACCATGTGCATGTTGGCCTCCCCTTCCTCCCACCTTGCCTCTTGTGCATCCCCCAAGGTCAGGCACAATCTGTCCCTTTGTATCCAGAAAAGAAGTAGGACGCAAAGTGTTAGGAATTTCCTAAAACTGTCTTGAATCATTTGCTGTTTAAGTAACTGTCATTTTGCTGCCTGGTTCATTGACACTTGGGTCTTAAATAGCGCTTGTGGAGGAGTAATATTTTCAGCTCTGAAGGGGTAAAAAAAACAGTTTTAGAAAACCAAAGCCTTTGAACCATGATATGCCAAGGAGAAATATGTTGATATGCTTATTTCATGTAAAGCCTACATTCTTGTTGCATGAAATCAACAAGACGTTAAAATAAGTATTTCACCAAAGTGTAGCATTTAGGACAAGTCTATTTTCATAGAAGGAAAAAAAGTTAGAACAGATGGTTGAAGGAAAAATTAGTTTAAATACATCAGAAACAGCTGAATAAACTTTCAGTAGTCCAAGAGAAAAAGAGACTCAATCTTCTGGTTTATTCTTATTTTCCTATTTACATTCTTTAAATGCACGGGAACTGGCATTCAACTTTTCTAGCACCTTGCTGTTTTTAATTTATTAAGGTTATGGGGTATCATAATGTTTAAGGTCATAGGGAAGAATACTGTTAAAACAGCATAGATCTAGTGTTACTTTCCGTACGTTAATTTTAAATTAATAAACTAAGAAGCACAAAAGACTTCAGAGCTGTTATTAGTCCACACCTCATGAACACACCATAACATAGACGGGATTAAGAATTGGGTTCATCTATTAAAAAGAACAAAGTCAGTCATGGCTTTCTTTTGACAGGTTCTGCTGTATATTGTAGTATACAAATGTGTGTCTGTTTGATCCAGCTTCGCCTGATATGTTTAGTGCTGGTAGAAGAAATTTTGCTCAGGGTGATGAACTACCTGATGGATTAAACAATGATTTTTTTCTGTTGTAACACTACCTTTTTAGATTTAAATAGAGATGAAGAAAAATGCTGGAAACAGCATTTTACATGTTAAAAAACAATTTCTGCTTATAGAAAGGCATTAGACAAAGCAGCCTGTTTCAATGTTACCAGATCCTATTTGCGTCAGTACTGATATGGATTAAGAATTAAAGAGTGTTGGAATAAGACATAGCCTAAAAAGCTATTAGCAATTAGAAAAATCTGATATTAGATATTGTTACTAATTTTTTCTGTGAGAGTCTTTTTAAAATCTTAATTTGCATGGGAATCCATAATAATCAAATAATAATAATCATACCTATATAGTAAAACAGTAAATGCTATTCTGAGATGTACAGTGAATTATCTAAGTCTGAGACAGGAAAATGACATGAATTTTTGATAAATAACGTATACATATTTGATTTTATTGAATGTGAGACAGCAGTTTAGTAATCCTAAAGTAATTTTATGACTGGAGAGGTCTGAGTCCCAGAGATACAGTGACTGTTTTCAGCAACAGCAGCAAAACAGAACTGCCATTATTATAACAAAATTATTATTATTTTCATAAAAAGTCCTCCTCATGATAAAATATATATAATATAAATCCAAAACCAAATCTTGATTCTCTCATGCCAAATAGCAACAAAATGGTAGACAAAAAGCATTTAGTCAGGAAGTGCTAAGATTATTGGCATATATAAGAAGTTTTAAGGCACTGGCCCGATCACTTCATGTGACAGGAGCACAGGTAGTAATTGCCTCAGTTCCTCTGCTAGCTGGGATGAATGAGGAGATAAATGAGGAGAGGTTTAGAAAAGCCCAGCTTACCAATAGGTGGCTTAGGAACTGGTGCTACTGTCAAAATTTTGGGGTTTTTTGATAATGGGGCAAACTCCATGTTGCCTAGTCTCCTCAAACCAGATGGGCTTCGTCTGTCTAGGAAGGGCAAAAGAACTGTAGCCCATAAGTTGGCAGGGTTGGTTAGGAGGGCTTTAAACTAGGTTTGAAGGGGGAAGGGACTGAAACCAGGCTCTCCAGAGATGAGCCTAAGGGTGTAGAGCCTGAGTTGAGAGAAAAATCAATGGCCCAGCTGAAGTGAATGTACACCAATGCACACAGTATGGGAAACAAACAAGAGGAGCTGGAAGCCATAGTGCAGTATGAAAACTATGACGTAGTTGCTGTCACAGAAACATGGTGGGATGACTCACACGATTGGAGTGCTGCTATGGGGGGCTACAATCTCTTCAGAAAGAACAGGCAGGGAAGTAGAGGTGGAGGGGTGGCTTTATATATTAGAGAGTCTCTTGACTCTGTTGAACTTGAGTTCAGCAGTGACAAGCTTGAGTGCCTGTGGACCAGAATCAGGGGGAAGGCCAACAAGGCTGACACCCTTGTGGGAGTCTGTTACAGACCATCCAACCAGGATGATGAAGGAGATTAATTATTCTACAAGCAGCTGGCAAATGTCTCAAAATTTCCAGCCCTTATTCTTGTGGGTGACTTTAACCTGCCAGATATCTGCTGGGAGCTTAATACTGCAGAGAAGAGGCAGTCTAGGAGGTTCCTGGAGTGTATAGAGGATAATTTCCTTCATCAACTGATAAATGAGCCTACCAGGGGTAAGGCCCCACTAGACCTACTGTTTACAAACAGAGAGGGGCTGGTGGGAGATGTAGTGGTTGGAGGCCGCCTGGGGCATAGTGACCATGAAATAATAGAATTTTCAATACTCAGAGATGCAAGGAAAGGCATCATTAAAACATCTACACTGAACGTCTGGATTTTGGCCTATTCAAAAGACTAATTCAGAGCATACCCTGGGAAACAAGCCTTAAAAACAAGGGGGTCCAGGAAGTATGGACATGTTTCAAGCAGGAAATTTTGAGTGCACAGGAACAGGCTATACCAGTGTGCCGAAAGGCCAGCCAGAGGGGAAGACGGCCGGCTTGGTTAAATAGGGAGATTCTGAAAGAAATCAGGGATAAAAAGAAAGTTTACAGACTGTGGAAAAAAGGGCTGGCTACTTACGAAGAATTTACAGATAGAGCTAGGTCATGCTGGAAAAAAAATTAGGGAAAGAAGAGTGCAATTTGAAGTTAATTTGGCTAATTCTGTTAGGGATAACAAAAAGTCCTTCTATAAATACATTAATAACAAAAGGAAAACCTCCTTTCTCTGTTGGACTTGGAGGGAAATATAGTGAAGGAAGATGAGGAGAAGGCTGGGTACTTAACACCTACTTTGCCTCAGTTTTTAGCAGTAAGCCAGGTGGCCCTCAAGACAACTGGCCTCTGGAGCAGGTAGACAGAGAGAGGGAGCTGAATAGCCCTCCTGTATTCCAGGAGGATATAGTTACAGACTTACTGAGCCAGCTGGATCCTAACAAGTCCATGGGACCAGAGGGGATCCATCCCAGGGGGATGAGGGACCTGGCAGAAGAGCTTGTCAAGCTGTTCTCCATCATCTTCCAACAGTCCTGGCTCTCTGGGGAGGTCTCAGATGATTGGAAGTTGGCCAATGTCACCCCAATCCACAAAAAGGGCTGCAAGCAGGACCCTGGCAACTACAGGCCTGTCAGCCTGACCTCCGTGCCTGGCAGGGTTATGGAGCAGTTCATCCTGAGTGCAATCACACAGCACCTTCAGGGTGGACAAGGGATTAGACCCAGCCAGCATGGGTTTAGGAGGGGCAGGTCCTGTCTGACCAACCTGATCTCCTTTTACGATCAGGTGACCCACCTGGTGGATGAGGGGAAGGCTGTGGATGTGGTCTATCTGGACTTCAGCAAGGCCTTTGACACTGTCTCCCATAATATACTCCTGGAAAAGCTGGTAGCCCATGGCCTGGACAAGTGTACCCTCTCTTGGATTAGGAGCTGGCTGGAGGGTCGGGCTCAGAGAGTGCTGGTGAACGGAGCTGCATCCAGCTGGCGGCCAGTCACCAGTGGTGTTCCCAAGGGGTCTGTATTGGGTTCAGTCCTGTTTAACATCTTTACTGATGATTTAGATGAGGGGATTGAGACCATCATCAGCAAATTTGCTGATGACACCGAGTTGGGAGGGAGTGTCGACCTGCTGGAAGGCAGGAGGGCTCTGCAGAGGGATCTGGATAGACTTGAGAGATGGGCTGATTCCAATGGGATGAAGTTTAACAAGGCCAAGTGCCAGGTCCTGCACTTTGGCCGCAACACCCCAGGCAGTGCTACAGGCTGGGGACAGAGTGGCTGGAGAGGAGCCAGGTAGAAAGGGACCAGGGGGTACTAACTGACAGGAAGCTCAGCATGAGCCAACAGTGTGCCCAGGTGGCCAAGAAGGCCAATGGGATCCTGGTCTGTATCAAAAATAGCATGGCCAGCAGGACCAGGGAAGTGATCCTTCCCCTGTACTCTGCATTGGTGAGAACAAACCTTGAGGATTGTTTTCAGTTCTGGGCCCCTCAGTTCAGAAAGGATATTGAGGTGCTGGAGCGGGTCCAGAGAAGAGCAACAAGGCTGGTGAAGGGACTGGAGCAAAAGTCCTATGGGGAGAGGCTGAGGGAGCTGGGGTTGTTTAGCCTGGAGAAGAGGAGGCTCAGAGGTGACCTCAACACTGTCTATAACTTCCTGAAGGGAAGTTCTAGCCAGGTGGTGATTGGTCTCTTCTCTCCGGCAGTCAGCAATAGGACAAGGGGGCACAGGCTCAAGCTCTGCCAGGGGAAATTTAAGTTGGATATCAGAAAAAAAATCTTTACAGAGAGAGTAATCAGGCATTGGAATGGGCTGCCCAGAGAGGTGGTGGATTCACCATCCCTGGAGGTTTTTAAACTGAGACTGGATGTGGCGCTGACTGCCATGATCTGGTAAAGGGACTGGAATTGGACCAAGGGTTGGACTTGATGATCTTCGAGGTATTTTCCAACCCAGTTGATTCTATGATTATATGATTCTACAAGTTTGAGTCTTGCTCCCCTTCAGGAACATCAAGAAATTATAAAAATACCCAATACTTTTTTCATGCTTAGATTTGAAATAAGAAAATATAAGGTAAATTTTTCATTTCTCATACAAGTCCTTAGGTTTTCCTGATGGCAGAGCTCTAGAATAAAAACCATAATAAGGTTCAATTTAATGAGTGATGCCAGAAATATCATCTTCCTAATTTTTTTAAGAGAAGTTGTCTTGTCCACCAAAACAAAGACATTAGGTGTTTTTTTAATGAATATGTAAATGGCTTTAAAGATAACTAAAAATCAAACCCAAGGAAATCAATAACCTACAGTAACCCCCAACTAAACAAAATCTAGATACATTTTTTTCTGGTCTTTCACCAGAACATCAAATTATTTCCAACTGAAAGTTGACAAAAATGTTTTCTTCAGAATTTCTTATGAACGCTAGTTATGTCTTGTATACTTTTTGATCTTTCATGAAAAAATGTGAACATTTTGAGTAGCTTTATTTTTTGCCTATATTGTAAGAATATTTTGTTTACTTCCCTTCATAATTCCTAACAAAACATCCATTTTTAGTCTACTTTAGTTAATTTTTAGATCAGTATGGGACTTATTTTCTGTACAATCATAGAATGGAGTCAAAGCTATGTTTATAACCTGTGTTTATGAAGAGAGATAAGTCATTCCATAATAAACTTGTTTTATTATTAATCTAATCTTGTTCCAGTGGCTGAATGAGAGTCACAGTCATAATGTTCCAGGACAGTTTCCAGGACAGAACCCTCAAGGAAGATAATTTTAATTTACTGGTAGAAAGCATTTGGAGTATTGAAAGACAAGAGAGGAAATCAACTGGTTATGAGTATGATCTAGAGTCTCTGTTACAGAAAACTTTGAAAATATTATTTTTTTAGAGAGATCTGAACCTTTATGGTTGAGTTTCACAAATTGATTGGTGTATACATACAAAAAGGCATGCTCCAGCTTCTGATATATATATAATTTTTTTTAATAATTTGGATGAGGCTCAAATGAAGTAATTGCATCTACACTTCCCCATGTTATTCTTCAATTTACCACTATGTCATACTTGCACTTTGAACTGTCTGATACAGGTCTATATCTTGAACAAAGCAGTCCAACCACTTCAGTATTGCTATTAAAAAGTAATAATAAAACAACTTGAATACCACATTGTCTCTTTATCATACTGACATTTTAAAAGACATAGTTCATCAGCTTCTTCTTAATGACTCTTTAAAGAAATTCGTTAAGAATTTCAAATACGCAGACTGGTCAAATGAGACATTATATAATGTTCAGTTTTCCTTTTATTTGTTATAGCTAAACTTTATTGTAGTTCTTGAAGGTTTTGCTAGGTTTTGATAAAACTTCTTTGTGAAAATTGTCTCCTTTTTATTACATGTTTCAAATAAAAAAAATGCTTTCCGCATCTGCTATTAAATTAAATCTGTCTTCTACCAACAGGATTAAAAAAAAACTCCAAACCAATCTGGAACTCAAAGCATGAGCCACAACTGGGAGACAGCTTAGGTGAACATGGATTCACTGGCCAGTTCAGTTAATACTCCCTTTGAAGTCATGGGGAGATTATCCACAATTTTTGTTGATGTAGTAAACATCTAACATTTGGTTTAACAAACCTTTAAATGTGTTTCTTGTTGGACTCCATATGTAGCTATGATTCCCTTCTGGCTGGATATGTTTCTGTCTTGTGTGAAGAGTCCACCTCTAGCCTCCATGACCTCCAGAAACCTCTGGAAGAGCTCGTGGAAAATCAAGGCACTGCATGCAGCTCAGATCTCTGCCTTGTCCTCATTCCTGAGATCTATGACCATCATCCAACAGCCAGTCTTTGGAGCTCCATACTGACTTTTTGCTGGCAGTTCCAAGTAATAGAACTTCTCTCTCAGAAGCCAAACAGATTCTTTCCTGTTTAACACCTATGCATGGTGTATGATATACTCACCTTCAAGATTTTCACAGTTCCTAAATACAGTATAGTTCATAAGATGCAAAGTACAGAAGAGATTAAAAGCCAACAAGTGAACAAGCTGAATACAAACACTGTAATTCATTCTTTCACTAGAGGACCATCTGTGTAGGACATCACGACCAGGAAAGCAGATGTGCTGCAGGGAGTTCCTACCTTGGGTCTACTTATCCTGAGCAAATGGCTCTCCCTAAATATGTCTCTTCTGTCATTAGTTTCAAATCAGCCCCTAGAGGTGGTCAAGGTCTACTATCAGGTGTACCACTGACCAGTAATTTTCTTTCTAATGACTTCTTTTACTTGGGTGAAATATCCTCTTTTTTGAAGAAAATAAATTTTGAAGGCAAAGCATGCAAATCAACAAATCTTGCTATTTTGTTACTATGTGCCACCAGTGTAGGGAATTTTATTTCAGACAGAGAAAACTGAGTAACAAAGACAAAAGTGATAAAAAGGACTTCTTGTCTCACATTCACATATGTATCAAGTTCACAATTTCCAACGGGATTCATGAATTGTTATAAGTGGATTGTTCACGTCAACACCAGCATTTGCAAATGTATTGATGAATGGGTTCACAGGAAATTTGTGAGCAGCAGGGATTGATTCTTCCATAAAGTTTAATCCTTACCATGTAACTAAATTTTATTTCAGAAAGGAAGTCATCTATGTTTTGATACTGTGCTGTGAGATCCTGCTACAAAAATGAAGTGGTCAAAGGCAGGAAGAGAATTGCCAACACTTGTGATTTTACTAGGAGAAAAATCATTTTTCTTAAAACTCTAGCTCCTGAAGTCATATGATCACAGGAAACTGTCATGTTTCATTCATTCAGAAGAAAGAGTTTCTACCTTTTGTGGTTGTGAAGAAAAGTTGAAAATATAAATCCAATAGACGGGGCCACCAGACAACACAAAGATATCAGCTTTATTGGTATTTTAAGGAATGTGATGGTTTATGAAGGCCTGAAGTTGAGAACATTGAAATAATGTTATTCAAACAAAGAAAGCAGTGAATAATGATGTGAAAGTAAAATCTAAAGAGTCAGAGTCCTTCCTCCATCCTACTAAAGAAAGGAAATAGCATGTATAGTGAAACCACTCAGCTTCAAAGCTCATTCACATTTTTATCCTAGAGCAGTTGTTTAAAAAATATATCTTTATTCTTGAAGAATGGAGCACGTACTATGTCATATGAGAACTGCTAATATAGTAATGGAAAGATAAAGCAATGGTTTAGGTCTACATGTTGGAACTGTACTTTTCCTGTTTCTCCAGATAAAAAGAAGAGAGATATGTTAAATAATATGAAGCCAAGTAATTGCAGAATTTGCAGAAACTACTTCCTGTGAAGAATTAAGGTTTAATTAGCTAAAAAGGAAGTATACAGAGAGATGATAACTGAGAGTTGGTCACCCTGTCTCTCTGATGAGATTATCCTCCGTACCTCTGAACTTTATTATCCAAACAAGTCCATGGCGTGATTTGGTGCCTCCAATAATCTTGTGCTAATTTTTACTCATGCTGTCTGTCAGGAAGCCCTGAGTTGTTTGCAGAACAGCTCTAGATATAAAGAACAATTGACTGTGTGCAGGAACATTATTATAGATATTAAAAAAAGACATTTCTTTTGTCATGATCTAAAGTCCCTTGAAATCAAAAATAACTTTCAGCATTTGAATCAAGGTCTTTGATCAGTTTTGCTTAGTATATTTTCATGCCTTTGTTTTAAAATTGATTCATCTGCTCATCTCAGGAAGTACAGTCCTAGGTGTCCTAAAATGGCTGAGTGTGAAAACAGGATCAGATTTAACAGACCAGTGAAGCACCATTTGCAAAGGTCAGCCACATTCTCCTTAAAACAGGCATCGCAAGGATAGAGGCAGAACAAAGAACAGGCAACAAATTGCAAGTCTGAGTCCAGTGCTAGAATCCTCCTCAGCTTCCTCCTGGCCTCATCTACTTTCTGTCTGGGACCTGACCTTGCTCTCTGTGTGAGGACAATTAAGGCCAGGTTGGATACAGCATTGACCAACTTGTTCTAGTGGAAGGTGTCCTTGCCCATAGCCAATGGGTTGGAACTGGATGTTGGTTAAGGTCCCTCCAATCAAAACCATTCCATGATTCTATGACAAAACATCACCAATGCAGCTTTTTGCAGGAGTTCTGACATTGATTTATAAATACCCATGTGCCAAATCCCAGCTCAGCTGCCTGTTACACGGAATGTGAGTGGCTGTGTCACCCACACTGCTTGGTGAGCCTGTTTTGCAAAACGGAGTGGTGAAGGTCTCAGGGTGCTTCACAATCCTGCAATGTTCCCTGCTGCAAACAGAAAGTGATCCTGCCTGGAGCAAAGCATGGGAACCCATGGAAGAATTTACTCACTCTATAAAAAGTTTAAAAAACTAAAAAAACACTTTTCACTGCCATAATCTTGGTATAGGTGGGTACTTATTTGGGCTCCCAATACAGTGACACTGCATTTTTGTAGGGAATCTATTTGGTGTGGAAATGTGTCAAAATTTGTTCAAGTGTTCTGAGGCATCAGAGCTTTGGGGAAGGAAAGCATATAAAAACCTCCATAAGCTGGTATGGACAAAAGGGAAAAACAAAATCATATAATAAAGGGAGTGCAGGATGATATGGGATGAGATGTAAGAGTCATTGAGAGATTTTGATGTAAAGCAGCTGTAGGGATCTTACTCTCATTTGTCCTTTAGCAACAGTTTAAGAACATCCCTGACTGAGAGACCCCACTGTGCTAAAAGTATTGCACAAACTCACTGTAATTTTTACAGACATGCTCTGCCCTGAACCGTTTCTAATCTCAGCTGGTGAGCAAGGGCACAAAGGCACAAAGAAAGGAAGCAGCTTGGCCAAAGTAGGTTAGTAGCAGAAATAAAGATAGGATCCAGATCTCCTGCAGCCAACTGGATGCATCCCATGAAGGAAAGTGTAATCTGCCTCCCAAGCCCACGGGGAAGCTTCAAGGCAGAAAATCTGTTCAAATGAAAGAGCAAGGAAAAGGAGAAAGTGTGGATTTGAGGGTCCTAATTGGCATACATAGGGACATGCCTACTGTCTGTGTCTTTCAGTGGAAAACCCCAAGGAAATAAACAAGTACAGATGATTGAAACAAAACTGAGCTGCCGCACTCAGAGCCTCTGTTAACACTGCAGCTCAAAGTATGGCTCCAAAGTATGGCAAAGACAGCACAGGCCTCTCACAAGTGTATTATACAGAGAGGACAAAAGAGGATAAGTATGTTATTCTAAGAACCAGTGGTTTGGGGCAAGTTCTGAACTAGACCATTTCTTTTTAGCTAAAAAGCACAGATTCATTTAAATCTGGGTTTCTTGACATTTTATTTCAGCTTCTGTTCCAAGCTGTTTGTGATCCTCATCTTTTGGCTGTTTAGAGATTTGGAAGACTGTAAAATGGCTCCTGTCTACTAAAATGTCAACATGGCTGTGAAAAAACATTATTTTAAAAATCAGCCTATTATCAAGCCAATATGCAATACAAATAAGGAAATCACTTACCTCCATCTTGCTGCATACTGCCATTAGGAGGAGCGAGGTAATATGCTTTAACCTCTGCAAAGAAATTGTTAGCAATAATGTAGGCATGGCAAGAAATAAAAACTTTGCACAGGAAAGCAAGGTTGTCAGTGTACCTGAGGTTTTGTGTTGATATTAAAGGTTCCAAAGCCAAGGAACAGAATTAAGAAGAAAAAATCAGACAGAGGGGAAACATTATTCAACTCAATATTAGAACTAAGTTTTAATGCAGTGATCCACTAATTGTACATGGAAAACATTACTTTTTTTTTTGCTCCAAAAATCTGAGGGTCTTCTGCTTAAAAGAGACATAGTACCTATGCCAATGAAGTATGATAGCACTCCTGTATCAGCCTGAAAGAAAGGCAAGATGAAGCACAAGGATGCTAAAGATTAGGCTCTTCTACTTGCATCTCTGCTATGAATTAAAGGAAATAATCATATTCATCATCTTTGGAAGCCAGATTCTGAATGAAAATGCTCAAAAATAAATGCAGAAACCATAATTTTTAAGGGGTTGCTTCTTAGAATTTGATCTTCCTATTTCACATGATGTATTAGTGACAGAGGGGGTCACAACCCAGACATACAGACCTCTTGCTTCCTGAGCTAGCCACTCAGGTAGGACATCTTGCCTGCAGACAAGCACTGCTTGGTTTCCTCAGATTAGTCTCACTTCTTATTCTCTTTGCACACAGATGTTTATACATGCGTGTTTCACTAGCAGCTCAAAGAGAAATTTTCCTTACTTCACATTTAAATATGTAGGATTTTGGATATTTCATGGTAGTTACTGTATTTCTTAACAAGAAAAACTTTGACAATATTTCAAAGTCATGAATGACACATGTTACACTGTCAGACTAATTAAGACAGGGAAATTGCATGTGCTTTGGTTTCCAGCACTGGATAGGATCATCTTTAAACTGATGTATTCCCAGTGCAGTTTGGCTCATTATCTGCAGAGCTCTGGAAGGTAACTTCCAATGATGAATTCCTTGCCTCTAAATTGCTCTGGAAGTTTATCTATGGAAGAACCTTTTCAGGCATATGTGGAGAGGATCACTAATTTGGTCATTAAATCACGGGACAGAGGCTGGCAGCGCAGATTCTGGTCTTCACCCCACTATAGAGCTCCTGTGCTGAATGTAAACTAGTCTCAATTTTTCCATCTGTCTGCTTCGATTAGGAGATTAGACTCTATTTTCAAAATCAGCTTAGGGCAACTCCACAAAGTGAATTGAACTGGGCAAGACAGCAAAAATGAGACAATATGTTTCCACAAACACAAACACTTTGCTGTGCCTGGCACAGGATGCACTGACTACTGCCCATGCACGCACACACACCACACTGACAGAAGTCAGCACAGCTGTGCAAAGAGCTCACCTGTCCCCAGTGCACTGCCTCTGAATTCCTTCTCATCTTCCCTGTGTTGATCTGAGCCATCATACAGGTCTGAGGCAGACAGTTTCAATACTCAAGCCAAATTCACAAGGCAGAAAAAGCTGTGGTGAATTGCTTGAGGAAATGACCACAGCTAAACACAACCTTTTATCTTCTCTTTAATTGCAGCATTAATGCAGATCAATTCACTGATCTGGATCACTACACAGCACCATAGATGCCTGCATCAACACCAGAAGGTGATGGAACAGAAGTAGGAACAAGATGCTAGAGATGGACGATAGTCATAGCAGTGCTGGTTTGTGATGATCTAAAGTATATGTGAAATGAATAGCTTAATTTTTTTTCCTTCCTGCTTATGCTGGATTTCAGAAGACTATCATTCTGTACAGTCATTTTGAAGTAAAGATCACTGGATAATGCTGATTTTAATTTTTTAAATGGCTTCACTTTGACTTTGTACCACATTCTCTCTAGGAATCTGATGCTTAATGGTTTAAGTGTAAAATTGCTTAGACCTGTGCTCAAAAATTCACATTCAAAAGCATGAGCTTTTTTGTTGCTGGATTAATTTATTTGTTTATAAACTTGACTGACATTTATCTAAGTGGAATTTGTCTCTACTCTTGCTGCCTAGTTGTTTGGGAAAAGCAGAGAGCAGGGTCCCCGCTGATAACACATCACATACTTTTTACCTTTGGACCTATGTGTCTGGGATGGGGTTTTTGGAGTTCACAGCTCAGGCTCACACTGACGCTGATCTGAACATAGGATCAGTCCCTGAAAATGCTGTCTGGGTGTGAATGGAACAGATGCTTTAATGGATCCAAGATCAGACTTACATAAACAAAGTTCAAGAATCAATTAATTCAGAGTCCATGCCTGCCTTTGGTTTTTGATTATACCCGCAAGCCTCAAAAGGGTTTGTAACTAGCAGGAAAATAAATCAAAAAAGGGAAAACAAAGAGTGAGAAAGATGTTGTGAGGGGTGAGTATGACTCTCCTAGCAAGGTCTGGAACTGAGATTGGATTTTCTATAGCTTCAGTCTCCATTTGGTAACACTTGCCATATCTTTTGGGATGGGAATCTTTGCAGGGGTGCTCCCTGGAATGGTATCGCCCCACTGAAACACCCCATGGAGTGCACAACTCTCGGGGGAACCAGACAGGGTGTTCAAAGAAAGGTAGGCTAGTGCTCATGTCTTTTTGAGAGCTGCTGATGGATGGTGGCTTTCTGCAGTGGGCAGAACCCTCCGAAATAGGTGTTGTAGTCACAGCATCCTGAATGTCTTGATAGCTCCAGAGATTCTGGGCCAAAAGTCCCTATTCATCTCAGTGGCATAAACATAGTGAAACCACTCAAAAGAAGCCTGCAGATCTTGCCCTCCCCTCTGCTCCCAGTAAACTCCCAAAGGAAGGGCCTAAAAATTCCCACAGTGGGAATTTACCACTGTCTTTTTACTGCTAGCCTTCACATTGAGGGGTAGAGTGAGGACAACATCATAAAATCTGTCACTAAAGGTAAGACCTCCTGCTGTCCAGTGCAGGTGTGTGCTCTTGCAGGATGGTTTCTGCTAGCACAGTTGTAACTCTCCCCAAGCAACATGTCAGAAAAAGTCCCCTCTGCATATCCTGAGGTGGATTTATGGAATACCTTTACTTGTATGCCTTGGTGGACCATATCCACACCCTCTCTCAGGAGGGAGTTGGGTCACCGCAAGATCTCTTCTATCCTCCTACTTTCTTCCTGCTGCAGATGTATACAGTCCTGGTGGGTCCACCCACAGGGTATTTTGGTGAAGAACTTTGTTTCTCTTCCATTCAAATAGGATTTTCTTCCTTTTTCAGTCTGAGTGATGCTAATCCAGAACCTAGCAACTCAAGAGCTCAGTCATATAGCCAGACTCTTACAGAAGATTCACACTAACCTTGCTAGGACATAAGTGACACTCAAGAGACTAAGCTGGGACTAAGGTCTCAAGTAATATGAAGTGTGAATAACCCTTACAGGATGGGGTTTGTGAATATGGTAGAAGTTGTATTAACTTTTTTTTTCCTTTTAAGTCCACAGTGGTCAGTCTTGATTAGTAATGGAACAAGAAAGCTTCTGAGTAGCTCACCCCTCCACATTTCTTATGCAACAGACATTGTTTTTATCCAACTGTAAGGTCAAATATTACCTGTGGGTAAAGATTACTAAACCAGCATCCATTACCATCTTCTGGACTGAAGTGGTAACAGAAAGTGCTCTGGACTTCTCAGGAGCATCTTTGCTAAAAGAACCTGCAAAGTATTAAAGTATGGCAGAGGTGGAGAATGTGAAGCAAAGCGATGGTTGTGAGCATGTGGCTCGCATCTCACCCCGACTGCATCATGCAGCTATTACATGAGCTGTCTGTGAACCTTCAAAGACAGGAATGGTCACACTAACAAAGCCACGGAGCAAAAGCCATGTTAGAAGCTGCCTCTGCTTCCTCAGTGACATAGTTACCTGACATGTCAAAATCTTGGCATGGAATAGTGATGTAAGTCACAGTGCTGAGAGGAGTCAAGATACAGCAAAAAATCAGTTCATTACCAGACTGCACTGTATGCACAGGAGGTATGAGGATTGACAAGTGAAAAGCACCACATGATGACAGGTGCCAAGTGCCAGCTCTGGGCCATCATCCAAAGTTTTTTTCTCAAGGAAAAGTACAGTCCGTCCAGTATCATCTTGCTGGATACATTCACTTACTTCTCCTTCTAGTAAGATTTCAGAGCTCTTCAGGGCCGCAGCTGTGGAGAAGTCCTGCCTTTTTGGCAAGTGTTCAGAATGGCCAAGCATATCAAATGAGCTTTCTAAGCTTAATTGATAATGACAACAAGTCTAAGGCAATCACATGTAATATTCTCTCTTTACTCAGATGTTGCTGGATGAGTGCTGGCACAGCCGCCTTCCCTCACAAACATTTGAGATACTGTTTCTTACTTTTTGGCTAGAGCTTTTAGTAAGACTTGGAAAAAACCCAAGATTTATCATGGACCTGGGTTGCCTTTTAAATTTTTTTTTTCAACTTTATTATCCTTATTCTTCTCAGACAAAACACTGCTTGATTCACTTAAAAAATCATCCTCTAACACTGTTCTTGCTTTCAGTTCTCACTGAGGGTTT
Organism: Pithys albifrons albifrons; assembly: GCF_047495875.1. Lineage (NCBI taxonomy): Eukaryota > Metazoa > Chordata > Aves > Passeriformes > Thamnophilidae > Pithys > Pithys albifrons. The sequence goes on along the minus strand of NC_092459.1, from coordinate 53,449,578 downwards.
GGGGAGAGGTCAGGAATGCTCTGAAGTGGCACCCTTGCAGACAGCATGTTAATGGCACAGAGGTCAGATTCATTTCACTTACACCTTAGCTAATGGACTTTTTACAGAGTACATACACACGCACACAGAGCTTTTTGTGTCTCCCTAAATAAAATCTCCTCTGAGCAGAAGACTGTACCTTTATGGGACTTTTATGAAGTGGCATTGTACAATGAACTTCATGTAAGTACATGTCAACATTATGTCTGGGTCAGTGTGCTACAGCTAGGAGCTGGAAAGGAAGGCTTCCAAACCTCAGGAGTGTTCATCAGTGGGTTTCTGAAGCAGGCACTTTGCAGACAGTGGAAGTTCACAGGGAAAGGGAATGTTGGAAGGGAGCTGGAATATGGTCTTGACCCAAACCCAAATACTTTTAAGTCTGAATGGGTGTTTGGATCCAAATTTTTGGTTTAGCATATTACTGAATTGTGAAAGCTATCCATGGAAGAGAGATCTGATGCTGAACTTCCCTTACACGTGCAGAGTGTTCTGAACTACGTCTTGGTTCAGGTTCATGCCTAGGTGAAACATCTCTGCTTCACAGTGACCTACACTTTGTGGTTCAAACAGTTCTCCCCTCCAGCCTCTTCCTAGTGTGTTTTGATCTTCTGCAATCTCTGTTTCTTCTCTTCCAGCCATAACAGTCTGTCTAAGAATATCACAAGCATCCCCTTTGTATGTCTCCTGAACCCCAAGTGGATATTCTTCTGTGAAGCCTCAGGTGGATGGTGATGATATACCTACCAAACACAACCACCTTGCAAAAAGGAGACGCTCACATTCACTGCAGCCCATCCTGTCTACTCAGCACTAGTGAGGAACTTGTGGCTGTAGGGGCATGACCCTGGGCTATTCAATAATCAGAAAACACTTCAGGAGGTGTTTGGCTGTTAAAAGTCATGTCACTCTAGCTCCACTCATTAAGCCTACTTGTCTCAGTAAAGCAGAGGAAAAGACAGGAAATAATAGATTTTGAAAGGTGGTCTAAGAGAAGACTTTTGGCCACATTTGTAGCTTGTTACCTTACACAGAGTAATAAACATATGACACCAAGGGAAAAACAAGGGAAATGTGATTTAGGTCGTTCATTCGCAAAGAAACTGGAAACCTAGTCTTAACTCTCTCTCTCATTTGCTTTCCCAAGGATGAGTATTTTATCTGCAAGAACAGTTTGTTGAAAACCTCCATTTATCATCCATGCCTGTGTCTCTTCTATTCAGAGATAAATAAGAATAAAATGTTGATGATGATACTCTCTTCTCCTCAGTTCCCTGATTTCCTTGTCAGAACAAACAGCTATGGCTGAGACACCCTCTCAAAGTCATCAAGTGTTCATCCCAGTTGAAAACAGCTCTCCACTGCAACATATTACACCTGACTCATTAAAAATAGGTTGGGGGGTTTTTGTTTCAATGAAACCTGCACAAAAGAGCCAAAGCCTTGACAAATCTACAGCAGAAGAGCTATGGTTTTTTATGATCATGACCTGAAGTGACCATATTAATTTACTCTTCTTCTTGGCTCCATGTCAAATCCCACTTGCATGATCCACATGAGTCCTAGTTGTCCAAAGGAGACAAGAGGGATTTCGATTTGCTGCTGTGTAATTACACTCAGTAAATGACAGTGCTCTTCAGCAGAAAAACTTCTGGTGTTGAGACCGAAGGAAGAGAGAGGAGTTGTGCAAAGAGGAGAGGAAAGAAAAGAAGAAAGAAGGAAAGACACAGAAAAACTGCCTTCATAAAGAGTGAAGAATTTTTCTGTTTTGGATTCAGAACAAAAAGGCAAGCAGGGACATCTCTGATCAGTGTTACTCAGGTGCACCTATACTTTCCCCTTTCTCTTTTCTGATCAGTGCATTTTAGTGAATGAGCACAGACGTCACAGCTGGCTGCAGGCCAGGAGAATGTCCCAGGTGGCCTTGGTTCTTGTCTCAGCACCAGAGGCTCGGAGGCAAGACCCAAGAGGACTGTGAAAGCATAGGAGCAGCAAGGAAGCATGATTGACCCCATGGGTAGACATAAGCTTTTTCCACTGTAAAGTGACCAGTTAGAATAGCCGGTTCCTCCAGTCTCCTGGGCCAAAGATGGATATCCTTTTCCTGCACAGCAGATTGTATATCCATCTCCCAGCCCTGAGACAAGGAGTAAATGGAATCACTTCCTAAGAGTAGGAGGGAGGAATTGTGCACTTGAAAAATCATTGGAAAAGAGAAGCACACTTTGGCCATGTTTTTAAGTACAGTAACCTGGGGGCTACACACTGAACTTCAAGGGGACAAACACTCCTTTTAAGTGTCCAGTTGTGCTCTTTTTTCTCTCCAGTTGACTGGTGCATAAGTCATGTGCAGAACCTGATCTTCAGCAGGTTACCAAGAAGGACCCACCAATATTTCCAGTCAGAAAAAGGCTGAGGAGAGTTAGGTTCTGAAGTCAACTCTTTGGCCTGACCATCCCACTGAGAATTACTGGAAAATAGACAAGATAGTGGAAAATATAAATATATTTAAGATGGCTGTTATACAAGAATGGAAACATGGCAATTTTATTTCACATTTATTTTTAAATCAAGCTCATTTGTAATAAATTAAGCACATGAAACTTGCCCTAGATCCCACAGGTCCTAGAGAAAGGGCAGGAGGCAATGATACAGGGCAGGAAAGTGATATTCTGAGGTTCCCAGGCTTGTACAGTTCCTTCCTGAAGCTCATCAGTGGAAGTCATCCATGATTCCTTCCTTCTTTCCTTCCTTCCTTGCTTCCTTCCTTCCTCCCTGCCTTCCTTCTTTCCTCCCTCTCCCTCCCTTCTTCCTTGTTTCTTTCCTTCTTTCCTCCTTTCTTCCTTTACTTCTTTTATTTTTTCCTTTTGTGCTTTCTTCCTTTCCTTTACACCCCTGTGTTCCCCTCTCATGTCTGCTTTCTTTTTCCCATTTCCTCCTTCCTTACTCAACACCTGCGCTGGAAAAACGTAATGTTCAGACCTTTCCACAGTTTGAAAAGCAATTATTTAATGAAAATATCGTAAAAATTGTTAATGTAAACAGGAAGAGAAGCTTTTAATTAGGCATAGGACAAACAGCAGATTAGCCCCAGGATCTCTTGTGTAGGGATCATCGGGCCATTACGGCAGCTATTTTCCTGATGTCTGCATGGACTAAAGCCAACTACTTTTTGCTCCTGCTGAAGAATCAGGTTAATCAAAATGATGACAGCCAAATGGACAGAGAGCAGGATTCATCCAGGCCTCTTTGTCTAAACTCCAGATGGAATTAGAAAGTTAAAGCACAGACAGCATGTCCAGGATGGCCAGGCCCTCATGTGACAAGCCCTGTCTAAAAATCGTTCCCATTAATTTGCAACTGTCAATCACCTCTGCATTCTGCTCCAAAACAATGGCTGGCCCCAGATCACAGATTCTCCCCATCTTCTCACACCAGCACAGCAGAGAATTAGGGACTTTTTTCCTCGATTAGTGAAGACTTTTTAGTGTAGTGCAACATGCTTGGTGCAAGAAAAAAAAAACCTGCTTAAAAGCCAATAGACTTTTTACACAGACCCACACCCCTACCCTCTAGTAAAGAATTAAAACAATTTAATGAATTAGATTTAGCAGCTGCATTTGGTCTGTGTGAACAACAAATTTTCAGCTTGGCACTCAAATAAAAAAAAAAAAGGAGTATTAGGGTAGAAGTTGGTTTGTTGGTTTGAAGTGAAGTTAAAAGCAAGGGAAACAAAACCAGAGATTTGCCACCCCACTGGAGAAGAAGGAGACAGTGGCATCTGTGTTTCACCCAATAGCTCATGGGTGGCTGCTCTTGCCCAGGATGACCTTAAAGCTGCTGCTTCAGTGATTATAAGGAGAAGTGTCACCAGGAGAAACTGAGAACATCTTTCCTCAGCTGTCTATAACCCACTGCTTTTTGCAATTTCTGGGGTGGATGTGGGTCTGGTAGCTGAGTTCAAAGTCAAGCTAGTAAAAAAGGGAATGAAGTATAGTCTTAATTTTGGTTTTGGAACTGAAGATATAGGACAGATGAGGTGACAGCAAGTTCTTCTGTAGATTTTTGTCTTGATCATCTGTGAGAAAACAGTAGAGTCACAAGTCTCTAAATGGCTTTAGCATGACTAAAAACCTATATTTGAAGGTATATTTACTATTATCAACAACACCAATCCCTTGTTCTATTGCTTGTATAAATTTAATTACAATTAAATTCTTATTAAATTACTATGCTAAGGGTTCATGTTTCTTTTTTGCAGCCTACATTACCTTGTATACTGAATCTAATGCAAGACCCAAGCACATTTTTGAAATTGAAGCATATCCATCTAAGATACTTAAAGAAACCTAAAGAAAAGGATACAGGAACAATTTTGAAAAGTCATGAGGAATTTTGAAAAGTCAGAAGATCTTATTTGAAATGGTAGCTTTTTTCCCCCTCAGGATACATAGTATGCTAAAAGAAAAAAAAAAAAAGAGGTCAAACCAAATATTTCAAATTGACTAAAAGGAGGTTTTGTTTGTTTGGGTTTTTATCCAAAAAGTTTGAGGAGTTTCTATTTTAGTTTTAGCCCATCAGTCCAGCAACCAAATTGAAAACTCTTTTTCTTAATTGAAGACAAAACATAAATAAATATAATATTTATACGTAAATATATAAAATATTAAACAATATAATTATTCATTATAATACAAATTAACATTAAACAAAATCATCTGTAGCCTGAGTTTGCTTTCCTGAGTATATTACTCCTCTATCTGGGTAACCCAGCCTGAAGACATAAAGTCTTTGCTTCCCAGACTTTGGCTGAGTCATTGTTCTGCATGTCCTTTGCTTTTTCTAAAGACACATGCACACAATATCTAACACATACAGGGATGACATCATATGCTATTTGTAAGAATCATACAGTAAGGATTATCTATCCTATTCCACATGAAAATTGTGTGACTTGTATATCCTTGTTTTTCCCTATTATTTAGACTTTAGCCATAAAGTTTGTTGTCATAAGAAGGGGGGAAAAAGTGTTACCTATAAAAAATGTGATACAAAACAATGGTCTTTCAAAACCAATCTTTTGTTAACACTGCAAAAGAAAAGAAGGAAAATAAAAGAGATGAGAAAGAAAGACAAGAATGTTGAAAAATTACATTACTTTGTTCCTGGGGAATGAAGATTTTGAAAATTAATGCAGTCATTAACCATCTGGCTTACTAAATAGTTAGCAAAACGTTCCTCTGAAAGAGTTGGCTTTACATTCATAACTGCAATTTATTGGTCCATTGGCACCAGCATGCCTAAACACAAGGGAAAGTCAATACTGTATCATAGCATGGCCTCGCTAACACCTGGAATATATTCTCTGGAGTGAAAACAGCAGGGAACTGACCAGAAATAACCTCTCTTGTATTATTCCTTCAATTAGACCAAAACAAGTTTCCCTTTGAAAACTTAATAATAAACACTGCAGGTCATTCACTTGTTTGGAGCCCCTTTGGGAAAGCTGAGCAGATGGGTCCCCTTATCTAGCCCCCTTGCTGTCACAGAGACAACAGGCACAAATCAGGACAGATATTGATTTTAATTGGAACCAACAGCATCTACATACCGTCTTAATATCCACATCTTCCTGGAAAAAAATCTAACTTTTAAAAGATTGATTTGTTTTGTCCTGTCAGGTTGATTAGACTGAATGAGGTAATTCTTTGCAAGATGAACAATTATGCCATTTTTCAGGTTCAGTGCTTAAGTAAATAAACACAGCAAATCCCTAGGCAAACCCAATGTCCATTTCAGAGTCTTTGTAGATACAAACAGCATAGATTAAAACATTGTTCATCCAAACTAAAGCAGTTATATTCTCATTATCAGACAGATTTGAGGTGTTGTCAAGGTCTATTCAGTGGTTTTCACTGAGGCGTAAGTATTCCTTAGCTGTGGAGAGAACTAACAACATAAAGTGGACATCTACTTAAAATCAAATCATCTAGGACATTTTCACCACCCCCAAGGTAAAAGCAGTTCTCCTCAAAATTCTTGTAAATTCATCAAGGCTGCTATTCCCTGAAGAATCTCAGATGTGTTGCTATTTGCCTTGAACAGGCACAAGGAAGCTCTCTTCCCCCCTGTCTCCCCACGGCCGTGCAAATCTCTTTCCCATACGGCATGCTAATTCCCACAAGGGAGGTGAGATGAACAGGTGCCATGGTTCTTGACTTAATTGCTGTGAAAAGTAGAGCACTAATAATGAGCTGTTCACTAGAGGCAGTTTCCATCCTGGCAAAGGAGCCCTGCCAATCTGGGGAGTGTTAGCCAGGCAGTGGCAGCGGCAGCCGGCCGGCTGCCGAGGCTGCAGGGGCAGGCAGATTGCTGTCTTAGCAGCAGGCCAGCCAAGTAGACCTCACAGGGTTGTCATTGTCACCAGCATTAGCGTTGTCCTTCCAAAGCAGAGAACACCACCCTCCTTCCCCCTGGGAACCATAAGAAATAGTTTTATCACTAAGAGAGTCGTCTCAGGGGACTTCTATGGACTCTACTATAAAACAAGTGGTAGTATGAAAAGGAATGGAACCCTAACAGAGTAATTAGAGCAGGGAACATTTAGGCATTGCATTAGCAGGCTGGAGTGCAAACTGAGGGATCACACAGGGCTTTCATTACTCCCTTCACCATGGGCAAAAGACCATTACAACATAGGCTGGAGGCAATGTAAAGTCTATTCCTATCCTGTCTTTGCATACTCCATGCAATGATGGCCACATCTGGAGCCTTTTGGGTAACACCCATGGAAAGACATTTTCAGGAAGCCCATACGTTAACATCTACACTCTCCATATTCCCCAGCTCATGGAGCCATACTGCAGAAGAAGGAGGGTGCATGCTTCACCTTCCCAAAGGAAAGTGCTCCCTCGCATGTGCTGGGCAGCTCCAGGAGAAATTCTTCCTCCATGAGAAGCATCCTCACTAGGCAGCATAATAGCCTCTCAAGGGAAATGGTATAACCCATGGCTTGAATCATTAAAATCTGGATTGTAGTGAGTGCCAACAGATGTAGGGGAGATAACAAACGTGTGGGGGATGGGGAGAGGCGGCAGGGTTGGAAGACTACTGTCCATCTCTGACATTTGTGCCTCAGCAACAGCTGCCCTTTTGGCTAAGACTCAACAAATCTAAGGGTTATTAGAGTTTTTTGCAGGGCTGAATGGAAACACAGAAATGCAGTGAGTCTCTTGCATCCTGAAAATTGTGTAGCACACTCAGATCACTTCCCTTCAGTACCTGATATGCCTTTCAATTTCCTCTCATGCCACTCAACTCCAGTCCTCCTGCCAGACTTCCCTGAGAGCTTGGCAAGCTTGGTTTCTTCAAGTGCATGCTTACCCTGGACACAGGTTTTCCCAAGCTCTCACTGCTTCTATTAAAAGCCCCCTGGAGATAAACTACAAGACTAACACTAATTACCATAATAATTTGTTAGAGCACTGCTTTGATCCTTTCTCACCTACCAAGTCAATCCTGTTCTACTCCATCCCCAAAAGTGTTAGATGTGATTACACAACTAATTAACACAAGAGATTGGATTTTAAAGAATGTATGATAGTAATTCAGATAAAAGTTTTGATCTTTTGATAAACAAGGAAGTGGGCAAATTTATCACTTCCCAGGAGACCCATAGCAGGTCAGTTATTGCCAGAAATCTAATGTGCAACATAAGTGTCTCAGAACAGCACTGTTAAGCCAGAAAATTATACTGTTCCTGCATCAGTTTCTGTAGAAAACACCATTTACTTTTTATAAATCTGCAAACTTGAAACAGTCATATTTTATTCTCACATATGAGGCATGGATTCTGTTTGATTGGGAAAACCCCAAACTTTTTCAGAGGTTTTATCTCCTTTCAGGATCAATTTCAGTTTGATTTCTACCTCAGAATAAGACAGCTCTGAGTGTTTTCAGACTCCTGGGTGTGTCATCACCATTTCACGGTATGCCTGAACTCTCACTGTATTTCTTCGAATAAATAAGAAAGCAAAGACAGGGAGAGAGATCACATATCATACTCTGTAACTAGGTCAGCTTACACAACTGCTTTTAAAACCTGCTAACTAGGATTTAGGAAACAGAGTCAGACCCCATTGGATGTTTACACAGGCTTTAGAGATTCTGACATTGAATCACAGGTAAAAATGGAACAGGAAACTGGATGACTCTGGGAGCATCCAGGACTACGTAAGCGGTATTATTAAAGCAGAAGGAGTCTCTTAATGCCTGCTTCACATTGTTATCTGCCATATCTTTGATTTCAGAAGCTTCTATTGGCCTGTAAAAAGCTATTGTTCCAGCACAATTAAAGGACAGTCCTATTAGTAAAAAATTTTTTTAGAGTTTGGACACATTCTTTTGCAGTCATGATTCCTACTAAGCTATGGAGAATTTTTCAGGGCTGATGTAACTGGTACTCGATGGGCAGGAAAAACAGTCCTAAAAAAGAGTTATGACCACTTCATTCAACTCACTGTATTCTACTATGACACTTGAAGTGCAACATTAAAACAAAGAGTTCCTGAAACAGCAGCGTGTTCCATACAGCCAAAGATGAGGGTGTACCATGCAGGTCTGTTTTATTATTGGTTCCAGCACATTTTTTACACTGCTTTGTGTATTGGAATGGTCTGTGCTGTTGTCGTTGCCAGCAAGTTACACTTCTCCACGGAGTTTAATACGTTCAAAAAGGATTTGACGGGATTCACATGCTCAACTGAGGCATGCTTGGAATCAGTTTTCAGTAGGAACTAGAGCTCACAAATGCTGCAGAGGGAAGGAAGGGGGACTGTGAGTGAGATGGGTTAGAAAATATGTGTCTCTAGGAAATGCTTGAAGCTGTCTTCTTTCTTTATTTCCTGCCCTTTCCCTTTCTATCTCCACCTCTTTGTCTTTTTTTACCTTCTTTCCTTTCCCTTCTCAAAAGTAGCACCTGTGTGTGTCTGTGTTTGGGCCAAATTAATAGGTTTGACTTTGATGACAGCCCTGGATTATAGCATGAAGGAATTCACATAGAAAGCTTCCAAATAGAATTAAAATATGGCTGCTACAATTCCTTCCTTTTTTACTAAAAAAAATAGGAGACAGGGTGGGGAAGAGGAATAATACAGCTTTTTGACAGAGGTAGTGTTTTGTGTTTCAGTCATCAGAGATACATAATTAAGATATGAAAATTTTTGTAAGGTTTTTTCTCCATCCTTGGTAGCAGCTTTTAGCACAACATGATACTTTATGAGATTTTTGTATGACAAATTGCATCGGAGCACAGCAATATATCAAGAGATCTGACTCATTACCAGTACATTCACCTAAATGGCTAAGTCTACAGATCATTTCAGGGCTGACTAGTGTTACAGCATTCAGCATTAATCTGAGGTTTGTTTAAATAAATAGACTTTTCAAACTGCCACATGCAGACAGATCTCTTCACATGTAGACTCTACTGTATGGTAACATACACAACTGAGAAAGAATTCTTATCCATTTGGCAAGTCAGCTGATGTATTTTCTTTTATTGCTTTTTTACCAGTGAAAATACCAATATAAAACTATTATCTATTTAAGCCACACAGATTTACATTTACATATTATTTCTGTATACCCTTTTGCAGGTGTATGGCCAAATCATTTCCTAGCACTTCAGTTCAGTTAGTGAACAGTTAAAATTTACTTCAACATCACTGATATAAGAAAGCGTATACTACTGATTAATGATGTACTTGAGTTTAGATGGAGCCCTGAGACAAAGAGGGCAACTTCATTACCACTGCTTGTACCAAATTTGAATTTGACCTCCTGATCTTTGCAGGGTTATAATGCAATTTAATTCAGTCACTTCTGGTTTCATTTGAGATATCTTTCACTGAGAAAGGAGTTCAGTTTCATGTGTGCTTGTGTTAAAGCCACCAAGGGAAGTCAGGCAAATGTTCTTCTCATTTATTCCAGTTCAACTTTAACAGAACCATCAACATAAGCAAGAGGAGAATTTCATTCATTGTCTCCCCATACAGCTATGTGTATCCCATTCTTAATGACTGCAGTCAGAAGGAAACTGAGCAAAAGTACAGAAAACTGGTCCCTTAGGTCATTTTAATGATCTGCAAAAAATAAAGGCTCTGTTATATCTTTCTCATTCTAACCTGATTGATTGCTGATGCTTTTGGAGGAAGAAAGGTGAACCTAATCTATTGCACACTCTGAGGTGAACACTGTGATAATAATCATACATGCTGCCTGTTGGAGAGGCCTTTTTCTCAGTAATATTTTTCCTCATTGGCTTCATTACAACTGTCAAAACATGGCTATCATTTGAGAAGTGAGTGAAAAAAGTCCTTCTCATACTACAAACATTTTTTCTTTGTCTGACTACTTTAGGACATTAGGGAGTTCATTTGCAGACAGGGCCAAATCCCAATTTCCCTATGAAGGAGAAAGTTGACATTAGTGAGAGAAATGACTGCAGATTTGATCTTCCTGTAAACTCTGCTGCATTACAGAGCAGCAATCCCTGTAAACTGAACTTAGAATTACCTTACCAGCTAAGTGCTAACTCCAAATCTTATTGTAGGATGCTGTAACCCATGCAGTCCAGTTCACCTGAAATCATCTTTATTTTTGTTCTTTCTAAAGGTTCCTTGCATGATCAAGAAAGAAAAACAGATCCCTCTCTGAATTTAGGAATTGGCGAGGACCTAAGTCACCCTTCTAGCTTTCATCTACTATGATTGATGGGATAAAGGGAGATTCAGCAGGTAGCTCAGGGTATCTATGCCCTCCTCATCCTCTGGAAGCACTTAATTCCATTTCTTGTATGCTGAAGTAACAGATATTTATTAACCTGCCAACTTAGTTAAACTTACATGCCTGTTGGTACTAAGTCTGCTTGACTACAGAGAGGGTCCTGATCTCAGGTCTATTCTTCCCTTTGCAGTATGATACCACTGATGAAAAACCTTCCACAGGCCTCAAGCTCTATCAGTTATATCCTTTTGGTTATCTTTGGACAGCCTATAGATGCATTTTGAGTATCTTGTGATTTTTCTTGCCATTGCAAATTTATGCTATATTTTACCTCTGGTGATTAGTGACATTTCTGTGTGCAATGTAAAAATCTTCCTCCACGTACTCTCTATTTACAAGTGCAGAAGAAACAGGTTTTTTTCATACTTCAGTCCCTGAAGCCTAAGATTTAATTAATCATCTAATTCTTAGTTTGAGATTTATTTAATCATCTTAGTTCAAATGAGTAAAAATGCCATGAATGTTCATTTAGTCATGTTACATTTTGGCATATTTCATTCCTCCACCATTCTTTTATCCTTTGGAGTGAAATAAAGATGTAGAAAATAATTCTCTGCATTTTTATTACAGAGAATTATTCACCTGGTCAGACACTTTAAATTTGCTTCCTGCTAAGATACACTTCTATGCTTTAAAAGAATAAATAATGAGACTTTTCACTTCAATTATTTTATCCTGAAGAGGAAATATATATGTAAGTAGGATATTGTGTAAGTCTCTGTGTGTGTGGTTGTGGGTAATTCATTAAAAACACATTCTTCATCCTGTCTGCCCCTAGAAATGTGAAAGGTTAGCCTTTTTAGACTTGCCACCTGTGAGATGAGGGATCACTAGTTCCTTCTTCCTCCCAAGGTCTAACAGTGCTCATTCTTGCTATAATGAAGAAGTTGATTGATGGATGTCACCCTCTGTGCTGTTGACATCCTTATCTGCCCCTGCTTTATACAACAGGCATGACCTCCTTCAACCAGATGGTTTTGAGTGCTGTATGTACTGAGCACTTCCACCACCCCCTCGGCGTGCTCACCTTCAGCACACATGCCAATTGGCAGCAACCTATATGTCTGTCTGTCAGTGGCTCTGTAATGAGACCAATTTATTAGGTTACATAATCCTGCCTCTTTAGGGAAGGGGGGAAAATTGCATAGCACACTGGAAGAAATCTATCCTGGCTTGTAATTCTCAGGACCATGGGAGGTAATTACTTTTTAGTTAAAAAAAAAAAAAAAGGTAGGGGTAGGCTGGCATGTTTGAAATCAGTTCATTTCAGGGCAATCTTGAAATATTTTCTTATGGTTATGACTTATTGTTTTACTACATTCAGAAAGGGGTCACAATGAAAATGCCAGATGCAGACTCCTCTGGGCCTTGTAGAAGGTCAGGTCCAGCCCAACTGTGTCATTGTTTTTCTGACACAATTGTTTTGCAAGCCATTTTATCAGCCACTGTTTCCTTAAGAAAGGAAACATAACTTTGTTGAAGAATTGTTGCTTCATATGGTATTTCTTTACTGGGGATACTCAACAAAAGAAGAACCTGGGTAAATCTTTACTGTGATGTTGCTTTTACACATAGGATTGCAACCTACAATGTGTCACTGCAATGTGACAATGAGACACTAGAGACACGGATGTGATACATGAATAGTGAATGAGGACAACAGGACAGTCTCTCTGTACACAAGACACTTTATACAAGGTAGTAGCCCTGCATAGCCAGGTCCAGCTCCAACAGCTTGAAAAGTAGACAAGGAAAAAACAAAAGACAAAAAAAAAAAAGATGAGAAATATCAACTAAATATTACAAAATAAATATTATTAATGCTTACAAATTTCAGCAAGTTTCAAGATCTTATTGTGCTAACTGAATCAGTGAAAGGTAATAACAACGCAATTAAATTCAGATTCAGCCTGAATAATGTCAGCTTTTAAATTTGGGGCACAGTTTCCCTGGGTTCCTCCTATTACACAGAGCACATCCAGGGGATAATTCAGAGGTTAGATAAGTTGAAATGCCTTTTAGTGGTGCCTAATGCTAAGGTGGACCAACCTAGAATTGAAGGATCACTATCTTTCTATAATAAAAATATACATTATATGGCAAAACAATAATCAAAACAGTTTAGAAGCATAACTAAATTTTGGGTTCATTTATTTTTGAAAGAAAAACAAATTATAATGGCTATAACTTTTTAAAGATATTTGAAAGATATTAAAAGATCCTGAAGTTTGTGAGTCAAAAGAGAAACCTTTCTAGCAACAACTAGTTGAAAACTCAAAAGGAAAAAAATACTGTGTGTTTTATGTAATAGATATTAAGTGTCCAATGCTCCACTCCAGAACTACTTTTCCTTACTAAATAAAAAGGGCTATGGACCATTCTTTCCAGCTGTGATAGCAAAGTGCTTTGCATGCAGACTTTCTATTGGTAGCAATCTCTTGCTTATTCCTGCTGACTCCTGAACTGTGTCTGGGAACTGTTTGGAAGAGTGTTTTATAGCACAGGCCAAAACTAGGTTAAAAAGAATAAGAACAAATTAACAGTAGATATGATCACATGGCAGTATTCTGGCACAATTCAATCAACTATAACAGATATAGCCAAACTGGCTACAACCAATCTACCTACAGCAGGCTCAAGATTAAAGCTTTAGACCAAGTCATACAGCTATAATGCTGGCACATGAAAGCATAGTAAACAGGCTCTAAGATTCCCACAAACAGTCTTACCATAGAGCATCTTATGTAGCAGCTCAGCAATGTTACCTCTACCTAAGTCCAGGGTTTCTTTATACACATATTCCATACCAAAACACTGAATGAATTCATCTCATGTGCACTCTTTTATAAAGTTGTTTCTTGGTCAAACACTGAATACAAAACAGCAGGCCTGAATGCAACAAGAAATACAAAGATGCATCTGTCAGCGTTACTGCTCAAACCCAGGCTGTCAGCTCCCCCAGTGGAAAGTTCTCTGCATTGAACTTGAGTCAAGATTTTGACTATACAAATGTCTAGATCGTGAGCTCACAGAGACACAAAAATAACCAGACCACTCCCTAACCCCAGAGGGCATTGATGCTGCATTACCACCCATTTCTTGTCAGACTTAACATATTTATTATACAGACCATCTTTGGGAAAAGACCAGACATCACAGTGATTGGTGAACAAAAGCGGAAAAGAATAAACACAGTACAATGGATATCACTCATTAAGAGTAATTCATCTAACATACAGAAACCAGGGAAATATCCCCAATCAAAACTATCTGCTCCTTAAGCCTAAACATTCAATAACTTCCCAGCTTTGGAATGTATGTGCATCTCCTCCCTGGATTTCCCGTGGTTTACATTATCATTTGCAAGGTATATTATGACAAGTTATTTACTTTGGGCCATAGCCCTGAGGCATTTGAGTGCCTTTCCTTTCATAGAATGTCATAAATAAACATGAATAATCTGCATAAAGGGAGATGACTTTATCTTATAACAAGTCAGAAGAGTGGACTCTGCTTCTCCATACCCAATTCCCTACATATATTTGCTTTTGTCTGATCCTGAAAGCAGTAAGCTTTTGTTCTCCTGTTAAATAAATAAACAAGCCTTTTCTGTTACATTGTATAGAACTGCACTCACATTGAAATAGTGATGTGTTCACTTAAGTAAAATAATTTCTAACAAGACAAGCTGCTTTTTACTGTCAACATTATTTTTTTCTATGCTATGCTAACAGATGAATAATTGTGCAGCCAATAAACAGGCAATTCAGTTTAAAACCAGTAGCACTTGTCAAACAACTGTTCCTTAACACCACTCTCTGACATTCCCCAGCATTACCTCATGAGGCTGGAGACAGGGGATGAGGAAGGCTTTTAGATTAAACAACAGAGATTTACCATAGCCTAGCTCCCAAAATAGTAGAGAGAAAGGCAAAAATAGTTAGACATGCTGATTGTATTGTTATAACTTAAATTGTATTCAGATGCGAACTCTGATGTGCCAAAAACTGTAAGAGCTGACTATGAAAGATCAGAAAAGTGACATCTGGTATTGGATGTCCCTCCAGACATGACTAATACCATTGGTATTGTGTAGGCTTTACCCTTCCTAATTTAATAGTCAAATGTAAAGATTAGGCCCCCACAGCTCCTACAGTATCATGAGAGACTGTTTTACTGTATGTCTCTATAAAATTCTGTACTATCCTTCTTCATGGATCTCCACAGATGGTCTGCCTTTGAATAGGCATGTATATCTCTCATACAGCTATGGACAGTTCATCTCATTACTTCCAGCTGGTGGATTTACAATTGAACCATATGACTCCATCCATTATTAGTGGGAAACGAGGGAAATTTGACCACTAAATATTGATTTTATGCAAGAGTAAGGTTTTTTACTGCACACTATGTGACATATATATGCAGCTAGACTCATACTTCATCTTTATTTTCATTAAAGTTGGAGTTATGTCTGTAGATTTCAACTGCATCATTAACAGCACAGTCCAAGTATTTTTAAGTATTTGACATTACTGTCATGAATATCATAAAGCAGCTGTTATTAAGAATTTAAAATTTACCCTTTCCCTGAAGTTTATCTCTGAAGTCAGGAACCTAGATCTCTTTTTTTCCTAACCAGGATGATTCTTTCTCTGTAAGTTTAAATTCTTGTTGGCACACCACACTAGCTGGTGTTACTTTTTACCTTTTCATGTAGTTAACAGATTATTAATATGCATCTTTACTAGAGCTCTATGCAGAGAGAGGCTTCAAAATATTTGATCTAGGAAGTGTACTTACCCATTTTTCACAAATGGAGAAACTGTGCCCATGCAAACCCAGCAGGCCTGTTCCAAGTCACAGGGTAAACTGACACAAAGCTAGCAGCAAAAGAGCACCCTGTCATGTATCCTAGTCTCTGTGTGACCCAGTGGTGCCAATACACATGTAGATAACATGGTCTTTGAAAATGTTAATCATGATTTTGTTACCTGTTAAGGTGTGTGATGGCAGCCTGGAAGGGATGACAGAGTGACACAGATGACAGCAGTGAAAGATCTTGGAAATGCTGGTCTACAAGAGAAGCAATATGGAAAATTCTACCATGAAGCAACCAGTCAATGACAGAAAATCAAAAGGGCTGGAAATGAGGTCAGTGTGACATCTTACAAAAAGTAGACTTTACCTATTTTAAAATTACTTTTATATTTATTTATTTACCTTATACTTACTTATTTTAACAGAAATATGGATGCAGTTAATCAGACAAGCCTGGGCATAAAATTAGACTGACTTGAAAGATCATAACAATTCTCTGCAAGCACTTACACCACAGCAAGTGGGTGGTGGCATAAAAAAAACCCCAAAACATAAAGGCTCAAATTTTTTCACTTCACTGGTGTGGAGCAGTACACCAGCTCTAAAATATAAGGTACAAAACATGAACCTTGCTTGTGGTGTGTTATCAATAACCTTGTCTTTCATGTAACATAATAGTGCAATTTTTCCTTCTAATACCTGCTGTATCAACAGCTCACATTCTCTTGGGTATGAATTAGCTCTGTATAAGACTGTGAGCCACTAGATTTTACATCAAGTCATTTGAAACTGATATCTGAAAGCCTGTTAGCAAACTATAAAAAAGCAAACCCACAAGGGTACAAAACATTATCTGCACATCAAATAGAAACTCTGAATTGCATCAGGCAGGCTTAACCTGCATATTGTCAATACTGAAGGGCAGAAGAGAGAACAAACCTTACAATTCAAAGTTTCACTTTGATTTGGCTATGGATCCATATTTGAACATTCATTTGGGTTTCATCCAGACTACCTGATCATCTTTGATCTACAGAACTAGCCTGGAAGTCTTACAAAAACAGGGTACCTCCTGTGAAACTTCCAGTAATTTCTCATTCTGGTCGGGCTTGAAATACAGTAAAAGTAGTCACTTTTTGCGGTATTTCACCAGGCCATTAAATTCTGAGTACATTGTCAGTGCCTAATAAATAATACCTAAGTATGGTCTTTCAACAGTTCTGTTTCCAATCCTGATCAGACATGGGAAGTGAAGAAGAGTGAAAAAAAAACCCAAAACCCAAAAGAAATGGTCCATTCAAATTTCACACTATCCTAAACTTTTGGGCTTTTGTGGTTTTGAAGACAAGAAAAGGAGGCCCCATGGCTGCTTTGCAGTAACAGTCACTGCTGTCACTGGGGGAAATAAAAGAGGAGTTTGCTGGCCGCAGTCAAAAAAGTCAGTTGCCTGTGTACCACATGGGAAAGCCCTTCCAAAATCCATGCTAATAACGGGGTTGAAGTTTTAAGCTAGTGCTCTGGGTGACAAAGCATACTCCTTATCTTTTAGAGTCCAAAAGTTCTCAAGCTTAAAAGCCGAGCAGAACTTTTGAGTCCTTTAGGTTGTTGAAGTTTTTGCTTTTATTTTCAATGCCTTCTATCATATTTTTAAAAAATCTTAGCACAAATCTCTGGCTCCGTATAAACAAAAAGGCAGCTGAAATGATTCTTTATCCTGCCCTTAATATTGATATGGGTGGGAGAAGGGGAGAGATCTGTGTGACAGCTGGCCACCACAGCAAACGCAATTTCTAAAGAACAAACCATCCTAGAGTCTTAGATGACAGATATCAGATTTAGAGATAAGAGTGTGAAAACTGTGCAGGGAAATACCAGCAATTTGCATATAGCCAATGTGAGAAATGCTGTAGCTGTTATTAAAATTGAAGGCATGTGATCATTATATAGAAAAAACTGGTGTTCCTCTAATTTGGAAGTTAGGCAATTTTTCTATTATAAAACTTTATTCCAGGAATTAACAACAAATGTGTCAATTTCTTTTTTTTTTTAACAGAAAATAATGAGCCTAATAATGACTTTTTCCTCTGATAATACCCAAAATAAAAAAGAAAAATACAAAAAACTGAATTTTTGCACTTTTCTTTCAAGTTACATTAATTCATTCTTTCATCTCTTAAAAAAAAGTCTACATAAAGTAAAATGAAAAACATATGGTTTTAAATAGTTTAAGCCATGAATATGAGTCAGTGCTACTAAATTTTATGATACATTCCATCTTAAAGTGATAAAATATACTGAAGATACGCATTTATATATAGAATATAGAAGATAATAAACTATTCCATAGTTACAGTTAATATGTGCAGAGATACGCGCGCAGACACACACACACACTCTTGTACAAATGCAAGAAAATATGACACCTATTCTGTAGGTTACTTAAATGTATTTAAATTGTACTGAGAACAAAAATACAACATGATAGAATATTTCTTGTACATAGAGGGTAAAACAAATGAATAAACATCCACAAAAATACCTACTTAATTTTCCTTTTAGAGAGAAAAATATTTTACATGCCGATGTCTACAGTAACAGGGTATATGTTTGTGAGGGTTATGTATTTTATATAATTGTATCTAGACTGTCTAGCTTGAGTGTTCTGACGCAGCATATTCTTAGTTACAGCTGAGTATTGACATGACTCAACACCTTGGAATAAGCTTTGGTGATTAATACTGTCTAGTACAGTAGACTGTCTACTGCCCTATGAACACACCAAAATATGAATTAATTTTCATTTTTTCACATGAAACAATAGAAAAGCCTCAATTACAAATGTTCTCCAGAAAGGCTTCACCTTTCAACATATCAGTCATTTAAAAAATGTATACATAGTAGCAGTTCAAGTCCTATGGTCTTTTGGAAACAAAAATGTGACGGATCAGTTACACAGAATCTGTTTGTGGGAGTTTAGAGTATCTCCACCTTGTCTCTTCACCTGTCACCTTGAATTATCTATCCCACAAGAAAATAGGTTGTTCTCTAGACTGTTTATCACGCTGTTTACAATCTCACCCTAAACCTACCGCCATTACAAACCTCAGCTACTGCACTTTGCACTGTGCAGGCACATCCTGAACACTTGTCTCATGATGCTGACTCCACTGCTGGAGCACAGAGATGAGGCAGGAGGGCAGCAACCAACAGCAGCAGACAATCTCATCTTGAATCACTTCCAGCAGAGTCTTTAAAGTATATCTGACAATGCTTTTAGACTTCTCCCTCACATTTTGTGATTATGGAATATCATCCACTTTATGTCATCTTATTTCTACATAAAAAAGTTCAGGTCTGTTTTCTCGTTCTGTGCTTCTGAGCACTCATGCTACCCACTGCCATACCCTACATCCCCTTTGGTGTAAAGGAAATGGGCTCCACATGCTGTTTCAAAGCAGGTTAGAGCATAGTCCCTGCTTCATTACCCACGAATGAGCACCAAATGATAAGTTTTCTTTCTCGCAAGACCTTATGCCTGAATAGAAATAGTTAACTTGGAGATTATTGTTCCATAAATAAAGTTAATTTTCTCTGTGTCATTTTAAGTTCACCTGTATCGAATATTTTGCTGCCATTAATTTCTTCATCACTCAGTATTGTGTGACACCCTTACTACATTAAATAACTGAGTATAATTAACAAACTTTGTTGCCTCACTACTCACCTCTTCCCTAAATTATCTACAAAGCCCATGCAAGGGACCATGCTGCTCAGTCCCAAGCACATATGACTGTGGCTCTATTCTATAAACTCCTGTCACACCTCGGTCCCAAAGCCTCAAGCTTTACCAGGTGTACTGTGTGGAACAAACCAGACTGCAAAATATGGAAAGAACAAGTTCTGATGCAGACCCACCCGGAGAACAGCACCAGCGAACAGCCTGGACTGTACTAACTGCAAACATGAAAGAGAGTCATCGTGCCGATTAGGCGCAGGGATTGTCTCCAGGGTCGGGACTGAGCAGCAGCAGCCGGGACCTGCTGCACCATCCCACTGATCCAGACCAAGGGTGGTCCCGTCTTTGGGATTGCTCTGCCTCAAGATGCCGAAGTAGCTCCCGGCGCTGCGCCCACCCCTCCTATTGGTTTCTGCCTCCTCTGTCCTAACCCCATCGGTTATCTCACCTATCTATCCCCAATCCCTGCATTCCTATTGGGTTTGATCCTTCCATTTCCCCTATTGGCTAGCCGAGTACCCAAGTTACTCCCTTCTTCTGGAGCCCTTACCCAATCCTGTCCAAGTTCCAGCACCTTCCCCTCAGAAGCCTATAAAAGCCATGTGATTGCACAATCAATGGGTTTTCGCCCCCAGTCTCTCTGAGTGGACACATCTGTCTCACACTCCCCAGCTCAGAGGGACCTGAGGCAACTGTCTCCTACCACCCCAATGCCTCATAGTGTACATCTTAATTTCTGACTTCAAGAGATTTCACTCACACAGACTCTTGTAAAGCCATTGGTTCTTTGGTATCTTGAGTTAACATCTGGAGAATAATTAAACATTTTTCTCTAAGAGATTTCTTTTAATTTGGTGAGAAAAGAGGCGGTTTGGCAAAAAGGATTTTACAGAGATAAACATGCATCTTCACAAAAACATTGCAACATTACCACGATTGGCAAGCATGGCTGTAGTAACGAACCTTTGTTACACCCAGCAAACACAGACTTCATGCAGCTTCAGGGAGGAACCCATAACTGACAGAAAATAAGTGTATAGGTTACCCACAAGAGGAAGAAAATAAGGAAGAGACATTAAGAGAAGAAAGAGTAAAGAGAGAAAAAGAGGGGAGAAAGAACATAGTTACCACTCAGAAGGTCCCATGCTGACAGCTTTAAAGAGAACACGCCAGGGTCCCCAGTGGAGACCTCGCACTGCCTCCTTACCTGCTCTGGTCACTGTGGCCACTCCCTCCAGGTGGGACCTTTGGTTCCCTGACCACTCACTGTCTCCTTAGCCAAAGTGAGGGGTGTCACAGCCAGTCAGGAGCCCCAGGGGGTGTGGTGTGGGCAGGTTAGCAGGCAGGCCTTCCTTGACTGCCAGCCCCAGCCAAGTGGCTCCTGTGGCAATGTGTCTACAGCCCATGTGCTCTCACCAGGTTCCACCATGTGCCTGCAGACCCAGCCCAGCCCTTCCCCTGCACACACACTCATAGAGACATCCCCACAAGGTGGCTCTGACCCAGTAACTGATCTGGTGTGTAACAACTACTTTGGAATGAAAATTGACCTTGTGTTCCTATCCATTGCTTCCTAACTTTTAACTATGTTTTATTTTTTTAAAACCTGTATGAAGATCTTACTTCTTATCCTGTGGTAGCTGTGTTTCTTTAGAAGCTTTTGCCAAAAGATGCTATTAAAACT
Source organism: Pithys albifrons albifrons (assembly GCF_047495875.1). Lineage (NCBI taxonomy): Eukaryota > Metazoa > Chordata > Aves > Passeriformes > Thamnophilidae > Pithys > Pithys albifrons. The sequence goes on along the minus strand of NC_092459.1, from coordinate 53,428,456 downwards.
GAAATGTGCTAATTAAATAATCCACTGTAAAAAAAACAAACCACTTTTAAATATGTAACCAAATACAACTGAACTTCAGAAAAGTCTTCTTTTGAACAGTATTTTATTAGCCAATAGACCTACACCAGACATTTACAGACATTAACAAATAACATCTGAGGTACATGAACATCCATTTTTTTAATCGAGTCTAGACAAAACCTTTTATTGGACATGCCATGCTAGAATAGCGGTTGCAGTAACCTCACTGCTGGGATGTGCCCTGTAAGCTGGTGTGTTTACTCTGAACACTTACGCTTGTCATTCCCAGTGAACGCTGCCTTTCTGGTTCAGAGTTTTGTAACTATCAAGCTGACTAGCAAGTAGGTGCAGCCTTGTCCTTTGCATCACCAGCTGATTATATAACAGGAAACACATGAAGCTATTTTAGTTTATTATTATTTCTTCACTTGCCAATATGACTTTGGTGCAACTAATAAAATAAGGAATATTTCTCCATGTTCTTTATTATGAGCTAAAAATTTAAAAAACACTTTTTAAAAATAAAATGAAAAAGTTATTAGTCCTTGGCCAGGCTGGCATATACCAACTTGTCTTCCCAATTCTGGTTTTAATAGAAAGGAAAAGGAACATACTGCTTTCATATTAACTTGAATACCCTATGGGCCAAGTCTTTCTTCTAATTTGTGTAGTAACTGCTGTGTAAATGGTTGTAGTGTTTATTTAGCCGGACGCAGTTAAGTTTTGGTGACTTATATTAGTAGTCATGTCAAATCAAGCTACTAATGAAAATCCGTTACTGAGGAAAAAAACCCCCAAACCTGAAAAGGCAAACATCTTGGAGTGTAAAAATGTGCTTCACTAAGGAGCATCCTACTAGGATCTTTTAAATACTTCTGTCAGACTCTCCCCTGTCCCTCAAGAAAACCCCCAAATCACCAACAAATAACCTTGAAACAAACAGAAAATCCTCCAAACAAACAAACAAACAAACCCGCCTCCCTGAATTCTTTATCTCCAGAAAACTTATATTCTTTAAACTGGTTGTAGTAAACTTCTAATCACTGTGTCAGTGAAATTTCACAGGCCTTACCTCTATCTCTCTTCCTATGACCCCAATAACCTGTGAAGTTTCATGTTTTCCAGCAGACTAATTTCTGTGATTAAAGGCAAAGTAGCTCATGAGTTTCATGTTTCAGTGTTATAGTTTCGAACCTACTGTGTTAATTTGATGTGATACACAGTTCATTTTTTGTAACTTGTCTCCAGAGCAGTCTACCTTGCTGAACTATAATCCAGCTATTCCTCCTTGTTGTGCTGATTTTGTGTCTGGAAGGACCAAAGACCACAGGTTTCTACTTAAGAACTTGTGATTCTTATAGCTGTAAAGTTCCACACTGTTTCAGATAATGCAGAGGGCATTTAAATAATGTACAGTAGCTGAATTTGCCTTCCAGTGAGATCCATGTTCAGAAGCTTCTCAGGTAATATGTTTTTAGTGCAATCTGAAAAGATGTATTGAGTCTGCTGCTTTGGGTGAAGGAGATCATTATTTCACTCTCATACCAAGCCTGCATTTGCTTGGAAACATAAAATGCTGGATGTCCAGTGGGTCACATGGCCACAAAACCCTCACTGTTGACAAAGACAGAAAATAAGTCTAGTACTTTCACTGCAACAATTATGAGCTGATGAAAGAATTATACAGCCTTTTACATGAGCTGGGACAGAATTTTTTTTTTGAAGGAACTTCAAAGATATTACAGAGGTCTTCAAACCCTCCATAGACCACTGGCAGTCCACAAAGTCAGCTGTTATTCTCATTTCCAGCTAAGAGAAACAAAACAGATGGGAGGAGATGAAGAACAAAAGTAGAAAATGGAAGTGTTTTGTTTTTTAGAAAGGGAAAAACATTTATCACACTCAATAGGGTACAAATGCATAAATACTTTCTTAGTATTAATTTTCTTTGTAAGCAACCACTGGCGTTGCCATAGGGGTATTATGCAAGTGTGAATAACAGAGGAGGCAGCCCACGCAGTTCTGAAGGGGAGGGGACCTGGTAGTGAAGACCAGCTCTTTTACAAAGAGATCATCTATATTAATAAATGTTTTAGCACCCCTCCCAATGGAATTTGATGAGAATTTTTATTATGAGTACTTTCCAGACAAAATCCTAGTTGATTACTATGCCCAGTTTAAGGTAGTGAAAATTTAATTTCCTTAAATTCTTCCATGCCCAATTTTCCTTTGTCCATTGTCAAAAAATAAAAATAATAAAACAAAACAAACCCTATAGTTACATAAAAGTGTTCTATCACTTTAGCTGTGAGACTAGTAAAGATCAAACATTACATAGCTAATGCTATTTAGCGATGAGAAAACTAGTCTAAACAAGTCAATGGAATCTGTTTGCAATCTCTGACAGCATGATCAGTGGTGAGGATGTGGCATATAAAACTACTTTTTAAAAAATGCAGCTTGCTGGGACTTTGTGTGGGGTAGCACGTAAGCTGCAAATATCAAGTGCAACCTCTTGTCTTAGGCTACAGGGCACATGTGCCATTGGCGACTTGTGTGTTCAGCTGCCAACCACTCAGACTTTCATATTATAATGCTATCCTGTATCTAAGGCATAGTGGATTTAGGAGTCTCTAACATTCTTCAATTTATTCCAATTCCAGTTAGCAGTTGCACAAAGCCACTGTGGCAAAAAAAACCAAAGGGAAAAACACAGATCATTCAGAGAATAAAGACTAATGCTTTCTGGATTTGCCAAAAACACTGGTAATTACAAATTACTTTGTTTCCATAAGTGTCTATGTTTGGACACTAAGAAGCCAGTGTGGGTCATAAGACTCTTCTGAACATTAACTGAAGTTGTTCTCCAAGCTTCGCCATATAAATGTTTGATTTGATTTTATGAGACTTGTCACTTTTGGTGGCCTATGAAACTTTCTAAGATTATTGATTTTTTTTTTTTGTTCGACTGGTTGGTTGGTTGTTTTGTTTTGTTCTCATTTTGGAACCGTAGATGCAGAGCATTTAAGAAGTGAAATACATCATCAGGACTACTAGAGAATGTGAACCAACATTATCTTTTCTCTTTCTCAGTCAGATGCTGCAGCTGGACTCCAGAGTCTCTTGTTCTGGAGCCCAGCTGGTTCATGTGTCTGTCCACTGTCTGAGAAAGCATGAAACCACTGATCTTGGTGGCTTGGGGTCTCCAGCAGCACACTACAACCTCATCTACTTTAGTGAATTAAACAGTTCCAGGAATTGTTCCTGGGCATTGAGATTTGATTGTCCACAAAATAGCAGAACAGTTCCAGGAACAGTTTTGCCACAGACTGCTGCTATTTTTCCAAACAATTAAAGTGTACAGTCTGGAAATAAGCATGCCTTATATAAGTAAATATAGGTTATATTCCAAATAGGTAAATTCAAGGTAACTATCATGCAATGGAAAGTAAAGTGATTTTCACAATATGGATATAGGATCTTCCATAACAGTTGGCTTTAATGGTAGAGAATGGCCTCAAGAACACCTAATTTACAAGAACAGATTGATCCAGGGAAAACATTGTTTCTACTCTTCTGCAATCCTGTCCATGGTTGAGTTACAGTTCCTCACAAAACCTTGGGTGTTTTTTCAAAATAGTTCAGCTTCAGTAAATCAGTATTTTCTCATCAAACTATTTCATCAAAAGGCTTCCAAACAACTTCAACCATTTGTATTTTCTTGCCACAGCCCAGAAAAAACCTTGAATCATTTAAACCCAAGAACTTATGTGCAGATGTGGCCATAGAAATGAGTACTTTTTGTCTGAATTCGGTTAATATGCAGCCTCTTAATCTTGTTATAATCATTTTCCTATTAAAAATCTCTAATTTTTCCCAGTAATAATGGGGTATGAGCAAACTATGTACAGCCATAAGTGAAAATATGTGGAATTTCTCAGGCCATTTTTTGCTAAGGAGTATTTCTAGAGTTCTCATAGTTCTTGTTGCTTTAGTTTGACTACCTTTAGTGTGCCAAATTTCTTCTAGCATCGTTATGATAAAAGTCTGAGCAAAACAGGCAGTAATCCAGCTAATGCAGTCCACATAAATAATACAATTTCTTATTCAGTTGTAATATCCTCTGGTCAGCACATACAGGCCATTGCAATGGTAACTTCTGTTCAACTATTTTCTGTGTTTTTCCCAGAATACAGTCTCTCCTTTTACAGGACGTTCTTTATCCTCATTAAGGCTTTCTGTTCAACTGTAAACAAGTCTGGTGTTTAAATGAGCAGACTTTTAACAGCACATGAAGGTCTCATCTTTTTACAGTACCACGAATTTTTGTGCTATAAGGTAATATCATTTGAACCAACTCATTAGATTTGAAGTAGGTTAGTGTCTGTTAAGGATGCTTTGAAAGAAATGGTTACCAGCCTTACTAACAGCACCATCTATGGCATATGCGCCATTATTCAACTGATTCCCCTCTTTGACAGAAACAGGAAATTATAGGTTTTACTTGTGGTAACATGGCCTCACTCAGTGCAGTCTATGTATGTGCTTAAAAGGAAACAACACTGAAATTAAGACAAACATTTCACACATTTTCAGAAGAGGTCTCTTCAGAAGGATTCTGAAGGAATACAGGAGGCCACTCACATGTTGATGTTGCAGATCCTATCATCTTTAGTCAGGATGAAGGATTCTGAACCTGAACATAACTGAAGAAAACCAAACCTATGTAGAGTCCTACTGCAAATCTGTTGGAAGTGTTATTAAGTCCTTTTGCTTTTCCTCAGTGAAATCTAACTTTGAGACCAAATTAAGTCATCAGGAACAAAATAGGACTATTTTCAAGAAGCAAAAGGTTGAAAGCAAAGTTTTCAATCACAGCTTTGAATGTAAATTGTTCTTTTAGGCAGGAAAGTTTCTACACTTGCTTCAATCATCTATTTTCCAGCTCAGATGAAATCCCTTATAAAGTTTTACTTAATTTTGGTCTCTGGTTGCCTTAATAGAGGCATTCTCCAAATGTTCTGATTTTATGACATCTATTCCCCCATCCACCACATTCTTGATTTTTATGGCATCAACTGATGCCACTGGTATAGAGCAGGGCACAGCAACACTCTGAAGCTTGGCTGTTCAATAACAGCTAAACACTTGCTACTGGCAACCTGGATTTCCTGGCACAAAACACCCTACCAGCACTGAATAAAGCATTATTGACTGCAGTCTTCAAAGTATTAATATCATACGCAGTCATCAAACAAGTACTCCACTGGTATTCTCAATTATTAAAGTTTCCATTGATATACAATTCTTAGCACCTCAAGTACTTGCCACTGAAGTTCCAAAACTGCCTGTTCAAAATCCAATTTTTCACTTCTTTGCTTTGTGTTTTTGGCATTAATCCAGTAGTAACTTTTCTGCTTTTCAGTAGTTTTGTAGAGTAATCACAGTTCTAATAATATTTTGTATAATTAAAAACTACATTATGAAGACATTAAAAGACAATAGAAGGATAATTATGCTTATATAGTTTATTTTCTCTATTTCCCATTCCCCCACACCCCCCCCAGGACAGACAGAACAAACTCTACATGCAAAAGTAAAATGTGGAGAGAGATGGATAAAGGTGCAACATAGCTTTTCTGGAATGGGACATAATAAAAAATACAAGGGCAATTTTGGGGAATTGCTGAAAGAAGGGTTGGTGCTGTAAGAAAATACATGTTCTCTGGGTTGTTCACCTTCCCATCCATCAGTGGAGCAGAGGTTTCTACATTTCAACATGTTAGTAAGCAGATATCCATTGAAATTGTTGGTTCACATTACCTTGTTCTTCTCTAACTAGATAACCCTAGAAGACTATGGTTTTTGAGCACTGTTTGAGATAAAAGGATCTTATACAGAGGTCCTGTGTCAAGTTTACAGCTTCATAACAAGCCCTCTTGTCATGACCGCAACATCACTCTTAGTCAAACAGAAAGCATCATTTCTGATTAGAATTTCAGGAGCCATCATTTAATCTTCCCTGTTTCCACCCATCATCATGGTATGTAAAGTCAGGACTTCCTTTGCCACACCATCTTTGGACTATATTGGACTGTTTGAAGTACAATTTCTTTCTTCCTGGTGTTCCTCATGCCATTCACGTGGTTCATTTCACATGAGTTCAGCTGCATTGTCAGTCTGTGCATCTGGAATGTAAACAAGGAGGGCTTGGTGGGCATGGCAGAGGAAGGCGAAGAAGTAAGTTCCAGAGATTGTGCTGGGTAATGTGGAACAGGCTTGATATGATTTTAATTAAAGCTTATGCCACAGGATCACTTATTCACAAAAACTATTCAAAGACTTGTGGGCTAGAAACCTCTGCTTAGAGGAAAATTTTCTGCCCTTGTCTGCTTCAAGATGTCATTATAGCTAGATTTAAATATGTGTGACTCATTCCAGATTCAAAGCCTTCAAGTCTTTCTGGTGTGACAGTCACTTTCTACTCAACTCCTATCACTAATCAACACAGAAGCTGCTGCAGAGCTTGGGAGATATTTAGGGAGAACAGATACAATAAAGTGGAATCAGAGCAGCTTGCATTCAAGGTCAATCTATTTTGCTAGCTCTTTATGCTGCAGCTTACTGCTGGCTTCTGACCTTCTAAAAACAAGTTCCTTCTGTAAATTAGGTTAACACTGCTTATTTCAGAAGCACATTGAGCTGATGAGCTGCGAAATTAAATAACTCTTCATAAGGGATATGGAAAGACTTCAACTTTCTTACTTCCCTGCATAAATTACTATTTTTTGTATTATTTGTCAAACATAGAAGCCCCAGTCAAGAGTCCTACCACTACTTCTGGCATATCAGAAACATGTAACAATAGACTTTTTTTTTTCTCTGAAGATCTTACTGAGATAAGTGATTAGTAGGCTTCTGTCACAGATACACTAACTCAGGATCAGATGACTTGGCCAAGATCAAATAAGTTACCTATGGCAATTCTAAGAATTGAGATCACTTTCCCCCACCTTCAGCACTATAGCCACAAAATCATCTCGCATCTCTAAGACAGCAGGAATTCAAGGGAACTTAGTGAGAGGGAGAAGTGTAAAGAGAATCATTCTATAATATTGTCAGGGTTTAGAAAATTATGACTGAAAACAGCAGGCTAGGCAAGTATTTTCTCAATCCCTTAACTAATTCAATACTCCTAAGAAACTTCCAAATAAGTTTGTTTTCTTGTATCTCACAAAAGAGGGCATCTAGATTTTGTAAGGTGAAGCACTTTCAGTGGAACAAGTCTTTACAAACAGAGACCCTAGAGAGAGGGACAACAAACTACAAGTACAGAGAAATCATGGATTAGATCTCCTCTTCTAAGCTTGTCCGTTAATTAAAAGATTCTTTGGAAGACGAATTAATATTCAGTCTTTAAAATTATTAATTTAACAAAGTAGTATAACTGCTGGAGATGTGATTGCTGCAAAGCACACTCAGAGAATTTTAAAACCAGGAAGCACTGATGATACATGTCTATGTCCCAGGGTTCCTCATAGATCCATGTACACAGAAAGTAGCTCTTTGGAGTTTGCTGAGGTTATGCTGTGGCGAAACTCATTGTATTGGACTTGTGTGGCAGAGCTGTGGTAGTAGAGGGACTACAGGGGTAGCTTATGTGAGAAGCTGCCAAAAGTGTCCCCTGTGTCTGGCAGAGCCCATGCCAGCTGACTGCAAGACAGAACCACCACTGCCCAAGCCTAAGCCCACCAACAGTGGGACATTTACAGTATTTAAGTATGGGAAAGAAACCCACTCTGCGCAATTTCAACTTCAGCTGGACAGAGGAGTAAGAATGAGAGTAACACCTGTGCAGACCCCAAGATCAGTGAAGAAGGAGATATTCCAGACACCAGTGCAGAGATTCCCCTGTGGTCTGTGGTGCAGACCATGGTGAGTCAGGCAGTCGCCTTGCATCCACGGAGGTCCACAGTGAAGGAGAGATCCACCTGTAACCCCTGGAGGGCCCCACATCAGAGAGTGGGAGCCCAAAGAAGGCTATGACCTTCTGGGAAGTCCATGCTGGAGCACACTCCTGGAAAGACGCATGGACCTGTGAAAGGAGAAGCCCACACTGGAGTAGTTTTGCTGTCAGGACTTGTGAGTTTGTGGGGGACCCACACTAGAGCAGTCTGTTCCTGATGGCAGCACCCTATCGAAGGGACCCACTGAAGCAATTTGTGAAGAACTGCAGCTCATGGAAAGGACTCACATTGGAGAAGTTGGTTGAGGACTGTCTCCTATTGGAGGAAGTTCACACTGCAAAACAGAGAAAGAGTTCTACCCCTGAGGAAAAAGGAATGGCAGATGCAAAGTGTCATGAACTGACTGCAGCTCCTATTTATTGTCCCCCTGTACCACTGCAAGGGGAGGAGGTGGAGAAAATGGGGAATGAAATTAAGTGCAGGAAGAAGGAAGAGGTGGGGGGAAGGTGGTTTTGAAGATTAGATTTTATATCTCACTATCCTACTCTGATTTGATTGGTAATAAATTAAACTGCTAATAAATTTTCCCAAGTCACATCTGTTTTGCCCATGATGGTAACTAGTGAATGATCTCTCCCTGTCCTAATCTCTACCCACAAGACTTTCATTGTATTTTCTCTCCCCTGCCCGGCTAAAAAGGGGAATTATAGTGTGGCTTTGGTGGGGATCTGGCATCCAGCCAGGGTCAAGCCACCACACTCGTGAGAGTGGGATACATACCTGATATGGTTCTACGCAAAACAAATAGTAGCATTTGAAAATAGTGAAGCAAAAAATGTAGCCATCAAATGGTCTCTTGTTAAAAGACACACGTCTTTGATGAAATGTGTTCTCTAGCTCTAGTGTAAGTGTAACAGCACTGCTGCTTAAAAAAAAAAACAGAACTGGAAGAAACTGCAAAAGTGACACATGCTGTGTGCCTCACTGAATGTTATTTTAATACTAATGTGGAAATTTTGCTTTGTGCACAAACACTTTTCTTTAGGGTGGATAAAAAAATGCTCAATAAATTCTGTATCTATTTTACTGGTGATGACAAGTATGTTAATTGCTTGCAGATAACATCTGCTCTAGTGAAATCAAGATGCAGACTCTCACTGGACTGCTAGTGCTACACTTTGCGCTTTGTCTAGAAGGTCTGCTGCTCTTTGCTGAAGGGAGCTAAAGTGCCTTTGAATTTTTTGAGAAGCTTCCAGTAACTGAAACCAAATCTGCCAAGAGTTCTGGGTCATTGAAATGTCTCTCTTTGAGCACAGGACTTACCTTTGAAGCTCAGAGGCTTTCACTGACCATGACGGCGAAGTGTGCTCTGGCTGAAACAAGTTCATGGTGATCTGCCAACAGCCCTGCATGAGAGAGCCTCTGATTTCTTTCTGTTTACAGTAGAAGGTGAAGGGCCTCTCCTGCTAGAAAAGTGTGAGCCTGGTAAATATAATGTCAGATCTAAGGAGCCCTTATCCTCTACAGGCCACATTTACAATTTTACAGTGTGCTTATGCAGGCCCTGCCATGAAGTTACTTACCAGATGTGCCTATTGAATCTGTCAATCACAGTATTGAAGAAGCAGCTCCAGACTGTTACCATGTCCTACTTCCCACCATGTATTTGCATATATACTCTTTAGCAAACTTGCTTTAACTTCCCTAAAATACTTGGACCTAATTAGATATCCAACATGGGGGGAAATTCCTGTCAATCTGTTATTGCAACAGCATTTATGAGGGATCAGGGGACAAACAACTCCCACTCATTCTTAAGAGTAGACCATTATTAAATACTAAAGGGACAATGAATAGCAAATAGAGGTCAATATGCAGTTGCACATTTAATAGAGCTTATTCTCTGCCAACCGAGTTCCCACCAGGACTAAAGTTCAGCCATGCACTGATGGATGTTGCCAAGACTTGCACTGCCTGGGGAAGGGTGGGGGTGGAGAAGGCATTTCTTGTTTTTGATTTTTTTCTCCAAGCTCTTCTCCTGTGTAGGGATAATCAACTGCACAAATATGGGATGGAAAAAACTACAAAGCAGCAGAGTTGCAGAACAGAAGCTCATAGTGGATTGTATATACAATCTACTCTGTATCTATCTATGGAGATAAATCTATATCAGATTTATCACAGATCATTAAGTGAACATAAGTTAATGATCTTTTTCTGTTGTGCTGGATAATTTTGTTGCTGAACTGTAAAAAGAAAGGTAATGCCTATAAGCTTTGGTTCTGCTTTGTGCACTGTTCACAAGGCTGCAGTGGAAGTTAACAGATTCATCTCATGGACCCTAATTAAAGAAGGTTCTAGATTGACTAAAGAGACCCTTGAGAATAGCAGTAACAATGATCAGAGTTTTAAACATACAAAAATTGTGAATATTCTGTGGAGGAGAAACAACTAGGGGAAACACAATAATGAGTCAAATACATATAGTAATGCAATACAGTTAGAAAGGTAGTATACTGTCCTCCTTGTTCAGTAAAGACAAGACAATGGGCTGCAAGTTAAACTCACAACAAGGAGGATTTCATCCTGAACCCAGGAAAAAACTTTCTAACAGGAGCCACTGTGAAGTCTTGGAACAAATTGATATGAAAGATTGTGAAGGCTGAGGCTGCTCTTTCTAGTGATGCAGCTGCTCCTGCAGTGGGTTACAGAGATGGTTAAAAAGACTTCCCAAAGATATTGTCAGAGTTTTTCAGTATAACTTGTCAAAGCAAGAGCCACCTAAGGGAAATGGTCTTTCTTTTTCATAAGATATTCCTAAAAATTCTAACCAGTGTCCATCTCAAGAAAAGTTGAGTGGCAAGGTGTTACCCTCATTAAATACCTGCAGCTATGACAACACAATTTTTATTTTAGACCTTGAATCAACCAAAGTTTTGAGGTGGCTCTGGCTACATTTTTCTCAAAACAGGCATAAAAAGGGGATTTTTAAACTCCAACTACATTAGATTTGACTGTGTACTGAAATAAAGTCACCTTAGGAACATAAAAAAATTCAATCTGCTGGAAATTAAAAAATAAAGGAAATGTCTCCCTTTTTCATGTCTACTGTGTCATTGCAGGGGGAGAATCCTTTCCCCCAGTCTTCTCTCAGCTCAGGAATGTTTACCAGCTTCCTGGGGTGGAATATATTACCCACATTCCTTCTGCATCCCTAGATAATGTCAGTGTCCTTCCATTGCACCTGAGGCAAGGCTGTAGGTCTGTCCACTGCTCCTCTGGGGACCAACAGAGTGCTTGCTGATGCTGCTGCCTCCAGTCATGCCTATGCTCCCCATGCCAGCCCTGTACACCCAGACATCAGCCCTGGCATAGCTTGGATTGGTTTATTCCAAGGGAGGCCAGTCCCCCCATCTGCCACAGCTCCTGTCTGAATCCCAACAGTTACCAGAAACAGGGAACAGGAATTATTCCTCCCTGTTTTCTGACGCAGTCCTTTCAAGGAGTGCAGTACCATATGTATAGTAAATGAATGAAACAGCTCCCATGCATCACAGCAGGATAAGCCTCCTGGAATCACGTCCACTCTCAACAAGAAAAGACATTCTGCAATATTTTACCTCTCACTTTATTTGATGCCATTTTTCTTGTGGGTTTTCTCTAAAGGAAAACTGGAAACTTTCCCTGCACTCCTCCCAGAAGGGACAGAGATAAGGTTTCATAGTAATCCCAATGTGCAAGACAGTGCAGAATAGGGTTTGTGGAGAGACAGGACAACAACTGAACCAATATTTTGGTCCAGCAATAAACTTTACATAAGTCATTTGGTATGGCAACATTCCCCTATTTGCAGAAACTCCCAGCTTTTGCTCTTGCTTAAAAGTCTTTTCATGGACAAAGACAGACCTCAGGTCTCAGTAGAATAGGGAAGCTCATATACAGTTGGAAACTAAAAATAAAACCAAAACAAATTAAGGGCCAAATTAAAATAAAATGAGGTCAGTAGATTAATCGGAGAAAAATATCAGAGCTGGTTATTCAATTTACTGGATAGTCAACCAAGTTTGTCAGAATAGGTCACTGAATTCAAGAAAACTGTGAGTTTCTTGGTTTTGGTTTTGGTTTGTTTGTTTTGTTGGTTTGTTGGTTTTTTTTTTTCACAAAGGAGTAGTGTCAATAATTTTTTGCTCTAGAATGCAGCTCTGGAATTTCTTAACTGATTTTGCTATGAGATGTATTTCACTCCTTACTCTGTAGTAGTTTGATAAAACAAAAATTTAGAAGAATGAAGAATTTAATTTTATTTAATTCATTACAATGCAATAAAGCTTCATTTTACTTCATATATTTGAATAATTTCCTAAAATCAATGCCTAAAATTAACTTTTCAGTTTATAGAAAAGAATCTACTAAATTTTGCAGAACTGTTTAGCACCAGCAATAGCTACCAGAGACATTAGGCACTTGCAGAATGCAGAACATTTACTTGCATAAACTTCTGACTACTAAGAGCCTAAATTAAGGTGTCCCCTTCAAAAAATATTGTAAAAGCTGTTATAAGGTCCTTGTTTACATCTTTCTAGTTCACTCTGGGATTTTTTCCTCAGCTTCATAGAAATACAACTATCCACAATGAGATGTTGAAACTACTTTATCCAATACTGCATTTCAATTTCTGTTGTTTCAACCAGCTGTTTATTCTTCATGCTATAGAAATAAACATATTCTTGTTAAAGCTTTTAGTTCCTTGATCCCCTCTGTCTCTCCACAGGTTTTAAAAATAGGAAAGGTTATGTAATCTGAGACCACAGTTATCTATTTACCAGTACTGGAAAATATGGAATTAAAAAAAATATGTTTTTGTATAGCTAACCACAATCTTCCTAATTATTTTTCATATAGAATGTTTACCTTGTATTGAAATGGAGAAGCACAATTATATAATTGACATGTGTTTTATTTTGGATTGATACTAAAACCTTGATGCCTTGATGCCAGTGTAACCATTACTGAAGTCAAAGGCAAGGGAGAATAATAATTGTCATGTCACAAAAAAGCTGTAAAATGGCAATAGACTTTGTAAAGCTATACTGAAAAAGACCATAGGATCATAGAATACCAGACTGGAAGGAGACCTCAAGGATCATCTGGTCCAGCCTTCTCAGCAAAAGCACAGTCTAGACAAGGCGGCTCACCACCTTGCCCAGATGGATCTTGAAATTGTCCAACACTGGGAATCTACTTCCCTGGGGATATTATTTCAATGGCAGATGGTTCTCATTGCAGAGAAAAATTATTTTTGTGTCTCATCTGAATATTCCCAGGACTAACTTGTACCCATTATTCCTTCTTTTCTGTGTGACTACTTGTTGAAAAAAGGAGTCTCCACCTCTTTTGTAGCCACCCTTTAAATACTGGAACATGATGCTAAAGTCCCACCTCAATCTTCTTTTCTCAAGACTGAGCAAACCCAGCTTTCTCAGGCTCTCCTGATATGACGGGCTTCCCAGTCATTTGATTATCTTTGTGGCCCTTCTCTGTATCCTCTCCAGCTTGTACCCAACTCTTTTGTATAGAAAGGACCAAAACTGAATACAGTATTCCAGATGTGGCCTGACAAGTGCTGAGGAGACTGGGAACAAGCTCTTTTCCATTGAAACTCTGTAAATCACAACATCAAAGTAGAAGTGTATGTAAAGTACATGCTTTTAAAATGGCTTCATAGCATTGCCAAGTTGCAACAAAGTCATCCTTTAGGTAAAAGTTAGTCTGTGTTAAAAATGTTGTGATATACCAAATTCCTGGGAGAACAGATGCTTTAGCAGTATGGAGTATGTGCAAAATGAGAGGGGCAGCAAGATGAGTACTGCATTGTTAATAGGACAGTTATCAAATCCCTGCCCTGTGTGTTTGCAGTAGGTGGTACCTGTGCCAGACTACTACTAGTAAGTTCCAGGAGAAGGCATAGATAAGATAGGAAGGGAACTTTTCCTCCTCTGCTTACTGTGTTCACTGAAAAATAAAGTGGATAAAAAGAAGTATTTTATGAAGTTGGCTCAGAAAACTACAGCTCTCCCCATGCCCAGTTCTGATAAATGGCACCCATGACACACTGCTGTGTTCTTCTTATACGCCTTTAAGCTCACTGCAGACCTAGTCCTTAATCCATCTCTCAACTTCTAGTAGAACTGTACTGCTTGTGTAATCAGTGTGAGGAAAGTAAGCAGCAGGACCAAGAGAAGGTTTTAGACAAAAGATATAATTTGAAACAGAATACAAGATGCAGAATAACTCTACTGTTTACACATCCCCAGTTTACACATCTCTCAGTCCAGCCCCAGTCCCACCCCTGTGCCATCCCCCAGGATTTTGGGGCTGGGGTCACTGGGACCCTCTGTTCTTCATTCTCTTCTTCCTTGGGCTTTGGAGTTTTTCCAGTGTTCTTAGACTCAAGGTTGTTGGTTTATGTTTGGTCTTGTTTTGCAGGCCTTTCTGACAGTTGTCAGCTCTTGTACCTTGAAGAGAGCCTAAATAGCTAAAAGAATTTGAGCTACTAATCTGTAGTAGGGGTTAGGATATATAAACAATGAAATTAAGCTGTTACAAATATGAACACTACATTTGCTACAGTTACTGTGTTCCTAAAATCTATAAAAATGAAAAATCAGAAACCCCTTTGGCATCAAACCCATATTTATATACATGATAGTGTGAACAGGGAGGCTGTAAAACCTTGATTAACATTCTTTGGGAAGGTTTGGATATTTTATTACTGTGTTTCCTCTTGTCTCTAGTTCTAGTTTATCATGATCCAGATGGGGTAACATTATGTTGTACAGGTCAAATATTCTTACATGTTGCTGAAGTCTTCAATTTGGTGGAAGTTACTACAGTTTGAGCAATGCTGATCTCAGTTTCAGTTTCACAGTTTTTGCCTTGTAATTGCTTGTTAATTTATTTATTTCTCTGTGAAGAGCATTCAGAAGGAAATCTAAGAGGCCAGTATATGGGTATGGAAAAGGTTAAATTAGATGTAAAATGAACACCTACAGTCAGATAAACAGCAAAGTTACTCTTTTAACATGAACTGCATACATTCCCATCTTGTAGGGATACAGTAGGATTGGAAGGGATTACCTAGGTCATTGTTTTCTCAGAAAACCATAACATATA
This sequence comes from Pithys albifrons albifrons, assembly GCF_047495875.1. Lineage (NCBI taxonomy): Eukaryota > Metazoa > Chordata > Aves > Passeriformes > Thamnophilidae > Pithys > Pithys albifrons. Next base: position 53,413,295 of record NC_092459.1, on the reverse strand, counting down.
ATGTAATTCAAAAAGTTACAACATTTCTTCAGAAATTGGTAGGTTGGCACTTTTCCACCCTGTCAGAAAGAACAATGTGAGAAAATAAAGTGTACATGCTTCAATAAAGCATAAGTCACATGGGAAACAATTTCCTAATATTAAACTCAGGATTAGGAGTGCTGAATTAAGCTTAACATCCAAAAGAGATAATAACCAGGAAAGCACTTAAAACATCCAAGAACTGAAAATAACCTGGACATGTTATCATCTGTGGTTTTGGTGTAGTTGTTTTTGTGTCTGTAAAAGGGATTACCACAGCCCATTACATAGTTCTACAGGGAGATAACCAGTGAATGGATGATGCACAGGAGAACGAACCAAATTTTTAAGTACTGGGCAACCAAACATTGGTCTCCAGCTGTGTGGAGATCATTAATATTTATGATGCCAAACCTAACCTCTGACCTTTTAGTCAACCAAAAAGGATGAAAATGAAACACTAGAATTACAATAGATCAGCTTTTGATTCACTCGTGGAGACTGGTAAATGTAAGAAAAGAATCTGTGGAGTTATGTGGACAGACTGAAAAACAACCTTGCTTCAGTCATGGTAATGAAAACTTCAAGATTGACAACACCTTCTATAAATGCCTGTCTCCTCTGTTATTCAATCTTACCAAACCAAAATCACCACAGTTAAGGGTGAGTTACTGCAATCTCCTGAAACTGAGGTGTGCTGAGCTACTGCCATTCCTGGTCCTTACTAGGATCTGATAATGGATCATGGCTTGCTCTTTTTTGCATGCTTATGCAGAGCATTGTTGCCAAAATATGCATCTATTTACATGTAGCTTTTGGTATGCTCAAGTCCCACCTCAGCTACCTCCAAAGGGGGATAGCTTTCACAGAAACTAAATCACTTGTTTACTGTCAAGGTAAATTAGTGGCTTAATTGCTTGAGTCTCTTTGCTTCCCTGACCAGGAGGTATACCAGGAGACACTGCTATCTCTGAAGCTGAATCCTGTAGTCACTTGGAAAATAAATGTCAAACATGAAGAGCTTGGTTAAGAGTTGGACTTGTGAATGACAAGAAACTCATTGGATTAATACTTAAAACCAAATGGACTCCTTCAGTAGAACAGACACATCTACATACACAGTTGTTCTGAGAGCAAGACCATGAGACCTCACCAACATAAGGACTGCTGTGCAGCTGAAGTGATTGTGTGGGCATTGTGACACTGGGTCTCCTGGGTTTGAACTGACAGTGTCATGAGGGTGTCATGAGGGCCAGTGGCTCCTTGGGGTCAGGCACCAAGAGCCATGGGGCTCCACAAACCTGGAGGTGGATGGGCAGTGCCCTTGTGGAAAGGGTAGCTGGGGGGAAGCAGGACCAACCCCCTGGGCATTGAGTACCTCCCTGGGTATTGGCTGAGGGTAGGCTGGAACATGGGCTTGTGTGTGAGCCTGACTCAGTGAGATGTATGGCTGCCCAAGGAAGGGCCGTGGGGAACTGGAAACTGGCCCTGCTGTGGCAGTGCTGGGGCAGGGGTGATGGCTCCAGGGGGCCCCAATGGGGTCCTGGGCTGTGAGCAGGGTTGGGGAACACTAGGAGGGTTCGACAGTGTCAGTAAAGCCTGTGGATGCCTCCATGTCCCTGATCTAGCTACAATCTTTAATTTTATCCAATTTTATCTCAATTTATTTTTATTTTTCAAACTGACTACTATTGCAATGAAAAACATCATAATAAAATAAGTTGGTTGCCTTTATCTTAGTGCTTTTGCAGTCATACAAGTGATTTCAGGGTACCTCAGAAACTCCAGCCAGCTATTTTCCAAAGGACTGGCAGTCCATGTGGACAATCCACTGCTTCTCTACTGTTGTATTGCCCAGGTCCCACTGTATGTTCAAGGCTATTAAAGAAGCTGCAGAATGTTCTTGCACTAACCTGAATTTTACAGTCAAAAGGAGAGGTAACAGTAACAGATTGCAGTACAGGAATGGAAAGGGGCATGTGAGTTAAGGAGCACTGGTGAGTACTCTTCATGAGTCCTGAAGAGTACTGAAGAGCACTTGGACCTAGAGAGGACTTTGCTCTCTCAAAATGTATTCTCCTAATGTCAAACAAAATCTTGCAAAGACCTTATAAGAACAGGGCAAAGACAGAACTTAGGGAAAAATAGACACAAAAAATAAATTATATGAATAAATAAGAATTCATTAGTCTTGCTTCATAAATCTCAAATCATTCAACAAGCAAGAATAGTCTTGCCCTCTCTTACAAATAGGTGAAAATCTACACAAAACTGATCCTGTTCAGGAATATCTAATCTCCAGTGGCAATGGTAGAAACCATGCTGTTCTTTGCACATTACATTGTACTGTTTTGCCCTTAAAGCTACTCCTTTTCTACAAAGGGCTCTGTAACCTGCAGATAAATGCCATTCAGCATTGCATTTTTATGAATACAATATTCTCTTATAATAGTTCAAAGATTCAAGAATAGATTGTATGAACACGTAGACAAATAGTGATCTATTTCTGAAAGGCAAAACTATGTGGAGGGAAAATATTAGAGTCTGAAGAGACTTCATAGTTTTCCCAGGCCACCCAGAAGCAGAATTAATGAATGTTTTCAGTACACCTTCTTATGTGCATCTACAGCAATGGCTCTTCCATGGATGAATAGAAAATAAATCTCAGGCCCCCTGTAGAAAGTCCACTTCACGGAGAGATGAATTTCATGTATATTTTGAGGTATACTATTTGAAAAGGAATTATCTTAACTTTAAACAATTTAGACTTCAAAAGTTTGGGTGCTTGTTTTAGAGAGCAACTGTCACAGTACAAATCCTATTTCATTAATTTAAACTATGATAGACAGCTATAGACTATAAATAAATAAAATATATTTGTCCAGCCATATTTCTAGCTGGCATATTCTATCTGACTAAAGGTGTCATAAAATATTGCCAATAATTCTTTCGTGATCCTTGTTATGCTGAATAATTTTCTTTCCTGCATTATGTTTCCTACTGTTACTTTTGGCTTTTTTTTTTTTCTGTGCTGTAGTAGTTTTAGCAGCTGACCTGTTAGAGGACGCATGCATTTTTCTTCTGACTTTCATGTCTCTTAACTGTTGTATAACAAAAGTCTGCTTCACACAGCACTGAACAACTTTCCCTCATAGAGACCATGGCAAGAGGTATGGTCTGACAGACTCGTCTCTGTGTCTCCTGATATTATTCAGTGTGGAATTCTGGGCCAACACTAGTCTCCATGGTCTTTTCAGTTTACATTCCATGTTCTGGAAGATGCCAAGAAACAGCAAGAAAGCATTTATTAAATTAGACAGGGAGACATTACAAAACAGGAAGGGAGCTGGATGGATGAGTATTTATCTTCAGAAGGTCCCAGCAAAAGATTTGTTCAAATTGCTGGAGACTATTTGGTTTGGTAAGCTATAGGCGTCTACCACACTTCAGTTGGCTAAGGTCCTCTTTTTAAATCTCTGGAGCACTTGTGGCATTTATGGAGGTACAAAGAAGTACATTACTTTGAGTGGGACTATACAGGTGCATTGGGGTGAACTTACTATTTAATTGTCATCAGGGGGAAATTGTTCCCAAGGAAATGAAACTGACAGAGAGGGTGACATTTTTTTTTTGTAATTTAAGATCTTCCTTTTTCAAGCAGGTAAAAGATACTACATGTATAACTCCAATTTTGAGCTCAGCTGAAATAAACTATTTGTTGCATTCTAAACTCAGAATGAAAGATTACTTTCTATAGGCTCTATTCAGCAAAAGGTCCAAATTTTTTGTGGTTTTGGCAATAGTTTTCTAGTGGGCTTCAATGGTTTAACTTTCACTGAGCTGAAGTCTTAGTCAAGAGCCAGAAGTTTCTCCACACCTCTCCCTGGAGAATCAGCCTAGAGGTTTTGGCAACAGTTCTTTACTAGTATTGAAAAGATGTATGATCCCAAAGCACATAGTTTTGCTTTATATTTACTCATATCTGCAGTCTATCTTAACTGTGTCTTGACATTGGTCAAGTGTTAATGTTAGCATATATATGTTTAAACAAAAAGCAAGAACTAACCAGCTACTTTCTCCTTTGAAGATGTATGGATAGAAACAAATATCAGTAACATAGAGTAGGAAATAAAAAGAAATACCATAGCTGGGGCAATTATCTTAAACAAGGTTTCCAAATACAGAAAATACAGAGTTAATGTTGAACTTATGAACCCCAAATACATTAGCATGTGGAAATACAAGGGAGTTACCAAGGCAACTGTAAATTTACTTCTTACAGGCTTCTACTAAATTTCTTTTTCTTATATCTCCTCTTTAGATTGAATACCTGCATAAGTTGTAATATAAAATAAAATTGTGATGAAGGTATTCCAGTGTGAGATTAAGGGGAAAAAAAATAACAGACCTTCACTCTTCCTGGTGTTGCTTAATTGCAAGAAAAAAAAAGGGGGCGGGGGGGGAATAAACTTTGTTCTCTTTTTGTAATCTAATGTTATAATAATTCTACTATCTCTTCTCAGTTTCTGAGCTTCAAGATGATGGCAACTGCCATCATGTCCAGAAGTACTTTATTCCACATAGGATACTCAGGCTTTCAGCTATAAGCTGTAACAATTGTCTGGAGCCATTCACTGAGTAGTAAAGATTTAAGTAAAACTGATTTCCCTGAATTTTTGTATTTGTGACTTCACAGTCTGAAAACATTCAACCTATTTTTATATGAACTATATAAATGCAGACATTATATAAACGCATACATTTTCATACAGATGGACTATTAGAAGAATTTGCAATTTTAATATGCCATGGAAAGGATTAGATACAGGTATGTGCATTGACGGTGCCCTTAGCCCACTAATGTGATTAAAATGCATTTTCTCACAGGGTGTATGGGTAAACAGATGCAGAGGGAGTTCCAAAATCTCCTAACTTCCATTGAAATGAATATAGATGATATGCCCGGGGACATTATGCATACAGAATATTTGTGTCAACTGTAAATGTCCAAATGGCCTTTAAAATGTAGCTGTAAAAACTGATCCTGATGTGAGATAAATTCTGAGTGAGAAAGCAGTAAGAGAGCATCTCCCAGCCACAAGGTCCAGATTCTTCCTCTGTTCAGTGGCAATGAGCAGGTAGGCTGAAATGTGCCTAGTTTTTTCGTTACTTTGATAGACTACAGATAGCACAAAAGGTATCTGTTTTCCAGGTATTCCTAAGTTTGTTCCCATAGGAAGACAAATCAATTCTATGTAGAAATCTGAAGGAGAAATGCTTTCTGTTAAAGAAACTGTTCTGGTATCTGAAACAACAAAATATTTTTCCCTGTTTGCATCTACAAAGTAGCAGTGGTATCTTAAAAATGCAGGAACACAAACAAATCACCACAGAGGAAGCTCAGATCAGTTGCCTTGCAAGAGTCATTCAGAAGGATACACTGTGCTTCATCCCACATTTATCCCTGGGTGCAAGAACATAGATAAACAGTTATTGGGAAGAATAGCTTTTGTGCTACAAATTCCCATCAAACCTCACCATATTTGTTAATGTGCCAGTAACTTGTGATTGGATGGGAAGAGGTGAATCAGTTAAGAGAATCTATAAGACCTATTATTTGCCCGGAAAGTGAGGATGTAAATTTATCCTGTTAAGTCACTCAGGGGATTTTAGGAGCAACACGCATCATCCTGAGTTTCAAAATGACCCTTTCCAAAAAAAGGCAAATTTTTATGGTTGCTAGAGATAGAATAGAGAAGTCCTTGATTACAACTTAAAGGTTAATGGAGAGGTGAAAGATTTGCCCTGATGAACTATAGATAGACAGACAAAGTTACAGGTGCATATTGCAAGAGGTCTACTTAGTCAAAGTCAAAGGACATTGAAGAGACAAACAGAATGAAAGTAGAAACTAGGACAGCTTCCCATGAATGGTAAGAGATGCATGTCAGCATTAACAATTATGAATCTTTGGTTATGGATCAAGAGCAGTAGATTCAGGTGAGTTAAACATCTGTCATAGTTTAAATGATGTTCATAAGAACAACACATGAAAGAAAAAATTTGGGACATTATATCCATATGGCCATAGACACAGATTCATACATGAGGAAGAGAAGGTGGAAGAAATTAATTTATTTCAACACTGAAAAAGTTGGAAACACATTGGTCAGAAGGAGATTTATCTGGAGCAGCTGCAATATAAAATAGCATACACACAGTGGTCATCATATGAGCAGGAGTTACCTCAGGGAGGTTTATAGCATCAGTTACTGTGGAATTCCCACCCACATCACCCACACATGAGGAAGGTATAGGAGACACTGCTCTATTTTAAATATCCCCACAACTGCAGCCTTCTCCAAAGTTCAATACCTTACTCTCCAACAAATATGGGAAAAAGTATCAATGCAACTTTCTCTAATTTCAGAATACCACATTATTCCAACTGTACTATCAGAGAAGTGTAGATGGAGAACAAAACAGTGGAAGGGATCCAACAAAAGCTAAACAGAAGCTCATCACATTACAGTCTAAATTTCAGATGCAGTAGAAAGTGAAGCATGGAAACAACTATCTCCTAACAGGAATGTATTGCAATGCTGAATGGTTAAGTTGTAATGGAAATGAGAAAAGAAAATGCTTTGAGGACAAGATGCTCAGGTAAAAAAAAAATAAATTGTCAAATCCCCTGCAACATACAGGTTTTCCTCTCTCCTCTCTCCTCTCTCCTCTCCCTCTACCTCTCCCTCTCCCTCTCCCCCACTCCCTCTTCCCTTCCCCTCCCCTCCCCTCTCCTCCCCTCCTCTCCCCTCCCCTCCCCTCCCCTCGCCTCCCCTTCTATTCCTTTCTTGAAAACTGGCTTTGGAATTGAGAGCAGAGAAGAGAGGCTGTTTGTGATGGTCTGGGTATTTTCAGTAAGTGGGCACAAGTCTCCATCATCCAGCTCAGCCGAACAGGGTGTGAGGGAACCCATTCGCAGGCACACTTGGGAGTGTAATAGTTTTCCTGAGCAAAACCATATACTAAAAGTCCTATCTCAGTGTGCCTGGAAACTTTGTTATATATTGTGAGAAATCCAGACAAAAGAGTAGTTCCAAGATAGACACTAATACAGTGTGACAAACTGAGTGAAATACAATATACAGTAATAATTTGCTGTATTACCAAAATCTTGCCAGGTAGCTGATGGTTTTATTAGAAATGGACAATTTCAAGGGACCTACAACTAGTATGTCTCAAAGCATCAGTTAACACCTGCTCATCTTTAGTTTTTATAGGCTCTTTCCACAACTTAAATAGCAAATAAGGTTCTAGTTTTCCTGCTAGCTAGTGCAACTGGTGTTGTGTCCACTTAAAAACATATATTTTATTACATTAATTGATTCAAGACCAGCAAAATTCATTCATCTCAAGGATCTTCATTGCTCTTCTTTGAGTTTTTGTAATAGTTTAAAAAAATCATTACTGCTCAAAGCATAAAAATTTTTCCCATTAAAACAGTGGCTGCTTTTAATAAATCCCAAGGTTATTGTTGGCTCTGGATTTCCAACATGTAACCAAATGAATATTTTTTGTGTGCAAGTCATGAAACTTAATATACTCTGTAAAACTGTTCAAATCCTTCAACAACTCATTTAGTCTATGCAGATGTCAAGACAGACGAAGCTGTATTTTAAACTATTATATGGTCATGGTTGACCTTTCATTCATTATTATTGTCTTCATAAGGAGGAGAAGTTGTATAGGCAACTTTTCTACTGGGTTGCTATGGAAAGAGAAATTTGCCTTCTGTGCTATCAAGAGGACAACCTACTTCAGAGCTTTACGTGCAACTGTGCCTTTTACCAGATAGATAATAACAATGTATAGGGGAACATTTATTCTTTCTTTTGCAGCTGAGTTAGGTAAGTTCTTGGTTATCTAACTAGTTTCCTTGAGATACAATTTGATCCATTAAAGCTGAAGAATTGCATTTGCTACTGCTGTGATTTCACCCCATTTTTTAAACACAAAAGGTATTCCAAAAAGGAAAACTGTTTCAGTCAGTGATTTCTGCACCTGAAGGAAGAATAGGTTTGACTGTTGTCTCAGCTCCATTCCACATGGAAAGCTCTTTATTGAGCCTTTTTTTTGCAAAATATTTCATTGATTTTCTATTCATGACCAAAATACTTCATATTTACAGTGTGAATTTTCTTTCATGCAATTTTATATTTGTCTCATTCAACACACCACCCTTATTCTGGAACAATACACAAACCACAGTTATCTTGTGCTGCATGTCCCACAATTTCTGAATGCTTCAGTGAATGACTGGTACTCAGCACTTCCCTGGGAACTCATACTGCAGTGGATTTAACCAAAATTATTAATTATAGTAAGGATTTACCTATGCCTAAGTGACATAAATGAACAGAAAATCCCTTCAACAGTCTCCAGTTTGGGTGTGGCAATGATCTGATGTACTGAGATACTCTTACCACTATCACTTGTTTGGGCTTTCTTAGATTTAAATAGCCATATCTGTTGTGTTTAATGCTGGACTCAGTACCATCAGAGATATGGCCAAAAATTTGACAGCCAGCTCAGAATTAGGCTCCTCTTGAAATTCATCTCTGGATCCTCACAATTTTGGTAGGATCTAACAACTGGATTTTTTTTCCTCAGAGCTCTGAGCTTCTGTACTTTCAAAGGCACCTAGTTTATAGTACTATGGGAACATGATGGCTGAGAAGAGAGATACAACTGAGCTTCACAGCATCTGAGTTGAGGTTTTTCATAGGATTACAGTGTATTCAAATTACTTTCCTGAGGAAAGGCAAATAAAATTCATACAGGTCCCATTTTAGATGCCAGGTACGTATGTTACATCACACCTGACAATTCTGAAAGGACAGCGGAACTAAATTAGGCATGAGTCTTTTTAGTTAGCTATGCTGATGACATCATATTTCGGAAATTGTAAGGCCTAAGGAGATCATAGGTACTGTCATGTTTATAAAATCTTATTTATAGGATAACAGTGTTAAAGAAACTAGAGGTGAGAAAGAGTCTCAGAAAAGTCGTCTTGCCAACGGTTGTTCACAGTACAAGTTGAAAAGATGGGTGGCTTATAAGAGAAACTTACCAGTAACTTTACGGTACATGTAGGACCACCTGCAGAAATGTCTAACTATAATGTGGAACATCTCCTCTTGACATTGGTTGTCTTGCATTCATCTCATCTGGCTGATACGGCTGCTCAGTGCCTTTGCTCACATAATGTCCACAGACAGAAAGGCTGACCAGAACCTGGATTCAAAAAGAAAGGCATATTTATAGATCAGATAACTTTAAAATGACATTTTGAAGATCAATTTTCCATTTTTATGTTTCTAAAATCCTTCTTACCACTCATGACCACCAGCGAAATCCAGGTGGACTGCAAGCACTCAGGACTAGCTGTAAAATGGCCAGTAACTCAGAGTGATTCTGTTTTTCTCAAATGGAAAGGTTTGGTGACTAAAGGTTCAATCTATGGCCTGTCTCTTAACAGTTATAAAGCTTGCTTGCCTATAGAGTCAATTTTCTGAAAACAAACCCAGCAGAGCACTGGTACCCAAACCAGCTTCAGTCACCGAGCAGCCTCTGCGAACTTCCCTCATGGACACAGCTGGCAGTGCTACTGGTAGAGGCAATACCCAAGGAGACGCTGCAAAGGCTGTCCATGTCATTCCTCAAGAAATTCCCCAGCTGGCAGTCATTTCAGCAGATGGAGCCTGCTCCTTTTTCTGGAACCCATTTCCAAGGGTTTCTTCTAACCCTGACAGCAGCTTCCCTCTGTGCGCTAACAAAGCAGTGAGCAAAGGAAAGAATCTTCAGTCAGCTCTGCTCTGTAGGGTTGACAGAAGATGGATTGCAGAAATGGGGAAAAACCTGCCAGAAAGCAGTGTGGGGTGTGGGTGCATAGGGCACCATGCAAGCAACAGGGAACTGACATTAGAAATGCTGGCAGCACTCCAACCTGAAGCCAAATATGCTGATTGCTGCCTCCATCAAAGAAGTTAAGAGAGTAAATAAATATCGGATGAAGTCAAAAGCACTGCATTTCAAACATGAAATAAGACATTGGGACCTTCTGCTACAAATCCTTTAGTGCTCTTCAATGAAATGGTGACACATACATTTGTAAAAGAAGCTCTTCAGCAAAAAGAAGATCTGGAGTGCAACTAAAGCTGTGTTTTATTTACTGCCTGTTTGTTTGGGTTTTTTTGTTTGTTGGTAGGTTTTTTTGTGTGTGTTTTTGGGGGGTTTTAGTGGGGTTTTTTTGTTTGGTGGTGTTTTTTGTGGGGGTGAGAAAATGTACCATACTTCAGAGTTTTTGTAAGAATTAAGAAAAATAACATTATCATCTCAGGCAGTTTACAGAAGTGGGTTAAAATTAACATGGCTGTGTCTATTTTATGTGAGGACACCTAGAAATGTAAACTTCATCTTCCAGACATACCAGAAGGAAAGAATTAGGATCCTTTGCTTTGATCTAACCCCAGATTAAAATTAATAAGATGCCTTTTACATACATAATATATCATGTTACATTGGAGCAAAAGTAAGGTTGTTTGGTAGCTTTTCATGTGAAAATATATATGTTTCTATATTGGTTTTTTTAATCTTATATTCATAATATTTTCTGGTCTTACAATGCTTGTTTTAGGAATACCACAACAGCCTCATAAAAGGATTTCATGCCAAATCACTGCTATGTATGTACTCTCAACCTCCCTGGAGATTTTATCTGGGAATATGTATGTGTGTTCAGTCACTTGATGCAGAACAGCTAAACAGCAATCAGGAAAACTATTTTCAGTATCAAAGTGCAGTTATGATCTCTTCCTCTAAAAGGTATGTTTGCAGACAGGCACCTAGAGAAGCCCATCACTGCATGAGACGTCTGTAACTACATGAAGTCAGTGTCTGTCCCTGCAGTTATCTTGAAATGTTGTTAAGGAAAAAATTTCAGCGAAATGATATACAGCTCAAAGTTTACTTGTATTTTGACAGATTTTAGTTTAGTTTGCAAAGCCATGCTCCTAAATACTTTGTATTGGTTAAGTCATCCTTTATTTTTTAATTTATTATTAAGAAACATTGCTTATTTTCCATTTTAAAGTGTAGCCATAGCCCATTTCTTTTTTTGTCTTTGTTTTTAGAATACACCATTTTCTGCAATGGTTTCTCTGCCAAAAATAAAAATTACTTTCTCTACTGACTAATGTCAGTACCTTTGCAACAATTTTCTCCTACAGAGAATCATAACTCAAATAACAAGGATGAGCTCAAAACAGCTTTATAAATGGTGTGCAACCAGACAAAAATAATTGTCAGCATCATTTCACATCTCTGCCTTCTCTTTTGGACATAGATAAGAGATTTGTTTTCCATCAGCATCTGAGGAAATGGCCTCCACTTTGTATATAGGATTATTTGTGTCAAAGCCATTTTGCATGCTTTTCAGCCATAATGCTTAAGGGTACCTGAGATCTATGACTTTTTAAAGTTGCATGCTGGGACAAGTAGTCCCCCACAGGGCATACTTCCCATATTAAAGGGATTACAATCTCCCCATTTTCTGCATATCTGATTTAGATCTTCAGCTCCATGTGAGCTGCCAGTGCAATTGTTCAGTTGGGCAACATTTGGATGTTTCTCTCTTTGGTTTTCCAGCCCGTTTTAATATACAATATCTGTTCTGTTCAGATCTTGGCTATGTTGAACTTTCTTTTCTGGAACTGCAAAATATCATAAGTTTGGCTGCCTAGCACCAGTGCCTAATGTAATACTCCCTAACCCGTCTTTAAAAAGCCTGCCAAAGTCAGATTACTGCAAACATGAAGATCAGATATGTCTAATACAACTTTAGAAAAACCATGAGCTATTTCCACATTGCTATTATTGTTCTGGAAAGAAAAGCAGCAAAAAAGGATTTGACATCTACTGTCTGCTCTGGTAGTTGTGGTGTCTGCTTAGAAGAAATAGATATAATGCATATGGCAGTCCTGCAGGACACCTACATTTATTTTAATACAAATTCTAATTAGGCTGCAGGTCTCATTTACAACCCTATATTGCTTTATTCATAAAAACAAAAGAAAACCTAAAACTTTCAGAATGTATTATCTTTATATATTGAAAGTACTTATACTTGACACAACCAAAGACATTTCTACCACAGTTAAAGGAAATGCTTCCTTCTATTTCTCTGTCAGTCTACTACAGAAATGGTCACAGCAGTGGCTCAGGAAATGTCTATGTTTTTCAGATGCAGAGTGTTCTGTTTCTCACTGAAGTACACCCACTGTATTATTGAAAAAATATTTTTAATTACAAAGGTAAAAGCAATTGAAAGTATATTCCATGTATCCTCAGGCAGAAACCTTCTGTCTTCAAGAAAATTTCCCAAGTTAACTAAGTTTAGAGACATCAGTAAAGTTGGTTGATAAGGGATTTCTTTCTGAGGGATGACAAATCCTCCAATTTCATGGAGGTGTGAAAAAAATCATTACAGTAATATGGATATAACTCATTATTAGGTCCACACAGCCAAAAAAATAACTCTTAAATTCCATTATGCTACAGATAGCCCCTTTTTCCTGTTATTAAAATGGATATTACAATGAATTGTCCAGTCTATAACTAAATCACAGCTGTGCAAAATATCTGCAGCCAATACAGTAATTATCCTATGGCTACAAGGATTCCCACGCTTTATTTCCAGGTTCTTCTTCAAGTGCGCAGTCAGTATTCATGAAAAGATAAGTTTAGGAGAATCTAACACAGTGGTGCTGAAGTCAGCAAGAGTAATAGTTATTTTTAATCATTTCAGTTTGAAATTTTTTGCTGTAAAATCAGTGGGACTGATATAGGGCAAAGAGACTAGACTTTGGCCACATTCGTTAGGCACCAGTGAGCTAAAAACCTCATTGAAGAGGAGAATTGTACCTCTATAATGTTTGGATTACCTTCCCTTTTGCACGTTTTCTGAGCTCTGAACAACATCCCCTTAAGCAAAGCGGTCACCTTCACAATGCTTTGGAAGAAACCTGACCTTTGTTATGTGAATTTTCCATCAGAAGAAATCACATAAAAAGTGCAACTACCTGCAAGAGTGTACAAAGATGACAGACTGATCCTGGGCATTTATTCTCCAAACAGTGTTTGGTCCACAGTTGTCGAAGGGAAAGAAATGAAAACAAGACACCTTCTGGGCATTTCTGCAACACACAATGCCTTTGCTCCTGAAGTACTGGGAATGATAGTGCTGTGACGTTCTTTCCATGTTTAGTGCTGTTTCTTAAAAAGTTTAAAACTTCTAAATTTTAGCCTAAAAAGTACCATAGGATGCATTGCCTTAACCTCCTCTCCCTAAGTGCTTGCCCTTCCTTGTGGCCTCCTGAGAGACACATTACACTGTCAGAAGGGTCTGTCATGGGCCCTGGTGTTCCCTTGCACATGGTTTGAAGGTCAATCATGTATGCTTATATATATCTCAGATGGGTTCTCAATGGTGAAAAGACAGCCAGTTCTGCAGCACTAGGGAAACAGCAGCTGTCTGGCTGGAAACAGACAACTGCACTGGGTGTACCCAGGAAGAGTAAGAGCATCTATTTCAAGCTAACCTGCACGTGCTGCCTATTCCACAGCCTTTGATGCACTCCTTACTTCCAACCACATCAGTAGGGACTTATTAAGCATGGATCATTACATCCCTTGGGATGCATTTGTATAATCCATAGAAACAAGACTGTAGAATTCTCCATGTCTTGGTACTGGCCCTGTAATCTCTAGATAAGTACTGCTTCTAATTAGCAAGCTATCATCAATTAAAACAATATGCTCAAAAATATTTAATGGTCCCCATGCTAATCCCAGTCAGTACTCAGTTTCTGAACACTCTCTGGCCAAACTAACAGATAATAAATTGGTACTTTGAAACTAGCTAACTAAATAAATACCAAAATTATTTTTGTGATTAGAGAAATGTTTCAGTGCGTATACTAGTCTTGTTAACATGACATTCACAGTATAAGACAGATATGGATTTTTCCACATTATGCTCTTAAGATAGGATATCCCATCAGTCCAGTCCCCAGACAATTAGCATATTAGCTAAATTTGCTGACAGGCATTCTGTGTGAGATTTATACCTCCTTCCAGTCCAAGTGAAATATTTGTCTTTCTGCAGCATTTTCCAAGAACATACAGCATATTTGAGAACTTTACTGTCCTATTTTGATAACTAAGTCCAAAGCTAAGCTTAAAATTAATTGACCAGCTTAGCTGTCATGAAATGTCAAACCAAAGCTGGCAAAGGAAGATAACAGATCATAAAGGTGGCATTCTCATGGAGTTAACTTGTCCCATTATGCTTTAGGCTCTCTCCATTGCTACACTGTGTACCCTTACTTGGAGAGGTTTATAACTTGGCTGTAAAAATGTTTTCTGGGTGAAACTTGGCAGATAAGGTCTTAACTTGAGTGCAAATAAGTTTTAAAACAAATTTCTGAATAAAGAAAAAAAAAGAAAAAAAGAAAAATCTGTCTACATTGGGGCTTTAAGCAATGCATAGTCAAACTGAGATGCTTTGGTAAGCTACAATACACCCAGAAGAACCTTGGTGCAATCCCCGAGGGCTAGTTCTGCCCATCCTGCCACTGTTCCCATGGAGGAACCAACAGGACAGCTGAATCATGACCCAAAAAAGAGAGGTCTTTCCCACCAGCTCAGCTGAATCAGATGTGGGCATTTGGAAGAAGCCATCATGCTTGCAGGAGACAGGGCTGAGAAAGCTTGTCTTCTTTGGAGCGGTTGCAGGCACAGGGGAAAGAAGTGAGTCACAGTCTTGCCCCCACTCACAAAACTCTGCAGCAGAGCTGGGGCCCAGCCCTTCCATGGGAAGGATTTGATGTGTCTTCATTTAGGGGGATTTGCAGACTCCCTTCCAGAATTCACACATTCCATGTTCACAGAATGAATAGAAAAAGTCACAACAGCCATACCTTCTTCAGTAATGTTTTTCCTGCAGAAGTGTCAAAGCAAGTTGGATATTTGTTAAGCCTCTTGAGATTCCCAGTAGAAGACACTCTGTGAGCTCTTTCCTGTTTCACAAATAGACCACCACACAGGGAAGTACTTTCAGGTCCCTCAAAGAGACCATTAAGCTCTGTCCTGCTTACCTGCTCTCTTAATGACGTTTCAGGCACAGGAGACAGGTTTCAGCTCTTTTAAGAGAGTTTATGATTCTCACTAACTTTAAAAGGGTTGTGGATCAGGACCTATCCCACACAGCCTGCACTAATCTCACCTGAATAGCTGAAATATGCAAGGCACTCTTTTCCCGCATAGAGTCAGATTGCTGCTTGCTTGTATTGTAGCAGTCATGTTGTACAGCAAGGATATGTAATATGGCTGGATCATCTGTGTGAGGCTCTGTGGAAGACTGGGAAGGATTCATGTGTAGTCTTACCTTGGTTTTATTCACCAAAAATGGTAATTCTTCATTTCAGCATTTCCAAAATTAAGTACTTTGCCTTTCTGGATTAGATGCAAAAAGCCTATTAAACAATATTCCATTAAATAAACAAATAAACCAAACCAAACCAAAATCCTGAAGCAAACCAGCCAGAGGAAAAAAATATGGCACATAGTCCCATACTTTGGGCAGTCTGTTTGCATATGAGGAGCATTTTGAATGTCCCATCTTCCTGGAGAGGGCACTCATTCACCTTTGAACAAGACAGTCATTCTGACCTGTCCTTTCTGCCCCAGAATTCCCAATATCTGTGTGGTTAGGAGGCACACAGTCTCGGTTTAACACTCCTGCTCTGACTCAAGCTCAAAGAAAAAGCATCTCCATACTCTTCTTCTCAGCTAATTTAAGAAAAAGAGCAAACAATGGGGTAAAAATTCCGAATTCAAACCACAGCATATTAGTTTCTATTTTGGTCACTTTCCTGAAGAATCAAGTGATAGACTGAATAAATTCTCATAGACCAGATACAAGTTTTAACAAATCTGTATAGATCTACAAAAAATACCTATCTTTAGTTCCTCAACATTGTGCAATGAAATATCAATGCATTAAGTCTGTGAGAAACAAGTTCAAACAATGACTTTTCACAGAAGATTTAATGAGGTGGCATTGTTCTAGCAGAACTAGAGGGTAGATTTATAATCTGGAAGATATAGATGAATTGAAAGAGAGTAGATTTATATTACCTATTGGGCATCCAACTTTACAGTGTTGTCAAGAAATTATGAATTTCTAGGAATGGCATAAAAGTGTGGACAACAAACATCAAGGTCAGTGCCCAATTTTACAACGGGGAAGGCAAATGAAGTGCTGGTACTATGAATTCAGCTATTTCTGTTAACAAAGTTCCTGAGATGCAAAAAAATTATCAAATTAAGCTTCTGAAAACATTTGACTAGATCTCTACATCAGATATATTTTTTGACCCAATCATCTACTTAAACAAGGTGATAGTAGAAAATACTATTTCACATATCTTACAGTGCAAGAGGCCTCAAAAATTGCTTTTTTACCACTTCCCAACACCCAAACAGAACATTGTCTCTTTGGAGTTCACCCAGATTTGCCTCCTCAACTTTTCCTGCCTATTTCTTCCTGCACATATACTGAAAATGATGCTATATGTGTAATAAACTATAAGTTTTCCATAGTTTTGTATTGTTGTACCAAGACATTCCAAATTTGCGGATTTTTCTTGCAGAAGACACACCAGTGTTAAAAAAAATGGGTCATTTCTGGTTTTTTTGGAATCACAATAAGAATTATCTTCAGCCATGGGTAAAATTAAATATATAAAAAAATGAGTAAAGGAAACCCTGACATCTTTATCTAAGGAATTCCATGGATGCCACCCTTAAAGATAACTGTAATACAAAGAAATGGTGGGGTTAGATGTTGAACATATTATAAGAAAAGTAAGTTGATGTGTGTAATCTAATATAAACATTCTTAATTGTTCGATTTTCTTGATGCTCTTATGCTCATTCTCTCTCCAAGTCACTTGGTGTTCATTCCTCAGTAAACCAATTATTTCAGGACTCTATTAGATTTACATTCACTGCTCTCAGTCAGCTCTCTTATATTCATGAAACTTTATTCTTGATGTGCAAGAAAAATCCTGAAGAGAATTGATTTCTAGGGGATTAGCCAGGTTTGATAGAAACTATGGAACTGAACTGCTGCTAAAGTCATTCTCTTCAAAACTGCAGGGAATTTCTTTGGAGGCACTCAGAGCTTAACTTGCTGTGACTGCAGTGGCAATATTTAAATGCATAGGGCTGGATGAAGAACTTACAATTGTTACTCATCATTTTAGGTTTCTGTTCTAGTTTGTCATCAATCAGCTCAGATATCAGACATCAATACATCCCTGCCCACAGCTGACTTCAGCAGAGATATCATTGGAGGCTCAGGACAAGAGAGGGGATGAGGAGAGTCTCCTGACTTATGAGGACCTTTGAAAGCTCAACCATAGTCATCAACCATATCCTTATAAAATGCCAAACATTCCAGCTTCTTTGGAAGGATGCTAAGCTACAATCTTTTGACAGGAGATCAAAGCAGTGGCTTAATATTAGTGATAATTATTGAACTTGACAGCCTTTGAATTGGCTGTCATATTGTCTTCATCAAACTTTAACAGGACTGTTCAATATTGGTATTTTTCTTTCCCTTTGCACTTAGTGTCCCTTCTCTCACTTTCTCTCTCAATGTAATAAGATAAAGTTTGTTAGAAACTCTGCCATAATTTCTCAATAATCTGAGAGGATAACCACAACTGCAGTTTTGAGGTTGCCAGCAATTCCTGCTACTGGCAATTTTCCATCAGTCTCATTAAGAAAGTTGCCACAATTTTACCACAAATAGTAAGTCTGTGGCATACTCCAGAATTTGCATACAATTGCCTTTAGCTTACCAAAGTGATCATTTCTGTTAACAATAGCTCTCTAAAACTGCTTGAAAGTTGGGCTTCAGCCAAGTAAGTCTGGTTTACATTATTCAAAGTATTTTAATGTGAAACTTTTTAATAGAAATCATCACTAGAACCACTTTGAGATCATGCCTCCTATCTTCAAGACTTGAAAAACAGATTGTATACTTGCTTTTTGGATTATTTTTACTACTTTATCCATACACACATGAAAAAATTCAATCACTGGAAGCATGTTTAGCCAAAATTTAAGTACAAGTTATTTTGTTAACATTATTAAAATGCATGTTCAGCAAATCCATTTGGCTACATTAGCTTGTACATTCATGCAGCTTCTGAGCCCTTCCACTGTGTTACTAGTGATTAGAAGAAAATCTATATTGTATTTGTGTTGCCTTCTGATTACACAGGTTAAGTAGATGTTAAATATAAAGTCAATTACAAAAGATCTCAATCTATTAATTTGTAATGATATTTAGAAACAGGCAAACTGATTTGGTTGAGGATTTTTAATGAAAGCTTCACCTAAATTGATTAATTTGGACAAAGTGTCAGTGTGTGATGACTTACTTTTCTGAACACTACTGAAATGCTGAATCATCATGATATTCATTACATTATTTATTTTGGTATACCTGTAGAAGTATAAAATTCTCCGGGATAAATTACAATTTAATTAAAGATTTTGAGTTGGAACATTTGTCCTATAACCCAAAAATCTCAAACTTTAATTTGAGTTACCTTTTCAAAATGACTAAACATTAAAAAGTTTTCTGTAAAAAAATTAAATATATTTTTAACCAGAGCTGTTTTGCAGTAAGTCCAGTCATTTGGCATGTAGTTTCTCAGAGGCACATGTAAATCAGGTGTGTTATTGCATGTACATTTTGCTTACACTCATGCTTCATCTTGTTTTGTGAGCTACCATATCTCTGGGAAGGCTGGAGCAATTTAAACATTCTGAAAGGTTGTGAATTTGATCTAAATAGACTCTGTGGTTGGTCATATAGGAAGAGTCCCTAAAATATTAAGGAAATTTGGCAGGTTTTATTTTATTTCAGAGGAGCTTGACAGTATATCAAACTGTCCAGTCATTAAATACTGACAATATAATGAAGCTACCTTCTCTCATGATTATATAATTCTGTTCCCAAGAAGACTTTAGCCCAGCCATCTATTTAAAAGTGTTTTCTTTACTAAAAGGAGCATGTTTTACTGATAAAAATGGTACCAGTCTGTTCTTTAGAGTGAAAGTTAATTTTCCAAACCTCTGCTATTTTAAAGGCTGGTACAACAGTAGAACTACAAATCCCAAGTAATTTCACTGGTGTTGGATGTCCTTGAAACAAAACAGATGCTGGAGCTTTTTTTCTGTAATATTCAAAGTGACTTTTTAGACCCTGGAAACCAATAAAAATTGATAGGACAATTATTGGCAGCTGTCA
The DNA here is from genome assembly GCF_047495875.1 of Pithys albifrons albifrons. Classification (NCBI taxonomy): domain Eukaryota; kingdom Metazoa; phylum Chordata; class Aves; order Passeriformes; family Thamnophilidae; genus Pithys; species Pithys albifrons. Next base: position 53,393,827 of record NC_092459.1, on the reverse strand, counting down.
ACTATTTCACCTTTTATCTTCCAACTAGAATTGGAGTGCTTAATTTTTAATGGATGCAGAGGACAACAGGGCCCCACACTATTCATTCTCTTTCTTCTAACATTGGAATTCTAATAGAACAAAAGTTTTGTAAATAAATGGAAAAATACTGAGTTGAAAAATATGTAAGCATTTGCATCAAAAATCTCTAGTTTAGGACTCATCTCAATTTAGTTAATATCAAGATTTACAGCATTCATGCCAATCACACATGCACTTAGTCGTGTAATATCCAGTGTGGGCACATGGATAGAAGAGATTGCTTTCATAAATCTCAAGACTAAAAGAACAGATCACCAAGTATTTCTTCTTGACCTGAGGGCCAGTTAAATTTGGCACACAGTCCAACAGTGACTAAATGCAATTTTAATTAGCACCATTAGGATTTTTTTTTTTGGTCGGGGGCCTGGCTGATAATTACAAAAATCCTCTGACTACGTTTTCGATACAATACCAGCTGCTATATTGCTAGTACTGTGGCACGTGTTCACTTTCAGGCTGGAATTGAGATACGCTCTTGCCTATGGGCTTGAGTCCATCCCACACTAAAAAAAACAAATAAACAAATAAACAAACAAAACCCCCAAAACCAAAAACAAACAAACAAAACAAAAAAACCCCTTAAAACACCATGAAGAAATATGGATTTGGTTGGCTTTCTTTATCCAAAGAAAAGTTATGATCATATTAGTGAGTTAGGAGCTTCCCCCACCCATGGTACTACATTTATAAGCCAAAACAAAGTTTCTTGGAGCATTTACAAAATTATTTTGACTGCTCTTCGAAAAATGGACAAGAACAAGTTTTACATACGTCTTGCAGGTTTGTATAGACAGGGTGTGTCATATTCTACAAAGATACACCATGTTCCTGGCCCCAAATACAGTATTTAATCCTTATCTTCTTCCTCTTTTCCAGTTTTGACCATTTCTTACAAGACAAAGTATTACACCTATTTATAATCAAGTTGATTTAATTAGAAAGATGTCTTTCAGCATATCAGTCTTTGGGTCTGTCTGTAAGTTTCCATATTAATCCGGTCTCAAAATCAGACTGCTGAAGATGTGTATGAATTCCTTCTTTCCTCAGAATGATCCAGTCTATATTGTAATGACGAAATTTTAAAAGCAGCAATGTAGCATTAAATAGGAAAGATGGGCATTTATGCAACCATTCAATGTCCATGGAGCAGAATGATAGTCTGCAGCCATTTTCCTGCAGAAAGTATATTCTTCTTGAAATGCTTGGGCTACTTTTTTGGCATGAAAGAATTGACTGTTGTTTCCCAGCATATCAGTATGCATGAAATTCAGCACAATGCAACCAGCACAGTCCTTGTTCTAACTTAATCTGCACAAGGCCACTTTGCAAGGACTTCTGGTAGATTCTGTCATGATACACCAGTGAAACAGGGTACTCCCTTCAACCATGAGTCACTGCTCTAGATCTCATGGCACTTCTGTGAGATGTTTGCTGTGTTTCTGGAGTCCCACACTCAAATATCTTTTCTTTGTCCTAGAAACTCAGAAGCTTGGCTATTCACATCACATTGCACATGATCTTCTAACCAGATGCAATTATCAACCCAAAGAAAAGTTATGTAACAAACACCAATTGAGACAAACTTTCTTCTGATTATGCACACTTGCTTCATATTCTTCAACTCAGAATAATAATTTGCAGTTCTTTTCACAAAGGAATTTGTCTTATAATCTTTACACAACAGCTAAGCACTATTCATCCACTTGGTCACAGCTCTAGTCTTTCACTGTAGGCTTTTAACAAAGAAGTGCATTCAATTTCCAAGGCAACATGCTGCTTTTATTCTAATCCACATCATCATTAGGAAGTTTACTGTTTAATCCAAACAGATAAACTGGAGAGACGTTAGAATGCAAGAGATCACAGAAAAGAAGTCAGGTATCATAGGTAGAAAACAATACATAAAGTTTGAGAACTAGTCTCTGATGAGTTCTCCTACATCATCAGGGTCTGTGGAAAAGTTCTGTACTTAATCTCAACTGCTGCTTCAATCAATGCTTCCCTTCTATTCTCCCTCAAGAGTAACTCTCCATACATTTGGCTGACACCAGGCAGTTAAGCAGATCTTAAAAATGTTGCCTAAGAATACAAAAAGAGAAGTGCTTCTTATATGATCCTATCTGTTTGAGCAAAATAAAACAATTCAAGAGATTCCTTCCACTTCCATATTTCCATTTCAAACTTGCTGTTACATACCTATAACGTCTACGCTGCTTCTGTTTATGTTGATGTAATACTTGCACAAAGATTGTCTAAAAATAGATTTCCTAAATGCCCTTATCTGCATCTGGTTAGGAAGCCTGTCCCAGGGTGTCACTGGGCCATATTCACCCCTGAAGCACCCAGATGAGATTGAAATTCAGTCTCTGAATTTGCTATGTCTCAAGTGGTTCTGTGCTAGTCACTGCACCTCCTGTAATTTAAATTGTTTCTTAAGTGCATTAGGAAGAAATCCAGAGTAAACTCTTTGCCCTGTTGCCATCAGCAGAAGCTGTTGATGGAATATGCTCAGTCACAGTGGACCCACCAGAATGAACAGACTGTGGTTTCCTGTTCCAAGGAAGGAAACAACTAGGGTTTTTTTCCCACAAGCACATAAAAGAGTCTGTTGCTTTGTAGGTAAACATAAGGGAAGGTGTATAAGCCACGTACTTGCTTTTGCAGCCAGCTCAGTCCCAAAAGACAAAGATTACTCTGCGCATATTTCAAATTAATTCAGGCTTAAGAAACCCAACATGAAAATCCTGCTGATTTTAACTGCTGACAAACTATAGCTCTTGATATACATGCCATGTCTCTATTTAAAGCAATGGAAAATTCATGTGGCAGAAGTACAAATTTTGATGGCACCATCAAATATAGATGACAATGATATTTAGTTCTGTATCTCCTTTAGCTTTTAGCTATAAAGATTCTGTACAAAGACAAGAAATTTTTTCTTTTAATGCTGCATATTCTAAAAAAATATACTCTGCTTAAAATTAAAAACCGGACCAATTATGCATTAAAAATCAAAAGCAACTAAATTAGTTGCTTTTGCTCTCTTCATTAGATGGTGTGAGGTGGTGTATACTGAAAAGCTTTCAAAAAAAAAAAACCAAAAAAAAACCAAAGAAAAACAGAAGAGCTCATTTCATTCCCTGATCTAGGCAGTCAGCCTTAAGGATATTTTCTCCAAATGACATGTTGTATATCCTCACTACCCGGCCTTAGCAGATCCAAAGAAAAAACCTCATAGTTCAGTTGCTTTAAATGATCCACAATGTCATAACAGATGATTGACAACAGCCACTAAATCTATGGTGTGGTGTTCCAACTTTGGATACTCATCTGCTGAGCTGCAGGTACTTAGAAGGTGAGCTTTCTCATTTGCATTTTAACAACTTTGAAAAAATAACCCACAAAAAATCTATGCTTTCAGTTTTTAATATCCCTCTTTAATTTAACCTGCTTAATAATGCTGACTGTTTCTCATCTTACATTATTTATATTGCTTTAAATGTTCAGCATCACCTGAAAAAATAAGATGCCTGGATGACACCCCATCAAAACTATTGCACACTGCTTCATGTCTAGGGAAAAAGGGAACAAAATGAATCTGCACATGATTTCAGGATGTTACATGCCGGATTTGGGCTTCCTTGCATTTTAGGGCACCAGAGGTTGCTTTGGGTTACTGCGATTTTATGCCTGCAAATAAAATTCCTATTGGCCTTTTGCAATCTATTTTATAAGAGCTGCATAGTATGTTTGATTTTCTAGTTTGCCTCTAATTTGAGAAAAGTGCATATAACTTTTACAGCTATTGAAGTGCTGTAGTAAAAGATGAATCAGAGGCATAGAAGTAATCCATGCTTTCATCAGGTCTATTTTTTTAAACAGTAGCTTGTCCTACTCCCTTACTATCATGTGGATTTTCCTCAATAATCTGTGAATGGTACTTTAGCTTTCCTGTACGTACTTTTTTTGGCTTACTTACTAAAAAGCAATGCACTGTATCCTCACTTTTTAAAAATCATTTCCTTTACTCATATTTTCCCTTTATGGTGATCAGGGACCACAGAGGACCTTGAGCTGTTGTGAAACTCTGCAAATAAGCCTCTTGGTACATCAGCATCCCATAAGGCATGCTTCCCCCATGCAGAGACCATTCTTAAATCAACAAAGATTTGGCCACTGAGTACAGTGGAAGTAGGATGAGACTTTAATGCTTCACCAGTTACCTCGTTGCTCAAATGCTTTGGTGCTGGTAGGAGGGCAGGAGCTCATATGACACAAGGATGTGGGGGTCCTCAGTTTCATACAGCCTTGCAGTGTTAGCCTCACCAAGAGCCTGGTAATCCTCAAATGACACTCTTGACTCTTTGCACTGTTGCCTGGTAATGAAAGCAGACAAATGCTTCCAGCAGGGAGCCATCACCCTTCAGTCCTTAAGGGAAAACACACATATGAAGAGAGGCACACAGTCATGCATGCACACACATACAACTCCCCATATATCACAAAATGTCTGGCCAGAGCCATGGCTGGACTGTGGAAAACCTTATCTTGGTTGGATTAAAATATACCTCACTTCTTAAGCCTTTTTCCTTCATTAATGTAGTCATCTTGTTACCTCAGTGAACTGCATTTTATCCAATGCCTTGTATGTTTGAAAAATTATATGGTTAAGCAAAACATTTCATAATCATTAATCTATAGTTAACTCAGCCTGCTGTATTATGCAATACTATGAGGACCAGCTGGGGCCCACTAACCAGAAAGCACTTTTATGGTTTCTCTTAAGGGTCATTAAATCAACATGATGAGAGCACAGCTGGAAAAAATCCTGAAAAAATTTATCAGATCCCACACAATATGTAAAGGGACCACTCAGTGCAATTGCAGACTCAGCACCAAGCCCTCTCAGCTGAAGCTGCAGGTGGAGGAACATTTACAGTACAGCTCATATATAGTCCTGCAAACGTCTTGCCACCCCTCCCTTTTCCCTTGTCTATGGAGTTTTCCATTTGAGTCTCACTAACTGCTATAATTGCTGTGGATCCCTTAGGGGTAGATTAATGGGATCATACAAACAGCCTTTTAGGCAATTGCCATGCTGCCTGCTCAAGCCATATAAGGCAGAACTTCCTAACACTAATGCAAAGAAGACTGGCAATGCTGCCTCCTTTACCTCAAGGACATTCTGACAGAGGCCTGGAAATTGCATGCTTTACTCCTTCACATTTTGAAACAGGAGGCAGAAAAGAGGAAAAAGCTATTAATCTCTGAAACCCACAAGTTTCACAACTGTTCACACATAATAGATAATGCAAAATAATTAAGAAGGAATGTTATAACAGAGTTATAATGTCCTACAGAATTAACATCTGATGCAAATAAAGCAGATTAGGAAGTGAAAGGCGTATTAATCAGAACAGAGCAGACAGAAAAACCCCACCATTATACCCACTGCATGAATGTCTAAAGGGTTTTAAGCCTCAGAGCAGTTTATTTAACAACCTTCTTGAATGTCTGTTAAGGATCTGATCATCGGTGTCGTTGAAGCTAATGTAGTTTTGCTGTGGAATTAACAGCCTCTGGATCAGATTCATAAATGAATCAAATGGAAATCTGGTAGAAAGAGAAAAGCTAATTATTGAAAGAACTCTGGGTGTAGAGGCAAAAGAGAGGAAATGTGGTCCAAAAGGGACATTGCCAAAAAAACCTTCAAAACAAGCACATTTTTGGAAGAATCCAAGCAGTGGTCTATGCACATTTTTGCACATTGGTCCAAAATTAATTATTGCATATGCCTAATAACACAAATATTGGGCTGTGATCTAAATGCACATTAGAAAAACTCAACATGAGAGGTGTTGATCCTACCAGTCCTTACATTCAAATCTATGCAGAGTAGTAGACAGGTGTCTTCCTACTTCCAGACATAAGTGGCTGGTATAAAGCCAGAGAGTTTATACATCTAAGCTTATCATGAATGTTTTTTATATACATTTCCTTTCTGTCTTCTCCACGATGAGCAACCCACGCAGTCTGCTTCCCTTCTTTGCTCCTCTTGATTTGTGGTACTGTGCTCCCATTAAAAAAGACCCTTGTGAAACAGCTGCTGTGTTCAACACTGCAATATTACCAAAATAGCTTAGGGCAGGAAGTAAAATGAAACAAAGAAATAAAACAGACTGGAAATGTGTATATGTGCAGTGGAGGGTTTTGAAGTAGATATGAAGACTGTCACCAAATTTGAACTTAGCTATATACACCACAGCTAGCAGCTTTCCACTTCCAAAGTGAGCCATAATCTTAAAGGATCACATTTTGGCAGATTGTACATGGACAGAAATTACAGAATAGCACAGTCAGCATCATGTACACATGAAAAATACATATGCATTTATATAATAAGTATGTGTGTATATATGTGTGTGTATTTGTGTATACATTATATGGATAATTTATGTCATAAATCTTAATCTGTGCTGTATTTCCTATACATGTGATACCTATTTACACACACACACACACACACACACACACACAGACACACAGACACACACACACATCCCATGTATCTCATATTATCATGCTACACTTTGATTAAAATCCAAGAAAGATAACTCTCACCAGGAAATGTTCTTTTTACTTGTCACACCTCCCAGAAAAGGCTAAGACAAATCTAGTTTCATGTAGCTAAGCAAGACTGAAGAACTTACAGAGAAAAGATTAATAAAGCCTTTTTCTGAACCCCTAAAGTAAATGGAATATTTGTCACTCTCTTCGGTGGGTGCAGGATCAAGTTTTCAGACAGAATGGGAAGATCAGGATCAAACATTCACACAGAAATCTGTTCTTGACTGGAGAAAGCAGCTCCTTCTGCTTAGGACTTCTTTATAGGATTGTGTATTTATATAGCAGGAGCCACTGGGAAGAAGAGTTTGGAGTGAGGAGGAGAGAGAGAAAAGTGGGTGACATAGCAAGTATCCACCTCTAGGCAATGCACTCAAAAGAAAATTCTGCTTCACACTGTGCTGTTTTTCCTTCTTGCTCTTACATCTGGTGGAACTGCACTGAAAAAAAGTCAAGGTCTTTATGGAAAATGTCCCTTACAAACATGATACTTGAAGACTGGAAGTGTAATATAAGAGATCCAGGGCATGGCTAAGGACAGCGACAGCTGATGCTCATATTCAATAATTCTTTAAAATTTTATGTCTCCCCCATGGTATTCTTTGTGTATGTGTAAAAGGTTCCACATTTTACACAGAATAGAGGCTTAAAAAACCCCTCACTTAGTTTTCAAAAGTGCTATTGGTTCTTAAACATATTTTGACAGGCTTGCTGCTGTTAAAATATATTGACATAACCAAAGCAGAAATACCCTCTGCAGTAGTTCATGGTTCTTTTTACTGAGGAAGTCTGAAGTGAGTTTCCAAACCCAAAGCACGGGAAGTACAGAATTTTTGAATTTTAAAAACAGAAAGCCAAGACTCCCTAAGGTATACAAAAATGTAGAGGGAGAAATTCTATCTTCTCAAGGTTTGCCAAATGAAATGGTGAAGAGAGAGAATTAATTCTTTTCAGAAACAAAAGAGAAGACAGAGCAGAAAAGCTTGGGCCATGAGCACCAGGCAGGCAACAGAGTGACATGTTGCAGCATTCTCTCCACTGGCAATGCAGTCGCACAGGATGTCTTTGGCCTATTGGAGTACTGTGTCATTAGACCAAGACATGACCCACAGGTGGGACCAGTAGAAAGCTCTTCTATGATTGTACATTGACATGTAGCACACTTGTATTACAACAGCAGGTTTATCAAGTCTGTCAAAAATCCCAGTAGTCATAGCCAGTTGCAAATATAATCCAGTTTGGACTCAGATTCCATTATTAATGGCATCTAATGGAAGAGAGGACAACCCCTGACATTCTTGCTACTTTGTCTTCCAAGAGGATGTCTTGCTGTGTTAATTGTTCTTCAGATTCAGACCACCAGAAATGTACGAAGTGCTCATATCCCCTTAATAATATTTCAATATAATATGTGGGTAATGTGGCTCATTCACCTCCATTAAATATGAGCAGTGCTTCAGTATTATTTCTTTTAATATTTCTATAAATATTTCATGATCCTTTAGATAAAAATCTACTCCTGGAAATTTTGATCTCATCTGTTTAATTTCATCCAATTTCTTACACTTTAAATATTATCTTTCAAGAAGGAATATTTTCTTTCTCTTCTTTAAATACTTCCTCCTCATCCTCCATCCAAAATCAATGTTTTTAATTAAAAATAAACTTGATTCAGGGTTTCTGGCAAACTCATGTGTTCATTCTTGATACCTTATTGAAAATGAAAGAAAATCTCAGGGTTCCTGCAAGGATTAAATTTCAGAGATAGTAAAAAATTCTTACCAGAGATTTTTCAAAGCTAAAAGTTTTTTTTTTCCCAAGTATTCAACCAAAAGTAGTGAGGTACATGGGTAAGCTAGGGACAATGGGCATTCAAAAAGAGAATATAGCAACTTATTCCAGAGAGAACAAAAACTTTCCTGAGTTCATTGATTAAAGTTTGGAAAGAGGCATTACTGGGAGTCTATGAAGAATTAGTTATTCTACCTTAAAACTAAAAAGCAATAGTACAAGGATTTCTCCATTCTGTGTTCCATATCAGAGAAATTCAAAGCAACAGAACACCTTGCTTCAGTATAACTGATAATTTAAATAGATTGCTTGCTCACAAAAAACACTCAACATGTAAAGACTTTTAAAATCTGATGATTTAAGAAAATCACAACCTCAAACTTGGTAGCAAATATATCCTCTAAGTGGAAAAGTGCTTATTTGTTGTTACTGATTTGTACTGCCCAGTATGTGATCTTATCCTCTATGGCATATTACTTATAACTCACTAAAGGCTTAGCCTTCACATTAATGGGGGTAGTTCATAAAGTTGGAACTCAACACATTACATTGAATGGACAGTTGCAACTATCTCACCTCTTCTGATTGTCATGGGATGAGAGCAGATTACAGTTCAGTGAGACATCTCATATTCTCTCTCTGATGTCATGTGGGGACCCTAGATGTCAAATTTGCTATCAGTGAAGTTCCCAGCTATATGACCATGGACGTTCCCAAAGCACACAGGACCTTATGGTATATCTAGAACTCACAAAAAACCCAACAAACAAACAAAAAAACCACCCCCTCAAAAAAACCCCAAAAAAACCCCAAAACAAAAAACAAGCTAGCCTGTTTCCTCTCCTAATTTGAATAAGGTTCCACAAAAAACCTAAAAAGCAAGAATAAGTCATTTCCTTAATCTGCTTCCTTTTTTTCCCTTGAATACCCTCCTTTTGTCAAGGTACATTCACTGTACCTGAAAACCCAGTGAACAGAGTAGTCAGTCATGATTTAGAGTATCTGTCTTTAGCTGCCAATTCTCCCTGGAAGGTAAAAGAGTACCCAAACACCAGGCTACTTGTGATATATTCTATGATCAAATTATTTTCTATCAAGTTACACATAAAAAAATAATTACTCAGTCCTTGGGCAAAGGCATGAAGGAGACCTAATAACTCTGCCCCTACAACATTATGGCAAAATAGCTCCCCAATGTGAGTCAGACACAGACTTCAGTTTGAAAATAAAATAGTTTATTAGAATTTGGGTGAATTCCTTAGTTGTTATATGATAACATTTATTTCTGATTTCCTTTTTTCCTTATTTGGGCCATTTCAGGCTTCACCAGTTCACCTGAAACATAAGAGAAGACAGTAGGCACCATCATCTCCTCTTACATTTTTATACTGGATGGCTTAGAGAATTAAGAAATGTAATACAAAGTAGAGAAAAGCACTGTGTTTTGTCAAATTCAATTCATCTATATTCTCTGCATTCCTCTCTGAATAGTACACTATGCAGAATATTGTTTCCCATGGATGCTATGCTTACATCTCTCTCCCTCTACTGTGCAAAGAGTTGGCTTGGCTATAGGTACTATGAATTAGACCACTACTGTGTCAAAATATTATTGGGATGCAAAAGGTCAGATTGACAACCCTTTGAAAATGTCTCCTTAGTCCAAGAATCTGTCCTACCACCAAGAAATGGACATTCCTGATGACATGCTGTTAATGCACAAAGGAAAATCTGATCAACTGCCTCCTTCACACCAGTTTGCAAATAACCTTCTGCTTGGGAAAGCACTGTGTAAGCAATATTTCTTTCCTGATATAAGGAACATTATTCAAGATGAAACCCCAGTTCTCCTTTTGAAAGACTTAGCCTGTGACATTTCCTTTTAAAAAGCATGCAAGTATGGAGATAGATTCTCATCTTATTTATACCTGAACTTTGCAAAAGTTGGTGAAATTGCTATGAATTTATACTGCTGTAAACACTTAAACACAGTGCTGAGCTCTCATTAGAACTCACCTTTTAACCCATTAGCCTATGAAATATTAGCATGATGTGCTGGTCCTTAATTTATCATGAGAACAGACCAGCAGGGAAGGAGCCAATGGAAAAACAGCTATCACTTTTACCCCCAACTGCCTGAGCTCTTTTAATACTTTAACCAAAAGGTTTAATTGTATTTTGGCATTTGGTGATAGGATGATAGTTCCTCACTGTCAGTACCATGAAAGACAAATTGTGCATCTCTTTTTTTAGGTATGGGCATATACCTTCGGTGGTTGCAGATGTAACATACACACATAAAACTGGGAATTTTTATCCCTTCATTAGAGGGATAAAAAAATGTATTACATAGTGTTTCTACTGAACACTTTGGCCACTAAACACTTGCCTACTTTACAAACTGAAAAAAGAAGTTGAAAGGAATGAATTAGAAGAAATATGATTGAAACAAACAAAACAAAACCAAAACAAACAAAAAAGCCACACACACAAAAAAACCCCAAACAACAAAGCAAAACAAACCTAAGAAAGCCAAATTGGAAGTTTTCTCCTAAGTTTAGCAGCTTTGCAGCAACTTCCCTTACATAAGTCCAAGCAACAGAAATGACAAGTTAGTTCAAGAGCTTATGGGTTGTAAATGTAACTAGATGACAGAAAAATAGCCTTATACAATCACTTCTGAGTGAACTACTTACAAAGAGATATTTCAAGGACAGTTTATTCATTCATGGTTTCTTATATGATGTAAGTAGTGAAATAGAAACTTTCCTAAATGAAATGGAAATAGCACCAACTATCCAATCGGCCTTTAAAATCTTAAGCTACAGGACTGTGCTTGTACGTATTTGGGTGCCTTGTTCTCCAAAAGATTATAAAACACCAGAGACAGCTCAAGGTATAGGATCTACTTTTCTCAGGCTGTCAATCACATAACAGCTGCTCATCTTGAGCATTTGTTTGGAGGAAAGATTTCTTGTTGGCTTTCTAAACTTTGCATAAATAACTTCATTAGGCAAGACTAAAAAGCACTGAAACAGGAAAAGCAGTTCCCTAATCCACTGGTGTCAATTGCACAACACTGTATAGACATCATCAGGCAAGATTACATTTATAATATGATTTTGTAGGAAATCATAGGTGATCATCTATTTGGTTTTTGCCATTAGTCTGCATCTATTTTGAGTGGTTATTAATAACAGAGCAACAGAATTTCAGTGCTGATACAGTAAAAGCCATTGATGTTTGGAAAAATATGAAATTAAGGACTAACCTGGACTGATTGAAGACTAAGAAGCCATCTGGGACACATTCAGAGCCTAAAAGGGGATGCATGTTTTCTTTGAAGACCTATACTTGCACAAACAAGAGTCTGAAAATCTGAGTTTATGGAAATTTTTTAAAATTGACACTGAATATGGCTCTAGGTTTCTCTGTGTTTCTGCTTACAACCATTCAGATCAGAATGATGTGAAAGGTGATAAACGTTTTTGACAGAATACATTCACAGTCAGAAAATGGAGTGCTATCCAAATAAAAAAGCATAGCCAAATTCTGTCAAAGGAGAAAGGACTTCTAAAAATGTAATTTGAAAAAGTAATGGGGAAAAAAAGAAAGAAGCAAAGCTTGTCTTCGTATTTGGGGGGAAAAGGTACTACTGACATTTCTTGTGTTAATGTAGTTTTCAGCTTTTTTAACTGACATTTGGCACTAGAACATACAATAATGTTCTGAAATTCTCCACAAAACAGAATTTTTGTTGGCCATTCAGTTCTTTTCCTGGCCCACACTGAGATATAAAGGTTTTAGCATATGAAGCAAGTTTAGCTCTTGAAAAATTCATAGAGAATAATAGCCAAACTCATAAGAATCTTAGAAATATTTAGACCATTTAGAAAACTCAAGAAAACCTCCATAGTAATATCAGTTGAATCTAACCAGAAAATAAATTCATTTTAATATCCAAAGACATGACAGACAATTAGTTATTTCGAATCACATCTGATGGCAAAAAGGTATTTGAAGGCTGCTTAAATGCCCACCTTTTTACCAGTCATATTATGTTTATAAGTTAGATCTTATGAATAAATATAGTTGTACAGCTAAGAATAAAAATCTCTTTAGTCCAACATCATGTGTACACCATTAGCCAGTAATGGATGTAGCGAGACATTATAAGAAGACAGCTTTTCTAACATACCCTTTTCTCTGGCTTTCCTTCCAGTACACCATCACTTAGGGACTTAGTGAGACTGAGTTTGAAGTCCGACCATCAACTGTAATAGCCACAGATAGATCTATTTCCCTAAAGATATGTAATTATTTTTGGACCCATTTATACTGTGGGCGTCTACAGCATCCTGTGCAAAGATTTGAAAATGTATTTTAATTAACTAGACTGATTCTTCTGACCCAAGTTTGAGTCTATTTCATCTCAATCCAAAATATTTCAGCTGAGGAGGACAGAGTGTTAGATTTTGGGTTGATCTTTTGGGGTTTTTTTTAAGATCTTACTAGAACAAATAAGGATAGCATTTTATTTGTGGATGTTTTCACTTGTAGCCCAAAAGGCTTTGTTGAAAAAATCTAATGTAAGATTATTTTTAATGAAAACCAGAAGAACAGCAAAGTGAAGTCCTGATTTGAGTTGTATTTCATATCCCACCATGTGTAAGCGGTCATGGGATCACTGAATCTCTGAAATTTTATGGGTAGTGGACCTCAAATATACTCATTTTGGCTCGGCCTAAAATCTTGATAGATATCAGACTTTATTATTTTTATTCCAATACAACCTCATGCAATGCCCCTATGTAGGGGTTAAACATACCTACATATGATATAGAGAAGGGACAATTATCTCAGCCTGTTCAGACAGAGAAGGAGGAAAATTCAACTGACTCCACAGCCTCTTCCAGGGCTTTAGAAGTGGTAGAAAATGTTCAATCAAACAATTTTTATTATTCCATAGAAAAAAGAGAGAAGAATGAGGGAGAAGGTAGATATTCTCTCAAAGAATTCTTTTAATTAAAGTTTTACAGAAAGTATGATTCTTACATAAGAGAATCATTTACCTTGCAGTGCTGGCCAGCATTGATTGTAACTAGAATTTATCTTCTTCTGGGCTTTTTTTCTTTTGTTGTTTTGCTCTGTTTTGTTTTTTTTCTATATTATTAATGGCTGCCAAATTATATCCTACTATAACAGACCAAATTTTCCTTCGGTACCACCAAACATAAAAATTAAACAGATGCTGTCAATTTCCTGTTAATGTCAGAACAGAAACGATACCAAGACAGCTCTAAGAAGGTGCATGATGTGCCAGAGGAGAACACATGGGCTGGATCTAGCAGAGATCAAACATGTTTCTATGGTGTAACGAGGCAAAACCACTGGTGAGCTTTTGCAGTCAGCAAGCAGGCTTTCTCTAGTTGTAGAAACAACCAGTTGGGGGACTTGGCCATGACTCCATCACCCAAGTCCTCTCTCTTTACATGGGAGTACTAAGCAAGCTTCAGGACACTGGTATTCATCCTCCAAGATGATAAGAATTTTAGATACTTTCATACAGGACCTTAATAAAATGCTATTTCCCATATCATTTACTTCTGACAGAAGACCTGCAATTAGGAAGTAGTAAAAACCCCTGTCTATCTTAGGAAATGAGACACATAGAGATTTGCTTTGGCGACCAATCTTTGGAGGAATGGTGAGCAAATCAGTGCCTGAGATGGAATTAAGCACTGCAATTATCCATGAAACTATTGTCTAACTCCTTTGAAAGAAGCTGGTACCACATTTGGTCTGCATCTGTTCTCCCTGCCTCTCTGTGGCCAAGGTAAAAAAATCTAAAGGTAAAATTGTATGCTTAGAAAAATGAATGCAAACCAAATCCACTTCAAAGTTGTCTTGTTTTAAGGGGAAAAACCAAAATGTTTACCCATAAGTGGAGGAGGGGGGTTTCCTCCACAATAATCATGCCACTCTTTATCAAATTCAAGAAAAGGAACTTATACAATGGATACAAGAAGGATAACTGTTCTTAACTTATATATATATGTATATATATGTAGGTATAGATATAACTGTAAACAGACCAGAGCAAACTGCTTCCCCAACACCACAAGAAAAAAAAAACACAAAAACCCCCAAAACCAGCAGGTTTCCTCCTGGATAAAAGTTATACTTATGGGTAGTATCAGTATCACAGCCCGGCTGGCTGCAGGGTGAGCTCCCAGTTGAATTCTGTCTCTCCCTCTGTGTCTCTTGTCCCAAATGAAGAAGGAAAACTGGAAGCGGGGAACCGCCGCGTGTCCTGGAGAGCAGCTGTAACTTCTCTCTCCAAGGTTGCTGCCCCAGCTGGGGCGGACAGGCCGTGATGCTGCAAGTGGTGGTGAGACTGGAGCAGAGACTGGGACCCCAAATGCACGAACCAGGAGAACAGCCGTGGCAAAGAGAAAAGAAGCGGCTCACCAAGAAGCAGCAGCAGCAGCCAGAAGCAATGAGGAGCAGTCAGGAGCAGCCAGTAGCAGCCAGAAAACAGCTTCTTCTCTACCCCAGCACACACACACATACACACACTCTGCTCCTGCTTTCCACCCAGCTAAAAAAAAAAAAGATGGAAAAAGTCCCCAAAACCAAAAGAGACAGCCTGGCCCCCACTCAACTGATCAAGAAGAAGATGGTAGCAGTTAACTACTTCTTTTTGCTAACAAATGGCATGGGCAGTTAGTGGCAGGGGGGAGAATTTGCATAATAATTCCAAACTACAGCAAAACTCTTACCATGCAGCAGAAAGAACACTGAGACACTTAAATTTCCTGTTATTCTATCAACATTGAGAAAGGGGCTTCTGCAGTCAGACTGTCCATTCATCTACATGCCACTCAAATAACAGTGGAATACAGCAGCTCATTTGAAACAAATATGGTGAGGGTCAGAAATCCTTGACTAATAAACTTCTTTGGTTTCATTATGTCAGCAACTGACTTACACAACCTATGCCCATTTGAGTCCAACTAGGAGCAACTTCCATACAACTCTGTCCAGGCAGACATTTGGAAGGTGAGAAAGAATCCAGGTTAAAGAGTGTGGAGAAGAGAGACTGGAAGTATAGTAAAGCTGGAGCAAGGGGAAGTATAGAAAAGACCTAAGGGTAAAAATTGGTGGAGTATAGGTGAGTGGGAGAATGAGTCATCAAAGTGGAAAAGACAGAGAGCTTCAGAGAGAGATTCCTGTGGCGCAAAGGGAAGAAGGTACAGTAACAGAGCAGAATAGGCTTCTCTTGTTCAGCTATTTAGCTATTTGTGGAACAACGTGTCACATTTATGGTGGTTTGGAGAGAAGATGGAGCATTTGGTCCAAGTTTGGAATGGACGTGTGAATCAGAAACAAATGGAGTTTACAGTCCAGAGAGGGAATAACCTCAGAGCATCCCCACAAATTTTATTACAGATATCTTTCAAAGAGAAAAGTGGACAAAACTGTCTCCTTGGCTCCTGCTATCTGAAGATATATACTCCTACTTTCCATTCAGCTTGTCAGTTTTGCAGAAATAACATCAGGCCCTTGTATTTGTCATTTCCAGCTCTTTCTATTCAGAATGCAACTGCAAGAGGAACACACTACAATTAAAGTTAACACCTTTTAAATATTTTATTTCTTTTTTAGAGGTCTAATATGCAATAATTGGCAGAACAACTTATTCAAAAATGTGTAATGCCAAAGGGAAACATTCAATATCTTTCCATTCAATACCCTGAGTATTTTCTCACTTCAGGGTGTAAAAACATTTGTTCTTGATTCACACAGTCATTACAAATCCTTGCCAAATTATGCAAAGAGCTGTCAGATTTAATGGTGCAAGCATCTTATTCTCTGTTATGGGACTTGGACAAATAAAAGCAATGCATTGTAAAAACAGGTAGTGAAGGTATTGCCAAAAGTCTTCACAAAAGGATATTTTTATAGTATTCTGTCCTGTCTGTATTGCCTCTCCCAGAACTCGAATCTCCTTAGGGTCTCAATTTAACTGCAATGGATTAGTAAAATACAACCAATAACCATTATTTTAATTTTATAGATACAAAGGCACTCCTATCACAAAGGTTACTGCTTCAATTCGGTAATGTACTCTTAGACTCATAGTATATCCTGAGTTGGACGGATCAAGTCCAACTTCTGGTCCTGCACAGGACAACCCTAACAATAACTCACTACACCAGTAACTTGGTTTTAAGTACACAGTAGTCCCAAAAAAATCATGTTTTAAGGTCATACTGAACTGAAGTCTCAGCACCTGCACCTTTCCTCTGCCCTCACAACAAAATATGTGCTATGTGCTATGCCATGCCAGAAATGGAGTACACATTCACTTGCTTGGTCACGTGTAGATCCTTGGAGATAACTTAACCTTTTGTTCAGCAGAGAAATAGGAAAAAAACCTTCAAAGTAAAGCACCCTCCTCTAACTAAAAAAAAAATCCCACTGAAAGATTGAGTCCTGCAGGAATATGAACTGTAACCACCAACCACCCACCATTACAGTGAGTGGCCTGAGAAGCTGCCTGTGAAGTCCTGTCAAGTGGGAATTTTTAATCCTGCTTCTTTTGAGACTGTTCCACTTTGTATAAAATATCTTCAGGCTTGTTTCAACAATCCTAGTGATTTATGTTTTAACATTATGGACAAAGCACCTTTGACTCTGTTGCCTGTATGACCAGGTAATCATTTACAGCTGAATCATCTTGAAACTGATCTCATCTCAAATTCAAAGTGAGACATGAGTTGTTGCTGAGCACAGGAGATGCCCAAAAGACTGTTATTGTGTTCTTCCTCATGATTCCCTTTTCTTGATACTACAAAGTGTCTTTCTTTCTTTCTTTCTTTCTTTCTTTCTTTCTTTCTTTCTTTCTTTCTTTCTTTCTTTCTTTCTTTCTTTCTTTCTTTCTTTCTTTCTTTCTTTCTTTCTTTCTTTCTTTCTTTCTTTCTTTCTTTCTTTCTTTCTTTCTTTCTTTCTTTCTTTCTTTCTTTCTTTCTTTCTTTCTTCCTTCCTTCCTTCCTTCCTTCCTTCCTTCCTTCCTTCCTTCCTTCCTTCCTTCCTTCCTTCCTTCCTTCCTTCCTTCCTTCCTTCCTTCCTTCCTTCCTTCCTTCCTTCCTTCCTTCCTTCCTTCCTTCCTTCCTTCCTTCCTTCCTTCCTTCCTTCCTTCCTTCCTTCCTTCCTTCCTTCCTTCCTTCCTTCCTTCCTTCCTTCCTTCCTTCCTTCCTTCCTTCCTTCCTTCCTTCCTTCCTTCCTTCCTTCCTTCCTTCCTTCCTTCCTTCCTTCCTTCCTTCCTTCCTTCCTTCCTTCCTTCCTTCCTTCTTCAAATTTCTTCCTGCCTTCCAAATTCCTTCCAAATTCCTTCCTGCCTTCCTGCCTTCCTGCCTTCTTTTCTTTTTGAACATCCTTGCAATTATGTGGTCTGAATTCTGCCATTAGAAGCGCATTTCAGAGTGCAACTATACTGTTCATTAAGTGAATATCACCCACTTTGAGCCATTTCACAGTCTTTCTTCTCAACCTGTAGTCATTTTTGTTGGCAGAGATACCTTTGCAAAATTTGATATGTACTAAAAGCTAAAATAAGGATGTTTTTTAGTTTCCACTTGAGTGTGTCAGGAAACTGAAAGATTTATAGTCTGGGGTACAAAACTTAGTTAAGAATTAAGCAAGGCAGTGCTTTTTGTCATGTCCCACCCACCCACCCACCTCCCCCCCCAAAAAAAAAAAAAAAAGCCCTAGCGTTACAGTTAATAGGATTTTTTCCATCTACTTCTGTGAGAAGAAGATTATCAGATTTCAAGATGTAAATAGAAAGGGGAAAAACTCAGTGATCCAGCTAACTTACTACTTTTAATGAGAAGGGAGGCACCTCCCAACATCACAGCAATTTATTTGCCTTGATTAAGGAAGGTACAGTAACCCATCAGGCATCAACACAACTGCATTATTTGTACTCCTTCTCCAAATTATCTCATGTGACAACTGAAAGGGCTCCTGAGAGTGGTGACCCTGGAACCTAATTTGTCCTTCTCAAACAGAAAGACCACTACAGGTAAATACTCTGTTCTTCTGGCCAATTTGAACAAAAAAAAATGTATCTGTAAACTTGGCCTCAACTGGTCTACAGAAACATGTGAGTACTTTTGAATTAAATTAATAGTTCATCAGTCTAGGACAGTCACTGCAGTGTACACCAGAATATCTTAAGAAAATCGTTCTAAATGAGGATTTTCCAAACAAAAATCACTCTTCTATTCTCTCTCTCAGTAGTGGTATTTCACATGAGGAAACAAACAATTGGGAGTTTCAAGCAAGTTATTTTAGTAGATTTTCTGTCTCAACTTCTTAACACAGGACATCCTTTTCTTATATTTACAAGTGCTCAGAGTGCTATTGGTTACATTGCTAAAGTTTTTCCTTTCCAAACAGACAGCACACTTTACTTTTTGACCCTTTTCTACCCTTCTGTCTTCAGCTGCAGTGCTATATTATGACACTGGCTTTGTTTCTCAAAAGAGAGTGAGAGAGAGGAAAGTATTTTTCTCTAGAATAATAGCTCCCTTTTTGGCAACAAACAATGGAGAGAAAAAATACATCCAGAGAAATTGAACTCTTTAAAAGTGCTTTTTTGCTGTTTGATGACACAGGCATAAAGCCAAAATTCACCCATTGTACTTCATGTTCAAAATTTCTTCACACAGCTCTAAATTGCTGACAGCTCTTTAGCTACAGCCATGCTACCGGGCGCCATTATAATAGCTCGCCATACCATTATGATGTGTCAGTGTTTATGACCTGAATCCCAAAACTGGACGACACTCAAATCTGTTGACTGCCTCTAAATCACTTTTTTGGAAAAGATTTAAAGTTCTGAGATTGCAGCTAGAACTGCTATTGCTCTAGTGGCCCCATCTAATCTTTTTTTCATTGAAAACACAGAAAGGTTACAGAATCGTAAAGCCCATGTGGAACAAAACACAGGAAAATACTTATTGTTCTCATATAGAGGAACACATATAATACCCACAGTTGTATGAAGGCCCAGAGGGTTTTTTTATTGGTGCGTGGATGAATTTTTTACTGCTACTGAATAAAGTGTTCTTGACATAAGCATTTGACCTCTAACAAGATTTCCTCTTGGTAGCCATTAGAATATAAATCCTACTTCATCATAGAGTTGGAAGAGACCCATCCAGATCATTGAGTCCAACTCCTGACCCTGCACAGGACACCCCAATAATTGTACCATGTGCCTGAGAGTGTTGTCCAAGCACTTCTGGAACTCAGTGAGTTTAGATGATTTCACTTACCTTACCTTGAAAAACTTGAGGGCATTCTGAGCAGAAACAACTTTCTTTACAAACAGTGAGAAAACTGACCAAAAGTGGGACAGCAGGAAAAGCCAAGTGAGAGGTTGCTGACTCGTTAGGGCTTGTAGGTCTTCAGTTAGCCTGCCTGCATAATGCCTGTTCCTAAAGTCAGGCAACCAGGAGAATAACATGCTTAACCCTGGTTGATTCCCTTTCCTTCATCAGCCCAAGCTTACCTATTTGCACAGAACCAAGCACAACTAGTGCTTTGAAGGAAGGATCAAATTTCTTTTATTTCCAGTGCAAATGTACTCTGAGGATTTCAGTAGTCACATTAAGCTTCAGATGACTGACAAATAATAAATTTAGCTCCTTTGTTATCCTTGAGGAAGACTTTATTGATTTCATTTCTTCATAATTTTTTTTAAACTTAGTATCTCTGTTCAGCTCATATTAGCTTCTGAGGACTTCTAATTAAATCACATAACTGATTGGATTAAAATATATTTGTTCCACTTTTGCTGCACATTGTTCAAGAGAATTAGTTATAGTTACTTACTTAGAAGAAAATTGTCTTCTGGTGTTTTTCAGAGTCCTTTTTGAGTCTTTTTCCATGACACCTCTAGTTCTCTGACACTTTCCATTTCTTAAGTCCGATCACATCTGAATACATCCCTCATCCTCCTCTACCTTCCCAGGGATGTTCTGTGATCCTGTGGCCAACAAGACAGAAAGCCAGGAAAAACACAACATTATTGGCAACAAAACGCTATCAGAACTTCATTCCAAGCAGTTCCAACAAGTTCTGTGCCTTTGGTTCCATTTTTCAATTACAACAGTTCTTAAGTCGCACCCCTCTAAGTTATTTCAGTAATAAATCACTTTGTCCATCTGGAAAATTCTCACTCTGTTCTGGAAAGCATTTCCAGTGGCTGTCAGGAGCCCACACCCTGTTTGTGAGATAGTCCCGCTGGACAGCAGAAAACACACACAGCGCATTGAGCCACCATTGTGTGTTGAAATGCACACCATCTTCAGTGGTAAATTATACTAAAAGTCCAGAGGAAAAGCCAGGCAAGAGGCAGACCATATACCTTTTTGCTGCCTTTCTGCTGAACAATGTCTAGGGGTACCTGCAGCATCTGCTTATGGGCAGCACCTAGCATTTCTTTAAGGAGGAAAGTCTATCACTCTCAACCATCATATTTTATGTTCAGCATAGGTAAAACAGCTCAAGTTAAGAAGGCTTTCAAATGATTGCATCACATGAGACCTCCAGGTACTCAAATTAATTTTTTGGACAACTAATGAAAACTGGCTCCTGATACCCTCCTCCTTCACCAAGATCTTTCCTTTCACCTTGGCTGTGGCAGGACACAGTAAGGTCGAAGTGCTGACTCTCTATGTGCCCACTCCACAGGTGGAAAACTAAAGCCAGAATGGTCCTACAAGGATCTGTTTCTCTTCCTCCACATGCCTCCTCTAGTAACTGGCACACATTGGTGAGTCTTGTGTGTTTCTTCAGAAACAGGAATGGGAAGGAAAGCATGAAGCTATGCAACTGAAAAGTACTAAAAACACAAAATAACTATCACTTTTCTGCTAAGCAGAAAGTAGATATTGATCTTAAAAAAATAAAAAGAACAAGCTGAAAGAGTGAGTGGGAATCAGCTGGAAGAACTACTGAAACCACATTTACTCACATCACCTACAACTAGCAAATACCTCATTGCCCACTGATAGACATGGCACTGTAGGCAATACAAATAGATTTCTCTGGGGGCACAGTGAATTACTCTCTTCAGAAAGATTTTAAGTATAGTGAATCTAACTCTTCAGACATAAAGGATGAAGCTAGTTTGTGCCGATGTAATCAAATATTGAACCTGAAATTAATGTCTTTTCTCTGTAAATACTGTATTTCTACTTAATCTACAAATACAGGACAAATTATTCCAAGGACAGGCAAATGCCATTTACTCCTACAGCTAACATGGAAACAGCAGAGAGACTGAGCAAGTCTGACCTGGTCCAAAAGAAACGACCATTTTTAGGGGATTTCTAACCTTAGCAGAGAGAACTGCAGGCTTCTAAGACAGCTACAGGGATGTATATGAAGAGCAATACGCCCTGTCATGGCTGGCTGGTGAGAACAAGACAGAGGAGGGTTTGCAATGGAGCAAGTGACAAAGATGGATTGATTTGAGTGATGTCTAAATTTGGTTTATTATGGTGCTGTGGTTGACAACATTGCAAGTTTCTCACCTCCCAGAGAGATAGGCATGTGGGCCATTCTTTGATTTCATAAATCATCCAGGAACATACTCAGAGCATTGACCTTTTATGGGGAGGGAGCTCAGGGCATTCAGTATAATTTAACACCGGCATGTCGGATGGTGTCCACCACAGTTTAACACTCCTTAACCTCTGCCTCATTAGACATCTGTCCTGTCATTTATCTTTCTGTTTATTTTCCAAGTGATATATTATTGGTAATAACTAAGGAATGGGCACTGATATTACTCTCCGTGGAGCGGCCATTAGTTAGCTGGAAATCAGGTCAGCATCACTCTAAAACTGGTACACAGAATAGCTTTTAAGGGATTTCAGATATTCTTTGCCAAGGAATTTCCTCCTGGCATGGGCAGTTAGCACCCCTAGTATATGATATTTTATTTATTTTTACTCTTTCCAGACCAGATTTTAGAGTAGCTTAAAAGAAGCAGGTATTATTGCTGTTGGTAATAAGACCTGAATAATTTTTTTTCAGCAGAAACTTTACTGTGTGAAAACCATGGCTAAATAAGAAGTGAGAAGGGACATGGCAGGGTCTTCCATTCAAACTGCATGTGTATACATACTTGTACACAGAGACAAATACATATACACACACAAACACACATGCTTACACTCTTCTCTCCTTCCTAGCTCATCACCATAATGACAGCTATTAAGACTCCTAAATACAAACATTTAAGCACATCTATAATTGACTGACTGTTGGAGGTTTCATTTATGTTGCTTTTATTTATCAAGCAGCAACTATTTTTCCACTATTTGGTATATTGAGTTACATTCTAGAAGGGGAATAAAAAGGAAAGAAAACATGGGGCAATGAAGGGAAAATGAAGTATTACACATTTATGTGTTGTGTAACATATGTGCTGTGATATTGGATGGGAAGTAAATTCAAACAAAGATTCTTTTATGGTACACATGGTACTTAGCATGAATTTGGATTTCAAGATTATAAAAGAGGTACAAGTACAAAAGGATCTGTAAATTAAAAAAAAGCATTCCGGATTTATTTATAGTGTGGATATTTGTGAAACAGCTCTATAACAGATGTAACACCTTGAGAAAATATTGATCGTTTTGTTTAGCTGTATATCAATATTTTGCTTTTAAATCCATCTTCACATGAAAGATATTGAAATTTTCAGCAATAACAAACAATTTTACATCTGCAATATTACCACTGCAACACAGATTGAAGTAGTTAAGTAACTCACTGGCTAACTTGAAACGTCCTCTATTTAAACATATACACACAGAAGCCTTCAGAAAAAGAGTCCTAAATAATATGAAATGTCCTGAGAAACTGCATGAGACAGGTATCCTTGAAATTTGGATTATGGTGTTGAGAAAGGGCAAAGTGATGGGAGGCAAGCCTGGTTGAGGCAGGCAAGCAGAGCCAAGAAGGAATTCAATGGGTGGGAGTGAGTTCGCCAGGGTACCAGAAGCCTTACTTTCCAGATGTGCTTTATTTATAAAGCGCTTAATCCTTTTAAAACTATGTACATCCCACACAGATTTGGCCTTGCTTTATTGCTTAATTAATACCCTAATCTCAGGTTTTGTCTAACACTGTAATTAGAGAAAAAAGCTACATCTCTGCACATATGAATGCTGCCAGATCTAACAGAACACTGTGGAAGTGATTTTGCTATCATAAACAAGACATCTGTTCTTTCACTGCTTTGGTTCATGTTATGCAATTAGGCATTTAGCTGTACCTTTTTGAAAGTTGGGATCATATAACGAGTTTAAAACTTGAAGGCTACTGTCAGCTTCTTGACTCTAACTCTTCAGCTACTTCTTCAGCAGAGACAAAACTGCATCTACCAGTGCACAGGATGCCTATGCATTACAAGATGCACTTCTAAAAAAGGAAGAGTGGTCAGAATGAATCCAGCAAGGTGTTCCTAGAAGTATGAAAGTTACAAACTCAACACCTTGTGAAATCTCAAGTATTGTTGGCTGTTTGGGTCACCCACGTTGGCAGAAAGGGAACTCATACCATAACAGGTGCAGAAATGGATGTTGTGATGATCCAAGCAACAGAGAGTTTATTTTACAAGAGGAAATTAAAAGACAGTGGCTTATTTAGCCAAGTAGATCCAAGTCTGAGAGGGGATACAGTCACTCTTTGTAAATACAGCTGGAGGATAAACACCAGAAAAGAGAAATAGCTTTTTAATCTTAAAGACAATGATTTGGCATAAGAACAAAGAGGTATTAGATACCCATTAAGAAATTCACTCTGGAAATTAGGTATAGGTTTCCAGTTCTCAGAAAGGTGAATTTTTGAACCTGCCACATTTTGTAGCCTTGGGGTCAGAATTCACCATTAGTTTGTAGTGGATTATGTAAGATTTTACATGAGAGAGTGCAACAGGCCAAAGCACACACTGTGCGTCAGTGCCCTGCTCATCTCTTCCCACCCTCTTCCACACCTCCACGACTGTGAACCAGTCCAGACCCTGTTTCCAGCTCACATTTCTGCCTTTTCTTCCTTTGGAAATCAGGGCATAAAGGGCATCAGGGGGCAAATACTTCACAAGATGTCTGTATTTCAGAAGTGTCCCTGGGTGGGTGTCAGGAAGTGCTCCCAGCTCTCTAGGTATGCAGCCGAGGGATCTTGCAAAATATTTTCAGTCGGAAGAAGCCTCCTGGAGTCCATTTCTGCCCAGCACACACACTGAACTCTGTACTCATTTCCTAATCCTACTTAAGAGCAGCATTTAGATGTTTGTGAGTTTCTCCTAATTAAGTGCCAAAAGTTTCAAGCTTTCTCCTCATTGAGAAAAGACTCGACCTAGCCCAAACTTGACGTAAATCTGATGACGTTAGTCAAGTTGCATGAGACAATCTGGCTCAGTCTTTTTTCCCCCATTAGTAATAAAATGTAAAGCTTTATTTGGAAAGTACATAATTAATAACATGGTCAACAAAATTCATCATTTCCCCAGTGTTACCCCATAATGAAACACAACAATGTTAGTACAAAGCAGGCCATAAACAAAACACTGCTTTAGCTCTATGTTTCTAGTTAATTTTGAAGGCTCTTAGTTTTTGCATGTTGTAGCAAAAATATATTATTCAGAATATTCTAAACTATAAATGCATCTAATGACTTGAAAAAGAAATTTTAGGTTTTATAGTCTTCTGTTATTATTTAAAATCCCAGACAGGGTTACTATAATATACACAAAATAGATTATGTTTAGCAAGAAATTTAAAGATCGGAATTCCTGTAAACACTAGTGTAACATTTGGGCACAATAAATTCAGCTTCCCTTTCTATGTTAGTAATATTCTGGACACATGCCTGCAGATCATTTACTTGGGAAACATTTGTATGAAAAAATATGAGGTTTTGTTTGAGTTCTGTCAAGATAGAAGGAGTGCTTGCTAGCACTGGAACAGACCCCTACCACCCACAGGCACATGCCATGTGACACTGAACCTGAAGAAAACCTCCATCTGAACCTCCTTCCACATTGCGGTGGCAAAGCCTTGAAGTCTGACTTATATCTGTGTTCAGTAATCCTCTGCACTGCAGAGAAAAGAAAAGGGGTCCCACCTCATCTTGTAACAGCAGTATTTTTATCTCCCAGATGACTCAGGCAGGAAGGGGTGGGGTGGGCGGTTTGCTCTTTCTTCAGAAGATCAAAGACCTTGGTCTCAATGCAGTGTGTATTCTCAGCACACTGGGACATTACCAACCAACTGGGATCCCCACAGAACAGGCACCTGATGGACATTGTGCTCTGGGGTATTTTGAAATGTAACACTGATGTCCATACTGCCACCCTGCAAAACATTGTGTTGTAACATGTTCTGGAAAACACTGAGGACAGGTTCCAGCAGTTCTTTTAGCCCTAAAAGTGGACATTCAGTCTGAGGATGCAGAGATGGCTCCTCATGGAGCCAGATGTCTGGCCTGCCCAGATTGGCAAGGCTTATGAGCATTGTCAGGGGAAGGAATTGACCTGTAAGATCCCTTCAGCCCCTTTTACTGAAGGGCTTTGTTGCCTCTCCCAGCCATGGACCACATCCCATGTGCCACTGTGAGACCCCTGGCATCAGAGTGTGGCTTCTGAAACCAGGATAATGCTCAAAGCCAGATCTCAGTTGATAGGCTTCAGCAGCTCCAAGAGTATTTTAAATGTGCCATCAATCTGTGGTTGAATCACACTCTAGAGAAATCTTTGAACAATCATATCAAGGATGTGTGAAAATGGCCATGAACGAGCATTCACTGATTAAAAATGCCAGTGTCTGAATAATGTCCAAGGAAAAATTGCAATATCTTTATTATAAACAAAAGTTTCTCTTCTTCTGGTTCACGCTGTTAACAAGCTATGCTATATCAGAACAGATGACTGAAAATGGGCATGCTCCTGTTCACATGCTGAGACATCAGGTACAGATTCACCATGGTGTCACCTGGACCTGCTCCAAATCTCATGAGGAACGGACGGTGTGAGAAGGTTGAATATAATCAGCTTTGCAAAAGACCCTATCACTAAAGTTAGTCGGAAAAACCTTCTAAAAGATATAGATACAGATCAGAAGTCTTATTTTTCTCTAAACTCACATCCAAAATTTGTTCTCTGTTTTGGATTCATCAGGAGTGATATTTCTTACCTAGCATCTTTTGTCTCTCATCCCATCACCCATGTTCCTCTCTCTCAAAGATGACTTTTTAGTCCTAAGAGTCTGTTGCAGAAATGCTAAAGTTTTGTTGTTGCTGCAAAGCCATGAATACAGGGGCTATGAAATTTTCAGTGTTCACAGCAAGTTCATTTAGTCTTTGAGAGTTTTTCTGCCACCTTTTAGATTGACAACACTAAAATATCTTTAGATGCATCAGTTCATTTGCTGAAGTTCCCCAACAATTTCTGTTGGCATTCAGCTTCATTGCAATAACAATGGTATGGAAATTTGGAAGGTACATACATTTCAAAGAAACACTCCCAACTCCCGATCTAATTTAGGCTCCCAGTTTCCTCAATTATATTTTTTTTTACTGGATTTTAGAATCAAAATCTATTTCTGATTACAAAAGTTCTTTTTCCTGATATCAGCATATGAAGCACTATCATCTGACGTTGATGAGTACTTTTTGTCTAAGATAATCATTGTACACAACCTTCAGAAATTACTGGCTTGTGCAATATTGTCTGGTTCTTCACTTAACTTTTTCTATAAATTTCCCACCCATATTTAAATAAAATACATACATGATTCCTGAACAAGAAGTTTTTGTGCAATAGTATTTAGTGTTAAGACATTAAGGGAACAAGTCTAGACACATGCTGAGTCTCATATCTTTCCTCTTCCCACCACCATCCATATACTATAGCTGGATAATTTCACTATGGCACCAGAAGGCCCTGCTTTTCATTAACCAAAACAAAATCTTCTGTCACCTTTGTAAAGTCGGAAATATTGTTGCCTTTTCTCCTGCACAGGATATGGTACAGCTCTTTCTGAAATCTTCAGACTTGCTGAAAGAGCAAAAAGCAAGGAGCCAGATAAACCTCCTTCCCTCCCCTCAAAAAAAGGCTATCGAGCATACCTAACAGCCCAAAGCTTGCCAGTTTTTATTCCCTCTTAGAACAACATCTAACAAATGTACATATTGTATGTTTTTAAAAAATTCATATGGAAAAAAAATCAACCCAAATGACACATGTCCAAATGGCATTAAAGTTATACAAAAGATTCCTTTTCATTTAGGTTACAAGATGGTGGTTTACAATGAGTAGAGTTATATGGGGAAGATATTAAAGCTCTGAATTACAAGTCAGTGTCTGAGGGAGTTGATATTAATATAGCCAAAAAAAGAAATTCTGCTTTCAGTTGAGGTTTGGAATAAGTGGTGAAGCACTGAAGGAGACATACAAGGAGGCTGTTTTGGATGGCAGGAGCTTAAGAGAAGGTGATTGTCAAACCAGTGGTGTTTGGAAAGAACCAAGAAATCAAGATATAGCAAACCTAAAAGAGCAAGAGCAATGGCAGGAAGATAAAGACAAGAATGAATTTCTAAGTGAGAATTATAGAAATTAGGGAAGGACTTTCAAAATAGTACAGAAACATATAATCATGTTGTAAAGATACTAAAGAGTTTAAAAGAAGAAAACAGGTATGTAATCCAGATGTGTCTCTGTCAATACCTGATCCACAGTAACAAAAGTCGCAGACCCAATAAAGGGCACTGTTTCACAATATGAAGTCCAATTTCTGAAATATTGGATGAAAGATTATTTTTGGAAGCATACAATGGGAAATCATTGAGGTCTCTTTTGTATGCTGATTTACCAGCTTTTCCAAGGAGCAATATAAGAAGCGTTTATGAGTTCCTATCAAATATGGCTTCATTTATTTGTCAGAAAGTTCGCAGAAAGTACAGGAAGTGAGCTACTTTATTGCTTACATCAAGACTGGGGGTTGGGAGAAAAATTGTCCCCACATCTTTCTGCAGTAGCTGTAGTGTCTGAAAAGAGAAGTGGGGGGAAAGGGAAAGGGAGGAGAGGGCATGAGATACAATAAAAGAATGGAGAAAGAAAATAAGAGAAGGGGAGGCAAGGCAAGGTGAGGCAAGGCAAGGTAAGACAAGGCAAGGCAAGGAAAGGCAAGGCGGAGAGGGAAAGGAAGAGGGAGAGGGAAAGGGAAAGGAAGAGGGCTAGGGAAAGGGAAAGGGAAAGGGAAAGGGAAAGGGAAAGGGAAAGGGAAAGGGAAAGGGAAAGGGAAAGGGAAAGGGAAAGGGAAAGGGAAAGGGAAAGGGAAAGGGAAAGGGAAGAGAAAATAAAAGAAAAAAAGAGAAAAGATGGCATTTCAGTGTAATCACATTGCACTTGGAAAAGCCTTCCTTATTAGCTTTCAGACATTAAAAGAATCTGTGTTCCTTGTTAAAAGAATAAATCTTGGCAAACTACCACTGTGGCAGAATGGGTTTTATCTGTGTCAAATTATGAACCCTATGTTGTATTAAGAGTGCAAACAAGCCAGGACATGCCAAATTACAACCAATTATGCTGAATTCGTACGCCTGCCGGACCTAAAAATGTTTTTTACACCTCAGGAAAAGGCTAATGCCCATAAAGCCTACATGCCATTGGTTTGGGTATGCCATTAGGGTTAGGTGCAAAGCAACACAAGTGAACTCTGCCTACATTTGGAGCCAAACAGAGAGCAGCCAGCTCTGGTACAGAAGCCACGTAGGATATGTCTACACAGTCGATTACAGGCAGATGTGAGCTCTCTTCGCCAGCACTCCAAACTAGCAGGCAAGGTTCTTAGCCATGTTTACTGTGGCACAGAGTCATTTTTGAAAGAAACAGAAAACAAAAAACAACGGCATTTTAGATCCTTGTGCTGCCTTCCGCATAAAGGTCTGGGTTCGGGCCTCTCCTTGTCAATACAATTTGCATTGTACTGCCAGACAGGGCTTATTAGTTCAGACTCAGCGCGTTCCTAGCTGCAGTTTTGCTGTCTCCAGACCATATGTGCAACAAAGACTGCCCGCAAAAGACATGCACTAGTATACCACCAATCTTAACCATCAAGAAAAGCCACTCTGCAGCTTCCAAAATAAAACTAGCCCAGACTAGAAAAACTGGGAGAAGAATGCAGATTCTGCATCTATCCAAATATACCTAGAAATGCACACCCTTTGCTACCGCTGCTGCTCCACTCCTGTGCAATAAGTGCACACACTGCAAAAGCCATGGTTCTGGTCATTCACTGCACAGTGTCACCACTGGCTTCAAATTTGTAAAAGAGACAGACCAAGAGGCTTGCTGGCTTTCTTGCCTGAAAATTACTGCTAGTTACGTTAGTGTTTCACAGAGCCTCAGCTACAGACTGGGAGCCCCATTGCACCTGGTGCTGTGCTACATCCTCACAGATGAGATCATGAACTAATTAAAGCAGACAAGTGAGCACTGGGAGGCTAAAGGCATTTTTGATCAGCTGGGCAGAGAGTGGCCTGAGCACTTCAGTAGCGCTGTCACATCTACATATTAGGGAGAGAATGAGCTCAGATTTGAGGGCTCAGAGTCTGAAGATGTGTTTATAGCATGGTATTTAACTCCCACATATTGTAAAAGTGAATGATTCCCTTTCTGTATTATAATTTTTGCTGACCCCAGCAAAGGAGTTAAACAAGAATCTGGAGCTACACAATGTCTAGTGCAGAAGTGTGATATGCAGCATCGTGTAAGCCATGAGCTGAGTAAATAACTAATGTGCAAGCAATTAATGAAGTCTGAAATACCTCTGTAACACCGTGTAAGAGACTGAAATGTTGTTAATGTCTTAAACATTACCAAAATCATAGCAAGACTTTTTGTCAAATTACAAATGAGCAACTACCCATATGTGACCACAGAAGCATCATCCCCACCCCTGCACTCCTCTCCCCAAATATGCCTTCTGACTAGAATTTGGACTGTCATGGGGAACTTGAGAGAAGACTATTGTCCAATTATCTAAGGTCTAAGAAGAAGTAAACAAGGCTCAGGGAAGAAGAATGTATCCACAAAGAAAGCCCAATTCGGCAACTGTGCTAAGAATCAGACCTAGCTGGGCACAGTGAGTGGAGGGGGAGAAGGGTTTTGGATGTGTTATGGCAAAATCTCTCCACACAAAACAGAAGGACTAAATCCTCACTCTGGGAAGATCACATATGCACAAGTCATTCACATGAGAGGCAGCTGACAAGAGGTCATAAACCATCAAAGACCCCCCCAAAACACCCTTCAGACTCATTCCTGAGGCCTTCCACCACCAGAGGACTCCACATGATCCAAGTGAGGCAGCAAATCCAGAGTCTGTCATAATAGATGTAAAACCTCCCCGCTCAAGGGAGGTGCCTGAACATCTCTTGAAGGTAAGTTCATCCATTGGACACTATGTTTTGTGGGACCCTCACCACTGAGAAGAGCAGAAGAGGACCTATGGGACGCCATTGAGTTCCATGGAATGGTGATGTATTTTCTATTTAATCTCTCTTTATCACTCTCTTTTTTCCTTGCCCATTCCTATTTCCTATTTCTTTCTGTCTCTCTCTCTGTATCACATTTAAAATTAAACAAAATCCATACCTACTGGCTTGGCCTATGGTCTCGTTTGCACTTCAGTTTGAGCAGAGGTATCTCTCCTATAATTTTAATAACCAGATCTTAACACAATGTCAGGGATTTTTTTATATCTTGATTCATCTTACATGAAATCTCCTATAGGAATACGTTAGCTTTAGAGAATGTGGGCTTAAGGGGGATTTCCTAGGTGCAAGAATCTGAAGAACAAAACAAACATTCATGACCATCCTGAAATAAACAAAACTTTGTTATTGGGACAGTCATCTAACAGTAATTCTGCTCTGGCTGAGCAAGAGAACAACTTTAGATGGAGTTTTCTATAGCATAAAATTGCTCTGTACATCTGGCTCTTGTGAGATAAATGTTGGGACAATTCGGTTACTTTCTCCACTCCAAAATTCTGACCTGTGTTCATGGCATGTCAATACAGAACAAGAAAAAGTAAGCCCTGGTATTTTTAAAGCAGAAGAACAGGAAGAAGAACAAGAGGGAGCATCTTATATCCCTCTCAAGAACTTGGATACTGATTTCAGTGGATGGTTCTGTGTCCATCTGGGAAAAGCATCCAGTAAGAAGCTGATATACACAAACCACATACTGAAAGCAATGCTGAATAATAAACAGATCCTCTGCTGGATGGGATGTAGTGTCAACATGAGGCAGGTGACCATGGAGATAGGCACTCAGTTGAACTTTAAATAACTTCTTTTAAGGAGGCTTTTTCTCAACCAATGCCTGTACTTTGTCAGCTTCCTCATTAACTGCAGATAGCTATATTGTGCAATTCATTTTTCTGCTGTCTAGATCTAGGTTGGATAAACTGCAATGAACATCCATTTCTAGGTCTGCAAGGAGTTTGGAGCCAGCACCCTTGGTTCCCTAAGAGGGATAACACACTCTGTAAGCACTAGTCAGTAAGCTATGATGCTGAAAAGCAAGGAGCATTGACGAAATCTCAAAAAAAGAAGTTAGAAATACTTAATGCAAACTGTGACATAATACTGTGAGGGTGGATGATTGTTAAATGGGACTCTAGCATAAGTGCAGACACTTGTTCACCCCCATTCTCTTGAGCAGAAAGGCAATATATAGCCAGGATTAACATTTATAAAATTCTTCCACCTTGGCAACAAAAAGGTATGTAAAAGTCAGAGGTGTTAAATGTCAAGTAGCATCCAAAGATGAAAAGATCAAAAGTAAGGTATCCAGGAATAAGCATCTGAGGGAAATATCTCAGCCTCTCTCTGAGACAGTAAAGTTACAGAGTAGAGTTACATGTATGTATGTGTATGTGATATGGTTTATTAAAAGAAGGTCTAAAAGCTCAAATCATCTTATATTAAAGAAAGATAGTATAGAAATTATGACAGTTATGAAGCTGTGGATAACCATACATGTCATTAATATCTGGAATAATTTTCTTTGGCTCTGGACACTTTATACCAGAATGATAGATTAAAAACAGAAATCCAGAGATGGGTATTAGTTATTACTAAACACACACGATAATTCTCATTCAATGGCACGTAAAAAAATTAAGACTGAAAGCAAGGACAAAGAGGAAACAATGAATGTTGCATATTACAGAGTAGGGGCAAGGACAGGTAGACTGCGAGAAATACAGAGAAATTGTCTGAGCAGCCAGAAATCTGACCACTCAGATAGGTTTATGAAAGCTAAAGCCCTGACAGCATTAAATCTGGCCAGGGACATCAAGGGAAACAAGAAAAGCTTCCATAGGTACATCAGTGATAAGAGTAAGACTAGCAAAAAATGTGTGCCCTCTCTGGAAGGAAATGGGAGACCTGATTGCCCTTTATATGAAGAACATTGGATACTCAATAATTTTTGCCTTAGTCTTCACCTGAAAGTGCTCCAGTCACACTGTCCAAGTTGCAGAAGGCAAAGACATTGACTGGGAAAATGAAGAACCACCAGCTGTAGAAGAAGATATGCTTCAAGAACATCTAAGGAACCTGGAGGTGCACAAGTCTGTTGGTCCTGAGGGAACTGATGGATGAAGGGGCTATGCCACTATCCATCATATTGGAGAAGTTGTGGCAGCCTAGTGAAGTTTCCACTAACTGGTTTGTTGCACTGAAAGAGCTGCAGTTAATGGCTCAATGTGCAAATGGAGACCAGTGAAAAGTGGCACTTCTCAGGGGTCAGTATTGAAACTGGCACTATTTAGCGTCTGGTCAGCAACATGGGCAGCAGGATTGAGCGCAGACTCAGCAAATTTACTGATGCCATCAAGCCCTGTGTATGTTGTCAACGTGATGGAGGGAAGGACCTTGACAGACTAGAAAGGTGAATCTGTGCAAACCTCATGAAGTTCAATAAGGCCAAGTGCAAGTTCCTGCAGCTGGGTCAGAGCAATCCTGAGCACAAGTACAGGCTGGGTGGAGAATGGATTGAGAACAGCTCTGAGGAAAGGAACTTGGGGATACTAGTTGATGAGAAGATCAACATGACCCAGTAATGTGCTCTTGCAGCCCAGAAAGCTAACTGTATCCTGGGCTACATCATAAAAAACATGGTCAGCAGTTTAAGGAAGGTCATTCTTCCCCTCTACTCCATTCTGGTGAGACCTCACTTGGGATGCTGGGGTCCTCAGTGCAGGAAGGACATTGACTTGTTGGAGCAGGTCCAAAGGAGAGCCATGAATATAATCAGAGGGCTGGAGCACCTCTCCTATGAAGACAGGCTGAGAGACTTGGACTTGTTCAGCCTGGAGAAGAGAAGGCTTTGTGGTGACCTTTTTGTGGCCTTCCAGTACCTAAAAGGGGCCTATGAGACAGGTGGAGGGATTTTTCACAAAAGCATGGAGTGACAGGACAAGGGGTAATGGCTTTAAACTGAAAGAGAGCAAGTTGGATGGGGCTTTGAGCAACCCGGCCTAGTGAAGGTGTCTCACGGCAAAGGAGTTGGAACTACGTGATCTTTAAGATCTCTTTGAATTCAAATTGTTCTGTGATTCTATGATTTGCGAGATTTGCTTAGAGCTAAGCAAAGCTGTAGCTGAGGATAAGATCTCCATTTCAGGATGCCCTGTTTAGTATTGCAAAACTACTCTTCTGAATCACAGTAAGAAAATTTCCAACTTGTTCATAAATGAGCATTCTGAAAATACAACTTGATCTAGGCGTATCAGAATATTTCATCTGAGACTCTAAAAACATAATATAAAATCAAATAACATTGAAATGAAACAAGATTTCAAAATGAAATGCAAGATGAGACTTTTTGTGTTTCTGGAACATTTTTTCCAGTTTTCTTTTGTAACAAAATTATAGTGAATCTGACAGTTTTATTAAGCAATTTTCATTCCAGCAAAAATACATTCTCTACTTGAATTTGGTTTTATTAATAGAGCTGTGGCCAACTATATTCATTCACTCGAAAAAAAAATAAAAGAAAAAAGGATATCCAACAAAATTATCAGGCAAAATATTTAACACCAATAAAGGCAAGTACAGCCATAAGTTTCAGCTGAATCCAGAGTCTTCATAGGAATTAAAACCAGATGAGATATTTAAAATGGGCAAAAAGTTTCAGCAAAAAACATTTACAAAGCAAAAGATACTATATAGTACATAAATCAAAAATTAATGATTAGAGAGAAACTTCCTCTCAAAGTGAGTTACTCCTAATTTCCTACTATGGCATATGATACACTTTTCCTGTGAAGTTTTTAATACCCCTCAGAAACAGGTGGTGTATGAACGGACAGACAGTTGACCTGCTGCTTTTTAGTCCTATCCCTGTTGCTGTGCATCCTAAATGAAGTTGTGGATATGTTTTGCAGGTTTCATTGCTGGAAGACCCATTTCCCCCACACCTTCTGTCCCCAAACCTTTGCATCTGCTGTTTCAGAGCAATTCAAAATTTAGCCACAATGCTAGAACTTCTTCATCCATAACCTTGCTGATTGGAAAGACATCTTTTGGAGATGGTTTACATTGAACCACTCGCAGGGGTCCCCAGTTTCCTCTAGCCATCTCTTTGTACTTTTTTACCATGTTTACTTAGTCAGATGACTTTTATGTCAGTGTTTGCAGGTCTACTCATTCCTTTCAGCAACATTTCCTTGTCTTGTTTAAAACTTGCTGAGTGCCTTCTTACATTTATGAGGGAAACCATCTACAGTTCAACGAGAACACTAAATATATTATATGTTCTGTTTATAACATGCCCTGGAGAACTGTAGTTAACAGTGCAGATTAAAAAAAAAAAGGCTATAGTGTTCCTTAAAGGAAGAAATTAAGAGGGAAGCTCACAAAAGTATAATTCTTACAGTCAGTCAGACAGACACACTTATCTGCTTCTGCAGCGTTACCTCACAGGCAGTAAGACATTTAGCTGCAAAATTTATCAGGTATGAGGTCATTAATAAAGCTGGCCAGTCTCAGTACTCATTTTAAAATGATAGTGTTCAATGATAAAGTAAAATACTAGAAGATAGTTTTGTTATTTATAAGTAGCTGAGTTATGATTTTGTAGTTTAAAGGATTTGACAATGCTTTCTTTGAAGTTTCTGGCCTAGATTTTCAGTCAAGGAGCCATTTACATATTCAAGTCTTTCCATCAAGCTGGCTTTAAGAATCTAGGAATATGAGTAAGTCCTTGCCAAAGAATATAAAGGAAAATGCAAGAATTTAGATTTATAGTAGAGCTGGTGCAGCTTAGCTTGGAGAAATCTCACCAAGCAAGTAGGCTCTTTTCCTTAAACGAAAGCTCTTTAAGCTTGCAAGCTGAGAGTTTTACTAATATCCATGGAAAACTCTGATATGAAAATAGGAAAACAGCAAAAATTTAAAAGTATAATTATAAGCTATGTTTTTAACACTCTCTTTATTCAAGCTCTTAGCTTGTGCCACTTCAACATCATCCAAATTCCCACTCAAAAGAGCCAAGGGTTCAGTGACTCTTCATGGAGCTGTCATATAATATAACAAAGAGGACCTGAGCACATCTTGTTTGCTACTGGGAAGGTTTGTGGATCACAACTTTCACTCGAGCTCACCCACAAAGAAGAAGTTAACGTGCATGTGTGTCATGCTCAGACCTTACACACTGACACAAAGTTCAGATGCTGTTGGTAAGCTCCAGTGAACTTGGAATGTGTGTAGGGGCTTGAAGCAGCCTCAGATTCAGAAATGTGGGACATACAAGACTCCTGTTGGTCACAGTTGCATATGATCCTATGATCTTAAAACCCTGCTCAGGCTCCCAGATAGAAGGGCTCACCTAGACCATTAACCTACACAGGACCATTGGGAACTGAATTCTCTTCCTGATACCCCCTTCTGCCTCCTCCCCCGGCCTCCCCCCCGCCCCCCCCGCCTTGTGCCCATCTTTCCACATATCCACCAGCAACAGACTCTCTGCCCCAGTGCATAGAAGCTGCTTCTTATCAGACCCTTAAATATACATATCCTAGAGCTACAGGAAAATTGCAATCCAAATTGTGCGTCTTCCACAGGCCAGGCAGAAAACTGCCGAATGCTTGAAGGTATATTTTCACAGTTAACACACACAGCAGATTAGTTTCAAATCAGCTTCCTAATCAGGGTTCCCAGGAAGGCTGCAGGCACGTTTTTCAAAGATGAAGAGAAAGGCTTTTCTGCAACTATAACTACAGTCCTTATGAAATCCCAGAGAGCAGAGCTGGCTAGGCACAACACAGGTTTCCCCTAGCATCTTCCTTCTCTTACATCTCAGTCTGCTGCTTTTTCTTTCATGATACACTTCTCCAAATACTATGTCACATAAGAATTGATATTGAAGTATTTTTAAAACCAAGAATCCAAATGAGCAGGGGAAAGGAAAATGTGAAAAGAGCCCTCTGCCACATTTTTTAACCTGATAATAACCATTGTGTGTATCTTCTGTCTTACCTTTTTAATAAGATAATAGACCACAAAAGGAATTACTGCATAGGTATCCTGCACTTATTAACAAAGCCTCTCAATTTCCTCCTTCTGTTTAAACCTCAAGATATGAGTGCTTACCATGAAGACCCTATGTGGGGCACCACACTACGTAAAACTATCTCCAAAATATATTTCTCCAAATCTAGAAGTAGACCCTTCAGACTTACATGAACGGCTCTTCACAGACACAGAGCCCTTCCCTTTGTCTTTGTTTGTAGGCTGTGTTCTGCATGGAAGTAGCCACGGGGCCTTGGCCCCTTTCCTGCTGGTGCAGAGCAAACTGCCTTGAAAGGTGCACAGTGCAGGTCTGTGGGTGCCCTCTGTGCCAGAGGTCCTGCCCAGGGCAATGCCACAGAGCAGGGACAGCATTCCCACTTGTGGGCATAACAAACATCTCCCAGGTGCCTATCCTGTCAGCAAAGTGCTTCCATGAGGTAAAGACTGTTTGAACCTACCTTAAAGCCTCTTAGAGAGCTTTTTCAACTTTTAGGGTTTAGTAGAATTTGTATCCTTTGTCTTACAAAGGCACAGAAGGTGACCCATGCATTTGACTGGAATGTAGGAAGCTACTGTCCCTTGACCATTTCCTCTGACCAGTGCTGTGCTGTTTCCTCTGGTCAGAGACATATTTTCTTCACAGCCTGCTGTAGGATTATTTATTCTGCCTTCTGGGAAATCCATCTTCGTTCCATAATTAAGATAATGAGTTTGCTGTAAAGCTGACACTGGGCTAACCTGCAAATACACAATTAACATTAATGCCATGCATGGCTTTTGCCAAATCCTCGCCTTGTGTCATCACTATGATTGGCATGTTTGCAGCACACATTGCAGGAACTTGATTTGTTTCACAGTTCTCAGTCATTTTTATGTTCAGACGTATAATCTAATGAGGTGAAAATGGAAAGCAGCCCCTGAGCATTTGGCTATTGCTGGGAAAGAATGCAAATTAAATATTTGAAAGAGTAGGACAGGGGTAGTGTGTCACAGAGCTTCTGAGTTCCATCAGGTGCCTTGCCAGCCTGCACAGCCTTTGTGTCCACATTGTCTGCCTGTTGGATGGAGTTAAGAGACAGAAGAATGACAGTCTGGGGCAAAGAAAGAAAGACATGTGATTAGCATGTATGTGATTAGCATGGTAGCCAGAGAAATTAAACCACTAGTCCCAGGAATCTTCCCTTCTATAAGGTACCTGTGGTGGAAGAGAAAAGCTCTACACTACAGAGTTCAGCTGGAATCCACTCCCTGCTAGTTTAGCTTGATTGCTTTTTTGGATACCTACTGTGGGGGTTCAGTTCCTTGACCTTCCTTTCTATAGAACTATATTGTCCTGCCATGAAGAAAGGCAGATTAAGAATTTACAGGGATCCTTCCATCACTGGACTCTGACAGAAGTGCTCAGGGAGTTCATTTTTCATGGCTTAAATTGCTCCAGGCCAGCATTCTTATCAAAAAAGGTTTGGTTTAATGTAAAACACAGACTTCTTTTCTTTCTTTTTAATTTTAGCTCCATATTAAACAGCACTACAAAATTTCCTTTGAACAGCAAGTTCCTGAGCTGTTTTCCTTTGAATAACATATAAATTTAGACTAAACTTTATTGTTCCTGGTAAATCAGTCTAGTTAAGAAGTTTATAATTGTTATTAGGGAGGCAAAATGTTTTACATAACAGCTGAAAAGTCTGAAAAATTCCTGGTTTAATTAGACCAGGGATTCATTGTTTGCTTGCTCTTTAAAGGTACCAGCTTACAGCATAGTTTCCAAACATTGTCTTTTGGGTGCCTTGGTATCTTGACAAGGT
Source organism: Pithys albifrons albifrons (assembly GCF_047495875.1). Lineage (NCBI taxonomy): Eukaryota > Metazoa > Chordata > Aves > Passeriformes > Thamnophilidae > Pithys > Pithys albifrons. Next base: position 53,354,852 of record NC_092459.1, on the reverse strand, counting down.
CAGAAATAAAAAGAATTAACAATCTGGTAAACATTAACTGGCACCCCAATCATCTCTTCCAGCAGGATTTCCTCCCACACCTCCCAGAACACGGTGCTGTTTTGCCACAAACATGTTTCCTCCGTAATTCCCCATTGTTAATTCACTCCTCGGGTGGTGCCCCGTGCTTCAGCAGCTCAGGACAGGGTGATGGGGAGAAGTGCTCTGGGCCCTGCATTAGTGCAGTGCATCTGTCTGGCAAGGAGGTCCTCCAGGTACATCCAAGCACTGCAAAAGCCAATTTCCCCCAGTAGCATCACAGGTATAGTTAGACTGGGAGCCAAAAGTTAATTCCTTTTCCTTCCGTAAGTGCTTTGAAATCACACTTTGTTTGGAAAAATGCCTGAACTATTAACTGCCAAGCTTCTGGGTACTCAGAGATACGAAGCTGTTTCACTTTACAGGGAATAATTAAATAAAAATTTGGCAAGAGAGATAGAGCTGCTGTTAGTGCATTTCTGTAGTCTAGCAAGCATTCATGAGAGAGGCTCAGGCAAAGCTTTCTGTCCCTGCTCCAAGGACAGGGTGCATAGTCTTAGATTAAACCTCCCTGAATAAAACACATGCAGCAGAGCAAAGGGAGTAAGCAGAAACCAGATGTCCTTCTAGCACTGTTTCCACGTGCTCTTCCTCTGTTTCTCTGTCCTCTCATCAGTCAGACTCCACAAAGCCATACTCAGATGACTCTAAGCTAGAGCTACATCTCTAGAAAGTGAGACAAATAGCAAGAGAGAAGTGAAACAGCAGATGAGGAAAGGACCTCTACTCTCATATACACAACCCAGTCTATCAAATTTCAGCTCTCCCCTGAAGGTGCTACCAGGCTGAGCAGTGTGAGTAAAGGAACTTGGAGAACACTTATGTGTGATTCTTTTTGGGAAGTGGGTCTTAAATATTCACCAAAACGGCTTAGTGTACCCCAGGCAAAGGTAATAGCCAGCTAGAGAATTTTGTAGACAGGAAGATTTCAACAAAACAGAAATGTAGATACCTAGAGAGCATCTGAGCAGAGATTTTAAGGACCTAAATTTTGGCCCTGTAGCCAGATCCCATTTGGAATCCAGTCTGAAATTCCTATGGTGAAATAGAGGCCAACACTGCTGAAGTCTGTGGGAATTTCACTATTGACTTCAGCAATGCCAAAGCTCCTATTTACAGCTAGAATGAGAATGCTTTTACATTATTAAAAATAGTCTACTTAGTAACTGACATGCCATTTTCTCTAACCCTGTGATCATAAACTATACATATGTGATATGAAATACAAATATTTCATATGGCATGCATAATTATAAAGAAACAAATTACAAAAATCTCCATTTTTGCCATCACTGAGGTATCTGTTTGCTACCTTCTGAGTGTAAACCTACCTAAACCCCCTGTCAAATATACTAAAATTCTGGCAATCAGTACCATGGTCAAAAGCTGTAGATGGACCATTTCATACTTTGTGGGAAGACTCCCTTTTCAAATAAAAAGTTTTAAAACTTCAGAGATATTGATGTATTCTCAGCTAACCAGATGCTCTATACTAACTGTGTGCCAGTATTCTCTCAGTGCTGGAAGAGAAATAGTTGAGACAACATATTTGATGGATTTGTTTAGGGATTATGTATGCATATGGAAATCATTTGTTTCTGTATTGCAAAGTATGTTTGATTGTTCAGTATTAACATTAACTAGAAAAAGTAGCTACAGTGCTCCCAGTTGCGTGAAGCACAAGCTAAACAAAAGAAAAACTGAAAATCAGCTTCAGATATCACATGTTCATTAGAAGAATAAACGATGAAAAAAATAACTGATGACAGGTATGTGGATTTCTGTAACTCAGCAGTTCAATGTAAGACTCTTGCTTGGTTCAGCTATACAGATGGAAATCCTAAAGGACTTACGTGAGTCCACCTGCAATAAAAGTGAGTTGGTGTGTATCCACAGGTTATGACAGAAATTTCCACTGAAGTGTTAAATATACATTGCAGTCCCTAAATAAAGAAATAGTATCTTTCTTGTTCTCACTACAGAAAAACACCAGTGTAAAAAGTTTCTTCTTTTCTACTCTTGGGGTTCCCAGAGCAGAATCTTGGATGGAACTACAGGCACATGTGGCATGCACCCTGTGCAAACTTGTGCACTGCAGGTGTTACAGAAGGCATTGAGTTCATTATGTGCACACTGCAGAGATGCATATGCACACCCAACTAAATGTATTCTAGAGTGGTTAGACTACATCATGTGCACATCAGTTGTATGCGCACAGAAGTGGCCAAATTCTTTCCTCTTCACACAAACGTGACTTCCAAACAGCTTGTGTTTCCTTGGACTTGTCATCTGATAGACCTGGGTTTTTTCTATTCATAATCAGAAGATGGTGAAAAGATTCTTATTTTACATAATGCATTCATCATTCCAAAGCATGATTTTGTCATCCTGTTTTACCTTAATTGAGGCTGAAAGTTAAAATTACCAGATGATATGCTTTCTTTCTCTGAATGGTTACATGTAACTACTTCTCTGGTGTAAAGTTCACAGAAAGCAAATTCAAAATTTACTTTACTCATTTTTATTGTTGCTCCAGTGTAAGATCTCTTTTCTTGACAACTTTCTCAAACAAGTAAAAAGCAAATTTCTTTAAAAATTCAGTAGCAACCCAAAAGTAAACTGTATAACTTCTTATTTTTCTCTATTTGAATACACAATAACTTTTTTCAATCAGAATCTGCAATAATATTTCCTAAGGTTGTTTTTTGTAAACCAGAAGACTTCTATATATCTGCTTTATGCAACCTAAGATGTAATATTTCTGCAGATGTGAAGATATAGCCAAACTGAAAACAAACCACTGCATTTTAGGATACAATAGAAACCAGACTGTTTAGGTTTGTACATTAAAAACAACTAGAAATGGGGCCAGACTGCTTCCTAGACTAGGGTCTGAATTAAAATCTCATCAGAAAACTGGTTGTACATACCGCAAGTATTTTTTAGGATTTAGGACATGGATAGATTTAGTATCATTCCTACAGTTGTATTCCTCCTACCAGCAAAAAAAAAAGTCAAGTTCAAATTGTCGAATATTTCACTTCAAAATAATGACCATCCTAATATCAGTATGCTTCCCAGAGGAATTTGGGTAAAAGTTGGGGATGCCCATCCCTTGAAATGTTCAAAACCAGGTTGGATGGGGCTCTGAACAACCTGGTCTAGTGGAAGATGTCCCTGCCCCTGGTAGGGGGTTTGAAACTAGATGATTTTTTCCAAGCCAAACCATTCCATGTGCCTATGAAAATTTGACACCTGCTTGTGCATCCACATTTACAAGTAAGTGCTTCCATATTTACAAGCCTTGAATCAGTCTATAAAATGCCAAACTGGAGGTGGAAATAAGCATGGCATCATGCTGGAAAGACAGAGCAAGGATTTACACAGCTAGTAAATGAAACACCCATCCCCCCTTTTCTTTCACTGAAGTCCTTTAATTCAGTACCCAAGTCTCTGGGCTAAGTGCTGGGTTCCTCCCAGGTGTGCCTGCTGTCCCCTCTCCCCTTCGCCTCCTATTTCTATCACAGCCTGTGGTGCAGTGTTAGTGAGTACAGGGTTCAGATCCACATCCACTGGGATGGGACATGCTGATCTGTCTACCTTCTCTTGGTGGCTTTCCTGCTGACATGTCAGTGTCATGTAAAGGGAACTTCTGCCTCAGCACCTTCTGCAGCCTCAAAGGAAAACACTTTCCTGAAGATATCCACAAAGCTTTTCCCATGAGAAACATGGTCCTGGTCACACAAGCCTCATTTTCTCTCTCTGTTGATGACAATCTTTCAAATAAGCAAGGTCAAAGTGTTCATGGTGGTCACTCCTTTTCCATGAATATACCCAAACTGGCGAGCTGACCAGCTACTGGCAAGGTGGGAACCTGACCCTTGACAACTTTTGCCCACAGTTTAGCAACACTTTGATACCTCAGTAACACCCTCACATTGAAGATTGTGAAGCACTCTACTCAGAGATTTGTATTTGAACACACTTGCTTGGTTATGGAAGACACTCATTGCCTCTCTCTCTGCTTTTCCAAAAGACAGGGATGTCTGGGTGAGGAGTCCAGGGACACAAATAATTGAAGGCAAGATATGAATTTCTAAAACATGCAAAGGTCTGCACTGAGAAAAGCTGTATCTAGTGCAGGTAATTATTCAGACTTTTCTAATCAGCGTAAAGTAGGCTAGGACTGTACCAAAATGCCTGAGACAGCAGCTAAATGAGACTCTGCACAAAGAGATTGCCTTTCTGTTCCTGAGTTTTCCATCTGATATTAGTTTCAAAGCTATTTGGGGTGAAAAGGAAGTTTTGCTATGCAATATGTGTTCATATACACACTTCTCTGGTCACAATCACTTTTCTTGGGGAAAAAAATATCTGCCTTTCATTTCAGCAAACACCATATCACTTTGAAGTCCACTAAATATTTTTATCCAGTTTGACCGCTTTTGAGAAGGGAAAATTAAAGAACTCCCATAAGATCCTAAAGGTTAATTTGAAATTACCCATTTTTTCAAACATACAGCTAGATGTAGGGTATTTCTATAAAGATAGGTACCAATAGGAAAAAGCTGCTTTGTCCACCTGGGATTGAAATGGGCAAGATACAGAGTAACTTCAAAAAAGAAGTGATTTAGTTACATTCACACTGCTGTTCTCAAGCTGTGCCCTGTGCTTTATTCTTCATGATTCTAAATCAAGTCTAAACCAGTGATCCCTTTAGTCCAGACCACTTGGAAAGCGGTCAATTTCTGTCTATTGGGGGAAAAAAAAAGGCCAAAAATGTCCTTAGATTTAGCTTTACCTCTGAAAGAAGACTTCAGGTTAGCTATAACATGTACTAATGTGCATTTGACATCCTAGGGTCACAAGAGCGCTCAAGCTGGACAGAAGCTCAGCACCTAGGTCAGACAGGGCTGCTCCGGGCTGTGCTCCCTCAGGGCTGGAACTCCCCAGATTGGAGCTGGCTCCCTGGACAGACTGTACCTCTGGCCCCCTGACCCCAGGGAAGAAAGTTTCTCCCTATATCCAGTCTGCACCTCTCATGTTAATTTATATGCATGGTGTCTTGTCTTTCTATCATGTAGCGCTGTGAGCAACCTGGCTCTTCACAAAGTACAAACATGCTGTGCATTGCAGACCTTGAGGCACAATAAATTTCCCTATGCTTATGCTGTCACTGGCAGGTTGGGTTAAATTACTTTTGGAGGCTGCATCGTGAGCTGGCAGCTTCTTTAAACCATGATGTGTTTTTCTAGCTATGGTTCAAGTTGGTCAAATGTGTGCAGCTCTGAAAGTGCTCACCTTTGCATATGAGGGTGTTTCCTTCATGTCAATGTGACTCCACACTGTGTGGGAAGTAAAACATGTATAGAAATATTTGTATGGTCAGGCTGAGATAATGCAGAAGGATCTTGTGAGACAGAGCAAACAATAAAACAGCAGAAAAAATCATGGATATACGTGTAAACTGGTATGAGGACAGTAATCAACCTCATATTTAAAATAATGGGCTTTGCGCTGACCATTACCACTCAAGAGAAAGACCCTGGGATTATGTTCTATGAAAACAACTTCTTCCTAGCAATCAAAAAAGTAAATGGAAAGTTAGAAATTATTAGGGAAAGAGTAGAGAGCAAACATAGCTATGCAGTTGAATAAACTTGTGTTCCTTGAATGCTGTCTGCAGTTGTCATTTCAGAAAGCATATAGGAGAAATGGCAAAGGTTCAGAGATGTGTGACAGAGGTGACCAAAGGTATGGTATGACTCCCAGGAGGGGAATGGCTGAGCAGAGTCAACTCTGCAGCCTGGAAAAGACATAAATAGAGGGGTGTTATGGCCACTGTCCACCAGAATCATGAGTAAAGCAGCATCTCCAGTTTTCCATCTCTTCTATTGAGGATCATCCAGTGCAGCTAATAGGAGCCAGTTTCAAATTCAGCAAAAGAAAGGGACTCTTGTTGCACAAGGAAGCAATCTATGGAGCCCTTTGTTCAAAGTTGTCTTGGGATAGGACTTGGAAGAGAGATCTGTTGGGAATAAAGAGAACAAACGTAACAGACTCTGAAAGTCTCTCAACCTGAAACTAGTAAAAATCAGGGAAATACTTGGGAAAATTATCAAATACACTTGTAGTCCTTAGTCTTTTGGGAATATTTGCTTCAGGCCAAGTTGGAAGCAACACACTGGGTTAGATCAGTCCTTGCTCTGACAAAGCAGGGCCTTCTATAATTTTTTTCAGCATTCTAGTGTGTTTGTACTGAATTTTTAATATCATTATAGATTCACTTTGTAACCATTATAAGGAAACAAACCTTTATAATAGAAAAATGAACAATGAGAGTTCTGTAGTTTGAAAAGCAGGACTAAGAAGTTAAAAAAAATACTATTCAAAGACTTTCCTTGTGAGATAGTAAAGAAAGGTTTAACAAGAACCAGTGATGGCAGCTGAAGCCAGATTAGATGGACTCATTACAGGAGCAGTTAGGTAACATGCCTGTGATACACAGAAGGTCAGGCTAGATGATCTAATGTCCCTTCTGGCCTAAATATCTCTGGGTATAGTACTCTGGCAGCCACACAAATGTTGAAAGCAAACTCCAACTCAGCATGTTTTCTGTCAGCCACACTATATATAGATAGATTTTCATGCCAGGTTTTTAAAAACTTGTCCTGTTGATTTTATAATGACATTTTATTTCTCTGGTTAAGAAGATAATTTTGAAATTCTAGGACAACTTAGAGTCATGATAATCTGCAACCATCAGTTTGCATTTATTTGTGTAAATATTTGTTTTAGTTTCAATTAATGCAATAATTTCATCTTTGTCAGGTCCCCTGTGTTTTGCTTTTAGACTGTAAATGCTCAGAAAATATGTTTTTTATCCCTCAATGGAATTTTAATTTCCATATTTTTTTCATTTTCACCAGAATGTAAGACGAGTGAGTCACATATGGATTTCCCAGTCAATCAAAGAATTGCTAATTCCACACAGAACAACGTTAAAATCTGGAAAATTATTCTGGTGCAGCATGCAGTGCTAGGATGGGGACCTGGGCTGGTTTTAAAAATGGGGAAAAGAAGAAAAAATAATATTAGTAAAATATTTAAAAATAAGCAAATCAGAAACTCTGATAATTCCCTGGCCTTCCGTGATTTGTTACAGGTGATACAAGGAATTGATGTAAGGTGATTGGCTTCAGTCACACTCCTGTACCCTCTTTACGTAGAACATCCAGAAATCTATGCCTTCCTCTCTCCTTGGTGTGCTCCCTCCCTCTCTGATACTAATGTTTCAAAATAATTTAAACCATATGTAAAAAGACCTTCTAGTTTCAAGTTTCCTTTGGAGTAGCTCATTAACTCTAATCACCTCTGATTCATAATTTTGGGTGGCATTTACAGATTTCTACAAGTATACACAAAATCCACTGAAGATTTTATTAGCCCTGTCTAATAAAAACATATGCTTGAAATAAAACTGCTACTTTATCTAGCCCATAAACTCTCTTTTTGTCTACTTAGGAGACAAAATTTTAGTAGAAGTCAGTGAAAGCAAAGGTTTTATCTGAGTCACAGGTACATCTTAAAAAGTTGATAATCTTATCACACAGCATATAAAAGGCCAAAGCTCTTCATACCATATGGATTTGTTTTCAGTGCAATTCTCTATGATAAATTATTTATAGGCATTAGTCAGTGGTATCAGATTAATACACACTCACAATGAGTCAGTGGACTTGACTGAACAAGATAATTGGATTTTTTCACTTCTAATGACCAGGAATATACCAAAGAACTAATGAATTATAATTTAACAAAACCATGAATATGTGTCCACCAGTCAATTGATCATGCTGATTAAAGTATTCACTATTTTTTCAATATAAAATGCTTAATAATAATAATAATAATAATAATAATAATAATAATAATAATAATAATAATAATAATAATATAATTATAATTATATAAAATGCTTACTCTTCAACTTCTGCAAAAAAGAAAGTCTCAAAATGAATACAATAGGATATGTGAAATGTGTTAAGAATGAGAGAGCTGAAAGATTACAAAATGTAGTTGCCAATAAGGTATCATAATTACACTATGTTATTCTTAGTGAGGTTCCAAGGAACTGATATTATTTCAGATGATAGTCAACAAATTCATGAGATATAAATAAAAGCTGCTATATATTTTGATTATGATAATGAAAAAACTTCAGCTTCTAAAATCAGCAGCTGTGAGACCCACAAATTGCAAAGACAGCATCCCAGAAACAAGTGCTTTAAGTGTACTGATCAATCAGCAGGTGGAAAGCTGAGACTGAACTTTCTACACAGTCTACAATGAAAGGGCAAATGCAATCCTTCTACATACAGAGGGAACAAATGCCGTATGGGGTGAACCCATGGGATTATGGAAATTAATTTATCCCTCATATGGCACAGGCCCTATTCATTTTAAAGTGATGCACAATGCTCCGGTGCACATTTTAGAAAGATGGCAAAACAGTGGGGAGGTAGAAGGAAAGAACAACAAACCTAATTCAAAGACTGCAGAAAATGCTTTGATATACAGCTGGTGAGGGAGTAAGAAGAGAATCTAGAGAGCTCTATGGCTCAGTTAAAATACACATTTGGAAGAGGAAAGGCACAAATCTGGAGCCATAAAAATATTACTGTTTAATATCTATGAAATTAAGTATTAATTGGAAGGAGATCAGTCTTCTCCCTCAAATGTAAAACTGTTTCTAATGACCTGTAATAGTTGTGCTCATATTACTTGACTGCCAGAAGGCACAAATGTAGAATGGTTGCCCGTTCACACAAAATTGTAAGAGGAAGGCTTTAGATATCCCAGGCTTCAATGTGTACAACATATGTTTGCAGTGTAAGTGCTAATTCTGAGCCACTGGAGCAGAAAAAATGATAACACAAGATATAGGGCAGACTTTGTACAAAGCCTGACCCAGGAGGCCTGATCAGAGAATGAGCACCATGATAGGTGCTGCAATCAGAAAAGACGTTCCCCAGCCTGGTATCATCCAGCTGTCTTCAAACACTTCAGTTACAAGACCAGAACGTAGGCAGCTACTTCCCAGCAAAGCAACTGTGGTCGTCAGCTGGGCACAGGGCCCTGGCAAGGCACTATCTGGTTGCCAGTGGCCCACCCATGGTTTGGCACAGCTCTGAGCACAGGGAGGGCAATCAGTGCTCCAGGTGGAATGCCCGATGACCGGCGGCAGTCACGCAAACCGAGCCATACTGCTGCTGACTCCTGGGCTGACTCAGGTACTTCTTGACACCACAGCAATACTCCAGCTGTGGTGATGTTACTCATGGGTGATGGGACCGAAGAAGGCTCCTGCATGGAAACATTTGTCATTCTTTCTGGCACGTGCAGAAGATGAGCAAAAATTTTAGTATTCTGAGTGAGAGTACAGTGGCTTCGCTAAACTAGGGGAAGTACATTCAAATTTAAGAGTGAAAGAGTTATCTAGCCTAATTTGAAAAAAAAATCTGACAAGAAACCAACAAGACATTTCTGTACTTTTTAGACATTCAGAAAGCTAGATTGTTTTGTTTTGTTGGGTTTGTGTTTTTTGGGGTTTTTTCCTGACCTTCACAGTAGGTTTGCCTATGAGGAAACTGCAGAACTTGATCCATAAACATAAATGAAATTTCCAAGTCTATTACCTAGAGTTTTCAGTCATTAATTCCTTTAAGTTTTCCTAATTTAAGCTGAATAGGTAAATGACAGCAACACCTACCAATACCATTAAACTTAATAGTTGGTTATTGCTTTCATTAAAATTCCTTTTTTTCCTAAATTTTTGGCTACAGAAGGAACTTGGCATAGAATTTTCCAGCCTGGAAACAATTTTTATGCTTTGGATTTTCAAAGGGATCCCTTTGTCCTCCTTCAAGTTAGAGAGACATAAGGCACACACAGATAGCATTTAAGAAGGGACTTTTCTTATTGGTGCCTTTATGCTATTTGTGAGTCGATAGAAATCCCTTAAAATGTGTCTCAGTATGTTTGCTAATAGACCTAAGGTTCTCTCATTTTTCACAGAGCACCTGTGTGTGTTTATAAGTGATGTACAGATATCAGTGAGGGGCCCAAGCAGCAAAGGCTGAGTCTGGATTCAATCATCCTGAGAGTTCAGTGAGTTTGGATTGAGGGATATAATTAGAGCTCATTTCTTGTAATGTATTTTAAGGGTGAAAGGGCTTTTCTTCTGCCAAGATGAGCGTATAGGGCTGCAGGGATTTGCATTTCTCTTGCAGCTGTAGACTTCACTAGCAAATATGGCCTCAATTCTGGAAGCAGCTTAGCTCAGAGAGATCTCCACTGTGACACAGAGCCCCAGTACAGCCAGTTTGCAGAGGCAAAGCAAGCCACGCCTGCTGCAGCCTGAGCTCAGAGACGACCAGGAGCATGCACTACAGCAACACTTCAGCATTTTCTTCCTGAATATCCCTGCAGCACCAGCCTGTGGTGTTAGCATCCTCAGCATCAGGGGGAGATAGGCATCAGACTCCAGGCAGTTTATTGGAAAGTTAAGGTTCTTGCTACAGCTTTATGTGTTTTTAAAAACGGGATTTTCAATAGGTGAGACAATAAGAGCCTCTGCAGTCATCAGTACCAAGACCCCAGGCTGCTATTGCTCCCCTGCCCCCTGAGCCTACACAGACGGAGGGGGAGGTGGCAGAGGAGGTCAGAGGTGGACAAGGCAGGCTGTGCCAAGAGACAGAAGCCCTCAGTTAAAGTTTATCTTCAGATAATTGTTAACTGAGTACTTTATTACACTCCTTAAAAAATAATTTACCTACAGGCTGTTGCTGGAAGTTTCAACTGCTGACATTCCCCTTCCTCAGGGATTGCTCCAGCAAAGGAGTCCCCTTAAGTTTTCATTGTATTCTGCCCTTCCTGGGTACCTTTTTTGCCCAACCTTTCCTTAGCAGAATGCAATTTTGATTAAGATCAACACTTGACCTGAGCCTTGGGAATCCACGGCCTCTGGGTATTACAAAGCTGGATAAAGCATTTTGCCTTGATCAACCAGGAAGGCTGAGTAGGTGAAACTTGAATTCTCAGAAACGTTTTCATATGAAAGCTTCAGAATGAAACTTCATGGCAAAGACATCAAATTTGCCTTGTGAAGAAGTCACAATGTCGCCATACATTTCCCATTTACTGCTGAGTTCCAGTCCTTTTTTTTTTTTACTGTACCTTTGCCAAGAAAATTAGGGATTTATCACTTTTAAATGATACTCTGAAGTTAACTGAACGGCTCTCCTGGAAAAAAAGTAATTTTTTTTTTATAGTTGATGAGGTAAGGAAAAAGTTTCTTGAAAGAAAACCTTATTAGGGACTCATCTTTATTACAATAAATAAGGTCTTACAATTCCAAAGTTTATAGTATCAGCAAAGATATGTATATTGCATAGAAATCTGTGTCTGCTTGTGTACAGATACACACACATTTACACACATACATATACACGCACTTCAAAAACTACACTTACTCATGTTTCCTCTTGAAAAACAGATACTTTATGAAGGGAAAATCATATGTAACATTGATAGAAATTTCCTTTCCTTGTATTAAAATCCAGGAAGCATGTGACGCAATGTCCTGCAGTCTGTGCTGCATCTGACTAGCTTATATTGAATACAAGCTCTGTTAAGTTGAAAGGATTTCTGGTTTGTTTCAACTTGAAAGTGATTTAATATGAGGCCCAGAGAGAAAATCTGTCTCAGTAATGAAATTATAACAAGTAAGGATTAAAAGTATTAAGAAGTTTAAACAATCTTTTAGCTGCTCTGTGTTCTTGAGGTCATTTGAAGCTGGCTGTGGGAATAAGTAAAATAAAATAACAAGAAGGAAAAAACCAAAGTATTATAGAAGGAAATCAAAGAGCATCCTTCAGGATTAGATTATTGTACAAGAAAGGGACTGAAACATTTTCCAGGATCCTTAATTCATTTTCCTTTGGGAAACATAACTTTAAAAGGGTATTTTAATACCAAATTTTCTTTTCTTTCATTCTAAAATGGAAGTTCTAACACTTAAAAATGTAACATTTTTATCTAAAAAACTGCAATAACTGCTGATAAATGTCCACTAATTAACAAAATAAATAGTATTACCCAAATAGACAATTCTGAGGACTTGGCGTATGGTATTAGTTGTTTATTATTTGTTGTATACATACAGATATACGTAAATAAAACCATCACATTCAGCCTAAATCAAGAGTGACAAGTGCATGAACATCAAATAGCTTTATAGCAACTCATGTAAGTGCCTCAGTGCAAAAGACAGTCAAGTTGGCTTTTGTAGGTTATTTTAACCTTTACAAAGAGACAAAATGAACCAACACACTGCTAAGATACTGGTGGCATCTCCAGCTTAATGCAGGGAAAAGCTGAGAAAGAGGAAAGGAAAGATGAGTGCAATGAAACCCTTTATACACGATTAAGTGATTAGACTGTGATGGGGAAATTGTGAACATCTGATCATAATTTTTTTTTCTAGCAAATGACAACTTGTTTGCATAATGCAAAAAAACTCCAAAACAATCTAACTGAGGGAACACAAGCCAGAATGCATTGTGCAAGTAAGCTGGTGTTCAGGTTTGATTGCTCAGCCTTCAATAAGCGGCTGCCAATTACTATGACATGGTCTTTGCATCAGAAGATCCCTTCCCAGAGAAAACAGTGAGTCTATGCAGTATTATGTGTATATGTGTGTGTAAAGGACTGTTTTAAAATAATGAGGGGTGTGTGTGTGTGTGTGTGTGTGGGTGGGTGGGTGTAGGGGTGTGGGTGTGGGTGTGAGGGTGTGTGTGGGGGGTGTATGTGTGTGTGGGTGTGGGGGTGTGGGTGTGGGTGTGGGTGTGGGGGTGTGTGAAAGTGTGTGAAATCTGTGTCATGTTGAGTGAACTCCTCTGGGCATGGCTACAGCAAAGCGCTCTCAGCAACTAGCTGGTATGGACAGCAAATCATTTCCGAAGGTAACAAGCTATGCTTTCTTGCTTTCCTCTTTCACCTGTAAACTAGAAATATAACTGATAGATCTTCTGACACCTAAATCCAGCCATCCACTTTCTACCACGATGGTTTTAATTTCACTATCCATGTATTTTGAATCAAGCTGTTACTACCTGGGCAACTGCATTAAGGAAGTGTGCAGGCACAGGTGGTGAGGGACCTGGCCTGGCTGTGACCAGCAAGCACATCTGGATACCAAGCTCCCCATGCAGCTGCGGCAGAGGGTCCCACTCCTTCAGGTCAGAGGGCTGCAGATGCAGCTAGACACCATAATGGATGTGGGGAGAACAGCTTCACAGTGAAACATGATGTGGGTGTAGGTGAGGCTACAGGTCTCCAAGAATTTTATTCATGACTTTAGAGTATTTTATATGTGTATATATATATACACACACATATGTTTAGGTTGTATGTGACTGTCTTAATCTCACCTTGGTTTTGAATTGTTACCGACCTGGATTCCCTTGGAGGAGGTCTTTGGTTGTGGAAGCATTTGAGTTCATGACTGTTGGATTCAAGAAGTCATCACTGTGGGACACGTGTTAAATAAACATCTGATTGCAGATCTTTATTTTAGCAATGACTTCAGAGAAGTTTTTCTTATGCTAAAAAGTTGGCTCTTGAAAGCTCACTAGGAGATATGAACCTGAGTTATTGGAGAAGGAATCTTTTGGAAAAAGCTTTTGATGAGTCTTAAAGGATGTTAAAAAAAGCATGTTAAAAATATATTTGGGCATACCCAATGGACCTTCATTCAGGCAGTACTAGTGATTTCAGAGATGCTTCAGTGGGACAGGGTTTGGTTTTCTCTAGTTACCCAGTGCACAGATAGCAAGAGAGAGATAACAAACTCTTATGTTGTCTCCTTGTTTCCTGATTGCTAAGATGATCGATATAAGAGGAAAAAAGGACAAGACAGTGCAAACATCCAAGAAAGCATGGGTATAAGGGAAGCACACCTCTTCAGAGGAATAATCTACCTCTCAGACAGAAGTAGTATCTCAACAGTGACTTGAACTCAGTGGTAAAACTGGTCCATAAAGCAATAACAGGAGTCCAGATCATCTGCTGGTGAGAAGGTGTAGACCCAAGGCATCTCCAGGAAGAGAACAGATCACAGGCGGACCCTGCAGTACTCCAACCATTGACCTATAGTAATGACACCACCATGACCAGAGCTACTGGTCACCAGCAAGAATGAAACCACTCAGCCCTAAACATGGGTTCTGGTTAAAGAACTAAACATTAGAATTCCTGCATGCCTTCAAAAACAGCAATATATTTGTTCACCATCAAAATTTCTGACTTTGTTTTGTTTCACGAATAGGGGGCTAGTGCTTGTGAAGTCACATTCTTGAAAAATTGCAAGTTAGTACAGAACTGAGATTAAAACAAATAGTAATCTACTGAAGAGAGGATTTTCAAAAGCTACCATCAGAATAAAAAATATGCAATAGATGTCTGCTAGAGACATTCAATTCCTTTTTTTTTTAACTCCAGTAACTATCACATCCTCTGCATCCCATAGGAAAGTATAAACTGTGTACCTAGAGATTGTAATACACCTGTCACCACCTGCAATATAACTGTCACCACAAAGGTACCAAGTAGTACCTTTCAAACTGAACCATTTCTTTCAGTAGAGAAATCCTCAAAAACACCGAAAATTAAATTAAGATCAGAACTAAACTGGGAAGATGATTAAAATGAAAATCAAAAGGTTATACAGCTAAATGCTTTTTCAGAGCCAGAGGTTGTCATAGTAATGAGTTGTACAACTTTTTTTTTCTTGGAAACACAGAGTAAACAGTTATTAAAGTGGGCCTCAGTGATACAGTAAATACATGAATTTATTACTATTTGCAGTCAGAGCTGGGTGAAGAAATCCAGGAGACACTTTTTCAGAAATTGTTTTCCTTCTCAAACCAAAGGTCCAATGATACAAAGTCATTCAAGTGACCAAGGAGACAGAGATGCATGTTTATTGTCTGGTTTGGCCCATCCCTGGGGCCATCCCTGGGGCCTCAAAGCTGCAGCTAAGCAACCACCCTCATCTGGGTCAACTCAAAGACATGGATAGTACACATAAGGCTATCATGTTGTGAAGAGTATGACATGATGTACAGCTAGCATAGCAAATTTTATTTAAAGAATCACAGTTTCAAATTAGTCTCTTTTTCCTTTTTTTCTCTACTAATTAGGTTGTGGGTTTTGGTTGAAGTCAAGCTGTGTGAGCTAAAAGTCTACTGGAAAGAATAACACATAAGGCAGGCTGCCTTCTCTCCAGGCTTTGGCTGTATGGGACAAACCGTCATCCTGTTAAACAAGATAACATGAAAATTATACATGGAGTATTGCAAGGTGAATGGTTTGGGTATGTTAACTCATGTACTTGGGCTGCCATGGGCGTGTACAGTGTAAACTTTCAACATATTGAGTGCTTTGAATCACTCCAAGAGAAAAAAAAAAAAGAAAAAAGAGGATATGCAGTCTCAGGACAAATACATTCAATAAAGACACTTGCAAATAGCAAATTCTTGATTGCATGTGAAAACAGTCAAGTCACATGAAGACCTAATTTCAGTTTTAAAATTAAAAAGATGAAAAATCTTAGTTTAAAGGCTTCTTCTAAAAAAAATATTTTAAAATATTTTTTAAAATAAATTTGAAATATCTGTGACATTCATCCTTTCTTTATTAAGCAGCAGTACCTGATCATAAATTTTGATATAGACACTGAGCACCCACCTTAGCCCAACATGGATAAAGAAAACAAAAGATGCTGATTAGAGTTGGAAAAGCAGGAGTCAAGTGTTGAACTCCTCATTGTATTTATTAGAAAAATATTACTGTTGTAATCTATATACAAGTGACGCTGGATCCACAAAAGCCAGCATCCTCATTGCAAAGAATACAAAGTTGAACGGCTCTATTCTGGAAACACCATAGAGCCTGCTATGGCTAAGTGGTTTTGGACATTTGACTTCATCCCCCTTTTCTCTTACTCTTTTTTTTCTGTGGAGATTTTTCTTCAGTAAAATAAAGATGGCCAGAGCTGCCAAGTTAGTGAAGATGAGAGAAACTTCTATGTGTTCAAAGTTTGTATTAAGGGAGTGAGACATGTATTTCTGTCTTAGATCCCAATGACTGCAAAAATAGAGGGATAGTGTTGGAAGCAAGGCCTGGCATTCCAGTCTTACACACACACTGATTTTTCTCTTTGCTAGGTTCTGTGTCAAACTTCTGCCTATGTGTCTTTATGTTCTCTCTTAGATGGAACAAATTCTTTGCTGTAGGATGCAACTCCAAAAAAACCCCAAAAATGATGATGAGTGCCCCAGCTTAAGCATTTCTCTTTCTTCTCCTAAAGGCTGGTTTGAGGGTTGTCCTGGGTTGTAACATTTTGGGAATGCAGACTGGCATTCCCTTAGGAACTCAGTTAGGAGGCAACTGATTATTTTATACCAAGATAAAGTAGTGGGAGAGGGGAAAATGAAACACTGGGGATGGGCATAAAGTGTCAACAATAACTTCATTTTCTGAAAATCCCAACCTTGAGAAATGCTTAGTTTTCTCAACAACACCTACTAAATTAAGCCTCTGTGGGAGACAGATAGAAAACACATTGACAACATATGTACTAGTAAATCAAATGAGCGTGGGACTGTTTTCTGTCACTGAGTCCAACTGGCATGGAGCAGCCTCCATCCATGCTCCTAAATTCTCATCTTCCAAAACAGACTAGCAGCAGCCAAATTGCCTGTAATCTCTGAATGACCTTTGGCCTCTAGAAATCCTTACTGTACTCAGCAATTGTTTGGGATAGTGCTGGCCGGTCCAGGTCAAAACCATACTAGAAACCCTTCTAACAATTTAACGGTTAGATGACTAAGTTGTTATGTCCAGAAACATTCCCTGCACAGTATTTATTAATATAGATGCTGAAATTTTCATTCTTTGCCAAGAAAGGCACAGATGTGAGTTAGGAGCTAAGCAGGCTGTCAGGACTGGGGTAGTTTTGGAAATGTAGACAATTAAATTTGATTAAATTTTCACTTTGCAAGACAGAAGTTTGGATTTTGACATCCAGACTTCACCTGATACTTTACCTAGGTATATGGTACTATCTTGATCTGACTGTATAGTTGTAATATAGGAAACATTTTCTTAATGATGAAAAGAAAGCTTCTAGGCTCACTTAACTTCATACACAGCACAATTTCCCTTTCATGAAACAAACTGCTGTACAGATATTTCTCAGCTGTATGAAACGTAAAATAACATTTCTGCTGGAAGACAGAATTTGTACTGGTTTCTCATTATGCCTCAATTTTTCTACACAGCTCTATTTAGGACAAAATTTTAGTTTAAAGTGTCCATTTCCAATTTATTGTTGATTTGGGATATTACAGCCTATGACTATTTGTGCTATTGCTTTCATTATTTATTCAGATTTTACATCTCTGAAAAAGAAACAGTTAAGTTGAGCCTGAATACTGACTGGCTAAAGAGAACTCCCAATTAAGCTTGCTAGATTTCTGATAGAGATGTGAATGTACTGTTGCAAGGCTGACTGAGGGTTCAGAAGCACAGGGCCTTAGGCTAGGTGTTGAGTGTGTTATAAAATCAGAAGTGGCTAATGCAGGAATATGCTATATTAATTTTTCAGTTTTGGGTTGAACAGCACAGGTAGGCCTCTTACGTATGTGAGCAAAGAGAGTAACACCTAATACCTTCCTATGGAGCACTACAGCGGAGAACGCTGGTCCCTTCGTACCACAGTTCTTCTTCAGGACATGCCTGGTTGCTTTGCTGATGGATGCAGAAATTTTCCAGCTCAGTTCACACACTGACTAACTTACTGGCCCTATGAAACAGGTTGGTATGCTTACTATGCTGAGAGACTGTAGAAACTCTAGGGTGAAAAATGCATATTTCTCTCCATTTCTAAGGTCTTTGCATGCTCTAAAGTGTGTGTTATACTAGAAATAAAAGAGTCATGGGATTTTAAAGCAGCCAAAAAAGTACTGGCTAAGTTCTTGTTGCACAGAACCAAGGACCAAAGCCACTTTGAAGCAGAAACAAATTAAGCCCAAGTATCTCCATCAAAACACTGGGAAGTGACAAGGAAGGCAGGAAGGAAATGAGTCATCGGGATGGAGGGAATTAGTGAAAGAAAGAAATTTAGATTAGCAATCTCTCTTCTCAGCATATATTGCAGTTTTCTAAACCACAAGTGGAAGTTTCTGGAGTTTGTTCCTCACCTTCTTTCAGTGCCATAAGCAGCAGTAGATTGTGTACTTTCTTAACTCAAAGGATAAACCTGATTGCTTTAGCATTCAGTGCACAATAATAAAAAATAACTAGTATCTCCCTTCCACTCAGAGAAAATTCAGCATCTGTACTTTCCTTTGTACAGCTGAGATAATATCAGCTTGGCAGGAACAACAGGATAAATTAAGCCTTAGAAAAGAATCTAGATCTATGAATTAAAGCAAGTGAGGATAATTTTTTTCATTATGTGAACACATTGAAACATGCTACTTTAGTTAAATTCAAGTTGTCAGTGAACTCTTTTTTTTTTAGTGAAAGACAGAAAGATTCTCACCTGTTGAACAGTATTCCAAGTATGGATTAAAAAAGAGAAGTACACCTAACTTCAGAGCATGGAAGACCTATTTCATGTTCATAGACAGAAACAGGCAAAACTTAGTTTCTACATCTCATGTGAGTGCCCTAATTCCAGGTCTAGTCTATACTCTCAGTTATATTAATGTCCATGAACCATTTAAAAAAAATCTCTGGATTTTTCCTGGGGTAATAAAGGCCTTTCAATCTATGTATTCTTTGCACAATGAAAGAAGTGTTTCCATTGGAATATCTGATCCTGGTGCTTTCAACATATGAAGACTTATGCAATACTTAATATGTTGAAAAAATTGGCCAAGAATGTCTTAATTTTGATACCAGAAACTGATGGCTTGGTTTTGGGGTTTTTTTTAACATACATGACCCAGTGGCATGAAAGTAAACTCCCTTCTAGTAATTTAGGGAGCAGATACCAGTGATAAGAATCACTTTTGATTTGCTATTCTGAACACTGCTACAATTATCTGGAAAGCAACTTAAGCACACAGAGGCAAATCAGTGCTATGTTCAAGAGCTGATAAGCGCAGGAGAGAAAGGGAGTAAGCAGGAAGATTTGGTTATGACTCGGATTCTCTGCCAGCACTGGCCACAGAGACAGCATATATTAGAGCAACCCTCAGGCCTGTCCAACCAGATGACATGGTCTTAAGGTGACAGACAGCCACATGGAATTATCTGGCGCACGGTAGCACTCAGGTCTCATCCCCTCCAGCCTCTGGCTTTGTTATTGTATCAGCTGGGACTGGCTAGATTCAGGACCATGCCAATATAATGTCTACAGAACACTCCCTTCTGCTGGGAAGTTTTCATTTGGCCAGATACAACTGAATTCCTGAGGCACAGAGGGGACAGCATATGGAACTGAATCTGTCCCAGTGTATTTTTGGTCTATCATCTTGTTAACTCATCAGTTAAGAAAATCTTCTCAGCTTAAAAGAGCCCTGCTGTGGTGTCACATTGTGGTGATCCCTCAACTTTATAGTACGCTTTGCACTAGCACTCAATGTCACTGGCACATCTCAAAGTGAGAGGTCACAGTAAGAAGAGCATCAGCCAAGAAATCTGACAAGATACAGCTTTCTTGGAGCAAATGGAGCCAAGATTCAAAAAAAAAGAGCTGATTCTGAACACTTAAAGATAGCAACACTGCTGGTGATAACCACCATCTCTTACACAATTGCTGCCATAGTTACGGAGGAGAATGTAGCAGAAGAAACAGGGAGTTAAATTAAGCTTTTATAAATACTGTGCACATGTGGGTGTGTTTATAAAATGGCACAGTGAAAGTCCTTTGCCCCCCAAATGCCCCCCAAAAAAACTTGTTAAAATAATACATTTTTACCAAAAAGATAAACCCTTCTATTTCTAGTCAGTATAAAGGGCAGTTCAGATAAGAAGGAAATAAGACTATAAACTCACTAAAATTAGCACACAGTTCCCAAAAGTAGTTTTCTTCTAAGAAGAAATACCTTTGATTACTGAGCTTATTCTTTATGCCCTCAGTAACAAGCGTCAAAACAACCACTTTGTCCAGGACATGTAGCAGGGAACTGCCCATGAGAACTCTGCATCCCTTGCTGGCATATCCTTCCTCAGGCAAACTGCTTAGCATCCATGCATACTCCTGGAGACTGTTTTTTAATTTTCTAGAGCAAAACCCTCAATTCAGAGTGTAATTCTGGATTGTAAGCGGTACCTATCACAAGAGTTTTTAAAAACCATATTGAAACTCACTGGGGTAGTCAAAGCCAAAGTAACTCTTGTGCTCTCTGTAAATTTAGTTCAAAGGAATATTAGCAAACAATTTCTACCTAGGTAAGAAGAAAATCCTAGATAGATGTCAGTTCAGGGCAATTTTCATTTGACCTGTCTAATTTCCTTACCTAAATTTTTACTTCTATAGTAGGCATAACCAGCACCCAAACCAATTCTCCCGTCTCGCAGGTGGAGCACAAAGGTGTTGGTGCCAAGAAATGGCAGTAAATTTATCTTCTGCTGTACTTGCATCTTTCTTCTCACAGCACTTCTCAAAAACACCTGCTCATTGATGCAGGTCCTCCAGCAAGAAAAAGAAGAAACATAAGCTTTTCAAAGAAAAGTGTGAATTTCTGTATAAAGTCTTCTGTAGGATACAGTGGGTTTGATGGCAAGAGAAGATAGTACCCTCCTTGTCTGCAAAAGGCAACTTAATGTTAGATATTGAATTTCAAAGGTTACCCTTCTTTGCCATGAGCTTATCTGTGATTCTTATCACCGGTATCTGTTCCCTAAAGTACTTGAGGAGAGTTTACTTTCATGCAACTGAATCATAGATGCAAAAGAAAACAGCCATCAGGTTTTGGTGTCAAAATTAAGACATTCTTGGCCAATTTTTTCAATATATTAAGTATTGCGTAAGTCTTCATATGTTAGAAGCACAAGGATCAGATATTCCAATGACGCATATGAGGACTCAACTTTTCTGCAAATCAGAGCTTATGCTCTTCAGTCTGACACAAAGAAAATGAGTCATGCATGGGCAGTAACCCTGTGTAAAGACTAGGGATAAATGAAATCTCCACCATCTAATCCCTTTGTAGCAGATGATAATAAAAGAATCCAGTTCTGTATTGCATCTAACACCTTAAAAATGTAAATGCACTTGGAATTTTGGCAGCCCTTGACAGTCTGCTGCAGAGACTGGGCCTTTAGTCAATCACTATCAAGCCTGATACATTTCCAGAGCAGCTCCACTCAATGTACTGAACTGATAGTGAACTTCTGGAAACAGGACTACAGACTGTGGTAAATTACGTGAATGGAGTAACTGAGAGGAATAGAAAACTGCTATATTCTCTGTGAATGAGCCTTTAGACATGAATGAGAAGCACACTTTGCGTTCAGCAAATATATTGGAAATTTAATGACAGTGTAGTAACAGAATTTACTTAAGTGCTAGACCTGCATGGAGAGCATTCACATCACTCAGCCTTGGGCAGCTGGCCCAGTCAGCAACTCCTTTGTAGGCAGTTAAGGAAATTAGGCCCAGAGGTTGATTCAAAAGTAGGAAAGGGCCTTAAGAGATCATCTAGCTTGTTCCTTGTCCTAAAACAAGATCAGACATTACTTATGCAGTTGTACCACCAGAACTTTCACTGAAGGTGCTAATTTTATGAAAGCTTTACAACCTTCCAAGGCAATGTAACAGTCATGATTCCTGGTGTTTAAACACTTTCCTAATCCTTACCTGTATTGTCATAACTCTAATTCAAGTCTCTTTTTATCATCATTTTGGTCCTATCTACAGTGGTCATAGGTGAAAGACTCTTCTAGAGTGTGATTCAGAACAAGAGTGAGAACAGAGAGTTGAGAGATATCTGCTTTACAATATGGCCAGCTCAGGTCAATGCCTAGTCGTAGAGGCAGACCTCATCAGTCCTTCCAACTGGAACCACTCTGTTCTACTCTAATTATTTTTGAACAGCTGTATTTCTCTTTAGGATAGAGCTGGTTCCTTGTCATGGCAAGAATGAGAAAAAAACTCCTATGTTTTCAGCTCTGAAATATATAAAACCTGTGGCCAACTGAAAATTAAAGAGTGGAGGGAAGTGGAAAAGGAAAGAAAAGCCAGTGGCACACAATGTTTTAATTAATAATAGAATGCTGGAACTGGGAAATCATGAGAAAAGTCAATATCCTTTACCTCATTAAAAAATGGTATTAAAACCTTTTAATATTTTTAAACTAACTGTTTCAACTGCTTTAAAATTCTATTCCCCACAGGGCCGGAGATGTGAAAACTCATGGAGTCTCTTTCAATAGTGGGTTATATGATGTAACGAAGAGTGCGACTGTCTTTTTTTCATTTTTGACTTATGTTCTTAGTTGGTTTTTCTTTATTGGAAATCATGGGTAATGAGATACATATAGCCTTGGGAAGAATTTACTCACTCCCTTCAGCAAGAGTGCTTTCTTATTTGACTGAAATACACTACCTGTGGCCAAAACTATCTCCATACATACTGCAAAACTTGAAAATATTTAATGAATAGAGGCATGCTGGGATCACTACCTCAGGGACTTTGAGGAAATCTCGGTGGTCTTCTCACTTTTGCAGAGGAGATTCAGGGATAAATCCTTGGAAAGGCTGCACCCTATTTATCACAAAACCCAGGAAAGAAACACAAGGCAGTACCATCTAATTGTGGTAGCAGTTTAAAATCCAAGTGTCTGTAGACTTTCCATGCCAAATCAATAAAATGTTATTATACCTTTAATCTCAATGTAAAAAAAAAAATCATTATAAGGACTTTAGATTCCCAAAGCATGTGCAGTAACCATAATCTTCCCAATATGCATATCTCACACCCAGCAACAATACCACCCACACTGAAAAAGCTAATGATGTATTTATTTTGATGATGTTTTTTAAGGCCAACTTTTGTTTCATTTAACTTTTCTTGTGGAAAAAAATGAGATTATTATCACTAGAGGCAGCTTCTGATAAGTTTAAGGCTCGCCCTGATCTCATTCTTTTACACAGTGGCTGTCCTGTATGATGTCCAGACTCTTAAGTGTTGTTTAGACTGTTAAGCAGTCCAAATACTGCTAAAATTCATGAAGGCTGTCCCCTTCTGTTATGGAGAGAGACAAAGACCTTTATATCTGTATTCCAAAAGTCCCATTTTCTAGTCATAAAGTTAATTTTTCAGAGGTCACCTTTTCCTTTGGTTACCATTGGGAAACAAAAAGCATCATTTCACTGGGCAAAGGCAAAAAATATGCACTCAAGTAACAGTTGATGGATATACTGCTAAAAATAAGTATTTTATTTGTTTTCATTTGGGGACAATTTTGTGGTGTAGAAATATTTTTTCAAGTTTTCTCTTCTCACCAGGGAACTGATTTATTGACGATCAATTAGTGCTTCCAGATAAATCTCATGTTTACAGCAATAATTCTGCCTCACTTATTTTTTAACTGTTTGATTTTATGTTCTCATAGACTTGTGAAAATTAGTTATTGAGAAAGCCATTTCTTCATCTTTTCCATCTTGCAGGTCAGTGCCAGCATCTTCCTTATTTTATGGCTTAGGGAGCTTTGTTCAGGCTCTTTTTATATATCCCAAAGGATGGGTATTCTACCACTTTTCTTGGAAAACTTTCTACAGCTTAATAGACTTCATTATTAGCAGAAAAATCCCATAAATCAGCCTAATTTTCCTATGCTGCATTTAAAACTGTTATTCTTCTGAGTTACAGTGTCCTGGCTTGCTCTGCACAATCCCACATCCTTCCTTTCTTTTTTAACATCTTTTAAAATTCCTGCCTTAATTTTCTGCTCTACTAATTATTGTTACCTATTCCTTGGGAGCAAGCTCTTTTCTTGGCAGGAGACACAGAGATAATGCACAGTATATCCTGTTTACAGATATTTGACAACTTCTACCAGTAGTTTTTAATTGTTTTGAAAGCTATGTGACATCACCCAATATTACATTGTGGTAATTGGGTTTAGACAGATCCTGGTTTGCAGAATCCTTACCTAGTAAAATGTTCTTTATTTGCATTTACTTATGCTAAGGTGCCTGTGTTTATTCAACTGGACTATAAAAACTCTGATTAAAGCTGAGAGTCAACACTTTTCCCTGCTCTTCCTCTCAGGACCTTTCTCTGTCAAAGCAGAAAACTGAACAATATGAAGTAAGCAAAGCAAAACTTTATTTTGTAGAATGATAGAATGGTTTGGTTTGAAAGGGACCTTGAAGATCATCTACGTTCAACCCCCTCACCTTGGGCAGGGACACCTTCCACTACACCAGGTTGCTCAAAGCTCCATCCAACTTTTTCTAGAGATGGGGAGCTCCCAACTTCTCTGGGCAACCTGTTCCAGTGCCTCAACATCCTGAAAGTAAAGGATTTCATCCTAATATCTAATCTAAGTGCACCCTCTTTCTGTTTAAAGCCATTACCCCTTGTCCTATCACTACATGCCCTTATAAAAAGTCCCTCTCCAGCACTCCTGCAGGCCCTCTTTAGGTACTGTTCTGTACTTCAATACTGAAGAAACTTTCAGGTGCTTTATGTTTCTCTTCATGATGTGTGTTTGCAAGGTTTGAACATCTGTTGTCTAGAAACATTGGCAACACTGCCACTGAGCAGCCAGAAAGGTGATTATGGAACATTAGGCATGACTATAAAACCACTATTTTTCCTCTCATTGGCAAAACTAACATGTGAGAAGAATGGTAGATTAAACTAGTCTCTCCCCCTGGAACTGGATTTTGCAAGACATATGTAAGATCAGAGAAAAACCAACTTGTATGCAATCCCTACCCTTTTGTGTACCTTCCAAGGCCAGTGCAATCTAACTCCTGATACCTTAGCTTTGTCCAGTTTCAGTAAGAAAGGTAATTTTGTCAAAACAAAGGTAGTTAAATTATTGCATGAAAATTATCAATGTGAAAGAGTAAACATCATAGTTGTCTGACAGCTCGTAAGAGACAGGTTAGAGCAAGCAGCTGGAAAGTTTCTACATGGCTCAGTTGCTGGAGGAAGAGGAAACATCTCTGCTGGTGACATATATGAGTAGTGGGCGTAGGAAACAGGGTCTTCAGCAGAAGCTTAACAACCAAATACACTCACAAGCTAATGAGAACAAATATATTTGTTCTCTAGTGCACTGACAAATACAATTTTAATGGGGGGGGGGGAGGAAGTGGAATATGAAATCACAAGGTTAATGGGGTATAGTTTCTAAGAGAATCAGATTTTTATATGGCCTTCCTATTCCATGAATCTTAAAATGTTAAGCCATATTCTCTGAGAAAACACTACATTTTGTTCAGCTTTTCCTCATGTCAAAAGTACTTTTTTCTGTCTTCTTGAATATGAAAAATCCTCCAAGATAAACGATGATAGCATCTTTTTTTGTCTTGCAAATGCTGTTTGAGTGAGATAAATCTGCTGCCTATAAACATAATTTTGGGGCAAATCTTGTGATTAGACTCCATAGAACATTATTCCAGATTCATATAACTGGGATTCCAGCCAACACTTATCATGGTGTTTCTCCTATAAATCTCAAAATCCTCAAGCGAGGATGATGACTGTATAGGTACAGCATTTGTATGGAAAAACTGAGCAAGAAAGTACTATAATAATCTGGAAACAATTTCTCAATGTGCTGTTCCTTCCAATAACACAGCTTGTCTACAGTGTGCTGTGGCAGAGATTGAAGATGATGATTCTCTTAAAAGTTTGGCATTCTGTATAGTTTTAAAGCAAGTAGTTCTCTGGGATTATAAAACAGTAGTATTAAACTGGAGGTAATAAAGGACATAAAGTTTCACTTGGACAACCAAGTTCCTGGTTACATGCTTTTTTGCTGGGATAGGAAACATCCATAATTTATGAATTTATGAAAGTGTAGCTGTAGAGTCTGCATTGCATTTCTGCTGAGGATATTTAATACTCAGGAAGTTTAAGTGTTTAGATTCAGATCTAACATGATACGCAGGTGTCTGCACTGCTACTTATACCTTTAACCTACATTTTGGCATATTTTATGTTCTTCAGCTACTTAACTGCCACTTAATCCAGAGAGGATGTCAATTTCTGCTGGTGTGTATATGTGCAGATGAGCCACAGTTGGTGAGCTGCTTGAAACCCCTGCCATACTCCAGGTGGAACAGGAACTTGATTCCAAGCTGCCTGGTCCCAGCTGAGAGCCCTAACTGTTTGGGCAGTGGCCACCGAGGAGCAGATCTTTTTCGTTCTCTCCTGAAAAATTTGTTCCATTTGTAGAAACACGTTTTCTGGGCAGAGGAATTGAATTCTGGTTCCACACTACTCATACACAAAGGCAGTTTTCCTCAGTTTTTACACATTATCTTTCTCCATGTCCAGCTACAGAAAGGATAAAAATACCTAGAGCAAGAATTTCATCTCTGTCTTCTCCATCCTTCTCCTGACAAATTGTTTAGCAAGATCAATTTCCAGTGTGCCTAACTGTGCCACAACAATTATTAAAAAGCCTGGACATCCAACCTGGGATTGAAACTTCTACAACAAGCAGTGCATTTAAGGGGTAGGTGGTATTTCACTAAGTACTGCCTCACGTAGGTACTTTAAAGACTTGTCATAAACTCTAAACTCCTAAACCCATTAAATCAAAAGACAACCCTTTCAATATCTTTGAAAGCTCCAGTATCTGTGAAAGAGAGATAAGCAGCAAACCACTTAAATATTTAGTTTCAAAAACCAGTCTCTCAAAATAGATCCAAGAAAGGTCAGTGGAGTGACGTATCATGGCTCACCATGCAGATCACAAGACTGCCTGGCATTTACCATCAGACACACAGGGGAAAATTCATTTAGTAAAAGAACTGGTAATGATGGCACCATTCACTATTTTCTGCTTTTAGCAGAGCCCTTCTGTCAAATCCCTTATTGTCAATGGCAAACTGCGATCCTACTGAATTTACTGGCTGAACTCTTACAGCTTCAAAACAGCAGACAAGAACTTTGCCGGCTCAAGGTCAACAGCGCTGAATAAGCAAGAATGCTGCCATGGACAAACTTTAGTCTCTCTCTAAATCCAGGTCAAAAAAGCAATAGGCATAGGTTTTAAACACCTTTTTTTGTTTGTTTCTCACGGCCATAAGCATCTTGCAGAGCACCTAAACTGCCTGAAAACGATTGCTCCTTTGAGACTAAGAGGCAGACTTGCCCAGCATCCTAAAGGGATGTCTTTAGTAGTATTTGAGCAAGCTTTTGCACATGGCCAGAAATGAGGACAATAGATGCATCACTGGTTGCTTTTTCCTTCCTCATCTTTTGTGGAAAAATTAATTAGATTTTGTGTCTGAACCTATTTCCATGGACTTTATCTTGATTTATCTATCCAAGTGAAAAGCAAAAAAGGAATCAAATATCAGGGTTCTGCCAGAGTCATGTGCGAACATGCCAAGTCCTCCTCATTTCTGTAAGGGGCAGTGGAGACCTATTATTTTCTTGAGATCTATGGCATGTAAAGGAATGATTAGCCAAAATTCTCAAGCAAATTAATTATTTTCTTTCCAAAATTGAGAACTCAGTATCTTCATAAATGGGTGCTTATAGTATTGCACTATGAATGTTAATATGGACATGTGAAGAGATGTCAATAATGCTATTATACAAAGTTCACTACATCTTTTTCATCCCTCTATTATTGCCATTTCATCTAATTTTACCCTGTTGAATTTTTCAGAATTTGTAAGTCATTTATGCTCAGTTCCCCCTTTAATATTAATTTAATATTAAAATAAAGGCTTTGTTACAAAAACGTTCTCTTTAGATGTGGGTATTACTCAATTCTATTTACTATCCTAGAAGTAGGTTTTAACCACTTGCATATAGTTCTACAAGCTCAAAAGGTTCACATAGAGTAATAACACATAAGTTCAACTTTCAGCAGAGTATGCCCTATTTTTAAACATTAAAAGTTAGCAGACAAAAAACATTTTGGGTGAGAAAAGAAAAAATGAGTGTTTACTTTCGGACTCAAGCTTTTAGAAATTAAAAGCATAACACACAAATAATTTAGCAGAAAATATTAATTAATATTTGATGGGGACTACCTACTTCTTAATTAGACAAATCATCTCCCCTCTTTTTTCCTTCATTACAAGGTGATCTCTTTCTATAGGAAAGATAACTCAATTTCAGTCCTGCTCCTAGACAAACTTCAAACCAAAGCAGAAGGGTGGAGACTTGCTTTCACAGACTGCAAAGAAACAGAACTTCCTAGTATTTTTGTCTAAGCAATATGTAATTCTTTCCTTGGTCTCACCATGACTACAACCTTTATAAACATACCATAAAATTTACTAAAGTCATTCAGGGCCTTGGTTTCTTAATTTACTGGATTCCCATCAATCATATTCTGCTTGATGGCAGCTGTGAGACTATTTGCCTCAGGAGTGTTACTCAGAAACTGATGGTAGCAAAATCAATTCCATCATTATAGGATGTATGGTTCTATGTACAGAGACCCTTATGAGCATCTTGTGTGGCCTGACCATCACCTTTTGTGTCACCGTAAAAACCAGTTCAGTAAATGTTTACATTCACTGTTTTTGATACAAAATGTTTGAAGGGTTATCACTAAAAGAAGGTTCTTTTTATCATGAGCCATACTGCTGTGGCATGTGTTTAGCTTATTTGCACAGAGTACGCATATTCACTCCATGCTTCTCCGTAGCTAGAGAACCAGATAGGATAGAAATTCATAAACCTCAGTATTAAAAATGACTCAGCCCCTTGCAAAAGCTGATGACTCCTACCACTGCCCAGATCAGACATTTCAAAGACAGGAATTTCTCTCTAGCTTTCCTTATGCATGGGTGTGCCATTTTCAGTGGAACACCCACTGCTGATTTTTGTTGATTTTTCCCCCCCCTGGAAGTTCATGGAAGTCCCCAGCCAAAAGAATTTCCTACATTTTATTCTTCAAATGAAAAACAATTTGTAAGCTAACCTTTACTTTACAGGGACTTGAATCCTATTTGGACCAGGTTTTTTTTTCAGTTAAGAACAAAAAGCTATCATTTTGCTTGTCTAAAGAAAGCTATAACTCAATGGGTAAAATGTGTGGAGGAAACAGCAGCTTAAATATTTGCTTGCTGATGAAATGATATCATCAGGATGAAATGATTATGTGGTCTCCTTGAATAGGTGCACACTCAGCCACTACGACTCTTGCCATTTCCTCAAATTGACCCAAAGGTCTCACATTGTTATGTCTGTGCTAATCTCCATGATCCTCCCTTGCATGCTGACTTTGCAAGGACAGCTGTATTGCTGCAATCAGTTGAAATGCTTCTTTTGAAAATGTGGTTATTCAATACATGGTTTTTAATGAGGTATTACTATAAGGGTTGTACTGTGTAGTCCCACTAAGGATAAACTTACTCCAGATGAAAAGGATCATCTGATTTAAAATGGTTAAACTTGATTTTTTTTTTCTGTTTTACTTTCAGCTAAGTATAACAGGAGATAAGATACTTAACCTTGTAAAAACAGGGCCAAATCCTGCAGACTGCACAGCCTGACTGAAAGTTACATTTAGCTGAAAAATAAGCATCTGTGAACTGCACCCACAATTTTCAGAAAGGTAGGTTGAAAATTCTAACTGAAATGTTTGGAGATCCCTCACCCCGTCAGGCTCCTACAAATCATGTTGTTGATTCATACCAGATCTATCAAACCCACTAAAGCCTGTAATATGTAAAGAACATATCAAGGGAAAGGATCTCCTTACAAGATTTCCATACAAAACACCAAAGTAACCCCATCAAAACAATATTATGATTTGCCTGCTTTTGTCATGAAACAGAACTGGTAATTTTAATTAAATGAAATGTAATGTTCAAAATAACCCTCTTATCCAAATTGTTATTCTCATAACAAATCAAAAATACTTTAAAATTTTGTACAAATATGGAAGGTTGCTCCTCATCACCTAGTCCCTTCTCCACACTCATTCCTTCCTTCCCTGAATTTTTATAAAACCTATGACATTAACTCAGAGAAGCTTTCTGTTTTTGTGCTTTTCTGCTCCTAAGAGAAAGACTGGGCACGGTGCTAATATCTTCTTCTCTGTATTTCTTTCCCTCATATTAATAGCACTGCTTCTGGCACTAAACAATAATTCTCATCCTTTGTTACTTTTTCCCATACCATCAATTCCTGAAACACATTTTGAAACTTTTACTATTGCCTTCATTGTTCCTCCACTACAAAATAACTGAATACTTCTGCAAAGTATAAAAAAATTATACATCATAATTATGCAGTGTGCAAGTGACTCAATTGTTTTCTTACACCTGTTTGGCAGAAAGAGTTTTATTGTATTTGAAAGGTAATGGCTAGTGTGTAACCTAAAGCTTTCCCTTCTCACTGAAAAACAAAAAAAACAACAACCCAAACCAAACCAAAAATGCTCATTGCAATGGAAAGATACATTCTTTCTCGACCTTCTTTCTTCAGGAAAACTGCATTTGATTCAATTATGGAAGGTTTTCAGAGGTGGGTAGGCTAAAAGAATTGTTCCATCTGCATTTATATGGCAACAATTCCTGTTTCAGATATTTAAATAATTCTAAAAGAACAAAAATAATTATCTGAATTTTAAAAAAATCTATAGTGATAGCTATTTGCTATGATGTTATAATCCATTGCTTCTGTATGCCCACTGAGAAGTAATGCCTATATAACTTCTTTAGAAAAGAACACTACAGTATTTTCTGCTTTATTCCAGCAATATTTTGGACACAGCTACTCTTGCTGTATCTACTGTGTCTAGTTACAGTAGCCATGAAAACCTCCAAATGGGTGTAAGGTTTTGCAACTTCAGCATATTACAAGTTTAGTAGTCTCTGGGAGTGATAAACTGTCCACCTAATCTTTACAATAACACCCCACCGAAGTCAGGACAGACATACAAGCTTAAGTATAATCTACCTGAGATTAAATGGAAATCAAGTGAGAAAAATTCAGGTTGACAAAAAAACCTTCATTTTGGTTTGGAACAATCTAATCCAATAAAATTTATGTGTGGAAGTGTAAGGCTACATGGTCTTTATAAAGAGAGATTTAAACTTACCAACTTACTTTAAATTAGAACAGGCAAACAACATTTTAACAAGGACAGAATTCATGGCAGATTTTAAACTGGCTTCATGTTACAAGCCATGGTGTGAATGTGAGATCAATCAAAATAGTAAAAATGTAAATTGGATCACATTTACAGTAAGACGAAAGAAATTCATAACACAGCTTGCTCCATTGTAATTAATGTTTTGCTGTGTCTAGCCTATCCTTCCACCACTTTTTTTTCTATACAAAATGCATATTTTACTTAAACAAATATAGTCTAGACCCATCTTTAAAATGCCATGTTTGGGAAATTTCCACTTAACATACCCAAAAGCTGTCTCAGGCACTTTGCTGTTTTAGTAGCTAAGACTTGAAAGGACTGGCCTTCTAACACAGTCTCTCAATATATGTAGGACAAGCTCTTCACATGTCTTCTCACAGCAGACAATGTTCCTAGCATTTATAGTTTCTAGAAAGTGAATAAAAGATGACTAAACTGTTTTAACATGAACATTCAGATAATCAGGTGGTAATACGAATCATTGAACAGCAAGATCCTTCAAATGAACCCGAAAACACAATGCCAGATCATCTAACCAACTTAAAATTTAACATATTATTGAAACCTGGCATGTTCAGTATGACAATCTGGTAAAAATGGGTCTGATGAGAAATTAAAACATAATGCTTTAGTCGGTTCGTCTTTACAGAATCATAAGATTTCTCCAGATATTCTGGATATACAACAAAACAGGACAGGGACAGCATGGAACTATATTTAATACAGACGACTAAAAATTAAATCCACGTGTATGTATCTGAATACAAGACACTTTCCACCTCTTATTGAAACCAACTAGTTTTATCCCTTCTTTTGGCTTCAAAAGAGCAACTGTTCTTCCCCATAGGTAGCAAAATTAAGTCATATTCCATAGAGGAAGGATGAGAAATCCTCTCTTCTAGACTGTATCTTGCTTTAATTATAATTTAATTCAAAAGCATATCCAAGTAACATATCTTGGCAAAATGAAGATGTTTTACTCATTATAAATGACTGTAAAATCTTCTGGCACTCACAAAATTCACTTGTATCAGGAGATGAAAAGTTGGAATTATGAGAGCTGGAGTAAAGTCAGTCATCCTTTCCACCAAGTTTACAATGATTCTGACTTGGACACATTCCAGATTTCCTTAATAATATCATTTAGAGAAACACAGTAAACCAGGTCCAGACTTTTGTAGGGCATGCAGACAAAATCTCTGCTGCTTCACCTGGAAAGGTGAGGAAGGAAAGGGGAACTATGAAGACTGTCCATCCTAAGATTTCTGTAATAGGTGAGAGAAGTTTTGAAACTGTCCTACCATATTCTGGATGTCAATAGAATCACAGAATCACAGACTATTCTGAGTTGGAAGGGACCCACAAGGATCATCGAGTCCAACTCTTGAGTCAATGATCCACATAGGGGATTGAACCCATGACCTTGGCATTGTTACAACCAAGTTTTAACCAATAGTCTCAAAACATCCTTCAGCAGATAGAAGTCACTACAGCAGCTCATACCTCACCCTGTGCTAGAACCTTTGATGTGGAAAAGGAGATTGCACAGAACTGGTTGTCCTCCATGATCAGAATTTAACTTTTTTATGTTCATGGACTGACATAAAAGGATCTGAGTGAACTAAAGAAACAGATCAAATACCTTTCACCTTGTTGTGTATAGCAGAAAGCCTTTGGGGCTCCATGTTCTGCACTTGAACTCAATATTCTGCATTTGCAGTCGTGCTCTTCTTTCAGTTCAGAAGATGTTTACAAATCTCAACTAGGATCTGAGGCTGTATCTTACCAGGGCTGAAATTCAGTGGGCTGACTCTTCTTGTGCATACAAATAGAAGAGTACCCACATATATACGTGTTAGCATGAAAATGTCACTTTCTCTCCCCCTACAGATTACAATATTTACGAATTTTACAATTCTGTTCTGGAAGAACTTTTCAGCACTGTTTTGTGGTAGAAACAGTTCTTTAAGTACTCTGCTCTTAAAATGTTATTGAGTTAAGGAATATCTTTCTAGCACACACTGGGACTAAACTGGTTGGAAAGGTTATGCACTAAACCCTTATCAAAACACAGATTCATACTACAGCACAACCAGGTATATAAAATCCTAGAAAACTCTAAAAAGTTTTTTTTCTACTTGACATTAAATAGCTGATTTTACAAGGCTTATGATACACTCTTATAAAATACAGTGAACATTTTAAATGCTTTTTGATTTACATAAGAGAACTGTGTGATCAGAAACAAAATAATTGATATAAAAATGCATTTTGATAGAATTCAGCAAAATTAGTGTATGTTTGTAGACTATGTAATTTCCAATTTATCAGAAAGCGAGAGTAAAAAGCATTAGTTGCTCTCCTTCCCTCAGCTTCTTTCAGGAAAGCAAACTCCAACAAACCCGAAATGGTTGGAAAAGTTGCAGAAGAGGAGTTGAATTTTATGTCTCTAAATCTGGGACAGGGCAACTGGCAGGGCTCCGTGCCAAGAAGGCACTGGCTGCCATCACGGCTGTGCCCAATGTGGGCTTAGAACAGGAAAGTGTTTCAATTTATTTTTAGTTGTTTTCTTACTCCTTCTTCTTTTGAAGAAATTTTTATAAAAACTTTTATCTTGTCATCATGTGTAAATTATGTGGTATATTTTCAGTATTAGAGGGTTATGTCCACCCCACTGTGGGTTATATATCAAGATTCCTGCAGCTGTTCTGAAAATTGTTTTACTCTGAAGATACTCCAAAGTTCTGGTTGACTTGACTTTGGACCAGGGATTTTGCCATTATATGCTTTATGAGAGGGAGACTGGTAAACGTCTGGACTTTGGAACTGACTTTGTGATATTTGGACTGCTCATACACATCATGTGGTGAATTAGCATGTGGTGTTCTTATGCAAACAATAAAAACAAAACAAAGAAAGAATTAAAAGTGCATTCAAGAAAATGAGTTTCAGCGTATGATTAAAACAATCCCATAATAGCAACAACTTTGTGGTAAAGGTACATTCTTGCCAAAAATATCTGCTAGTGTGGAAATCTAGCATTCAAAACCCTCAATTTATAGCAGCAGCACAGATGTGTTACTTAGTTAACATGGAATAGCATAGAGAAATTAAGTGGTGCCTGGAAACTGCTTTAGAGCAAGATGCAGTAGTCAAAACTATTGGGGCATTTTCAGCAATATAGATCCCTTTGATTTTACACCAGTCCAAATGGGGGGAATCTGGCCCAGAATGTATTTATAGAAGGAGGGGAAAAAGAAAAAAAAAAAACAAAACCACAAAAAAGGTTAATAATTCTAAAAAGTAAAAATTAGGGAAATGATAAGAAGTTTACCTAAAACGTTCTTTATCTCATCCAGTTGACAATGTCCCTTCAGCGGTTGCAATGCCCAGTTGGCTGAGACCCCAGGAAAATCTAATGGATAAAGGCAGTGACAAGAATGGCTCTTATTACTGGAAAGAAGATGCACAATTCTGCAATTTTTGTAATACTGGCCTCTTAAATGTTAATAACTTCTGTGTTTTGCCTCAGTTGAACTAAGACTTGGATCCTACTGCAGAACAGATAACAGATAAACATAGAAAGTAGATTGCCTCTCTAAATCATAATTGAGGACATAAGTAATGTAAAGAAGTTATTGTCTGCAAATTTTTAGTAGTTGGCTTCTGTTCAGATCAAAGGGCTTCAGTTCTTAGAACTGCTTATATTGGAGATTACATCTGTTCTTCCTGGACTTTTCCTAAGGGGAAGGGTTTTTCCCAATGCACTTGGTCAAATCTCTCATCTACTACTTACGTCCTGTACAAATATGGTATTTCACTTCAACCAAAAAAAGTATTTAGACTTCAGTAAGGCTTTATTATTATTACACTTACATATTTCTGCAGCTAGAACCAACCAAATACTGTGAAATACATATATTTTAGCTTAGCTTTTCCCAAGTCAATGAAGCAAAGTTTATCATCAGGAATATGTATTCAAGCAATTTAAGCACACTTCAGAAAGTGTTTATTGAAAGACATGTTTACTTTTGTCTTCTGCAAGCTTTCAGCTAAGAATTATTACATATGTTCAATCAGGATGGAGAAACATAACACACAAACAGTAACTGGCTGATTACAGACTGCTGCCTTTCAAATGGCAATCAGTGAAATCAGACGGCTGCTCTGTGAGCGAAAAATGAAGACCTACAGAGCGGGTAAGGTTGTAAGGGACAGCTGGAGGTCCAATCTCCCTGCTCAAGCAGAATCCCCTACAATATTCAACAGAACACTCAACAAACAATTCTGAGTGGTGAGTATACTTGAAGAAACTGAATTGTACATCAACTGTTCATGATAAAGAAAAAAGATTTTGTGAATTATCTGCTCAAAAATGTTTTAGAATACTGCAAGCTGAATAAAACTTTTAAATAAGATACATTTGCTAGTGAAAAGAAATATAATCAAAATAGATGATCAACTACAAGAATTTCAGAGATACTACAAAGTTTGATCCATCAGTGCATGAGACAATCTTATAGGGTAACAAAATCTAATTTCTTATCACATAAACCAAAAAAGATATGTGAAACTGAAAAATATGGAAAAGGATGAAAATTATATTTTTTGTTGCTTAGAATGCTCCTCTACTCAAGGACTATATAGCAATGTAGATGAGCCAACAATTCTAGTGCATTTGAAGAACAGCGTGCTGTAACCTAATAAAGATAATTTAAACAAGTTTTGGCAAGCCTCCATAGGTTCAGTGTTGGGTGCTTTTTTTCTCTTTATACCCACGTGGGGAGAGCCCTTCCCAAATCTTCGTTCGTGAAGTTTGGCCATACATACATACTAAGGAATACCTTCAAAGAAGGATTCATGCATAACATTACAACAGGGTTTCCAAACCAGATCATAGGGAAATCATAGTATTTACAAGACTTAAGCATGCCTAATCAAACTTTGGGTTGACTCATTTATTTCTGGAAAACTGTATTTACAGGTTTTTGTCAACTTTTCAAATTTATCACCAATCATTGTTTTAGAAAAAAAAAGATTATCCACAGAAAAACACACATTAAGATAGTACAAATGCTGTAAGTTACAGCAAATCCAGCAGCAGCAGTTATAGGGTTGTATGTGGTGAATGGGCAGAACCGCATCTTATTTACCTAATGCTAGTTTGAATCTTCATAATTGGTTTCTGTACTGCCTCCACATAAGCTTAAGCAAGACTGCAGAAATAACATGTTAACCTAGTGGTAAAGGTACCGCTCCAAATCAGTTTAGGAAGTTTGTAAAAAAAGAAATTGCTTTCCCTCTTACCTCCTGCAATGTTAACAAGGTAGGGAGAACCTCATTTCTTACTGTAAGAAAAACACTATGAACAACCTCCCCTCATATTTAATTTTCCACAAGAAACAGAATTTTATTGTCTTTTATCAATCCTGTCCTAGCCTGGAGATTTAGGGCATGGGTATATACAAATAGAAAACATTGGAAACAGAAAACAAATTTGACACTGCAATTCAGAAACATTCCCAGCTGGCTGCTCCACTTATGTGCTGAACAACTTTCAGAGAACATGTTTTGATGTGTTTCTTTATATTCTCAAGAATGTCCTTCTCCAACAGCTTACATGTCTCTGGTGTAGATTAGTTATGGACTTTTCATGCTGATGAGGTAATCCTCTTAATGTACTATACACCATAGGATATCCTTCTCTTCTGTTTCATGTTCTGACATTACTAAAGGTCAGAAAAGTGTTTCATGTGGTGCTAGACTCCACTGAAAAGGGAAATTACGAGAACAGAGGAAAATGTATTTTTCTTTGGGTTTCCAGGATAATACAAGAAGCCTAGGTAAAAAAAGGGTTGTCAGTGCATTTTGTATTAAAAGTACAGTCATCACTTCTTTGTTCAAAATTTTATATTAACTTCTAAAGTTTTATTTTCAACATAGTGATTGGTAACATAGTGGTACTGATATAGGAAGATGAGATCCATACATCTGCTAAGTTTACTCATAGAAAATGTAGACTTCACATCAAACAGTAACAACATAAAAATAATTTATGTTGAACACAAAAAATTACTGCTCTAAACACATGACTTTTATTAAAAGTATACTTCCTCTGCAAGACAAGCATGTAAAAATTAAATTAACTCAGAAATAAAGATATTTTGTTACACAAATTATGTCTCAAACATGGTCCACATTTCTTTTCAAGAGGGATGCAGACAAGAGTTAAATTTACTCAGCTTTAAAAATATTACACACAAGCTTTTTAACAGACATCATTTTACATGGAATCTGAAAGAGAAAATGTAAAAATGTTTCAAAAGCTTTTCTTTACTATTAGGAGTATTTTGCTTGTTTGTGCCATAACTTCATGTTACTTTTTTAATAAAGATAGTACTATTTATAAAGTCTCAGTTTAAGTACAGCTTTAAACATTCAGCTTCTAATTTTTGAAAGTTTTCTCAAAAGAGTATGTACTCGTCAAAGGAAAAATATAAAGAAAATTAAGCAAAATGTTTTTCAATCAATAATTAACACATTAAAGAATAAATTAAATTGTTTACATTGGATCTGATGCTTTCTTTTTTTACTAATAAGGAGGAGAAAAAATAAGCTTTTTTTTTGTTTTTTAAGAGCGGGGAATATTAACACAATTGTTAAGCAAAAGCAACAGCATTGCTAACAAAGGTTCTTCTTGCAAATTGTCTCCCCAAAGGTTCATTTAAGTTCAGTAAGCAACATGGAGTAGTTGCTTCATCTATGCTTTCCTCAGTTTAAAGTCTGACACTTGTTGGTATTATTGCTTATGTTCTGGTATAAATGCTCTGCAGCACCACAACCATCCTCTCCTCTCCCTCTCTTTAGCATTGAACTTCGGGGTTGGAAAAGGAGGAACAGAAAATACTGGGAAGAAACTCTGCTTAGTCTTCAAAATTAAGAATATTAGGAATGTTATGGAAACTGGAGGACTCCTCTGGGAGGTGAGTCATAATTAAATTTTCATGCTTGAATAAAGAAATATGATATCAAATATTTAGAAGAAAAAAAACACTTTTTAAAATATCTAGCAGCCCATCTAGTTAGCAAAAAACCCCAAAGACAACAAACAAAAAGCCCCAAAACAAAATAAAAACAGAACTAAATGAACAAAAATGTAAAACAATCTACCAGAAAACCTCTCCATTCTCAACGAGAGTAGCCTGATACTTTACATTGATGGGTTCTTCAGTGAATAAAATATAGCTCCAGTTTGTCTAAGTTCCATCTGGATTTTATATATTAGAATATATCTAGAATTTCTGAATGGAAAAAAGTAATTTTTATAAAGAGAATTAAAAGTTATAGGCCTAAAGCCCACTATGTACAGAGGAAGTCTTCCCACATCAGAACAAATGTTTTAAACTACAGGTGGTAGACAAAAAACACCTTAGTAATTTCTAAGATATCAATTTAGAGATACATCACTTACGCTTCACCCGGAAATTCACAAAAAAAAAAAAAGAAAAAGAGCCATTATAAGTGTTTTTCTTAGACAAAAGCAGTATCTAGCTTATCCCATCCTTTCGTCTCTTGAGTGAAAGTGGACAAGCAAGAAGAAAAAAACATGTTAGAAGAAATATCCAAGGTACAATTCAGTTCAATACATGGACGTTTGTTTTGGAGCAGTTCAGTGTAACTAAGTATCCATTCTACCCAAGTAAAGGTGTTTTCTTTTTTATTTCCAGGAAAACCTTGCAAAAGATGCTAGGTTCATGAAAATAATATGCCAAAGTAAAACTGCTGTGCTTGCACTCATCCTGTGTTTTTAATATTGCATATTCCTCCAACTCGGCTATAGCTGCACTGCCAGCTAGCTATTTAGCAAATAAGAAAAGTTCAACAGGAGGTATAGTAGCATGAATAATAACATTAACAACAACATTTCTTTGTGTTCACAGGTACAAAATTATAGTACTATTAACACCTTCTCAAGCCAGTAAGCTATTCCCTATTTTGTTGGGACTTGAATTCAAAATTTGCAGTCAACAAAAAGTGTCATTAAACCCTAGGCCTTACTTTCACAGTCCTCCAGTGTTTGCCTTCATGCAACACAGAGGCAGAAATACCAAAGTTAACATGTGAGTCATTGTGGGTTACCATGCCCTGCAAAGATTGCCCAGAGAAGTTGTGGAGTCTCCCTCACTGGAGATACTCATGAACCATCTGGATGCAATCCTGTGCAAAGTGTTCTGGGGTGACCCTGCTTGAGCAGGGAGGCTGCGCCGGGTAGCACGGCCAACTTGAGCCATTCTGAGATTCTGTGAATACTAATGTGTCTTCAAAAAATTGACAGTTAACCCATCCTTTTGGCAGTACTGGATTCTTAAATGTTGCTGCTGCCTTAAAATAAACCTTCACTATTGCTCTCCAGTCTTATCCAGAAAAGGAAACAATAAGGAAAGTAAAAGACAAAGGAAGATGAAGTTATTTTGTCCACTTCTGATGTGAATTTTCAAGTTCAATATATAAATTGGTGGGAAAACTTCTAAAACAGGTAACAGGAAAAATAAAATAAAAATTGTTACCATGTGGAATTCTGATGGCATTTTATCCCCTATCTTTATCGGAAAAAGTTTTAGGAGAGTATTGACTTTAAACTGTAAGAAAACTACTGACTGCCCACCATCCCCGAAACCAAACCCTTTGAATCTGGAAAATGGGGGAATCCACAATTAAGCTCCAACAAGAAACAAATTGTAAAACTACAGAAATGTCGTAAAGGTTGGCTGGATAATAATTTCCTATGTGATGCCCTTATCTTTACTGTTCCCTGTCTTTTTTTTTTTTTTTTTTTTTTTTTAGTTGGGGTCTTTTTTTAACTCATTTTTAATTTTAACCAACCTTCAGGAATCAGTAATATTTAAACAGTTGATCAATTTTGAGAGCAGCATCGTACACACAATTTTCTCTGGAGTGAAAACCAACTGAAAAATTAAGAATTTAAACATTTAAATGTAACCCACTATGGTAACTCTAGCTTTTACCCTGTGAATGACAGTTTCAACAGCTAGGACTAGAGACTTGCTTGTACTAAGGAGATTTCAGATATGCATCAGAATTTTAAAAGTGGCTTACATGTTACTTAAATGTCTTCCTTTATCTGGTTTATTTATAAAATTTGCAGCAATCTCATTAAAACTGATTTGTTATATAATATAATCTGTGTGTGTACTTACCTACTGAAGTTAAAATCATGAAAACAATTTACGTTAGGGTGTCAGTTCTAAAGGTCAGAACAAATACAATTACACCTATTTAAGTCCGATATAATGGACCAGAAACCCCAGCTAATAAAACTCCATTCCTTATTACATTTATTTGGAAGTGTTTGCCCTTTTATTTTTTGATTCAGGATCTTTCTGTGCTTTCTACAGACTTAGAAAACAAAATAGAGTCTGTATCTGTAGAGCCTGACCTAGTGCTAGGTTAAGAGCAAGCCATTCAAGGAGGAAGTGTTCTTGCTTTCATTTAACTGCTGCAATCACGTTACTACATGTCAATATCCAGTAGTAAGGTTGTGTCTACATTTTTTTAAACCAGAAGTTACTTTAGGGCTGTTTAGGCATTTTTCTATGCTCCACCAAATTCTCCCCATGCACTGAAATCATTCCCCCAGGAAAGTGACCTCCTCAATAAGAAACTTGATCTTACAGGTATCAAATGACCTGAAAAGATCTTTCAGCAGTTTGGTCAGGATAACATTTATAATTCAGCCCACAGGAGAATACTTGCACCAAAGCTGATGTGAATTTGATGAATGTGGACTGTGAAGAAATTGAGAAATCTTCAGCATCGTTCACCAAATAGTAAATTAATGAATTCCGACTAAATATGTCTGCAGAATCATGAGCTGTCAGTTGGGAAGACACTTCAACGTCCTAAAAAAAGTTGCAATTCTGCATTTGGCACAACAAAAATGCTGTTGGCATCTTCTCACCCTGAAACTACTCAAACATGTAAGAGATTTGTTATACTATGCTCTTTTGTCATATCCAAATACACTACCACAGCAGATACAAGTACAGTCATTAAAACACACCAAGGAATCTATATGCCAATACACACATATAGTACACTGAACTGAAAAACAACTACACACAGCACTTTGAAACATT
Source organism: Pithys albifrons albifrons (assembly GCF_047495875.1). Lineage (NCBI taxonomy): Eukaryota > Metazoa > Chordata > Aves > Passeriformes > Thamnophilidae > Pithys > Pithys albifrons. The sequence goes on along the minus strand of NC_092459.1, from coordinate 53,313,225 downwards.
CTAAAGAACTTAAATTTGACATGTATTCCAGAGCTCTGGAAAGAGCAATTTCAGTTTACTCTTTTAATCAGCGCTTTTATTTGAAATACATGTCACACCTTCCAAATATATACTCATAAGTCACCTCAAACCCCCTATGCATTTAGGAGTTACAGTGCCCTATCATTTGTAGTTCAAAGCTGATAAAAGATTAATAGAATGCCAAGTCAGCCAATATGAGCTATATGACTCATAGTTAAGGCTGCCATATAAGCAATGTCTTGTACAAAAATTTCCTTCATAAAACCACACATAGAATATACTAGTTTCTAAAAACAAGGCTATGTTGTACAAATAATCATAGAATTATATTTAAGAAAACTGTATGATACTGAAACATTGAGCTTTAAAGAAAAATCTTCAAGATCTTTCAAAGTCTCATGTATCTTTTACCCTTTCAGCATGGATCAAGAGAACATCTTTTTTTGATGAGAATGGGATTTATTTTAACATCAATTGCCCAACATATGTCAGCAGTGTAGGCTTAGTAGTCTTCAAAAAATATCTGGAAGTGTCAAAATCTATAGCATACTTTTTAACACAATACTTTCTCTAATGGAAAGTTACCACAGGGTAAAAAAGAGTTTTTGCTCTATCCCCACCTTATGGCTATCAAAAGAATTTTTCTATTGCAGCATACATATTTCTGAATTTTTTTTCCTTTACTGTATGACAATAATCAGAAAATATTGACTATTTGTATTACAAATCCTGAGATTCTTTTTTAGCAGTCACTCACTTCTCAACATAAAAGTACAATGAAGCTCCAAGGCATGAATATCCTCTCTAGCATCTGTGTTTTTTTAGTCAAGACAGCAGATGTATTTACAATCAAATAGAACAGTGATTATTTGGGTCCTGGTTCATTTATTCCTGTTGACACCATTAGGAGTCTCCACAGATCTACCCTTCACTGACATACCATTCTTAATATTCACACTTTTAGAAACAGTTGTAAACCTAATAATCAGGTGGCTTATACTACTTATAAAATATTAAGCCTACATACTCTACAAATAAAAACAACAGTATGTACGAATGTAGTTTTAAAGCTTTCACAACTATCTCTTCTGCTTGCTTATCTTGCAAGCAAAGTGATGCGAGCACGAGAGCTGGAGTAGTGCATACTGCTCACCAGAAGTCTTACTTGAGCTGGCAAACAGCAGATCTCCTTTCATCTGTCACCTCATAAGTGAGATGAAACAAAAATAGAGCCACACCACTCTCTTCCCTCAGTCACCTGCTGATCAATAAACATTTTCCTTCTTCTGTGCATTGATCACTTACGATACTACCCTGTCCCAAGGACTAACATTAGCTACATAAAAAGCTGAAAATCAAGACAAGAGTCACCACAAGTACCTTTGCCAAATTCTTCTTTATTTTTACTTTGATTGTCATAGTGAAAGGGTGGAGTAGGATGCGAAACAGAACATTGGGAAAGCTGCAAAGGGAAGAGAATGGAAAAACTGGATGTCTTAAAGCAAGTTTAATATTTTAGATCCTGCTTTCTGAGGAAATGAGGAGTCATAACTGTATGGTTAGAGTACTCTCCTTCCCAAAATTTCTTGAATCTTATGTTTAAAACCAGAGGAAATTCAATAGTGAGTCAATTGTCTCAATGGTTTTGGAACTCCAAATTTCTCAAGGTTTCATTAAAAACAGTTGAGTAGAAGAGACCTTATAAATGCATCAGCATGACTCTTCCCTCAATAATCTTTGCCTTTTTCCTCCTAATGGCAGAGAATCAACACAGGAAATTCAAATAACACAACTTCATTAGGCTTTCTAATACAGATCTGGTTTAAAAAGACATTTTATAGAACTATGTGCTTTGATACTCCATCATTAGATAGAAATTTAATAACAGAAATAGATTATTTCTATAGTCTCCAAGTTTATATTAAATGGAAGTGTTGGTATTTAGGCAATACTGCCGTAAGCAGTTTTTACTTTAAAAATCCAGGAAGGAGTACTAAGTAGAGGAGAGACTCTACGTATATACAAGAAGGAGTACGGCTGAGCCGCCAAATAGTAATACAATTAACCTTATGGTGAATATTCAAGAAATACTAGAAAAACATAAAAGCATTCTATATTTCTCAATGCTTAAGCACACTACATCGACCATGCTCATTTTCAGTAAGCATTTACTTAAAGGTTAAGAGAGAAACCTGAATACCTGCCAAGCTATCCAGGTCTTCTTAATACCTGCCAGCTTCAGCTTTTAAAAAACATTAACAATGTACTGTTAAAAGTCCCTCTCCTATTAAAAAAGGCTCCTTTACCATGAATACAGGCCAAAAACCACTGTATAAAGTATTTTAAAAGCACACTGTTTGGTTTTAACCCTTCCATGCCTCCCTTCCTCAATGGTAGCCCATTGTCAATCTACTACATGAGAGTAAGAACAGTCCACTGAGCTCAGAGTGGATCCTGCTCTTAGGGAAATTGAAAAAGTACAAGTGGATGTCAAAACAAGTTCCAAAAGAAGGTATACCACTCAAACAACTGTATAGTGAGGAAAAGGTATCTGGTTATACGAGACTATAAGACAGTATTTCAAGGAAAATTAGGAGAAAATATTTCTAACAAAGGAAAATATAGTGTTGGAATAAAATTGTTAAATCATAGGCAGCAATTACAAAGAAAAATATAATTAGCTAGTCAAATCTCACTTATTCCTGAGAATGTCCTTCACATTATTCAATGCAAATATCCTCTACATGTGTATGTTCTCAGCATTGTTTGTGGATTCCAAGGGAGTAAGAGAAGAAAATGCAGAATAAAGAATGTCATCAACCCTTACAAGAAGATGACTGAACTAATGTCTGTGAGTTAAGTAAAGTGGAAGAGTAATCCTTCCTTTCTGCGTACTGGAAAAGGATGACTTGTCAAAGGTTGCACAGGATTTTAAAAAGCATGATATGAAATTAAAAGCACTAGCATTGCTACAGTTTTCTTAGACTACAAAAATATTTCTAAGAAGCAATTCTTTTTTGCTGACTCAGTACACTGTTAAACAAAATTAGAGTACTACATAAGACTTTTAAAGATCCTTTATTTTGAGTATAGTTCATTGTTCATATGAGCAATCAGGTACCACATATTCCACAAAATGGCATTATCAGCTCAAACTGTGAGATTCAACCATAACTTTATTAAGACATCCATTACGCAAAGTCTTCAGGAAATGGTTACAGGTATCAGTTTAGGAATAGAATATGAACTTAATTTAAGAAGACATATTTATATAAATGTACATTTCCAGACTTCTGACAATTTAGGATGACACTCAAAAGGGGGGAGGAAACAGCTGGGCATTCATGACAACTTATCTTTGTTACTTATACAAAATCTAACTTCAAAAACAACAGCTGTGCCAGATCTTTTCTTCTCCATAATCTGTGCATTTGTTCACACCAACTGAATTACAGACGACCAAGTTGTCTCATACACCACAGCAAAAAATAGGCCAGGTTAACAGTTCAGAGCATGACTGAAAATACCAAATATGTATTCGTTCCCCAGAACACAGAAATTTTAACCTACTTTTTAAAGTACTTCTAAAAATACTAAGGCATTTATAAATAAATTTAAGGCAAGATATTTAATACACTTGCTTCTAGAGTGATTACTTTGAAAGCCAAAATTTTGTTTAATTAATAAATCTGCTTTGAACTGCACAATCTGTAATAGATTTTGTGAAACCTGCATTTTTTTAATTACTGTTCTCCTTTAGAAGTTTCACACTTCTAATAATAAATGCCACATCATACCTGAAGAGTACAGGCATTTCTCTATCATGATGAAAGAAATAAGGTACACCAGAAGTCTTAAATGACAAGTGACACATACTTCAAAATTATGCATTGGAGGATTTTCTTTTTATTTTTTTAAAGAGAAACAGCAAGATACTCTGAGTCAGGAGACAGACGTCAATAAAACTGTAAACTTCCACAAGTGCTAAAGCTGGCTCACAGTAACCCAAATTAGTAAGAAAACACGGAAAAACATGCTTTAAAACTCCAGTGGTCTGCTTTCTAGCCTCTGCTTTTCTTTAAAATAACCTGCAAAAAGAAAAAAAGTATATTTATCACTGCTTTTATCACTACAATTCAAGTCCAAAAGGCTACGATACTCAGACCAAAGGTTCACCAATTTGCTCCCAAGAGTTGAGTCACCAAGAGTAAAATGCTTGGGAAAATGTTACAAATGAACCAAAAGCACACAGAAAGATTTCAAATCAGAGATTTTTTTTTTAAGCAAGAACATTCACAAGCAACAATTCTGTAAAATAAAAGGCTTTTTCAAAAATTAATGCTGAGAAATGGCAATAAAGCTCTCAAGCCCTCAGTAGATTTCTTGAAGTTCTTACCCTGTTAGGCCTAGACCAAAAGAAAAAATAAGGTTTGCCATTTTACAGCTACTATGCTCAACTGTCGTTTGCAATACCTTCTTTCTTTCTGTATCAAGAGCACACAGACCTTTGGAAGGACATTTTTTGGTTTGGAGTTTAAATTGAAAAATGAACTTCAAAGCCTAAGTGGGACTGTTTAAGTGTTAACATTATTAAAACACAGGCAGTTTTCCCTTTCTTTTCATCTTAAAAAATAAATGGAGAACAAAATAATTCAAATAATGTTAAGATTGCAGTTAAAAAGAAATTACAAATGCGTAAGATTCCAACTGGAACATGCACTTGGCTACCCTGCATATCTTGTATATATTTCTGTAACTATAGAAATAAAAAGTATCAATCTAAACCTTTCACCAGAGGAAAAAAACACCGAAGATAAACAGTAGCCACAGGACCAAAATATCAGATAACATCGAGTTCTGTTCTTCCAATTTGCCCAGCAGGAGTAGGTGGCTAAACAGGTAACAAATTGAAGAGAACAAGCTCCTTCATGACACCGAGGCAAAGGACATGCAACAGATATGCAAGATAGAACCTCGCGAGTGAAATGAGTTACAGAATACCAAAGGATTTCAGTCACATTTTCACATTAATTATTTCTAGACAGAGAAAGCTATTTAACATCCTTTTTTCCCCTTCTTTTGCATGCACACAAAACTCACCATCCTCTGCAACACAGCGTAGCTTTCCTTCAGAGATATTCACACAGCAATTTTTGTTATGCTGATCTGCCCATATAGCAACATGCATTTAATCCTCCCTTAGTTCTTGCCTTGCCAAATACAACATCACACAAAGTATCTGCTCGAGTCCTATCCACACAACACTGCCAGGATCCACTACAAACTTACTTCAGACGAAGCAGGTAAGAACTGAAGGTGTAAGAAGGTTATTTGAAGCTCTTTGAACTATTTTTCACTTGTTCCATGAAGCTTCACTTATGTTAACTGAAATTAATTCAGTATGTTTCCTTGATGTAGTATCATCTAAAATAAGGACCCTCAGCTTTGGAGGGGCTTTCAGCCCATGAACGCTTCCTGGTACACTATTTTATAGACTAACCCATACACTGAAACTGTAAGCTTAAACAGGAATAATAATTTTTAAAAGGTTATACTTAATAGGGCAAGGAAAGTTAATTTGTTGTCTTGGTAACAGTGAATTATGCCAATAATGGATTAAAGAATATTAAGTTTCTATAGGGTTTGGATTATAAATAAAATTCCTGCTTTAACACAGAAAACTTTTGTACATGCTGTCATAATACATTTTACATTATGCAAAAAAGAAAAATATTAAAAATGTTTTAATACCTTTGCTGCATATATGGTGTGCTCGGGTTTGATTACTTTACACTTGTTCTCAAAAGCATTTGTCCTCGTTTCTTCTGCCAGCCGATGCAGAAACAGTAAGAAGTTCAGATGCACCTTTAAAATAGGGAAGAAAAAAAAAATCAAGGATGATTCAAACTTGCTTAAGCACAGTTTGGTTTTTTAGAGGTTTGTTGTTTACGACAAAGGATTTGTATATTAGACTGCTTCCAAATTCCTGGAAGGTGTTCTCAGAAAAACAGTGTACTGCTCAGTTCAAGCCATAGTAAATTTCCAAGACATTCCTTACTGCAAGACACTTACAAATACAGTTTAAATACAGTATACTTAAATCATAACAGTGCTTTAGAAATGATCACACAAAAACTGATGTAAGAGGAATCAACTCTAATTTTTATTAGCAGTTTTTAATAATAAAATGTAGACAGGAATATCAGAGAACCAGAAGCCTTTTTGCTTACTAGTGAATATAGTCAGCTTTCAGTGACTGCAAAAACCAGATTTTATGAACAGCAACTTCACCCCTGCTGTGTTGCCAAATGGACTACAGACAAGTTCAAGGACTTCTGCCCCTTTCCAGTGCAAAGGGATATTGACATTCATTTCTCCAGAACAAGAAATTCTCCAGTGTCAGAAGGTTCCATCCATTTTCTTCCCAGCTCGTTACTTACTTAGTCTTTTTACATTAATTAAAGAACAGGTAGGACAGTATTCCATTCCATATGGAATGCTGTACTGACACAGAAGCAGCAAAAAGTTTCAGCAGCCAAAGAAGGAACTGCTCCAACCTGGACTACAATTACCAGTCAACAGCACCTCAGTGTAACCAGGGACCTCTAATGCAAACCTGCAGTGTTACACACACATCATGTGAACTATTTTAATAGTCCCACCTGAGAAACTGATAATTGTACCTTCTGCAAATTAAACTTTCAAACAATATTTTCTTTGCTATGTAAGGTGTACGAAATTAATTTTTCTATTAAGAGCTCAGAAAAATATTGAAATATATGAAAATTTTATTTATGTTCATTAGGTGATGTATTTATTCTGCCATACCCATTCTGTAAAGCCTGGAAAAATAAAACCTGGAAAGTTACACATTAAAAGTTCACAAGAAATACTTTGGCAGTGGGTTTGCAGCAAAAATAATCTGCTAGAGGACAGGCTCTGGTCATATGAGCAGCATTCATAGGACAAGGAATCTGGGTTGTTTTTTTTAAATATCCCAAACTAAATGAAGCCAGTGTGCAATAGATAAATTTACATAATATTTGCCATAATTTGGAAGCATAAACTACACAAAAAGCAGATGTTCTTGCAGACTTATTTTGCAAAATATCAAAGTTGCTTTTAATTACTCACATAGAAATCATCTCTGACTCGAGTGATCTCAAGAATCAAACAGTGGCACTCAAATAATGTTCAACATTAGAACTCTCATTATTAAACTTATCAGCGTAAGATTTCTGGAAATAACCTGGGGGAGAAGAGGGAGGTGAAACAAAAGCTTCCATACTTGCAAGTCTTTTTGCTGAGATAGCTAAAGGCAAAAGTTTTAATTTTAAAACTGCCTTTCAAAACTACATCTTCTCTCAGAATTACTGTACTCTTATATTCCTATTTTCAAAGGGAATTATTCCATGTGGAGAAGCTTTCCCTGGACTCAGAGAGATTTAAACACAGTCACATATCTAAAATCACAACATTCCACAAAAAGCACATAGATTAATAAATATTTCAGTTTATTCCAGGCAATTGAGAAAGGCTAATGAAAGGCAGAAGGACTGAATACCACGAACAGGACACTTACTGACAAGTACCTAAGCAATATATTTGTTTAAAGACATTACTTTACTACATATTATTGTCCCTCTGCATAAAATTTAAAGTCCATTTTGAATTAACTACTTATGAAAATGACCTTACAAAATAGAATATTTACTTCCCAGAAAAGAAAGGTTGCAAAAAACTCAAACACTGTTTGCACAGCAACTTCCACACACCTGTTCAACAGAACTGATGAATAGCAGGGAAAAGCTCTGCAATTTTGTTTTGCTGCCGTAACTCCAACACAGACTAATATTTTGCCTTCAAAATACAAGTATTTATTATTCTATGGTGATAACAAAGAAAAAAAAGGCCATTCAATGCAACACTTTAAGCTTTTCCTGCAGCTGAGATCCTGCTTTTATTCTGTAATTTCAAGCTAGAACAAAGTTTGCATGTTTTCTTTTCAGACCACTGGGGGAGTATCTGAACTTCAATAGTAAAACTTTACCTCTTATTTTCAAAAAGAGCCTTGAAAAAATGTGACACACTATTAGCATCCCTTCACCCAGAGATATTATAATACTCTTTCAAAAAAACCCCAAACCAAACAGCTTCCTGAGAAAGGTTGATGACATTTGATAGCTCTGCAGAGCAAAGAAAAAGATGTTAACACTTATGAAACAGGTTCTGACAAAGCTGCACAGTTTGAAAGGAGACTTGATCAAAACAATCTGAAAAGTGAAGAAGAAACCCTTCTCAAGTATTTAAGAAAATTATCTGAATTCTTATGTCTTTCAAGCTTGTTAGTTATGATTACATAAGAAGACATTGGTTTTATCAAGCAAAAATAATCATTGAAGGTCAGGAAAAAAAGAAAACAATGTGATTATCTCTTAAGCCAGGCAGGCAGACCAACTCACTGGACTGGTCATGAACCACAGTAGATTCAAATATAAAGCATGGACCATTCAGAAACTGAACTAGCCAATTCTCATTCTTCCCTGGAGAAGACATAAACTTTCTGCTCAAAGTATGTACATCTCCATCTTGTTAAGACAGCTGCTATGTAAGTTTCTAATGTATGCAATCTAATCACTTTTACAGTGTTTGCAGAGGAGACATTGGAAAACACACTCTCAAAACTTGTTACTTGTCAAACTAAGTGCAAAACAAACTCCTCCATCTTTTTTTTTAAGGCAAAATTCCAGCTGTGTTGATTATTTATCCATAGAAATAAAGAGCTACAGAGCTGTTAGCCACGTGCCCAGTTGAAGAACAACATGGACAACCATCACACCTGGGCATTCCTGTTTAAAGATAGAAAATCAAAAAGCCAAGCCTTGTAACATTAAAGGCCATTTAATTTGACATCACCAGAAGAGATAATCAGTTTCCATTATTAAAATTTATTCTGAGCTCATCCTTTATATGGGGATGAACCCTTGAATTGCCATATTTTAAGCTAGATCTGACTGTTGTTGTTCATAACCTTCAGTCAATTCCACGTACTGATTGTCTTTGCAGCACACACAATACCAGGACCAAGAAGAAATGGGAACCAAAGGCCAAGATATGGAGGGATGTCCCACCTATCCCTTTTGAGACAGCTACCCTAGTTTGAAGCCAAAGTTTCATTACTCTGGAAACACAGAGCAACTGTTACTAACAACTACAAAAAATGTATTAGTGATTGTGTAAGTTTGTTTAGGTGACTACTGCATTCCACTGAGTAAGCTTTGAGTGGGTCTAAGCATGAGCAGCAAAGGACCAGGTCTTTAGTCCACTAAAAACTCCACAGATAGTCAAAACAGTAGGAAGAGATCATATTTTTACTAGCTCAATTAGAAAAATATTTAATGTTTACATTCAAATCGAAATACTCTCATGTAATTATCATATTCTTTCATATTAATCTCATATTACTTAATTTTGTATGTTTACATTTAGTTTTATATATCCAGATATCAGCCTTCAAGATGCTGCAAGACGTAACTTTTATACATGTATGAAATATGAACTTTCCAAGTCAGGGAGCAACTAGTACAGAAGATGCATTAACACTTTAACGCTCTGAGAATCACATGCATTTTTAAACAAGAAGGCATCACAGTCAAGCAAGTTAAGTCTACTAAGTCACTTCAAAGAGTATCTTTTTTATGCACAATTTTTTTTTCAATACAGCAGCTACCACAAGCTCTCTTCTAGTCAGGTTTCCTTACTGTGATCAAATAATTCCTTGGTGAAACAAACACTACTTGTGCCACAAACCACTCAGTGCAGGTCAAAAGCAATCCAGCTGTGTTGGCCTCAGTTTTTGGAAACTTGTTTGATATGTCTGTCTTATCCCTACACCTTATTGGCAGGCGTTTTAAACCAGGAACAGAATCCCCACACCTTATTATATTAGTAGTAAGACTTGTCATTCCTTGGTTTTGGATAGGGATTACTTAGAGGACCTTTTAAAAATATATGATCATCCAAGATGCCTGAACAGCGTAGGAACTCACTGATCACAACTACCTGCACAACCGAACTAATCTACATAAACAACAAACACCTGCATGGTACAGTCACGTAGTGCAAATTCGTATTTCTCAGTGCGCCTACACCAAACTCTTAGAGCAGCAGTGCGTACGTGCAGTGACACATTAATTATTATTAGTTATACATCAGCCCGGCCCTCAGTCCCCAAACTCCTTCTCAAAGCCCTACAATACGGCACCCACCAGCCAAGCAGCGAGCTGCAATCTTTACTTATCCATATTTTATTAGACAAACCAATAGTCCATCTGCCAACAAGCTTTGCCTCGCCTCTGCCCGTAGGTCACTGCAGGAACATCAGCAGTCCGAACTTGGCATGCCGGCACACCCAGCAATTCCAAACGCTCCCGTGCGCACAATCCAAAACATTGAGGGAGTAAATGTCCCTGTTTAGAGACGGCTGCCCCAGGCCACCAGCCCCGCTGCAGCACGGCCATGACGAGCGCGGAGCCGCTCCCGGCCTGCCCGGGGCAGCTCCGGCCTCGCCTCTTCCCCGCCCTCTCCTTCCTCACCAGCAGGTCGGCGTTCGCCGCCAGGCGTAACTGCGGCTTGTGCTTCTTGATTATCTTCCGCAAAGTGGTGCGGGGCGCCGTGCGCTTCATCCTCCTCCTTCTCCTGCTGCTGTTCCTGCTGTTCCTCTTCCTTTTCCTCCCGCTCCCGCCGCTCCCGCCGCCGTTCGAATCCGCCGCCCTCGCGCAGGCGCGCGCTCCCGCCCTGACGCAACTTCCCAACGGCCGCGCGCAGCACCGCCCCCGCGCGGGAGAGACGCGGGGGCGCGCGCGCCTCCCGGGAAAGCGCGCGGGCAGGTCGGGGTCGCGCATCCCGGGAAAGCGGGCAGGAGCGGGAAGCTTGTTGCTTCTGCCCCGGCGGGCGCCGCCAGCACGGGGCCACCTCCCGGGTGCGGCGGCTGCCGGCTCGGAAGGCCGCGGGGGCGACAGGCTCTCACCGAGCAATTGCCCGAGAGACAGGCGCGTCCCGGCTGGACGCCGCCACAGTCGTTCCCCTCGCAGGCACCTCCGTGTCGAAGCGCTTCCCTTGTGAGCGAAGGAAACTTGCCTTTAGCTCCCCAAAGCTCCGCGTAGTTGCATGGAGGGGGCAGCGAGCGGGCGCGCAGGTTCCCGAGTGCCTCCCGAGCCCTCGAACGGGGCCGCAGTCACATGGAGAGGCTTCCCGAAACCGAGGGAACAACGGGCAGCGGCCGCAGGCACCGGGACGGCGCTGCCCAAACAAGCCTCGGGCTAAGACCTGTGGGGTTTAAGTGGGCAGTCGTCGCCCAGGTGCGATGTTTGCCACAGGCGCCAAGGGAGTTGCACAACACGCTTGTTCTGTCCTTCATGGTGTGACCCTGCCGGGAATGTGACAGGGCTGCAGGCCCAGGAGCATCATTAGCTCCATAATCTTAACACTGAAATGAGCCTAGAGTGATACTTATGTTTTGCACATAAATCTGGCCAAAATACAGCATTTGTACACGCATGGCATTGACTTAATTATACACAGAAACACACTTACTTATATTCGGCCACCACTTTGACGTGTCATCCTTCCTCTTGCATCTGTCCCTACACTTCTGTTTTAGCTACGGATGCTGCTGACTCAAATACAGGTTTCCCCGAAAAGGGGCCCCTGTAGCTTGGCATTCTCAGTGTATTTGGACTGTGTGTACTTAGTTGGAGAAGGGGTCAGGATTTCATACTGAGGTATGGGGGTTTTCAGCATATTTATTAGTTTTTTGTTTTCTTTGGCCTATGGGATGCTTGCAAATTTAAATGTTGATAAGATATATATTTATAGGCTTAATATATTCAAAAGTATCAGCACCCAGATATGAATCATTTTAATTGAAGTATGTGCTTAAGTCTGTATGATTTGGTAGTATAGTTAATTTTACAATATGCACAAAATGCAGTCCAGATAGAAGTTTGATATCTGACAGCAGGAGAGAATTTAAGATTTGCCAGTTTCTCATACTCCATCAGATACTTGAAAATTATGCTTTGTTCTTTCAGCTTTGACTGTCACTTGCCATTAATTGTCAGCAGCGATGCAGATCTTAAAATGAGAGTCTTAACATTTTTTCTGTGAGGGAATAAGCACACTAACACGTATGGCTTTTTTCTACAGTTTAATAATCACAGTTAATGGCTCAGCAGCACTGCTAGAAGTAAACATTTGGGTTTTCAGCTAACTAAACGGCTCTGACTGTAATGCTCATAATATACACATAGAAACTTGCATCGGAATCAGCAATAATTCAGCATGTCAGCAGATTCAAATCTACAGCTGGGGTAAATCAGTAGCTCCACTGGACCTTACTTGAGCTGAGAATTGGGCCTTAGAATCTCACACTGTTGGTGGGAAACGTGTTGGAAACCAGTATGGGCAAGCATTTTACAAACTGTAAGAACTGCAAAAGTGCCTCTACTGCAGGTCTAAAACTATTAAAATACATCTCAGAAATCTGAAACTGTGTTATGACCTGCATAGAATGACAGATACTTAGACGCAAGACTAGTAACTATATCCTTAAGTCATGTGCTTACTATACAGACAATGAGTGAATAATAAAATCTACTATTAAATATATAGACAATGAGTGAATAATAAAAGCTGCGATTAAGTGTGATACTATTAGAATTTTGTGGATTCTGATAGTTTTATATTTCTAGTGGACTAGGGGTTTTTGGTTGTTGGTTTTAGCCACAAAAAATAGTAATTTAAAGTGCTGGTTCATATCTACTTATTTACCAGATTTTCTTTTTTCTTATGTTTTGAAAATTTTATGGCAGTAGTTTCTTCAAGCAATTGATAACAGGTCAAATGTAAAAATAATAAATTTTAGGGTCTGATTTACTGGGTGAACGTGAACCTCAATATTTCAAATTTTTCCTTGAATTTGTTGTTTAGGCTGTTTATCAATAAATATTTCTATAAATATGATTTTAATAGCTTGATTTTAATACAGGAATATTGTAGAAAAATAAATATACTGCTGTACATTATACATTGCAATGGACAAAAATGATTTTATAAGTTAACTAAATAAATTTCAAAAAAATCACAACTGTTTCAATTATTTGGTCTGTATTAGCACAAGGATTAGTGATTACAGTAAATCATAGAAAACTGCACTCTCACTTATATTTCTGATTATGACCTTTCTGATAGAATCTGTAATGTTGTTATAATGCTACTATGAAATATTTAAACAGCTAGAAGAATAATGCAAAGTGTGTTTCAGATTTATTCTTTGAAAGTTGAAATCACTAATTTTTTCATACTCATGCAGCTTTATAAGAAAGGCAATTCTGTGCATTACAGGGACATTTTCATGTTTTTCCTGTTCAAAAGCTGCAGGAGTTTTGCATCCATTTTCTATAACTAGTTACCCTGTTTTCAAATAGTGTTTCAAGAATTTAATATTTTTCTACTTTTTAATAATTGCGGTTTTTAAGCACACATTAGTTCATTTTGTGAACTGGATGTGTTTCATGGCTTCAGCTGCAGCACAACATCTTCCCAGTTTTCCAGCAATACTGAACTGTGTTTTAAAAGTAAAGGCATCATCTGGTGCCAATGATTAGCGCTAGGAAAATTCAGCAATTAAAATTTTACCATCCAGATCTGACATCTTCATGAAAACAATCTTTTCAAGTTTGTTTGGTTTTCTTTTTAAGAAAGACAATTTCAGTGGCATTATTTTGTCACTTTTGCTTCCAGATTATGTGGGTTTCTTGAAAATACTTCCATACAATTTCAGTGGCTAAAAGAGGCCAAGCTTGGGGCCATCGGTGCTGAACCGCAAACCAGTAAACATTTTGTTCTCAGTTTTTGTAAGGAAAGAAATTAATTTAAAGACTAATTTTGCCACTTTTCTGGTACACTATAAGTTAAACAAAGGGTTATATTTGGAATTGAAATTGAAAAGCAGTGTTTCGTTTCTGTCCTGAAACTTTTATAAGCACATCCCACCTTGTTAAATTTGCTCTCCCAGCCTGTCCTTGTAACTAGTAGTTTAATTAGTGTTCCCATATTTTGACATTATCTTGTCAGACTCTTCATCAGCATTTCATCAAATCATAATTTTAAAGTCAATCTTCCCCCCAAAATGCTGAAGAATTCTATTTTAAGCATGTGGTATCTTGAAATTAACAATCAGATTTTATAGATTCTTGCTAAGCCAGAGGTCTCTCATTTTCTTCTCTGCTTAGTTAGATACTGTTAAATATTTTCTGGTGCTAATCCAGTTTCAGTGGTTGATGAAAGACTTTGAAACTTATCCTGGATATGGATGTCAAAGCCTAAAACCTTTTGATGTTTTCTTCAGCGATGAAAAGATACCTCTAAAACAGAACATAACAATTCAGCAAATGTAAACTCTTTTATAATGTAGTTGATAGGCTTGATCACAGTGTTTGGGATACACAGACTGTCTCCTGTTTCATCTGTGTATTCTTTCTGTTGGATAATTCAGGTGTGGTTGAAAAGTTTTGTAGAGAAACAGGAAAAGAGATAATACAAAGGAGCAATTTGTATTTTTCCTGCCCTCTGTGGAACTTCAGGAAATCTCTTCCTTGAAAAAAAAGGTGGAAATGACAATTTTAAAAAGAAACTTTTGCCTTATGACTGTCACTATTAATGTAATGACAATATTTTAATTGCAGTAGTAAATACTAGAAGCTCAAAAAAGAGTTTGGCATTCACCTTTCATTTTCATGAAGAAAGGAGAGAAGTCTCTAAAATGAATTATTTTAAGTATTTTTTTTTAAATTTCATCCTGTTTTTATCGGTTTCCAGGCCCAATGTTGAACAGTGAAAACCAAGAAAGGCAAAATATCATAAATTATATTTGAAATTCAGACTATTTGCTGATTTTAGGGTTTACAATTTAAGCTTCAGTTTCATTTTTCAGGACATTCTGTGTATCAGTTCTCTGTGTATGAGGCTCTGAAGAACCTGTCTAAAGTCAGTAGACTTTCACAGGCCAGACACCGTCAGCCTGTTGTGACTGCTTTGATTGCATTCATAAAATGAATGGCATTCATACTGAAGTGTATAAATCACAGCTCAGAAGTCACCTTCAGAGATACTCCTTGTGCACTTGACATGCCTTGAACTAAAAGGGTATCAGTTACACTGCTTTTGAAGTAATTTAATGCAGGATCACATTGATATATATGTCCAATACTGTATTTAATTTTTTAAGAGAAAATTGTTTATTGTAGGTGTTTTCAAGTAAATCCATTAAAATTAATAAATAACATGAAAAGTAATTACTCCTGATACCCACTTTGTCTGTGTTTATGATGTTTACATTATTTGCATTTTTTCTCCTGGTTCTAATACCTATCTCCTTTTAATGCCAGTCATATTTCCTCCCCCAGATTCCAGAAGGAATATTTTTATTCTCTTCTGATGTTGTACTTTCCATGATTACATGCAAACCAGAAAGATCTTCCAGCACCGCTGCTCTGAACAGCTAATCCATACCTGACAAGACCTCTTTCAGAAACTTTCACAAACCTAGACAGTATTCTGAAAATACCTGTTGTCTGTCTTCCAAAAAATACATTTTATGCAAATGTGTTATAAATACAGAAGAAAGAAGAGTGCAAAACTTAATGACATTCCCAGGGATCTTCATCATCCTCCTCCTCCTCATCATCATCATCATCACCAATCACAATCATCATCATGACTTGGCTTCGCATACAAAGATTTTGGAAGGGCACTACCCACGCTTGCTGCAAGCGTGTGCTGGTGGCTAAAAAGGCATAGCATGTTTAATGGTAATGGGCACCAATAGGAAACTCAAAGATTAATAAATAGATACATATTGCTCAACTGTTAGCTTTTTAATTATATTTATTAGGAAGAATAGATCAGAGGTGTTGACCACAAGAAAGCCTGAGCCTGATGGTTGGTTTTTCTTCACTTTTTTCTTCACATGAAGGGTAGCAACATCTTTTAGCCTCACCAGAAGATACAATAGCTTTCATCTGCCACATGGACCATGTTTTTTCCCCATTGACTTTTCAGCCAGAAAGAAAGCCATAGAAATCTGATATGTAACAGTATTTTTCCTACATCTTCATTGATTTCCTTCAGGTTATGCCAGCTCTGAAATGCAAAATGGTGTGTTACAGGGTGGTCTTCTTAGCTATACAACTTTTCACCAGTTTTCTGGATGTGGCTGTAGAGAAAAATAGGTGATCACAATTTGAGATATCCACCCCTGAAGGAAAAAATTAATCTCTTGCCAGTGTTTCTATTGTTGCTAATCCTCAGCAATCCTAAAGCAGAGGAGGAAGTGGTCATAAGGCCACTGTAAATGAAAAATACTCACTTCTTGCCTGATGCAGCCTGCATACCCTGGGAATGTACTAAAAAAGGGGGCATATATGCATATTTGTTAACATTAAAGCCAATTAGGCAACTGATCACATGATCAGACCAAAAAACATAAATACAGTTAATTATATAATTTTAATTAATAAATGGTAGGTGATAACCAGTGGGGTGTCTGCCTGACAGCTTCTTTGTCCCACTGCCCCTGATGATGGACTTCAGCAAACTAAATTCAAAGAGAGCCAAAAAAGTAACAGACAGATTTCAGATGAGGTGCATTGTTTGCTGATTACTTAAATCCCACTTCTTGTGACATAAGCCAAACCTTAACATTATTGTATGTGGGAAAATGATAGCAAAAAGAAGAATGGGCACTAAAGGGAAGCAAGAATTTAAAGACTTGACTTCCAAGTGCATGAAATACACCTATACTAGTAAGAGTTGTCATTAGCATACAAAGTTGGCATATATCCTGCAGTCAAGAAGACAGGAGGAGAAAATGAAGTAATTTTTATTAATTTCTTTTACCATTGTAAGCAGTAAGGGAGTTAAAAAAGGAATCATTTCAGATAAAATACAAATAATTCCAAATAGGCTGTAATCAGAATGTATTTTTTTCAATGAAGATTTTCAGAAATTTTTTATTATTCAGTTACCTGAGAATGAAGTAATATAATTTATGCCAAACAGTTTTCCACAAATGGTTCCTCAGTGATCCACTGTCTTTAGTAAGCAGACGTAAAATCATTTTTCTTCAAAATTATGTTAAGAAATTAATGATCTAGTACAAACTATCAAGAGTGGGTTGCACAGAATTCAACTACCTATTTTGGGGGGAAAAAAGAGTAATGCACAACATTGTTTGTGTTAGTGAAGAACAATCACTCTGGAGAATGACAGCATTACTCTTTAGTTTCCATCATTGCAGAAATGCTTGCATTCCATTTGAGTGCACAGGCATCTTTCTGAATTCAATTCTATGTCATACTTTCTGCAAATTTGCAACTGTCTTTTTTTAACAGCAATATAAGTGAAATATAAACCACTCTGACACTCTTCCAGGGTTTATTGAGAATCAGTAATTTTCTGAAGGTACCTTAATGAAAAGGATTTTTTTTTCAATTGCTGCTGCTGCAGCATAGAGAAAGGAAAAGTACTTCTTCAGAGAATGTGGTGAAGTACAGGAATTACTAAATCCTTTTCCTTTTGGCTAGTTTACTGCTAATTTTATTCTTAGGAATGTAGTTTCAGGTTTGGGGTTTTGTTAATATCTTAATATATGTAGTGTATAGGAAAAAAAAGGTCAAATATTAATTATCCATTGAACTAAAAATTCTTTTAATAGCTCAGAAACATTTGGCCTTCTGGGGAATATTACTTTTGCAGTTTCAAATGCAATTAAATGGAAGTGTTCAAATGCAATTAAATGGAATTGGTAGTTTACAGAGAGAAAGATAGTGTATATACTTTGAGTGTAAAACAATACCAGTAAGTGTTGCTTAAATAAATGTAACTTTGACCACAGTTTTGTAAATAAACAACTGCTGATACAATCTTTTTCTTTTCCTACAGAGCAAACACACTGTCTTCAAACAGTGCTTGACACAAAGGAAGATAGTGAGGGTGTAATGCTTCAGGTTAATAAAGCTAGAAGATAGCAGTTGTAGCTGCAGCCTTGCACAGAGGCAAGATGCTGCTCTCTGCTGTAAGAAACTGCATCAGAGCCTTAACGTAAGAATAACCATATTGACTGTGGAGACAGGAAGCCATCTCGAGTTCTCTTCATCTACCCCAAACTGCTGTGTAAGCCTGTTGTAAAGAAGTAAGTAAATGTATGTGGAAGCAGCACAGCTAGTAGAATTCATTTAGTAAATGGAGGTACAATGCTAATTTTCTAGACACGCTGAGAGTACCTATGTGAGCTTACACAGAGTAACTTCACTGCCACAAACCTGTGAAAAATATCTGTTTTGAGCTGAAAATCACATCTCTTGCATGAGCACAAA
This sequence comes from Pithys albifrons albifrons, assembly GCF_047495875.1. Classification (NCBI taxonomy): domain Eukaryota; kingdom Metazoa; phylum Chordata; class Aves; order Passeriformes; family Thamnophilidae; genus Pithys; species Pithys albifrons. The sequence goes on along the minus strand of NC_092459.1, from coordinate 53,294,767 downwards.
TACAATTACAACAAAGCTAACATCATAAAAACACAGAATGAATCATAATACCAATGTAAGATTTTTTTTGAGAAACATATAGTGTGAGTTGACGCTTGGAAAACACAAATCAGCTCTAAAATCTCTCACCTTTATCCCAGGTATTGCAAATAGGCATTTTGTATTTAGGCTACCTAGCCTGAATATTGGCAAAGGTTAAGTTTTGGTTTTCAGTGTACAGTGATATTCTTCATAGTAAGTAAGGTTGCTCTGATGCTTTTTAAGGACCTTCGCCTGGGTATGAGCTATGGCTCCTTAATATCACCAGTGATGCACCAGCTTCCAGCTGTACTATGGAACAGTTCCCTCATAGGTGGTCAATAGTCTCAAACTGCTGCTTGTTGTCCTCCCGACTGATGCCACTTTGCCCCTGTACAGACCAACTACTCAATGCTGCCATAAAACAGCACAGAAAAAAATATAAAATTGCTGTTCAGAGGCAGCTCTTTGCCTGAAACAGTGGCAGGTGTGTGGTTTTTCAGATTTTCTTTTTGGAATGGTAATACATGAATATTGAATACTGCCCTGCATTGTAGACAATAAAAATATGCTTATGCTTGACATCAGGATAATTTTTTCCGACATGTTTTTCAAACTAGTCTAGAGATGTTTTGTTTTGAAAGATATTCTCTGGCATTCTTCCCACTATGATCTGATGATGTAGTGATATCACTAGGCCTACTCTTGTCTGCAAAGTGTTCTGGAAGAAAGCCAGAACACGAGAAAGACAAAAAAATCCAAGCATGTGAAGAATATGGAAAACCAAGTGTAGATAAAAGAGTATGGAAAACTGGACCTAGATGCAGTTTTTATGGGAGAATTTTTAGACTAAAAGTCATTCAATGGAAGGTCCATGCTCATTGGTGTGCTCAGCTGTTCGGCAGTGCTACAAGTAAGCCAAAAAGCTGCAAAGCTAACTTAATTCTCCAATTGAGCTACATTTATGACATCTTTACAATACCAATGCAGAATAAAGCAGCTGGAGACAAGGTAGTAACTCTGATCCTAACAAGCCCTTTTTAGGCTTTATTTGGCATTCTTTAGTCAGGTAAAAGTTTGCCAGTTGGTCTAAGATTAGAGTTCTCTGACCAGCCTCTGAAGATTAAACAAAATTATACCATAAAACACTGTAGTGGGTTGTACCTGGTGGGATCCCAGGCACCCACCAAAGCCATTCTATCACTCCCCTCCACAAGTGGACAGAGGAAAGTGTAACAAAGGCTTTATAAGTTAAGGACCATGAGAGAACACTCACCAAATGCCATCATGGACAAAAGAGACTCAGCTTGGGGACATTAATTTAATTTATTACTAACAAAATCAGAGCAGGATAATGAGAAATAAAATAATTCTTAAAAACACCTTTCCCCCACCTCTCCCTCCTTTCTGAGCCCTACCTTCCTCCACCCCAGCAGGGCACGGAGACAAGGAATGAGGGTTACACTCAGTCCATCACACATTTCTGCAACTGCTTAGAGAGAAGAGTCCTTCCCCTGCTCCAGTGCGAGGTCTCTCCCTCAGGAGACAGTTCTTCATGAACTTCTCCAACACGAGTCCATCCCACAGGCACCAGTTCTCCATAGACTGCTCTAACATGAGTCACTTTTCCAGAGGGTGTAGTCCTTCAAGCACAAGCTGCCCCAACATGGGTCCCCCAGAGGTCACAAGTCTACCAGGAAACCTGCTCTAGCATGGTCTCCCCGATGCACAGGTCCAGGAACGGAGCATGCTGCAGTACAAGTTCACAACCTCTTTAGGGCATCCACTTGCTTCGGCGTGGATGTCCTTCAGGGGCTGCAGGTGGATTTCTGCACCCCTGTCAGCTTCCATGGTCTGCAGGGGGACAGTCCATGGTCTGCACCAGAGACTCCCTGGCCACTTTCTGGGAAGCAGAGCTTCAGCATGAGTGGAAGTTGTTTGGGGAGGGAAACATTGCAAATAATAAATACTCCCCAACCCCTTCCTCTATTCCTAAGCTTTTATATCTGACTGACGCCATATAGTATGGAATATCCCTTTGGTTAATTTAGGTCAGCTGGCCTGGGTGCGTCCCCTCCCAGGATCTTGCCCACCCGCACCCTAGTGTGTTATCAACCCTTTTGTAGCTATCAATGCAAAGTACAGCACAGTGAGGGTTGACATGGGAAAATGAACTCCATCTCAGCCAGACCCAATAGAAACACATATTCATAAATGCCTATCCTTTCAATAGTTTTTTGTAACATTGTATTGAGCAGATTAATCCAGTTTGGGTGCTCTGTGAACTCAGGACTCTCAGTGATTTCAGTAATTACCAGAATTGTACTTGCCTATTTTTTTTAACAAAGAGGTAAATTGATTTTTATTTCCAAAATAAATTTAACAATTGCCTTCTGTCACAATTATTACATTCGTGACTTCTGTGTGTGGATGACAAATCTTCATTTATTCTTAGCTACAAGACTGAAATACTGTCCTGAAATACATCTGTGTAAAGATCCACAGGCATCAATACCTGGGTGTAGACTTCACAGCCTTACTCTTTTTCTGTGTGGTTCCCAGCACAGAGGAAAACTTGAAATAATTATTTTGGTTTGGGGGTTTTTTATCTGTTCTTTGTTTTTGAGTCAATTGCCTTTAGTAGACTCAGCAGCATCTGGTTGTTTTTTCAGAATGAAACTCTCCCTTTTGATCTCCTAGGCTAGGTCTGTACCCAGAAGTATGTTAGACATAGTCATGGGTATAAGAACAAGAGAAAATCTACACAGGTACTTAAGGCTAAATTGTCTACTCCCTAAAGATAGGATGGTCTATAAAGAGAGTAGTAATTACTATTGCACTGCTGACTTTTTGCCTGGCCCCAGGTTTAGCATCCCATACATGTAGCTGTGGAATCAGGCAGTAATGATTGTAGGACACTTGTCAGCGGGGCTGAAAGTTGAGTCCTTAACAAGAAGTTGTATGTCAAAATTAGAAAAGCTTAATGATCAGACTTATCATGGTCCATGTCAGGTTAGTTTCTGGGTTTCATTTTATGCTTCAATTAGCCAGGACCAGGGTCCTTAATATGAATCTTCTCTGTCCTTGGAGGCTATCCTTATCAGTAACCTACAATATCACCTGCTTGTGCTTTTTCTTTCTAGTCCTAAACCATGATCTGTTTGCTAGGGCAACAATATTTCAACAGGCAGAATGGGAAGTAGACATTGTTCATGTCAACAGCCTGGTGGCTGTGGCGTGCTTCTGAGAGATAGGGAATCCAGTCTTCAGCCCCAAAAGTTAATAGGAAAATGGTCATAAAATCTGCCTCCTGGGACAAACGTACTCACCAAAAACGTATATATGAAAGAATAAGTAAAAAGTACCAGTTGGTGGTTGGGCATACAGAGTCTGGACCACAGGCTCTGCCCTGTCCTTCAGCCATTGTAAACAATTATTTTTCTTTTGTTCATTGTTTTGCCATGATATTGATTGAACAAAAAAAAGTGTCAGTTGTGGAACAAGACTGTTGTCAGTTTTTAAACAGAGCTCAGAATTACATTATCTGATGCTCAAAGAGTGGCTTGATGTCAGGGAGCAAGCACAGAATAAGGAATGTATTATACCTTCCATGAAACTGTTTAGTTTCAAAATCTGATTTTCCTTGCTCCAATGGGAAACAGGAGGCCAATAGCACAGCAACAAAATTAAACCTGCAAGTAAATGGCTAACAGGTCTGAGCATAAATTTGTAGGAGAACATATTTATGTATATGTACAGCTGTACATACAAAAGATCTGAATTACCCCAGCAACAGTGCCTGGATATGGAGTTTTGATTTAGATTGTGTACCTCTGAAGACACTGTTCCATATGTATATAAAGCTGAATTTAGTAATTAAATGGCAGCTTCTGCACTTTGTGCCCATGATTACCTACTCATAACAAAGTACAAGATGGGGTTTGGAAGTTCTGTCTTGAGGATGTTTGATTCCAGATTTCCAGTTCTAGCATTTCTCTGGTAGCTTGAAGTGTGCAACATGAGTTTGCTGTATTATGCATAGAAAAAAGTCTGCCTGAACCTAATAGAGATATGAATTGTTATATGCATCACTAGATGATTATGCAGTTTTATACAGCATTACCTATATTTTGGCATGTCTTAAATAACCTGGAACCAAGTATGTGCATTAATATCACAAATACCATTTCTCCAGTATAAGCCCTAAATTGTCTGTTACCTACTTGGGTCAACAAATCTATGTACACATGAACAAGAAAACCTCTTCTTTGAATGTTTCCTGAAAACCATTGCTCCAAGCATATAGATCCTTTTCCTAATCTAAATGAAATTTTAATACCTTTTCAGTACATGAAGAACATCACGTGATCCCAAATATTCCTCCAATCTTTAAAGTTTAGTAAGTGTCTGAAAATTATTAGTGAGGTTCTCACCCTGTACCTGTGGAAAAGACAATGAGGATACCTAGGATACTTTGCTGATGACTAACTTTTCCACTCCCTAGTTAATTCTTCATTCCATTAAAAATACATCAATATAATTCATTGGGTAGTTTCTAATAATTTGCAGTAGCTTTTTCAAATACTTGACTTTTCCTTGTAGAGCCAAACAATGAAAGCTACTAATATAACTTAAGAGGTAAAATGTCCATGACATCTTATTTTGTGTTTCAGAGACTTGGGCCTTTTCAGGTGGTACAGTCCTATAAATCAACATGATCAGAAGTTAGTGAGATAAAAGTTTAGTACACATTTGTGCCTTGCATTTCTCATTAATAAAGTTCATGTTTGAAACTGATCTTTCTTCTTTCTCAAATTTAAAGTCTATAATCAACAAAAGAATCAGGTTATTTTTTGAATTTTGTAGGATTAGTTGCAACCTCAGCATCTATTATCTTTGTAAACCAATATTTTCACTATGTAATATGTTAAATAAATACATCTTGTTTTTCACAAGATGTCTTCTCCCATCATCATCACATAGTTCATAGTGGAACACAAGGATAAGAATGCTGGAAAGGAGTTCTTGCAAATATGTGCTACAAAACTGTACTACTCTCTACCTTCTCTGTTGCTTTCTTGGGCAGCTCAACTACATTTTGGTAAAATAGTGCCAGAATGCAATTCAGGGCTGTGTTATTTCTTCTCCTGTGAACAGATGCAGAGCCAAACACCAGCCCCTGTATTAGTGTGTGGATGTATTGCACTGCTGGAAGAACAACTGCAGTTGTTAAGAAAAATCTTGTGTTTTTCTTAACTGGGTTATCTAAAAGCGTTATTTGTGGGGTGAAACATTTTTTTAAACATGATTTTGATCACATTAAGTTTTGTAACCTCAAGCAAATGTAAATTTAATGGTGCTGTTGAGGTTTTCTGGAGTCTTAACTCTAGGACATACATTAGTAGTTAAAAGTAAGTGATTTAGTTCACACTCAGGTTGCGTAGAGATCGCTTAAGTTTAACTCAATGGAAGGGCTATTGGAACTAGATGATCTTTAGGGGCCCTTCCAACCCAAACCATTTTATGATTCTGATTCTATGATTCTGTGACTTTATGAATGGCAAGGAGGCAAAAAGAGGACAGGAAAACAAAAGGAGAGGTTCCCTCACTCTTAAGGCACTAATAGCACCTTACCTTGCTGCTAGTTTCACATCACTGCAAGCTGAGCTGAAAAAAAAATGCTGGAATATATAATAGGGACAACAGCTCACAGACAGGAGCCTGTAAATCTTTGCAGTCTCTGAGGCACAAGCTCCATGGGCTTGGCATTCATTGCACTTGACTGTTTTTCAGGGCTGCCTTGAGGGGTGTGAAGCACTGAGCAGGCATGGGAGCAAATGCAGATTTTAGAGAAATGGAATTTCAGAAAAGACCTTAGATATTCACATGCATAAAATCTACTTATTTTCTGAAATGGAAGGGGATTAATTCTGATTTAAATTCATTAAAAAAATATTAAAAACCCAGAATGTTTCTTAATTCCTTCTGAAATAAGCAAAATGGAAAGTGCTTCAAGCCTTCCATAAAATCTAGCCCTTTTTTCCCCTGTGCACATACATTCAGGGTTTTAACACTTTTCAGACCTTTACCAACAAGTACCTAGGCATCACAGAACTACAGTAAAGCTGATAACAGAAATCATGATCCTCACTCTGGGGATAAGGCAATTGAGCTATTAAGACCAAACCACTGACCTAAAATCTGAACACATGCAGGCATACTTAATAACAAGTTATTAGGACTGAAGACTTCAAAGTGTTACTTTATATCTGTGGAGATAGATGCACAAGTCTGTGAACACTAAGTTAATGTTTAGTTTTCAAACATTTAAAGCATGCATAGTAATATTTATTTATCTGGATGTGTTTAAAGACACTTCAAAGTTGTTTATTTTTTAGAATTTTTTTCCGTGAGACAAAGTTTTCTTTTTCAGCAGATTTGCCTTTTGCTTCTTGTAGAAGCAGAGCTACTTCGGGGCTAAGAAATTTCCATTTAATAATGCATGAATTTTCTTTTTATGAAGCTAGATTGTTTTTCCATCACTTGTACTTCAGTATTTCTGAAACCAGGTGTTACTTTTCAGGGGATAGGAGGTTTCCACGCAGCTGCCAGAACTAATACAGCAGCCAGCAGTAAACGCTGAATAAGCTTAGGTACAAAATCTATACCATCTGGTTTCAGGAGTCCTCAGCCAAAAAATGTGAGGCCAGTTCCTTTCATGTCCAGAAATCTTCCTGTTCATTGGGAATTGTGAAGTGGATGTTCCCTTTGCACACCACCTTTTAATTCACAACTCAGAGGAAGATTCAAATAATGATCTTAAGAAAACATTTCATAACTGTAAAACAGGAAACTAAGTAATGTGCTCAGGTTTCATAACAAGAAAGATGAACACTGACAGGCTCAGACCAAAGTCCTTGCTCAGCCTCAGTAGTCAGTTTTCTGAGCTATTGTTTCTGAAAGTCGATGATAGCCACCAGTGCTCAACACAGAAACAAGGTCCCTCAGAAGAACGATCTTCCCAGACCAGTAAGTCAACAAGGAGATACAAAATTAAGCCCTTAAGCTTTGATTTAAGACCAGGGAAATAAGGAATGAGGTCTGTCTTGGCTGCCAGTGAGGAAATACTTCTGGTTCCTTAGGTGTTTGAAAAGATCAACTATGTTCTACATAAAGAATTGCTTATACTGCAATTTTTGATAAAAGAAGTGGCTTAAGAGTGGCTTAGTTCAAAGATGTGAGTTTGAAGGTATAGCTATAGCTTGAGGCACTTTGGAGATAACCAAAGACATCCAAGCCACAAAACTCACACTGAAGGAGTGTGTAAAAAGAGCAATTTTGAAAGTCCAAGTCATTTCACCCTCTCAGGCAGTCATTTATAGCTATACATAATCCACGAGGTCACAGTTTTATCAAAACCCTGAAGGTACCAAGCTATCATCCCATTCAATGTCATTAATACCTCTTAGCTTTTTATTTCTAAGTTATATATAGAAAATTGCATACCATAAGAAACCATACAACCCTGTTTTTCTTTTACTGTCATCACTGCTTTCAACACACTGATTAAATCATTACCTTAAGTGGATGATTAAACCCTTTTGAGAAGGGACTGACATCTTACTGTATTTGTCTAGAACAGAGTATTATGATTCCTCAGTCCACAGGCACTATCACAATGCAAATAAAACAGCAATGATAGTGCTGTGCATTCCCGGTAACCATGAATTTGTTGACACTACTGTATGGCAAGATTGACCTGAGCTCTGTAGAGCAAGTTAGAATAGCTCTATCATCTGATCTAGTAGTAAGTTTAATTGGAGACGGACACTTTTAAAGATGGGCAGATAGGTACAGATCACACCAGAGCGAGACAGAAAAAAATGTAATTTTAAAAGCCTGATATTTTCTTTCATCACTGATCTCCAGAAAACTTAATGTTCTGAGGATTCATTCTGACTCTCCCATGGCTAATAGTCAAAAGGCAAAATATCTCTTTATATCTGTGTTTAATAGCAGTAAATGATGATCCTACTGATCCTAAGCATTGCAACAACACTTGATCATAGATTCTACGTGGAGGGCATTCTGAATTAGCAATTTCATATAACCAGACTATTTATAATGCAGTGTAAATAATAATTTCAGTAACAGCAGTGATTTTGCTGTGTTCATGCCTTAGAGTGATAGTGCTAGTATAAATCCCAAGATATTGCTCGCTGTACTTTGAGAACTTTAGTCACCTTAAAAAAATTTAAAAGGCTATGATCCAAAGTTCCACTTATCTCTGAATGTGTGATAAATCGTTAATCCATAGATAGTCTTCTGCATTTCATCCATGACGCATTTGTAAGTGATAACTTAGGCAACTGTAGCGCACTGATATTTTTCAAAATGGCAACAACAAACACATCAAAATACTGACCACTCACTGGCTAATTGACCATTATATTTCAGAGAAGTATTTCCTCACTGTTGAAGCTGTAAGCTCCACACATTAAAAGTAGGACTAGTACACTGACTGCAAAACCATTTAAGGAACAGACATGCCACAAAGTTCAACCCAATCCAACAGGCTTTCCTGTAACTAATTTTCATCTATTTCATTATTTATTGTATTCATTAGGATCTTCCTGTTTAACTGTTTCTGATATTATGAAAGGTTCAGGGACTGAATCATGCCAAAAAAACATTGGTCTTTATTTCACATTATGTGGTCTAGTTCCCAAAATTCACAAATCACTTTTGATACCAGAGAAAATATTTCAGTGAAAGGAAGTACATGCACAGACTCTATCCAAGAGGGAGAAACAGCAGAAATTATATCACACACTCTTCTTCAGTGTTAACAGCCAGAGGGAATACACTCTGGAAATCAGTTTTCTTTTATGGGAACTTGATGTGGGTAGTTGCTTGATGTGTTCAGCTTCTGTATGGCCCAGATTCAACAAGACACTTAAAAGTGTGGCTGGCTTTATTCATGTGGGTATTTAGGTATGTGCTTAAGTACCTTGTTGAATTGGGGCTTATATTAGGTCGTAAGTATTTACTAGGTCAAGCATCCAGGCTAAAATTGTCTCTGTTTTTCCTAGTAATACCGCAGACAACTCCAGTCAAATAATACATTTGGAAGTGCTTGCAGTGAATTTATCTGGTGATGTTACCCAAGGCAATGGAGAATATATTGTTGTTATGTTGGAGAAATATATTAATTTGCCTTCTCAGCACAGACTGTGCAGACTGCTGAGCGGATCTACATGGGCCAAACTTCAAACATCCAGTGTAATAGAGTAACATTTTATTTAAATATTTATGCTACTGCAGTATCCAGCAGTTGAAGCTAGTCTTATGACCTATTGAATGAGGCCATAGAGAAGCATGAGGTCTCTGCTCCAACTAACTTATGTTCTTAAGAAGCACTGCATGCCAGGGCTAAGTAATCATAGAGCCATATATTTGCAACAATGAAACACTTACCAAGACGAATCAAAGAGCTGATAATTTAGGAAGGAAAAATAAAGTGCATGACTGCTTTTTTTCTTTGTGAAACTCTGGCTATTAGTCCAGACATCAGCCTATCTAACCCACAAGTGGGTAAGTTGTTTAGGAAACACAATGATTCCAAGCATTGAGGGAATATCACTGAGCAAAATTTTTCTATTGTCTTGGAAGAGAAGATGGGATTAAGATTGTGCTCTAGTCTGCTCTTCAGCCCTCTGTTATTGAATTCTAACTCCATGGCACATTTCAGACAGAAAGGTATGAAGGTATATGTTGTTCAAGATCCTGTAACAGAATAGACAATGACCCTTGCAACTGCTGGTTGTTGAAGGCCCCATCAGCAAGCCATAGTCTGGCTGGGAAAACTGGTGCCTTGGCTGAGCTTTGATAGTGTTTGAAACTCACACTCACTGCAAGTGAACCAGGTTCCCTTCCCTTCTCTACCATTGTGTACATTGTCACTGCATTATCCACAGTATCCCACTCTGCTTTATTGTCCTGGCAAAAGCACTTCTGAAACCTTGAATTAGTGCTGTTTCTGTCTAAAAGATTGTTACAGCTCAGCCTAATCAATCTGTGCATATAGAGGAGCCAGTCAGTGCATGCATGGCTATAACAGGGCCTGAGCAAATGGGAAAGAAAAACTAGGAGGTATAAGAAGGAGCTGCAATTCCCAAGAAGAGTAGGACAGAACCTGGGGCAGAGTTCCTTGTGAAACCAAGTCTTAGCAGTTCCATTGCTAACTTACTGCATAATTATCTTCATTGACTTGCTTTCGTTAATCTGTAATCAACAGAAGTGTTTCTCGGTATCTTGGTTTTGCCTCAACATCAGGATTTCAATCATTTGTTGTTTTCCAGGGCAAACTATTTTATGACTGATTGCTTTTAAGTAATTCAGCAAGGCTGAGTGTTGGTTTTGTGAGTTGTGGTGTCTTTTTCTGGAATGAACCACCCCCAATCATAATAGCATAATTTTAACTTTGTGAACTGAAATGTGAGTCTTCTGATTTTCATTCAGACTTTCTGTTAAGTTTGATTCAGAGTGTCAGTTCATAATATAGGGTTTATTTGCATCTTGATGGTACGAAAAATCTTTACTGTTTCAAAAAAGCCGCAGATACATTGTCATGGATTTTAACAGTAGTTAGGTACTGTTAGCATTGACAAATTATTGGAGACTATTTGAGCCATGTTTATTTTTTGGAGTAAATTTGATATAATGATGGAAAAGGGGTAACCAAAACGAGCTTAGAAAAACATCTGCCTTACCTTACATCATACCCATCTTCACTGTGTTCTATTTCACTAATGAGATCTGTATATATCTTGAACTCTGAAATTAGTATAAACTGTGAACATCTCTTGAGGAGGGGAAATAGAGAGAAACGATATGATAGAACAGAAAAATAATGAAGTTGAAAATTAGGCCAGAAGATTGAAATCAGGACAGATTTAAATCATTCTGTGCTATTTTGTTCATCTTCCTTGTCTGATAAACTACCAAGCAGGACAAAGTTCAGGAGACTTGATATACTGCATGTTAAGTCTTTGTTTTCATAAGGTGAACTCCCATTCTCCAGCTTGCTCTGCTTGTCTCCCACACTTGTTGTTTTAATACAGAGGAAAGTTCAACTCCCCCTGCTTAACTCCAGTACCTCTTAATGAGGGAACTGTAACACTATCCAGTCATTTCACCACACAGCAATCAGAATTTCATTGCTTTGCACAGCTTGACTTATGTCAAAAAGGATGGTTAAAATTCATCCAAGTCCTGGAAACCTCCTCTTGAGTTAAACAGATCACATCTTAGCTACAGGAGGATTTTTGTTTGATTGGTTTGGTTTTTAAGTGGTCAAAGGGCAAGAAGCATTATTTGCAAAAGGTCTTTCACATACCTGGTTCTTAGAATGCAAGATGATTTACACATCATATAATCAAAGAGACACAAGCAATAGAGTTTCACGTGCCAATAAAAAGAAACACCATTTACAAAAAAGTCTGATCATACAAAATGGAGCCTTGAGGACAAGGCTCATTGAGGGTTCACATACACATATGGTTATTGCAGTTGTTGCAGGAGAAACAACAGAAGCAAGCATTTGCAGGGACTAGACTTACGATTACTGTAGCTCAAGTTGTACTTTCCAAGAGTTTTTAGACATGAGAGTTTTTTTCTATTTTGTTCTGCAGTGAAACTGAAAACTTGCATTACAGGAAGCCTTCAGGTTTTTAGAAACAGGAATGTCTCTGTGATAGAGGAGTAAAAGATTCTTACTACTCCTGAGTGATAGTGCTAGGAATATTTTTCTGTGTAAATAGAGTCAGCAGAAGGAGATGACATTTAACAATGTTGGCTCTATATTCATAAAAGAGTAATTATCTAGAGAAAGCGCAATTTGCTTATAAGCAACAGCCCAGCACCAAATGGTGACTCAAAGATCATGTAAAGGTACAGGGAAATGACTGAGTAGGCCAGCCTTCTTTATCCTGGAAAATGGACCACCAAAGGGAAATACGAGGCATATACAGAATCATAAGTGGCACAGAGAGAGACAGGGATCAGCTGCTCACTGTTTTCTCCAATGCAAAAGCAGGAAGTCATCAAGTGAAGACTGCATATTGTGATCCAAACAAATGTGACAGCATGGGTCTTCTTGCAGTATGAGCAGTACTGGATGTTGCACAGAGATGGGTTTGAGGAGACAGTACATCAGTTAATGGAAGAAAAATCCATTACAGGTTACTAAATACACAGAAACTACACCTGATTCAGGAAATCTCTCATCTGGTGATAGTATAAAACTGGGAGTCTTCAGAGCATACTCATTTGCTTGCTCTGTTCTTGTTTTTCCTTAAGTCATCTGCTATGACAACTGTTCTCACTGGATTTCCTCTCCCAAATGTACTTCAGTTCATGTCTAATACCAGCTACCCAGCCAGAGTAAAGGATTATGAAATTAAGAATCACCAAAAAAGTAGGAGACATCAGAGGAAGAGAGTCAAAGAGTCAAAATTAGAAAAAAGTAGAACATGTGGGTGGAGCAGAGATATGCCAACAGCATCACCACTCTTTCAAGACATCCAGCTCAAAACACCTGAGGAGAGAATCAGTATTTCTCAGTGGTGTTCTTCCAAAATGGAATGAACAGAATGAACATGAGAACCCATCAATTTTCGTCCCTGGTATCTGAGAACAGCCAGCACAGACAGGGCCAGGAGGAGTTTGACAATAAGATCTTGTGACTTTGGGGGTCCTCAGGTTGTAAATGGAGTTTGTAAATGAGAAGCTGAGGAAAGAAATGCAGCCACAACCTCAAGGACTGAATGACCCAGAATGTCAGGGTTGTGCACTCAATGTACATATATGCCAGAGCCCCTCTCTCACTGCCTGACAGGGACCTTATGAACCAATTTGTGCAATGCTAGTCCACATCCCTAAGCCAGCTCCGCATTCTCCATGAATACAGCATAGTCTGCATTCATTCTCTGATTTAGTATTTAACAACAGCTCTTTTGAATCAAAAATCTAAGCACCAATTGGGATCAGTCCATGTAGGAGTATAGACTCTGTGGACAGGCAGCATCATCCATCCTAGTTCTGGTTCAGTCACATTTCTCTCTCCACATCGGACATGCAGCAGGGCTCACACTTTCTGAGATGAAGGAAGACTGTGGTATCCATTAACATGTCCAATGGTGTCTATGAGCAAAGGGAGGACAAGGTGGTACTTCTAGCACAGTGCACACCAATGATGTACATCAAGGATAAGACCTATCCTTCCAAATGGCTGAAACTTAAGCAGTGCAACAACAAGACTATCTGCCTCATTTGGTCAGGAATCACTCTTTGGTTTGAATATAAATAAAAAGTATATAAATAAAAAGAAAAATGTAGGAGTGCAGTTCCAGCCCCTCAGAGTTCAAAACCCCAACATTTATACAAGGTTGTATATGGATGTTTGAGATATTCTGTACTCTTGGGTGATCCTGATTGCTGTCACTGGACATCACTGCTCCTGGGACAGCCTGGAGAACCACCCTGTGACCAACCATAGCACCGTCTTCAAAGTTCCCAAGGACAGGCAGTCATTCTGAGAGGCTGGCCCCAGGGGATCTTGGAGACCATCCCAACAGGTGGCATCCAGTAACCTTGATCTGACCACCTGGTTGCCCAGAGAGGCTGCATGTGAGCCTCCTGGGAGGCAGCTGTGTCAGGGAGCATGCCATGGGCATGGTTTTGTGTCAAAGGTTGTGTAGACATAGGCAAAGTGATTTACAAAGCCAAGTGAAGAGAGAGCTAAGTCTGTTCAAATATCAGATACCATAATTCATCCTGATTATCCTGGGATGATTCAACAGCTGTAACCATTTAGGCTACATTCAGAACATTACTTTAATCTAATGTTGGCAGGGGATTGCCAAGTAAAGGGAGGAACTGAAAAGAAAATACATCAATATTTCAAACTTCATCCTGGAAACAGAATTCCAAAACTTCATTAAAATTCTTATACTGAATGTATAAAAATATAACTTGGTTATAGAAAAAAAAAGTGCTCCAATTTGTTGAGAAGAATGAAGAGCAGCCTGGTTCAATGCAATGTAGACAAAACTTACATCCCAGAAAAGTGATGAAGAACGCTATTACCCAGCAGCACCTTATCATGAAGGTATCTAAAATTTAATGGGCACCTCTATTATGGCTTTTCATTGTCTTAAAGCTCCCTAAGTGCCTCCACAGCAGGACCTCAGCTGCGAGGCACATTCTTGCTTAGGCTCTACCATGATCCAGAAATAAGGGTGTCTCTCTACAGCTGCAGTCCATTACAGCCTGATTCCAACACATGTAAGAGCACTAAGGTCAGCATGTAGCACAGAATGGCCAGCTATTCACAAAAACATAGCCATTGCTGCCAGCAGCCTTTCCTCTAGGTGCCCTGACAAAGGACATAAAAGAGCACAAGATTAATATAGCTTGTTTGAGTCTGACCCTGCATGTGAAGTAGGAGACACGGACATGATTTTTACCAGAAAGGGGCAAAATGGGTCAGTTTCTCTCTCTTGTGTGAGCTTTCTGTTAAAAGAACAAGAGATATTAATCTCCTCCAAGTCACATAGTTGGTAGGACATGGACCCTCATCTCTGCTGACTGACTAGTTTCCAAAGACTCATTTCTGCAGATGTGGTTTGTCACACCCCATGGTAGTTCTGCATTATGCAGAACTGCCCTTCCAGTGATGAAAAGAAGGGAAGGAGTCTCGGCATCTATGAGGACTGAACCTGGGCATGTAGCAGGCTGTGATTGTACTATTACTTTCCTCCAGTGTGTACAGGCTTTGAAATAACATTCATTTTTTCACTATCTCATCATCATCATGGCTAGGCTTTGTGAACAGACATGGGAAGGACACTACCCACACTTGCTGCAAGTGTGCTGGTGTCTAAAAAGCCCAATGCGGGATAGGAAAATCTGGTTGCAAAAGGCACAGCTGAAAGTCTCCATGGGCGATATTGTCAAGACATTGTTCTTTCTGCATTGTCTTTTCTCGTCAAAAATAATTCTGTGTGTGTTCTCAAAGGAAGCAGCAACGTCGTGAATGGTGTATCTCTATGTCACCCTATTGGAGGCCAGAGTGGACCACTGATGGCAGTCTATATGGCCAGGGCTGAGGTGTTGTTTCAGGGAGTCCTTATATCTCCTCTTTGGGGCTCCTCTCTTGCAGCAGCCGGTGGCAAGTTCACCATAGAGCACAATCTTAGGGAGGTGGTGATCCTCCATCCTGGAGACGTGCCCTGGGCTTTTGAGTTACTTAGTAATCACTACTAAAAAAAGTATTCAAGTAGTGTCTTTCCTGGCTTTCCTCTTCTTCAATTCACAAGATTAGTTACTAGTCTTCAATAAAGACCAAACTGAGAGACTTATGTAGCTCTGAGTTCCAGCTGGGGTGGAGAGTTCTCAGAGCAGCGAAGACTGCAGTAACTGCAGCACCACTGAGGAGGCACTGATATAATCAGTGTATAAAAAGAAGCGGTTAGGTCCTCTTTCACCCAATTTGTTCTTATAAATTGTTTACTATTGTTAAAGGAAGCAGGTTTCAGGTAAGCTTTCTGTCAAAGGTAAAATGAGTAGTCTTGGGAGGCAACTGGGTTTTTTTAAGGTAGTTTGATATAAGCTCCTTTTCCTGAAAGATACTGGTTTTCAGTGGCAGAGGGAATGTTGGCCATCTGCTTGCATACAGTCAAAAAGAGTGGTAGAGCTCAGCCTCTTAGGTGTTCATAATTAGCATTAATTGCTCTGTGCAAATGCAGTGGCCATCTTCACACTATTTTCTCACTACCCTGCACCATCATTTCAGTGTTATTTTAATAAGGGACCTCCCAATAGGTAATGCAATATCAATATATTCATATCAATGTATATTCTATAGGTCTGTGTTTTGTGCTATACAAGTAGTATAGCTATATAGCTGGCTCAGGAGGTCTTCCAACCAGGAACGATTTCCCAAGTTTGCAGCTTCAGAAACTCAACACATGCATAGTGCAGGTTTAAAATAGTACATTTTAAAGGGAACTGGGCACCTTAAAATTGAAATAATCTAGGAAAAAATGAATTACTGAAGACTAGGTAAAACTGCTTGGGTTATTTCTTTTATGTTTAAGAAACCACAGGAAAATTCAGCAGAAGCAATTTGTGATACACCTGTGATAGTACTGGTACCCCTGGGAGAAGATATGAGTAAGAGTTCTAGAATGGTGATATATGTAGATTATATTTTATGTCCTCTCATAATAGTTGACTTCCTTCATAAACTGTGTTCGTAAAAACTGAGCATAATCTGATATACGTATGGAGAGAAAATCAGGTGTGACACCAACAGAGCCAGATTTTTAAGCAAACTCCACACTTGTCCTGTTTCTATATCAGTAGGGAGATTTAAACAAAGGTATGTTTTAATTTCTTGAGGTTAATACATGTCTAAACATAGCCAGACAATGTCAAAATACAGCTGATCTAATTTGTACTTGGAAGGTATATTCAAGAGAAGAAATTCAAGTAATGCCAACCCAAGTTAGTGATGCATGGCACCACACAATCTGAGAGAGACTGTTCTGACTCAAACTGAGCTAGGTTTGATGTCTCTGCACAAGTTTCATAGTTAATGTACAACCTGAAAATTTGTTCTGGATGATCAAAAAATGGCTATATCTATGATATACCCAGGGGGGAAAAAAAGCAAGGTTCCAAATTTTGACCAATACAGCAATGACTGAAGAACTTCAGGGGTTCAGAGGATAGCTGAGGTTTGAAGTGACTTCTCAGAATCATCTAATCTACTCTCCCAGCTCAGAAAAGGGTCAGCTTAGAGTAGGTTATGCAGAACCTTCCCTAGTCAGATTTTGAAATATCCAAGGATTTATATTTCCACAGCCTCTCTGGGTAACATGTTCTGATGTTTGATCATCCTTACCACAAAAAGTTTTTTTCTGTGTTTAAGTGGAGTTTCCTGTACTTCAGTTGGCACCTATTGTCTCTTGCCCTTTCCCTGGGAACTAATGGGAAGTGTCTGGCTCTCATAACACACTACTTTGTCACCCTGCCTTCTTAGTCAAAAAGCTTTTCCCTAATGTTCTCCAAGCCACATTGTGTGCCCATTGACCTTTCTTATATACTTTGCCACAAAAGATAAAAGTTTGACTCTCTCATCTCTGTAACTCTGTTTCTACTGCTAGTAATCACCCTTTAGGCCTTTCTTTGCCAGGAAGAAACAAGCCTAGCTCCCTCAGCCTCTCCTCAGATGTGATATGTTCTGGGCTCTCAATCAGTTTGGTAGCCCCTCTCATGTCTCTCCCATTTCTCCTCCATGTACTGGGAACAAGACTAGATGCTGTATTCCAGGTAGGGCTTCCCAAGCACCAAGAAAGAGTAATTATAACCTTCCTTGATTAACTAGCCATGCTCCTCTTAATGTAGTCCAATATGCAGTCTGCCTTATTCACTCATTTGTTCTTCAGTCAAATCCTGTCCTTGCTCCAAAACATAAATGTCTAACCATTGTTTGAAATTAATCACTAAGTGTAATGACATAGTTACCTAGGCTGCTCTTCAAAGATAGAGCCCAGAGTCTACTGTTTCATGTTCCAGTGACAATCCTGTTTACTTCAATAAATTAACATCACAGAAAATAATAAAATAGCTCAATCTAACTAGCACAAATTCCAGAGGTAGTGTGTACTTGAAGGGTCTGTTTATCTCCAGAAAAATACTTCAAAGCTAGAGCATGACTTTTAGAATTATTGACACGCACCTCCACCCATCCCTTAAAAAAACTCACTCAAAACCTAAAACCTGGCCTAGATGAGAGCTTGGCTAAAGGCCCAGCAGTTCTTGTAGTCTGCCTAAACCAGGCTCAGGTGGACCTTGAAATGAGATAGTCTCTCTCTTTTCATTAGGAAGGCAATGGTTTAAAGATAAGGAGTGAATGAAGAAGAAAATGAAGAGAATTGTATTCAAGCTGTCAGGAACTTCAAGAAAGGGTAAGGATTGAGGAATGAAAAAATGAATATTTTATGTTTAGAATAATGAAGGAGTAAGTTGGAAAATTTACTTGCACCCTCTGCAAGGCATTTAGCAGCTTCCACTCTCAGTAGCTTCACTGGGAGAGGCTCTATTTTGTCAGCTGCTCCTTGTGTCTTTAGCAAAACTCTGTGCCATCTGAAACACTAACCTCATAGTAAATGGTCAAATACCAACTACTATGATAATGTCTGATCTTGCTGCCCAAGTGGAATTACACAATGGCCAAGAATGGGAATAAATAGGTGTTTAAAAGTACTTGTGCTCTTAATGACATGCTTGTGCAAGTCTGTGACTCCTTGAGCTGCAGCACTTTTAGGAAACATTGGTACCCAGTGACACCCCTCCCTCCAACTGCAACTACAGCCATCGAACCAGCAGCTTCAGATGCATCTTTAATACTAAAGTGTGACCTAAGGGACTCTTGTCCCTTGTCTCCCAAGGAAAAAAGTGTGCTCCCAGGGAAGCAGCAGAGGCAAGGCCCTGGAGATTGTGCCCATCATGGGGTTACAGTCAGAAAGCAGCAAAACCAGGATTGTCTTGTGAAGGAGGGTGAGGCAAGAGTCAAGGGTGACCCCAGCACAGACTATAACCTCACCAACAAGGCATGATCCCACACAGTCTATAGCAGGGAACATCCACAACTCCAACATAAAGGGAGGAACCAGGGCCAGTGTCCACCCAGGGTCTCCAATCAGGAGCAA
Organism: Pithys albifrons albifrons; assembly: GCF_047495875.1. Classification (NCBI taxonomy): domain Eukaryota; kingdom Metazoa; phylum Chordata; class Aves; order Passeriformes; family Thamnophilidae; genus Pithys; species Pithys albifrons. The sequence continues at coordinate 53,275,970 of NC_092459.1, read as the reverse complement.
AAGGAGATGGAGATAGGCTGCAACATATGACTGAGGAATCTGTTCAGCACTCATGCTAGCTACAGAATAGGTCCAAGGTCCATTGTGAAGGCAGGGCTGGAGATAGTCACACCTATGACATAGCCCAGAACAGGACAGAGCACCCATTCATACCCTTACAGAGAGCCCCTGAGCAGAGGAAAGGTGGGTGAGCATCCCAAGTGAGGCCAGCTGGGGCCCTGGAGACTCTAACAATTACCTCATATGACCCTGATTCCAGGAGAAAGCATTTCACTTTTATTGAAAGATGCCATCTCAGAGAGCTGGAGCAAGCCAGAAGGACAGCAGCCCAAGCAGGAAGCACAAGCCACCAGCCCAGCTCTCCTCATTGATGGAGACTAAGCACATGGGCCCGGGGAGGCCGGATCTTGTTTGGCAGGAATCATTAAACGTTGTCCTGAGACCAGCTGACACCAGTAAGGCTTCACAATCCCTGTTGTCGACAGCTCATTCGCATAACTCATGGCTGCCTCCAATTATCTGTGGGAGCTTTGCAGGCCGTGAAGGAGGTTCCACATGGGGAGGCACTTAATGAACAGATTGGATTATAAACACTAGCTAATCTTTCCCACATGTACACCTGAAGAATATCACATGTGACAGCTGTTTAAATTTTCAGGGAAATTAATGATTCCTAAAGAGGCAAAGCTTATCAAGGCTTTGACTGGGACTGATAAGGGACAACCTCCAAAGGGCAAATTGTTTATAATAGTCTATAAGTGCCTCATTCTATGGGTTTGTCTTGGAAACTTTATTGACATGGTCCCTTTTATTAATGTTTGTGCTCGTAAAGGCTTGAACAGCTTGGTTCAATCTACTGATGATATTAGGCTACTAAGGCCTCTAATGAGCACCTCGTATCTTCAGGTCACAGTCAGTTTAAAATGCTTGGTACTAGGATCAGGATGCCTTGGGCTCAGTGGAGCCCTATGGGACAGCCAGGCTGTGCCTGCCCCATGCAGTGTTTATGTCCTTGCAAGGGCACATCTGCGAGACTGCTGAAACATTAACTTGTGCATGGTGAGTCATTTGCTGCCCTTTGCTGCATTCACTGTCTTGAGATTTGAGGATTTGAGGCAGGTGGTGGGAAGAGGATGATACAGGTTTAGTGTGGGACTATAACAACTTTTCCTAACAGACCTCATATGGAAAAAGAAAGCCCTGTCCTCTGTCCCCTTTTGCAGAAAGCCTGTACCTTTACATTGGTGTGCAAACCCTCCATCGGTCACGCTTTGCCATGAAGCATGTCACAGGACACGTTCTCATTTCCAAGGAGACTTTTCAGAACCTAATTCTATTTCAAAGTAGGCAGCATTAAAAAAAGAGCATCCACATTGGCCTGTGAAAGTGGTAACATGAAAAGATCTTTATTAAACTCAGGGGTGAAGAAAAGAGAATTAGCTACAGCATGTCATTTTCCTCAAGCTACTAGTAATGCAATTCCCATGCAGAACTGGGTCACTATGGGATTATTTTAAAGTTCAAACTTCTCTTCCTGGTCAGTGAGTGTTTCACAAATGAGAATGGAATTAATTTAAGTTAAAGACTACAGACAAAACAAATGGGCCACAAATGGTTTATAAATGTTTTCTTGCTTAAGAGTAACTCTGTGATCCATCACGGATTTCACTGCTTAAGTGTCTGGCTACAGCAAAGGACCTGTTCCTCCTGCCACGCTGGTGTAAACCAGGATTGATTAATTTAAAACAAATGGTTGAAGGTGATGGTTAAAGTCACTAAAGCAAATCAAACTAGGAGGAGTCTGACTTGCGTTTTATCTAAACCCATGGTAATATTACTGTCTGACCCATTGCACTTAATTAAGCTGGGTTTTGTATGTATGCCATGTATTCTGCAAGGCAGTTCTTTCCCAGTTTATATTCATATAATTACATTGACTCTGTTTGGTGAAGATCTGACCTAGTATTTGCAAATTCCTCTCTCGTTCAGCATCAAAACTATTTGAGGTCTTCACTTAAAGAATGTTGGAGCCTCTCATGACTGGATAAATAATTTCTGTATAGGTTATGTCTTGTGCTTTCTCTGACTAGCACAGCATTTTTTTCTGGGAATAAATAAGAACGAAAAGTAAACCACTGATCTTATGATTGGATTAATAATATCTATTTTAAAATACAACATTCAGGCAAAATATGATCTATATACTTCTAGTGCAGAGGCATGCACACACAGATTTATCATTTCCTCAGTTTTATTTTAGGACCTAGCAAGATGGAGATTTTTCTTGAGATGCTGAATATCTGCCACAGAGAATGTCCTATAATAACTGTAACAACGTGATACTATATTAGAAAAGGAACTCCATTTGTAGGATGTTTGGAATCCTTCTTAGTCACAATTCAAGCCTGTTTGCTTTCATGAGGTGAAAAACCAAAACAGCCAGCCTGAGCAGGAGATGTTGCTAGCAGGTAGTAGGACTGCTTTGGTCAAACTGACTGCTTTACTAATTTGCTGCTACATTTCTAACAAAATAAAATTCCTGAACAGTATAGGCAAAGATACAGCTGAACATGGGTCCCTCAGTGGCTAACATAGCACTTTTTAACCAACTTTTAATACCTCTTTCCTTAAGCAACAAAGCAAATGTCAAGAACACATACAAAATGAACGTATGTGTGATGCTGTTTGGTTTAAGGCAGACAAGGGAAATACTGAAGCCATGTAGAACAAATAAGAATTTATCCTGAGCTGCACTTTGCCTTTTCTTCTCATGATTCTTACATCTAATAGTCCATGTTTGTCTTGAAAAATGAATCCTTTGCCCCCCTCCCTGGCCCAGGGGACTGTATCCCCAGAATTTGGAGAGAAACAGACTGACCCACCTGTATAACTGAGTTACACTGTTATGGCAGGTAAGAGAGGAAGAGCTGAGAGAAGGGAGAATTACTTCCTTCTCACCATGGCTTTGCAGCCTTGGCATTGTTATCAGTGGTATACCAGTCCTCAGTCTTAATGAAACTAGTTTTATAATACACCTACACACCGCTCAAGGAATTTCTTTCCTTTTGAAGATAACTGTTCAAATGCCTGTGCATCTCTGGTGAAAAACTTTCTGTGACAGACTGTCCAACAGAAAGAGCAGTGATTGCTTCTCATGGATCCCATTGAAGGCATAGATATGGGGGACGGAAAAAGAACCAACAAAACCCTTTTCTTACAGGACTAAAACTTTGCTAGAATTTACAAGACTGCGTGCAACAGCGCCATCTGATGGGCTTACTCAAAAGGGTAAACAAGATGAAGCGATCTGCAGGCTTAGCAAGATACCTTCGGTCCTAAGCAAAATGAAGCGACCAGTACTGGATGTGATAAAAAGAAGGTGCTCTCCAAGGACTTCTTATTTGCATAGCCTTTTTGCATGAGCCTATCTCAAACTACTTTTAAAATAAGGTTATGGGGCTTTTTGATAAAGGCAATAGGCTTAAAATAATTTCCATGATGGGATATTTGATTTAGTGCTGTGGAACGTTTTGATTGAGGCACTACAGCTATGAAACATACAGGTCAAGTTCAATGCGCTAATCACTTCAAGGGAAATTTCAAAGCTGGAAGCAAGACAGGGGAGATGAAGATTCAGATGTCTCAGAAAAAGCTGATGTTTCACAGGGACACACTGCAGAGATATGTAGGATAACAGAAGAAGAAAGGATGTGTTATATAGCATCAGCATTTTTATGTTGATATCCCTTTCACAATGTAAACATCTGTGGGCTTCATCTTTGCAGAACACATTGCCCTGAAATAGTTCCTAGAAATTTGTAGGACAAAGTTAACAGAGGGGTTTTTGGTTTTTTTTTAATCAAATTCATTCTTCTCCAAGTCAGGTGACTTTGTATTGGAAAAGGAGGCATGTTTATTACACATTAAAATAAATCTAGAAATAAGGCTTCTGAGTTTCAGGCATGAGTTCTAAGTCCTTGGTGACTACTAGGCTGCCTTCCCCATTCTTATAATGCATGAAATTGTTATTATTATGTTATTAGTTTTGAAAAGTTTACTCTTTTTAGATAAATTCTAAATGTAAAAGTGAGTTTTAAATTAATTTGCATCTTCATTGCTATATTACAGTATATATACAGACTGACTTCCTCAAGTCTGAATTCTTATGAACCTGAACATGCAGAAGTGCACAGCAAAATTTATTTCATTTCCTTCAGTGAAATAGCAAGAGCCATCCCTGGTCACTGAAATCAGTTCATGGCCCTGTAATGTAAACAGTTTTTATCAATGAGCCAGGAGAAAACCTTAAATCATTATTTATACAATCTCTAAATAATACAAATAGTGGTAATATATATAAATACTGAAAATAGATATAAATATTGGAAAGAAAGGACTTTTGAATCAGACTTGGACCATTTTGGTAAGTCGGGTTCAAATCGGTGTTAGATTGTTCAGCGTGGATAGATGAAAAACTCGGGGAAAACATACTACATCTTTTTAGAACTCACTTTACCTTCAGCAATGAGACTCCTAAAAATATTTGGAGATTGTAGATAGATAACTGGTTGGCTGACTTATTTTGTGTTTGTTTTCAACTCCCTTCCTAACACTTCAACTTTTACAGACAGAAATCACGACTTTTATATTCTGTAAATTAATTAGCCTCAGAAAGCAGAAGCAATGCTGGATCATTGTCATGCAAAAATTATTTTTTCCAGAGATGAAATATAATATGAAAATTTTTGCTTTAGCTCTTGATTTTCTTTACAGTTCTACCTCCTGTCTAGGGAATGTTCGTGAAGGAAAGCCCTGTTCCAACATCTGTCTCAAACAAGGATTAGATGGATAAGATATGAAAGGCTAGGGTAGGAAAAAGGTTTGTGTTGAACCAGGAAGGGATTGTTTCATTTATGTCTGTTTGGAGCAAGAGAAGGAAATAGAGAATGATGGCAGAGGCACGGGGAGTGGGATTGGTGAGATGTAGGCCTCTCACACATGTCATTGCTGCTTGTGGAAAACTGAAATTAAATATGCAAACACTATGGCTGAAATATCTTTGTAGATCTACCCACATCAGTCCTTGATGTTACCAGAACAGTCCATTCTATGCCAAAAATTGTTAATAACCCTGTATCATAGGAAAGTTTACTTCCTACTGGTACTTGGAGGTTGCACTGTTAGAGTATTTAGATTCTATAATTTGCACATTGGCCCTTACTAAATCCAGGAGCTATTTTTTGGTAAAGGCATAACTGGAAAGCTCAGGTAACCAGTTGTTGATTTTTTTCATATATTGTATTATGTGGGCAGTTTAGTTGTGAATTAAAAAGGACCAAATCCAAATGTGCTCAGCTGACATAGTAGAGACCATGTCTAGGAAACACCAATGCTGGCTGTGAGTGGAGCCACACTGCTGTAGCAGTATAACAAATGGTGCTCTGTATTTAGCTTCATGATCTAAGGAAAAGTAGGAAGCAAATATGCAGCCCAATATCTGTGCTTTTATATGCTTTTGCTATTGATCCCTAAGTCCTATGGGAGCCACTCATTCTACGGTGAGTGATTGATATTTGAATTGCTGTTTACCATTTAATCTTCTGGCTGGTACCTCTTTTGTCAGTAAGTCTAGACCTGTTTATAGGCTACAAGGCAAGATGGAAATGTGAACTCCAGCCAGTAACATTATCAGAGTTGCTCTAAACCTGCTAAATCAATAAAACCAGAGGCGAGGGTTCATAAATCTCTCTGTGTATATTTGGCTGCTGTGATCCAGCTCCTTCTGTGAGCCTGCATGTGGCCTCCAAATAGAGTTCCTGGCAGTTCATCTTTCTTGTCTAGAGGTACATTTGTGATAAAGCAGATTTAATGGGGAAGACCTCGAAGTGGAATAATATAAGCTGCGTGTTTTCTTTTTTCTCTCTCACCAAAAAGCTAATATTCAGTTTCTCTCCTGTCCAAGTCAGATTAGCTTCCCATAACAGCACTCAGCCATAACAGCCTCCAGTATTTTCCTTCATGACAAATTGAGCTCCATGAACTTGAACACTTACTTTTGGAGCTGGCTGCAATGGATGCTGGAAGAGCCTTGAGCATTTGCATTTGGAAAGGGGCAAAGCTGTGTATTTATATTCTAGCTTTCTGCTTGCATGTCTGAGTGTATATGTAATTTAATGCCAAACTAGAACATTCATATATGAATTGAAAAACTAATGTAATCTGCAGTGCATATGGAAAGGAATAGTTTCATTTATGGAGCATGACACACAGTGATATCTGTAATCCTTTGGTTTTGTTAGCCAAGGAGAAAAGGATTCTTGTTATTTTTTATTTGTGAAGAATAAATATTTTTAGCAGTTTCTCAGAAGAAATATTAACTCTTGTACTTGATAAACACTTAAAAAATTCTATTTAGTTAGATTTAAAGAGAAGGCATCAGCTTATTCTTTTTTATGTTGTGTCCTTTTCTTTAGCTTTTCTAGTGATACATGCAATGTTTTGCTGCATACTTAGCATAAGTTCTAAAGTTTCATGGGAGCTTTCAAAACAAGAAGAATTCTTATGAAATAGAGGAAGGAGTGAAATAAAAACTTAACAAGGTTTCAAATGCATCAGAAGCAAGAAGCGTGGCAAAGAGTCTGTAGAGTCAACAGATTCAGCCGTAAAAGAAGCTTTCCAGAAAGGCAAGGTCATTAAAGAAAAACTAAATGAAATCTTTACTTAGTAGAGGAGGTTTCCACCACAGCTTTTCTTTATAGTGGGCTGAGTCTGATGGGCTGTTTCAAACTGCAGTGTCAAAAGAGATTTTTGAATAAAATTTATCAAATGAGAAGCAGGAAATCAGAAGGACCAGATGGTGTTCATATGGGTTTTCTGAAGGAACACACGTGCAATGTGAAGATGTTATGTGTAATCTGTCACTTAAAATCAGTCTCATTCCTAGAGAAATAGAAAGCAACAAATGTGATACCATTTTTAAGCCATCAGGAAAGATTTGTGGAAGTATAGATCAATGTCTTACTTCCATATAGAGGAATCTATGGGAACTATGATAAAATCTATACTTAACAGCCACATGGAAAGATTTGATTTAGTAAGGAAGACTCAAAACTGCTTTTCTTGGGGAAAGTCAAGCTCAAATATTAAATATTTCTTTAAATTAGTGAGCATGCAAAGAGCTTTCCAGCAGTGTCTGCTCTGTATTCCAGGCACAGGAAATAGAAGGGGAAATTAAAACTTCATTAAGCCGCTGTAGGAATCCATGTTGAGTGCTGCATGCAGGTCTAACCCTTGAATATCAAAGTGTAAAAAACATACCGAGAGAGAAACCATGTTAGCACAAGAAAACTATGAAGAAAGGACACCTGTCTTCTGAGACTACAATATCACTGAGAGTCAATCAGATTCATTTTATTGGAAAATACAATTTCAGATTACTAATGACAGGAAAAGAAGAATCTTTAAAGTCTTATAAAAATGTCATGGAACACACATGCAAACTTTAGAGACAAATAAATTGCCATCTGTTTCAGTCTTTTATTGTGTTTGCATTTAAAAGAGAGTCATTAGAACAAAAAAGTGTCCTTTGGTTCTCTTGAGCTGTGAACAGGGGATGACTTTCCTCCGCCTAGCAAAAGGGCTACTGTTAAGTGGAGCTTGAAGATAGTTATGGAGTATCTTTCATGGAATGAAAGGGCAACAACTCCTCTCCAAATGGAGAGGAAACAAAAGTCTGAATTTTGGAAGAGTTACAGCTCTGGTGAGAATGGCTGGTTTAACCAGGAATTTTATTCTACACCACTTTTAGCACTTGTTTCTCATATTTCCCTCCCTGTCCTTTAGGATTATCTTCTGCAAAATCTAGTTCTTGCAGGCACAAGGAACTGCCTATGAGAGTTCAGCACATTTGGGGGAGATACTAAGCCAGGGAACAAGGAATAGGAGTGAGTGGATCCTTGTTAGCACAAAGGAATTGATCCCCTGTGTGAAAGAAAAATACTCATCTGCAGTGTAGGCAATATCTGGGCAAATCTGAAATTCCTAGGCCTCTTTCCCCAGAACTGAAAGATTATGACACTCAGACATATTTCTTAAAATGCTAAAATCCTGTGATCAATTTTCATGGACTTTAAAAGCATTCATAGCTGCCAGGGGAATGGAATAATAGCACCCACATTACTAAAAGAAATTAGATTTGCAGCAGTATCAGGTATGATTGCCCTTTCTTTCCTTTTGTCTTTGTTCAGATTTATGTACGTGGGTAAGGATCTGTCTGTATTGCCTAGGGGATTTGGGTTTTTGAATGGCATTATAACAAATATTTACAAGTAATACTGGAATGAGCAATTTTAGAACTGCAGCCTGTCTTCCTCCTCCAGTGTTTTATATGACCTCTTTTGGAAATGTGTCTTTTAATCTATCCCAAGGGTTGTGACTATAACAATTACTTTTAAAAACAAACCTGCTTATGGCTAACATCTCGAAACCATAGATATGTCTATCTCTAAGAAGAACATCATACACATATAAGCACACAAGCACTCATGATACTGCAGGCCACATTACAACAAGAAATATTTTCTCCTTTCCCTGTTCTTGTGCACCAGAAAGCACCTCTTTTTATATGCTTCATTCCCCCTGACATCTACAGCAATCATGTGCACAAGAGGTGGGTGTCCTGGTAATATTTCTAAACCTTTCGCTTCGCAGAAGGAGTCATTCCTGAGTGTTTTCTTAGCAAAAGGCAAAGCAAGTAAACTCTCATCTTGATTAAAACCCTCTGACTTTTGGAATCTTCTGTTAAATTATATTTGCCATACAGGAAGGGTGTAGGAGGGAGGAAAAGAATTGAAAAAATCCAGTCTTGTGTCAATTATCAAGTGTTTTAAATTTAGATATTTTCCCATCAACCAGAAATTAAATCCATTTGTTTTTTGCCAGAGAAAATGGGTGAAGATGCCATTTCTAAAGTGTGTAAAGACTTTGTGGTTCATTTCACAATAATATTTGTTGAACTTTTGTGGCACACTTTCAGAGGAAGCAAGACAGGGCTGTGTTAGTCATGACTCGCTAAATAGTACGTCCTAATCCTTCCTAGTTTTTGTTTATTCATGCCTTGCTGTGGGATTTACAGTGTTAGCTCATGGAAAGAAAAAGAAAATCCCAGCAGATAGTGGAATGCAGCTTCCAGTCCACTGCTTGGAGACAGGTTTAGATATTTCTGTCAAGAGGACTTGCTTCAATTCTTACAGAAACCAAAATGCACAGGGAATGGAGAAAAGGATGAGAAATAGTTGGTCTGCTTCTCAGGTGACAGCATGTGAGACTGGGGAGACCAAGCTCCATGTGCAAGATGACCTGAAAATCAGGAGAGCTCGCCAGGGCAAGCTGCACCTCTCTCCTGAGAGGTCTTCAGATCCCTGCCCACTGCTGCTGACAAACAAAACTGCGGTCAGGTATAGACCATCTACCTTCAGGTGCCTCAGGGCACCTCCAAGCAATGTCATACTGAGTAGGAGAGTGTGAGCTGTGCTGGAAGTGTCCCCATCAGCTCTATTTCCTGCCTCAGGAGGTTGTTTCAGAGTTCTTTCATTCTCCATCTCTCCAGGTCGAGCAGACTGATAAGGGAACTCCTCTTATTTTTTCTCACCTGCTCTGAAAAAAAATCTGTTTATTATGAGAGCCCCTGCTGTCAGAGGAGGGTGTCTTCCTCTTTGTTCTGTTTCCTCTTGACTCTCTCACTGGCCATAACATTGGTAGAGCTGGAGGAGGGAGCTGAGTCACTGCCGTGGATGGTGAAGCCCTGTCCCACCAGTAGAGACCAGGTGTGGAGGGGTGGCAAACAAGGCAGCAAGTGTGTTGAAATCCAGCCTGTGCTTTTCCGGCTCAGGTGATCCTGCCAGTGACAGATCTAGTCTGAACTTCAGCTACTGCTGAGGAAGACAAGGGCAAAGGCAGTGGAAAACCAAACCCTGTGGTGCATAATGAATCCCTTATGTGCTGAAAACTTATATTTGATATGGCCTAGATGAAGATGTTGACAGCCACAATCTGTGCTTTGCAGAAAAAGGTTTTGAAGGAAAAAGACATGGCCTTTGCAAATGCTGGCATAGAGCCAGCAAGGGTCTGCAGAGTATTGGGTCTGTTCAGTGATTGCTCTCATTAGAGAATGAAGGATGAAATAATTTCTTTTTTGTTTGTTTGTTTTGTTTTGTTTTTTGGGGTTTTTTTGGTTGGTTTGGTTTGGGTTTGGTTTTGGTTTTCTGTTTTTTTACTTTGATGCTCAGTTGCTGAGTATGCGGAACAAGAATCACAGCATCCAAGAAGGTTGTATTTGTGTTCCTCAGCCTGTCTTGGACTTAGATGTGAACTTATGCAAGTCTGCTCTGTACTGGGCACCTTGGTTTCTTCATCTCAAATCTTTGCATCTCTTGGGAAACCAAGTATCAAATATTAACTAAAGTCACTTGATGCTATTTTTAGTCTTGGTCAGTCAATCCTCAAGAAAAGTTACAGGTTTAGCAAATGTCTCCTTTCCAGTGAAAACACGTTTCCTCACACAAATTACTGTGAAAATGCTGTGATGAGACTCCATAAACAAGACAAATATGTGTTCTGTGGCTGATATTTGAGAGAGAAAAGACTCCAACTTCTTCTTCCTGAGCTGCTTTGAAGCAATTGGGATGACATGACTCAAAAGCATGTGTAACTCCTTAGTTTAGATCTGACTGTACCTTGCAAATATTTTTCTGATCCATTATTTTGGAGTCATGTATTCTTGAATTTAACACCACATTTTAACATTCATTTTGAATAGCAGCAGGAACTTCTTTTGGCTTGACTGCTCTAACAGTGAATCCAGTTCACACACGTTTTATCAGTAGCTAGGGCTCAGGTTATCTAGCATCAATATTTCTCTTCACTTACTCTTGTAATATTTGACTCAGATTTGCAGGACCCAACTTGTGAGCATAGCCTAGACAATCTCTCTAGTTGACATGATGTTAAGTAGCTATTCTGCTGCCCCAAACTGCAATATAAGAATTTTCACCCAGAACTAGACTAAGACCTCTAACCCAAACCTCTGAGGCCCCAAACCACACTGAGCACTCATACTGTATAGAGTGGTCCATCATATCCACATGATTTTTATCTCTCTTGTTCACCATATTACCACAGGTGCACAATCACCCACGCTTTCCACTCTATGCAAAGCAGTAGAGGAGATGCCTGCATCTAGCTACTATAGATTTTACCAGTACAGGAATTCTCCTCAGTATTTCTCTGGCGGGTTGGCCATGACCCACACATCCAGCTAACACATCCACAAGTAGTTTGGCTATATCAGCATGGATATATATTTCTAGCTACAGCTATCTCTCTTGTGAGAGCAGCTGTACCAGTTTGCAGCTGCATGGTTGCACTCTTGGCTATAGTTAGGTGTATATTCCAAATGTAGTTCTTGCCTTTTCAGAATTCTTAAAATAATGTACTAAAATAATTTTTAAAAATGGAGGTCACAGTGAATAAGTTCCCATCTATGGTGGCACTTCCACTGTGCATTGCTCTGTCAGTGATTCGTCAGATCCCCTCCTTTTGTCTAGCCTTGTTTTTTTTAATTAGTATGCCAATAAGTCACAAGCTTTTTTGAAATTAAATGACATCCAGTATGAAATATGTTATTTTGTACATAGGAATGAAGGCAGAATGAAACTATACTTTTACTAAAGCTAGATCTCATTTAAGGTTGTTGGAAGCACTGTGACAGTTTTTGCAAGAAGCTGAAATTTTTATTTGACACTATCTTGATTTAATGTAGATTTTTATTCTATATAGTAATCTAACCATCACTTTTAATTCAGGAGATCAGAAATAAGCAGTGGAAAACATTTGTTTTTAGCTCATTTTTCAGTGCCATCGCATTTGAGTCACAAGGACAAATTTTTCTATTACCCACATTATATTCTTAGAACATAATAGGTTAAATCCAGAGTAAGAACTAGATACAGAACTCTCTAGATTATATCATAAGGTCTATGTAATAAAAAACCCCTCTCAGCACTGCCACTTCGTATTTTATTCTTCAAAACATTGTCTTACAAAACCGTGATCCTGTCTATTAATATCCTGATGCTGAATTCTGCTGTTATTTCTACTGTGCAGCTACTGATGGGTCAACAGGAAAAACATACAGCTCAGTTCCAGCTCAATGCCATTTATTTCAATCATTTTACTCCCAATTTTCTCCTGTGTACAAGGCAAATTAGAGACACTTACATAATGATACTGCATTTCAGGATGCAAGCAGCAGTTCTGGGGAACTCAGCATTAATATTGTCATGTTTCATTCAAGGTGGTAGAAAAATGTGCATTAAAACATTTGGGTAAGTGTTCCCCATGTTTGACTCCTTTCTTAAAACTAAACCTGGAATGTTTTTGGGTAGCTGAAACTTGCACAAACCCACATGCAGTTTTGGAAATGTCTGTATTAGATGATAGCATGATCTGCAGAACTTATGAAACTCCATTCATTTCTACTCCTCTCTACTCAAAATTCAGATGCTTTCAGTCATGTCTTTCTAAAATTATCTCACATTAATGCCTTGTACCGTTGCTGCCAATTTATGGTCTTCCAAGGAGTAAGCAGGGGATTTAGTTATATAAGGACTATGTTATACTCCTGCAGATACTATGTAAATTTTTACAGAATCACAGAATGGATCAGGTTGGAAGGGATCACAGTGGGTCATCTGGTCCAACCTCTCTGCTCAAGCAGGGGCATCCTGGAGCACATAGCACAGGACTGTGCCCAGATGGTTCTTGAATATCTCCAGTCAGTGAGACTCCACAGCCCCTCTGTGCAAACTCTTTCAGTGCTCGGTCACCCACACAGAAAAGAAGTTGTCCAGGGTGTGAGCTGGCAAAACGCCAACTGTCAAGGACAGGGTGAAAAGTGTTCCTCCTACCCCCAACCAGCCAAGGGGAAAAGAAGAGGGAGAGGAAAGAAAAACCCTCAAAACCAGGTTTATGCTGAAACTAACTACATGTATTTATACAGAGAAGAGAATATTAAGAGGAAACTACAATATAACACACACTTACAAAAGTTACATATATATAACAAGGAATAACTCCCCACTCCCCAATTAATACAAAGCCCATTACTCTAAATTCATAAGCACTCCAAAAGACACTCAGCAAGAAAGAGAAGGTATAACAACAAAATATTTCTACTTCCCTGAATGCAAACAAAATGCAACAGGAGCAGGGCCTAGTATAGTAGAGGAGCTGCTAGATGTCCTCCTCTTAGTGCAGCCATGATGGAACTAACCAAGCCACTCCCACACACTGGACTTTACACCCTTTGAGATGATGTAGTATGGTATGGAATACAATATTATTGGCTGGAAGAAGTCAGCTGTTAGCTAGCTCAGTTCAGCTTAAATCAGCTGACAATCCTAGGCCTAGCTGAACTTTAAAACCTAAGTTTAGGCCCACCTGGCTAAACCCATAACATATTCCACCCCTTATTCCATACCATATTACGTCACTCATACCTTAGATCTCTCTATTCCCGCGCTTAAACAGTCTTTGTTCTTTCCAGGGCTGTCTTCCACCCCTCCAAATTGTAGGCAATAGTCCATTAGGATGGGGTAGGTACTTGAGGCAGGAAAAACAGTTCATCATTAGACACCAACACCAGTTCAGCTCAGGTCTTCTTCATCTGATGGTCTATGTCCTGCAACACAGAACTTGAAATGCAAGTTACCTTTTTTTTCTCAAGGTTAAATGTCCTTGAGGCACACATTGGGATCATCCCATCCCCTTATCAGGGGTCACTATACCCTCATTAGGGTCACCATCCCCACACTGGGGGCACTATCCCCTTTTCAGGGGTCACTATCCCCACACTGGGGTCTCCATCCCCTTTTCAGGGGTCACTATCCCCTTCTCAGGGGTTTCACAATAGTGGATAACCTGGGAAATAATGTCCATGGTTAAATCCACCCCTCGGCTTCGTCCACCTGCAGGTGGCCTGAGGCATCATGGGCCCATTGAGCCAGGAACAACTCTCCCTTATGACAGTCCAGGTGTGCTGTTCCTTCATTAGCTCAGCCTTTGGGCACATGAGCATCCACATGATGAATCTCTACAGATTCTACTCAAGCAGCAGTGTCCTGCCACACACCAACAGCCCACATGGGCCTCTCTGTGATTCAATTAATCTTCTTTTATCGGTCCAGCCACCCTCAGAGGCACTGGTTGTCATCTACAAGTCAGTGTAGAGGTACAGTCTTGGTTAGTTTTCTGGTTCAGCAATGTCCAGTAGACTTGGTCGTTCTCCTCCTCCTCTCGGCTGGAGGCAGGGTGGCTTAATTGCGGTTCTTGGCTCTGTTCTGGGATCTTTGCTTCAACATGTAGACAGCTTTATACCAGCTTTCTTATGTTATGATTTCCATACCTGGACTTCAAGCACAGAAGTAGATGCACTGTCCCACCTCCTCATGTCTTTCCCCTGGTCACACAGGAAGGACGACAGTTCACCATGTGACACACACTTGGGGTTTGCTCTCTGTTGAGGTGAGGCAGGAGAGAAAGACAGCTTGCTTTGGCTGTAAGGCTTCTCCTTGCAGTGGCTGCATTCACAGCAGGTACGAGTTGAGCTGTCTGAACTCACAAAAACAGTCAGCATGAGAAATAAAACGAGGATCCAGTAGCAAGAGAACATTGTTTATATTAGATGTACCCAAGCAATGCAGATATCAAGGAATGTTTCTATAACAATGCTCCTGGGAGCCCTGCCAACCTTCTGGGACACTTGCCAGTGGCCTTCGTTTCCCGGCCAATGCACCATTTATCTGTCCTGGGTTGAGCTGGCAAAACGCCAACTGTCAAGGACAGGGTGAAAAGGGTTCCTCTTCCCCCCAACCAGCTAAGGGGAAAAAGAAGAGGGAGAGGAAAGAAAAACCCTCAAAACCAGGTTTATGCTGAAACTAACTACATGTATTTATACAGAGAAGAGAATATTAAGAGGAAACTACAATATAACACACACTTACAAAAGTTACATATATATAACAAGGAATAACTCCCCACTCCCCAATTAATACAAAGCCCATTACTCTAAATTCATAAGCACTCCAAAAGACACTCAGCAAGAAAGAGAAGGTATAACAACAAAATATTTCTACTTCCCTGAATGCAAACAAAATGCAACAGGAGCAGGGCCTAGTATAGTAGAGGAGCTGCTAGATGTCCTCCTCTTAGTGCAGCCATGATGGAACTAACCAAGCCACTCCCACACACTGGATTTTACACCCTTTGAGATGATGTAGTATGGTATGGAATACAATATTATTGGCTGGAAGAAGTCAGCTGTTAGCCAGCTCAGTCCAGCTTAAATCAGCTGACAATCCTAGGCCTAGCTGAACTTTAAAACCTAAGTTTAGGCCCACCTGGCTAAACCCATAAGAGAAGTTCATCTTCATATTCAGGTGGAATTTTCTGTGCATCAGTTTCTTCCCATTGCCATGTGTCCTAGTGGTTGGCACCACTGAAAAGAGCCTGGCTCCATCCTCTTGACACACTCCCTTCAGATACTTACATACATTGGCGAGGTCCCCTGTCAGTTGTCTCTTCTTGAAACTGAATAGGCCCAGCTCCTTCAGCCTTTTCTCATAACAGAGATGCTCCTGTTCCTTTAATCATCTTTGTTGCCCTCCACTGGATCCACCCCAAGAGCTTCATGCCTCCCTTTTCCTGAAGAGCGCAGAACTGGACACAGCACTCCAGATGAGACCTCACCAGGGCTGAGTAAAGGAGCAGGATCACCTCCCTCAACCTGCTGGCAATGCTTTTCCTAATGCATTGGCTTACTTGGTCCCAAGGGCACATTGCTGGCTTATTGGGTAGCTTGTTGTACACCAGGACCTCAAGGCCCTTCTCTGTAGACCTGCTTTCCAGCTGGTCAGCCTCCAGCCTGTACTGATGCCCAGGCTTATTCCTACGTGGATGCAGAATTCTGCATTTGCCTTTGTTGAATTTCACACAGTTCTTATTTGCCCATCTTTCCAACCTGTTGAGGTCCTTTAAATTTTAATTATGATCTACCTTCTCCATAGTGCAAATGTGTCACTGAAAAACTTTTCAGCAAAGTGAAATAATTTGCACATTAAAACAGTATTCAAAATCATATCTTGCTTTTCGTGGCAGTGTCATGGTGTAGTCAGTGCTACCTACCTTCAGTTGAGCTTGTGAGGTTCCACCTACCTTCCTACCACCATACATCCTGCTGCGAATGTATGTCCATGGGCATTTGCATATCTAGACCTGAATCAAGAAGTATGAATACAAAGGAGAAAGTTATTATTTTGCTAATTAGATCAGAGTATCAGATTCATGTGTACAATTGAGACATAACTTGTTGCACAAAGTTTTCATTTTGGGAAATGGACAAATATTTGCAAAGTTGAAACGAGAGACAGAAAGTGGTAATGCAAATACATCTTTATCATCTTGTTCTTGAATTTTTCCTACCATGAGAGACATCTGTCTTTGCTCAGCGAACACATGTCATTACAGTCCCATCACCTTATGCTGAGTAATTGAAAAAAACAACATATACCGAGCTCAGCAACACCCTGTTTACAGGAGAAAAGCCTTAATTTCAGCACTTTCAACTTGGAGTGCTATTTGGAAATATTTAGCTCATAAGAAGCCTTGCAGTTCATGCTTTGACCTCATCATGACCTGAACATTTTGTTAGCAAAGTACCCTGTTAATGTTTTGACCGAAAGAACTAATGTACTTGGGGTTGGTTGTGTTGCCAAAGTGGTGCTTGCTCCTAAAAAGGGAAAGTTTTAATTCTATTTTCAAAAGCAATGTCTTACTCCTAACTATATATGGAAATGTCATCAATCAGTGCTGAAAACAGAGTGTGCACTGCAGTGCCTTATAATTGCTTGTGCTCCTGCCTTCGGTGTAACAAATCTCACCACACTGGAGCTCATAGTGGAAGTCTTTTGCTATGTCTGGTTTTCCTCTACTAGCTTGAGTAGATGTGAGTATAACTTTTGTTTTAATCACCAGCAATAAAGTATAAAGGAACAAGCTAATCAAAAGGGCAGATAATAAAATGCATTGCCACTCCCAAACATGTCTGCAGAGGGATCTGGATAGACGTGAGAGATGGGCTGATTCCAATGGGATGAAGTTCAATAAGGCCAAGTGCCGGATCCTGCACTTTGGCTACAACAACCCCCTGCAGCGCTACAGGCTGGGCACAGAGTGGCTGGAGAGCAGCCAAGCAGAAAGGGACCTTGGAGTACTAATTGACAGGAAGCTCAACATGAGCCAACAGTGTGCCCAGGTGGCCAAGAAGGCCAATGGGATCCTGGCCTGTATCAAAAATAGCGTGGCCAGCAGGACTAGGGAAGTGATCCTTCCCCTGTACTCTGTGTTGGTGAGGCCACACCTTGAGTACTGTGTTCAGTTCTGGGCCCCTCAGTTCAGAAAGGATATTGAGGTGCTGGAGCGAGTCCAGAGAAGAGCAACAAGGCTGGAAAAGGGAGTGGAGCACAAGCCCTATGGGGAGAGGCTGAGGGAGCTGGGGTTGTTTAGCCTGGAGAAGAGGAGGCTCAGAGGTGACCTCATCACTGTCTAGAACTACCTGAAGGGAAGTTCTAGCCAGGTGGGGGCTGGTCTCTTCTCCCAGGCACTCAGCAATAGGACAAGGGGGCACGGGCTCAAGCTCTGCCAGGGGAAATTTAAGTTGGATATCAGAAAAAAATTCTTTCCAGAGAGAGTGCTCAGGCATTGGAATGGGCTGCCCAGAGAGGTGGTGGATTCACCATCCCTAGAGATTTTTAAACGCAGATTGGCCGTGGCACTGAGTGCCATGATCTAGTAAATGGACTGGAGTTGGACCAAGGGTTGGACTCGATGATCTTGGAGGTCTTTTCCAACCCAATCGATTCTATGATTCTATGATTCTATATTTACAACAGAATTCCTTGACTAGGGTGGTTTTGCTGGTGGTTTTTTTAATTAAGATGTAAACCACCTAAAGCCTTCACCCTCCACAGGTGCAACCTTCTGTTGGCCTTTTTCTTAAGGTAATAATAATTTAGCTAAAAAATTGATTCTAAACATTATAATCAGTGCCCTTTTAATACCTACCAAAGGGCTTCAGCAACCAAAAACTGTCTTCTGACTTAAAGGATTATGTTAGTTAAGCTTTAGACCTACCAGGAATGCCTAAGGGTAGTTGTTTCTTAAGTAGGCAGGGAGCTCAGACTCTTTGGTTTTCATCTGTATAAACCAAATCCCAAGAAATCCCTGACAGATAAATTCAGCAGCAAAGAAAGTAGCAATCACTTGGAAATACAGCAACAGTAATAAAAGGCAATAATTAAGAAGGGTTGTATTAGACAAATCAGAATCAAACTCTAAAAAACACAGTGCATTGGGAAGTATTGCATGTGCAGTTACCATTTATGAAGCACTTAATTGTATTTCATCTGTATCTTTTAAGTTTTCGGTAAGTCTTAGTCAAAACTAAAAAGCAGTCTATACTGGGCAGATTTTAAAATATTTATATTAACTCCCATTCTTTTTTTTTCTTCTTTTTTTGTTTGAAGATCATCAAATGTTTTGGTTTGGGTTTCGTTTTTTTTTTTTCATTATCAGTTTCCTAACTTACTGCTGTCTTCTTCACATGAAAATAACAAGCCCTTCTCAGTGCTTTCAGAATTGCATTTTAGAAACTAAAAAAACAGGCATAGTTGATTGGATCAATATGAAAAAGGGGCTTCTACAAGCCCTTGGTAGAAGAGCTCGTGTGGAATAAAATATCAGTCAAGTAGACAGGATCCAGAAAAAAAAGTACAAGAGGATAATAAATGGGAGGTTTTGTGACTTCTCAAAATATTTCCAGCTAAATGTAGAGCAGCAGAGACTTTGTCAAAATTAGTAGCCAACATGATGTAAGTGTGTAGGATAAAATCTATTTTGTTGGTGAGGAAAAGAAGACTTTTGTAACTTAGCTACAGGATATTGTTTCTGACACTTCATCAGCATGTTCTTATTAATACAAAGGCTGAGCATTATTTGTGTCAAAATTGTCACTCGGAGCCTTCACTTCCCAGCAGACTTCAGCTTCTTAGTAATATGCAAACTCACACAGTTTATTTACATTTTGAAGTTCAAACTCTATTTGAGGCTGGAGTAAATGCGGCAGATAAACAGAAAGAGACAGAAACCCTCCACAGAGCCCAAACTACCGAGCACAGATTTCTAAATTTAGAGTATTTTAGGTAGGAAGCCTGATAATCTAAGGGACAGTTCACCTTATTAGAAAACAGGATTCACAGTTAGAGGGACTTATTTGGTCTTTACCTATGTTTGCAGCACCTTCTTCTTGGACGTGATTATGCTCTATATTTTAGAAAGTTCAGGTAATTAAAATGTTTACATTAAATGCTGAATATCTTAAGTTACAGTAGGCAAATATAAAGTTTTATGAGAAAAACTCGATATGTTTTAGATTTAAGCAAATCTCTGTTAGCCAGGGTTTTGGGCAAACCTCCTTCAGTGAGTGTATTTTCAGTCTAGGTGATGGAAAACAGAAAGTCCTTATTAAATCTGCAGACAATAGGAAGGGTGGAGCTTCAGACGTGCTGAAAAGCTCAGAGTGATCCAGAAAACTGAAGTTGCATGAAAAAAAACAGGATGGTATTCAACAAGGAAGAACACAAAGTTCTGCACTAAGCCAGGAGGAATCAGCTTCTTAGATGCACGATAGGGAACAACTGCTTGGGTGGACAAGGACAGAAGAGGATCCTGGGGTTATAAAGTACTGCTGGTTGAGTATAAATCAGCCACATCATCATGCTCTGGACAGGCCAAATACTAAGCTAAGATGTATAAACACAATAAAAGACGTGCAGCAGCTTCTGTCCTACTCAGAAAATAACACCTGCTGTTCTGTTTTAGCCAGTTTTGATGTCTCCACTTTTTAATCCACCCTAGCTCTAATTTCTAGGATGATTGTTACTCTAGACTTTGGAATACCTTCGTCAGAGGATGTGGAGCCAGCTACTTTTGGTGAGGACATGAAGAATGAGTGGGGCTTCTGCCATTCCTCCATACTCCACTGCTTTGCTGAACGCAGTGCCCCATTTAGGGGACCGGGCTGCTTGTTTTGCATAGCTTTTTCAGGTGTTTTTTTCATTTGACGAGTTCAGCCCAAACACCTGATCAGATGCTAGTTTTGAAATGTTTCTGTTCCTAATTTCTCCAAAATTGAAGGCTCACCTCTAAATCCTTCAGATTGGGAGAATGCCATATCACATTTGTATTGTCCTTACCTCAGCAGTTCTGCCACACTGCCAGGCCAAACATCAGTGGGGTGGAAGGGAATACAAAGGAAGGGATAAAAGGTCAGTCTCCAAGTATTGCACGTAACTCATTGAGAGGAATGAAGAACTTTTACATTCATAATTTTACTTGAGTTCAGGCCAGTCAGTAAACATACTTATTCTGAAAAATATGCTGAACAGCTATTGAAATGTCACATTTTCTTCTGATGGCTTTTAGAACCCTTCCTTAGATTTTGTTTTTTCTAATTTGTTTCTGATGAGAACAAAGATATTTACTTGGTCTGACTTAATTTTTCTTTATTCTGTAAACTCTATGCCCTTCAGAAAGCAGGAACTCACTAGTCACAAATGAATTATCATAGATTGCATGGGGAATGGCCTTGTGAGGAAAAGCAGCCACTGCTGAAGTCCAATATTCTCTTTTTGCCTACAAAAGACTTAAAACTTTGTATTGAAAGCTAGTAACAACACTAGTTTTGGTTCGACCCTCCAGACAACACACCACCTCCCTCAAGTGGTCAGCAAAGTTAGGATTGTTTTTTCTGCTTCAAGGGCTGTTTTTGGGCACTGCCCACAGAATGTGTTGAAAACACATTTTTTGTAAACATTATTATTAGATCAAGTTTAAACTGTTCTGCAAAAAAAAAAAGTATTTTGAATGGTAGAAAGAGATAAGAATTCCACAGAAACAAACACTTAGCTGGCACTGTAGGCTTTTGATGAGAAGAAAACCAAAATAGCTGCTTTTTTGTGGATGGGCTCTAATAGCTTTCTGCCTGTGGTTACAGGCATTCAGTTACGGTCACTGCCACGGCAGGGATTGTATAAGCACACAAGCTAATCAAAACAGTGGCACATTTGGAAAAGCAGCACTGTTCATTCTGATGGCTTGCTCAAATCCTCATTAGAATAATTACAGTTTTCTTCTTTTGTTCAAAATGCTCCCAATTTAGAAACAGTTCTTTTGTAATTTGCTGCCTAACATGTGCTTGCAGAAAAAAACTGGAACAATGCGGAGGAAGAGCTCACGTGAACTCAAACGAGAATTAAATATATTAAAAAATAGCAATAATGATAGTAAGAATAAAAAAAGAGAGGAAATAGAAAGCTCCACACATCGGGAAGCAACACAGGCATCACTGCCAGGGTTCAAAATAAAATTCTCTCATGGAACAGTGTGCTATAGAAGCAACTTACAGGGAGATGTACACACAGCACATGAAGCAATGCCCTGGTATGCATGCTGACAATATGGAGCATGGCAGTGGGTAAGGAAATTCCTGATCATGTACACAAATCACTGGACAACTGTGAAAATCTGCAGGTATTATACAGGATGACACCACATTCACACAGACCACTACTCCCCTGTCAGTGCCCAAACACTGATTTCAGCATTACTTCATATGAGCAAAGACTGATAGCAAACACAAAAGAAAAGCAGTTCAGGTAGAATTGGGCAAGCAATGAAAAAATCAGGAACACCATAAAAATATTCTAATTTATAGTCTCACAAAAAAATATCTAAATAATCTATCTAACAGAAAACTACACAACACAAAGGTTTAAAGAGGAGGCAAAAAAACTCAGTGACCAAGTGACCAAGCAGTTAAATTAGTACAAGAAACACAATCCTCTTTTGACGGGCTAAATCAGTTCCCAGCAGTAGTCAAGAATAAAACTGTGAAGTATGACACATATAGCCAGATATATTATAAGCATTGCTCTTGCTAGAGGCAATGTTCTGGTTTAGGAAGTAATTTCTGTGTTTCTTTTCCTGGATAAAAGTGCAATCAGGTAGCCCCAATGAATTCTTTTAACAAAAGCCTGCTAATTAAAGCAACGCTATCCAGCCTCCTTCTTGGCATTAATGAAGTGCCAGAGGAAGGAAGCCTTTAGCATTTATTTTCCTCTCAGAGCATCTAATATCCCACAATACAGCTGGTGGAAAAATGTTAGCACATTTCCTGACTAAGAAAAGAAAAAAAAGGGAAAGAACATATTTATTACAAAAGCTTGAAGTACAAAGTTTCTTTTAGTGGCCTGTCAGAAAGCTGTTGAAAGGATAATGTCCTCTACATAACTGAAAGAAACCTAAGTGGTATAAAAAAAGGTCCTTCTTGTCTTACTACAGCACCAGGGTGGTTTAGGTTGGCTGCTGCAGATCTCTGAAAACTATGGCCACATCAGACTGTACACAGTTTGCAGGTGCGACAGAAGCACAGCTAAACACATCAGCCCTTAGCTTGTAGTAGAGATGTGAAGAGGTACAGAAGGAGATGACTTTGAATGACTTTCCAGGTCATCATTGCTAACTTTATGTGATTGATCCAAAGCTACAACCCCCATCCATTTGTCTGCTATTATCCCTTATTCTGTGACTCTACCTTGAGCTGCCTTTCAGTCACTCTGGTGTCTGAGAAGCCTTTAGAAAGAAAAGAGATTCTTTGGTACCAGATGTGAGTCAAACCAAACTCCCACTTCTAAATATCCCTGAAGTTTAAAGTTGCTTGACATTTAAACATATATCTAGGTCCAAATTCGTCTGAGGTCATCTTTACACCTTTTTGTTTAAAAAAATTCGCAATGTCTGATTCCCCCAGCTTTTTTCACTTCAGCCCTTTGAGTCATGGTCAGATTGGCTTACCAGAGGCCCTGGTAACCTAACATACACATCCCATTCCCCTGCCTCTTTACTTCATAATCTTCCAGAGATGAAATTCAAGATTGCCCACTAATTATAACAGGACAGCTTCTCAGACAGATGACTTTCCAAGTAACCTTCTCATTCCACTCATATTCAGGGAATGAAAAAGTATGCCAGAGCATTATGTGATGACGGATGAGGGCCAACATTACAATTTATGCTTGTGACCTGGCACACAGATGGAAACAGAGAGTATGATTCAGTGGTTTTTGCAGCCTTAATCCCTACTAAAGAATGGCTCTGCCAAGGTAAACGTGACATTTTAAATGAAACTGCTTTGCATACACTGCATGGAACCTGAGATCCCACTTTCGTACTGCGGTTTCCTTCTAAAATGTAGCTACTGCCTGACAGGGCAGAGTAAGTGTGCAGTCTGAGCTCCCCTGTACTAAGAGTGTTTGGTCTGCTTTCACAAATGGCAGTGACGAGCAGACCGTGCAAAAGAAGCGAGACAGATGTTATTTGAACATGTAACATTGCCAAGGCTGAGAAGAGGAGCAAAAATAAAGGCTGGATCCCACTTTCCTTCCCCACTCAGGCAACTCCCAAGCAACAAAATCCAAATTAGGCCCCACATTTGTAATAACATCACATTTCCTGGGAAATCAATCATTAATGTACAAACCTAGGAAAGGCAATACATCTCATCATTATGTCCACAACTAAACCAAGATTTTAGCACAGGGAGCAGTTTCCTCTTTCCCCTCACCATTGCTTCCTTTGTGCTCTTTCTAAAAATAAAATATTGACCACTTTAAACAAGGAGGGAGAGAAGGAATACAAGTCATCTAGTGAATTTGTAGCACCAATCCAACCCAGCACAAAAAGCTAGCCTCTGCTTAAGTATACTATTAGCCAAAATCTATGAGGTTTATCTAAGAGCTTAAGGGTACTGAACCAAAGCCTGACATATCCAGGTGAGCTTCTCTGTACCAGTGTGGCAGCAACAGCTCCAGTTTCCCTCAGGCAAAACCCCACCAAAATACCTCACATGCAGTGGGCTAAGCTGTACCATAAAATATAGCTCATCTTCCCACTCCCTTGCTCTCTCAAAGACCCTGCTGTAAGAGTGCAATGATGAGATTTATCTAGACTAAGAGCAAGTCATTTGACCCAAACACCCCATAGTCACCGAATGTAATCAAAGTCATTGTTCTCTCTGTCACTAGCCAGACCTGGAGTCAAAAGTACAACCTCTAAAGTGTATAAAGTACACATCTCCAAAAACTGCAGAAGTCTGGTAATAGAAGAGCACAGAGACAACTAGAGACACACAGCTAACAAGGATTTCCTCAGCATGCTCATCTCTGCCTGGAGAGTGCAAAAAGCATTTAAGAATTCCTGTGTCTTGACTCTCATCCATGTCCAGCCACTTTCCTTCACTCAGACATAGTTTATCTATAACTAGGTGAAAATTTGAAGCCCCAGTAAAGTCTGACAATGCATGGGGCTCCAGGACTGAGAATCAGAAGAGCAAGATGCTATTCAGGAGCTTGCAGGTAGCAATCCTTTGCCTAGATTTTACCCACACGTGCACTTTCTGGAGTACTAGCTTTTGAGCCATCTCTGGAGCTCCCCTGCCACATCTTCCAGGCCCTGTCAGAAAGCAAAGAAATATTTCTATTTATCTTTGAGACTATGACTGTCCTAGGGACCTATTGTTAAGATTCAGGAATTGGTAAGACTCAGGTAGTTGGTTTGTCTTTGAAACCAGTTTATTGTGCTCTACTATGACCACAATGAAAGACAGTTCAGTCTTCACATGACTCCTACACATACACACACACCCTCTCCCTTGGGGTTGTCTCTGCTAGGCAATGTGATTTATCCTGAGATAAGAACACCAGGTGGGAACTGCAGGAAGAACTGTCTGGATGCTCATGTAATGAATGAATTCCAGAGATGCATAAGCTATGATGATTGTGATTGGCTTGATACACATCAGCCTGAAAAAGGGTATAAAATGCTGCTGGAGACTGGGACAGTGGGGCAAACTGGTCTCCCAAGACTACAGGCGGCTTCCATGTGGGTTCACGCATACATACATACCTATTCCAAGGCAGAGAAACCTGCAGAGTACATTCAGCCCAAAGACTGGGAACATTCACTTTTGGATGGGTGAGTAAAAGTGCAAAGGTCATATATGGAGGTTAAACCTTGAAGTAGCTTCGTAAGTGGTTTGTTGCTTTGCAATTGTGCATTTTGCAAGACCAAAAGCTGTAAACCATACATTTCTAGCTGAACCTGCATATATTATAGCCCTTTGGTCCTGTTTATATTGTCTACTTCAGTGAGGATACCCAAATACTGTATTAGCAATAAATGTAATCATAATCAGCCACATAATCAGTGTCACACTTTTCGCAGCCGAGAGTCTTCTCTCTACTACTTTGCCACATCTACTTAATAAGTAGGTCTGAAAACAGCTGAAGTAGTAATTTCTACATTTATTTGTTTAAATATAGCCAGAACAAAGCTATTTCAATCATCTATTTGATCTAAGCCTAGTAATGAAAATGCTATCTCTTGGGCTTTTCAACTTCTTAATGCTAACATGAAAAAGGGTTGAGAAATTCTTGTTCTTGCAGAAAAGAATGGGTGAGGAAATGGCAAAACGGTTCTTTAAAAAATAAAAATCAGAAATGTTTGAAAAATGTGATTTTCCATTCACTTTTAAAAATAATGACAGAAAAGGGAATAATCTCATGAATTTTTCGAGTAAACAGGTGTGAAGTGGGCCCTTCCTTACATAACAGAGATGCCAGGGAAGTTGAATATCTGCCTTCACCATCCTAAATATTTTATCTTAGCCACTGTTACTCCACCACTTCTTTCCCCCTCTAGCTTCCTCAGTAAATATGTCCCTGTCCAGCTGTATGCAAGTACCACTTAGCAGAGATAGCACAGATTTCTGATCCTTTCAGCAAGATCAGTTTGGACTTCAACCACATTTCTAGGCAACTAGACATAGCATCCTCTCTCATGCAATATAAACTTTTCTTAATGCAGTGGAATCTTCTTCTATTTAAATTTCTTTTTTCCAGAGCGTAATTTAAACAGGATTGACCATAATTATATATATTTTGGAAACTGGAAAAATGAAATGGATGCTTCCTGCTTTCCATGAACTGATCTTGAGGATCTCCAAAGAGGTCTCAAAAGTTTTCAAAATTTTTTCTTTTGCTTTTATTATCACATCGTTTTGATATTAGAAGCCAAATCACAGCAGTTTACAAGTCAACAAGTCCAGCACATTTTCTTTTCTATACAACAACACAGCATTGCATTACAGGAGTTGCAATAGGACAAGGGATAATGGGTTTAAACCAAAAGAGAGTAAATTTAGACTGGATATACGGATGAATTTCTTTTACAATGAGAGTGGTGCAACACTGAAACAGGATACCCAAGAGGTGGTATTTACCCCACCCCTGGAAACATTTAAGGCCAGGTTAGATGATGATTTGAACAACCTGGTCTAGTGAAACATGTCCCTGCCCATGGCAGTGGAGTTGGGACTAGTTGACCTGAGTCTCTTCCAACCTAAACTACTCTGTGATCCTGTTATTCTATCTATCTTTAGAAGAGAAGTGCAGACAAAAATGAGATGAAAAGTAACTGGCAACAAGGAGAAGACATAGTACAGAGTGATATAAAAAAAAAAGAAAGGAGAGAAAAAGACACAGGGACACAGAAACACATCTACATGTCTCTCCCTAACTACCAGCAGATCACTGCACCTTAAGAATACTTCACATTGGAAGGAGGGAAAAACTGAGAGCAGTTTTGAAATGTTGTTCACTGCAAAGGATATCCAGGACACCCTGAGCTCAATACTCCCTAAACATTTATGCAAAGATAGAAAGAAATTAAAACAGATTGTAACAGAAGATGATGATTTCAGTTGGCTAAGCTATAGTATTAACTTTGTAAACATGAAGACAAAAATGCTTAAAACTTTTGGACTGTGCATTAGCACTTCTTTTAACTGACTAGTTACACAGGAACTTTAAAATCATATTATACATCATAACACTTAGGATCAGATTTAACCATTTTTTGTTGATATAATGACCCAGAAGATTCACAGGTCACTTGTAATTTTTATTTCCATGGAAAGGAAAACAAGAAAGTTGTGAAAAAAATCCTTGCCGGTATTCAAACAAGGAGAAATGTAACCAAAGTAGTGGAAATCAGAAACCACACATTTAGTTGTGTGAAGTTGCTGGCATACAGAAATAGGTCTCCAAAGAACACACTGCTGCTTTTTAAACCCAAGAAGAGCTCTTGCATGGGTTCTTGATGGACTAAACAAGTGACAACTTCTCCCAAGGACTGGAGCACTTCAGGATGGCATCCTGAGCAGCACTGCCTGTGAAACTCTGCAGATGATCCAGGTGGTATCTTGTTCTTCAGATCTTACTTGCAGGCCCAAGCAGGTCTGCACAAATGCTAATCTAGTCCTCCTTCCCATATTTAACCCAGCTTCACTTGTTCCTTTATACATGTTCTTTGGGCATTTTCATCTTTATTCCCTTTATATCCAAAAGTGCATGCTCTGTAGAGACAGGCCCACAAAGCCCTGCTGCAGAATCATTTCAGTGCATGACTATGGCGCCTGAACGCTTCACAAGTCTCTAAGAGAGCCACAAAAAGTTAAAGAGAGTCAGAATTAGTGTTGGTATCTGCCTTTGGATAGCAAAGGATTAAAGCAGAAAGCCAAAGGGACTGATCAATCTAAGGGGGATTAAGCCCACTCACTCTCTAAAAAGTGCTTTGAACACCAGATCATAAAGTATGCTGGTAAAGAAGAGCATTCCTCCTTCTCCCTCTTGAAACTGAGCCATAGTGCAGCAAGGCATGCAAGAGCTACAAAGACAGACCAAAGGCAACAGGGAATATGATTCCTATCAAGCTAGTGGTTAGGGCACTCATCTTGGAGGGACAGGGTGGAAAGGCCTAGCCCATTCACCCAGGTGAGTTTTGCATTTTCTTTAACCCACAGCTAGTCCGCTGACAAACTGAAGGGAAATTCATACCTCCCCAAGAAGCAGGGTCTAATCCCCAGCTTTCTCCCTTCACAGTCAAGCAACCAACCAGCTAGAGCCACATGCCTCTTGCTGCTGTTTCCTGTGGTTCATCTTCAACAGGAGGAAGAGATACTCTCAAGCCAGATTCAGTATGGCCATGCAGCTCGATTACTTATGTGAAATGAAAAGAGACATTTGGTCCTTGTCCAGTTGAGTGGACCCAGCATTCAAGGCATTCCAGTTCCTGTGAGAGCACTGTGACTACTGTTATGTGAAAGGAGCATCCCTCTCCCATAAGGTACCTGTCCTCAGAAGAAAAGTATGCAGATGAGTCAGTAGAGTACAGACCAGGACCCAGGATTTCTGAAAGATCTGCTATATGCTTAGTGGAAGATGTAGGTATCTAAATTAAGTGGCCTGATTGATCAGAAGAGACGGCACTGCTCACACAGTGGGCACTGAATGGGATGTGGAGGCTAAGCAGGTGAAGAATACACCTAATGTTGCTTTGAGTGTGTATGCGCGCGCGTGTGCGCGCATCTGTGTTTGAAGAAACATAAGCATCTTCCAGTCCAGAGACCTCTCAGGTAATATCAGGAGAAGTTAAGACACACAGGCACACAGAGACAGTGTAATGATCCAGCCAGACTGCTATAAGCTTTTGGTTTCTGTTGATACAAACCAGATGTTGGTGAGCTCTGAATTTCTAAGTTTGTTTAACTCCTTGGAGCATCATTTTAGAATAAACACAAGAGGCATCTTTTCTCACAGGTCTCCTTTTTCTTGCATCAGACTTACCTCAGTTGAAAAGGTTATTTATTTTCCAGTCAACTGCAAAATGTCAGTTGCACAGCATCATTTGAAAACCAGGAGGGAGGAGGGTAAAGAAAATCACTGTGAAATTTTCCAGTCAAAACTCCATTTTTAGCCTTGATTTGATCTGATACAGGGGTTTGTTACTGTCAAGTACAAATCCATCAATACATTTAAGCAGACCAGAGAAAAATCTTTCATTATTCAGCATAGTAAGATAAATGAAAATTTAAAACTGGCTTAGGATTTTAGTCAAATAATAATATCATTCTCTTCTCCCTTGCTATTTATTTCATGCATGTAGAACAGGTGCTCAGAGAAGTATTCAGAGAGAATGTACCTTGTTAAAAGAGATCAACATCTGTCCCATTTTACAACCAAAATATGGAATTTCAACACCATTTAAAGCAACTCTATGTACTTCCACAACTAGCATAAAGTGTGTTGAGTTATACCATCACAAATGCCAAACGACTGATGTTACAAAGAAATTTGGGAAGGGGAGTTACAATGAAAGGAAAGTTTTGAAATTTTAGCTTGCTGCCATGCTTTTTGCTCCCGCACAGAAAAGGTACATGTAGGAGTCTACCCAAAGCTGCTCCATGGGATACAAGAGCCAGTGGCAAGGAGGAAGTGTGCCCTTGGCAACGCTGCCATGTTCAGCAAGAACAAAGTCTACCCAAGGTCTATCCTCTCTTATACAGAGGAGGTACATAACCTCTATATGCTGTTACATGATACTCCCCACTACTCTTTAAAAATCTCAGTCCCAAGAAAGCTGGGAAGAGGAACAGGGATGAGTAAAACCCTTCCTGTGCCAACTCCCCACCTTCAGACTAGCTGACCCCAATCTGCTTTTCCTCCTAGATGTCTGTAGTCTATGCTTCTGGATCACAAGTGGAAAAATTACCTTTCCTGAAGGAAGATTGCTTCAAACATGGAAACTGTGGCCAGAATAAATGGTACGGCAAGGTCTCTGACCAAAATAGCCTAAATTGCACTTACAAAATGAACAAAAGTTGGGGAGAAAAGAAGATGTGGATTACCTATAATGAGCTTTTCATCTAGAAGACATAGCCATTTTCACTTATTACTGAGAAAATTTTTTGCTTTGCAATGCATTTACATTTAAAAATTTGAACAGATGTTTAGTGCAGTGCTCTGCAGCAGCACACTCTTGCCTAGTTCACCAGAAGAACATGGGGGGACAATTTGGCATAACTGGCTTGATTGTTTTTACTTGTACTAATCACCAGCAGTAAAAAATTTGTAGGAATTTTAGTTGTCCATTCTGCAGAAATCTCTTACCATGTAAAATGTGAGTGTGCAGTTAGCTGTTCATGAGAATCAAATTAATTTTATAATAATATTATGATCAACCTACTCACCTAAACATTGTAAAACCTTTTTTTTTTTAATATATGAGCCATCTCTCTCCTCTTGCTCCAAGTCAACAAGGCTGATATATCTATTCCAAAGAGAAGAGCAGATTTAGAGTATTCTAGAAGAAAGCAAATAGCTGAAGAGGCCACTTTCAGACTGGGAGGTGCAAAAGCATGCAGCAAGGCAGTTCTATAGATCCCTGGCTTCCAGAGACATGGAGCACTTTACTGTAAATGTATGCAAAAGAAATCATGTTTTCAGTGCTGCAGATGCTTAATCTATTAATCAAGTAAAAAGCAGTAAAATCAGTCTCCTAGATGTTATGAGTCTGCAGAGATATATACACATGCACAAGAAACACCCTTCTTTTATTAGAATCAGAGAAGAGGATTCCTGAAATACCCTCTTCTTTGTGACTTGGAGTCACAGTCTGGAAGAGATTGAGAACCACTGCATTTAGAGCCTGTCTTTGGCACTAATCAATCCAGCATCTTTCCTGAGTGGCAGAATAGCTGATAACCATTTATACTGCCCATAGATCACTGATAGTAGTCTAGCAGGTTGACTGATCAGCCAGGCATCTGAATAATATTCAAAATGAGACAAAATAATTAGCTCCGGCTGTAGACTTTGAACATACATCTAACTAAAGCATCTCTCTTTAAAAAATGTCCCCTTTCTGTCAGTGTTGTAAAGGCACTGCTCAACTGGCCTGGTCTCCCTGGCCTCTTTATGTCTGACAGCTCTGGTATGGACAGCTACTCTGTAATCATTCCCATTTATTAGCTGGAGGCTGACAAATCCATTGAATTCCACTCAGCAATAAAACATGTAAGCAGTGGCACTGTCTTCTGCTTCTGGAATTACTCACTTGCTTTTGTTTTTGAGTAGTCCTTTAGTGCTTGGATGGAGCAAACCAAGCCACTCAGAACCATCCAGGATATGGCACTTGCAACCTTGGATCCTGCAGTTGGACATCCAGTGCCCTACAAGGAGTTGCATTTAGGGTAAAAAAATGTGATGAATATTCATAGGTGAGTAGGTAAATCACAATATTTGAAGGAAGATGGTCTGAAGTAGAGTTACGCTGGTGTAATCTTTAAAGCTAACAAAGAAAACCTTCAAACCAGATGTTTTAAGAGATCTTACTCTACACAGAATAAACTAAGAGAAATAGTCCTTGTTTGAAAAGGGACAGGACAAGCTGGAACAGCCCAACACACTGAGATGACAAATTTAGGCTAAACATCAGAACTTAAGTATAAAATCACTTGGGCAGAAGTACAGACTCTGAAAAGAGACAAATGAAACCACAAGATCTGCAGCTATGCAAGAACCAGTAAGGTACCACGGGACATGAACCAGGGCATGGTCCCACAAATGTAAGAGACCCTTTTCTGGATCACCTAGGTTGATGCTATACTTTTCTCTACCCACTGATAGACTAAGTTTACTTCCATTGAAACCAGTGGGAATTTTGCCATTGACTTCCAAGGGAAAAGCAGTCCTATGATTTGGCTGCATACAATTTCAATTAAAAAGGCTATAAATCACATCATTCTGCCCTTGGCAGCTGAGAGATGAAGACAGCGGGATAGGAAAAGAGCTGCTCGAGCAAATGGAAATAATTTTTCTATTAAATTTTTTAAAGGAAGATACTCAGCGTAACTTGTCCCTTTTTTCCTCCTGTTCTGTTACTAATAACTGACTGGTGTGATTGAAGTGAATTGCTAGCATCTTGTTTACTTTTCACTATCAACAGGTTTGATCCTGTAAGATTTATCCACCATGGATAAACTCATTGCTATAGTGAAATATTTTTTTTTTGTTCTGAGGTCATTCAAGTCCTTACTTAATCTGGGCTTTGGCTAATGGCACACCCCTGTGAATAGGGCACTACTTTCAGAAGTACTTGTGTGAGTTTCAGTGTTGCGAGTGGAGCTGACTAAATGTTCCGATTGGAAACAGACCCCTGCCCTTTCACTGCCTCTGTGCCGTTAGCACCCAGCTGGTTTGAAAGATGCCGTTCTATGTGCTTGCCTACATTATAGACTGCAAGTGTTGAAGTATGTTATACAAAAACCAAACCAAAACAAAATCCCAAGAACACAAGTGCAGTTACACAAAGAAGCATTATATGCAGTATTTTCTGGAAGAACATATGTAGGGACAGACTTCGCAAACGAAGATTTGAGAAGGGCTCTCCCTGCGCGGGTGTGCCCTTGCACCCTGCGCAGTGGAGGTTTTTTTTAGGTAAGACACAGAGTGCACAGAACTGGCCCCACCGTTTAAGTCCTAAGGTTCCATTTGCCAAGGCCAAGTGAGCTTGGACAGTGACAGTGAAGTCTTCGGGAGTGTCACAGCACCCGGTATTGACCGGGGCTGGCCCTGCTGAGCATCCAGGATCTGACAGGATCGGATGGCAGGGAGGCATTGAACTGCCAGGGGACGGTCCCGACTGAGACTCAAACTCAGGTCCTTGGGATTCAGAGTCCGGAGTGCTCTCCTTTACACCATGGGACAGCCCAGAAGAACATAGGAAGGACACAGCATATGCCAGTGGATAAAGGCTGATGCTCAGATGGCTTTGGCTCAGCTCCAGGCTTCCTAAATGCCCAAGTACCAGTCATTAGGAAGGTGCCAGCATAGGTCAGTAGACAGATGACCCCACTGATTTCATTAATGCTGCATTCAAACCTGCAAAAAACCCAACACCACATGGAGAAACCAGAAGGCTAGAGGAAAAGGGTAAGGACAGTGCATAAGTGAGCATAGACAGGGGTGTGACTGTCTGACCAGTCTATGGAGAGGTATTTCTGTGGGCTCAGAGGTGCCGCTACACAAGCCAAACTACCCTGCACCCCCACCAGATCTGCTTGGCTCATCTCCATCATGCTGTGTGGTGCCATCTCAGAACAGCCCTGGCACCAACATTTCAGATGCTAAAGGCACTTGGGTGTTTGGCTCACACTGATTTCAGTGAGACTTTGGTACATAAAGCAGGAAGCATTTTGGAGGATCTGAGCCTCAATTCCCTCTAAGTAAAACAGAAATATTTGCCTTTTCCTGGGCTCCATAGTGTCTGCTTTGATCTGTAAGACCCTTTAGAGTACTATCTTGCTTTGGGCATGTGCAGTCTTCAGCCCAGCAAGGCTGCAGGCCCTGCAAGGGCTATGCAAACATGAAACAAGTTTATTATTAGCAAAACCAGAATACACTTTTTTATTGTGAATCACTATCGACCTTAAAATAGAACTTTCCAAAACCTTCAGAAGCAGTAGCTTGTTAGCTTCAGATAAGTACCACCAAATGACTCTAAATGGAGCTAGGGTCATTGCCAACTGGGCTGACTCAAAAGTACTGGAAATATCTTTTCAAAAGTGTTTTTCTAGGGATAATACTACTCTCTGCCTCTTTCTCCAAATATCATCCATATTCCACAGCACTGTGACCTTGTCATTACACAGTAAATTAATAGATATATTAAGATTACCCTCTCTTTTGTAAATACAAAAGCATCAGAGCCACAGTGAATCTTAACCTGAGTGAAAGCTACTGATCCAAAGCTGAACCAAGATAATGTGAGATAAACCCCTGAGTGCAGCAATAAACAGCAACCTATTTTGGAGAGGAATATTTCTTGGTTGCTTGGGGGTTTTTTTATGAAGGCGTCAGTTCATGAAGGGGAGACTGAGAATTGTCCACTCCATAAATCCTTTTATCCACAAGGTCTTCTTCATGTTTGTGTCATTTGTCCCTTGGTAGTCTTCCTATTTAATACCCAGAATCCATGGTCTCTTTCCATAACACTCATAATCCTTTGATACTGCACAGAGATTAGAAGTTTTGCAAGCCAAGACATTTTGAAGTGATTTATACAGTGAAGTAGAATTTCCTCTGCTCACCTGCAAAAGCTGAAGCATTTCTGAGATTATAGTTAATTTTTAAAAGTTTCCATTCATGTAGGGGTTTTTTATTAAAAAAATAAACACATTAAAGGGATTCATATGCATGTGTCTGCTACTTAAATCCTCAACAGGTCTCACAGTGTGCCACTTTGAAGAACAAATTTGATTTAATTTGAAACAGTCTGCTTGCTAAATGTAATTGTTTTAGCTGTAAATTGTTTTGTTACACTATAAACAAACAGAATATAGGAAAGGGAAATATCACTTACAGATGTTGAATTTCTCCTCTATTAATATCACTAAACACACTTGTTTTTATTGTAGAATTAAGAAGCAATCTCTCCATTTTCATTAGCAATGTCACACTCTTAACAGCTATTAAAATCACTTATTGAGGATCAAATTGGAGCAATCAAATGCTAAAAAAAAAATGAAAAAAAAGAGAGAAACCCATCTCATAGAAAACCATTTTACTAACTTCCTCAGTTAGTGGCAAAACATTTTCATATCCCATTGCTGACTCCGTGAGCCATGCTGTCCCTTGTTAACAGAAAAGAACATCAGATTAATCAAAAGAATGTGTATCAGAGAATATTCCATTTAGAACAAAAGCAGAAATTACTATCAATGTCATAAAATCACAGATGGTAAATTAATTGTCTGGAAGAACTGCAGACAAAGAAACAATGCTCAAAATTCTAAATTAAACAAATAAAAGGCCTTGTGGAAAATTTAGACAAATGCCCCTACATTTAAAATAAAATGTGTGGAATAGGATGTTGAAGAAACTAGCAAAAACAGCAACCGTGGAAGAAAAATTATTGTAGGGTATATAAACACTAGGAATAGCATGGCCTTCTTCCATCTTGGAAGGCTGTTATGTTACTAAAAGGCAGCAGTAAAAGATCAGAGCATTGTTAATCAGCATGAAAGGAGAAGATCAGCCAAGAACAGCAAAAAATAAATATATTTTTAACAGCTATTTAAAATCGCAGGTCTTCTGGCAAAGTAGGGAGTTTGGGATGTCTGCTTACCTCACTCTAGCAGAACCCATGGTGATTGAATTTACCCTTTGGTGTTTACACAAAGGAGGCCACTTTCAGCAGCACCTGAGGTACATACGAGCAGGCAGCACTGGGAAGCCTGGACAGCTGCTCTGGCCTCTCTCTTGGTGTTGGCTTGGGAAAAAACCATCTTCATCTGTTTATACAGAGCGGCTGAATAATCCCAAGATGGTGTGATGCACTGAACCACCATTCATAATAATAGCTTAAATCCACAAAGCCTACATTCCACCTGCATTTAATATAGTATGTTATATTTCTGACAATATATAGAATTTCCTTCAAAATTTCTGTGCAGTAAATACCATGCCTCCATGTTTCCATCTGGGGATGGGCCTTTTGAGGCACAGAGACAATAGAAAATACTGGAAATTTTAACTGCTGTGAAGACTTTTGGTAAAGTTCAGAGAATGAGAAATATGAAAAGCAATCGGTGTTTCAGTAACTGAAGTTTCGCAGATCAGTGATGTGTGTTGAAGAAAATACGATCTAAATCCTACCCTCCTGAAGGAGAGTCTCACTGCTGGAGTTTTGATATCCCCTGTGGTCATTCATGAACTTCCAGACATCTCTTCAACAAAGCTTCAGGCTAGACTTATCCCCAAACACTCTTTCACTCAACATTTTTGGTGGGAGGGCATACAAAATGAGATCAGACTGCTGGCCTAAATGTATCGATTATTGCTCAATTACTAAAGAGACTTGTTCTGCACATCACAACTTTTCTTCACTGACTTTCTAATGAAGAAGTGGATCTATCTTTCACAGGACTTTCTGAAGTGAAACAAAGTTAAAAGGCTTATTTCACAGGAGTATTCAGTAAAATCAATGAAGTTCCTTACACTGGAGACCAGCTATTCCTGCAACTGGACTTCCTGCTGTACTATGACCAAGGCAAGAGCTGATGACACCCTTTTCTAAGGAAAGTAAATACTCAAAAATAAAAACCTTGTAAAACATGATACTTGTAGTGAATCACATGCCAAAAATCGTTTCACCCATGGGTCACTTAATAGGCAATTTTAAAGAAGATATATTTTTCCTAATGCTATTTACAGATCTGACAAACTGTAAATAAAATTCCTTTTTTTGCTCAGAGTTTTTTTCACTGTTGAAATAAAACACTGGTACAAGTCTAGATGTTATTTCAGGATGTCTCTCATATTTTTATTTTTATCTTTCACTGCTTGTTAGAATTTCTCTGGGTCCCATTCAAACATCTGTGGAAAACACAAGTGGATTTACGTTTCAAGCAGAAACTTTCGTTGGTTGTTTTTAGTCCTGAATGAAATCTCTCCTCCTATTTTCATGCTTTCATCGTTGGAAATCCAGTTTTTTTCTGCAATAACTTTTGTTGTTGTTCTTCTTCTTCTTTCTGAAACCTTTAAATTACTACTTCAACTGGTTGGGAGAAAGGAAGGATTCTTTTACTCACTTCATCTTTTGGCCATTCAGTTTTAGCAGCATGTCAAAATTATATAGATTATATTCACAAGTAATATATTGTGAATTTTTAATGCAGGTAGCAATTACTGAGACAGCTCTGGATTTTTAAAACTCCATCTGTTGTTCAAGCATTAAATTCAAAGGCAGTGACTGCATTGATACTTGTGAAATGATCCATGCAGCACAGTCCAACCAAAGGCAATTCAAGAAAGTAGTATTTAAGATGCATGGCACTTTTCAGCTTGGGTTCAGAGTTTGAATCTGAAACTGAACCAAAGCCAAGAATAATACTCCATTTTTTTCCATGGATCTATTTTTCATTTAGATTAAAATGGAAAAGAAAGAAAACACGGAATTGCTTCAAATCTCACAGATCGAATGTAGTCAGAACTGCAGAGTATAATCCCACAGGTTCAGATTCAGGAAACAGATCTTTAAATTTCAAAAGAATGGGGTTTAAATTTGACAATGCACTTAAAGTGGTCTAATATAGAATTTTACTGGATTATTTTATCTTAATTTTTACTACAAATATAAATTCTGAGTCAAAGGCTCTTGCCTAAACCAAGCAGCATGGTCACACAATGTTAAAATCAGAATAAGTCTTTAGAAACAAGGTACTCTGGCAATTTCTATTAGACTCTGTGTATATTACAAGTATTTACTACATATATTGTTTTAATTCATAGCACCAGCAACAGACTACTCTTTGATAGTTACAGTTTTACTTCTATTTTGGTTAATCCTCGAAGCTAGGCCTATCTAAAGCTACAAAATTCACAGCATGAGATTAGAAATCCTTTGGAGAAATCCTTTGGAAGTGGACTTTACCACCAGTTTTCTAGGACTTCATGAAGTCTGAGATTTTTAATAGTATCTACCTGTGCTTTCACTCCTGATCACAACCAGCATAGTAAAGAAATTCCAGAAGTGCTTCAGCACCATACTGATTTATTCAGCTTCTTCTGGAAATAACCTGCACTTTACAGAAGTACAAGCAAGTTAATTATGCCAGGGTAGTTTTTCTGTCTCTGGAAGTTTGTCTGTGTCACCTGATTCCAGCGCTTGATAAAAGCAAGTATCTTTCGTGTGTTGTTAAAGGTGACGTATTGCAAAATCTTGCCACTTTCTGTCTGCTTGGGCTTCATCCCTTCTCTGCAGGACAATGGCAATGATATCCGCATTCATCTAGAACTTTGAAAAGCACCTGTAGGACAGAACCTGTTTTAATAGAGAGAAGTTTGGATATCCTAACAATGTAAGGCTATAAAAAAATTTAGCCTGGGGGTGGTGGTGACAGAAAAACTATATATTTTGCTTATTCTGTCATTTTTTTTTCTTCCAAAGACTAACTGCATATGAAGAAGCACACACAACCAAACTAAACCTGCAGACTTAGAAAGATAACAAACTTCTGGGATGCTCCCATGTGCTTTTGATGACAACACATTGTCTTCTTCAGGCTTCTTTATTTACTACGATCTGAAAACAGCAATAAAATTTAAAGATTTTCATTTCATGAACATAGTAGGAAGAGTTGAAAATATGGTAGATCCTCTAGGAAAATAAACCTTTACCTTCTTGCTGTTCTGCTGCTTTAAATGTAAC
Source organism: Pithys albifrons albifrons (assembly GCF_047495875.1). Classification (NCBI taxonomy): domain Eukaryota; kingdom Metazoa; phylum Chordata; class Aves; order Passeriformes; family Thamnophilidae; genus Pithys; species Pithys albifrons. The sequence goes on along the minus strand of NC_092459.1, from coordinate 53,237,633 downwards.
AATTTATTCTGATTGCTTGACTCTTACAAATTTAGGACCAGATCTACAACATTTAGTAAATTAGTGCAGCACTGCTAACCAAGGCAAATTCATTTATAGGAGTCCAGCTCTGAATCATCTGTTGCCTTTGGGTGTATTTTCTGCAGTAAGCAATTTCCCCAAGCTGCTTAATCACTTTGGAGTGTTAAGATATTTTTGCACCCTATTAATGAGATTAGTTTTATTATGTTTATCTAAAGTTTCAAAAGATGATGTAATTTTAAATTACTAAAGAAATAAAATTGAGGAGGTTTTTTTATTAAAAACAAACAAGAAAAAACTCCAATCCCGGCACTGTAAGCTGAAAAAGAAGCAGTCAGAACTGGCAAAATATTCAACATGGGTAAAGCAGGTTATGACTGGGAGATATGGAAAATTATTTGTCCAACTGCATAATGACTTAATAAAAACATGTAGTTTACACAGTGCAAGCTACTATATCACTATTTATACTTGTAAAAACAATTTCCTTTTATCTCTTCAGGCTGTGGAACATCTGGTAAGCAGTTTCCACTCTGCATTCTTTGTTGCCCACTAAAACTTTAAGGTTTGAGGAAAACCCATTACCCAACTTGCCCCTAAAAAGTAAATATTTTAAGAGATCCACCAAAATGTCTGAGGATAATTCACTTATTTATGGGCATGCTATTAACTTTATAGTTCAAGCCAGTTCTGCCTCAAAGGTTCTGCATCTGATGGTGGGAAACCTGTTTTTCATGGCAGTTGGATGGGAAGAAGGATAGCCCTTCTCAGATGGAAAGCTTTTAACAACTTTTGAGAACTGAGCTGTACAGTGCAACTCAATCAAATGTAGTAAGCAGATCTGAAGACTGGGCTTCTTGAAAATATTTCCACTGTGACTGTCTTTGCAGGGGAATTTTCTCACAAGTATTTTCTTTCTAATGTTGTTTTTAATCTCTCTCATTAAAAAACTCAACACCCAAACTCTATAACTTTCCTCTCTGACCTGCCACATCAGTGTGCCTCAGGATAGTCATGCTCTTTCTCTTTACTCAGCTGGTGGTGCTTCCTTCAGTTTCTCTCTGGTCATACCTACAGCTGACACAAGGAGAGCTATGGGGCAACCATGGAGCTGAGCTCACATCAGATTCAGAGGGTCTCCTTTGGATCTTTGTCTGATCTTGTTTAAATTGAAGGACATGAGAGTGGAAAAATGTTATGTTCTGAAAGAAATCTACATATTAGTGCAGCTACATAACCTCCTAATATTTTTACATTCCCTTTGCCCCAGAGCAGCAAGTTTTGAAACACCAATATTTTTACATGTTTGCCTAACTTATTCCCAGCTCAGAAATGGTAACTGGATACATGAGATAGCAGGGAACAACTTTTCCTTCCAGTCATGCTGCTGAGTCTCTCACTGTGGCTCAGTCCTCACCATGCTCAGCAGGATCTAAGCCCAGGGCTTTGTTGGAGGCTTAAGCAGCACAACATTCAGACCTGCCTGTGCCCAGCCCTTCCAGAGCAGCCATGTCAAGGCCATATGAGGGATCTCAGGGGCTTTGACCTCTTCTCTATCCGTGGATGTCTAGGTCTGACTCTGGCTTCACACCAGAGCAAATGTCTAGCGATAGCTTGACAAAAGTATGTACAGGGACAGTCGCTCTGACAGGAAACTGTCTGTTGCTAACAGTTTTGTTTTCGGAGTCCGGCCAGGATTGGCCAAATAATGGCATGGTCTTAAGGATGAAAGGCATTGGAGTTACATTATTTCTAAACACTGCAAAAAGACACTGGAGCATGAATCTAAAAAGGTTTGCTTCAAATTAGCATTGAAAACATATGCACAGGTCTTAAACTGAGCTCTTATGGCTCATACAATTTGTTATACTGGCACTTCCCACCCTGGCTTTGTTTAAACTTACCCAGATGTGCAGTATTACAGAGACTCAGACATAAGGCATGCACATGTACTGCTCCACCCCAGCCCTGCAGACTGTCCAACAGGTGGGACTGCTGAAGAGCAATATATATCCTGGTGGTACCAAATGAAGACTAAGAGGGAGATTCTCTGGGTCAACAGGAAGACACAAGGCAGGAGAAGGGAGTTTTACTTGTTTAAACAACTAACTGGTGAGATTCTGTGGAGGGAGCCCATAACGACAGAGAGAAGGTACAGCCCTCTCCCATGACCTCTCTGCATTTCCCTACTCCCATCTCAACTGCCAATTCCTGCCTGACTTTGAAGAGGAGAAAGGAAGAAGATCCTCTCTTGTTCTTCTCATGAAACAAAACTCTCCTCTCCCTCCTGCCCTGCGCTTTGAATGAAAAGAAAGGATGAACACAACAACCTCTCCCCTGGGGCTCACAGGCTGGGTAAGGAGGCACTGCTGGCACAGGTTTCCTTGTTTAACTTTAGGCGTACAGGATTGCAGTTATGTTCTTAGCTTTTAGTCTGTTTCTTTTTAAGAGAACATACTGGATAAAAGTCATTCCTTAAGGCAAAGAAAGACATTGGGCTTTGAGTTTCATTGAACTTATTAGTCCAAGCTGCTTGTGGTATAATTGTAATTGTGCCAGATATTTGGGTAGATGTCCAGCCTGCTCTGGTTCTGTGACTGTTTCTCCTCAGAGTAGCTTGTAGCCGTACAGAAAAGAGTATGAGTCTTAGTAGTTGGAGTTAGACAAGAAAAACTGTTACTGTTAATTTCACAGGTTTTGGTATTTAAAGGGTGGAGCTGTTTTAATCTTCATATGCTGCTTTTAAAGTATTCTTTGTGATTATTACTTCTAAATTGCCTATTGGAATGCAAACATGAAAAAAAATAGAAAAAATCAGCAGAGAATGTCAGCAAAACACTAACACAGGAGTAACAATTTACCTGTAAGAAATTGTCAGAAAATGAGTTCCAGCTAAATAAATAAAGTGAAGCATTTGTTTAAGTTTGGTCTGCAACACTCTAAGAGACCTAGAAAAAATTATTTGTTTGTTAGCATAGCTACTGGGAAAGCAGCAGGTCCTGGGTGGGGCAGCTGGGGCACTGCCTCCTTTGGGAGCCAGGGTGGAGCTGGTTTCTTGGCAGAACTCATCTCCCTTCCAAGATCTCCAGGAGACTTCTCTGTGAATGCTAATGGTGATTTTTCTGGCATTTCTTTATTTGCAGACCCCCTAATACATTATGCTAGAGAGGAAGAGAACATGTTACTGCCTTACATCCTATTGCCACTGGGCTTGCTTGCCTTAGCTACTATTTACTGACCTTTTCAAGGTAGTCCACAGACAGTCCAGAGGGGGAAAACACTGCCCTTGGACCCTGGCTTATGGCAGCAATGGAAGATGGAGACAGTGGCAAAGCTGAGAAAGCATACATCCACCACAAGCAAAATTCCAGCATCAGCAAAGGTTCACAAAGTCCATAAAGAACTTGCTTAGGACCATCCAAGGAGCTGTGTCAGCTGCTTTTATACCAGGAGATACTCTCTTAGGAAGACTGGCACGATGGCTGACAAGAGTCTATCAGAAATTGCAGAAGAGGCCATACAGGGATTCCTATTTCTTCTGATATCAGACTTGCATGAACTCAGAGGGTCAAAAAAATTGTTCAAGAACTAAAGCTACTCTCTTGTGATGACAGAGACATGGCCAATTCCACCCTTCTTCAGCCTCTCCTGAAACAGAAGAAATTTCATGACCTGCAAATATATGGGATAACGAAGTACCGAGAAAATACAAAACAGAAAGGGTACATTGCTCTTGAACGCAATGAAAGTTAATTCACTCTTTTCAAAGAAAGCAGTAACAGCCCTCTTCAAAGCAGAAGCATCTTGCCAAGTGTCCACAAGGACAGTCTGATGAGGTGAGAGAAGTCTTTGTGATTTCAGGATGAGGCCCTTTGGGAATGAATAAAATAGAAGGTTGTGTTATGCTGATAACATTCTTCTGTACATTTCAGTCTCCATAATGCTCTGGACACAAAACATTTAATTTAATTAGGGATAGAACAAGAAGGCCATGTTATGGTTTTGGTTTTGAAGAACTACATTAGTTGGGTTGTGATTTGCACAACCCAAATGGGAGATGGTTTAAATCTGGGTTCCATTTTTAGCCAAACCACCAAAGTCTAGAGGGAATAGAGAGCCCAGATAAAAGGGTTTGGGTTCAGTCTTATGTCTATAATGGACAAACTGCAGTGGGTTGGGTTTAAATGTTGCAAAACCTCATCACTCAGGTTTTGGTTTTGCAAAAACAAAACCAACTTGAGGTTGATTTGGATGTCATTGCATTTTATCTGAATCACGAAATCTGGGGGAGGGGATGGGGTTGGTTATGCCCCATTGTCAGCTTTAGCAGCAGCTTTAACAGCATTGTGAATTTTCCTGTGATTTTTCAAGAGACAAAGGAAACCAGCCAAAAATCCGAACAACAAAAACAAAAATCTTCCAAAAAAACCCAACAAAAAACCCATTACAAAATCAATTTAGGACTCAATTTTTTTAGATATTAAGCAATTCCACAAGGTATCACGCTCACAGAGCTGCCAAAACCTTTAGAAAATGTTGAGAGCATTTTAGAGGTGTCTAAGCCAGTGGCACTTTACAAGTCAGGCCCTTGACTGGCAGAGCTGTCACCATGCCTTTGAAGTTTGATAGCCAAGGACCTGCTCAACTGAGCCAAATTTCACTGCTGTAACCAATCATGTATGTCCCATTCATGAAGTTAGTCAGCTTGGTTAGAAGTAATGAGAACCCTAAAAGGTTACGGATTTAGGAATTCAAATGACATTTGAAACTGGGAATTCATATTCTCTGAGCTGAAAGGTTAACACTGTCCAGTAGAGGACATGTATTGGGAATGATTAGAAAAAGAACATGTAAATCACAGTTATGAAACAACTCATTTAAACAATGCTATTCATAGTGTAATTCAGTAATGTTTTATTATTCTTTCTTTTTTTTCCTCTGGTTCTATGTTGATTTTTCTCAAATAGAAGTTCATATATAAAGCAAGTCAGTGACATTTTCAGAAATTAATTTTAGTTGTGTCCCCTAGAACCATTGTCCTTCCTACCCCTTTTTGCTTGCTTTACTGTCAACAAATGAAAAAATAAGACATATATAAAAATTTATATTTATATAAATATAGACATTGTAAGTGTTAGGGTTAGGGTTAAATTTAGGTACTCTTTTAATCTGGACCAGAACAAATATCAATACACGTTTCGTTGAAGATACTTCCTTTGCTTAAATCAATATTGGATCGGTTCTGTAAACAAAAAATTACATGTCTGTATATTGCTATTGGGTAAATGAGTGAGAACATGTCAATAAAAGGTTAAACATTTCTGTCAGTTTCCTACTATCATTTGATCACTAGGTCCCTCTTCTTATCCTGCTTCATCCAAACCCTTTCTTCACACTCAAGTCCTGCATATTAGTGTTTCCAAAATGACTGCTTCTTCTCCAGATTCTGAGACTTGATTATTGATTATTACACAGACTGTGTGGTAACGTTGGGCCAGTAGAGACATCTACTCTCCACAGTTTCCTGTCCAACCTCCTCAATACATCCAAGTTTCCACAGTCCATAAAGGAGCACTCTGGAAGACAAAGCAGATTGGAGGCACGTATGCTCATTTTCAGAGTATTAATTCTTGGTCAATGTTAAAGGCTAAATAATACATTAATCAACCTTATTGTAAGTTGTCGTACCCATTTTCTGAATTCTCTTCGTGTCTGTTGTTTATACATTCTTTTCTTCTTTGTTTTTGTCTTTTCTTTCCCCTCTTTTATTTTTTTTCACTTTCTCAACTAACTTCAGACTACACCCTGTTCTCTCCATCTCTCACCACAGCTCCATTATATCCTTTTTTTCTCTTCCTATCCCTAGGCCTGTACACTTAATATCAATTGCCCATGTCCCCCTTCACATGGACTCTTGACCATCATACTGTTCTATAATGACAGTGAATTAATCTAAGGAGTTTCATGCTCCCTCACAAAGAAACCAATAATTATTTTGCAGCTTCCGTAATTGTTCCAAGCACTGCATTCATCCCTACAATTCCAAGCTATGTACTGACATGAATGCAGTTTTCAAAGACTGGAGAGCAGTACTATGATTTTGTATTTTGTACATATGTCTAGGTATGTGCTTGAAACAGAAACACAACCTTATGTCTTTCCTGAGTGCAAAATAGCATTTTATGTAGCAGTGGTAAGCTCTACAAATACCTTGGCTTTCCTACAAATACACTCCTACCAGATGCGTATTTAGCCCCCAAATTACAGCTTTGAGAGTAACAGGTTATTAAGCATCCTTCCTACTCTAGCCTGAGACACTACAATTCCTGTTGTTCTGCTCCAGTGACTATTCTCTTACTAGGAAAAAAATGAACTGTTTCCCTGGTGGTATGTGATTGCTTGTTGCCTTCAGGCCCTCAATCTTATTTCTTTCCTGCTAAAAGGAGGTTAAGAGCTAAGTTTAATCAGGGTTAGGAAGCAGGGAGGATATCAGAAGTATCAGACACATTCCAAAACTAGTTCTCAAATAGGATTTTCCAGTTAAACAACAACAGCATTGGGCTGTGATAACAGTAAAGTCATCTTCCACTTAACATTGTGGGAATTGAATAAACTCTCATGAGTTTATCTCAGTGTGCCTGCTGGTTCATAATAAGGGGCTGTCTTGCTGAGCGAGAAGAGGAAGCTGACGAATGCCCAGTGATGTGCACTAGTGGGAGTGGGGAAATGGGAGATTACATGGAAGCAATCCTCAGTTTAAAACAGAAAATTTTTATACTTATGAGGGCTAAAATTCTCCTTTGGAAGTCCTAAACCAGACCTGATGTTTACATATTCTGGCATAACTGGTTTACTCTGCCTGAATTATAATCTGGATTTTTCCAATTCCCTACCTCAACCTCATTCAGACTTCCAATAGCATTTCAGACTCAGTACTGAGTAGACCTACAAAAAAACCCCAAAAACCACAAACAAAAAAACCCCCAAAATATGGATAAACAGCAAAAGCTTATTTTTGTATACAGCAAAATAAAAATAAAAAAGTCAAAAAAAGCACTAAGATGGAGGGTGTTGGGCAAATTCTGTCACAAAGGGCTGTGGGTGTGGTTTCTTTCTGCCTTTGACAAAGGAAATGTAAGGCAAACAAGTCTCCTTTATAACTCATTCGAGACTTTTTAAGCACTGAGAACTCAAGAATTTCATTACTAACATTCCCATGGCAACTGTAACTTGTCCATACTGCACATGTATATGGCACCATAAAAACTTAACACTCCAGACAGTAATAGAACATTTCTGAGCAATACTTTTGTACTGTAGCAGTTATTACAGAAATTAAAACGCTGATTTCCATCATATATGTTGTATCAAAATGTCAGCCAGAAGGCTGCATAGGCCAAGCAGGTCATGGAGACAATGGACCTAGCAGTTTGAAGGAAAGCTGAGGATGTTCACCAAGGAGCAAGTAGAAAGATGAAAATATGGGAGACTTCTGCTTCAACTGTGGTTTTGGCAGTTGTGGGACTGTCTTTGGCTTGGAGCACAGTACATGACTGGCACAAATAGCTATTTGGAGGAACAGGGGAAAGGGAACACTGTATATTTTACATACGTTTTGACCCTCTGTAATCAAATTTGTTAATAATAACCAGTAAATAGCTGAATGGTAATGAAATGATACAGAACATGTTCTGTGGAAATTTCTAGACAGCACCAAAAGTCTCATGCTGAGTTCTGTAAAACACCACCCCATTAAGGAGGAAAGAAGCCATTTGAAAAACAGCCTTCCTATGCTCCCATCGGTCAGACACAACAGATGGATTCAGTTATGGCAAAATCAATAGAATGAAGAAAGGAATTAAAAGTATGTATGTATGTGTATGTATGGCCAAACTTTGCAAACGAAGATTTGGGGACGGACTCTCCCCGAGTGGGGGTGTGCTCTTCGAGCCTGCGCAGTGGATTTTTTAGGTGAGGCACAGCGTGCGCAGAACTGGCTTCACCGTTTAAGTCCCAAGGTCCATCTGCCACGGCCAAGCGAGCTTGGACAGTGACAGTGAAGTCCTCAGGACTGTCTACAGCACCCGGTACTAACCGGGGCTGACCCTGCTGAGCATCTGAGATCTGACCGGATCAGATGGCAGGGAGGCATTTAACTGCCCGGCACAGTCTCCACTTAGACTCGAACTCACAACCTTGTGATCAGAGTCCAGAGTGCTCACCATTACACCACGAGACTGCCCTGGAATTAAAAGTAATCAGGTGGCTAAGCACTAATACATCCAAGCAGTAGAGTCAAGGCAGCAGAGGAGGACATACTGCCTGTGACTGGAGAGTAAACAGGGAAAATGTCTGAGGGAGAGGGAGAAGGCGGCAAGGAATTTTTGGGAACAAAACAGCAAAGCAGAGCTAGAAACAGCCTCCTAGTCTTTGAGTTTTCCTAGGCAGCTTGGTTCAATGACACTGCACAGGCAAGGTATAGCTGCTCATACTGGGGAACAAGTTTAGCTGGCTTTGGCCATGAAGCATGGTTTGGTGGATTCCCCCAGCAAACTCTGCATGGCGCTGGGCAGGCAGCAGACCTTGGGTCTGAAGGTACATCTACACACAGATACATAGCATGAATATGGAGAAAAGTTTGAGAAAGACAAGTGCACTGAAGCCAAATAAAGATTGTAGGCAGTGAGGAGGAAAAGACAAGTAACAGGGTAGTCTGATTTTTGAATCAGATAAAATTGAGTCAAGCTCCATAAACTGACACTTAGTGATTCTTATATATATAAATATATATGCATATGTGTGTGTGTGTGTGTGTGTGTGTGTGTGTGTGTGTGTGTGTGTGTGTGTGTATACACTTATATATGGTACTTCATGACCCCCATGGTGAAGGTCAGAACCAATGATTGTGATGCTTTCTACTGGCCTTATACTTTATGAATCTATGAATATACAAATTTATATTTGAAAGTACAGCCCCCTCTCATGCCCAGCAAGATATGCAGTGGCTCCAGCAGCTCTTCAGTGGTAAGTGGGAGCCACACAAGGAATGTCACAAGCAATCAGGCAGTGGGGCTATTGTAGTTGCTTTTTATGCTACAATTTAGGAAAAATCTAAAACATTTCCCAGCATTTTTGCCTTATGTGAAAAAAATAGCTGCAAGGTCCAGGTCAGCATGGCAACAAGTATCCAGGCCTGCCTGGGAAGGTTCTGCTCTGCAGCTGTCATTTTGCAGTTCTTATCTCACCACCACCACACAGTTTTATCAGCACAGTACTGCTTTCTCATTAGAACACTCCATGAATCTTATCCACTGTCAGTGCATCATACAGAGGGGATTTTGTTTATATACATACATGCATGTGTGACACAGAGCTCCCTGGAGCTGCATGCATTATAACCTGTGCTTTGACCTTTTCCCTTCACTGGCTTTGATCAGATTGCAAGATTTTTGTTGAGGAAGTGCTAGGGATGCAAAATATTCAGGCAGCATGATAAGAATAAAGCAGTGTAATGCTGGCTGAACAAACAAACAAGCAAGCAAACAAACCCAAACCACTTCTAAAATTTAAATTTTGCTGTCATATGATTCTATTTTGACTTCTGTTTACAACATTTAATAATAACCACACTGGTGGCTGAAGAGCCCAGCTGCAAATCCATCCCACTCTCTTAACTTTGCTGTATTCTTCCTGGTTATCCCATAACTCTCTTTTCTCTCCATATTTTCCTACATACAACATTTCCTTTGCAATTATAATATTTGAAACTGAATTTTTTTGGCTGCCTTGGAAAGGTTGCAGCCACTCTACCTGTGCGCACATTCATCTGCCCTCTTTCCACTCTGTTCAAGCCACCTCTGAAGCTGCATGCTGGCTGTCCTTGAGCCTGGTTAGGGAGCCCATGCCTGGCTGAGGGAGAGGGTGCCCTTAGCATAGCTGGGTGAGCACACACATGAGCAGGGCCCCAGAGATGCCCCACTCCCAGGAGGGGTTCCAGTCAGAGCTGGTGCCTGCTCAGCGATGGGATACAAACCACAGCTAATCAGGCTCATTCATTCCAGCCCACAGGGAGACATTTGTTTTTAAGGGGAGCTAGAGAGATCCAAGTGTCACATGGAGCAGCTGTGGCACCAGCTGGGGTCATTTGAGGTGTCAGTAGGGACACGACAGCACTTCGCAGACATGTCTCAGAATGACCAAGTGGAGAAGAGGGCTTTGTGTTCTCCTTCTCAGGCACCCCTATCCTACCAGAAAAAGCTCTGGCAAGACAGGAATCTTGTTATTGTTGTTGGTTTGTGTTGGATTTGAGAGTCCTAGACAGAAATTAGTTAAGCTCATTACAGAAGGTAGGGTGAAAATAAAAGTTAAATCCCCTGGCCCATATATGCCTGTCATTTCTCTATGAGGTGAGTAGGTTTTCTTGTCTTCCTTTCTGTTGCTGTTTTTTATTTCCAATATATTCAAAAGTCTCTGAAAGTCCACTTAAATACAAACAACAAATTAGACCTATCCATACACAATTGTCTTTATGCTTTCAAATAATTTCCAGTTAGAAACTGAAGACAAACCGTTACCATTAGAATTTACATTACACATCTGAAAAAGCAGGAACTGCCTAGCCTTCTATAAATTATTTGTCTTGAATTTATTTCTCAAGTTATCATAAACTGAAAATGAAGAATGAAGGAGAAAAAGTGCAAGAAAAAATCTGACAGACAATTCATTATATGCTTTTCAGTGGTCACTTCATCAGTCAAGAGAACTAGCTTTCAGTTAAGGATTTTGACCTGTAAAGGGTTACATAACTGAGGAGAATATTTCCTCTGGGCTAAAATCTTGGCAGAAGAGATCTTACAGCTCACACTTAAAAGCAATAGCTCTGAGAAGGGCAGGTACCAGAGACTGTGGTTTGTTAAATCTCTGTTATATTCCTAACACTTGTGCAATGACCATATCCTGAAAGGGGTGGATTTTCTGTCTTTCTCAGATCTGATTGATTTAGATCAGAATAGTTATTTGGTTTTCAAGAAAGAGTTATTGTTCCCATGTGCAGTAATTTTTATATGGCCAACAAAGCTTTGTGATGTTTCTAGCATATGGCGTGAGTGCCTTTAACGGTTGGACTCGATGATCTTAAAGGTCTTTTCCAACTTAAATGATTCTATGATTCTGTGATTTACTTGACAGCTCACTTTATATTTAATCCAGAGGCTAGGGTTAGAAGTGGGAAAACACAAGCACTGATTAGAAACTCCTTAGCTCTCACCTGGCTCTTCTCACTGACTCCCTGTGTGGCTTTGGATGTGGGCTAGAGCAAATTTTAAATCAGCCTCTGAGCGGGACTGCTCAGTTTTTGGCTCGTGTGAGACATTGTAGGCCTTCTCCTTACACTGCTGTAAAAAATAAAATTTTTTTTTCTTCTGAAGTGTTCACCTAACAACTAAAAGTTACTGGCCATAAATGTCTGTAGCAGCTTCCTAATTTCAGAATGCAGTATGCTAATATTAATCTGCTTCATCAATATGGACCAGGAATCAGCTATTTAAAATCTACACAAGTCCTTGATGTTTACATTGAATCAATTCATACTCAGTCTATTATTTCTACCAGATTAACGTCAGGTTGAATCAAGATGTACATATGCTATATAGATAGCATAAGGAGACTTGGCAATCCAGAATGGTCTGATTTCACCCCAGTTCTAACAGCAACTGATTGAAGCATTTACTGCAAGTACAAGTCCCAGCTGCAAGACTCCTTGTGCAAATGTGCAAGTTGACTGTGGCCACTTACGCTGAGTGGCTTTCGTACAGGATTTCTGGACAGCTGGCAGACTGGGAGCTCAATATCCAGTCAAACAAAGTGGCAAGGCAGTGGAGAATTGCTAAAATATGTGATCTACCACCAAATCTTATAGAGCCAGCAGGGGTATAATAACCCCTGATTGTATCTGCAAAAGAGAATTATTCCAACACTGTCTCTGAATAAAGCCACATTCTGGCAATTGCTTCCAATGACTTCACTCATACAAATCACAGGCATGTGCTTTTTTTTTCAACCACTGTTGTTCTGCAGTGTCTGGAGAAAATGGGTTATGAAACGGCTCCCCGGTTTCCTTACAGCAAAGAGATAATTGTCTAGAATGAGAGCAATTCAGAAAACAAGTGTCATGAAAACAGCTTGTAACTCACAGGTGACCAGCCACATGGAAATGCTGGCTGCTCTCAAGTATCTCAGGCAGTACCCAAGGACTTCTCTGGGTTCTTGCCTGCCAGTGCTAAGGTGAAGAATGTTTTGTTGTGTTTTCAGCATTGTCATCCAAATATGGGGAGTATGGTCAGGTTTCTGGGGCTGAGATGTCCTTACAAGTCATTGTGCTAGGTGCTACTCCTTTACTGGGATTATTGGTGGGCCTGTGATAAATGAAATTCATCCCTCTCACGTGCATCATCACACCAATTATACACTTTTCATAAAGAAGATATTAAAGTAAATTAAAGCAATAAACCTCTACATAAGGACAATCAATCATAAAATGTAGCATAAGCCCCATGCCACACAGATCATCTGATGACAAACAGCTTATTTGGCAAGTATTTCCTTCTTATAGGCTGTCTACTGTTGTATTCCTAAAATTTCTAGCATGTCCTTAACTCCATCTGACATAAGTGCTTCACAAGCAATTGTCAGTTTCTGAGCACAATTTCAGAAGGACCTTTGTTATTAAGCCCTGGTGACTTTGATTGGTACTTAGAGATCAAACACGTGGTCAGATTACTCAGACTTGTCCAGCCAGGAGTTACCAGAGGTTGTGTGTAAACTGAATGGCAGTAAGTGTCTGGGTGCACACCAGTGCAGTGTAATTTGACCTAATTTAAACCTCTCACGTTATAAGGTAAATTTAGAGCTGCCACAGACTGAAAGCAGGCACCCTATTGCCACTTAGCACATATGTGGTAACCTGCTATGTTGCAGCAGTTGTGTGGTTGATTGGGCTCTTAGGTTCTAAAATCCCTTTCCAGAATGGAACACAGGCACTTCAAAAAACTGCAAAAATCTCACTTGTATGTTGACGCCTAAACTCAGCTTTGTGAGTTCCATATAACTTCAGAGGTGCTTTTAGAGATGGCTGCTACCAGTAATCATAGCTTGAGGAGAAAACGGGAAAAAAGGCTTTCAAAAATAAAAGGTAACTCTCGTAGAATTTCTTCTTCCCCTCAACTGCAGGAACTATGGAACCTTGCAATTTACAGTGATTTCTGACTGCCATGCAGAACACAACAATTTCCCTCAAATAGTCACAGTGAGAAGATAACTTGGTAGTGGAAAACAGAATTACCATGTACTTTATTTTCAGAGAGGTTTCTAATGAACTTATCATGTAATTTTCATAACAAAGTGTGTAATTATTCCTCTTTTTTATTGAGTAGTAGCCTCAGGTCCATTGCTAAACCACATGCTACAATAAAGCTGTTGTTTTGTTTGAATTCAATTCTTAGACTTAACAAAAGGACACCCTGGCAGAGCTTGTTTGAAGTGGAAAATTGGCTACATCCCTTGAAGCTCAAAGAAAATATAATTTATTATACAGTCTTCTCAATGGCTTCATAAGCATTGTCCATGTTCTGGAAAACCATGTCAATAAATCAGCAATAATTGTTGCTTGAAGGTCAAGCTAAAGGTTTTGTTTTTCTTGTATTTGGCTTCTGTAGGTGAAAAGACATTTGGCTTCATGGCTAGACAGTCTTGGAATTAATTTTCCACCAGTTCTTATGCTACTGAATGTCAAATATTTTTGCCTTTGAAACTGTCACATCATTCTCAGGAGCTAAATCTAATTGCCACCTCTTTAATATATTTCTTTTAGCATTTCTGTGGCTTTTTAATTTTTGTCTGTATTCTTTCTTTTTCTGCCTTTAGCACTCTTAAAACCCTTCTGAATTTAAGTACCTTGTCAGGAGCCAAGCTAAAAACAAAACTTGCAAGTGTAGCTTCACTGCTGTGTGCTGACTTCATTACTGTAGAAAAGGGTCTCACCTGCCTCACTGGGATGAGAGTGAGAGTTTGAGGGGCTGGGTGCAGATGCAGCCATGAGAGTTTGCTTCACAGGTGTAATAGTCTGCATGGGAATAGATATAGACTGCAGGGGGTGGGGAGAGGGATACAAGTGGGACAGCAACCCTGGAAAGCTGTCTGGCTGAGGGTTTCCAGGCTCTAGCTGAGGACACTGGGACTGCTTGGGAAGGGCCATCCAAGAAAGGCAAGAGGCCATGATGAGAGTCAAGGAAATGAGGTGACTTGGAGTCTGGGGGCCTGAAAACAAGCAAAGGTAATTACAGGGATGCAATTCTTCCCTGATGTCATACAAGGAGCTGCTGGAGGGAACTGCTGCATGTAGGACATTATCCCAGTTTCTCTCCCATCCCATGGGGTTGAGTTATCATATACCACTTGGCACTAGTCCCAGGGAACTCGCTGCACCAGTGTGCAGGAAGCTCTGGCTATGCAGACCATTCCTTTGCTCCCCATGGTGTGTCAAGGGGACACTCCTGTGCTCCTAGCACAGTGTGCTTTGCAGCATCCTTTCTGCTACAGCCACCCAGGCTCATCTCACCTGCCAGCTATGGGCTCCAACATAGCCCCAGTGTTCTTCAACATTTTCAATAATGACTAATGCTGGACTTGAAGGGATACTAAGCAAGTTTGTGGGTGACACAAAACTGGGAGGAGCTGTTGATTCTCTCACAGTCAGGGAGGCCCTGTAGAGGGACAAATTAAAGGGCTGGGCAATCAGCAGCTGTATGAAATTTAGCAGACAAATGCCACATTCTGCACCTGGGAAGGAGTAATCCTGGATGTATGTACAGAATGGGGAATGAGTGTTATGGGTTCACCTAGGTGGGCCTAGATTTGGGCTCTGAAGTGTGGACTAGGCCGAAGCTGTCAGCTGACTTGAGCTGGGCTGAGCTAACAGCTGACCTCTTCTAGCCAGTAATTTTGTATTCCATACCACATTATGACATCATCTCCAGGAAAGTAGGAACCAGTGTGGGAGTGGTTAAGTCAGTCGCTTCTCAGCCTCCTCTTGGGAGGACGCACGATGCTGTCCCAGGGGGGATGGAGAGGACCAGGCCCACCACTGGCTCACAGGGTATCTCAGGAAAGTAAAATGTGTTGTTCTGGGTCTCTCCTTTCTGCTTGGGTTTGTCTCCCTGGAGAATAAGCTTCTTCTTAAGTAATGTGTAGTTAGGACAGTAGAATTTGTGTGTTCATTAAGAAGTTGAGGTGGGGAACTTGTTGTTGCAGACTTGTGTGAGTGTATATTTGTACTCTCTTCTAATTGTCTCTTTCTTTCTGTGAAAAATATATGTAGATTTAGTATAAATGCAGTTTGAAGTGTTTTTTTTTTCTTTCCCCTCTCTTTTCCTCCCTTTCCCTGGTGTTAGGAGGGAGGCTTTTCTCTCTGTGCTTGGGGGGGTTGGCAGTTGCTTATCTCAAACCAAGACAATGAGATACTGGAAAGCAGAAAGGGAGCTGGGAGTCCTGGTCAACGGCAAGTTGAATGTGAGTCAGCCATGCCCTGGCAGCCAGGAGGGCCAACCGTGTCCTGGGGGGCATCAGGCACAGCATCACCAGCTGGTCAAGGGAGGGCATTGTCCTGCTCTGCTCTGCACTGGGGCAGCCTCCCCTTGAATATTGTGTGCAGTTTTGGACATGGCAATGTAAGAAAGATATTAAGCGATTAGGGTGTCCAAAGGAGAGCAACAAAGATGGTGAGGGGCCTTGAGGGGAAGGCGCATGAGGAGCAGCTGAGGTCACTTGGTCTGTTCAGCCTGGAGAATAGGAGACTGAGAGGAGATCTCATTGCAGTCTACAACTTCTTTGTGAGGGGAAGAGGAGGGGCAGGCACTGATCTCTTGTCTGTGGTGACCAGTGACAGGACCTGAAGGAATGGCCTGAAGTTGTGTCAGGAGAGGTTTTGGTTGGATATTAGAAAAAGGTTTTTCACCCAGAGTGTGGTTGGGCACTGGAACAGACTCCCCCGGGAAGTGGTCACAGCACTAAGCCTGCCAGAGTTCAAGAAATAAGTGTTTAGGCAGTGCTCTCAGGCACATGATGTGATTCTTGGGCTGTCCTGTGCAGGACCAGTAGTTGGACTCCGATGATTCTGATGAGTCCCTTCCAACTCAGAATATTCTTTGATTCTGTGAAAATAACAAGGACCACACAACAGATTGGGAGCAGATTATTTCAGAACAGAACTGAATTTTGGAAAGAAGTGTTTGGATATGTTAAATGGAAAAGATAATCTGGGTCCATTTTTCTCAGAAAGGAAATGAAATCTTTGAACATAGACGGGAGAAAAAAAATAAAATGAGAGTAAGAAAGAAGATTAAGAATATAAGAAATGAGTGAGGGCAGTGTGGGGTGGTTGTCTGAAAATCTCTCTCATCTCCTGCCCTACTACAAGCTGACCCCATTTTAGAAATGACTGGTAGCTCTCTCATTCCTTTTGCTGCCTCTTTCTATAGGCAGCTCATGGTGTCCTGGTGTTGCCCCTGCCCATGTCCCAGAGGAGCAAGCCTGGCCTTTAACAGCAGCTGAGGTGAAGGGGTAGGAGGGAAGGACTGCAGGAGAGATGTGAAGAAACTGTTCTGTTTGGATGGGAGGGGTTTGTACCCTGCTGAGATCTAGAAAACAAGTGGAAATTGTAGACATAAGTTTTGAATAAATAAAATAAATGTTAAAAAAACACCACTAGTTCTGCAGTTCTAAGAAAATAATATTTGATTAAAAGACAAAACATGTATGGGGTAACTTTTTCATTTCCTGTTCATGATGAAGGTATTACTGACATTATTTAAGCTGTGTTGAAGACATATAACAAGAGTCTAAGCAGATATAAATGTTCTTCTGGAATGTTATTTATAGTTCCTTGGTACCCAATGCCAAACATTAACAAGGTTTATGAGAAACCAGTGAAGACTTTAAATTGTTAGACTTCTAATTTAAATCATGTTGCTGACTCCATTTGTTTTCTACACATCAATCTGACTTTCAGATAAATCTGATAAAAATTCTCCAAGTTGGAGAGAGATTTGTTTTTGGTCAGTGGGAATCTAACTATTAGAAAGGCAAGTCATGAGGTTATTTGGAACAAAGCCACAGGCATTAATATACCACACTTGAATACTTCTTTTTTATTTATTTAAATGTTACATTATTTGATAAATTGCTTATGCAGCCATTTAACTGCCTCTTCTGGAAAGTGTTTATTTGTAGTCACCTCAATGTCAGCAGTGAAATGAGCTGGGACTGAAATTTCATTAAGAAAGTAATATTTCATTATTATGGCCCCAGCGATCATCACTCTGCACATTACGTCCAAAACCTATAAAATGTTATAATAATAATACAGCTATGGCAAAAAATGGGCATGAGCCAGACAGGATATTCACTGTTAATGCACTGACCATACCAGCAGTCTGGGCTCTTGTGGGACAATTAGCTCAAAGAGTATGTAGGTCTTAAACTTTGAATTTCTTTTGATTTTCCCATTTCAATTTGCAACTTTAATTTCCTTTAGTACAAATTAAAAATTCAAGGTACCTGCTCTGTGTCAAAATGAGCCCCCTGCTGTAAAACGTGAAGGAGATGGCCAAAAAAGAAGAGATAAGATACAAGGATCCTCTCTGGGACATCTCCTCCAAACACTTATTCAGGACAGAAGGTGGTTTCCCTCCTTTGAGGAGTGAGGTGACAGAGGATGGTCAGCCCCTCGTCCCCTGGACCTCCACAGGGTGTAGACCAGGGGCTGGTGGTCTCCTGCTTTTGAAATGCCCACCATCTTATTTCTACTTTTAGAGTAGCTAAATGCAGCCTTTTTCCTTACTCCTCTGTAATGTGTGTCTACAAATCAGCTTGCCCCAGTTCAGCTAAACTGGATTAAACATTTCTTCTCCCAGACAAGTGTATCTTGTAAGGATTTAGTGTTTCTACGTAGTGACAGAGTTCAGAGGCCAGGAAGGCAACAGAGAGGGACAGATGGACAGAGAGGCAGGTAGAGCTGCAGCATCCGTGCTGGCGCAAAGCAGGTGAGAGCCTATGGAACAAAATTCAAGGCTGGGTAAGCCCCTGCTAAGAGGGATGTCTTGGCCAGGTGTAGTCCTGCACGTGAATTTTTCATCCTCTTCCATACCCTGTCAGCTAAGCAGTGTGGTGCACCCCAAATGTCACACACTGACTCGGAAACAAGCTGCAGTATTTGCATCTGACTGTGTTATGAAGGTAACTATGGGTTTAGAAATCTCATTTTGAGGAAAAAATATTTGGAAACAACAGCCTGTTAAGAATCAGGACATGGAGCACTTTTGTTGCTCCTTATGCCATATAGCGATTAATGATATGTGGAATTTTATTCCTCTCTTCTATCAGTCTTAAAAGTCCTCAAGGGAAATTGGCACACCAAATGAAACCAATTCAGATACAGTAAATAAAATAAATCATAGAAGTTAGGGTTATATTGGGGGTTTTGTCTGAGCCTTTGAATATACCAGGTTGAATCAAATAAAAATCAGAATATCACAGGACAATGGAATCTAAGGGGACTTTGAAAGACATGCAGCTCTTATATAGCTTATCCACACCTTCCCTCCCAACAGTATGATTCAAACACTGCAGAAGTCAATGTGTATCCTAGGCTTCAGTGGTTTTAACTCAGCTCCTCAGTGTTTTACAGTCCCTTTGGAGCAAGAGAAATCTAACTTGACCCCTCCCATACACCAAATAAAGTCTCCAAAATGGCACTTCTGCCTTGCTGACTACACTCTTTTCTTTTTTAATTGTACACATGAATCCCTGAGAAACCTCAGGCCGAGTTCGGGATAAACTCATGTTTCCTCTGGTTGCCAGAAGAAAATGAAAAGTAAAGCCCCATCAATTTTATTGCTCATAATTGTGGATAAAATGCAATATATTTGGCTCATATAAATTTGCTAGCAAATTATATTCAATAAAACCCTGGTGAGCAATTTAAAAGCATAAATCCCCCCATGCTGAAAAAGCTCATAAATTATACAAGAAAAGGAGTGATTTCATCAAAGAGCCAAGATCTGCCCATGGAATGTTTCAATAGTACTGGATTTATAGTTTTCTGGGAGACGATTTATGATCCCTAATTTTCTGCAATAAAAATCTCAGTGGGGATTCTCTGAATGAAATATATTTAACAGAGAAATAAATAAAAAAAATAAAATCTGTAAGTGAATGCAGATAATGCCATTCTTGGAGAGCTTCCCCTTTCATGTTCCTACTTCAAAACCTATCATGGAAGACCCTAATAAAGACAGTATAGTGAGAAAGGAAGGAAGACCATTAGACTGAATTAAATGAATGGCACAGTTGGAGAGGGCATTTTTAGTAATAAATGTATCTATGATGCTTTACAGCTGTTGTCTTTAAGTAAGAATAAAATGATCAGGCTGGTTGAAAGGAAAGGTTAAGCATTTCCAAAACTCACAGAGATGATTACATGATAAAAATAACCTAGAGAGGGAAGTTGTATGTGAAACCTGTGAACATCCATGACATGCAATCACAGCTAGATGCACAGAGATTCATTCACTTTCCCTAATTTTAGGGCTCTGATTCACTGTCCTTGTCAAATTTAGTTGCAGAGGTTGAATAGGTTACTGCTCCCCTGAGTCATCAGCCACCAGGCTGCAGGGATCATGCATCAGAGCACATATCTGTTGCAGATCACAGACCGGGGTGCTAAGGTGAAGTGACAACAAGATTTAAATTAATATTCCAGGTTATGAGTTATGACAGATGAGGACGGAACTTAATGTCTCTTCAACTGCTAAAGGGATGACATAGTAAAAAAAAATCTGCAATCACCTTTTAAAAACTCCATAAATCACCAAGGCTGTGACCAAGAACTCCTCTGAGAATCTGCTACTGGGTGGTAAGAGAGAGAAGATAATGGTATGGATGAATGTTTGCTGTAGTACACCATGGTTGTTTGTCAAGATGTTATTTTTACCATTTTATTTATAAGAAGCCGAGGCACCTAAAAATGTAAAGATCTGTGTGAATGATCAGAGAAGCAGACTGACAATAGAGCTGTCCTCCCTCTCCACTCTACTAGTTAACCACACACAGACCATGAGCCTCCTACAAAGGGATAGGGATAGCCACCAGGATAAGTGGGAGCTGTGAAAGTACCTACTACTGCTGAGTACCTACATCACTCAAAAATTTTCGCTGTCCTTCCAGACTTTCAGAAATAGAAAAAAGGTGAAGGCTCAGTTCAAGTAGTTTTCCCATTTCTATCCTTTGGATTTCCCCTGTTTATTTCTCTCATGTGAGGGCTAAAATTTAGGACCCCAAGTTTCAATTTCCATGGCAAAAATACAGACATGGACAGTAGGGGGCTAATCCAATGCCCTCACAATCCTGTAGTCAAAAGGACTCTGTTGCCGTTGCTGAGTATTAGATTAAGCCCTTGCCTAAACCCATGTAATACAAATGAAAATGCTCAAAAAAATTTTTTTTTTCATAAACAGTGGATGGACAGGTTAGTGAAGATATTTGACTGACCAGTCTTAATCTCATTCAGTTTTATTATGAAATAGAACAAGAATTGCTGAAAATAACCTCAGTTCAACTACCTCTTATATAGCACAGCAGATTTCACTGACTGCAGCAAGGAGGAAGATTTTTCAAGAAATTAATTTAAACTCACACTGCAGCTCTGGAGGACTACCAGCTAAGAGTGCTGAGGCAGAACAGCTGGCTGAAAGGAAGGAAGTGTGTCTTTGGAAAGGTAATTCATAAGTATTAAGCATGCAAGATTTGCTATCTGTCACCTCTCCCCACTCCAAAACACTTTACAAGCACTGGGCATTTTGCCCATGTCTGTCTGGCAGGAGTTGGGAGTACTTCCCAGCTCCTGTGCCTAGGTATTCACACCAGCTACATCCAATTCTATGTTGATACCAGACCCAGCTAGAGACTAGTCCCTTCCATCCCAAAGAGTGGGAATCCTGATTTATGGCCCGGGAAGTGACTGCAAAGTGCCACTACTGCTCCCTTGATTGGAACAGAGAGTATCTGCCTGGAGCTAATTTACCCTGTACTCTTACAACATATGTAGCTGAAGAAGACCAAGAGAAGGCATTCACCAACATCTCATTCAATGTTCTCCGAGTTAAAAAATATAGACTGCAGTTTGATCATTCACTGCTCTTATGGAGTTGGGTTTTTGTTTGGTTCTTTTTTTTTCCCCCAGAGGATTTGGACTGTATTTCTAATTGATCAAGAATGCAAAATAAAACTTTTTTTTTTTCAGGTATAAGTATTCTAATTATCCACAGATGTTCCAGTAAATACATCTCTATTATTTTCATCCACTATTGCTACAAGAATGTATACATGTAGCCACATATTAACATGTCTACTTGGCATGCCAGTGTGCCAAAAAATCAAGATTTTCTTATGCAGACAGTGATATCTGGATTCCCTACCAAATAGCAGTAACATTTATTTGACATAAGTAGAAACATCCCTACAAAATGACTTCCCACAAAATAAAGGCATTCAAAACTAAAGCCTTGTGATCCATTCAGTCAGATGACTAAATTTCAGAGACAAAATTAAATTTATTTTTTAAATGTCTTGGAGATAATTCTAACATTTCAGTAAGTGAGACATCACTGATGCTCCAGTGATTGAGTCTCATGAAGTACATCAATTGGCTGACCTGGACAGGGGCTGTGCCTCCTTAGGAATTCCTAAAAGGGCCTTTTGAACACTCTTTCTGTGGATTTGTCCAGGGCTTGGACACAACTGGTGAAAAACCACCCCAAACATCTCTTAGGTATTTGTCTTGAGCCACAGAAAAGATCCAAACCAGCCCTCCAGACTTCTACTTGATCCCATATGAAAACTCAGGTCAATCAACATCATAATTATTCATGGCATTGTGCAGCCTTACTGCATCAGTAAAGGCTCCCAATGATCTGTAACAGTAAAACCAGGATTTTTGAACAGTCCACCCATTATTAGTGCCTAAAATAGATGAGTTGGATCCCCAGAATAGGTTATGCTCAGAAAAGAGAAGGAACCCTGCTTTAAAGCTTTCCCTTTTTCTTGTTCGGCACTGTCTGATTGACCTACATTAGATCTTGTAGCTACTAAGAAGAGAACCAAGCAAATAAAAAGCTGATTTCACAAACTGAAATGCATAAGAAACTGTCCAAAAGGAGACAAAATAACTAAATGGCAGACATATAGCAGGCATAAAAGAAACAATGTGAATCAGAGAACAGTCCACTTTTATAGACTGGAAACAGCCAGAGACATACTGCCTGGGGAGGGGTCCAGTTTGAACAAACAGCCTCACAGGCAGCATATGTAAAACACAGGGTAACATTTTTGCATGGTGTGTTGTAGTAAAGTGAGAGTCATAAACATCCCAGGGAGGGAGAGCTGGAAAGGATCTCAAGAAGTCATTTATTCCATGCTTTTAATGTAAGGCAGGCTAAATACAACTGAGAGTATATGTTCGATCTGTTCTTAAAAATCTCTCATAAAGGTCAAGCCACGCATGTACATAGAGAGTAAGGGAAGGAGATTAATTCAAAACACTCTACCAGCCCTGCAAATTGCTGCATTCCCCAAGTTCATCCATGTTTTACCTGCAAAGATGCTTTATTAAAGCAATAAACTGTATCTCAATTGTCAGTTACAACCAGAAGTGCTGGGTGTTGGGATCAGATCCCCATTGCTTATGCTGGGTGCCCTTATTTTGCTCAGAATAGTCAGAAGAGGATAAGGAAAAAGTGGGAAATGGCTGTTTTGAAAAAGAAATCTACTGCTATTGACACAAGAACAAGAGAAATATCTCAGTACATAAGAGATATTTCTGAGTGGGCAACTGGATTCTAATTCCTTTTCAGTGCATCCAGGAAATTCACAGAGTCACGGGCCATGGCACTGAGCAGACATTTATCAGGAATTATGATCCTGAAGTCAGCTTCAGCAAAGTCAAGATGTTCCCACATCCTTCAAATTTAATGCAAAAGGTATTTTTGCTTGGTATTGTTCCTGAAAGCCCAAGGCATAGAAGGCTCTTCCCAGATTTTGTGAAGGTATGATCCAAGACACAAACACAATACAATCAATATTTAGCAGCACCCAATAACCCTATATGAGAGGAAAATATTAAAGGGAAAGGAAAGGGAAAAAATGTTCAACAGTAAAAACAGGTGCATACTAAATAAGCCCTAAATGATCCAGGGATTTCTGGCCTAAATATCATGGTGTATTTATTGCTTTCTCCACCTAATTTCAGACTTAAGAAGGCTGAAAATGGTTTAAAATGAAGACAGAGCAGGAAAGGACTGGGTGCTTTACCAAGGGTCAGTTCTAGGACTCCCCTGGGAGTGAATCAGTAGAACATAAGAGAAAAAAATCCCTGGAAGGGTTACACTACCCTGACTACATGTTTGTTGAAGCAGTCAGACAGCTCACGGTGATTCTGGACTACAGTGAGATAAATTGATGCTGATGTTTGTGCCAAACCACAGACACCACACTCAATTTGTTAGGGAATAACCCCAGGTCTTTCCAGCAAAGTATTCACTCCTTCCATATCCTGTCAGTGAGCAATATGGAAAAATTTCCCTCTAATGGGGCAGTGCTGTGTCCTAAAACAAGCCTGGGAAACCATAGCTTGTACTTCGTGCATGAAAGTACTGGACAATTAGAAACTCAGCTGAACCATGCAGATTGTCTGCTGATGAGGGTAGACACTTATTAAAAAAGTGTGGAGGAATTTATTCTTTGAAGTTTACAGCTGTTGCCATTTCAACCACAAGGGCAAATTTACATCCATGATAGCGGAAAACCACAGCACATTAAAAAAGAGGTCCAGCTTGATAATTACATGACCATTTTCCACCTTTCTGAGGGAGGCTTTTTTCTTCCATTTCAGTGCCTTTGTCAGGGCAAAAAAATGACTTGTTTGGTACCCCAGGAAGATGGAGTCTCTTGTTGTTCCTTAAGATGGGACAGCTGGGACAGGAGTGTCTTGGAGCAGCTCTTGTCCCCTCTGAGTGGGAGGCCCACCTGTTTTCAACTTGAGTGGGATTGCTAGTCTCTCCTTTTCATAATGCCTTCCTCCCTTCACAGTCCTCATAAAACTACCTCTACAAAAAATGTACCTCCCTCGCAGAGGGGAATAGGGATGTGACTCAACTAGAGATGAAAGAGTACATACTCTCCATGTGTATTTTCTTTTGCAGTTACCTTTTAAGATCCAGCAAAGACTCTGGAGATGTTTTTTTCTTGTTACCTGGATAAAAAGATTATGCTCTTTAGATACTGCAATGACACTCTGATGTCATCTGTTTAATATAGTCCATTTGATAGATGAAGAGTTTTCTATTACCTGGATGTTATATCCTCAATTAAACTGAGCTGCTGCCTGTTTGTAGTTCACTTCAGAACTGGGTGATATCTTCACTCTTCTTCCAAAATCAGTGAAACAAGACAAAAACCAGCCAAGACCAAACCTTAACATTGCCACATGGCCACAGTTCAAATCTTCATAATAAAATCTTGTAGGAAACATCCCTGAATCTGTAAACTGCTTAGTCTGATGTGAAGAGCACAGGTATTGGGGCAGGTGTCATTCTGTGTTCATCATGTTGCAGGATTCTAAAGTTCAGGTCTCAGGGTCATCTGTATATGTGATGCTTAAAGAGCAGCCTATTGCATATTTAGCTGGGTAGTGCGTGGTGTGATGGATACCCCACAATAATTTTAACAGTGTACATTGTACAAGTAACTGTTTATTGCACAAATATTTTGGTTAAGTTTAATAGCAGACTGTAAGGAAAACAATCAGAAAGGAAGAAAAATGGCTTGAAGTCAGCCAGCCCTGCAGTTAACACAGGACAATGGGAAAGTCATGGGCTCCCAGGAGTCTGGTTCAGCTTCCTGCAGGGCCTACTGAACTGGCTGGGAAAAACAGAGCCAAAAGTCTGACAAGCAAGAAACATAAATGAACTCTGGCTGCATCAGCAGGACTCTCTTTTCAGAGCCAGGGAGATCTTGGGGAGCTGTTCAGGGGCACCAGACCAAGACTCAGGAGCTCACTGTAGTGTCTGCAAAAGCAGAGTCCTGACTTACCAGAGGGGCAGAGCTTTGGATGACTTGGAGAACGGGGAAGAATTGCTCATTTTGTAAATGCTTTTTTGGAAAAGGGAACAATACTATAGTTTTCAGAAAGTGGTTTTGACATTTTGTGGGCATTGTTTGTCACACTATCCTTGAGGGAAAGTCCACAGGCATGCAAACATGGCTTTTGGTGAAGCCTTTCCTGCCTGAACTGTAGCCCCTGGCAACTCAACAAGAGTGAAGACCCAGACCCTTGAAATCTCCCCCTGCTGGCCAAGGTTCAGTGTCCAAGATGAGGCCAAGACCCAGTTGCCTCCTCCATATCGCTCATGGTAACAAGAGAATCAGACAGTGCCTGATGTCTGAGCCAAACTGTCTTCTTTTCTTGTGAGCTTTACAGTCCGTCAGAATCCCGACACCAGAGGGGCAGAAGTGTTTCTAGCCCTATAGTCAGCATGAGTGCTTGAACAGATGCAATGGGGCAAGCTTACACCAGGAGAAAGCATTGACTATTGGTGCTGAAGATGGTAATGCCCTTTGCTCTACTGTAAGCTAGGCTTGTTTAAGTCACCTGAAATCATGTTTAATCTATTAGCATATTAGTGATTTTGCATTACATTTGCAATGGGAAATGTGCCAGACCTGGTCAGCTCCCCCATTCCGATTCCGGGTCAGTGACAAGAAGTACTAGCACATGTCCCCTTCATGATCATCTGAGTGTATCCACACAGTCTTGCTTTTCCATGCTGCATTTCAAGTCGTGGCTCTTCCAAAACCAAACTGCTTATTTAGATGAAATTTCTTCAAGACTCCTGTGGAAGTTATAGATGTGCATCAGTAAGAAAGGACACGGCCCTTGCTGGACAACAGCAAATACTCAATGGCTTATGTATATGAGGACAAGCGACTGCTAGGTAATATTTAATTTACCCTTACCACACTGACCGTAATTCCTTCTAACCAGAAGAAAACATTGCATGATGGGGAAAACAGGCAGACCACAAACTAAGTGTGCACCACAAAATCCAGTACAGCATGTTGAGTAAGCAGATGTCACAGGAACGAAAGTACAATACACTGTAGGTACCACAAACCTTCAACTGACATCTGCTGTCCTTAATTTCTCTCTAAAGATCTCCTTGAATAGCTGGCTTCATGATCTTACTTTTTATTCTTTCCTATGTAAAATTGAAAGCTTATATCTGCAATTCTCTGAAAGGCATTTTTCTCCTATTCAGAAAAACAGGTATCTTCTTGTTACAGGTGAATAAATGTTCATCTGATAGATGATTTCTGACCACCAACCAGTGACACTGGTGGGTTACTGTAGAGAAGGTCTATATATGATCATAAAGAAAATTACTTTTAGCTGGAATCAGCAGCAGAAACAAAAGGTTTGTCAACCTTAGCCTGAGCAACACCTTGTCCCTTAGCAGGGAGCTAGTCTTGAAAAGCAGTACTGACAAAGGAAGAACTGGCCCGTAAGAGCATCAATCTTTCCTCTTCTGTCCACAATCACTCATAGAAACTACAGCTTAAAATCTCAGCAGGGAGCTGGATGTCAAGTACCTCATGCTTTGGAAGCACAACTTGAGAAATATTAAAGGGGCCCAATTTTAAGGAGTTCTCTCAAAAATCAGGCTTTGTTTTGGACATCATAAGGTGCTCAGCATTACCAGTCAGGTGCTAAGATCTTGGTAGAAAGTACATCTTTCCATAAGCAATATGCACTTCTTCACAATAGGAACTCAGTCTGCTGTTTGTAATGCTTGGCTTCTAACCTCAAGTAAATACACCAAGTAATCTGCAGGATATGTCTCTGAGCATGCTTACATGGTAATAACGATGTTAAAGTAGAAAGGCCGTATAATTTATTATGCCTTATGAAATAAAGCAAAGCCAATCTCTTCCCACCACGGGAAGTACCATCATAGTAGAAAATGGAAACAAGAAAAATTAAATACCACCCAGGCCTGGTTTAAACATGCAAACTTTCTAATAAAATATCAGAACCAGATGCTGCTAAAGATGAGTGATAATTAAAGAAGATAAATTAAAGAAATGTTTTTCCAGGGAATGACTCTACTGCACACAAATTGTTTCAGCATGGAGAAAAATATATAATAAAATTACTGCTGCTGCCTGTTTTCAAAAGTTTCCATTAATAAGTCAAGGCAGGTTCCCTGCTAAATTCCCTTATATCCAGACTCCCTCTTTGCCTCTGTTGGTTTAATCTCAATGTGGTTTAGCAGAGTGAGCAGAGGACTGAGCGCCAAGAACTCGGTTCCAACACTGACTTACTGTGTGGGCTCTCTTATGTCATGCTCAGGGCAGGTCAGCCCTGAAAAGTATATATCTAAAAATGGTCCTGAGGGGTCCTGAGCCTGACAATCTCCCCACTCTTGTGTCAGATGTGCACAGTTCACCAGAGGGTTTTCCCTGACTGCCAGCCCAGTGAACTGATCTCAGGCTAAGCTGGTATAGTGTGATTTTTTTTCAGTCTGGTGTCACATCGCAAGAAATGAGTATACTGGGAGCCAAATCATGCAGACACCTGTGCAAACTCACAGCAGGAAACACGGCTGGAGCATTGCAGATGAAGGGTGGATTCAGCAGACCCGCTAAGACCACCCTGGAGCTTTATGTGCCTGTGTATAAACTCATCTTAGTCCAGGTTGTTGTTAAGTTTCATCTTAGCTAAACACAAGACAGTGTTTAAGCCCCTCAAAGACTTTTAATTTTTTTAGATTTCTGACATGCAGCAAAGTGCCCATCTAATTGTCAAAGACATTTTTGTAGCAAATAAAATATTGTGCTGCACCGGGAGAGGAAAAGAATAAAATGAAACCATGTAAATACATGGCCTAGTTCCCTTTTAACCACATGTTCCCCAGCCTCATAACCTCTGCAAAAGCCTATGAGGAATAATGTGGTTTGCAGAGTGCCTGTAAGGTCAACAAATCTGGCCTGTTTCAGGCTGAATGAGGGCTCAGATACAGGATCAGGTTGCCCTTGCTTACTGAGTGTCTGTGTGAGCACACTTTGCTTCGCACAGGGTGAGCGCAAGGTGAGACAGCGCAGCTTCAGCAGCCTCACCCAGGTGTGTGTCCTGGGCTCCCACCTCCTGTGCCTGAGGGGCTGAGAGACACATGGTGGGTCATCACAGTTCAATCCCCTCTCACAAAACCAGGCTATGGCAGCTGAGTGTCTCATATGCAACTGTGAAAGCAATGGGAGCTTCATGAAGGGCACTGGGCTCACAGCTCTTTCTCCTGTGTAGCAAAGTCAAATGGAATGGATGAACACACACAGAGGCAAGAACAGTGACAGGCTGCTTGAGCACGCAAGCTCTCGGCTATCTGCAGATGTTTTAGCTCAGTTTGGGAATTTATCCTCGATTTGAGACTCTGTGCAAGCTAAATCTGTCCACAGGCCAGTCTGCCGGCCCCAGCCCAGCCACCCATGTGGCGAGGCCAGCTGCACTCCGCACCTTTTCCTCCCCAGCCCTCTGGAACTGAGGCTGCTGCCCCTGCACTATGCAGGCACAAGGGGACAAGGGATATGGAGAACAGTAGCTAGGGCTGACTCCTAAAGAGTAACAGGCATGATCTGCAGGCCAGACCCAGAGAGAGAGCAGTGCTGACCACAGCTCTCTTTTAATCCTTTTAAAAAAGTGCATTAATTAAGACACTCTACCCACTGCAGACCTTTGAACTTGAAATAATAAGTGTAGGTTACACATCTCCTAGGGAGAGTGGCGATCTCTCCTTGATCTGTGCTTCACTCCTCGAGTTACCAACGCTGAGGGCATCTGCCCTCAAATCATGCTTCTTACCAGCTGGACAGACTTCCCTGGAGACACTGAATAGAAGATTCAGTGGAGAAGGAAGAGGAGAAGGGCAAGGGTGAGGACAGGGCAAGGGCCAGGGAAAGGGAGGGAATAGAAGGCAAGGCAAGGCAAGGCAAGAAAAAAAATGAGAAAAGGAAAAGAAAAAAAAGAAAGAGAAAAGAAAAAGAAAGAAAAGAAAAAAGAAAAGAAAAAAAAGAAAAGGAAAAAAAAGAAAAAAAGAAAAGAAGAAAAGAAAAGAAAAGAAAAAAGAAAAGAAAAGAAAAGAAAAGAAAAGAAAAGAAAAGAAAAGAAAAGAAAAGAAAAGAAAAGAAAAGAAAAGAAAAGAAAAGAAAAGAAAAGAAAAGAAAAGAAAAGAAAAGAAAAGACAAAGGGGAAGAGAGGGGGAGGGGGAGGGGAGGGGGAGGGGGAGGGGAGGGGAGGGGGAGGGGAGAGGAGGGAGAGGAGAGGAGAGGAGAGGAGGAGGAGAGGAGAGGAGAGGAGAGGAGAGAGGAGAGGAGAGGAGAGGAGAGGAGAGGAGAGGAGAGGAGAGGAGAGGAGAGGAGAGGAGAGGAGAGGAGAGGAGAGGAGAGGAGAGGAGAGGAGAGGAGAGGAGAGGAGAGGAGAGGAGAGAGGAGAGGGAGAGGGAGAGGGAGAGGGAGAGGGAGAGGAGAGGGAGAGGGAGAGGGAGAGGGAGAAGAGAAGAGAAGAGAAGAGAAGAGAAGAGAAGAGAAGAGAGAAGAGAAGAGAAGAGAAGAGAAGAGAAGAGAAGAGAAGAGAAGAGAAGAAGAGAAGAGAAGAGAAGAGAAGAGAAGAGAAGAGAAGAGAAGAGAAGAGAAGAGAAGAGAAGAGAAGAGAAGAGAAGAAGAGAAGAAAAAGAAAAAGAAAAAGTCTTGAAACTGGGTGTGTAATTTATATATGAGGGAAAGTTTAAACCAGTGTGATTGGCAAGAATACAATGTTACTAAAAGCCACAGACATGCTAATTGGTGAGTCATTTAAGTAAACCCTATTGATCTTGTAAGTTTGCCAGTTTTCAATTTTCACTTTTGCTTGAAAACAGCTCAGAAAATAAGACTTAACCAGAAACTCATGATCAGTGACTATTTCATCCAATTTTATAGCAAATGTTAACTTCTGTATTTTGAGGGATGCTTTTGTTTGGCTAAGGGATCAGTCACAAAGAGCTTCCCTTCACTCATCTGAGCCTCCCCCAGAGAGGGCTGGAGATGCACACTAGGAGCCAGCCAGGTCCTATATGCTTTCCATATCTCCATTATTTCCATCTTTCCATCTTTCCATTGCAGCTGCAAACCAAGATATTCTTTTCAACCATGGTCTTCACTGCCAGCAATCAGCCTTAGGTGTATGAGAAATAACCACATAGCCTGTCACATCTCAGCCACGCCACTGCAGAACTGGAGGATTCAAATGGTCAAGCTTCATTCAGCTTGATTTTCTGCAGTTCTCACAGCTATGCCCAGTATAGGAGCTCTGAGCTGCTCAGAAATTTGACTGACATTGCCAGCTTGCTGACAGTAAAAGAATGTGACTGTTGTCTAACGATTCAAAGATGAGTTTAGTTCAACAATTCATGTAAAGGAACAGAAAAGAAAGCTTTTATCCCATTTGTCCTTTATTATTTGGGCTGTAGTGAAGGCAAATTTGACAGGGTGGCCAAAGCAGGTATCCCTGGCCATCCACTCTGCTTCTCTGCCACAGTTTAAGAAGGTCTTGTTCTCCCTGAAAGACGCACCATCATCTGCTGGGCGATCCTGAGCTGCTGCGATAGAGAGGTGGGCTCCTTCTTCCCCTCAGAGAGAGCGTCAGTAAGCAGGCACAGGCTTTCCACATTCTTAAGAAAAATATTTACTTTACAAGCGCTTAAACAAAATTTGGAAAAGTGAAGAATAATATTTATTTTGATGATGTTAAATTGCATTAAAGTCGAAAGTGAAAATCAGATGCATGCACATACACCAAAGGCATTATTCACTAATCACAGGAACATAAAAGAACTGGAAAATACCCTCCTTCACTGCCAGTAGGAAAGTTGATCTGGAATAAATTACAGGCAAAATGTATAATTAAGCAAGCTATTATTATCCAGTGTCTTAGCAGATGCTGACCTCATTTATGGTGATTGGGATAAGAATTCAAGCAAGATTTGATTTCACAGCTGTGTCCATGATGCCTTGGACCTGTTGTGCTGCCCCAGAAATTCCCAGCTTGTTAGCACTGGTATCTTAACTGTGGTGCTTATGGATTCCTATTCTACTCAGCTGCTGACTGGGGAACTTTTCTTTAGCTTCTTGGAAAAGAGAAAATGGTTTCACTGATCTGTCAGCCAGGCTTTGTATTTGAAATCTGTGTTTAATTACTTTGAAGAAGCTTTAATATTCCACCAGTACAAGGAGGGGGGACCTTCCACTGCAGTGCTATTCTCTTATTTTTATTTTTTGCAGGTGTAGGCTTGTGGCTTAGTTACTGAAATAATAATACTGTTGAAAATATCCTTGGCATGAGAGATGAGCTGCCAAAGTGTTATGGGCGCAGTAATTTGTACATAGAAATGAGGATCTAGGGAATAACATGAACATCAGTGTCCTGAGGGGCTTATGATTAAAACATTATGCTGAGCTTTTATGATTTCTACAGCTAATTAGCAAGATTTACAAGCTTCTAACAAAAACCAAGGCTGAATGCAGTAATGAACCTTATTTTCCACTTGAAGCAGAAAACTACTGGGTTCTAAAATAGCGGAAAAGGAAGAGGAAAAACACCCTTATCTTTTCATTTGCCCACATGAAATGGATTCCTCTCAGGTGGCAAGCAGGAAGTCTGTGACTTATTCACATTGATGGCAATACCTTGCTGATTTAATAGAGAAAAGGTTTCCTGCTGTTTCATTATGGCTTCAGACTAGCACTGTTTTTTGTTTTCCAGCAATGTGCTGGGGAAATGTGAAGTGTCTGAAAAAGCCACTTCCACCAATGTATACTTGGTTGATTCTATTCCCCAGAGGTGCAAAAGGAAAAGGAGGAAGGTGGAGGAAAAGAATAATAAGCTAGTCTGTAGAGGAATGAAGGGCTTAGCCTGCAGCCATAGACCTGTGAGGGCCTCCACTGCTCCCAGGAGGGCTTCTGGGCAGCAGCGCCTGCATGACCTGCCTGGGGAGTTCACGATGTGCATGGAGGGGCTGAGCATGACCCCAGCTCTTCCCCTACAGTTTT
Source organism: Pithys albifrons albifrons (assembly GCF_047495875.1). Lineage (NCBI taxonomy): Eukaryota > Metazoa > Chordata > Aves > Passeriformes > Thamnophilidae > Pithys > Pithys albifrons. Next base: position 53,205,368 of record NC_092459.1, on the reverse strand, counting down.
TTCATTTTCAGAAGCCCAAACATCCTCATGTAGCCACAGACTGAAAACTCCTGATTGGTATTGTAAAACTCTTCTATTTTGTCTGGACAAACCCTTCATCTAGAAAAGGAGACACCCTTCAGAAAACTTGATTGCATGGAACGATGATTGTTACTGAAGCCAGTGGCAAAGGAATAGCTCCAACACAGACCCACAGCAACTGAAGTCGGATGTGATGACTGGTTTTGTGGTGATTGCAGCTAGCTTCAGTGTGCAGAACAGCTGAGATTTCACCCAGAACACAGCTGGCTGTTTTGGCCAAGGTGGCCCTTCTCCAGGTTTGCCTTTGGGAAGGGACTCTCCAGCCACTGTGGGCACTGCCCTTTCCCACCATCTGCACCGAGTACCCCTCCTGTTTCTAGCCAGGAATACAAAGACCACAGTTAAGTCTGCGCTCTCCCGGATGGGAATTGTAACTCATGGAGGGGGACTGAGAGCCTCAGCTGCCTGGGCTGCAGTGCTGCCCTTGGAATAAAGCTGCTTGTAGGGAGATGTGCTGTACCATCTTAGGCAAACCTGACCTTCAGAGGGCTGTACTTCATTTTTTATGGATAAAAACTTCTAGTGGTAGGCATATGTTTCCATATCCCTGGGAAGTGCTCTACCAACTCTGTATGTCTCTACAATGCTGATGTCTCAGAGGGTTTTTGATTTTTCCTGATGTCCTAGTTCAGCAGGTGGTACCAGTTTATCACTGTGTGGGTGTGACCAAAGCTATGTATTCTACACCCTCTATTCATTTCCCATGAACTGTTAACAATGGACCATTTGCAGCAGCGGCCCAGGGCATACCTGACACCTCAGGTTGTAAACTGGGTGTTAGAGAAGCCTGTGAGATAAGGGCTGTGATAACTTCCCTCCAGAGAGTCGTTAGCACCTCCTCACCCAGCCTGAGGGGGTGTGTCTGCTAATGGGCCATCAACAATTCCAAAATACCCCATGACTCACAGAGTTAGATCACCCATTGTTGAACTCCCTGCCCAGTGGGAGGTACTGGGCAGTCCCACTTGGACCTGAGGGTATAGAATCTTAGGGTTTGAAGACCTCGGGGACCACTTGTCGGATCCAGAGGAGGACCAGAACCTTGACTGGAATGTGTCCACCACTCTTGACCAGACTGCGACCTTCATCTGCACTAACAAATTTTTCCTTTCCTTTTATTCTGGACTCAGAGGAACCACGTGGGGCTCAGCACAGGGGCTAATGAACACCATTCTGTTCGTGCCCCAGGGTGCTGGGTTATACTACTGGGTTTTGTGGGTTAAAACCAATTTCTCTTTGTGTCATTGTATTTATTGTAATATTTTTATTAAATTGCAACTCTGAGTTATAATCTCTCCTGAGCTGGTTTCATTTCTCCTGCCAGTTTACCTCCAAACCTGCACACCTGATTTTCTAATTATGAAAATATAGTGTCTTATTACACAGCTAGTGTGACCAAAAAAATCCATTTATAAAGTTCTATCTATTTATACTGGAGCCATGTTTCTTCATCTTAGGGATATAGAACTACTAATATGCCATGCTTAATAGTATCCTAGCATTTTATCATTTTTTAATTATCCACTGTCACCACCTCCTTCAGTATTATTTTCTCATTCCTGTATTCCTAGATAGTTGGCCTAAATGGGTATAATGGGATAACTTCCACTCCAGCAATGGTTTGGTGCTTACATGATACAGTGCCTGGTAGCTGGTGCATCCTTAAGAGAATCTGATGAAATCTGTGGTGAGTCCCACACTGAAGTCATGCCACACTCTCCATTTTCACCTCCAAAGCCAGTCCATTTTTTGGTGACATGGAACAATTACATAGAAACATTTTTGGAAAGTTTCTGGTCTAACATTAGATTGGAAGGTTTAACAAGAGATCTTTGACCAAAGTGGCACCTTGGCCAGAGGTGCTTCAGACCATGGGATGGTCATGTTGGCAACTCCTACTGCAACATGTCCTGTGAGAGGAACATCAGCAGAGCTTGACCTCATCATATAAAGCCAAGGCTGTGTATGGATAAAAAGCTCTCAAAACAAGGCTATATGTGAAAGGATCTCACCCTGATGGAAAGAGGAAAGTGGAAAAAAAAGGCCTGGCTCAGGCAGCATTGCTGGGATGCCAGCAGAGCTTGGACTAATACTAGTAGCAGTGGGAGGGGAGCGGTGCAGGGGACACCCTGTCACATGGCAGCCCCCTGCATTCCTCATCCTCCAGCACAAGGAGCAGGGTCTGCTCAGACTCTTTTACAGGTGTGCAGGGAAATGGGGGAGTGACAGGCTGCTCGAGCTCTCCTGCCAAGCATGTGCACTCCAGATGGGTCAGGAGTGAAAGCCAGCCAATACGGAATATTATTTATAATAACAATAATAACAATATTAATAACATAAGGACATCTGGTAGCATTTTTTTCCATCTACCATTTGGCTGGAGGCAGAGCATCCGGGTGACATGACAATCGGTATTTCTGTTTTTAATTTAGCCCCAGCTCAGCTGCTGCAGTGACTCAGAGGCAGACACTTCCAGGGACATGTCCCTGGCTCCCGGGCTTGGCTGGCCCCACAGGTGTCCCACTGCCAACAGCAGAAGCACCTAAGATCATCCTTGCTTGGGTTTCCTTTATCAGAGATTGCAAGAGGGGATTTGTGCTTCCATAGCTCCTTTCCATCCTCCCCTGTGAGGAAGTTACCCAACTGCACCGGTGTGTGGTTTCAGACAGAAAACAAAAGCTAGCTGTTTTGAAATCAAACCAGAAGTGGCCCTATTACACATTTCACGCTGTTGAAAGGATATTTGACCAAATACATATTCAAAATATTTTGGTATTGTTTTGAATTCTAAGGCTTTCAAATGTGTCCAGTAAACATATCACTTCCACCTACAAAGTTTTCAATTTTGACATGCAACTAACATCTAGCCTAAAAAACCAATGTTGTGGTTAAGAACAGTCCTCTAGCTTTTCTTTCCTAATTATACTGACAGAAAGCTAAAAGCAAATTTACCATGGAAGCTGCAGTTGTTGCTCCTAAAGTGTACACAGATAGTTGCAACAGGAATACTTTTATCCATACTGCTTATCATTAGTTCCTCCCAGCAAGTTCTAGGCTAGGGAGTTGATTTCTTTGGGATCTAGAGCACAGTGGGTGGATTCCTCAGTTGTGGAACAGACTTTCACTTCAGAGCAGTTAATGCATTGTGCACAGATTCTCATCTGCTATGAATTTATACAGGTTGATGACAAACTTAAAAGGTGAACTATTAAAACTTCATGCTCAAGAATAACATTCATTTAAGTATTTGAGCATTCTCTCTCAAGTCATTAAAGACTGAGATATATGTAAAGCAAATGAAGTGTCTCCCTTATGCTTTTGAAGGCGCATATCCTGTTCCTGTCCTTAGGGTCAGCCAGTGCTGCATGTACATGGACAAACTAGGCCTCAATACTAATTATATTATCAAATTTGCATATGAAGTAGCAAACAATTGCTGATAAACAGAAAATCCAGGCCTTTGGCTCAGCACTTGTCCAGTTATGAAAAGCAGTTGCTTTAGATGGCATCTGAAATAAATCCATCTCTCCTAATGCATTTTACATACCCCTCTGTGAATAATAGGTTAGATTAAATCTAATTATACAGCTTGACTTCCTAGTTTATGCAGCTGAATTTATAGGGCAAAGCAAGACTGCTCCCACCATTTATGATTCTAGTGCCATTATTCTTAAAATCTGTAAGATGAAAATTTCAATAATGCAGCACTATTTGTAACTGACAAAAGCCAGGAATTTGGGGTAATTCTACCTCCAGCCTTATTTTAATTTCCACATAGGTTCCCTGTTGTCACAAATATTATTATCATGTGAATCTGCTGACTGCTAAAGTTTAGGGAATTTCAATAATGAAGGAATTTCCATACCATTAAATCTAACATAATTTCTGAAGCAGACCCTCTTCTAAACTCCCCTACTTGGTTCAACACTCAGTGACAGTAGCCAGGAGCTCTGGTATACAAACACAGGACCAGACTTTCATCTCTTGACCTGGAGAGGCAGTGGCTCCCTCTTCTCTTGGGGAGCTCATCATGCCATCCAAGTGGGGCCCCACCTTTACCTTTTTTCAGGACCTCATGGCTGGCCCCAGGTGCAGTGATTACATTACGGGGCAGAACACAAACAGACTAAGAAATTTGGCAGCTGAGCAGCCAGAAGAAACAGAGAAGAAGCAGAGTGGAAATGAGCAGATTTGGGAAAAGGAAACTGGGAAGGAACAAAGAGAAAGCTGTAATCAGAAATCATCTGAAGCAATGATGTTAATATATTATGCATAACGACATCCTTGATGACAGTCCAGGACTCTCAGCTTGGGCCAGGGAACTGTCAGCTAGAAAGGAGTAAGTTGTTACAGAGGTTCATGCTATTAATAGTGACAGTGCTCAGTAAATCTTACCTTGTGTGCTGTAAACAAGTTTTTATTACTGTGGCTCAGGACAAGTCCTTCCAAATCAAGAATTTATCTGTCTCCCAGCTACGTAGACCAGAGGTCCAGCTTTGCAGGCAGAACTGAAACAACATGACACTGAGCACTGCACTGGGTGCATACATTTTTAGCATAAATAAGTGTGATTCACCTTCCTTTTGCAAGATGTTGACTCTCTCAGTTCACTCCCCTTCCCACGTCCTACCTCTCCAAAATGAGGTCTTCACTCTATTCCCTCGCATACAAGCACTTTTGCTTTATGTGAACTAAAGAATTTGTGACAGTCACCTTAGAGGGGAAGAAGTGGGTTCCTGCCTTTGTCTGAAAGATTTGGCACAGCAGGAAAGTGGAAACTACATCTCCATGGTCTCCAGAGAGGTCTTGCAGCCTGGAGAGACAGCCTTGCCTCTTTCAGTGCTTTCTCTGAATATGATAATTAAATCCTTGAATACAAAGATGATAGCTTCAATGGGGAGACTGAAGTCCATGATCATAAAGCTTTCTAAACTCTTTTCTCCTACAAGGTGGCTTAGACAGCCCTGGTTCTCCTTGGCAAAGTGTGTGTTCAAACTCTGTGTCCCACAGACTGGGTAAGCAGGTAGAGCTGGAGCTGAAAGATGATAGATTTAGATTAGATATGAGGAAGAAATTATTTACTGTGAGGGTGGTGAAACACTAGAACAGGTTGCTCAGAGAACCTGTGAATGCCTGAATCCTGGAAGGGTTCAAGGTCGGGTTGGATGAGGCTTTGAATAACCTGGTCTAGTGAAGCTGCTCCTGCCCATGGCAGGGGGTTTGGAACAAGATGATCTTTAAGGTCTTTTCCAATCCAAACTATGCTGTGATTCTATGAAATACCTTCTCATTTCTTCAAGGCATGCCTTACTTTACCATCAGAGGTAGCAGACAACCAGTCAGCCAGTCTGTATACGTATGCTCTGTGCAGAGAAGGACTGAACACCTTCAGGCAGAGGTGCTCTGCTCCCCATTTCAGGGTTTCAATAGTATATTGCCAAGAAATCCTGCATATCAACACTGATTTTCTGGTAAGATTTTCATTGCTTTTTGAAATGCAGGTGTAGAAGGCTGACAAAAGATCCCCAGAGCAATGTGGGTTATGATGTCAACATCAGAAAGAATATCAGTGATTTACTCTCATATTTCTGCATTCATGGCATCTGTAAGGAAATCTTGTTTAGAGCTGAGCATCATACTATCATAGAAGGACAGAGATTTCAAATAATAGGTGAGGGCCACACACTTGTGGCCACATTAAAAGTAGCCCTAGGAATAAATGCTTCAATTTATTTTTGTTGGCTTATGCCTTTTTTCTAAGCGTTACCTTTGAGAATCACTCTCAGGTAAGACACTTTCCTTTCCTGCTAGGCAAAAAAAAAAGAAAAACTTCTTTTCCAAAAACAACCTGGAGGAGAGCAGATACAGTCTACCTGGCAATTAAATTTGTGATTTTCCAGGAACTTTAGGATCTTCCAAGCATCAATGCCCACAGATTTGCTTCAACATTCAGGCTTGTTCTGTGGCAGAGAAAAAATGTTGACTAGATTTACCTTTGATTTCCAGATTTAATTTATGAGCTCCCTGAGCTCCTATGCATGCACTGAAATATTTGGCACTTCCACTTATGTACTTCTGAGTTATTTGGCCATGGGACCATGGATTACTCTTTATTCTCAAAGAGGATGTGGCTGGAAGCAAAGCTCCCTCCTGACACCAGGTTAGTGTTGACATTAATGATCTATGGGCTCACGCTGTGGGGGAAGGAAGAGAAACATTTCTTAGACTCATAAAGAAGAGGACCCTGGAGTAGTCAGTAAATGAAAGAAGAAGTGAAGATGACTAGTGTCATATTGATTGCTTTCAGCAAGTGACTCAGAGCACAGTCCTTTCCAAACTATTTTAAGGAAAAACAAAAGACTAGGGAACAGGAGAAGCCATCCAGCACAGTAAATCAGGATGGACAGTCCATCCCTGTGCTGGGTAAATGAGCTGGTCCAACTCCTATCACAAAATAGCAGAAGCTGAAGGGCCAAACCTACTTAACTTCAACCAACTTTTGCTAATGTGGAACCTTAAACCACACATTTTGGGGGATCAAGAAAGAAGAGTGCTACTGGCTGCATTACAATGAACAAAATGAGCAGAAAAGTACGGCATGTGGGTAATAAAAATAATAGCCGGTGGGAAACATGAGGAATCACTTAAATGATGCAAGAGAAATGATATACATCTGAGTATATTTTTTCATAGGCAAACAGATGAAAACTGGTCCTCCAGCAAAGCTGGGGTACAGCCAGGGATTTATATGTTGCAATGTTTTAATTTGCAGATTTCCTGTTGCCTAGCAGACTCCTCAGCCAAGAATTAGACAGTCAAGATACAATTCCCAGGGAGAATTAGGTGCTTTAGAATAGTATTCCTAGAAACCAGCACACTGAGCATGAAGTTATTTACAGTGTCCTGGAGAAACCACAGAAGAACAGAAAGGGACCACAGTCAGAGACTGCAAAAATACTTCTCTGTTTGATCTGAATCTCTTCTTGAAGGAACGTGTTCAAGACCAGTTAACTTTGTCACAGAAAGACACTTTGCTCTTTTCTTCACCTCCCATTGCATCCAATATCTCAGTAGATAGATCCCTCTCCACGAAGAAGTGAAGACTGCTTCAAACCTCTATCTGCAGCAAGGATTTGGTGCTGACTGGTGCACATCACATGTGAGCACCCATATCATAGCAGGCTCACCCACACCCTCTCCCTCCCCCACTGACTATGCAAAAAGAAGTTGTTTCAGCAGAAGAGACCAAGAAAGGCTTGCCTTAAAACACCAGCAACCTGAATGCACAGAGCATATCAGAGAATGGCATTCAAATTTTTGTTCCAAATCAACCCAAGTGTGCGAATTTGCAAATATACCCCACTTCCAGGTCAATCTTCCATCAGCTGGGGGATTCTCCTCCTGTACTCCACTCTGGTGACACCCCACCTGGAGTATTGTGTCCACCTCTCAGGGCCACAACATGAGAAAGCAGTTGACATGTGGGCTCAGAGGGTAGAGCAACTCTCCTGAATGCAGGCTGAGAGAGTCAGGGCTGTTCAGCCTAAAGAAGTGAAGATTCCCTGAAGGGGGCCTGCAAGAGACCTGGAGAGGGATTTTTCACAAGGGTATGCAGCGATCGGACATGAGTGAATGGCCTCAGACTGAAAGAGAGAAGGTTTAGATTAGATATTAGGAAGAAATTCTTTACTGTGAGGGTAGTGAGGCACTGGAACATATTGCCCAGAGAACTTGGGGATGCCCCATCCCTGAAAGTGTTCAAGGCCAGGCTGGATGGGGCTTGAATTCTATTCTATGAATATGTGTATTCTATAAATACACACTCTGCAAGATCTTGGAGTTAAGTGGGGCTCATGAAAGACTGGCCACACCAAGGCTGTAGCTGCTGTAAGTGTACCTAGAAATCAGAATTTAGGTGCCCTGAGACATTCATCCATGTGATACTAACACACCAATCCCATAGCTGCCTATATTACTCAAAGGAAGTGCAGATCCATATAAACTTTGCAAAAACTTAATGAGGAAGTTTCACAGCCAGTGCTTGGTCAGCATTTTCTCACCCCTGTATTAGGCATGAAAAACTGACAGACTCTTGTTATCTTCCCTTGTGTTTGTTACCTTGTGAATGAAGGCTCTGCTTTCCCTGAGGAAGAGCAACACATCTGTGTATTTCTTTTGTATCAGAACTCTGCCAGAAATTGACCTTCTCCTTATGCCCTCTTATTAAGTGTACAGGAGTAATATTTATGTGAAATCAGCTGAGAGATACATCCAAGAAACAACTATTCAAAGAGTATTTATGTGATTTTATCCAGCTAACAGTAAAATGATTCTGCATAAGCAGAATCTATTTAGGTAATATTATAATTTGAACAGCTGTATATTGCTTGCAGGCAACCTCTCCATTGATTTCAGTTGGTATGCAGACCTTAAGGTGTTGAAGAAATCTGATTTAAAATAATTAAAATATACTTCCCATTGTCCAGTTTAGAATAATCTTGACAGTCTAACCCTAGGAAAACATTTTAAAATTGGAATGAATTATATATGCTTTAGACTTGTATTATGGTGTGTTTTTTTTTTTTAATTTAAAAGTTCACAAAGTAATTTTCAATGCGGCATCACTCCCAGGCTCACATTGAGCAAATTTCTGTCTCTGGGGCTGCCAGTGAAACTTTCCTTCTATTGGCAAGTAATTTTCAATAGTGTCTTTTTTAACTCTTTAAGACAGGTTTCCCTACTAGATAAACCACTGCAATTTGAAACCACAGGAAAGCAAACTGCAAACCTCTTTGCCCAGAATGACTGTAAACATGCAAGCAAACATGTACCCATTAAAAAAAAATAACCTTTAAGTTAATAAGGATGCACGCCAATAGCCATCATGTTTTCTGCTAAGTGAATATTCTAGACTGAAAGGATTGAGATAAGCAGGACTCAAACAATGCTGGTGATGTAGATGTTTGACTTACTAGTTAATGGAATGTGCTCCAGAACAACATACTGAAACTGGTATGAGTAAAAGGAATCAAATAATAGATAATTTTTCTGACCATACAAGACCATCTTCCACCTCTCAACAGTACCCCAGACTATTTCCTTGTTCTAATTAAGGTTGTGTGGGATATTACTGGTGGTAAAACTTTGTCGAATAAACAGGACCTATTTTGCAATCGACTGGACAAAACAATAGCAAATAGACCACAGAAACAATAATCCTGTCCTGGCAGAAATGGACACTGGATGATCTAATTGACCTTCTGCATTTGAACCTTGTCATCTATCACTGCAGAAGAATGAAAAATGTCTAAGATGAAAACAGGTTTAACAATAGAAAAAGAAAACACAAATGCAAATGCAGAGTGCAATACGATTGCTCAAGATGAAAATTATAACCAGACCCAGGGACAGATTTAGAAATGATGAGCATACTCAGAGTGCCAGGCTACAAATAGTAGGTTACTGTAATGCCTCCTTTTTAATCTGACTCAGACACTGGGCCAGCAGGGCTCACGACATAGGTAGAAATGCACATTCAAAGCTCCAGTTTTACTTATAGGTCTACAGCACTTTAGAGGCAACAACCTGGACTTCATTTTTCAGGAGGAAGAGTCACAGACTGGCTCATTTCATCTGAGGCAGCTGAAGGCTGGATAAAACCTGTGTCTCTGGAAGATGGTGTAATTAACATATCACCTCTGAATACAGCTCTATAAACTCTGATTTTGCTGAGTTTATACTATAAGCTATGTAAATGCTAGTGCTGCCATTAGCTGGAACAGCACCTTGGATTTCTACTACAAACTACTCTAAAAATCTTCAGTTTGTAGAACAAGTTAATCTGCATTTCTTCCATTGCTGCAGCCAGCCCCACTAGGCTAGCCAGGGCCTGAGGACAACAGCATACTAGGTGCTCCTCAACATTCTCGCTCCTTCAAGATTCTCCATCTTTTATCCCAGGCTCAGGCATGTTATCTCCACCGGTAAAATACAGAAAAAGAGACTTCTCTCCTGCTCTAGAGTTGTTCTCCTCCCTTTCTTTGGGAAACGATGGACTTGCTTCCCAATTCCTGGTAAAGAAGGGACTCTAATGCATCCCCACTTTGTGATGATGCTCGAAAGGACAGGAAATCAGTAAAACTACTTGTGAGGAGCCACAGCTCTGTTTTCTTTCTTCTCTGCTACTCAGCTCGAGGTTCACAGAGCACCAGGGTTTCCACAATATCAGGAGGTGGCTGGTAAAATAATTAACACCTTGCTTCAAACAAACCCACAGCTTCCAAGGGTGTTTGCTGAGAAGCATCACCACCTGCTGGAGAAAACAGTGGGAGCCAATCACTCAGCCCCCAGTTTCTATGGGTTGGCAGAACCTACTAGCAGGCACCAGTTTTATTGTCAACACATCTAAACAGATTGTTTGATTACAAGATTAAGCTAGGGTTTTACAAAATGATTAGCTAGATTGCCAAAGATTTTCTTCCTTATTACTGACCCTTTTATCCAACAAAGAGAGGGATACAGAAAGGTTCATGGAATTTATGACTGCATCATTCTTTAATTCAGAAAGGTTGAGAAATACTGCCCTTATTCAAAATATTCAAAAATGTTACAAATCCCCCTGCTCTCTGCCATATGACTTTCAAAGTTAGATTAAGAAGGGAAAAATATAACCTTAAAACAGACAGCTCAACCTCTCCCAAGATCCTTGCTGCAATAGAAATGGAGCTGAATGCATTTGAGTGACCCTCCATTTTGTGGTTTTCCAATTTCTTCTCTTGCAAGTAGAATTAATAATAACTTTAGGTTCATTCTATTCTTCAGACTCTTGAACAAAAGTAATTTCTGTCCTTTGTCTCTAACAAAATATTCCTGATCTCAGAATTACCCCAACAGCTCTAATAAGCTGTTATGGGTCTCTGTTGAACAACTTCTTTGCAAATCAGATTGACACAGAATAATTTCCTTGGCCAAGAAAACCAAGAACTCAGCCAAGAAAAGAATAATAAAAAAAAGAACACCAAACCTTTCCCCTCAATTTTCATGCAAACACACAACTGTAATAATATTTGAGCATATTTTATCATCAAAATCAACTACTTCACTCTTAAACAACTTACAATATTTAGCCATCCATCCAGCTAAACTGCTGGTCTGTCCAAACAATTAGTCATATTTTAAACCAAAGATAACAAGCAAGATCATGGTTTCCATAATAAAGAAACTGATCATTTTAGTAGAAACCATACTTTGTATCTGTTTCTCCAATATATGTTATTGTATATATTTCGAGGTAGTTAATACTCAGATCACAAGTACTGAAGAATAGAAAAGAAACCGAGACTGGCATAGATCCTACCTCATTCTGAGTTTCTGCTTCTGGAGCAGGAGTCAGGAAAAGGAAAGGTCTCAATAAACTTCAGTCTGTCATAAGTAATGAGTAGGAAAAAGGAAGGTGAACCCACAAAGAAACCAAAACAAGGTGAGACCTTGGGATTTCAAACTCCCTTTCAATTCATATAAACAGAGGCTATTTCCTTTGGGTTTAAATACTGACCCCACCTTACTGATGTGTTGCACATTATAAGTAGAGGTCCTAGGCATTTGATTGACCGAATAACCACAGTATGTTCCCAGAAGAACCGTGATCACCAGAACTCAGGTCACCAGTGACCAGACCAAGAGACCAGCTGCTCTGTCACCTGCTAAGGGGGGAGCGGTTTTACTGGCAATGAAGTAGACACATTTGGAGACAAAGACAAGGCACATTTTGGTTCTTCCATTTTGCATCTCAGGGCACAATGTCCTGCTTTGACAGAAGAGGTATCAACAGCACAAAATAACTCAGCTGGCCTCCCACTGCAAGAGGGGGAGAAGGGGAGAACGGGTGTCTGGTGTGGCCTGAGGCACCCAGACACAGATACACTTCCCCTCTAACTGCCATCTGAGCAGGTGCTCAGAGGAGACCTGACACTGGCTGCTTGTACATCGCCTCAAAGCCAGCTGCAGCAGCACCTCCTCCTCACAAGGACAAGCTGAAAGAAAGATTTGGGACATTCAGAAAAAAAACCCCATATGCTTCAGTGCAGGGGGCTTTTTGCTGGGTTTTGTGGATTTGTTGGGGGGGGGGGGGGTTCAGGCAGATATTTATTATGCAGAGAGCACCTGAACTAACTGAAATCTAAGTAATGATGTGGGGAAGGGAGAGGGGAAGGAATGGGGAAAGGAGTGGAAAAGCTTGGCTGTCGGTAATTCCCTACCTATCAAAATTTCTAAAACTGGCTAAGCACCTAAGCATGTGCAAAACTGCATAGACTGAAGTCTTTGGGATCACCTTCAAAACATTAATGCAGGTACACTTATAAATTAATGAGATTACACATTCTGTGAGATCCCATCGTTTCCAGCTCAATGTAAGAAGAGTAATTTTGGGGGCGTCAGTTGCCCTTTCTTATCCAAAGAATTTGCGTAAATGTAAAATTACTAAGTGGGAGGAGAATTAAAGCATGTCACCGGAAACTGGACAGTTTAAGTTTCTGGAGATACACATCTGACTTTATAGTTCATTCTTTGATATTTTTGTTTTAAAGATTGAAAGAGTACAGGCAATTGAATACCAATTAAACCATTACAGTGTCTGCAGGGCATTTTTTCCACTACAAGTTCAGTAACCTAAATGTGGCATTTTAGTCACTTCTGTAGAATCCAGATTTACAAAAACACACATGAAGACACACACGGCTTTGAATGCTGAAACTCCTGGTTTATAAAATCACATATTGAGATCAGTTCTGGGGAAACTCAGAAACTACAGTGCAGTTATGTATCTGATAGGACAGTCAGCAGATAGGGATGATTTTGAAGAAAGACACCCCCTTTGTTCCTCTTAGAACAGCTGTATGTTCAGCAGTGAGTCAAAGTGAAGTACATTCAGCCTCTGCAGTTACAAAGGCATCTTACAGTTATGGCAAGAACTACAGCAAAGTTACAGCCCTTGTGCTTTGATTTATAAATAAATCATCCTGTGTGACTGGGTACTTCATGTTTGTGATTCAACAAATATTCTTTACCTTCTTTTTTAGAACTTGGGTATTAACACAGCAGATTAGCTGGGCACTTTACAGACTGCCCTATCTGACTTTCCAGATGCTTCAAATCTACAAAGCAAAAGGTAACTGGTACAAAAAGATTCTTTGGGTACCAAGCTTACAGACTGACAAAGCTTTAAGCCAAGAAGCTGTTAGGTCTCCTTTTCTCAGCTCAGACTCCAAAGAGGATGTAATATTTCATGGTAAAAGGTTGCCATGAAAGGTATTTGCCCATGCTTTTTTAAAATAAAGTCTGTTTGGCAGTTATAGAGAAATCAACCATTAGGTACATTTCCATCTCTAGAGTCTACTATTCTAATTTCATTTAGAAACAGCCCTGCAGTATCCATCTGTAGCAGTGAAGGCTAGAAAGGTAGAGTTAAGCACAGACATAAAATCACAGGCCGCTGGAACAGCCAACACGATCAGTTATTCATATCTGGTAGCCAGTAATCTGATAGTCTAATCTCTTACCTTTAAGACTGAAAATATCCATCATCATAGAATGGGAATTCATTTCTAGAAGAACAAACATTAAACTTTGAAAATAATCTTCTAGGCATGTGCTGGAGGTACCTCACCACCCTGTCCTCTGTCTTTGCGCTGATGTGTTGCATCCTGTGAAGAAGGCTAAGACAGATTCTCTGAAATGTTGTGATGTTTTTCTCTTCACCTTGTCACAGCTCTGCTGATTGATGGAGGAGGATCTGAATGGTCTATTCTCTCTGGAGTGAGAGAATAGTGTCAACACTGCTCTAGATTTCAGATCTGGCAAAATGTGTCTGAAGGTGACATGGAAGGACAGTAAGTTTTAAATGACATCTCCGTTCTCATGACTCCTGTGAAGGTGTGCCATCAACAAAATAAAGCTTTCTTAAAAATTATTCTTTTGTCTCTCATACTGAGTATCTCAGCCCAATGCTGAGTTAATTAAGGCAGACACTTGCTTTAGATGTGGAGTGATAAGCACCAATTACCAGGTTTAATGAAATTATATGAGTATAGTTTAGTCCCAGAACCATCAGTGCTTACAGACTTGCAATGCTCCATACATAATTAGTCTTTCTTGACACTAGCAATCACAAATATTCACTTTCTACTTTGGAAATCCTAACACAGATGGGTCTTCTGTGGGAAAAAAAGTCTTTCAGACAAGCTTTGAAGATAACTGCTACAATAAAGGATTGATTTTCCCTGTTTCCTAGGTCTTGATCTGTTTGTCATAGTTTAGTATAAAATGAAGAGTACCTTTCTAAAAACTGACAAGTCAGAGTGAATGAAACCAGTTGTGCAGATTACACCCTTTGAAGTTTTACTTGAAGATCATACTAATTATCCAGAAAAACTTAAACAGCAATTGACAAATTCACTTGCATTGCTGCTCATGGTACTAAGCAGAGAGAACGTGGACAATTACCTTCTCTTTCAGCATGAATTTCCCCACTAATTTTAAAATCATTCTTTCAAGTATTTTTAGTACACTCCTATGGATCACTGATTCTCTCCAGTTAGAGAGCAAATGAATGTAAATGGTGCCCACAAGCACTAAAATATTAAATGCTACAACAGAACCCTATAAAATTCCCAGTTTCACAGATAGATCCATCCAGATTGACATTTACAGGTCCAGAACGCGTGGGCTGGTTGTATCAGCCCAAAAAAAAAAAGATGGTGGAGTGGTTTGGAAGCTAGCCTGAGACTTGGGAGATGTTTATTTTCCTGCTCCACTATCACATCACGTATCACCTTGGGCAAGCCACATTTCTAAAATGGGAATAATGTCTATTTCATAAGGATGTTCTGAGGACAAATGCATTCAGAGTGTAAGACACTCAAATCACAGAATGATAGAATGATAAAATATTTTGAGTTGGAAGAGACCTTAAAGATCATCTTGCTCCAATCCTCTGCCATAGGCAGGGACACCTACTAGACTAGGTTGCTCAAAGCTCCATCCAACCTGGCCTTGAACACTTCCAGGGATGGGACATCCACAACTTCTCTGGGCAACCTGTGCCAGTGCCCCATCAATTTTGCAGGGAAGAATTTCTTCCTAATATCTTATCTGAACCTACTTGCTCTCAGTTTAAAACTGTTACCCCTTGTCCTATCACTACAATCCCTGAAAAAGAGTCCCTCCTCATTTTTACTGTAGGTCACCTGTAGGTATTGGGAGGCTAACATACGGCCTCTTTGGAGACTTCTCTTCTCCAGGCTGAACAACCCCAACTCTCTCAGTCTGTCATCACAGAAGAGGTGCTCCAACCCACTGATCATCTTCTTGGCCTTCTCTAGAGCCACTTGAGCAGATCAGTGTCTGATTACATGACCAATGTGACTGTTCTTGAACAGGCAGGGGTCAGCAGTATCGAGGCCATGCTGATGAGAACGCAGCTGCGCTGGGCAGGGAACATCTCCAGGATGGAGGATCACCACCTCCCGAAGATTGTGTCCTATGGTGAATTCACCACCAGCTGCTGCAAGAGAGGAGCCCCAAAGAGGAGGTACAAGGACTCCCTGAAACAACACCTCAGCCTTGGCCACAGTGACTGCCATCAATGGTCCACTCTGGCCTCCAATAGGGATTCACGGAGACACACCCTTCACGATGCTGCTGCGTCCTTTGAGAACACACGCAGAGTCAGTCTCGAGGAGGAAAAACAATGCAGAAAAAATTGTTCCTTGCTAATATTGCCAAAGGAGACTTTCCGCTGTGCCCTTTGTGACTGGACTTGCCTATCCCGCATCAGCCTTTTCAGGCACCAGCACAGATGCAGCAAGCATGGATAGTGCCTTTCCCAAATCTTCATTCGTGAAGCCGAGCCGTGATGATGATTTCACACCTTGAGTCTTGTTTATGTACTTCTACTCAGACCTTAAGCCACACGGACAAGGACTCTCTCACCAAACCACAGAGACAAAATAACCCAACATCCCAACACATCCTCACACAAACTACCCAGGAATGCACTCTGAAATGCCTGGGTTAGTATGTTGCAGCATCCAAATGAAAGGAATCCCAGGACACCCCTCAACTGACTGAGAGGAAAGGACTGACTGCACAGTAAAAATCACTAGCCACTGAAATGCAAATCCAAATACGCCAAAGACCAAATCAGAAACATACTGTGTTTCAAAAGGGACAGTTTCACAGGGTTGGAAACTATTATAAGCCAAATCAGCTTGGAGAGAGAATTCTTGAAAGAAAAACAGAAGTAATAATTGGGAGGTATTAAAAAAGAGAGCACTAAATACATAAAAGGTCTACAATCACACACAAAAAGAGGAAATTTTTGCTGCTGTGACATACACTGTGGTTGGAACTCTACATCTTAAAACGCTCCAGAATTTGGAGAGGCTGCAAGTGCTGTAGGCTGCAAATCTCCTTATGCCCCTCAGAGGTACTAAATCCCACAGACCATATGCCCAATTGCGGCTCCACTACTGAACACCGTGGTTCCTCTGGGTTAACTTTGGCACACCCTGTCCATGGATCACAAGAAGTAAAGAAAACTTTCAGCAGCCAAAACATATCTCTTCAGTTAAAGTAGAAATGCAATAAAGCATTAAGTCTCAAGTGAATAAATAACCCCCAAAGGCAATCCTTCTCACATTAATCTTTTCTCAAAGGCATGGTCAAACTGTGTTGAGAAAGACAGCTAGTGACTTTTCCTCTTCAACCTTCCACAATTTTACATTTAACAAATCCCACTGTAACACAAAAGATCATCAGCTGCTTTCCTTCTGCCAGGAGGTTCTTGGGCAATTCACTGAGGAGCTGCAGAGCCTTCAGTCAACCTGAGGTCTAGAAGGGATGTGACTAAGACCAGTTTCATGACCACTGCAAGCTGATCCAACAGCTCACCTCTGCAGAAAGGAATTCACTCTGTTGGGGTAACCTTTTTCAGCAAAATAAAGTTTTCTGCTGGTTTAGTATGTTGAAATGGCACAAGAAAGGCTCCAGAAAGAACCAGCGTTGGTGTAGGAGTGGGCAACTCTGGTGAGCAGAGGGTAAGAAAAGCCAGGACCAGGGAATGGGGAAAAGGCACAAATCCCTTCTCCCTTCAGCAGCACTGCACTGTCACAATTAGCTTCCATGCTTGTGAAACCACAGGCTGAGGACTCACTGCAGAGCAATAACTCATCTGCAGAACTTTTCATGAAAAGTAATCCAGTATTCCCAGGCAGGATTCATATCTCACCCATTCAGCTCCCCAAAGCATCATACATACACAGTAACAATCTAGTGAAAGGGGAAATAAAATTAGCTGCACAAATATTTAGATAACCCACAAAAAAAAGAAGCAAGCATCAGCTCATATAAATCCTAAGCCAGAAACCTGATAAGATGCACAAAAGGACAAAAGGAAATAAATTCTACGACCGCCAAAAGACTGCAAGGGAAATTTTGATCTTCAGGTGTTTGCTCTCCTGTGTGTTTGCTGAATTATTGTTTTTTCTTGTATATCAAAACCAAACTGCTTCAGTTTTGGATGGACAAAGTAGATGAAAATGAAGATGCAAAACTATTTCATACACATTCTTATCCAGCATAACAGAGGCAGGAGCTGATATGCTATATGAACTGAAGGTGAATTAACTGGACTCACCATAAACAAAGAAGTTCAATGAAAAAAAGAGACATTACCAACTAGAGGAACTCATAAATGAGCAAGTCTGAGTTGTGCACCTAAGAGTTCTAGAAGATATTAACAAACACTCTGGACTTGGTCCTCTCCACTATAGGACTAGAAAGAGAATAACATAATAGCTTTAGATGTGGCATTGACATGAAAGATTAAGTGCTGCCTTGAGACTATGTTCATCCCTATCTCAAGGCATTCTGAGAAGAAAAGAAGAGCTTGGTCACTGGGTATTTTCCCCTGCTTCTTCAAAGCAGCTGGAGGCAAGTTGAGGTAGCATCTCAAGTATCTGCTCATATTTGCTGAACAGTGATGGGGCAAAACAGCAGGTAATGGGAACAAGGAACACACCCTATAAAAATAAAGACCTTGGCCCACAGGAAATGAGTGCAAGGGATAGGTCTCCAGCAGAAGAGGGGCTGCACATGTTTCCGTGCCAGCAGGCACAGCACAGAGACAGGAGACACTACTGTGCCTACACCATCCCCTGTAACACTTTAGCAGTGACTACCTCCTTCACTATCTTCAGATTTGACAGAAATTGCAAGTGGGAAAGTTGCTGTTGTTCATAATGATTAATAGACTATGTCATAAAAATAACTGATAGTACTCATGCTCCTTCTTTGTGCAGGAGTTGCTCCAGCCAGGTCAGCAAGGCACTTGGAGCATCTGCAGTGAGGAGCTTCTGCCATGCCCTCTGGCAAGTGATGGTATCCAAGCCAACATGCTCACAAGTAGCTTTCAGACACCTTTGTAAGCTGCAGCCTCACCCCTGGAGGGGCTGCACTGGTGAAGAATACACCCTTTGGCAATGCCACAGGAAGAGGTTGTCAGCATCCTATGGCACTGCCTGTGTTTGGAGCAATGGCTTTTCTCTGCCTCAGCATGGTCATGAAGAGAGGAATACACTGAGCAAGGGCTTAGTAAGCTCACAAGTTTGCAGAAGACTCTCCTGGAGAAACAGAGTAGGAGCAGGAACATGGGCCACTTGCCAGAGAACCATCTGTCCAATTTAAAGAAATTAATTTAATTGTTTGTGGCAGTAGGAGAGCTTGCAGCTGTTGGCTCCAGGAAGCCTGGACAGTAAGGCAATACGGTGCCAATGCTGCTAAGAGTTAAGCAAGTGAGGTGCACAGCCAGAAGCCAGGACTCAGGAAGCTTGGTGGCTTCACATCCCTGAACAGGCTTTGCATACCCACCGTTGCCATTCCAAACTGTTTCATCCCAGGGTGGCAACTCTCTCTAAAATCCACACTTGCTGTTAACATTTAGAGTAGCTGGTATGACACAGGCCTTAAGAAACCTGCCACTGAGTTGAAACCTCGTCCTGCAAAAGCGAGGGTCTGTCCCGCAAAGGGGAGCCCCAGCAGGCTACTGGGATGGTGGGACCCTGTGTCCCGGTCCAGGGAGGGGAAAGGCAGGGAGAACGTTAACAACTGTGTAATTACAAAATTATGTTTGCTTATTTTCTTTCTTTTTTTTTTTCCCCTCAGAAGATAAGAACAGTTGGAGAAGTAGATGCTGTGGGGCCTCAGCAAATCTACTGCCAGATTTGCTGTTTCAGGCTTTCATCCATCCAGTTTTAATCCAAATTAGTAGGAGCTTCAGAAAGGGATTCTGGCAAAGTCACAGCTGGAAAGATTTGCATCATTAATTCTGCCAGGCATATAAAAATACAATTTGAAAAAAAATAGGAAAGGGGGTGGAATATAACAGCTCTTGGCACAAACTTGTTTTGATTTGCTTTTCAAGTTAAAACAAAAAACCAAAATAAAATCTATATTTAATTAAGAAATAATCCATATCTTTTGTCCTTATTGACATCTTTACATAAGGCTAAAAATGCTACTCTATGATTATTATAAAATTAATTTCTTTGCTTCATAAAGAGGCAAGGCAGCCTGGGGGATGATGGGAGGGCCCACTCCCCTGGCCTCAGTGGCACAGGGCCCATGCATTTTTTTGGCAGGTCATTCCCTGTAGCAAACAGCAGTAAGTTTAACGAGTTCAACCTGCAGCCTGTCAGGTCACTCCAGGGAACACCACAGCAAGGAGGCAGAACAAGCTCAGGTGGTGCTTGGGTACTTGTGTATATTCGCCCAGGATGCACCAGCATATTCACACTGCCCACATGAGCTCCTTGGAAATTACAGGACCAAGCAGAGGCTCTGTGCTACTGGAGAAGCTGCTTTCCAGCAACCACTATGGAAGAACCACCCAGAGGTGCACACGCACTTCTGGGACAGATCCTGTTGCAAGATATAGAGAGTAAATAATGACATTTTGCAAATGCCAACTTTGACAAATATTTACTGATTAAGCGAACCAAACCCTTTTCTCATGTAATTTAATTAACTTTTCCCAGAGAGTGTTGTGTTAAGGAATGAGGTTTGAGTAAATCCATCCAAATACTCTCTGCCACACAGGCATTTTGAAGAGAGCAGGAACTTTCCCAAACCCTCCTGAATTGCTATGGGTCTGTTTAAGGAGACACAAGGTTCTCTCCAGGACAGAAGCCAGTATTCTATGGTACTGCTCGTGATTCTGCTTATCCTAGTCTCTGCCATAACTGTTACTGCAATAAACACACTGTACCTGCCTAGCACCCCTAATCTCAGGATCTTACAGCTTTAAGTAAACAGCCTCAAAACAAACCTGTACAGCAGAAGTTTATAAAGGCATGAGGGGTGATGACAGAGGTATCATTTCACCCACCCATACATTAACACAAAGGACAGGACCACAGCTCAGTGGAGAAGAATGCCTGTGTGTAAAGAGCTATCCTTCCAACTCAACAGATGCAACTACTTACAGGATTTTCTCCACATAGCTGTTTCATCTCTAGTCAAAAAATCACGGTATTTTAGAAACCTTGCCTATTAGTTGTTAAGAACTTTCAATAACTAAATTTATCCTGTACTGAAATTACCCACTTGCATTTTTCCTAGCGCTGCACCAATAAAAAAATAGATAGAACAGGGATAAGTCTTGCCTCCAAAATGCAATCATCGGCGTTGAACGCAAATCCACCATATCAATCTCAGGATAAAGCAAAGACACTCTGATCTATCCAGTCATGGCATGGAACAGCCATTCTTACTCATCGGTCCCAGACACCCCATCTTTTGAGACTGACTCCAAATAGGAAGTATAGTGATTAACTATGACTATTTTACCAATGGTATCTCCTAATGGAGATGAGACTGTTAAAGAGTTACACATTTGATTAGAATTAACTACTTATCCCATCAAATACAGTAACATGACCTGTTATTTTGCACTTTATTAGTGAAAAATTTATTTGAATGAATCCATGAAGAAAAAGTTTTGGGTTAAAATTTTATACTTCAAGTGGCATTTTAATTGGAAAAAAAACTTAAATAAAATTATGAAGAGAATTATAACAGTGATAATACTATGCTGTTTTAACATGTTTAAATTTTTATTTTCAACATTTTTATGTAAAGCAAAGCAAAGTTGGATTAGAATCTCAGATGACCATTGACAATCATCATATCTTTTTTAAAAATCGTCTCTTTCCAGCACCCAAAATCTGAATTTTAAAAAAAATTAGCTTTTAGCTGTCCATCTCACTTTGTGCAACCTCCAAGAGTTATAAAAGATCTTACTTGGCAAACCTTTCTCAAGGTCCAATACCCTTAGTGTAGCCAGACAAAATGTCCATTCTCCAGGACCACAGGTCTGATGAGGTGTTTTAGCTAACAGAGAGCTGACGTCTTGTTTGAGTGTTGTCGTGGACACCCACAGGCTCAGGAAAGCTGCAGCTAATAAGAGGCAGTACCAAATAAAAAACACAATGTACATAACAGCATCAATGATAGAAACTATAAAGAGAACAGTAGTGAGGATACATACATAAACAAAGATTTTTACAGTCCAGTAAGTCCGTAAGACAACATCAGAGAAATAAATTAAAAAGGGTAGCATGGAGGCAGGTAAGATATACTTTGCTGTTTTAAATTAAGTAATCATCAAAATCAATTATATAAGAGAATAAAGAAACAAATTTTCTTCCAAACAGCAAACAGAAGAGAAAGGCAGAGAGGGATGCTGGCCTCTTCATTCACCTGGGGACCCCTAACTCTATGTTTTTTAGGAGCAAGGAAGAAGTCTCTAGATTGAAAAGACAACCTTGTTCAACTCTGGAGCTCAGTTCAAACTGCAAACCAAGCTAAACAGCAAAGAAAGAACTCTCTGCTTCTATGAAGAGGTGGAGAGTCAGAAAAGAGGAACTGGTGGTGATGGGAGCTGAGCCAGCAGCTGGACCTCCTGCCAGCTAACCCCAAAGCTGCATGTTGTTCAACAGGGAAACCTGTAACCACAGTGTATCATCCACTTCAGTCTCACCTGCTCTAACTGGACATTTTTTGGTCTCTGGAAAACCTGTGGCCAGAGAACAGTGCCAGTGTCACCATTCTGTGACACCCTTCTCTGGCTGGTGGCCTTGAAGCTGTGAAATTGTCCTGAGGACAGTGGAAATAAACCAGTAAGAAGAAATCTTAAAAAGCAGTGATAGAAAGCAAGCAAATATGCAGAATTATCAAGGTGTTTTCTCCCTATAACATCTCTACATTCAACCAGTATCAAAACAGCATGAGAGAAAGCCCATACTTAAGCTTCTTAACATCATTTTGGATGTAATTTTGGACAGGTGAGCCTTGACTCGCAAAAATTTGACTACCTTCTGCCAACTGTGGTATGCGCGTATACCTATGTCCTTTTTGTAAGTCACAACTCTGAGCTGCAATGCTACTCAAATGGAAAAAGAAGAGACACTGAACAGTTAAGGACCTCCAAAACACAGCTTTCCAGACCCATTGAACAGGTAAAGAGGAATAAAGGGTCCAAAAAAACAATCTTCAAGAGCTGCTGTTGAAGAGCTCATATCCAGTGAGGGGGCATTGCCTCTCTGCTGGAGGAGACACAGCGTTAGACGCCACTCCATTAACAGACACCAGTTTCTTAGATTGGTTTACAGGGACAACTGCACTTCTCTTGAGAAGTTCACCAAGCTGACATACCTGCTTGACTCCTCTTCTCAGAGTGGTAAGGAGAAACTACTGAGTCTGGGTTTCTCCAAGTTCGTCTCATAGCTTGAGTAGAAGTAGAAAGTTCAGCCAAGACCTTTATATTCCTTCTATAAAAGCTCTTTGTATGCTTTTACTTCTGTCTCTGTTTTAAAGAGAAGATCAAGAAGCAGCAGGGCCAGCACTGGTTGTCACAGCAGGAACAAAAAACATTGGTTAGAGCTTTTGTCTTTTCTATGTGTGTTCTCTGATGTTTAATGAGAATTGAACTCATATTACAGCCTTTTCCTTGGAAGAGATCAACTACGTCTTTAACACTGTTGCCTACTTCAACAAAATGTGCATCTTCCTGTTATCTGTAAGACATCATCAAACCTTGATCTTCTGCTAAATTTGGTCAAATTGGCCTCTAAATAAAAAAGAATGAGAGACAGCAAGTAGGGCACACAATAAATGCGGAGAAAATCTGTTTCTGCTACTTTTCCACTTCCTCTTCCCATAGATATGTGGGAGGCTTGCAGCCAGGAAAACCATCACCACATAAAGGGATCCTGTGAAAAGAGGGGCTCTCTCCCTTTGTTGCCTCAACAAATCGCTCCCTACAGCAAGAGACAGCCTCTGCCCATATGACCTCGCAGCTGTTTTCAGCTCCTCCCTCCATCCAATTTGCCGCAGCGCAACAAAGCACTCCAAAAATAACATTTATCTTTAAAAACTGGAAAATGGCACAAACCACCCCAAAGGAGAGAATGACAACGGCATGAGTTCAGCGCGGGCTTGTAAACTGACGGCCCTCGCCAGGGACAGGAAACTGGAACATCTCAGAAGGAGACTGAATGGAACCAGATTGAACGAAAGTGCCAGAAACCGCGGCCATCGATGGCCAAGTCCTGCCGAAAGGATAACTCACCCGCCTGTCAGTCCTTCCCAAGAGCAAGCACAAGGACTGTGTCACGGCTCCAGAGCTACTAACTCCTATGCTTTGCAAGTCTACATGTACAACAGGCTGGAGCATGCACATTAAACAAGGAGAAATTTAAATGTGAGGAGCATTTCCAAATGATAGTTTTAAAGTTGGGGATCAGCAGAGCTTGAACATCTGATTTCAATCTAAATGATTTCTGATTAGAGGATGTTGATGCAGTACCCCAAATACACTCACAGTTTCTGTTTAAAATGGTATTCCTCAGTAATGACAGAACTGTTATGTATGAACTGCTAAACAGAGGCCACACCACCAACTGCAGAAGGGGCTAAAAGTTGGACCAGGCAGAGGAGAAATAAACTCAATCATTTTCGCTGAATAGACAGAGCCAGATTTGTCACTACCTTACCTCTTGTATAATCATGTAGATCATGTCTATGTAAGGTAACTTCTATGAAGTTATAAATGCATAATAAATCCATCTAGAAAAATTCCTTGCTTATGAAAAACTGAAAGTAATTTAATTTGTAAAGTAATAAAAGCTGAATGTCAAATTTTAATGCTGAAATGAAGACAGGTTTTCAGGAGCGGTAATTTTGATGTAGTATTTGAAAGTGATCAATTCAAATTCTGCTTTTCAAAAATTTTCTGAGCTTTGATCTTGCTCCAGCTTTAGTCCAGAACAACTATTATATGGCTGATAAAAAAAAGTCTCAAAACAAAGTGATTTATAATGGAAACACAGAAAATAAATCACTATTTGAGAACTTTTTAACACACCACAGATTAGATCCAGAAGGTCAGACAAAGCTGTCATTGAGTTTGTAAGCTTTCCTGCTGCAGCTGAGGACCACAATACACAGAAGAGCAAATTCAGTTAATGAACTCAATCAGATATACACAATGACTCGTGCCTTCCTTGCAGAGGCACTTAAAAATTATGATCTACAAAGATTCTAACATGACCACAGTCAGTGACCTGCGGCAAGCTGAGAAGCAGGGTTGCTCTGGCTGGAGCAAGTAGATGCATTTACCAATGCCCTGCTGAAGAATATGTGACCATATTTGACCACCAAAATGAGAGGAACTATTAACATCCTAAATTAATGGGCTTAGTGGTTTTCAAATGCGATATTTTCATGATGGACGTGGTGTGGATTGAGCAAAGTCTGCCCTTTAACAAACACTGCTTCAGTTTCAAAGATTTGATTAGGCTTAATACCATTAGGGAACCATTACTGATTTTATGCTGTTGTTGTTACGTGTTTAACTATCAATTTCTGAACCAAAAATTGCAGACAGTTGGCTTGACCAAGAGTCAAGGTTTAGGAATGCAAAAGCAAATCCAAGGTACAGATGAACTTCAGATGTGGACAGGCTTCTCAGGGTTTAATAGGCTCTCCAGAGTTTGTCAGGTCACAGAGGCTTTCCATTTTTTTTGTGGGGTGTGCACGTGCTCAGTTGTTTCTTTGCATATTTTGCTTGTTTTACACAATTCTGACCTCAGCCAGAGCAAGTGGAATTCATACAAGCAATTAGTGCATGCAACAATTAAAAAAACCTCACAACAATCTTGTTTTATTGTATAACATTTACAAAAAAACAAAACAAATGAAAATTATGTCTTTAATAAGCAATCCTTGATCACCACCACGTGTTTCTCAAACAGCCAGATGTTCACAGTTTAAGAAGCCAAATAATACTACTACTTTTTTTGTAAACGTTAATGGTGAAAGAACAATTATAATGGTTTTAGTCAATCATCATTAGTACTTGAAAGTACAAATATAAATTAAATAAGATTCAAAAAACTTGTACAATAAAATCTGCTATAAACAAAGCTAATTGAAAAGAACTGCTCTCAACCTGTGTTGTGGGTTTCATCTTGTTTTAAAATTAAAGGTTGTATTTATTTTTCTGAAGCATCCAAATGAATGTTCATATCCAGATGTCCTTACAAAGAAACACGATCTTCATTATTTTCTCATTGTTTAATCTGTTTATATTATATTTTACTTCTGATTGTCTTTTTCTTCCTTGGCAATCCTCTTTGTCACACCACTGAAATACTTCTCACGGAAAGAATTGTGTCCCCTGTACGGCATATACTGACTGTCCAACAAGTAAGAATTCTCATCTTGATCCTGCATGGTATCAAAATGCAAGCATTAGACTTTAGGGTAGTATGTTCAGCAGGTATTGCCACTGGTTTGTTTCCA
This sequence comes from Pithys albifrons albifrons, assembly GCF_047495875.1. NCBI lineage: Eukaryota > Metazoa > Chordata > Aves > Passeriformes > Thamnophilidae > Pithys > Pithys albifrons. Next base: position 53,179,367 of record NC_092459.1, on the reverse strand, counting down.
GACTTTTCCAAACAATTACAAGTAAGGAAAAAGTATTTAGGGTTTTTTACAATTCAAGGATACACATTTAAGTCACTAGCCTGATTAAAGAATTTTAAAAATAGAATGCTAAGGTTTCCATTAGGATTAACAAGAGCATATACATTCTCCTTCTGTCCTAACATTTAACAGAAATGAAATTCCATATGCAATGGATTCTCATTTGACATTGATCAAATTACAAGCTGAAAGCAGACTAGGGTGTTTTGTTGGTTATTTTGTTTCTTGTTTGGTTTTCTTAATGTACTCATTCCAGTTGGCTCTGTACAGCAAAATGATGCAAGTTGTCAGTTTTAAAACCTCTACATCACTGAAAATAGCTCAGCTGGCACCCCCAGAATCCCACCCTTACCTGAATCAATGAGCGCAGGTATCTATGCTACACAGACTTTTATAAAGGAAAATAAATATTTTCCAGAAAAAATGCCATCTGGAGAATTCCATCACTCAGAGGTCTGTGGAAGGCAGGTACAAACAGAAGAGGAATGCAACTGGCTAAAATGAGTTCCTACAGTTATTGAAGCACAATCAGAGAATTTTTTTTCTGCAGCATTCATATACCTCTGAAAGTTGACACAATAAATCCCTACACATAATACCTAAATGACACCAGCCAAGAACACAGTTTAGAAAAATTGCCCCCTATATATACAAAGGTTTAGTTCATTGGGTACTGTGGCTTTATACAATTAAGGTACTTGTCAACTAACATTAGCAATGCTGTAACCTAAATAGTACATCAAACTTTAATCTGAGTGCTCAAGAAAACTGATGGGACTTCTAAAACAGTTTTACACTTATGGCTGATGCCATTTTATTATGCTCAATAGCAAGAACGGAATGGTGACAAGCAGCCTCACACACAACAACTAAACTGCACAAAGAGAAAATAAAAACAAACACACAACAGAACTAAACCTCTCTTCCATTAAGTGTTTCTTCTCAATGCATATTCACTGTTAAATTTTTTTAAGCAATGCAGTAACATACAGATAGGCTCATTGCTTAAGTTTACAGTTCAGAGTTATTTGTTCATATTTGTAAATAAAGTTACTGTGGAATGCTCCAGCAAAAGTAGCAGGAACATGGAAGTAGATTTTAGTTAATATTTTCATACTACAAAGGTATTACAATGCAAGGATGCACTGAATCCTAAGGGACAAACTCTTCAGCTTTTTTGTAGCCTTCCCAGGTTTTCACCTAGCAAGATCAACACTTCACCTAGCTTTGAATATCCTAATGTGCACCCTAAAAGGAGTGAAACAAAAGGTTTTTCAACAAAGCAGTTTGTGTGCATGTACAAGGGCCCTCTTCTGGACACAAAGAGATGCTCCTAAAAAGTAGTTCTAACCTGCTATCTCAGCAGATACCAATAATGTGACACCAGCTTAAAATAACTTGGTGAATGTTTAGTGTCATGTAGATATCTAAAGTGTAAAGCATGTGCACGAGTAGCAGCTCTACTTGAATACTGCACCGTTGGAAAACAGCAGAAGACAATTACTTCGGGAAACCCACTGCAGGCATAGTAATATCTACTGTCTTTTGGTCACCTGTGAGAGACTGCCATCTCCAAGGCTCCTCTCCAGCTGACAATCAACATGCTTTTAACATGCTCATGAAAAAAAACCCACCAAAATTACAAGATTATTATAGGCAGACAGAAAACAAGGAGGACTTAAGGCACACTCCTCCCCACTGCCAGCCCGTACCAACTTCCCTATGCTACTCTGAAGAAAAGAACACTTATTCTTTTCCTGAATTTGCAGGTCAGAGATCCTTCTTTGACCTAAACAAATATTTTTATATTGTTGGGACGTGTTTCAACAAGAATTCTACATAATTCCCTTATTTTGATAAACAGACGGGATATTTGATCCTGAAGGATAATGATATATGGATCAATGATATTTTAACATAAAAATTAATCCACACAACCCCTAAGAGGTCACACATATGTACACCATTCATTTTGATTCTGTAAGAAACAAAAGGCTGATTCAGGGTGAAGGGAGGAAAGAAACCTCCCTTTCCTCTATCCCCAAGAGGTTAAGGCAGAGAGAGGGTATGCTGTGTAAGAGAACAAACTTCAAGTAAAGCACAGGTGTAATGTGAGCAGCTGCATTCATCAAATGGACCACTCCACAGCAGAACATATCTTGAAAATCCAGGCTGCATCAAAAGCTCTGCAAAACACTGCTTGCTAAATGAGAGGAGATCTGCAGCCAGGCATGAGTTTCTTGGGAGAGATTACAAAGGAAGCTCCTGGCCCATGTCACAGTAATTCCAATTTAAGAGGTTTGGTTCCCTACCTCTCCCTGAACAGGCATGACTTCCTAATAAGGATAGTAATTGCTTGGAAAAAAAACAACTAAAAACCAAACAAAAACCCAACCAAATAAAAACAACAACAAGAAAACTCAACAGATTGGGAATTGCTCCTTAAAGAGGAAAAGGAAAATAAAAATACCCAAACTACCTGGCAGTACCACTCACTGTTAACATTTACTAGTCAAAACAGTTTCATGGGAAACATGAGTATCCATCAAAGAAATTCTTGGGCTTTCAGAAATTAATGATTTCTGAACGAATCCTAAATTATGATATTTTGTATGAGGAAGCTGAATGGGTGCAATCTGAACACCAGGGAAATGGTGCATTTAACTCTACAGAGAGAACAACTTGTGAAAAAACTTCACTAAGAAATTTGTAGTGACAATTTGCACTAGAATTGGCCTGGGCATCAGGCAGCAGCTCATTTCAGTAAGGAAATCAGTCAAGCATTCTCAGTTACACTTTGTCTTCAGTAGCATAAATTAGCAAAATATGCAAACTAAATATATGACAGGAACATTTTGCAGTAAGAGAAGATCTCTTATGAAGAGTGGCAGGAGCAGTCTCCCTTAAATGCATTAACTGTCCAGTGCAGTTAATATGGGTGTTTTTTAACTTTCTTTTCCTTTTTTTTTCAGGAAAAAAGAAGCTTAAATTCAGGGAATGGAGTTGAACTACAGTGTTTTAAGGCAGACAGTCTTTTTCCCCCTCCTGACATGCTGGAAGAGAAATAAGGGAATAGTGCTTGTGACACACTGTTACTCATCTAATGATGAGTAACTTTTTTCACCCATTTCCTTTGAAGCAACCATACATAATTTTCAAGGCATAAAGTTTGTAATTGGTTAGTTAACACAAAACAGTGAGACTTCCCAAGAAATAATTTCCAAGACTGATCAGCAATGATCAACCTATTGGCACTAAGTCAGCTCTTTCCCCCATGTGCCAGAACTACCAAGAAGACAAAGACTTCTTTTATTTCTAAAACTCAGAACAGAAGAGGTTTGTTAATCCCTGCTCATTCTTTATCATCCTCCTTGGTTATCATTTTTAATAATTTAGGTTCTCAAAACAGCAGACTAATTGCAAGCAGCAGTTATCACATAAGTGTTGCCCTGAAATATTTTATGATGAATTCTGTGACAACTGAAAACAAACAAAGCTCTTGTCAAAAAGTGCAAGCTACCAAATGGCTGTCAGCTAATTTGAGTTTTTCAACTCAACATGTATTTATTCTAAAGACGACACTTAAATAGGTGTTATAGATCCCCAGTAAATAATGACAGAGGTGGAATAGAGGATGCTTAATGATAACAAGCAAGTTTTGGTCTTCTTTAAATTTTGGAAAATATTAAGATTTTTATGAATCTAGCATGGCTCAGTTAAGCTCCAGGGTAATTGCCCACATTTAGTTTTTTAGAAAGAAGTCTTTCTAGCCTTATCACCTCTTCCTACCACTCTATATCTGGTGCTGGACAGTAGCTATAGAAACCACTTGTACTAATGTTATACACCTGAAAACAAAACACAACAGTTACCAAAACAGGGACAACAGGATCATATCCAGGAACAGTCACTGCTAAATTCAGTAGGAAAAATTCAACACCAGTAACAACTCTGGAGTGACCATGTGACATGGACATGCTGGACCCACTCAGCAGGGTGGGCTTGTGTGCTTCAGAGGCCTTTTAAGGGCAATCATATGCTCAGAGTTTGTCCTTCCATCAAGTTTTCTGTTTCGTCTTACTACGTAATTTCTAGGCCTCTCCTGGCATTAAAAAAGTGGGATGCAATACACAGAGGGAGGAATATAGGGCTCAGGGCTGAGGCTGCAGTTCTCCTCTGTTCCACCCACCTTGTTTTTCTTGGGGAGACACAACAGTGTGCAGACATGTGGGGGAGCCGGGAGTCAAGTGTGCATTTTGGGATGAGCACTGTGCTGGAAGGAACAATGGCAAAAGTTCTCCAAAATTGTAATTTAAAAAAAAAATGGCTTAAATGTTAAAGAGCAAACAACTCCTCTGCTCATATTGTGCACATGTTGGAAAAGCCTATTCATATCAACACTGATTTCAGCAATAAATCTTTTCCAGTTGGCACGATTTCATTGTAAACTTAAAAAGAACAGACTGGATGCTTACGAGACAGTGAGTTATAGATCCCCTTTTGTGAGGTTTTTAATGCAATATATATGATCTTCATGCCTATGATTAGTTATGATAGATCAATATTTCACCTAGATATACTAACTTTTTGCAATCACTTTAGTCTTCATTTTATTACAAACAATTACAATCTAATGGCACCACCAATTTCAGTAACTGACTGAATTCAACTCCATTTAAGAGCTTAGAGTGTTAATAGTGAAATCAGATTTGCTGTGAGATCTGCAATTCCTTCTTGGTGGCAAATACTGGGGAAACTGAAGAACTGCATAATGATAATACATGATTTATAAAACTTCTTAGCCAGTGCCACATTAAGCTGAATTAAAAGGCAATTGTCAGGGCCTGTTACAAACCAGTTCAGCAAAACAGACAGGAACCGTCTGGAAACTAATGTTTGCATATTCATAAAAATTCACTCTTTCATTTAAGAAAACAGTCAAAACTCTTAACTATTGAATTTTATGATCATATATGGTGAGTTGGAAGTATTCAATTCAAAGGTTGCTCAGGATATTAAGACAGGAAAAAACATGTTCCAGGTAAGGGACACTGAGGTGGGGAAATCTCAGACACCAAACAAGACCTTAAAGCAAGCAGGCACTAGCTAAGGACTCAATATGCATTTTGTTCTTTAGACAAGTTTGGCATCATCAGAAACCATACGTGGGTTCTGGCATCTTTAAATTATCTAACAGACATCTGGAGTCCTGAATGTAAGCACTTGCACAGTTTTTCCTAAGCAGCAAGTCTGCCAAGTAGTCTCAGGTGCTCAGAGCTAAGCATTTCCAGACATGAACCTGTCAAACCTGTACTGAAGAACAGGTGATGCACAAAACAAGAATAGCAAATGACAAAAGTCTACTCACAGAAGGGTGGATATATTTTTTAGATTAGAATATGTTATCCTTAGAGCACTGGTAGTAATAAAACTCCTGCAGAAAACCTCCCTGAACACCCTGAGACACACATGTCAAAAGTTTTCACCATCTACCCTCCTGGTTTGCTACTGGAGAAATTGGCAGCTCCAACACTGAACTCCACCTACAGTGCTTTTAAAAATTCAGGTGTTGCTTGAGAAGTGCACTGATCATGAGCATTATAAATGCAGTACTGAAACCCTGCTGTGTTATTAGTGCAAGCACCACACAGACACAGCAGTTTGATTTTATCTCCTGTCATCTGAAATAGGTTTTCCAACTGACAAGGTATGTACTAAAACCCACTTGCTCACTGTGTACACTTTCATTATCCATTTGCCTCACAGTTGTTTAGCATCTCTTTTAACAGTATTAAGTGAGAGAAGCAGCAGGAATGGAAAGAAGACCTGAATGCAATATTCCCTCACTACAGTGCCTCAGGAGAGGCACTTAATGTGTCCCAAAACAAAAAAGAGGCAGGGTGCTTCACTGTACTTGTCACCATTTCAGTATTATTTCAAAAACTAAAAGGTCTAAAAATGAAGCAGTAGAACTGAATGTGGTTTACCTGTACTGCCAGACCCACAGTCATTTGGTATTTACTTGGGCATCAAACTACACTTTGAAATCAATGGAAACTTAGGCATCTAGACACCTGTGTGGCTGGGATTCACAAGTAACCCTAATTTCAAAGATCTCTTTCACACTATTAAGGGGTTTGCTTGGTATGAATAGTTTATAAAAAAATGAGAAGAAAAACAGAAAAAAACCCCAGAAACTTCTATCACTACCCAGTTTTATAAAAGCTCTAAATCTGATCATAAAAGCTTAAGTGTGACAGAAATAAGGATCAACTGCTGAATAGCACAAACCTGTCACAAATGCAATAGCTACTATTTTACACATTATAATCAAGAATTCAAGCTTACCTTGAATTCTTTCACCTTTTCCATGGTAATCAGGCGCCTTGATGTGTGGCTGGAAAGCATCTGCTCACAGTTGCTAATAAGTTTCAGGCACGGGTGGCGGGGAATGATCTCTTCTGTATATCTGGAAGAAATAAACATTCATAGTGCTGTAAGCTCATGAAGTGGAAGACTTGCATGTCAAACAAAATTCTTACAGATTCTTCACAAAAAGGCTTAAACTAGAAAGTTGTTATGCACTTTATTGATTAAAAAAATTCAGGTATCAGTGCTCCAGAGTTCTGACATCATATATTCCCATCATCTTGTGACACAACGTGTGTAGATGAAATTAAAACCTTACAGTAAAGAGACACACCCCTCTATTTCTACATGTACTTAAATAATGTTATTGTATGCACACAGGCCTGCCTGTGTAATTTCCAGTAGAAAATAACTCAGCCAACCAGGAATAATAACTTACCTAATCGGAGCTATGATCTTAAAAACATATTCCATAGTCAATATATATGAAGCAGGAATAAGAGACTTAAGTCTGGCTCCCTAAAAGGAGATCACTACATTTGGATTTCAAATCTTATTAAGCCAGTTTTTATTAAGACAGTGACATTCCTGGACTTCAAAATTTAGTGCTACGAATTTATCTCATTATAATTACTTCTTCTAATGGGAAGCAAAAAATCCATTATCATTTAACATCAGATAGCAGCAACACCAACTTACAACTAAATCCTATCTAGCAAAGCAAGCAGTTTTAAACGCCCCATTCCACGAGCATACTATTTTCTATGGAAAGTGCTTTCCCTAGATTGCTTTCAATCATTCTATTTCTCCAAATGCTGAAAATGGAATTTAAAGATTTAAGACCTTTGCATGGGACTAGAGCAGCAAGAAGTATTGACTTAGTTAATATGGCAAATATGAGATCAGGTATCCTTCCTATATACTGAAACAGATCACTCACATAGTCATCGTTTTTGTAATAAGCTTTCATTGTAATAGTTACCAGAACATAACACAGAAAATGGGTTCTTGTATTTTCCAGGACTATGACTTTGTACAAAATACCTGCTCTCATGATTCTGCAGTGCTTGGGGGTCAACAAAAGTCAGACACTGAAAGGCAGAACTAAACAACTTAAACACCTATCACTTCAAATTATAAGGTACGAAAGAGGAGCTTCACATTTTTCCTGCAAAGAGGTGGATTCTCTGAATGCACTTTACAAAGTAAGGGTATTGTTCTGGGAGAAAGAGAAGTCAAATGTAACACAAAGCAAAATAGGATCCACCTAGGTGCTGATGGAAAACTTGGCATTTCTTGAGATAATAGTGAGCTGTTAAACAAGTAACTCAATACCAAATATACATGTGTAAACAAGGAAAAAACCCAAACAGTACTGCCTCTGCTTTGCTCCAAAACTTCCAGACCACAAAACAACGTTTCAGTCACTTCTTGTGTAGAATCAAGCCACTACTTCTGCTAGATGAGTCAGAACACGCTTTTGACATCGGAGAATAAAATTAATTCCCAACTGTTCCTTCTGTTACACAAGACTTTTGATGCATCTAATATCACCAAATTCTGTCTTGCTCTTACAAAGGCAGACACTCTGCCACATCATCTTAAAAGTTTATATATATAAAAAATATATACAATAAGGTTTAGACATACAGTTTGAATATATATATACACATATACATATATATATACACAGATATACACACACACCATATAAAAGACTGACTGCAAAGGAATTAAAAGAATTCAGACTCAACAATGATTCCAATGTCAGATTGAAAGGGTAAACTTTGGAATGAGATGCTATCTTGCAGAGGGAGAGATCATTATCACTTTGTTAAAAAGCCTTGTCTGTTAGCATTAATGCATGTGTTTCTACATTCTTTCACGTAAAACTCAGAACCTTATCAAGTAAGGAATACAGAAGCAGTGGTTTTAACAGACATCCAATTCAATCCAGTTTCAGCTTTAATTTAAGGTAATACACAAGGATCTCAGCAAATGAAACTGAAGGCAGGTGTTACCACAGGATACTTGATAATGCAACACTACTAGAAACTGTCTTCCTCCTACATATTTGCGTTAATATTCATTCCCTTTTACAGCATTACAGCTGATAATAAAGTGGATATACTAATATTCTGTGCTAATATAACAACGTCAGTATTTCAGTTCATAGTAGGATGCATACATTCACTTTTTATGAGGCAACTCAACCAGACCTCCCCAAAACAGCAAAGTAGATCCTATATGTGCAGTTCACAAGTTATCAAAACTGAAACACTCTACACTGCTGTAGTGAGGAACCATGCTTTTATCAAAGTTCAAAGAGCAGAGAGAAAAACTCTGGTATCTTGATGAACAGAATAAATTCAGTAATTCCAAACAGATTTTATTGATAAGGAAATCGTAGAATTCACAACCACACATGGTCCGTTGGGGTTAAGCATGTACAGACATTTTGAACAACCAGCTACACTACTGTTAATGTCATTCATTGCTTTGTTCGTGAATTGGCTTACAAGAAAATAAAGCCTAAAGATACCAATTCTAACCTTTACTAAAAAAATGCAAACTACTAAGTGCACTCTCTTGTTACAGAAGCACATAACAGAACTGGCTTTTGATTTCCAGATTTTTAAAGCATGTGATATACAGGACTGTCACAAGCCATTTCCATCGTGAAACCAGGGACAACCTCTACTTTATTCATCAGTATAGTATGACTGTACACATAAACATATGACATTGCAGAAACTACCTTCAGAACATATCCATATCTGGAAGATACTTTGAAACAGCTACAGTACACCAACTTCTCACTTTATAGTCAAACGGTTTTTAAACAAAACAAAACCCCAAAACAAACAAACAAAAAACCAACCTCAAACCTTATCTAAGAGATGCTGAAGGAAGGTATGCAAACAGCTGTCTTTCTTTTTAAACTCAGTTCTGATCCCAGGCTGCACTACTGAGCAGACAGGACCTGCAGTCTCTGCTGGCCTCTCTTGTTCTTAACAGGGCTGCTCCTATATGCTTCCTGTCTCTCACTGCCACCTCTTGGTCACTTGACTTTTATTTCTCGGAAGAAAGCTAAATTAGTAGAGCCAAACTCCAAAGAACAAGAATGTTTTTTGAAGGACCTTGTCATCTTTATCAGTGACCATCTCTATCAACTCCTCTAGCAGAAACACATATTAATGTGTACCTTGAAAATCTAACTTTCTAAGCTCAAACCTTAACTCATTGGATGCACATTTGCAATGACACACAAAGGCTTTTCCTGTTTGGTAATAGTCAGGAATTATACCTGTTCAAAAACCTTATTTCAAAATCTGGTTTTCCTCATAGAAAGTTTTAAAATGCAAAGTCTGGGAACTACTCTTAAGTGCTGGTACTATGGAAGCTGCAGTTGTGCTATGCCCCAAAAGAAAAACAGTGAGAATACAGCATCCATTCTGACACCCAACATAACAGAAATGAACAATACATACTCAGGCTTGTATATTGGCAGCCAGTACACTAATCTTCCTCCCATCACCAGATATTCCGCCGCAAACTTCAAGAGGTCAAAAAAGATGTCACTTAGATGATAATTGGATGAAACAAAGATGTGATTTTCTGTGCTAAACAAAAAACATACAAGTGTAAACAAACATAAAAGAACAGGTAAAACGCACATTTTTTTTTATAGTTATAACTAAAAAAAATCCCAAACCCCAAAAGCACTATCTGAGATTTGCAAAACTACCTGGGACAATCCAGGAATATACTTCTACTGTGAGGAATACGACTTCCCAAGTTCCCCTAGCTGGATCTTCAGACTATCATCTTTAGTACTTGTGGAAGTCAAAGTATCACAGGTATGCTGGGAATAGTTGTTTTGTACAGCATCTTTCTTAACAATTTAGAGTAAAAGGCAGAAGACAAGAAGGCCAAGCAGTGAAGAAGCCATGTGTTACCTCTGAAGAGAAAGGAGCAGTGGAAATCCAAAAGAGAAGAGGTTAGAGTAAAATAGAGTTATTCCATTTTAGACTGATTTTGCAGTCTGCAGGGACTGAAGGGGATTGTCTGAGAATAGGAAACACATGGCAATGGTGGCTCACAGAGGTGAGAAATAGGATTCAAAATCTGAACACATGCAAACGAAGCAGAGAGAATAAGATCAAGAAGCTTTCAAGAAGTGCCATACTGGTTTTTCAAACAGAGCAAAAAGGGGTTTTCTTCCTTAATTATAATTGCTACCATTTTTTTAGCTGCTGATGGCCAGCCAAGAAGTAATAAAGGTTCTGAAACTGTGACTGGGTTTCCATTAAGACATCTACATTGTACTACAGATGAGACAGCTTACCTACCTTTTTTCAACTGACTTAACTGTATCCTTTTGTGAACCCGTTCTGCGAGTAGCTTCTCTGATACCATACGGTGCTAGACAAAGCAAATGCAGAATACAGACATGAGAACCTCACCACTTGCCCAAGTAACACACAATTACACCATACATACACAACAATGCACAAACTGGGGCTTATACAAACAAAAAAGAAAAGCTTTTACAAAGTAAAAATCAGTAAGGGAACTTTCTTCAGGATCTATTAGAAGTTTATTACTCTGAAAGAGTACTTTAAAACTGTTTCAAAGAAAGCTCTTCAGCTGGAAGAGCTTCTAGCAGTCTACATGTTCACTACACTACAAAGGACAATGCTTTTCTGTTTTGTTCATTAAAGATACTCCTTAGACTTCCAACATGTGACAAATAATCCCATCCTCTTTTGTTTGATAGACACAAACATGTCCCCTTACAGCACTTACTAACCTTTTTCAAAATGAAATTAAATGTATTTGAATTTCTTGACAACATATTAAACAAATGGTAAATCTCACACATAGGAACCAGAGATAACTTTTTCTCATAAATTTTTGTACCTTTCTCATAGCATACTTGACTTTCAAGTTCAAAACACCTGGTTTTGTGAGACTTGTTTCAGCATCATGGAAGCACCAATATAACCACTGCAGAAATTATGTTACACTCAGTTCTAAGTCCGTATTAATATTTTACACTGTTGCCAAACAGGCCAAATAAAAATTAGCAAGCAATCCATGAAAGCAAGCCACACTCCCTGTTCTTAGTTAATATGAATATATCATTATAAGAGTCAGCACTAGAGATCAGAAATTGCTGTATCAAGGTCTTTCATTCATTCCCCTAGTTTCTATTCTCTCTCATACATGACAAATGGCATTTAGCACATAGGTTTCTAAAAGAATGGAGGATCCTTTCAAACTGGTAGTGCTTTTAGTAGTTAAGTGTATTGGAAACACAATAAAATTTCTCTTTGGAAGCATTACAGTAAGCATTTAACGTAAGTCTCCAGAAGACCATCAGAGCTGCATGGCAGACTTCCATGTACTGCAGGTAAGTCCTAACAGCTACATGGACCATATTGATAAGAAGTCTCTGAGCATCAGTAGTTACACTTTTACTGAATGAGATGACTTCAGAGAATGATTTTCAGCCATATTGATTTCTGCTGGCAAGCGTAATATTCGTTCCATGGAAGAAAGCGTTACTGTCAACTTTGTTACACATTTATAACTATCTTTAAATAAATGCTGAGATGTCAAATGCAGATCCAATTTCCATAATGCTGCTCTCAATAATCATCTTTCGTAAGATGGAAACTGCAGATCTGAGCACTCATCCAGATGTCAAATCAACATACATAGGCACAGACAAAGACAATAATCTTTTAGTCACTGTCATCAGGCTACAAAAGCAGTAACAAACTTACGATCCGTAATGATTGCATCAAACAGCATCCCTTTTCGCCATACTGGTCTTGAAGAATCAGCAACCAGTGCGTCGAGGTAGTATTTCTCTAAACCATACTGTCGGAGATTAGCTCTAATATTTTCATCTGGCCCTCTCCACTTCTGGTTCTTTCTGCTTGCCTTGCCTGGGAGGGGAGAGGGAGCAGAGTGGGGGAAAAAAAAGGACACTCAACAAGAAGCTATTATATAAGAAAAGCTTTCATATACTCTGCCATTTAATTTGAAGGAAATTAAATGTCACTACAAAAAAACCTGTCAACAGTACTTGCAGTAAACTTCACAAATAGTAAGGAATAATGAAAATACACAAGAAAAGTTCTGCTGCACTACAGGTGCATAGGGTGTCCCAGAACACATTTATAAAAATTTTTTTTTAAGATGTTCTCTCTGGCCATCAGTCACAATCCCATCCACTAGGTCAGATATAATTTGCACTGTATATTTTCAGATAAGTAAGAACGAGATTAGATTTCCCAGGTTAGGTTACAAGAAGCTTCCCACATCACAGGTTAAGAAAGCACACAGCTGTAGTAATTGTTATTTGGAACTTTGATTTGATTTTTATTCCTTTTTTTAAATATTTCCTGTTTGAAAATAGTATCTTACCTGTGATACTTGTAAATTGGTGAATAAAAATAAGCATGACCAAATAAATCCTAAAAACATTAAGGTTACTTTAAAATTGACTAAGTATCATCTGCTGCCATCAGTATTCTTAAACTCCAGACAGCAAGATTTCAGAAATACGTAACATACCTAATCCATGGATTGTGTTGTAATCTATATCAGTACCACACACATATGCTCCAAAGTGAGCTGAGGAGATTAGAAGGCCACCTATACAGGGGAGAAAAGAGGAAAAGTATAAACTTCTGTCCTAAATGTTACTTGTGTTGGGATTTTTTCCTCAGGAACTTCAGAAGTTTACAACAGTAGCACACTAGACCCAAAGCCAGACCCAAGAACAAAAGAAACTTAAAAAAAGAAGAATTAAAACTACCAACCAGTTAGAAATACTATGCAACGATAATGAGAGATAATAACAGGTAAGTCTCTTGTCTGCTATACCTGATTTTCCTGATCTTGCTATGCCCTATGTCACTTCTCTCTGGAGACCATTCTTAGGAGTTTATTTATGGTTTTCTGTATTTCAAGGCAGGAAGATACCTTAACCATTACATGCACCAAAACTTTTGATACTACTTTGCACAGAAAAGGATTTCAAATTGTAGACAATTTGAAAAATCATCACCAAACAAATGACAGTTCTACTGTGTCTGTTCTCAATGTCAGCCTCCTTAACTGTGCCTGAAATCAAACATGTTGTATAATGTGGCCATTCCCTGAGTAAGAAAGAATGGTCAAGAGCCTTGCAAATGTAAATATGAATAATGCAAACAGCAACATCAAAAAAGTTTCTCTAATTACTTTGCAGTATGAAAACAATATACAAATGCCTTTTGCTGTGAGTATGCTGCCTACTTTGTCAGTAGTTTTACCAGCTTTATCATTCTGCAATACAACTAATTTTTTTAATCACTATGATTGTGATCGGCTTTCCTAATTAAAAAAAAAAACAAAACAAAAAAGTATGTTTGATTTCCTCTTGCAACTGGACAATAGTTGAGCAGACCACCGAAATTAATAAATGGCATTATCTCTTTAACAGCTTCCAAATGAGACTGCAGAAGATTACCAAAAACCTGTGTGGTCAAGTTATTAATTAGGAGGTATGCAGCTAACAGAATAGTTTAAAACAGAACAGTGACTGAATACAAGGCTATGAATCCACACTACCGATGTCCACAGTCCTGCTAAAATAAAGGGGATGATTGCTGCAGGATGAAGAGTTGGACAAGCACAAGGAACAATGTGCAAGCTGGCTAGGCGGGTGACACCAGTTCTCCCATTCACCAGGAGTGTGGAGAGAATTATCTCAGGTGGCTGCACTACCCTGAGCCCCCCACTCTGCACCAACGCATCCCTAACATGTCCTGTGTGCACATGCTAAAGATCCCATCCCAGGGTTCTAGAAAACTGCTACACCATATGGTAACAAACTTGACCAAAACTGAATGTAAGCGAGAAAGAAAAGAAGTCTAAAAATTCCTCTGCTTTTTCTTGTGAAGTGGATCAGGGTAAAGCAAGGTTACTCACCCCAGAGGAGTCACCCATTTCCCTTCTTGGCTGCAATCCCTCAGAAGAGATGGGCAGTACCTCCAGAGGGTCACGATAAATTTAGCTAGCCCTGACCCCAAGTATGGCATACCACCCAGTCCTATAAAAAAAGTAAGAAGAAAGTACTTTGCCCATCTAAGAATGCTTTTAATCATAGGCAAAAAAAAAGTTAGGAAAACATGAACTTAGAGCTTTTAATAAATCTCAGCTGGTATGAGTTCAATTGTGTTCACACAGAAGGTGCATGAATACTCAAATACTCTAATATGGCCAGCCCTTTGATCTACTATATGAAACAGATGCTAACGGGGTTCATCAGAGAATCATGGTATCCCCTGATGACTACTAGCAGAACAATGGTGGCAGAGAACTTCATGCCTTTCTATCATATGCTATTCCCCCATCTCTTCAGCACACACCAGGTCTGGTCATAGCACTGTCCTCCAGGATGTCAAAGGAAAAAATTCCTGTAATTTGCAACTACACAGTATCACAAACTGGTAAAGAGATAGTAGGAACAAATATCTTCCAAAGGTACAATCAACAAGGTTACTGAGATAACCTGAACAGAGAAATCACAAAATATTCAGGTAGAAGACTTGATTTATTCTTCCAGAAACCTCCAGGCTTCTTTCTGCTCAACACTGAGGAAAGAATATCTAAACAGTTTAAGGAAGTTAAAAACAATCCTGGTCATTCCAGTTTTGCTCTACATTAAGAAAGGAAATCAAGCGTCTTAATAGCCTGGTCAAAGAGCACTTCATATTCCAAGAACAAACACCAATTTTCCACTCTTACTTACACTACCATGGAAGGCTTGTGATTTGAATTATGCAGCAAAAACCAGTTTGTTTCCAATAAGCAAGCACCATTTTACAAGGTCATTCTGATTTGGCACTATTTACCTTTTCATAGTAAAACAGGAAGAAACCAAGCCAGGTAATAAAGTTGCACAAGTAAGGAAATCTGAACTGCAGTTTCAAAATGCTCCTCAAATCCTGAACATATGTTCTTTCTAAACCCATCAGCTCAAAAGCACTGCATCACTCTCAGCTCTAAACCACCTCCCAGAAACACCAGTGACAGGGTACTGTGGCACTGACAATCCTGAAAATCTTCTAAAGGTCCTCAAGAGACAATCGAAATTCCTGGGGTTTACACTCCAGAAGTAGATGCAAAAGCCACAGCTGTTTAATCATAAATACACTTTACTGACAAATGCCATGGCATCCAGTACCTCCAATGTCCCTATGGACCTTTAATCTCTAGCCTTTTATTACAGACATTCAGTGCAAAAGAATGAAAAAGAAGAGGTAATTCAAACCACTAGGCAATTTGTGGTGAATTTTGTATATTTGTATTGTATTTGCTACCTTTTGAACTGAAAAGTGATTTAACATTTATCTTGAATTTCTATAGCTTTGCCATTTCTATGTGACTTTTCTTCCTCTCTTTACCCTTCCTGTTTTCCTTCAATTTTCACTCCCAAGAGAATGAATGGTCTCAGAGATTTTTTTTTTATTTAGCAGATTTTTGTAAGAAATGAAAAGCCACAGACACCAAAATGCAACAAACTGCTCAGAGATAAGCAGAAGAATTTTGTGAACCTTTCCAAGAAAGACAAGCACAAGGAAGAGGTGAAAATTTCCAAAGACATTATGATGTACGAAAAAAATCAGATCATATATGAACAAAAATATCAGACAAATACATAGAGTTCACTGAAACCTTGTGTTTCTGAAAATATTATATCCCTAGTGTGTTTTCTATGGTACAGAGAAAATACAAGCTCATACTAGTGACCATGTAGTGTGGCCTCTCTTCCTAACTTCCCTGCAGTGATTTCTGCAGAGAACAATCTTCATCCTCCCATTAATGTAAGTATTTTTAATACTATGCATCTCACACACGGTCATCTAAATCAAAGTTCAGCAAGTTCAGTATGAGTCAGCAGTGCCCTGGCAGCCAGGAGGCACAACAGTGTCCGGGGCGACATCAGGCACAGCATCACCAGCCAGTCGAGGGAGGGGATTGTCCCGCTCTGCTCTGGGGCTGCTTCACCTTGAATATTGTGTGCAGTTTTGGGTATCAAAATACAGGAAAGATATTAAGCTATTAGAGAGTGTCCAAAGGAGGGCTACAAAGATGATGAAGGGCCTTGAGGGGAAGCTGTATGAGCAGTGGCTGAAGTCACTTGGGCTGTTCAGCCTGGAGAAGAGGAGACTGAGGGGAGACCTCATTGCAGTTATAACTGTTATAGAAGCGAAGGGGCAGCACTGATTTCTTCTCTCTGGTGGCCAGTGACAGGACCTGAGGGAATGGTCTGAAGCTGTTATCAGGGGAAGTTTAGGTTGGATATTAGGAAAAGGTTCTTCACCAAAGGAGTGGTTGGGCACTAGAACAGGCTCCCCAAGGAAGCAGTCACAGCACCAAGCCTGACAGAGTTCAAGAAGCATTTGGACAATGCTCTCAGGTACAGGATGTAATTCTTGGCCATCCTGTGCAGGGCCAGGAGTTGGACTGCCATGACCCTTGTGGCTCCCTTCCAACTCAGGATGTTCTACTATTCTATTCTATGATTCTAAAATCCAGGTAAAAAACACATCCTTCGCTATGTTTTTGAAAAAATTACTATAGGTAGCTTAACACAATATACTCTGGTATGATTTTATGGCACAACCTGAAACAACAGATCAGCTATTTGACCTACTAAACAGCTGAGTTTCCCTGAGACAAAACGTACTTCTATGCCATGGAGAGATATGTGGAATAAAAGCTCCCCCTACTGGATAAACTAAGAGAAGTTCAGCTGGGGGTAGACACATGGTATGAGCAATATTATCCTCAAGACAGGATGTGAAGGCACAACAAACTGATCGCTATAGAATGCTATGACCTAACTATTGCTATTGTTTCAGTTCTATGCCTACAAGTGCCCTCAGCACTCCAAATAGCCAGCTCTAAAATGCTCCTCTTTGTAACATCCTGACAGTGACTGCAGGGAGTGCTTTAGCCAAATTTCAGTTCTTGGTGACTTTGGATTTTAAGCAGTCCATGACACATATGAACTAGTGTTTAAGCTGTTACATAAAATAAAACAGTGAAGATGGATATTTTAGAAGTGCAAAATAAACTGTTTACATCTTTGGAAGTTGGTCTCCTTCCTCCAAAATCCCTTCCAAGTCAACAAAACACTCATTTATTTTATAAATCACCATTTTGACTTTGGTATCATCTCAAATATCAGCTTAGCACCATAAGGTACTGCACCAGGTAAAAGCATGGTGCAAGTAGTAACACAATCTTCCAGTTCTTCCACTAGCTGAAAAAAAATAATATATACCTGTTCCAACAAATGGATCATACACAACATCATTGGGTTTTACTCTCCCATGGTTCGCCATAATGAAAGACAGGCAGGCATCCATGCTTGTATTTCCAATAAAGTGTCTCTTCTTTACACTGTAGGATTCAATGAGTTCTCTTTGGCCATCTGAAATCTGTTGAAACATTTAAAATCCCTGTTATGTCTTAGACACAAGATATAAGCAGACAGGCTAACAGATGTGCTTAAGTGACACCATCCAAAACCACATAACTTTATTTTGTAACACATCACCTTGCTTTCTGATGTATGAAAATATGATGGACTTCTTTCCAAGCAACAGATACCTTGGTCAACAACTAGATAAATTCTTCAAGACACACGTTAAAAATATACAAACATTTTAGACAGAAACTTCTGAAGAAATAACAATTATAGCAACTTTACTATTATTCTGAGTATCAGAAAAAACATTCCTGGCAATTCAGAGTTAAAAGAGTTTCAAAATTGTACAGAAATGCACGTTAACACATGCATGCACATACACACACACGCATAAGGTCATACAGAATTTCCTTCTTCGCTAGCATTTCTGTCACGCTCAAAATCTAAATTTAGGATAGCGCTGACAGATCAGAATTAAATGGAAAAGAAAACAAAGACCAAATGTCAGTATTTTTACATCAGACTTCCAAAATATGTTGAAGAGGACCAAAGCAATCTGCAAGAAAACAACGCTCCTCCAACGCTATCCTCCACTTTTGGTCAGCATCAGTCTTACTGGGTAGACAAAATACACTTGCCTATTTTTTTCAGGTTGGTTTACTCAACACTTCAGGAATCCAGCACAGATGGGACAACAGCTGCAATGTTTTACAGTATTGCCACAACCCAGGGTGCTTGCACATGAATCACAGGCATGGAGAACATTCACATCCTAACAGATCACTTGAACGTCTAACTTCCCTGTACACAACCTGTACAACCTCAGCAGTGGTTCTTCCTCTTTACAGCTGCCCTTAACCCAGGACACTGCTGGCACACATTCCCATCAGTGGCTTGCGTCATTCTGGAAGATGTCCTTTGCGGAGTCACTTTTTCCTCACAAAACCATAAAAGACCAGATCAAATTTCCTCAGGACAATCTAATAATATGGCAGGTTAGGAGTGCAAACAGCCAACAGGCAAGAAGGTTTATTGTTAAGACCTGAGAAGGCAGGTTCCAGACAGTTTCTGTAAGTGGTTCCTGCAGTAGACCCTGCACTGCCGGTGTCTCCTTGGGCAGGTACCTGTGGGCCAGACCCGCTGATGTCCAAAGCCTCAAGGATCAGTCTGCCCCTTTCTGTGGAGGTTCTTGGCAGGGTCTCTTGAAGCACTTACAGAATGCTCCAGTGGGGCTGATGCAGCTCAGCAGGGCCACAAGCCATCTATAGTTCTGTGTATCTTTCTGCATGTCTGAAACACACAGCTGGTGCTTTCAGCTGCAGCTGATTCCACAATAATATACTACCACAGCTGTGCAGTCTCACAGCTGTGTTGAGTTCTCTCAGTGGAGGGCAAGATAAGGTGTGTTCCCAGATACAACTTCATTTTTTCCACCTCTAAATTGCTCAAAAAACTCACTGTGGTAGTTTTAGCTAGGCCTCAAATTAGCAGGCTCAGAGAATCTACGTAGATTAGGAGAGACAGGTATCACCCGATTTAAGCAACCAAAGAAATATTTCATACCACATGATGCAAACCTGAGATATGAATACAGGAGCAGGAGGTGTTCTCTCTGTTCCATCATGGCCAAAGTGGAGGCAAGACACGCAGCTGCTGTCTTGCTGTGTGGGCCCTGCTGCTGCCATAGCTACTTGCATTTTGTTTTAGTTTCAGGGAAGTAGAAACATTCTATTGTTATACTTTATGTTTCTTGCTGGGTGTCTTTTGGGGTGTTTATAGATCTAGAGTGATAGGATCTCTTTCTGATGGGGAGTGGGGAGTTTCTGTTATATTGTAGTTTCTCTTAATTTTCTCTTTTCTGTATAAATACATATAATTAGGTTGGGTTTAAACCAGTTCTGAGTTTCTAGGTTTTTTCCTTTCTCCATTTTCTCGGCAGAGGGAGGAAGGCTTTGACTCTGTATTGGGCAGTTGGCATTTTGCCAGCTCAACCCAAGACACTCACTTTTTCCTAGTCACAGTAAGGACTTCCAAGACTTGCACCAGTGTATTATGCAGTGACAGATTCAGACATTATTATATTGTCTGCTTCTATTAAAAGTCAATGTGTTTTTTTATATTTAAATTGAAGTATGCTTTCCTGAAAATACAAGCTTGTAAGAACTTGTAGTGGTTTAACCTAGGCCTCAAATTAGCAGGCTCAGAGAATCTATGTGGATTGAGAGACAGCTATCACCTGACTGGGTAACCAAGGAAATATTTCATACCAGATGATGCAAACTTAAGATATGTGGGCAGCAGTGGGAGGTGTTAGGTCAGTTCCACCATGGAGTACAGAGAAAACCCGCTGCAGCTGTTCTCTTCTGTTAGGCCCTGCTCCTGCTGCCTACATTGTATTTTGTTTTAGTTTCGGGGAAGTAGAAACATTTTGTTGTTACTCTTTCCGTTTCTTGCTATGTGTCTCAGAGTACTTGCAGATCTAGTGTAATAGACTTTGCTTTGTATTAACTGGGGAGTGGGAGGTTATTTCTTGATATACTATACATAACTTGTGTAAGTGTGTGCTATATTGTAGTTTTCTCTTAATTTTCTCTTTTCTGTATAAATACACGTAGTTAGTTTCAGCATAAACCTGCTTTGAGGGTTTTTTTCCCTCTCTCCCTCTTCTTTTTCCCTTAGCTGGTTGGGGGGGAGGAACACGTTTCCTCTGTCTTGGACACTTGGCGTTTTGGCAGCTCAACCCAAGACAGAACTGAAGCAAGCATACTCACGCACCCATCTACCAAAATACAGATGAAAGGGCTCTTCTGGAACGTTATTTGGGTTCATTCCATAATCTTCCAAAATCCAGAAGATGTGTTCTGGATTCTTTAAATTTACTTTTCCTTTGAATGGCAGAAATTCAAGGGCCTATATCATAAAGAAAACCAGAATTCAAAACAAGAAACGGGGTCAATTTTTTAAACAGGCACCGCCCTCTCAATAAAAAACCAAAAAACCATATAAACCAAAAAAATAAAAACCACCACAGGATTTCACTTGTGATAAATGACAGATTACAATTAAAAAGTACATTCTCAATTTTATCTGGATTTTTGAAATACCTTTCTTGTAAATAAAAATACCTCAAATGATAAAAGGTTAGAAATCAGAAACCATAACCCTTTTTGATAACTGAAGAGAACATAGGTTTAGAGGTAATGAACTGTGCATATTAATTATGCAATTTTCAAGTTATAAAAACAAAACAGATGATGAACAATGGGATGTAAATTTTCAGTGATGTGCAGCTACACATTTACATATTCAGCACTATTTCATGTAAACAAAAACTGAACAACCAGAAAAGAGTAGCTACTACCAATACATATAATTTCAGCCTCTGTAAATGAAGTGAACAGAATAAAAAGCTGGTAAAATAGAATGTGGTAGACCAAAAATTAACAGTAATTTAGAAAAATTTCCTAATTAAAATACTGATACAGTTAGGAGGAGAGCACAAGTGCAGACAAGAGCATAAGGATGGAACTGGAGATCAGTACACAAACCACAGCTTGCAACTGAACTCACTTGTTCCATATTCCGCAACAATAAAAGCCTAATAGGGAGATCAAGCAACAGATTTTCCAAAAGTCTAGTACCTAACTCTAGCCTCATAGTTTTGGGCAATAAGCTTCAGGTGTTCCAGAACAGTGGGCTGAAATCAATGGTGGTATTTGTTTGGCTTTGTATATACCTCATATGGTCTGTTTGGAGAAATAAACAAAAAAAAAAGTCATGAATTTCGAGGGAATTTTAATTCAGACATAAATATCTCATTTAGACTTGGTAAGACATAAGCCAGAAACTTAAGATCTTCAGGAAACCCAAACTTAAATACTTTGACAGCATGGAATAGGAACAACATGAACAGATTAAACTAAACATCAAAGAATTCTTAATGCTCTACTTACATCAATCTTTTTTATTTTCTGTGCTTGGGTCAGTGTTTTATTAAATGTATGAATATGTACTTTGTAAGTAGAGTCTGCCTGTAGATAAGGAAGCTGAAAAAAAAAGGCACAGACACTTTCATTAGTACAGATGTAGTGCTATTCAGTGGGATTAAGGAAGAGTATTATCCAGATTCTTTATATGCTTACCATCTTGTCCATTGGATAGTTCTTCAAAGATGTATAGAGCTCCCCTGCAGATGTTCCATGACCCCACAGTTCAAATATGGACCTGAAATTACAAGTTTTTGCGAGTGCAGTCACACGGGGCAGGGAAATGCCTTACAGACGCTTATTCCTTTTAACCTTCTTGGCCAATTTATTTAGTCTTTACTTCATGAAGTATTAAAGTATTTATTATTAATAAATGTTTTAATTTTTCTTCTTAATAAGGACACATGAATTTTTAACCCTACAATGA
The DNA here is from genome assembly GCF_047495875.1 of Pithys albifrons albifrons. Classification (NCBI taxonomy): domain Eukaryota; kingdom Metazoa; phylum Chordata; class Aves; order Passeriformes; family Thamnophilidae; genus Pithys; species Pithys albifrons. Next base: position 53,157,046 of record NC_092459.1, on the reverse strand, counting down.
TAATTCAATGATGCTATTTTTTTTTGTTTAGTAACATACACTAAAAACTTCAGAGCTTCTGATACTGACTAGCAGTGCCATGGAGATGTGCCAGTAATCTTCTTCTAAAGCTAACTGTGTCTTCCCACAACCAGTGCTAGGCCAGAAAAATAAACCGTGGGCTAGCTATGCTTTCTATATAAAATAAGGATACATTAGCAGAGCATGGCATACAGAACATCTGCCAGTTGCTTTGTCATATTTTACTTCCTTAGTTGCCTACAGCTGCTTTTTGAAGTGCAATACAGTTGATCTGTTGGAAACACACTGTCATTAAGGACAGTTTTGTACACAGGGGGTTCCTTCAGGTAAGAGTGGACAGCCCAAGTCATTGGAGGTAAAACTGAATACCTGACACAAAAAGCTCTCAACAGGGACTATGCAATGCTCTGCAGCGGGGCCCAAACCAACTTTGAAGAACACAGCACAGACATCACAAAATTAGTATGGTTGGGGAGATACACCACACCTATGCTGCTTCTCATGCTGCACCACACCTCCACAGTCTCTCACAAGCCTCACTGGAAAGCATGTTACTCAGACACCTCTAAAAAGGACCAGCTGGAACAATCACTCTCTGGCACATTCCTATGCTCTTGAATTTTCTAGAAGGATCTCTCCTGCAGAGACCTGGGCTGAGGGTTCATATGCCAGCACAGAGGGAGGGTAACCCAACCTTTCCCTTCCAAACTTCATTTTGTTTTTACTTATCACTGGGTTTCTCTTTTAATTCCATACATATCTGAAAACAAGCCGCTAACTAAACTTTATTCAAGGTGAATAAAACATCAGTGAGTACTGCCTCTGGAGTGAACAACACTATTTTAAGACCCTGACTTGATCACACACTAAGTAAAGAGGATGGGCACGCTACATAATCAATCCTACAGGAATCTTTTAAGCTCCAGTAACATCTTCTCAATTCTAGAGGGAATCAGAGACTGTTTAAGACTCCATACAAAATCTGTATTTTCCACAATAAAAAAGAATAATATTCCACTACTTAAGTTATTATTTACAAGATTTTTCATCCCTTACTTTGCACATACTGTCCGTTTCATGAGTCCCCTTGCCATCTCTTCTGAAGGAATATTAAGAATCCAAAATGGAGACTGAAATAAAGAGAAGATAAGTGCTATAAATACCTAGCTGGGAGATGTCACATGAATTATACAACTACACAATCCTGTTCTATAAAAGTAGAACATGCATGCTGAAGATTAAAAAAGAAATAAATCTGTTAAATTAATCACACAGAGAACACAAAGATAAAACATTTAATTTGAGGCAAAACTGTTTATTTGGCTTGAATGTCTGAGAAATTTCATTATGTATTTCATTCTTCCACCATATCTTTGACTTGGGAAAAAACTATTTGTTTGTCTTTTGCTGAATTATTCATCCTCTGAAGACTGAGAACACCTCCTCATGCTAAATCCCAGTAACATTCTCTGACTAGGACTGAGACCAAAATCATACAGCTTCCTAGCCACACTCTCCCAGATACTTTGTCTCATTGGTTTAGAGGCAAACATCAAACCCAAACTGCTGCTGAGTGTTTACCCGGCTTGGGTACTCTGAAAACAAAGGAGAGCCGCCCAGCAGATGGCACTGCCTCTTTACATGAAGACATCCTGGGGTGAATTTTGTGTGTCTTGTTTTAAGTTCCTAGTCTTTAGAGAAACTGAGAATTCCCCATTTTTGAAAGATTCCTGATTTTCCTAAGAAACCTGAAAATGTATTCAGCTACCCACAGTTAACAAAAATACTGTAAAGAACATACTTGCATACCATACACATACTCAGGTAAAGTATTTGGTCTTCACTTACATTTACACGAATTTCCTGCTCACCACTGAATTTTCCACCACAAAGGGAGAGTAATGACGTTAATTCCTAAAGTGAAAATATAAAGGTGAAGCTTTACAATCATTAACAAATGTTTTAAAGAAAGAAAGGGAAAAAAGAGAAAAAAGGGCAGCATAACATAAATTCTAATGCAGATGGTGAGGATTATGAGCAAAATTCTAGAGACAGCAAGAAAAAACAGAACGGAATTTACTACCAACTTTACTGTGGGAACCAACAGTGAAACACTCAAGAGTAGTTGTGTGGATAGGGCAAAGGTTCAAACGTGTATTCAGCTTGTATGTACTGTTCATGAGCTGCAAAAAAATTTTACTTTCCTGATAAAAAAGCAGCTTTCTCAGAGTTCAGTGGTGACATCATGAGCTACAATTAGGCAAATTTCAGTAATCAAATTCCACCACTTCACCTTTTCTCCTTCATCAAAATCTTTACTGTTCAATCTTGCACTCTCACAATATTCCTCTTACAATATTATTCTCTCTTTTCTTAAAATACGGCTCTGACTAGTTCACATAAAAATGATATTTCACTAGTACTGACCCAGGGCCAGGACCAGCACAGAGCATCAATTCCTTTTCTCTTTACCTCTCTGCTTTAGAATTATCTCAACAGTTTCCTTCTGTAGGTGTCTTTTCTAAATCAAAAGACTGGAAAATGAACACATAAAAGAGCAAATCTCCAAGCAACAAGATAATAAGTAGTATCTGAAAAAAAGAAAAAAACCAACCCACTAAAAAGGCTTTAAAACTCAAATCAGATATAAACACCAGAGATGTTTCTCGCGCAGCCCCAACACTAGAAATTACATGCTGCAGTCTCCGAATGCTACTGGCAAAAGAACACGGAAGCAAAATTTTATACTGGCTTAGATTTCAACTGAGTGGGTAAATGAAAACAATGAAAACTCAACAGGACACTAGCACATGGTTTTAGTGGGACTCATTTCATGAGTGGGCGACCCCACTCATTTCCATCCTTCCATTTGCATAGAAAAGACATAATAAACACTGGGAAAAACAGAGGGATTGCTCCAGGAGAACATAACTTATGTTGTAACCATTTCACTGTATGGGCCCAAGACAGAAAAAGCACCTGAGATTCTATACATGAATTGGCAGCACTTCTGCATGCTGGTAGTATTATCTACAGGAAAGTGACAAGAATAAGAAGCAGAAAAACCCAGCCTGCACAGAAAGGCTGGGAGACACCAGCTACACATGCTACAGGTTGCTGTGATAAAGGAAGATAATCTGGTTTTGACGTCTATTATGGAGGAGATGACTGCATGAGGTTCAGATCACAGTGGTGCTCCAGATGGGAGGTTGGGAAGACCTGTCCAAGAGTAAAGACAAGGAAGCACTGGAACATATCTGCCTCAGGACATTGATAAGAAAATATCTGACACGCATCGATCTGTCCATTAGAGACAGGCTGTGCTGTAAAACAGGATGCCTGACCTTATTCCTCAATATCTGACTTAACCAGAAACAGATCCCTGACTATGGTGCATAGTTTATCAACTAAGAAATATGAAATACATAACTTTAGACACTGAACAACAAATGTGGACTTTGACAAACACCTTCAGCTGTGGCGATCCAGCACTACTGGAAATCAAAAAACCAGTCCCCTCATATTCCATATGCAGGTGTGGTACAGATGGAGATCAGGAAGATGATCTCGCTAAAAAATCTGTCCTTGCTTGTTTCATTCAGTTTTCAACAAATCAGGCCCCAAACACAGCTTATCACAGAGCCAAACACATGACTTAGCAGTCCCTAGAGCACAAGAAAAGCGAAATGGAACTGCTTTCTTCAGCAGCTACATCAACCAAGTGCCACTACAACCTTGGTGATAAAAGAAAATCTTTCTATGTTACATATACTTCATCTTTGTATTTCATCAGATGACCTTGCTTATAGAAAAACTGGGTTGACCATAACTAAATTCACATTCCACTTCCACAAATCAAATAGGAAAAAGTAATGCACAAAAGAAAACCTTAACGAAAACAAGGAAAATAATATTGTATAACATGAATAATGATGACCTACCAACTCTAACAAAATAACTCCGCATTTCAGCACTATTTTAAACAGTAACATACTATCCTGGATATTACTAGCTCTTTTAGATGGTGCCTGGAAGGGTCCCTAGGGTATCTAAACTTGTTAAGGTGTATAGCAACTCAATAAATTATCATGGGGAAAAAAATTAACACAAGTTAAAGTTATAAACAAGAGAGTTTTCTTACAAAAATGGGAACTGACAGTATGACAAACCAGGCACTAACCAAGGGCCCATCAAAAATACACTTGATAGGAGAAAACAGATTTAGCCACAAGGATTAAACTCTACACCCCAGATTTTGCAATCAACCATCACACACATGTGGGTGACAAGCAGACTGCAGCACTCCAGGCCTGCAGGACTCGCTCTCATCCCACCACAGACAGAAGCAGGTCTGCTCTCTCTGATGCCACAAGAGCCAGTGGGGCACAAAGCCTCCTGACTGCACAGACACACACACCCAGGGTCACAAGCCAAAGTAAAACAGCCCTCAGTGCCAGCAGTGCAAGGCCAGCCAGGGCCTCGGAGACCTCTGTGCAATCCTGGCCCATGCCACAGGTCCTTGGGCTTCAGGGAAGCACCATCCTCGCTGCCCTCAAACCTTCCTCCTGAAAATCATAGAATCATAGAACTGATTGAGTTGGAAAAGACCTCCGAGATCATCAAGTCCAACTCTTGGTCCAATTCCAGTCCATTTACCAGATCATGGCACTCAGTGCCACATCCAATCTCAGTTTAAAAACCTCCAGGGATGGTGAATCCACCACCTCTCTGGGCAGCCCATTCCAATGCCTGATTACTCTCTGTAAAGAATTTTTTTCTGATATCCAACTTAAATTTCCCCTGGAAGAGCTTAAGCCCATGCCCCCTTGTCCTATTGCTGAGTGCCTGGGATACCTGCAACACTCCTGCCTCACACAGCTCCATGAACACTCCAAAACAGGAAATCACAGAAACAATTAGGTTGGAAAAGACCTCTGAGACCGAGTCCAACCTATGACCTAACACACCCGTGCCCACTACACCCCGGCACAAAGTGCCACATCCAGTCTTTCCCTAAGCACCTCCAGGGACGGTGACTCCATCACTTCCCCTGGCGGTCCAGTGGACCCTGGAATGAGAGACCACGAGGTGACTCTATCACTTCCCCGGGCCGTCCAGTGCACACTGGAATGAGAGAGGACCACGAGGTGACTCCACCACTTCCCCGGGGCAGCCCAGTGGACACTGGAATGAGAGAGGACCACAGGGCAGCACCAGCCACTGCTGTGCCCGCATCACGCCGGCGGGAGCAGCCACACAGTTTAAACAAACTTCAGAAGGCACCAAAACAAGACCCTGAAAGCAATTTTGTAACCCCAACTTTTTCCTTACAGCTACCACTTCTCCCATGGAGCCCTAGGTACGCTACTGCCAACCTTTCCTAGCGCCCGAGGCTCCGGAAAAGCGGCAAGGAAAGCGCTGCCTCAAGGCCACCTCGCAGAGGCTCCATGAGGCTGGCGCTGGCGGGGAGGAGAGGCAGCCCCAAGCCGGGAGCCCCTGGCCACAGGCCGCGGAGAGTGAATGGGCACCGGAGCCCCTCGGCCCCGGGGCGGCGGCAAGTGAGGCCCGCCGGGTCGGGCCGCCCCCGGGCACACCCGGGACGCGCTGCCCGGCAGCGCTCCGGGGGCAGCGCCTCGCCCGGCCCGGCCCGGCCCGGCCCGGCCCGGCCCGGCCCAGCCCCGGCCCCGCAGCGCTCACCGGCAGGCGGAACTCGAGGTGCTCCTGCGCCAGCAGCAGCAAGTACCGCCCGAGCGCCGGGGCCGCCAGCGCCATGTCCGGCCTCCCCCGCCGCCCGCATGCGCCGCCAGCGCCGGGCGGGACCCGCCCCGGGCGGGAGGGGCGCGGGCAGCGGCGGGGGCACTGGCACCGACACTGACATCCAGCGGCCCCCGCACCGGCACCGACACCGGCACCGGCACCGGCACTAACACCCAGCGCGCCCCGCACTGACATTGACACTCAGTGCCCCCCGCACCGGCACCGACACTGCCACCGGCACCGCCCCCCGCACCGGCACCAGCGCCTCCCGCACCGCCACCGCCACCGGCCGCCGCACTGACATTGACACCGGCACTGACACCCAGCGCCCCCCGCACCGGCACCGACACCCCACGCACCGCGGCACTCCTCGTTAACCACTGTTTATTTCATCTCCTTCTCGTCCCTCTTCTGACTTTGGTTCTGTGTGTGCTCTATCGTGCCGGCGCAGCCGAGCCTGCGTGTGGGGTATAAATAACTCCAGGTGCCCTGGGGACACGCTCGCTCGGGGGTGTTCCTGCTGGTAAGGGCAACGCTGCGGCCTCTCCTGGCCGCATTTAAGGATCTGGAGCATTAAATGACATTGAGAATTAACAGATGCCAAAGGAGTCGCGTTCGTTTTTCCGTGGGAAGGAGGTCAGCGCCGGCTGCGTGGGTGTCGCTCCAGGTGGACAAGCAGATTCCCAGGAAAGGGACAGAGGTGTGAAGTTGCAATGGGAACGGGAAAAGGGGGTTGTCTTGAGGATTATATTCTATTTTAATATGTAGGCTTGAGAACTACAGTCCCGTACTCACTGATCTCCCTGTTATGTTGAGCTGAAGGGTTTGGTTTATCCAGATTTGGGTAAGCTTTTTATTAGCACCAAGCCAGCTCAGCACTGAAGCCATGTTCTGTTTTTTTTTACATGCTGATTTTTGGACAGCTTTTTTTTCTTAATGGCTAAGATTTTTCTCATGACCTGTGACCACTGCAGGGCCCACCTTCTTCATGCATCTCCATAATCTCATCCTGCAGCTTCACCAGTTATCCCTTGTTGCATTAATCAAAACAGGTTTACTGTGAAGTTTTAGCCCTGATGACTGACAACAAAACAATCTAAAGTGACCTGGCAGCTAAACGTGAATTTTCCTAGAAGAGAAAGAAAAGAGGTAGATGTGGATCAGGTTTGTTCACCTCAGCAGTTGAATGCTGACACCCAGCAATAAACACATTGATGAACTACTGACACCCCCCTGAGATTGCTTAGAAAATACTGAGATTTCTGAAAGAGATATAGTGGAAGAAGTCTGCTTCTATTTTTCCAGTCTGTCTCACTTTAAATTTCTTAGCTGTATAGTTTCCATTTTTGAAACTCCTTAGGAGGGGCTACTGGTATTAGTTTTAAGCTTAATCTCTTTGAGACTGTCTTTTGCTTACTTTATCTGCACTGTGTTATCTTCAGAGCATTGCTCTCTGTTCTCACGAGGTGAATACCTCAGTTTTCCAGTGATACTGCTTCCTACAGAAGAATTTCACTAAAGGCCTGGTTTTTTTCTTGCTTTTGAATTGAGCATCTATGCAAAATCTCTGACAGTATATGTATATATATGTTGCTTAGCATAGTTTGAAAGTGAATGTACATTACCAAGTATGACTTACGGAGTATATGATTCTAACATAAAATGTTTTTCAGATCCTGTGTTTGTAAACTAAACATATATTCTGTAATGCCACTGAGGAGAACCAAGCCATTTGTGGATTTGGAGAGTCATCTTGAAGCAACATTATATAACTATTTTAGGGAGGGAAAGGAAGAAAAATCATCCTTTTTAGCTTGCAGGGGAATTTTAAGTACACCAAATGTAATCACTCAACTTGAAATTCATCCAAGAAGCTAGAATTAACCACCTTCCTCTCACAAAAAAGTATAATAGGATGACAATCATGAGTTTCAATTTAAAAATGAGAGACCATCAATGAAAAGCCATTATTTAATGTGTGCTGATGCTTATTATTCTCAATTCTCTTTTGCAGCTGCTGTGTTGCCATTTTCTGCTCACCTCATACACTCTTCTAGACCCAAAGGCAATGCAAATGTTGTTTTTTGACTGACTTGCATATTCTGCTTGGGCATTCAGGGAGCTCTGTCACTGCTCATGCGTTCATGTGCAACAGCACCAACATAGGTATATGGGCAAATACCCATGAAATCTTACCTTATAAACAATCTTTTTAAAATACAGAAATACCTAATCTATAATTCAGTTGTTAAACTGTTCAGAATTTGCATTTCTGTCCCTTTCCCGATAGAAAAGCCAGCACTAATCCTCTGCTTTATCTTCAAATGTTGGTTAAAGTACCAGCTCTTCGATTCTAGTGGAAACTCTAGTTTGTATATTTCAACAGGTGAAAACAACAACCCAGCAAAGACACGATTATAACACGTTCAGGTCTGTGTAGGTGTATCAAAGTCTGTGCCTAAATCGTCCAAATAATCGCGTACTGCACAAATAGTCCCTAATCTAAGTGCATGTAATCTTACAGGTGGTGGCAGCCCATGTACCCAGAGCCGTGAGGCAGTTTCCCCTCTGGAGTGCGATCTCCTTTGCTTGGCGCCTGCCTCTTAGCCTGTAGCTGGCAGACATGGCTGTGCAGCACAGCCTTTTAAGGGAGAACTATCTATTCTGGTTTTGTCTTCTTCACTAAATAGGGTGTTGCAGACAGCAATGCGCTCACTAACTGGGATTTCTACTTCTCTTTGCAGTGCCTGATGAGAAAAATCCCCCTGCTCCCACCATGTACGGGCGTTTCAGCTCTAAATATTTTCTGCACGTAACTTCCACAGTCTGTGGGAACCTTGTCGGCACAGAGTGAATTTGTCCACCTTTAATCAGCGTGCAGGCGAGAAAGGTTTCCCACTCCTGTGCATGGATTGATGTGCTGCTGCCGCTCGGGGAATGGTTTGCTCTCTTCCCAGGTCAGCCAGCACTGCATCGGATTGTTTGGGAAGTCAGCGGGGCTGCCGGGCACCACGATAAAGTTCTTTAAAAGGCATCATTGCAAGAAGAGTAAGTACTGCACTACATTGTGTTGCACAGAGGCTGTGGGACCGGTGGTACACCGTGTAACCTTGTAAGCATAATTTACTGCCCTGTGTTCCAACCCTGAATCACTTTTTCTTTCTTCATTGCGGTGGAATTATGGACAGACTTAAAAATATCTTCAGATATTTAATTTCTTTTTCAGCATTGCCTTCCTTGCCTCTCTCTTGAGTAAAACTCTTCCAAAAATATCAAGATAATTTGTTGTTTTTTTAACTTTAGAGCTGACAGCGCACGCAAGATCCACAGCTGCAACCAGTCATTGATTTGCTTCCTGCTTGAGTGCCATAAAATATTTTTCAAGAAATGGAAGGAGATAAAGGGCAGAGTGCTAAAGCTACCAGTGCAGTGGGTGACCTGAGGAAAAGCTGGCAGACCTGGGCAGAGGATCACATTGAGTATCAGAGAAAGAACCCGTTCAGCAGTGACGACAGGCTTGCATCTAAACCTGTACATACTCACCGAGGAGATCCTACGTATGGGAGACCCCCTGAAGGGTCTCGAACAGAGCAGAGAGGGAAAGACGCTCAGTCACACGTGGGTAAGGAAGTAGAAGAGTTGTGCTTGATCATTAGAAACACTGGACAGGTGGGAGAAGATGGACATGTGAGTGTGACATTTGGGCAGCTGTTTGAAACATATGTGACTATTTCCAATAAAGTAGTGGGAATCTTGTTAAGAGCCAGAAAACATGGTCTGGTTCATTTTGAAGGTGAAATGCTATGGCAAGGAAAAGATGATGATGTGGTCATCACGTTACTACAGTAAGGCTTTGTCATGGAATGAATTTTGCTGCATGGTTTCATTTCGAAAAACATATCTAGATGCCATCTTCAAAGGTTTCCATTACAGATTTTCAATTCAGCTACCTACTGGAACATGAGCAGGAGAGAAAATTGGTGAGAAGGAAAAAGCATATTTTCGTATGAATGGTATAGATTTGGACAGAAATTACAAATTATGAGCTAATCCATCACACTGCCATTGGATTGTCCTTATTACCATCTACTATCACATATATCATGGCTCTTCAAATAACTCCACTGGCTTACTGCTTTTAGGTTTCTGAAAGTATAAATTACTAACTTTCTACTGTACAACACTGATCCTTGCAAGTTGTGAAATACTTGCTGTATGGGTGATTAGGATTTGTAAAATGTGGAATTGAAAACTTCTGTGGGAATTCATATACTGCTTGAAACAAAGAGCCTGGATATAGCAGAAGTTTAGGTTCAATTTCACACTGTTAATAAATGGAAGCTATTTTCATAAAGGAGATGAAAATTCCCAAACTTAAAAAAATATCGCAGCAGGGATATTTGATTCTTCCTAAATTATTGCACCTTGCATGTATTTTGGAGAGCTGCACTAGTCTGGTGTTTAATAGTCTGTTCTTATATTTTCTCCAAACCTTCTGTGTCCCTTTTTCTTCTGAATCTCACACCATTTTTGCCTGTTCTGTTCTTCCAATGCTGTGTCATACCTTAGAGGATCACAAAACTCTACAGCTTTTTTCATGAATTCAGCTATACCCTTTCATAGGAAATAGACTGCCACAAGGTAAAGATGTGAAAGCCAACAGAAACTCTGTATTGGGGCACCTGTGCATTCATGAGGAAAAAAAGCCTCTTCTTTTACCAAAATGCAGCAATGATTTTACAAGAGGAAAGTAGAGATCCAAAATGCATAAATAAAAGTGTATCAGTGCAGTCCCATACCTTGTTTACCTGCAGCAGAGCTGTGCTTTCAGAGCACAGTTGTGAGCTCTCCAAACTATTTGAAAGGAAAAAAAAAGGATTGATTATATAAAATAGTTATAATAGTGCTATTAAAAATAATCAGAAGCTCTATTTACAACAGTTCCCACCAATAAAGTTGTATAATTAGAAATACAAAGTTCTGGTTTTTATCAGTGCAAATAAAAACTTGTGTGGTGTTAACTACACTACTTCATGGGTCTTTAAAGTAGGATATTCTCTTGCATCAAAAGGCTATTAAAATATTAAATAAATTATGAACTTGCTAAAAGTGATCTGTTATGCTATTTCTATGAAAGAACTTTTATTGCAAAAAAAAAAAGAATGGTTTTTTGTTTTGATATTTTCATCCAGTGGGGATTTGCATCAAAATAAGCCTTTTGAGCAAATAAGAATATGGATTGCATTGTCATTGTGCCTCCTTTTATTTTCTATTTAAAAAACCCAGTGAAAATAGAAAAGCAGGGAGAGATTAATGTGCTTAAATAAGTATATCTGGGGAACAGAGGAATCAGATGCAGGTAGAGAATGGATGGGGAAACAAAGGGTGGGTTTTAATCATCACATAATTTTACCATGTTGGAAACTGGTGTTGCTGCACCAGGTCCTGCTGGTGTGTGTCCTCTTAGTTTTCAAACTCACTCCTTATTCCAAATAAATCTATGTCTTGCACTGAAAACAAGACATGTCATTTGTGATCTTAACAAATTTAAAAAGCTTTGGTTTTTTGGAAAAGCATCTCTTGCCAAAATGGCATGAGCACACCCGAGATTTCAGCTCCCATTACATGGAGTCCTTACATATATATGGATTTCAAAACAAATCAAGCTTTTTCTATAGCATCTATGGAATGAGGTTTATTTAATTCTGTCAGTTCTGAAATCCTGAATTCTGCTGTCGTGTTAGTTCATAGCTTGCAGGAAGCAGCATCAGGCGCTTCAAATGTCATCAGGGCATGGTAATGATCAGGAAAAATAATACTACATTGCTATAAATTGTACAAATAATTCGTTGCAAGACACACAGTTGAGGCAGTGTGTAGTCTGAGCACCCCAAGATGCAAGTCCAGCTCATGTAAACTTACTAGTTCTTAATTAAGGCTGGCTCAAATACTTAAATATCGGGAATCTAGGCTCTCACTGCCACGGAAGTAGTGGCAGATGCTTATGCAGCCTCTGATGCACTTTTTCCTGCTGCTGGTTGGTTTAAATACCCCTTTAGTACATCTGCAAGAGCTTTAAGCACACCTCTGATCAAAAGAGATACAAGCAGAGCAAGTCCTTAATGACATGTCTTGCCTACTTTGTAAGCAGCTAAGAAACCTTTGCTCTATCATTATATTTTGAAAAAACTAGAGATTATTATATATTTAAAAAAATACTTATGGAGGGATGGTGGGTTTTTTTAACAATCATGGGGCCACATTTCCTGCCTGCCAGCTTTAGATGATCATTCTAGAAAGAATGGCTGAAATCTTTCTGTGTGCCCACGCAATGATTATAAACACTGAGCTGCCAAACTGGGTCAGCATCCAGATTGACAAATTAATCTCATGCTTCCAGCAATAGCCAGTATTAAAAAAAAACCAACCAAAACCAAAACCAGACAAAGGTAGGTAATACAATTAGTCAGCTTGCCCACTGGTACACTCCAAAATAAAAAATTACTTCTGAAGGCTGCATAGTCATGAATGCATCATATATAACATACATAACTCAGTTTACCAGCTCACAAGTTTTGACAAAATTCTGCTTCCTCATCTGTGATGTGATTAATTAGCATCTACAAATGAAACGGAAATGTACTTTTCAACATGCAACTTTTTTTTTCCCAGCATCTCCCATTTAAGTAAATGGAACAGAATTTATTTAATATTTTTGCAAAAATCATAGCATGTGAGAGTTGTTAAAGATTATTTGGAGTAGTAGGTAAAATCCCAACATTCTAAGAGCTGTTCTTGCCCTACTAGGTAACTTTCAGCTCTTGAAATCTCTCCTAAAGTTCACTTCTCTGTGGCAGGCCCCCTCAGGGGTCTTTCCTCTTCTTCCACCTGAAGTCTGTGAACTCTCCATCTGTTCTGGACTATACATCATATAGGGATTATCTGTGGTTTGTCTTGTCAAACACTGAAGGCACTTTCACCATTTCAATAAATGTTGCACATCAGCTTGAAATGACAAGAGTTTTTCTGCAGTATTTTATTGTTTCCAAGTTGGTCAAATTTCAAATAGTATTTTCACTAGTTTTCTCCCGTTTTTACACTCTTATTTACAGCTCACACTTAAATAGATTTCAGAATATTTTGAGAAGCTATTACCAATTTAAGCACATTGAAAACACTGGCCATAGTCAAAACACAAATTTATTTTTAATTTAACATCATTGTATGTGTATCCATTTCATCCTTTCAGAGGGAGCTTTTAGTACTTCAGTATAAAAGAATTATTCTTTGGGTTCACATTAGGTTGGGAGTTTATGTAAAACAATTGAGCAAACCAGTACAAATAAAGTTTTGTCATTCTTAAACATGAGGTCAAAAAAGCAGCTTTTCTCAGGACTGCTAATACTGGATAAAAGAACAGAGCCAGGGGCTGTGGCTAAACAACCTTACTTTGCTTCTCCAGGGGCTTGGAGAGTAAGAGCTACTGAGTTCACTCTCCTTATTGATCTCTGCTCCTTAGAAAGCTCTTCAGATGATTTTTGAAATTTTAAAATTACTAAAATCTTCTGTAGGAGATGGTGATAGAATTAATGGGATTTGCTCACTGCCCATTCCAGAGGATAGCCAGTAATTCAGAAACATTATTCAAGGTATTAGGATAGGCTTTTCACAAAAGTATTTCTTTGCCTAATTAAAAAAATTATCTGCAGAGTCCAAGAATGCTTGTCAATGTAGAAGGAAAATGAACATGATTCTGTGCTCAAAAACACTAACAAGATGCTGAGCATTCCTCAGTAATTAATGTCCTTCTGTTTAACACTTTGTTGTTTGAGCTGGTTTGAGGCCTGTCTATTGCTGTCAGGGACAAGTGGAATTCCCCATCTTGCTCATCAGCCAAAGTCTGGAAGCCAGATTTTATCCAGATTTTAATCTTTCCAGTCTTATCATTAGTGCGACCCTTCTCAAAAGTTAAGATACAAAACTTGACCTCTGTGCGTCTGTGTAAATTTGCCAACTTAGTCAGTCTGGCTGGGATGGAGGTAACTTTCTTCATGTTTTGGGTTTGACTGGAACAGTGCTGGTAACATTGTTCTGGCAATTGCTGAGCACTGTGTGCACAGCATCAAGGCCTTCTGTTTTTTCTGCTCTGCCCCTTCAAGTGGGCAAAAAGCTTGGAGTGAGCACAATGTGCACGCCATAGAAAGACTGGCCAGCAGGGATATTCCATGGCATGTAACATCTGCTCATCAATAAAAGCTGAGGAGAGGGCTTTTTTTTTTAGGGGTGGGGGCCATTGCTACTGGCCTGCTCAAGGGAGGTCATAAGGCATCTTTGCATTGTGTACCTTGGCTTTTTTCTTTCTCTTTCTTTCACATATTAAACTGTCTTCATCTCAACTCATGAGTTTTCTCATTTTGCTCTTTCTGTTCTTCCATCCTGCTGGGATCAGGGGTGAAGAGTGACAAAGGTCTATCTAGGGTCAAACCCCAGTCAACTGTTCCACTGCATTCTAAGATTAGCATTTATTCTGTTTATTAATCCCTTTGACAGCAATTCATGTTGGTACTTTAAATACTACATTTCACAATAAAGTACAGTCACATAAATTAATTACAAATCAGAACACATGCACAATATTAACTCTTGAAAGATCTTAATGTCCAGGTATTTCCCAAAGCTAGGAGCCAGCTTAAACCTTCTCCTCTATTGCACAGTAGTCAGAAGTTTAGTGGCTTAAAGTCACACTTTTCTTACCAGACGTTAGAAATTAAAACTCGAAAGGGCTGCAAATGACATGTGAGTGTCCACTAATAAGAATAACAAGACAGCAGGAAGAATATCTTACAGACAGAGGTGTAAACTCTTCCAGGTAGAAAATGCTGTTCTTCAGAGAGGTGGGAACTCTCTGAAGTACTGTAAGAATATTACAATTCATTGTATCACTAAGGCAACAGGTGCTGGATCCGTGGAATACACAGAATATTATGTTCAGGGAAACTTGCAGGTGAAACAGACATCATCACCTCAGCTGCATCTAAACGCATCAGGCAAGGGCACTTGGTTAGTTTGGCGCCAAGACACATGCTCTGTGAACAAAGAAAATCCACTCCATGTTTTCTAGAGTTTTAACTTTCCAAGCAGTCTGCCTTATTATGGTATTGAAAAACAAAGTGCTAGCATTTTTTATTTGAGTCATACAGCAAAGGCAAATGTTCAGCAGGTTCCTTAAGCAACTCGACATTCCAGTTTTGGGCTGAGTCCCTGTTATCCCAAATTCAAAACACATTGCTGTTATGTAAGCCTGCCACACACTCACTGCACTAAAGACGTGTTTCTCTTACGACTTCATTTCAAATCCAAATTCAGCCAAGGCATGAGTAAGCTCCAAGGAACTTCCAGTGAGAACAACATCAGAAAATCTGAATTTTTTTAATCTGCTCACACGCAGAAGAACAGTATATGAAATCCATTCCTCTGAACTCTTTGCATTTTTTGTAAACATAAAATAACTACTTTCAAATATTGTGCACATTAGAGGGAAAAAAAAATCTTTAGGTCCAACATACAAGACTTAAAACTATATTCTATGCTATGCAGTATTATCACATCTTGGGCACATATTGTGTTGACATTTACCATGTCACTGTGATGCAAACGAGACAGGTAACACTGAAGTGGTTTAGCACCAGAAAGTTAGTAGTGTACTTTCAGCAATGTACCTACTAATAACTAGGCATAAGTAACATATCATATGAATGCAGATGGAAACTTAAGATGTCTTACATGTTACCTGTAATGCCAGAACAATGCATCCTGAAAATGGGAGCTTGATTCCGCAGGAAATGCTGCCTTTGGTACCATGTATGTGATGTTAGTCGTAACTTGTTGCCTTAGTTGCAGTGCATTTCACTGCTATACCCTGCCTTTCATTAGGAGAAGTTCTCTGCCTGTGTGCATGTGTGTATTATGCATGTATATACAGAAATACAAAATTATAAATAAAAGACATCAAGCTACTGTCAGTGAAGTATACAGACTGAGTATCCAAATGGGAGAATAAGATTGGCAGCTACAAATCCTGTGTGCCTTTCCTCATAAGGAACTAAAGCTTTTTTAATCCTGGAATATTATTGGCAACATCAAACTGTGCAACCATAAATCAGAGCTCAAAGACAAAGAACAAACTGGCTAATGACACAAGCTTTCAGCTGGCAGCATTCTCACTCTGCAGTCTCTCAATCAGTTGTTCGGCCTACGAAAGAGAGAAAACAATGCATTAACTACACTGTGGGCTTTCAGTTTACTGAAAATTCCACTTTAAAAACAGTAACACTGACAGAGCATTTACTTTTCACTTTCAGAGACAAAGCATACAACAGAACGAGAATACAATTGTTTTCAGCAGCAAACTCTCACAGTTTCCATCAAACTCCCATGTGGCAATCAGAAGAGTTAACATAACCTGTGGTTAAAGTCAGAGGATGTTTGGGCAAATAAATAGATCTGTTAAAGCACTGTGATTCTAAAGACCTCAGAAGACAGCAGTGCTCACAACAACCAAGTGGTGAGACCTGTCAGCCTTTACTTCTTTTGCCAGTCCTACTGAATTAAACTTTTGAGCTATTGCTTGAGGTTTTATTGAGGTTTCCAGAGGAACTACATAAAGAGGTGAAAAGCTTAAGTTTGGCATATTTTAAGTACATGCAGTAAAAATGCAACCAGCTACTTAGGGTAGGAACAACTTAACAGGACTTCAGTAGTTACTGCAGTTTATTTGCAAATAGAGCTACATAAAACATGGAGCAACTGAAAATGAAGTTATGTAAATCTTGATTTGCATTCTTAAACAAGTGCCACATTCATGACACTATAATTAAAAAACCAACCAAACCCAGAACCAACTCAAGAACATTTTTCAACTTCTCAACAGGGCAAAATACCTTTTAAAGTGCATTCCTATTGGATAACCAGACTCCACACAGATCTCCCTAAGTTAGTCCAAGGCAATAAGCAGTAAAACCACAAAGCTATGCTCATTTGAGGGCCAAATATCTACCTGTAACATGCTCAACAACTCAGCAGACAGATCTGCTTTTTCTGAGCTACGTGAGACCTTCAGTGAGGTACCACTGTGAAGAAGCCAACTTTCTTCTCTAAGTAAGAGGCTGTTTATGTTCTTTAGATGAGACAGACATTTTTCAGCAACTTTGATTTGTGGCACTGCAATGACACCGGGATGCTGCAGCTATACTGCAAGATAGGTGCTTTGCTCTATCAAAGCAGTGACAGTGAGCCTTAGATCTCAAGAGAGATATTTTCAAAGTGCTTTAGTCAGTGCCAGTTCAGCCCCACTGCTTATTTCTACTGGCAAAAATCAGCAAAACCTGACACAAATCAGTACAAACAACGTTTTTGTAAAGCAGAAACTTTTAGTCAAAAGATGACAAGGTGAGAAAAGCCACATGAACTGATAAATGCAGTCATTAGGTGGGTATGTTTTTATCTACACTAAGGAAGCCTGGATCAAACCCATTACACTGGATGAACCAGCGTGTGTACAAACAGTCCATCACATTTGAGTATATCCTTTTAAATTGAATCCCAAATATTTACAAAGTGTCCACATACACACATCACAGAACCTGAGCTTTGCTGAAGATCCAGAACTACTATCCTGTTTGCTGCTAATTATTAGCACTCCATTTCCGTTAATAGATAACATCTCAGTGTTTATGCTGTTATATTTACCTCAAATAGTCCATGCAAAATACACATAATTAAATATTATAGTAACAGCAAAAATAATCGTTGAAAGTTAGAACGCTAGAAAGACATCACATTTTCAGCTTGCAACTGAAAAGTGCATCTGCATTTCACTTACTGTGATAAACCAGTAGGAATTGATTCTGTAATAGAGCCTGGATAAGAATCCGAGCTGACTGGCTGGGGCCAGGACATGAAGATGCAGGTGGGCTATTGAGCAGAATGGAGGCCAGTGAAAACCCATTCTTCAGAAAAGGAAAAGAAGTAAAAGATACTGATGAGTTTAATTCAGGAAGAAGTGGAACATCACAGGTTATTTAACATGGTAACAGGATTAACAACTCATCACACTTTCCTTCTACATAAAGGCAAGAACAAAAATATGCCCTTTCATTAAATCACAAAAAAAGTTTTCAAAAATCCATTAACCTCCTCCCTCATATCTGTATTTAAGACAACTTTTTTTCAGAAAGAAGTTACAAGAAAAGGTATCGTAAATGTATCCTACTTAGTTTTCATCTGGAAAGCCAATTATCAATTTTAATCATGAAGACCCAGCTCCCTATTTCTCTTCACTGTTTAAATTATGTTAAGAGTTTACTTCAGCTATCAAAGGCATTGCCTTAAACTACAGGGTCCAGCACTGAAATCAAATGAATGAAAGTATGACTGAAACACAATATAGTGCCCTTGAATAGGACAAAGTTGTATCTCTCTTCTGGCATTTAGGATTTAGAGCATACTCTCAGCATGTAAAGAACTTAGCCTTTTAGCTAAGTTGTTTGAAGTGCCCTCCCTATTCCAAGATGTGGTTAATAAAGAATCTCAGAGCTGCAATGCAATCTGCACTGGAATTACATGAGAGAAAAAGTTCATATTCCATGCCAACAGATTCTACCTGAGAAGTCATGCAACAAGTGAATATTGACCCGATTTCTTCAATAATTCACAGTGCAGTTTTTGCCACCATCTCTGCTCTGAAATAATATTCTGGAAAAGTAAAAAATCCACTCAATAGACAGAAAGTTTCCATTACATACCTTACATCATTCAAGTCACTAAAGTTATTTTTCTGGAGGACAGCTTTTCCAACTTCCATCATTCTCTTCACTATTAAACACAAAATAAATTTCATTTAAAAAAGGCATTCTTCAGAATATTAACTTCAACAGACTGACTGAGATTACAAACATATTTTTTTAAAAAATATAAACACTTAACTATTCATAATCAAACAAAATCAAGAGAGTGTGTACAATGACTGACTTGAAAACTGCCACTGCCACCAGCTTCCACCCTAGTGATGTTTTTAAGTGTGGTATTATTCTGAGAACTTTGGCCAAAGCCATGCAAACACCAGACCCTTATTATAAAAACAAACAACAAACACAACAACTACAGATTAGTCCAAACGATGACATTTACGCTAATTCCCGTGTTGTATCTCTGATGGGACTTTGATCTCCAGGTCTTGTGCAGCCTGGTGTATGTTTCACAGTACACAATTTTAAATTAGAATAAAACTGTCAGTCCTAGTTATTACTAGGGCAAAGTTTCATTACCGTATCCCTAAAAAATGCAGCAACTCTAATAAAAATTCAAGGCAAAAGTTGAAGGAATTGTTTTGAAGCCAAACACTTAAGGTTTTTTTCTGGAGAAAACCACTCTATGTTTAAGAGAGAAATACTGTGATGCAAGATTTGCGAAATGCCACCATAACTCTTTTCGTGCATTACCTGTAAATTACCCTAAATTTGAATGTCTTCATGCATGTATGGCTGTAGCTTCTTCTGTTACTCAACACACCTAGCTAGGCATATCTTGTGAAACAAATGCCTAAGAAAACCCCAGCAAAAATAAATCATAGCTTCAACATTTTAATTTTTTTCAAAATTTTTTCATGTTTATTGGAACACCACTTCCCTTTTTCATCTGTCACTCCCTTTTTCCCTGAAAAACAACACAGCAGTTATTTTAAAGTGTGTATTTTTGAAAGTATGTATTTATTTTAGCTTTTCATATAATTTAAAATTGCACATATATCTAGGAAAACACAACAAAGCAGCACATAAATGCTTTACAAATAAACTTGCAGCTCCAACAAAGCACACAGGCTTCTGTACTCCATGCAAACAGAAGAGATTTCAGGCACTGGTACAATGTTTTTACAGAATTACACAAAAAAGTGCCATTCTAGAACAGCACATTGAAGTTTCTAGGAAGGGTAAGTCCCTACCTACACTCACTCACATCAACTATTTCCATGTTTACAAAAGGTGTTCAAAGGTGCAGTTACCTTGAGAACACACTATTTAAGGCTGTGAAAAATTGCTTTCCTTTAGGTTAAACACACACTTGCAGCCTTACCTAGAGGTATGTGTTCCGCCTTCAGTGTTTTGCAGTTCCCCATGTGCTCCACGGGCACCACCAGGTAGTGGTGGGGGGCACCAGGTTTCCTGTCTCTGAAGCAAACGAGGTCTTCATACTAAGGATGCAAACACATTAAATTGATTGTATGACCAGACTTCGCGAACGCAGATTTGGGAAGGGCTCTCCCCACGTGGGTGTTCCCTTCCAGCCTGCACAGTGGGTTTTTCAGGTGAGGCACAGCGTACGCAGAACTGGCCCCACCGTTTAAGTCCCGAGGTCCATCTGCCACGGCCGAGCGAGCTTGGACAGTGACAGTGAAGTCCTCAGGACTGTCACAGCACCCGGTACTAACCGGGGCTGACCCTGCTGAGCATCCGAGATGTGACGGGATCGGATGGCAGGGAGGCATTTAACTGCGAGGGGACGGTCACCACTGAGACTCGAACTCAGGTCCTTGGGATTCAGAGTCCGGAGTGCTCTGCATTACACTGCGGGACTGCCCCATTAATTGATTAGGAAGAGGATATCGGCAAAGAGGTGGCAACAAAGTCCATCTTCCCCATTATCAACAACACACACACAAAACCCCCCAACCTAATGTCATAGCTGAAGTAACAAGCGAAAATCTGGAGATTTTTGGAGCCAGCCCACAGGCACGGAACGTGTGCTGCCCTCCCGCAGCCAGGACACCTCGGTGACAGCTCCAAGGCGTCCAAAGGCTGCCGTGCCACCCCTTACGGAGGGCACTGCGCCTTCCACCCATCGGTGTGTCCCCGCTGTGCCCACACCAAGAGCTGACGGCCCTTGGGGCTGCTGCGCTCCCGCCCGGCATTTGGGGGCGGCCTCTCGCCAGGAGCCGGCACCGTCGGAGGGAGGGAGGGAGGGAGGGAGGGAGAGAAGGAGGCGGGAGGGAAAGAAGAGGGAGAGAAGGAGGGAGGGAACGAAGGAGAGAGGGAAGGAGGGAGGGAGGCAGGCAGGGAGGGAGGGAGGGAGGCAGGCAGGGAGGGAGGGAGGGAGGCAGGGAGGGAGGGAGGCAGGCAGGGAGGGAGGGAGGGAGGGAGGGAGGGAGGAGGGAAGCCGCGCCCCTCACCCACCTCGCAGGGGAGCAGCGCCGTGTCCGGCTCCTCCCGGCGGGCGATCCTGCAGAACACGCACTTCGCGTCGTAGCCGCCGCCATTCCCGGCTTCGCTCCCTGCGGCGGCGGACGCACCCGCGGGCTCGTCCCCGGTCATGGTCCCTCTCCCGGCCTTGTCCCGCTCCACTCCCGGCACCTTCCCGATCCGCTCCCGGCGCGCCTGCGCCCGCTTGGCGTGGGCGGAGCGGCGCTCCCGGGGCTGGCGGGGCGGGGGCCCCTCCTCCCCGCGGTGCTCTCGCGGCATCGGCGGCAGCGCAGGAGGGCTGATATCCGCCCAGTTTTGACTAGGAAAAAAGCCCCCAAACAACAAAATGGTGCAAACTGGGACCAAAGCCAAGTGAACGCGTTCTGAGCTCAGTAAAGTTGAATTGCCAGGAAGAAAGAGAGAAAAAAAAAACGCTCAGTGAAGAGGGCAGACAGAAAGATAGTGCCTGTAACACAGGGTCTTTCTCCATTTTTCACCCGTAAGTTTTGTTCAGCAATTCTTTGATCAATACAAAACATGAAAAGTCATAAGAGAAATTTAGGCATTTTGCCCCTGTATTTCAAGTTACCTAGATATATATATATATATATATGCATAAATAATCTTAAAATAGCAATTCAGCACTGTTGCAGTCTCTTCAGGGTCATTAGTAGAATTCCACAGATTTTTCCCATTGAGTCTACATTTTTTCTTCCACACTCCTGCCAAGGAGGGCTAAAGTCTGTTAGTTCTAACTGGATAAACTGACAGCTCTGAAATTGTTGCCTGCTAACAACAGCTGCACTAATTCAGAGTCAAAGTGAGATATTTCATAGAATGGTTTGGGTTGGAAGGGACCTTAAAGATCATTCACAGGCAGGGACACCTTCCACTAGACCAATCTGCTCCAAGCCTTATCCAACCTGGCCTTGAACCCTTCCCTGAACAGGGCATCTACAGCATCTCTGGCAATCTATGCTAGTACCTCACCACCCTCATGCTATCAACTGCTCCCAAAGCTAACAGAGGGCATTTGTAAGGGGTATCTTTCAATTTCTATAAATGTTTTCTTAATAACTTGTATTTTAAATAATTTGCACTGCTGCAGAATCGCTGACCATGGAATTTCAATGTTTGTATTCTTCATGCAGCCCAAAAGGCATAAAAGTACTCATCCCACTGATTACAGGCTGTAGCATTTAAAAAGGTAACGAGATGAAAAATTTAGACTGAGATTTTTCAGAAATGTGTATTTTTTTAGGGCAAGCATGCTGTGCCTGTACAAACAGGTCATGGTTAGCTATTCCACCTGAAGGAGCTCATTTGCCAGATTTGCCAATCTCCAGAGTTCTAGGCAGTCCCTAGATTTTCCTTTGCTCTAAAGCCATGTTTGCGCAAAACATTCAGTGCAAAACCTGCACTGAAACCACTACCAAATAAAACATCTGCACTTACCTGAGTACTGACAAGCCTTACCAAGAGTATGCATTTTCACACCATCCCGAATCAAAAATCTTTATCCGAGCAGCACTGAAGCACACATTTGATGTTGCAAGAACAAAGTTTTGCTCTCCCCGAGAGAAAAATTACTATGACCATAATTTTCCTATTACTTCAAGAAAGTTTCTGCCATTTCACTGAAAGCAAGGCTCACAGGTAGCACACTTGTTTTGTTTCACACATAATCGTAGTTTGTTTTCTCTTCACGTCATTTCTGTATACAGTAAAAACCAGTAAAACTCAAGAACCAAGTATTTTTAAGACATTATATGCCTTTGACTTGCTTGGGCAGACGTAAAAATACATAAACACTTTGGAAATTAGAGAAGGGTGCATACAAAAATGATGTACGTGGACTTATGACTTCTGGGAACAGATTGGCCGAAAAAGATGAAGGAATACATGTCATTCACTACAGCTGAGAGTAGCAGCAAGAATTACTTACTAAGGCAACTGTAACTGTTTACTGGTATTTCTTGGCCCTTTGTCACAAGTCTGTCTCTGAGTGAACTCATAACACAGCTCTCCTTTAGGACACCCCCCCACCCCACACCCCCCCCCCAAGTAAACAATGCCCAAAACAACCCAACCAAAAGCTCCAAACTCTTCACCTGTGTTTCTAAAATTTGGTGATCCTGAAATTCAGTTTTTATGAGGAGGTACAGGTATTTGTCAGCATAACCTGTAACTTAAGCTGCATCCTTCCATCTTTAAAATGTTCTAAAGTTTGTGAATAAAAGACAAAGCATCTGTAACAAGTTTCTGAATGCATAAATTCCTTTATTGAAAATATTGTGATAGTACTGCATTACATATATTCAATAGTCATAGTTTCAAGGGTCACAGAATTTTGATTGAACAACACTGTTTTGAATATAGACCACAGCGTTTAGATATGCTCTGACAAGGATATATAATGGAGTAAGTTGTAGGCAGCAATAGTGAAATATATGTAAAATGTTGAATTTAGTTGGTTTAGTCTTGTTTGGTGTGGGGTTTTTCTGTTGTTTGGGATTTTTCCTTTTTTATTTTTAAACTATTAAGTGGTTTGCCACCATTTAAAAGAGCAAACTGTGTTAGATATTCTGGGTATCTTCCAAGCATTATGCTGTTAGCAACTTCCAAAATATTTTAAAGCATTACCAGTAAGAACTTTATTTATGGCTGTAGAAGACCAACCACATAGAAAGAAGTGTGAAAAGCTCACGTGCAGTCGTGTGTTATAGGCTTACTCTATCTATGTAGAATTGTTTTTTTAGACAGTGAAATTTCTGTGCAGGATTAAGATTTAGAAATGCTTTAGAAAGAAAAGCACTTGGTGATTCTCTTTTAATTTAATCTATTCAAAAAGGAAAGAGCAATAACTACACTGAGTTGTATTATTCAGTTATTAATATTCTAAAATTAGACTGTACTGCTTTAACACACCCTACTCTTTCAAAAACCTGCCTTTCTCAGGATAATGACACATTCAAATGTAAGGCAGGACAGCATCCTAATGTTGGTTAGGCCTGCACTGTGTAAACAAAACCACAGCTTAATGGCAAAGCAGAATTCCTTATCAAAGAATGAAGATTGACAGTCCTTTTTCACACTTTCCCCATTTACCAAAATTTTCATTTTGTAATATAGGGCCTTTTCAGCTTTGGCAGGGGTGGAGAGTATAATTTCATTTCATTAAAAACAACCAAGAATATTTAGTTGCCTGTCAAATCCTAAATCACCCTGTTGCTTTGAGTCTTTTTTGGCGGAGGAAATAAATAATGTATGTAATTACAAAGAAAACGAGTTTTACACTACCATGACCAAGCCTGTTAGGAAAAGAACATTCTTCTCTAAATCTTGACTCTATCTTCTCCTTAACAAATTCTTCAATTTGTAGAGAAATGCTCACAAAAGCACAGTGAGTGGCTTCTTTTGAATCATTTGGTGGTTACACAGAAAAACAATTCTCTCGTAGAAATGTCCTTCGTAAAGAGTCAAGTAATACTAGGGTAGATGCTCAGAGCATGCTGTCCCAATTCTGTGGACTGCAACAGAGTCTACACAAGGTGGCAGTTTGCCCAGTGTCTCCATACTGCCAAAATAGTAATTATTAACAGGAATGTGACTGCAGAGTTAATATGAAGCCCTATCCACCTTCTCCCTCATCTCAGGAAAAGAAAATGAAACAGAATTATGCACTCAAGTGTTTCTGCCAGAAAAACAAACCCTCTAATTAGGGTGTAATGAAAACAAAATCTCATTTACAAAATAAAAATATAAAAATTAACTTCAGAAATCAAATAAATTGATTCAGAATAAATGCCAGTGCATAATAAACCTATCTCAACAGCAATTATTTATCAAAATGAAATTTGAGACATTAAAAGAAAAAAAGAACATAGCTAATACATTCACAAAAAATGTGCTATACAATAACAATAAATAAAATTATTTTAAAAACATGTTCCCTTAAGTGCTTTGTACACCTATTTCTGAATCTTTTCCATGGCAAAGAGTATGTTGTAGATTTTGGTAAAGTAACTTTTTATTTTTGGTCAGCATTTGTACATTGAACATAAATACAACACATGGAATGTACTAGATAGTTAACAGTTTTCCCAAAGGATCTTTTTCACAGTTACATAAAAAGTTTTCAACTTACACACCATGAATGTTTTATAAGCATCAATCTTCAATGGAGGCGTGTTGGAAGAGGCAGTAAAAAACACTTTCGAGTGATCTCTTACTGTTCTGTCTCTTGCTGCCTCTGAAAACCAATTCTTTTATTCTTGGGTTGTTTGGTTGGTTTTTTCCGTAGTCATGCTCTGGTACAAACTTGAGGAAAAAGCGTGTAACATTGTGAGGCAGCCTGCACCTTCTAGTTAGCGTTTAAGTGCCTAATGGATCCAGTCCTTAAGGCAGTCAGTACTTCACTCAAAAGTCCATACTTCTACGTCCTGTATTATGAAATCTTCTTTCTTAGTTAAGATGTCATTATTGAAGGTGCTGCAGGAGTTGCTTCGCCCATGATACAAATCTGCATCTAACCATAAGCCAAACCGGCCACTAAAAAGGAAATACACGACAAATTTTTGGTTATATGTAACAGTAAAAATACCAAAAGTTGTATAAACAATCAAAGAAATGACACAGAGAAATTTAGGTAATTCTGAGTATCTCTTAGACCACATGTGAAGAGCTCAAACCTGGCAAAGCACTCACCAGGAAGCCTGCAGAGCACAGGGCCCAGTGAGGGCCTGCACCCCCCTGTGCCATTTGGCTGTTCCCACTGCCAGTCGTGGCTGACACCAGGCACTGGGCTCCCTCCCCTGGCTGCGGACACGGCTCCTTCTGGTTATGAGGAGGAGGCGGGGAGTTTATGTACACTCAATGCAAACCATGCCCAGAGGTCTCATGGTGCCACCTGCAGCAAGCTTTAGTTAGTTGTACCCACTGACCTTTGAAACTCACAACCTAATTATGCACTGCCTGGGTCCTTGCTCTATGCATCAACAGAATAATGAAAATGTAATAAGGATGATGTGATAAACCTTAGAAGCTGATGGCAAAACTGCCATTAGAGATTATCTTCCAGTGGCAAATCTCTTCAGCAATGAGACACCTATGTACCTAAAAATACCCAACAAAACAACACTGCAACAAATCCTACTTGGCTGACATCAGTCACTCGGTTTAAGCAAATGAAATTGCTCTGAGTCTGTAACAGAAATCAGATTGCTGAGCTATCTGCACTACACAGACTACACACTTCTTACTACTGAAAGTTCAGACACTTGACTGATAAGTTTTTCTTACATCTACCATTACACTTATTCTCATTTAAAATAAAATTGGCTAAATGATTTGAAAAGCAAATGTTCACTCACCCTCCACCTCCAAGCTCCAGAGAGCTAGTATCTCCATTGATGAAGTAGGTGTTTTCGCCGCTCCATTTGAATACCTGAGGAGGGGAAAACCCCAAATATATTTGGATTGTGAAGATTCTTGTACTCTCAAACTACTGTGTACCTACTCTTAGCAGGTGTTTTTCATATATATTTTTTTTCTTGAAAGGAGAAGAGGTAATAAGTAGAAAGTAAAGGATCAATACATATTTAAAACTATGAACAAAGCACACTAATTTTATTTTAAATTCTGCCTCTCTCTCTAAACCAACAGGTATTCTATTAAAAAGGAACAATGTGTTCAATATGAAAAAATGCATAAGCTATAAGTATTACAAGGTGTTTCAGTAACACCCTTATCTCTTGTTTGTTGCCACTGTGACCCTAAAAACACATGACATTATACCGTATTCTTGATATCACTGACTTCTGAGGCGAGTCTGACAGTCAACTCCTTAGCTCCTTCCTGCTTCCATCTTCAATCCACTTAAAACCCTCTCCTTCTCACCATTACAAACTCTCCTCTTAGCACGTAAGATAATTACAGCCACTTTTGCTTAAAGCATTGCACTGAAGCAATGAATGATTAACTGCATTCATCAACATCTTCTAAACTCAGATATGCTGCCTTCATAAAAATCTCATAAATTCTTCAGAAGAGGAGGCCAAAAAATTTTATTTAAGAAAGTGAACACCCACTTACCTTGAAATGTGGACTGAATGTATAGAGGAATGTTTCACCAGTGCCATAGTAGTGGTCACTAAACCTGAAGGGATGTGTAGCATATGCTCCAAATATCTGTTGGAATAAAATGATTAAACTATTTTTATTGACAGTGCAAAATTAAAGAGAAAAAACCCCAAACATTTCAAAATACTTTCTATGAACAACTGAGCTGAATTTCGTGTTAGAAGAACCAACTAGTGAAGTACACCAGATATGCAAGTACTCCTCCAAATCTTTTGTATCCTGCAAGTTAAAAGCCAGGAGGCAACAACGGTAACAGGATTGCCACCTCTAGCAGCTAATGAAGAATGAGACCTTCACAGAGACGTTGTTTGGGGCAGCTTGTTTAACTGAGATACCTAAGGAAGATACTACCAAAGGCCCTCACTGCAATTCTAAAGCTTTTATTAGTGCTGAATACTGCTGTAAGTTTAGTTTAGGCAGTAAAAAATAAAAAAGAAAACACCAATATCTTATTTTGGTATGATGCCACTTTATGGTACGACTAGCATTTATTTCATAACAGTTGCTTTTTATAATGTTGCCTTTTCAGTCTAACCCCCACAAAACAAGCACTGCTTACCTGGTTGTCCATATCCTTGATGACAAGGAGAACTGGACTGTCGAGAGATGCCGATTTACGGTACAGAGTCTTCAAGCTAGTCCCATGCTCCAGCGTACTGTATGCGAGGCGCCACGGATATCCCTGCACTCGTGCGGGCAAGCGCCGGGCAAGCTGGGCAAATGAACAGAAGGAAATGGTTACACAATTAACAGGTTGGGTCAAAGGCGGTGCACCAGACTATTCCCTTCCTGCAGAGGCTTCTGAGTCAAAACATGGCTGTCAAGGGAGCAGCAGCTTAACATCTCTGCCACGTGCATGTGGGCCTTGTACTCTGAGCCCAACTGCCTGCATTCACATCATCTACTGAAAGCACTGAAAGTACTGCCAGTCCTCTCGATATCACAACTCAAAAATAAGCTCTCCGGGTGATCCAGTGCAGCAGCAAACCAGACCTTGCACAAGGTCACTCCAACATACTAAGTACTTTCCAGAAAAAAAAAAACCCAAACAAAACATTGGCATTGCCTCCAAAAGGTAGAATGTCCCACATTCAACAGAGACAGCATCACATCTAACAAGGAAACTTAAGGTTTTTCTAGCCATACCTGCTCTATGTGCATGTTCTCCAGGACAGCACTGTGATGCTTTAAGATAGGCAAAGTATCATCATCTTCTTCTTCGTAGTAACTACAAACGCTCTTTCGTCGTTTGGCTTCTTCTACAGTAATGATCTGAGGAAAGAGAACAAGTGTCCAGCCTAAAGCATAGCTCTTACATCATCAATCCTCTGTTGAAACCAGGTAATTTAAAACTTACACCTCAGCTGTCACACTGTGGAGCAAAACCACCATATGGGATGGTTATATCAGGCACAGGCAGCCTGAACCAAATGGGTGACATGACAGCATGACAGTCAAGGTCTATAAAATACACTCTTAGTTGGAAATGAACAGCTCTTTGAAAATTACTTTATAATACTGTAATATTTTAAAAGGTGAGTCCATATAAATATTTCTAATATCAGTTTTAAATTGACATACTTACAAAGCACAGACTTCTTTCCAGCAACTACAGGTAAGCCACACTAACTTTTCTCATAAAACTGGCAACAAAATGAGAATGCGATTCCATACACCTAATGTTTGTCTATAAAAGGCCTCAGCAGCCTACACGGTGCTGAGAAAGGCAGGGGACAAACTCTGAACTGCACACAGCATGAGGAGCAAACAGCATCCCAAACGCAGCACGAGGCAGGAGATCTAAGGCTGGAAGCACCCACGATGCCCAGAGCTCACTGCAGAGAGGATGCCACTTCACCCCCTGGTGGCAGCAGTCCAGGTGTCCTGGCTCCTGACAAGCTGCTTCTGGGGTGCCCAGCCTCCCATCTAGCAGAGGACATCACTTGGCACAGCTGGAAAGCTGCCAGGCCTTCAGTGCAGCTTGTGGTGCTTAGCAAGTGGCAGGAGCCTCAGCTCCACACAGCAGTAGGGGGTGAGATGAGGCCTGCTGTGCCTGGCAGCGGGGCTTCAGCTGGTGCCTGCTGCCACCACGGCACAGAGAAAGCAACAGCAAGAGCTCAGAGATGGAGATGATAAGAAAGAAAAGGGAAGCAAGGAGACCTAGCTACAAAACAAACAGGAAATCTTCAACTGTCTTTTACTTCCCTGAGCCTATGACCACCGAGGTCTTATCTTGGAGCAGGAATCTCAAGATGTGGCTGCAGAGTACATTGCTATGCTACTCCCTGCTAATACAGCTTCCAAGCAGCTTCCATGTTACACATGGATCAAGTTTTGCGTAACTACTCCGCACCTTCAGGATCACTGCTTGAACTTGCAGAAGCTGTCAGCAGTCAAGACAAATGCCAAGAGGTGACTGGAGGTCCTACACCCACCTGCCCCCCAGGTGAGAAAGCAAATGCACTGGACTGACTCCAGGTGTGAATTTAACCACACCACAAAGCACAGAAAGAGTTTTTCATGACCACCAGGACTGGTGAGGAGTTCACAAAGTCCTAATACTATCAGTCACATCTAGCATCCCCAGTGGGGTGTAAGCAACGCATCCACTGCTCATCCAGCCCACATTCACCTGGAGGTGCCTGGAGCTGAGCAGGGCACCCAGGCACTGTCATTCCAATGCACACAGCAGGGTTAGGAGAAGAGAAAGGGAAGGATCACAGGGCAAAACCCAGTCTGCAAAACTTATGCTGTTATGTACCCTTGCACACCTGAAAGGTTACATGTATTCCTGCCTGTGATACTGCAAGAGCTGTATAACTTCATTCTGCCCCTCCAGCCCAGTCCTGGGTCTTCTGAAACAGCAGAGAATCCTGTGCTGGAAAATTTTTCGTAAGGTCAATTTCAGGGAAAGTTTGCACAGCAAAGTTAGATAATTAAAAAAACCCCAAAACACCTCAAACCACCACAACAAACAGATGGTTTTTATTCTCATTCTTTTTTCACCTTCTGAGTGGTTTGTCTTCCCTCCTTATCTCCCAGACCATTATTTTATATATATATATTTTTTTAATTAATACAATTTTTAAAATTTTCATCTTAAATCTAATAGTACACAACTCCCCTTCTAGAGACTCTTTTAGGAATAGTCTCCCACCAGGAGTGGGGGAAAAGTATCATAGTAAATCAACTATCTGTAGCAAAATGTGACTAAACTCAAAGACACAAGCAAGCATAGAAAACCCACTAACACGAATTGCAAATTGACCCCAGGGACTGACAAGCCCCTCTTCTTCTCTGCATAGGCAGCTACTCAGTCTCTAACTGAACTTCACATTTGAATGAAGTTCAGTCAACAGCTGCAAAAAGAGGGATCTGCAAGATCAGATATTTAAGACCACACAAAAGCAGAAGAAGATGAAAAGAATCAACCACTAAAGAAACTGGATCTACAAAATCTTCAGAAACTGGACCTACAAAATCTTTCAAAGATTTTATAGGACTGAGAAAGCTACATGAGGTGGAAATGTCCCACCATGTGAGTACAGAACACATTTATTACTAGGAGAGAAGTGCTGCCATCAGATCCACACTGTTTGAACAGGGATACAGTTCAACATACCTCCACAAAAGGTTCCTCCTGGTCAGGTCTGGCATAGTAAAGAATTTGAATATTCAAAGGCATTTGTCTCTGTTTCATTATCTAGCAGTTTACTTTGCAGTATCCTCTACTCTATCCCTGCTCTAGTAGCAAGAGTTCTCACCCACAAGCGTGACAGACAGCTACTGGCCTTGGCATGCTGTGATAAAATTGCTTATATGCTTCTCTACAATTACACTTTCTATTTCCCTGCAAGGGAGAGTGAAACTTCCACAGTCATCATGCCCAAATTTGGACTTTATGCAATAGAGATTTCCTGCCAGACCTACTTCAGATTGGTGAAACCTGAATATATTACAAATGAAACAGACACACCTTTGGAAGCAGTTTCCAGCCAATTTTTCCTCTCAATGCATATTTAAATAAAACAATGAGAGACAAGCTCCTGGTGTAGCCAGATCTCTCCCACCTCTGTCCTTTGGATCACTGGATCACTAGCTCTCCTCCTTCATTCCAGTTTTATGAAAACAGCATGCAAATAAATAACTGAACAGTGAAATCTAGTGAAATTATGACAGCACTCAGCTCTGAGAAAACAAGAAAGGCTATTTTTTTCCATCTTGTAGTTCACATTGCACCAGCATTAAGAAACTACAAAACTGTAAAAATATAAGCTACTTGGGATTAGAGGTTGCTAAATTGCAAAGGAAAAGTCCCACTCCCAAGCTCAATTTTTTGAACAAAACAACATTCTCTGAAGATAAAAATGCTTAAAAAAAAGGCAATAGAATTTAAAGAAAATAAGTATAAGACAAATAAGCAGATCACCTTTTTAATTACACCATCAAGGTATTTCCCACTTAGGGATTTATCTGTCTTTTTAATTTATCCCATATTCTTAGCACAGCAAGTGTTTGACCATTCAGAAATATCGTTTAAAATATGTGTGCAAGCTTATTTCCCTTAGAAACTAGACTTTTTATGCAGAATAAACACACAGATAACAAGCGCATGCATGCCAAATGGTTAAAACAGATTGCCACAGACCCCACAAGAAAAAGACAAAGTCCAAGGATAAAACTTACCCATCTTAGAACCAACATTCAAACAGTATTTCTGCGTGCACCCAAGAAGGCAGGGCCTGGCACATCACCACATATCAATCCATTTCATCCAACACACAAGAGTCTGTGCTGGTCTTTACATGCATATACACATTTTGAAGGTTTTATTTGTAGCGTGTAAATGCAGTAAGAAATTTAGCAATGCTAACAACACACATCTGTACAGCTTTGCAAAAGTCTAGCATCACATGATCAAAATATTTACACACTTTCTGTCTGCACACCAGACAGCTCCGAGTTGTTTACCTGCTCTTTCTAGGGAGAAAAGAAAGGAGACCTGAAGGAATATGAGCACATTTGTGAGACAGATAAAAACCCTGAGGAAACCTCTATGTGAACTTTTATAAAGAAACATCATAAAAATCCTGCAAAGAACAACTGCTAAGATTCCTAATAGAGGATGCACACTTGAAATGCACATCCTTCTTGTAAAGGCAGAAATCACTCACCTCCCAGCTTTTAGTAGTGGGCTCACTGAAGAAGTTGTCTATCATGTCAAGCTCCTCTTTTTCTACCACAACAAAACCCTGCTCTTTGGCATCTTTCCCGTATACTTCTGGTGACCACTGAACAAAAAATGTGTACAAATGATCCACTCTGTGAAGAGAAGAGGAGGAGACAACCATTGTTTAGTGGTCCATGAACACAACACTGTCATATAGTACAGAAGTTGTGCTCAATGACAAAGCAGGGACAACCACACAAAGAGGATACCCACGTACCTCCACCCTCACATATCATGCAAGGCAACAGTTGCCCCCACCTGGCAGACTGAAGCACTTGAAGGTTTCTCTGCTTTCACTCCCAACAATATATTTTTCTCCTCCCTTTGCTATAGGCACAGGCAAAGCATCATGGTAAAGAACTGTGGCTTGTCCAGTCCCACACAATTCAAATTAAGAAGTCAAACTGATTGGTATTAGGTCATACTCACAAAAGCTAACTTCATAAAAAACTCACTTTACTTATTTAGTTTGACCTCCAGGATAAAAAAGCTGTAAGATCACCACATTTCTAGTTGCCCTTTAAAAGTCCTAGAGGCTAATAACAAAACAATCTTCATTCTGTTAGCATAATGAAAACAAGCTGTTACGAACAGCTTTGCTAATGGCATTGTACCAGCAGTGCACACTCTTCCATAAATTTAAGTCAGCTCTCATCACTGTCTTTAAAGAGATGTTCCTTGACAACATCCATAACATAACATGAAACAGTTTCTGAATAGGAATTTATGTAAACACATGCAATTTCAAACTGGGAATATGATAATGGATCCGCTATACAAGAAGGTGAATTGCCAGCAAGAATAAAATCAAACACACAGTAAAGAGGGCAGATAGAAAGATAGTAAGTGCTTATGACACGGGATCCTTCTTCAGTTTTTCATCTTAAAGTTTTGGCCAGAAATTCTTTGATCAATACAAAACATGAAAAGTCATTAGAGAAATTTAGGCATTTTGCCCCTGTATTTCAAGTTACCTAGATTTATATATACGCATAAATAATCTTAAAATACCAATTCAGCACTCTTACAGTCTGTTCAGGGTCATTAATAGAATTCCAGAGATTTTTCCCATTGAGTCTACATTTTTTCTTCTACACTCCTTCCAAAGAAGGATAAAATCTAATGTTAATTCTAACTGGATAAACTGACAGCTCTGAAATTGTTGCCCACTAACGACAGCTGCACTAATTCAGAGTCAAAGTGAGATACTTCATAGAATGGTTTGGGTTGAAATGGAATGGAAGAGACCTCTAAAGATCATCCACTTGCAATCCCCCATCATGGGCAGAGACACCTTCCACTTGACCAAGCTGCTCCAAGCCTCATCCAACCTTGCCTTGAGCACTACGAGGGATAGGGCATCCACACCCTCTCTAGGAAACCTGTTCCCGGCTCACCACCCTCACAGTAAAGAATTTCTTCGTAATATCTGATCTAAACTTACCCTCTTTCAGTTCAAAGGCATTCACCCTTTCTATCACTCCAAATCCTCATTAAAAGTCCCTCTCCAGTTCTCTTTTAGGCCCCCTTCATGTACTGGGAGGCTGCTGAAAGGTCTCCTTGGAGCCTTCTTTTCTCCAGTCTGAACAACCCCAACTCTTTCAGCCCATCTTCATAGGAGAGGTGCTCCAGCCATCCGAGTTGTAGATCTGGAGGGGCTTGATTCACTTTTGCATCAAGATACTTATATCCAATTCCCACTCCCCTCAAAAAGAATAAAAGATTTGCTTTGCTTCATCATGGAAACGCCCTCTTAATAAGGAAAGAGAAACAAATCAGCATTGCCATATTTTTTCCTCTCCTTTCCACATTTACAAATGCTTTTGTGGTGCATTGCTAGATGTTCTAGCAGAATTTAAATTTTGTTATCAAATAAGAACTGTATCTGTGAAATATTTTTAATACATATAACCAAATACAGTTTTAGTACAATTATCCTAAATTTGTGAACACCCAACACTGCCTCCTGAGTCAGCAGCCACTTCCCTTCATCAAGAACAAATAAGGTAGATAATGCTGACATTGAAGTGAAAAATGTTAGCTGCTGCTCATTCCTCCATGGAAACACAGACACAAAAGAGACCAAGGTAGTACTGTGCAAACAGTCTTTGGGATAGTTCTTACCAGTAATTGCCTGGGAAAAGGTAAAAGAGGGTCACACAGCCACCATGAAGGGTTCCCCCTTCCTTTGTGAGAAGCTTTGTGATTGCTTACAAGTTTGCACCAATCTAAAAACAGTGTACTATGGAAGGTACTTCTAAAAGCCCTTATCATCTCATTTCAGTAAAGACCTTTTTTGCTTCTAACTGCACAGGTTTCCCACATCAGTAGGTGTCACTCAGCATGCCCTGTTCCCTTCACTTGCTGACAGAGGCTTCAGAAACACCAGTAGGATCATTTCTTTGCTAACTAATGTGAGTTTTAACTGAAAGAGACATTTAACTTGAGCACTGTGTATTTTATGTGCAGCAGTCTTACTCTGGAAAGCTAACTACTTAATTCCTACAAATGTCTAAGAAAGAACAATAAAACTAGAGGTTGCTGCTGTATGGCTAAGATCAGTTTTAAAGCACTTTCATGCAGCTGGGTGGAGACGAGCAGCATACTCTGATCTCAGAATCACAGAACATATTTAGGTTGTTTATAGCAGAGCTAACTTCCAAGTCAGAGTAGGTTGCACATTCTTGCCCATTTGCAGTTGTGAAAACCTCCAACAGTGATTCTACAACCTCTCCATGCAACCAGTGCCATGCATAGCTAGTTTCATGTATTTTTGCCTCTTCTATCTCATTGTTTTATCTGAAGCATGCAGCATGTGATTTGAGAAGGGTCTGGTGCCCTTTCTTGTCCCCTCCTCTTCGTTTTTAAATCATGAATGTAAAAGGAAGAGGGCAATAACCACCACAAGTTGTTTGGCTGTTCTTCCTTCTGCGAACCTGCAAGAAGCAAAACCTTTGTCACTGCAAAGACACACTGCTGACATATTGAGTTTGTTGTCAACTTCCCCGACTCCTTTTCTGCTGCTCCCCAGGCCACCTGTCCCCAGACCATACTGCTGTAGGGACTGCTCCACTCGAGGTGCACACTTTGCATTTGCCTTTTCCGAACTTCCTGATGTTTGTCAGCCCATTCCTCTGTGTTGAGGTCCCTCCAAACAGTAGCCCTGCCCTCCAATGTGTGAACACTCCCCACTGTAGCATCATTCCCCAAAAGGTGTGTTCTGTTCTAACATCCATGTCAAGGCATTAAACAGTTTCAGACCGCAAGGAACACTAGTTGCACCTGGCTGCCACTGAGACTAGCTATCAATCATTTGAGCCCAATGGTCCAGTCAGTTTTTCAATCACCTGGTAGTCTACCTGTACAGGTCACAGCTTGCCAATCTGGCTATAAGGATACTATGAGAGACTGTTGAAAACCTTTATAATGCCACAGCAAAGCAACAATCCCTTGCTCTCCCTTTGCTCAGAGAACTAGTCATCTCAAACAGAAAAGTTATCTGGGCAGAAGAAAAACAATTTGCCCTTGGTGAATCTATGACAGCTGATCTGGATCACTTCTTGCCCTCTGTGTGCTCAGAAAAAGTGTATATAAGGACTTGCTTCCCAGGACCAGCGTGATCCTGACTGCCCTGTGCTCTCACAGATCCTCCTTGATTTTTCTGACAATGGTTACAGCATCTTTGTAGCCAATTATTAAGGACTGCTCCAAGTGATCATGACCTTTCAAAAGATGATAGAAAGCAGTAACATCACCCAACTTCCTCTGTATACTCAGAACAATTCCTGTCAGGCCCCACGGACCTGTGTATGTTCAGTTTATTTAAGCAGTACATAACTACGTTTTCCTCTACAATGGAGAGTTGATAAATAAATTCAGATACTCCAGATTTAAGAAGCAGCCGTATATAACAGAAATATGTGACTGTAGAAGTGATGTCATTCTTAAAAGGGATGCTCTGCTAATAAAATTTTAACATTATGCTATGCTGGTATTTTCAAGCTACTAAATTGAAGCCAATTTTTAAATTGAAAAATCACTGCTTGAGGAACTCATTCACAGCCAATATGACAGCTGTGAGGAAATTTATCCTAGAACTCAATAGCTATTTTGATGATCACATGCTTATGAGTGTGTCATGCACTAACAGAGACACATCAATAAAACATTAAGTACTTGGAAAGAAACAATTTTAAAAACCTGAAATTAATCACTCCAGAAAGAAAATATTCAAAAGGCTCTCAGTTCAACCACAGCTCCTGGCCTAGGAAAAGGAATTCAGAGGAGTCCTGTGACTTTGTTATAAATATGCCTGACTAGATGATGATCCTTCACAAATCTTAGGAAGGCTAAGGTATCGTAAGCCTTCATATGCTTTTATCAACTTATATAGACTTCTAGGAGTCCTTGTTATTAGACATTAAGCTACAGGGACAAACAGTTTTTCATAGGTTTCACTGTATAGTTTGATATCTTATTATGAGGAGCCTAGGAGTACTCTCCTCGTAGAAAGCTAATTCAAAAGGATTCTAAATCTAAGTTTTATGCTATCTATTCCATTAACTAGGGCATGGAAGAACAATCCTTCAGCATCGGGACCATCCTAATCATTGTCCTTTTATGCAAAGTCCTGTGTAAGTGCATGGAAGCATCATGTAGGTATTGGCTCCAGCCAGTTGTGCTGCAAGTTCTCCCAGGTCTCGGCTTCAACTGTGTTAACTATAGGGTGTTACAAACTAACAAGAGTGACAACCAAGCTGTATCTTACTCTGCAAAATGAAACCCCACAGAAACGGTAAGATAAAGCAAACCAAAACTCACCTGGCTGCCCAAACAAACCAAACCAATCAATAGGCAGAATGCTAAGGCTGAAAAAGAGAAGCAAGGCCCAATTCCTCTTATTTTTTCTCCTTGAGAATTGGCCTGCTTCCAAGAAAGAAATTTACAAAGAATCACATATCCTCTCAGCAGCATGATCTCAATGCAGTCCTTTATATCAGCTTCAGTACAAATTATACATTCATAAACCAAACCTGTCTGCCAAATTTATACTATGGAAAATTGAAGAGATTTACTTATTATTACTGAGGAACTAGTTAATGCTGTTATTTACAAACAAATAAATTCTGCATTACTATCTCTGTCCCAGTGAAAGGCATTTTCCTCTGCAAGACCTTCAAGAAATCAGTGACCTAATTACTGAGCTACTACTATTCAAAATCCACTAGGGTAGAAAATCTACCTACCATTTAAATATATATCCATGTACATATGGACTTACCCTCTAATACTGTAAGCTATACCCATTGCAAGACTTCCCAGCAAAAGAATCAATCTCTGTATTTGTGTCCAGAAGCATGGGTGTCTCTCTGCTCAGCTGAACCTCAAGCAGCTGTCCTAGTCTGAGTAACCTGTATATAAGGCAACTCAAGATGCTCAGCCCCCCTTCCAGCCCCCCCTTTATGAGCCAAGGCGAGCACAACTGTGATCAAGCAGGCAGCACAAAGCAGTGCTGTAGTCACTGATTAACTCAGCCACACTGTGCAGGTCTCAGGGAATGCGTGCCAGAACACACTTGGCACCCAGGAGGCCATGTAGGAAGACAGAACATCTAAAAGAGTCACAAAAGATGAGTGAGACTTAAGCCTTAGTGACAGCCTTTATAAAGAATACCAGCCTAGAAGTCTTCTCTCTGTATTAATAATGTTGCCAGAGGCTTCCATTAAAAAAAAAAGGTAAATTAACTGGTAACTACATTTTCCCCACAGCCTTTAAGGCCAGCAAACGAGCCTGCATATGGAAGAGCAGCTCTGCTGGGAACAGTGGGCTATAGGGTCCAGGCTGAAAATGGAGCCTTTTTCACAACTGATGACAGAAGATGTTTAAACAGCAAATGCTAAGAGACCATGGAGAAATGTAATTAAAAGCAAATCAGTGGAAGGTTTAACTTATGCTGTGATTATAGACATGCAAACCAATTTCCTCAAAATCTCTCTGCAGGTTTGGACTGTTTGTTTGGTTTTGGTGGGTTTTTGTTTGGTTGGGTTTTGTTTGTTTGGGGTTTTTCTATTACTACAAAGCATTCAGATGCTGCACAAGGTACAGTAACTGCACTGTACAAAGTGGTTTTTATTTATGCTGTTTTGTGGCCAACAAGATGAGTGTGATATTTTTGATATTTTCATACATGAATATAAATTGCATTCCAAATAGTTTTAAACTATCTCATATCTCATACTATCTCAATATATCTAAAATACATTGCAAAACTATCCCACTTGACCTACTATCCATGGCACCGTCAAAATGCACCCCTTGTAATTATACACTACACAATACTGATGCGAGAATATGCCCAGCAGGTAGGAAGGAAGCTGTTTTGCTTTGGGAAGGCATCCAAGAACTGAAAGAAAACTGTCTTGTTCAAGAGGCAAAGACATGTCTTGCATTAATACAAAGTAGCGGGTCTCACATTTAATTTCTTCTCCAAGTTCTACATGATCCTTCATGCAATTGTGTGGTGTTAAAACAGGAATTCACAAATAGCACCTGAATGACCCAATCTTATAACCATTCACCTCTAATTTGCATCAAGATGTGAGCAGCAGCCCTGACATCAAAGATCTGGTCTATGAGCCAGCATGGCTAAGTGCTGCTGCAGCAGCTCACTGCAGAAATTACTTTTTTCTCATTATAAAAACTGAAGTACAAGCCAGTTGTCAACACACGTGAGTTTATACATGGATTAGGTCTGTTCACTATTCAGAAAGTTCATGCTCATAAAAAGTAGAAAAGCTGTTTTTCAAGTATGTGGTAAGAAGCTTGATAGATTTGCCTGTTGCACAGAGTAATGATTAGAGACAACC
Organism: Pithys albifrons albifrons; assembly: GCF_047495875.1. Lineage (NCBI taxonomy): Eukaryota > Metazoa > Chordata > Aves > Passeriformes > Thamnophilidae > Pithys > Pithys albifrons. The sequence goes on along the minus strand of NC_092459.1, from coordinate 53,117,798 downwards.
TCAGTTCAGCTCAGCAGCTTTATTCAGTATTACATACCATCATCCCCAAAGCAATAACTTACCTTGTGTTATATTACACCATCACACAAACGCCTTGAAGTATTTACTCACAGTTCAACCACGAATTTTCTGGACCCACCCTTTTGCAATCCCTGAGGAGCCAAGGACTGGGATCAGCAGATAGCAAGCAAACCAAAAGCTATCTAACTACCTTCCCAATGACCACATTCCAGCTGGATTAAACCTCTCCCTCTGTTCCAGGGTGAGTTCCAGGTTCAGTAACTTTCCTACAGACAATCGAAACACTCATTTCTAAACCACAAAAAATAAACACTTAAATCAACACACATGCTACACATTTGAAATTAAAATTATTAAATAAAAATAATTAAAAAATATTGATGGTATCTTAAAGAAACACCTCTGAGATGGATCACAAGTTCAGCTTCTTCCTTCCTGGTATTGAATTCACCAAAATCATTCACTTTGGTTCATCAACAGATCAGAGAATCTCTCTAGCTGCCTTCCAGCAAGAGAAGGATCAGGAATTTGGCTCCTCACAGACAGTGAAAATTCTTGGCTGATTTATGTGGAAAATCACAGACCCTGCTTTTTCTTGTTTGTGGTTTTGCTTTTTGCTATAGTGCTATTTATGCATAAATACACACCTATGGAAACAGAAAACATTTATGTTCCTCCATTTTATGATGAACTACTTTTATGGCCCTGAAGGCAGAAATAGCCACACCTGTTCAGTTAGGAGTCTCTCCCTTTTTCCACATGATACCCTTTGCTCATGTGAAATTCGTAACCTTTTTTAACACTGACACCTAAGTGGGTGTCTTGCCTATCCAGCCACTGCTCCCCTTTACCTCTTTCCCTCACTTCCTAAACTACAGCTGAAACCCAGATCATCCCTCAGTTCTTTTATCACATTAGCTGCATGTATATTCCTCTTTACATCTTCACGTGGCACCTGAACCCTTTCCTCCCCACTGGGAGCTGTATCAGACCAGCAACAAACAGTGCTTTGTGTCTGGCATACAATGAAATGAGGGCAGCCTCTCCTCTCTCAGCATCCCTGCTGCATTTCATACCTTGGACCATGTAGGTAATGTCAGATTCAACTCTAGAAAGCACTACATATTTTAGAAGTGACAGACAAGCACATTTTAGTGCTAAAAGTACTGCAACCTTACCTCTCCCGAGGAACAGCAAACCAATACTCTGGTTGCTTTATCTTTTTACTGTACTGCTGAGACATGGTGGTGTTCTGAGACACAAAGGACTTTCTCATGGGCTTGCCTACTTTAATGCACAGAAACATTGGAGGAGTCTTGCTCTTTTCCTCCTTTGAAGGAAGCATATCTGAATGAGACACAAAAGAAACAGGCTGCTTACAGGAAAGTACAAATACTGTGGCTCATAAAACAATATGACGAAGATTAATAATCTTGTGCAAAGGAATATTCAGGGCCACCATCCACAGAATTACACCTGACTTCAACAGCACAACTGGTTTAATAATTCACATTCATCTTAAAGTGTGACCATTTATTTCCCTTCTGTCACAGCCTGTATTCCCCTCAGCTGTAAAGCTATGTACAGATTAGCCCTCTAAAATCAAATAGGTGAGGTGATCGGGTTGGGTGCTGTCTGCAGCATGAAGCACATGAGTAAAGTGGACAGTGTTTGACTGGTTCCAGGAAACCCATCCAACTGAGAGGTAATCCTTTACACACACACACACACGCACACACGCACACACACAAAGCCCAATCAGTTCCTCAACTCTGATGGTCAGACAGCCATACAAGCACCTTTTTTCTGCACAAGACAGGACCAAGCCTAAGAGCAGTTTAGGCTCCTTAAATTGCTAGCGTGACAAAAAAAGTTGCTCATTAAGCTCTAGCCTCAATCACACTGAAGTTGCCTTCTTCATTTCTGGAATACACATACAGCCAAATCTAACTAGCAAGATATGAACCCTTCCAAAAGAAAGGAAAAAATATTTAAAGAACAACTGTTTTTAAAATAAAGACTTCCACTCTAATCACTGCCCCCCTCCACTTGATATGGATCAAGGGTATGTCCACTAGTTCATTAAAATACCAAGAGGAGCATCAATGCTCCAAGGACAGACTAGTGCTTAGAGGCACTGGGCTGCAGTAGAAATGGTAATATGTGTGCACGCTGTGTGAACCGAGATTTCATTTTGTTATATGCTTTCCAGTAACAGCCTGAATTTTATTAGTAATTATGCAATGACCAATCAGGAAAACAGATCAGTGAGTAGGATTCTACACATATACCTACCAATCACTTCTTTAAGGGTTTCCACAGCATGAAAGACACAAGACAAATAGTGTCAAGAATACTTCGGTACCCACCTTACAGCAATGTGCTACTACTTTGGATACTGTAAGAAATACACTGACAGGCTTCAATGAGGCAACAGAGGTTACCAATATTGAGTGACAATTTATACACTATGAAGTGTCCCTGTTGATACTGAAACCAGATGACATTTCACTGTCCTTAAAGCCAGTAGAGGTAAAGATTATATAAACAGTGACCACTGAATATGGAAAGAGCACACAAGCTACTTATCAAACTAGAAGCTTAGAGAATTTGAAGATAGCAGATAATATAAAAATGAAATATACAAGAGTAAAAAAGAGACCAGGTATTATACAAAGAGGAAATTTATAGCAGAATGCAATCAATTCAAAGGTTACCATTATAATGCTGTCCAAGTCTCAAAGGAAACAGGATAACCAGAGACCTACCTTCAATTGGCACTTGGATTTTCTGCAGCAGCCACAGTCTGATTTCTGATTGATTGTCTAACTGTGTTTCTTGACAGGTCTTGTCTATAGCTGGTACTAAGGAAGAGTCCACGGACTCTTTCTGATTCTTTTCCTCTGCTGCTGCTGAGTTGATTTCTAATGAAGGTGCTTTCCTTTCAACACAGCAGGAATCAAGCTCCATACTTTTAACTGTATGGATTTCATTAGCTTGGGACTTTGAACAGCTAAGTGTAAGGTCTATGCCAATTGCTTTATTGTTTTCACCTTTCTGGATTTCAGCCTTGTGTAAGTCTTCAGATGACTGAGACCCATTCCCATCTTTATTGAGGTAAAATTCAATAAGTTTATCTTTCTCTAGCTCTTTCTCAGTGTCCAATGCAGTCTCCACCTTACCTGTCGGGGAACTGACACATTTGTTTACTTCTGGAATAACATCTTGCTTTTCACACAGCTCTAAGTCTAAGTCAGCTTTAGGTTCAACACTGTCCTTTTTTTCCAAGGAATCAACAGTCAAGTCCTCCTGGACTTCTGTAGTAGGTTTGGTTACCTGCTGCTTAGTTCTCCCCAAGTCGCTGGGGTCTGCCAACAAGCCTTCCGTTACTGGGATTTTCCTGTCCAACCCTGTGTCCATACGAGACGATGTCTTTTCCAGCGCAATGAAGTCATCCTCTCCTTCCCCTAAAAGCAATTTTTCTTTGGCTTTAATATCTGAAGCATTTTTTTCCCCAGAAGGGTCCTTGGCACATGGATCCGCAGCAAACTTCTCCAAATGTTCAGTGGCAGTGATGTTGTTTGGAAACTCCACAGACTTTGATTTGATTGAGCCTGTACTCTCAGAGGACTGAAGAACTTCAAAATCAGCAGACTTTTCCTTATCTGACGGTTTTATCTGTTTGGAGTCCAGAGCAGTGGATGGATCCCCATTCTGTTGCCGCTTTTCCTTGCTAAGGGATTTGAATTTGCTGAAAGGATTGATATCTTTCTCAGAGGATAGGTCTTCCCATTCTCCTGGCCTGTACAGAGGACAAAGATCCTTTGGTATGTCACTGTCAGGGGAAATGATGGATGTACATACGATGTTAAAAGTAAAATGGAAACAGAATAAAAATAACTGAAAAGAAAAACTAAATAATAGACCAACTTAACTTGAACTGTGAAAGTCAATGAAAAATTATTTTCTCCAAAATAAACATATAATATTGGAAATAATTGACATTAAAGAAAATGGAGAAAAATGTTGAAAGGATAATGCCAAAATAAAATGAATAAATAATTTGGCAGAACATGCCACATGGGTGAAGAAATGGTACACATGTAATAACAATGTGCAAAACATCAGAAGTTCAGTAACAGAAAGCCACAGGACACATATTTATCTGCTGGAATGTCATTCAGATTGTATTAATATCATAATTTCCCACATCTGACAATGAATCAACCTCTACCACCATCCATGCTTCCCTAGTCAGCACAAACATATTTTTGAGAAAAAGTGAATCAGAGATAAGCCATATCCTGTTTGAACATGTTTACTGCAAAACAGTAACAGGCAATGGAGTTGGTGTTTTTTTCCTTTTATCTGTCTCCATTACTCCAACATACTGTTTGAATGCAGGCTTCCTCAAACATTTCTTTCTAAAGCAGGACAATCATGAGACATTTTAAAATGGAAAATTTGAAAAAAATTGTCATCAGAAAACTTGAGCTCTTCATTACTGCTTCTAACTATCAATGCATTTCTGGTTCTGAAATAGATGTATTCCACAGGCTGATATTTCTGCAAGTCCTGAAGAAGGCAGTTAAGGTGCTATTATCTTCAAAAGTTTTAAATGCCCCTCTCAGAACTGTCCTGGTAACACAACGATGTTCCAAATCTAACCCTCTCCACTTCCACTGAAATAGCTCTAGAGACAGGTCAGTGGAAGGGCCCAGCCACTGCATGCCACCAATGCTTTTAATGATTACTGGGTTGTACTGGTCTCCTTTGCACTTTAGTTCTCATATTTGTGACCCATTTGTCTTTAATAACACTTTAGTATTCTAAAAAGAAAGTGGAAGAACAACATAAGTGAATCATTCCTTTGCTGGCACTTTCCTCCCCTATTTTCCACTCTACTGCATTAAAACTTTTCCCTTCCGTTCCCCTCTCCCCCACTCCTCTTCCATGACCCTTATTGAAAATCTACGAATGAAAGTTCAGGGAAGAACACTCCTTACGATGGCAATGCATCTTTAATCTTCATGTGAGAGATGTCATTGTAGAGAGCTATTGAGACAACCTCCTCCATGGGGCAGATGAGCCCGTATTCTTCACAGCCATTCTCAATTACCAAAGGATCGGACTTATGTGGGTCAAACATTATATTGTTTGGAGTTACTATCATGACTCCTCCAACTACGCCCTAAAATAGGAAAAGAAAGAGTTAGCACATCACATATAATGCACTTATCCTTTGGTATTGAATTTTAGGCTACTACCCTAAAAAGCAAAACCTCTTTCCTACATTTTTATACTGTGTTAGCAACGTTTGATAACAAAACATTTTGGTTTCCAATTACATCAAGTCAGACGTTATAAGGAGAGCAAAGGAAAAAATTTCATAGTAACACTCAAGTTCTTGGCTGATAAGAAAGAATATCTGAATTATTCACCTTTCAGTGCTGACTACTACAACTGAAAATGTCATTGTTAATCAATCTCAGACAAAATAAATTAGTGGATTTTTTTTAGACATAGCCTTTTATTCTAAATGCAGCCACCTGCATTTGATACATGACTTTACATGCAACCAGCACACCTGAACACAGTCTTACTCATGGAAATGTCCAGGTTATTATGCTAAGCTACATTATAGGTCCCCTTGATCTACCCTCCCAGATGTACATACAAAAAGCTTCTCTATACAGGGATCTGATATGACAGAGCTTCTCCCCAGACTAGAAGCAGCTTCTACCACTAATCCAAGCATATTTTGCACAGCTGGAGAGGACACATTTACTTCTTCAAAACGTGTTCTAGCCATGGATTTGATAAGAGGCCGCATCAGCAATTACTCAGCATCAGCTCATGGCAATCGACCACTTTCAAGACTTACAAAGGAGATTTCCAATGTCTCTCTCCTGCACCTGCTTCTCCACATGAGGTACAAAATCCACCAGAACAACTTAGAAGCTGGGTGTAAATCATGGCATCTGACAAACAGGAGCCATGGATCAAATGGAATGACCTACATTGCAGATACTATTAATTACCCAAGATCATCTGCAAGACAAGCCAAGGAAGGCTCACAAATAGGCAGTGAAAAGACGACAAGCTTGGTTTGTTTGGTTTTTTTGTTTTAAATCAGTAAGTTGACAAGCTGGTGGCTTGGCACTGGCAAGTGAGTTCATGAATGCCTGCTCTTTTGTGAAGCAAAGTTGGTAACAATTTTCCATTTGCTGCTTCTGTATGACTCAGTTCACAAGCCTGGTTTGTATTTGGATCAAAGCATCGAAGCCAAGTGCAAAGGCTTCTCCCACAGGCATGCAACTCTGGTTAGCCAGAAGAACAATACACAGTAGGTCATAGTTCCCACCCAGCCACTGCAGGAAGCAAGGCAGAAAGGACTTTAGTGACGCTGGGCAAAGAGGCCACTCCGGTTTTGATTGTTCTCACTGCAAATCACTTTTTCAGTCCAGCAGCCGTAAAACTGGCCATCTGTAACCTCTGCTCTCAACAAGCATCACATACAAAGCAACACTATTGCCCTAATTTACATGTGAGACATCAAGTAGGTCTCTATTACTTTATAAAAAACAGCTGACTGCAAGATTGCAGTGGTTAAATAGTGTCTACATCCACTCAATGTAAAAAGAAGCCAGAAACTGTAGGTGTAAACACATCCATCTTATTCAGGACTAAGGGAAAAAATAGGTTGAAATGACAATGATTAGTATCTCCAGTGTCATAAATTCCAGAGAACTTGAAAACCCAAACACGTAGACATCTAACTGAAACCAGAGTCAAAGAACAGTAGATATATCAAAGCAGACAGTTCAAGAAGATAGTATCTTGCAACCTTGAGAAGAAAAGAGGGTTAAAATACTACCCAAGCTTTGTGCCTTCACTTCTAAAACAGCTGCTGTAATTTAGGGTTGCAGTTCTGGTTAGTACATGTATATTACTAGACTGCTTACAAAAACCAGAAAGAAAAGGTTGTATAATGTAATATTTATCTTTTTATTAGGATTTGCAAGATATTCATCAGCAAGTGCAGCAGCAACATGGACATATTTGGAAACACTGCTCTGGAAATAGTTAAAATTTATCTTCAAGTCATAAATGAAATAGATTGGCATGTACTCATTTTATAAAGCTGTTGCACAATTCGATGGAACTGGACAACTAATCCTGACATGTCATAACTCTAAAGTGCAGTTTCCTCTCTGTATCCAGCAATGCACTCTTACACAGATAATTCTGATAAAACACGGCAAGGGAATAATGATGGGTAGAAGAACTATTGTTTCATAAAGCAATTATCATAACAAATTAAACAACTGAAAGAACAAAATCATACTGCACATTATCACAGTACCAATAAACACAGCAGTAAGGTAAAGCTAACATAACATTTACATTCTTTAAAATCATGGAGCCCATTTGACTCCCCCACTGTTCCAAATGGATTTTGTTTTCAAAGAATCTCAAACAGTTCCACCTACCTTACCATCCGTGAAGTAACGACAATTCATTTTTAAAAATTTGACAACCACAGGCTCATCCTCTTCTGAAGTAGAGGACAGGACTCTCTCAACTGGTTTGAAAGCCTTTCTTGCCAAATCAGCATCCTTGGAAAAGAAAAAGTTCAGTTCAGAGCAACAGGACCAGAATCATACACTTGTTGATTTTGGAAAACTAAAAAACCAGGTTCAAACAACTATTTTCCTTTTTCTTAAGGAAGAAAAGTGGTGTTCATGTATGTATGTACATATTTTCACTTTCCACAGTATCCAGTATGGAAAAAAGCCCTGAAACATTACAAAAAACCCTCCATACAAGTAACAGGTAAGAAATTAAAAAGTACCAAGCAAATCAGCTCACCAAAATTCCATTATGCACTCTCATTGAGAGAGGGTCTGCCCTGCCACATCATCTAGACTGAAGACCTCTGCTCACAGAGCACTGGTGTGATTCCCCAAGCAGGTGGCACAGAGGCATAAGGCTAAATTTAAACACAATTATTCACTCCAAGCTTCTCTCTACTTTCCCTTTCATTAGTTAAGGGTTTGAAATGAGTAATTACTTTTACATCAGCCATTTTTAAAGATGTTAAAGGCAGCCAAACTGCCTAAAACTACAATCTAAAAGTCACTATGGCCAATCACCCTTCTAAAGAAAATGAAGTATCAGCTATGACAAGGCCGTTTACGAAACATATTATGGTACCACCACAAATGTTTAACTTGAAAGAAACTGACTGCTCACACTGAACTAACAGTCTCCCTGTTCAAGGATCCCAATGTAGGATTCAAGGCTCTGGACTGCAGAGCAGCACAAAATCTTTAAAAACTGCTATTTACACAGCCTCAAATCTCAGCTTCCAAATCAGAAAATTTTTTGAGAGTTTACGACCGTGAACCCATGTTTGACTTACAGAGAGTTTATCATATTCAGCATCTGATGATGAAGGAGAAACAGTAGCACCAGGACTAGATGACAGCCTTGCAGCACTTGTTTCTGGCACAAAGAGAATCTAGATAAAAACATATTTTAAAACAGTAAGGCACAAGCTTTAAAAGGTTGTTCAAAATAAATACTACATTCTACTAGAAAGACAACACAATATTGATCACTCATGACATCAATGCACTCCTTAACAACTAATTATTCTGGAGTCCTTCATAGGTGGTGATAACAGAGCACATGCAGATCTAAATACAGGATCTATCTCTACATTTTGTTTTGCAGCACAGGCAAGAAAATAAAACACTTTCCACAGACTGAGAACCTCCAATTTTCCCACCAGATTTTTAGTACTAGAAGTTTATGGCACTTCACTGCAGGTTGTCAGTTTGCAAAAACATACTTGCACCTCCAAATCTAAGAAAATATTCTTTATATGAAGCAGTATTTTGTCATGTACTACATTTTTAAGAAAAAACACTAAATGTACAATACTAATGCAAGTGTATATAAAAATGCAATGCTTTGTTTGAATTTGCATGTTCCCTCACAGCGAACATTGTAAATTTGTAATACAACAGTACTAGAGTTGCAGCACATCATTGGACCTCCACCCCAAATAAAAACAGAGTCATTTGTTCCAAACATTACAGCAAAGAAAGATATTTCTAAAAAAAAAAAAATATTCATAGTTTAGCTGACTCTCCTAAAAACATTCCTTGTTTCTCATCTTAACTGAAGACTGACTCATTCCCAACATAACGGCAAAAAGCCATTTCAATTATTGTATCTAACTCTTTAATTTTTGAATGTATTATGTATTGTATTTATTTAGACTTGCCAAGAATTCAACTCCCTTGCAACTCTTGAGATTGAGAGTCACCTTTAAGCTTTAGTGACAGTATATAAATAGCAACTCAGATATGGCAACTACAAAGCTCCCCCCTCCCACCCCCTTTTAAGTAATGATCTACTGAGTTTCACTTTGAGGGAGGGCTTTAAATTACTGTCCATTATCCTTGCATCCAAATACCTACAAGATACGTATCAGTAGTAAAAAGCTTTTAAATATACAGCAAATAGTCATGTTTCAGGTATTAAAAAAACCCACCCGCAAATAAATAAAAGATTTACCTGGCCTGGCACAATTGTCTGTGTGAAAAGCTTATTGAGCTCCACAAGCTTATTTGGAGTGACGTTAAACTTTAATGCTATGCTGTTTATGGTGTCCTGATTTCCAGCCTGAAAAAAGAGTTGAAGCTTAAGATACCATAGTGAAAACATTCAGAACACCAGCTGAACTAAACCCACCTAACACACTGTTTGCAGGGAATACATGTACTTCATGACCTCAACACACCCTCTATTTAATAGCTTAAGTGATAAACCAGCGTAGAAAAAAAAAGAACTATTTTCTCATATCATACAGTAGATAAAATGCAGAGGTGTTACAGATGTCCCTCGACTTTTCTCTTACAACTTCAGAGCAGCACCACTTTATTTAGAACTGGTCTGGCAAGGTGGGGAAGGTCAAACACTGCAAAGTTCACCACGCCTCTGGCAGCCACAGCATACAAACATTTGTGCTGTTCTCAGCTGGGACATCATCTCATCTGCCTTCCTGACAGAGTGAGTGCAGCCCCTTTAGGGACCTGACAGCTCAAACAGACTTTCTGGGCAGTCAGTCCTTTGAGCTGCCACAGCAGCATATTGCTGCCCTGATCCACCTTAGCCAAAGAGGTTTCATCATCTTAAGACCAAGTACAGGCCAACCACTTGATGCCCTCAGCAACACTGTGGAATGTAAGTATTTTTCAGAACAACAAAACAATTGCTCTACTAGAGAGCCATAGTTCAGAAGAGAGGTTCAGTACATCAGCCTAGCTCTCCCCATAGGACGGTATTTGGAGTAACCCCTATTAAGACAGGCGTGAACTGCAAAATTATTCACTAAGTTCTTTCAGTTTCGTGTCACTGCCTCCCTCTCAACCTGAACGATTCCACTTTCAAAAAGCAGACATGAACACACCACACACAGTACAAGATATACTTACAATATATTCTATGGTGCCATGGGGTTTCTGAGAAACCATTTTCTTCTCTTTCTTTTCATTGGTTTTGTTTTGATTATCATCTAAAGAGCAAAAAAAAAATGTTCAAGTAATTGACTTTCAAGATGTTTGCCTTTTCAGCATGTTTTGAAAGAGATATACAGGATGTGCAAATAGCAGCTGTGAACAGGAACAAGAGGACACATTAAAAATACCTATTCGGCCTTAAAACTGCATTTTAAGGCAAACAAAACTTCATCAAGTACAGAAGGTTTAGTAACCACTCAAGAACTCTGCGACAGTAATAGATACATGACACCAATCAATACAGAACTGCTACTGTTTTTCTCCGTGATTCCTTACACAAATCAGCAGATGAATGTATGCACTGCTACTGCCTTGGTACCACTAACAACAAATACTGGTTAATCACCACTTCACCACGAGTACATTATATTTAAATACTATTTTAAACTCTGAAGGTAGAAGTATGTCAAGAGTCCTGCAAAGCATGCATGTATACAGTCAAGCCTAAGAAAGCATAAAGCTCGTGCCGAAGATGTTTCCTATCAGTTGCAGTACACGAAACTCATTGCACTTGCAGAAACCCTTGCAGGACCCAAAAGGCACTCACAAGCTCTCAGAAGTACAAGCAAGGTAGAGATTTCCATTTCTTACTACAGCAGTGGGTGAGCAAAGCCAAGGACCAGGGAGGATGTCAGCTGCCCAGCCAGCCCCAGTCCCCAGAGCTCCCTTTCCACAGCCAGACTCAGCCCCACATACCTGGGGGAGGCAAGGGCAGCATCCAGCCCCAGCTCCAGGAGTGGGGATAGGGTGCGGTGAGGCAATTCATGGCTGCCCTGCTTGCCCAACCTGATAGCCCCCAGTCCCTTAGAAAGATCTGCTGCCTCCAGCAGGTCCTGCAGCTCAGATGAGATGGGGAGAAGTGAGAAGACAAGGCAAGGCTGGGCCTAGCAAAACCTGCAGGCAGAACCAAGAGTCCAGAGATGCTGTCCTCCTGGGAAGACCACTCCTGCAGTCCAAGCTGGCAGCTCTGGAAGATCAGGAGGGAAAGGACAGGGAATGGCAGTGCAGGGCTTCTGACTTGTATTCAGGCTTTGCTGCAACCTTTGCTATTTCCAGAGAGCAAGAGGCAGATAGTAAAAAGAAGGGCAAGGACTCGCCTGCCCCACTGTAATGTACACAAGAAACAAGGAGGGGCCCAGAATCATGCTACACCTGAGCCTTCTGCTGGCCCATGTCCACAGCAACATTAATGCTGTGGTGCTGCTGCAGTGTCTCCCAGAGGCTACACAGCCAGGACCATCTCCTTCAGTCAGAAGAGACTCTCAAGAGCCCTGAACACACATCCAGGTGTTACTGCTGGCAAACTCCACTCCCCACCTGCCAGGGATGCAGTTATGAGAAGCAGATTGGTTAGGGATACAGCAGATAACAACGCCACAGAAGCAGAAAGCATGTAGGGACTAAAAACACACAACTGAAGTACATGTGGAGAGTACAGATGGCATAAAGGACAGAAATAGGAAGAGAAAGATCAGGATGATGCTGGCTTTTCACTAACATTTTAGGACAGAGCATCACTCAATCATTTCAGATATTTCATCTCCAAGACTGGAGACCCACAGTGAAACTTTGTAAATTAGCATTCTTGCTGCCTTTTTCTGACTGTCTGTATTTTCACCAGAGTTATATCACCTTACTGTGATTAAAGTCAAAGCAGCCCATGGTGAAGGATGGAAAAATAAGTAATGACAGCATTAGAAGGGCACAGTATTAAATTATCAGAAACACAACGACAATATGACAGACAAAACCAGTGACAAATACTGGATCTTTTCTTATCCATTATCCACATACAACTGCCAATATGGCACAATCCTGCCTGAAGCAGCTCCCCCAATTAATACTATTCACACTACTTTGTGCTAATAGGAGATGCCACTTCAGTTACTCCAGAGTAACTAGAATAACTTATCACACCCATGCAGGCAAACTACCTAAGCTGTTTGCAACTATCACTGGAGAAAGACAAGAAAGGTTTATAGCTAGACTTCATCTTCTAGTAAATTATTTGGTCTAGCTGGAAAAACTAGACAAGTTTTCCGATATTTCTTGAACTCTTACTTATGTCTGAAACAGTACACAAGGGAGGAAACAGTTAAAAGCATCTATTTCACACTAACCAAACAGGCATCAGCATGACCTTGGAGGTGTAGAAATAAAGTAGCTCTGAGAGATGTAGAGAGATTTTGCACCTGTTGAATGTGAAAAATTTCAAGTCTGGGTGTAGATGGGAGAAATAACAATATGCAATGAAACCAGTTTCTCTGAAGAGCTTATAATGTTTGGTATTACCTAAACACTTTTTGTTCCAAAGCTTTGTCTTTGGAAATGGTGACTGACAGCTGGGATGGCAAATGAGAACTGACCATGACAGCAACCACTATGCCACTGTGGCAAAAGAAGACCACAAAATAGCAATACAGACGACTTTCTCCCCTACAGTTTCCTCCCTGGAAGGTAGGACATCTCTCTCTCTCCCCCTGTGACATCCACTGTATTTTCCAGGTCCTCCTAACTGCACTGACTATAAAGTTTGGAGATAAAAAAATACTACCCAGTGAAAAGTTATAACCTGAAATTCTGTGTTCAAAGGAGACATATAATATGCTCTAGTTCTTGGCTGACAGGACTGTGAGTCTGTTTAATAGGGTTCTGAACACATGCATGGTGCAGTATAGAAGAGTGAACTAAACAGGCACACATTAAGTTGAAAATGTCAAACTGTACACACAAGAAAAAGGGAAAAAGTTTGAAAGACAAGCTGAGCTCAAACTAAACATAATTCAGTTCTCCTTTTGTCAATAAATGTTAATAAATCCTAAATAAGTTGAACAATTGGGTACTTGCTTTTCTTTCACCTCTATGTGCAAGAATATATGTTGTAGAGCCTGTTTAGCCACAGGCTAAAAGAAGCGGTCATAGTCTGTGAACTTACTTGTCTTCTGAAAACAAAATCTTACACTTTGTGTTTGGATACTTTTTTCTTCTACCCTCTCCTCCCTTTTTTTTCCCTATCCCAACAACAAGGGGTTCTGTACATCATCCTTACACTGAGCCTAACTACTAGACAGGCTTAGGGAATCCAAAACCACATCACATCACTTTGAATAGTACAAAGTCTTAACTAGCCTATGTTTTTAATTGTGCAATTAAAATAATAAATGAAAAAATTCAGACTTTCAGAATAAAAAATTGCAATGAACCCATTAAATCTGACAGGTACTGCTAAGCTCACATACTGTACATGTAGTGAAGCTGAGGTCACAAGTGGTGCTCTACATGAACGGCTTAGAGTAAAGTGGGTGAGAAGCCTGGCAAAGCACACCACAATATACTCTCTCTCCAGTTTCCTTATCCTCTCTCATTTCTCCTTGACGAAGCCAAACATTTTTTGACATGATCTGAAGGCAGCCAACTCTAGTAGTAGTCCCAAAGGCACCTAATGCAAAGGCAGGCATGATGGAGTCCCTCAGAAAACACGTTTCTTTCAGGCAGAACTAGATGAAGAGCTGCACAGGCTTTAAAACTGCCACTGGCTACTGTTTGAACACCTGCTTAGTGGTGAAATGACTCATCGTTCTGCCTCCCAAGTTTTTCTGCATGTACATTGGAGATGGGATTGCACAACCATGACAAGTTACTAAGTGTTAATGCAAATTGGATCACACTGCATTTTTAGGAAAAGGGCAAAGTGGGTGGACTGAACCTTTCTGTGGTTTCAGGAAACATGTAAAGTAAGAATTATGCAAAAATAGTAAAATAATGAGCAGAGAGAAGAATGCCAAGAGAGAATAGGCAAGAAAATACAGGCCTGCTGAAAACAGCCAGGTCTAGAATGGTAATTTTTTTGCCCTTAATGATGTATTTGTATTTCAGTTTCCTAGCAGACTCTTCATATTTCATCCAGCAGTGCTAGAGGAAACCTTACAAAAAACAGCTACCTAGGAGAAATTTGAAAAGCAGCTATTGAAGGTGTATGATAAAGAGGTCAATCAGTTTGTCATCCAAAAGACCTTGACATAAGATAGGATAATTAGAGCTCTGCAATTGTGTAAATAGGTCTATAAGCAGACAGAACAGTCAAGGAGCATGAGCAGACTTTTAAGGCTGCCCACACTGACATACAACACCATCACCGTCAGTGTTACAGACTGAAGTGCTGCAAATCACTATCAGTGCAAGGTTTTGCAGGGCTGGCAGTGATAGCTGAACACTCCTGACAGGTCCTGAGCCACAGTTAGCCTGACGTCTGGTAGCCCATCAGGAATGCTGAAGTAAACAAGGGGCCAAAGGACTGACCACTTCCCACACCTGGCAAACAAACTCAGTAGCCTAAGAGGATAGAGGCAATGGCATACTTAGTCCAAAAGTCCATTTTACTCATTAATCTCTGTCTTACCAAAGACTTAAGCTACATGTAAATAAAATAAATCTTTCCCCTGATTAGCCCCCAGGGCTTCCAGAAATCATAGATTTCTCAGAGTAGAGTAGCAGCATTCACTGACCTGCCCTGTCCCTTCAAGGCCTCCACACCAGTCCTATGCCAGCCAACGAACCCCATGACATGCTATCTAAAGTAGCCCTCCCATGATGTGCTATATAAATTAGTGCTTCCCTTCTTGTACTTCATATTTAGTTTCACTGAGCATCGTAATTACTATTACTTTAAGGGTGAACAAATGAACAGTCATTATTCACCTTCTGCATATCATTTATTATGTCACAAATTTCCAATCTATTTTCTTAGTTATTTCAACTTTCAGGCAAGTACTGGCATACTTTAGACTCTTTCCAATTTCTCTGATCATACAGGCTGTCCTTCTTGCTTGTTTTTCTTCTCCTACTATATACTTTTGGAGATGGATAAAGTAAAACCAAACACAGATTTTAAGACATGACAAAAATAATAATTTGTGGTGGTGACATAATGAGGGTTTCCTTAAATTTGTATACTAGTCATTTTTCCACATCACTGAGAAGTCATACTTTTCCACACTGCTCAGGATGTCACTGCTGCTTTAAGACATTCCAGTCCTACATCTCTATAACAGATTTGTTAGAAGTAGTAAAACTATATTACTACAGTCTAGTCAAGCACCAGGACAAAGGAGTAAAAATCTGCAGGTAGCTTAAAATAAGCTGAAATGCAATAAATTTGGGGGAGAAGAGTAATGATAAGAAATTAAACCAGGCTTCCTGGGGTAGCTCTCTTATCAGTGAATGAATCCCAATACCAATTACGTTGACAGAGACAGAGTATCACTTAAGTCATTCTACAGAAACATAGAAAACTCAAGAATATGAGTCTTGCTTGGGATGGCACAAGGGGAAGACAAATCAGTCTATCTGAACATTTTTTCCATTTCTACTTTCTACACTGACTTTTTTTCTACACTGTCAGCAAATCTGCTATGTGCAGACTTGTGTATAGGATGATTTGTGACTTACAGCACTTTTCTGGTTCTTCCCGTAACTCTCAAAGTGAACTGAACAGCACCCACATTACAATTATTAGTTTTAAATAAAAAGTCTTTCTTTCCGCTCCTGCGAAGTGTGGGTGAATCCCACCACCACAGGTGCCAGATTCCTGTTTCAGGACACCTTCCACCCACTCTGACATTTCAGCAGTTCCCAGATGCTGTAGCAGCCTCTGAGACAGAAACTGTCCCTGCCCCATTCCCTCCTTCACCCAGCTGCAGCAGCTAAGGACACATCCATAAAAAGGTTTTTTGGCCATCTGATCAGACCTATTCCCTGATGAAAAGCAGCAAGTTAGACAGAAATATTCTTGGCTCAGATTTAGGTAGTGTACTGCTACCATATTAAAAGAGAAGAAAAAAATCCCTATACCTTCTCATCAACTCAGGTGTCTGGTTTTTTCCTGCTTCCCAGTTTTCCCAGTCTGCTGACAAGCCCTCACCTTTACTTCTGCACTCTACTGAATTGTATTATCATTTGGCTTCCTCCTTCGCTACTGCTGAAGTCACTTGAAACAAAAAGGCAGCTGTCATCCATCAGGACCACACTTGTGCTCCTTCGCCAGGGAAACTTCTCCTGCCATAGAAAAATAGCAATTCCCTGGTCAGTACAAATCCAGGCACATGATTCTGAAATATCTATGCCTTGAATAACTTTTCCCTATTCTCAGTAAAAACTGACTATCCACTAATTATCTTCCAAGCAAGTATTTCAAAGGAATAAAGAGATCACCACAAAATACACAGCCTAAAAGAAAAATTACAAGCAGTTCAAAGAATCAATAAAAAAAGGCAGCAATTCCTTCTGCTAGAAGATATTTTAAGGCACATTCCAATGAGAATTTGGCTACTAGTAGTCATGCAATATTCACATATTGCAGTTTCTACATGAAAAATTGCAAATATTTTCTAGGAATTTAAATTCCCTCTTTACTTCTTTGTCCCCAAGAGATGGCTTTAGCTTCTCTGCAGAAGCATAAAGTGATGCTACATGGTACATCTTTAAAACTTTGTTACCACCTTAATACTCTGCAATAAAATGTGAAGTGACCTGTTCCCACTACAGTCAAAACAACAAAGGACTCTTTGCCATCCTTCCCCCACCGCCATACACAGGGATGGAGGACAGAAAGAACCTGCACTTGGGCAATGAGGTATTTTTGGGGAACAGGACACAGAGGAGGGGTACCTGCACATGCAGAAAGCTCTTCAGCTGAGCAAGAGGAAAGGATTTTACTGCAGAAGAGTTCCTCCCACCAGGAGCCCTGCAAGGAGATGTCCAAAGCAGCATCACTGCCACTGTTGTGCTGGCACTTGAATAACGTGGACACCTAATAGGAGACACAAGCCCTGAAGGGGTAGTGCAGAAGGCTGAGAACTCATCAAGAGTGCCAAGTTCCAGGCAGCTAAGCAGCTCTCATGTTCAAGATGGCAAGATGCATTCAAACTTTCCTTTGTGAGAATTGCTCAAAAGGTGAGTGGAAATATCTAGTTTAAAAGGTCACTGAGGTTTAGGAAAAGAGAGGGAAGGAAGAAGTGGAATATTAAAAAAACCCCCCTCCACTCAATTTCACGTACTGCAACTGTCAAGGGGAAAGTCTGACACATTATTGTAAAGAAATTGTGGGATGCAGTCAACAGCACAGTGCTTTAGCTCTAAATCCCAGCTAGAAAACTGACTGACAACAGTTGAAACGTAAGGAAACTAGATTACTGCTGAAATGGGGTGTGTCACTGGGCACCCAAAAAAAAGCACTGAAGAAGAATGACTAGAAGGCTCTTTATACTGAATGTGATGATCAGAAGGGAAGTTGAAAGGAGAGGATGTGAAGTGGAAGGATATGCAGAGCATGTCCAGTAAATGCAGTGGTGAAGGGTTCCTGGCATTTGCTGTAGGTACTGTCTGAAGACCTGAGTAGGATGCAGATCGACTGATAACATCATATCAGACAGAAAACAGACATACTTCTGCACATAGAGACCAGAACTTAAGAAACAGATCATAGCACTGTCTGCTGAAGTGCAGTAAGGCTGTAGAGAAAGCCATTCTAGATCCATGTGCCTTCCTGATGGAGACTGTCTCCTTAGCCTCTCTGAGACAGACCAGGTGCATGAGCAAACATCACCTTCAACTGTCTGTGGATCAAAATGAAAATCACATTCCCATTTGGGTTTGGGGCAGAACAACAACACACATCAACACTGTTTTTAAGCAGCTGGTTAGATTTCAAGAAATAATTTTGCTTGTCCCTAGGGAATGTAATGTACAGCAATGAAATTACCCGAAGCATCTCTCCAAAGGAGAGAGTGGCTTGCATTTCAAGATGCAAAATAAATAAAGGTAAGAGAAAAGAACCTCACTTCTGCAAGTCACAGTTTGGGGAACAGTTGACAACAATTTGAAAGCCAAGTTCCCAGGATGCCACTGTTATGCTTCCATATGCAAGGTTCTTGCAGACACAACCGAACACCTTCTTACACAAGTGTGAAATACATACTGAACAAAAGAACTTAATAGTTGTTAATTGTATTATTAAACCATACATGGCTTTGCTCTTGGAGGAGATCTAACTGATATTGATATCAATCACAGCTTCATTTTGGGTAGGATTTGCCTAAGTGCCTGTGTCAGGTTTGCCAAGAGCAATTCAGGGCTCTGAAGCAAGTGCATCTCCCTTGAACATTTTGCAGTAGAGCATACTGAGGTTTTGTTCCTTAAACTATTGGAATTGACAGTTCACACTGCTGTACTGTAACAAGAGAAAGTGTTTGTCAAAACACCAGACACAGGTAAAGAGTACTGTGAAAACTAAAAGGGACTGCTCAGATACCTCAAGTTAAACACAAGCTACATACACATCTGCAGCCCACTGTGACTTGTCCGAGATGGTATTATGGTAGCAGACCAAATAGCTTCACTGCAGAGGTAGTCTTGCTTCATACTATAAATCAGGTTAATATTTTTAAATTTGTATGAGATATACTGCTCCCAAATTGATATTTGTTCAAGGCAGCTATACAAATGGAAGGAAGAAATAAGCGTGGCATAGAAATTAAAAACTTAAACCTTACACAAAAGGAGAATACTTTGAAGAATCGGAAGTGTGGGTGGGGGGAATGTAAACAGCTCTTGGAGGGTATTTAGAGTATATTAAACAACTAAAAGAAACAGTATAATACCTTGCACTCAAAAGCAGAGTCAATACTGCTTACGCAGAGGAAAGCATTTACAGTACAAACCAAACTGCCCCACATGCAAATACTTGAATGAAAATGAAAGAATTGCATGTCAAGAATCATTTGATTTCAGTTTGACTGGATTCAACAGGAACAAAACCCACACAGCTACTGAATTGACTTTAATGAAGGTATAGTGACCTAGAAAATCAGTAGTTTACTTTTAATGATAGCCTAAGGCAGAAAAACAGGTTTTGTGTAATGCAATACAATCACACAAAGATATTTAGGATGGAAATTCCAAAATATTTATAAAGTTAGATCGCAAAGTAGTGCACAGCTTTTGTGCTCTGGATTCTTTCAATCTCGCATTATTCATCACTGACAATGACATCCAATTCTTCAGCAGAGACACAGGGATATGGTTTCATAAACCAAATTGATGGATGCTAAGAGGAGAGGAGCTGTTCTCTCCTTGCATCTCTTTCTGCCCTGGAAAATGGCTCTCATCTGGTCCCACAGAAAGACTATTCAACTGATTAAAATACTGAATTATCTTAATTTTTTTCTCTGTTCATCTAGTGAATTGACTCATCTTACCTTGTGGTCTGATAAACGGCAGTGTCAATTCAAAGGGAGGGGAAAAAACACTGTTCCAAGCATGGAGAGGAAGCATAAGACCTTCCTGAATCATTAAGCAGCACAAAAGTGTTAATTCACACTGTGGAACATCAAGCTCTTCACAGCACTCAGCTGTAACTGGAACTACCATCTAAGAAAATTACAGCCACCAGATATAGGAACTTAGGCTACAGCAAGTGTGGGCCACTTTAAAAAAGAAATTTTAAATAGAAAACCATTTTAGACATATGAAACCGCTTTATTATTCTTGAAGATTGTGAGGGACAATCATAAATATTCAGATGGCATAAACTGAGGCAATTCCTTGACAGGAGTGCAGTAAGGAAGACTGACAGATATGAGGCAGGGACGCTCTCATTAGTTTTAAAATGGTCTTGATGAGTTTAGTCTCTCTAAGAAATTATACAACAGTTACTAACTCTAAAGAATTATACAGCTATTAGTGTAACAGAGACCAAGATCTGAAACACAAGCAGCTCCTCTATGAATATACCGGTACCATGAATATACCGGTAACATAAGCACCATGGAATTACAAGTTATGTGGCCCAACAGAAGAGTTCATTGTGCTCCTATGACCTTTTAATGTATTTTATAGAGTGCTCTTCACCATGCACCACATTAGTATCCGAGATTTTAGTCTGGGCAATACTATTCCAAAATTCAAGAGCGTACAATTTGGCTCTACCCATATTATCATATAAAACCAAGTTTTCAATTCCTCACTTCTGGGGATCTTAATATTTTGGATTATGCTTTAAACCAGTAAATAGTTTCCTAGCTTTCTTTTCTGTTCATCATACTCTAATTTATGAAATTTTTCACTCTATCCCAACTTGCCTAATCCTCCCAGGGCAAGGTGGCATTTAGTAAATCTTGGTGTCAGCACTGAGGATGAGAGAGGGAAGGGAAGGATGGGGGAGAACATGGGAATGCAAATCTGGCCATGCATAGGGACTGATTTTTCAAGACACTCCACCACAGCTGAAGCAGTTGGGTGGTAAATCCAGGTCCTGATTCTCTTCTTTCCATCAGAAAATGACAATGGCTTTCTCTCTTCAGTACCAGTTGTATGTCTAATACATGTTATCACAATTCCTTTTCTGAAGGTTGTCTTGAATTCCCACTGATGTCTGGACATGAAAGACGTGATAATTTTAGCATACCATTCCACAGCCAGGTGTCTTTCTGCACCTCCTGCGTATAGACAAAGCAATGGTGAAACTGATGAAACTGGTGAAAGATATGAAAGTGGTGAAAGGAGATCTGCTATAGAAAGTTTTAAGTGTAACACTGAAATTGAAATCCACAGAAAACTGCAAATATTTATAAGTGTTCTCCTGCATTTTTCATACATGATCTAACTACACTTTTTGTGGAATTACTGATAAACATGTATTTATTCTGGCCCTGGATAGTCACAGTGAAATACTGACATGCCTGTAACAATAGGAAGTGATCGTCAGTTCTGTGACAGGAGCTTGTTCCCACACACTCTGGGTAACCACTTGGTGATGTCATCAAAACGGTGGACTCTTCCTGACCTACTTTTAATTTACCCCTAATACCTGCACTCTCTCCCCACTGCTATTTCACCAACCTGCAACAGCCTGTGTAAGGTAGACTTAGGAGA
Organism: Pithys albifrons albifrons; assembly: GCF_047495875.1. Classification (NCBI taxonomy): domain Eukaryota; kingdom Metazoa; phylum Chordata; class Aves; order Passeriformes; family Thamnophilidae; genus Pithys; species Pithys albifrons. Next base: position 53,096,256 of record NC_092459.1, on the reverse strand, counting down.
ATGTTGTTCACTGAGCTATCCACAAGACTGAATGAGTCCTGCTTCACATCAACACCACCTTAGGTTAACTGTGGTCAGCAGCCAAATACCATGTGCTTTATCCTTCAAAGTTTGTGAACGACATTTATCAGCCACACAAAAAATGGCTTGCAAGCAATGGATATCTCCTACCTAAGGGCAGATTAAATAACTACCATCCATGAGGTCTAGATACCAGGAAAGGAATTACACAGTGTTCAGGTACATGTCATCTTCAATCTAAGAAGCCTGAAGAGCAGTCAAAGCAAAGATGCTTCAATGGAAACTTCAGCACAGGCTGCTACCAACTTGCTGAGTACACTGGGTACGTACACAGGAATCCCAAAACCACATATTATATACTCCAGCCTGTCTGGCAACACTGTGGCCTAGTTCCTCACTAGCATGATTAGCATTATACCAATAGGCAGTGTTAAGTCAACCCTCCACAGGCACACCAACTTGAGTAAGACAATTTAGATTCAGTAACCAGAAACTTCCTTCCCATCCAGAGTTGTAGCTCTACTCAGACTCAAGACTTGAAGCTGTTCATACCATCTGTTGTCATTTCTTCCAGTCTCTAGTTCAAGACCATTCAATCTATGCCAAAAGTCCTGTGTTTGACAGTCTGCCTCTACAATATTCTGCTCTCCTTTTTTATTTGTGTAGAAAGAAAGGCTCTCAAGAGTGCACTGAAAAAGCCAGTTGGAGTTGCAGGACAAAAGAAATTTTGTGCTTTGCCAGATTTATCAGCCAGTGAGGTCTCAGCTGTCGTATTGCATAGCAACAGTGACCATGTGCTTAAAATAGAAGCCTACACCTTGAAGAAACAGCAAGGTGAATTACATTGCGGGGGGGGAGGGGGGGGGGAATTTATTTCCCTGGTTTTCTGTAAAATCAGGGGGGGAAAGACTACATTTTGAAGTTGATAAAGACAGTAATAAGGCATCTGGTAAATGCTTCCTTGAATACTCTTTCCCCCCATTATTCACGGTATGTGAAAGAGATTTTCTGGCTAAATTGGTCACCTGCACGTATATACACTCTATGCAGGTGTTTGTGCTATCAACTTATAAACTGGATCAATCCACACAGCCCAGATGAAGTAGCTTGATCTTTGAATGCACTACAGAAATACGCTGTGTTACTGAGAACTACACAAAGAAAGCCACACATATCCTTAGATCAGAGAGGGAAGGTTATTCTTATTTTCTGTCATTTGCCTGGGCCATTCATACACTTGGTATCTAATTGTGTGGTCAGGAACCCAATTCTCAGTAAATTCTACATCCTATTTTCAGTTACTGAAGGAAATTCAGGCACAGGAAGGATGATTCTCACACCACCTCTTTCAGGCCTCTGAGTGGATGGAGTTCATTCAGATTAAGTTAAGAAACAAAGTGGCTGGAATAATAAAAAGCAAAGACTTCCATCACAAAACACTAAAATTTCCAATGTATAATTTACACACACATTCTTCAGTTTTGTTTGTGGGGTTGGTTTTTTGGGTTTGGGGTTTTTTTACGAAAAAACATCAGATAGACTTTTCAGACAAACCAATGGTTAAAAATCAATCTTTTGCACATCTAACTTTAATTTCTTCAGCAACTTTACCCTGATGGTAACAAAGACTTACTGCAAATGACTCTGTACAGCTATCCCTGAAAGCAAAATCAACATTAGTTCCCTTGAATCGGTACCGAAATTGGACACAGCTCCACAGGCAGCTTAAACCAACCTACAATGAAGCTGCTGCTGAAAGTGGCAACTCCACCAACCTTCCTCCTCCACATGTTCCTGCCACCAGCCCTGCACTGGTCAAGGTGGCTAGATGCCAACCAAGGGAAAGCAGGTCTTGCCTCTCTGGGCTGGTGACTGCTGAAGGCCAGGACTGGCACCATGCAGCTGGGCTCAGGAAAGAAGATGAGCAGCACGTACCCTTTTAGCAGCAGCGTGGACACCTTAGATTGACCTTAACTGTTTATGAAAGCGGACTCAGAGATGAGTATGGTGATAATCAGAGCTAGTTCCAGGTTTCTTATACAAAGGTGGAGATAAAAAGGGTTGGTGATTATTTCAAGAGATGAAGGGTGCAGAAAAAAAAGATTCAGGGATTTGTGCTCAGTTTGGAGGTAAGTAGGCCAGAGCATTTTGGGGATGGGTGGAGGAGAAGCTGCCTACTGATCTTTGTGGTCTGACAGCATTACATGTGAATCCTGTTCAGGTTCATGTCTGTACTTAAATGCATCTATTGCAAAAGTATCACCATAAAGTTTCTGACTATACACTACGTCAGGTACTCAAAGACACTACAGAGTAAGAAAAATCAGCCTGTCAACAAAGCAGAGCTGAGGGAAGGAATACTTAGCCATCACATAACAAAACATGGGTATTTTAGAAAACTGTTAATACTACACATTCTGTTTTTCTTAATTTGTTTTGCTGCATGAACACACAACAGCTTGCCTGGGAAGGCTATGCTATCTAAGTCAAGCAGTATAATGTCTCTCTAAATCACACGCTGTATTGCCTCATCTATTGATTGACAATTACAAGGTCATAGGTTGAAAATAAAGGCAAAAATCACCAGGACTGTAAAGATACAGGACACCCCCCCTATTTTCGTGTCTGGAGATGACATCAGCATCTGATCTGTTGCTGACTGCCAACACTTCATCATACAGATCTCAGAAGCCACAGAAAAGAGCAACTCAGTTTATGCATGTTACTGATCCCAAGCGTGACCCAACAAGTCTCATCAGAGACATTGCAACAGACTGAGGAGACATTAGGAAATGCCAGTATGGAAAGCTTGGAGCAAGGGCATTACAAAATCAAAAAGATCTGGCTTAGCTTTGTGTTATTATTTAAATGCAGGTGAAAGAGTTCTGCTTTTCAGGGCATTTATGTTAACTTTTAACAGTGTATTTTGAGCACAATGTGAGAACTCTGTAAAGAAGAGAAAACAAAAGCCTGCCTCGAGGATACCAGGTTTGAGTTTTGCAGAAACTCTAAGAATGACTCCCTCATGCCTCTGCTTGGAGACCAAAAGATCCGCAATACGATTTCAAATGCACTATCCTGTGCTTCTTATGCACTTGGCTTATGAATATTCCTGTCTTAAAGAGGAATGTCTGAAACTAAAAGGAGAATATTCTGCCTGTTCCTTAAGGGCAGAGACCCCAAGAGAACTACAGGGAGTCACTGGGAAGGGGAGAGAGTTGATGTCCTTGGGTGCTGCAGAGGACTGCTTCACAGGCACTCACAGTGCAGGTCCTGGAAACCTGTGTGGGGCAAGAGACAAAGGATCCAATGTGCCTGCTTGACAGGCCCCCCAGAGAACACTGAAGAGAAAGAACTGTGTGAATACAACTTTTTCTTTCAGCACAAGATATGCTACCAAAATTGCCTCCAAAGATTGACACATTGCCTGTAGGCACTCAAAACTGTAACTTCACAGGGCACCCATGCTCAGCAAGCACAAGACCCAACAGGTAGGCTGGCACAACCTAAGAAAATCAGACTATTCCAAGCATGATGAGCTAGTGGATCCTGATAGTGAAGGACTTGCTAATCACACAGACGTTCCCTTCATTATCCCTGGCAGAAATATGATAACTCTCTTCATTAATTCTCCAGACATGCTTTCTTCTCACCTCCTGCACATGCACACATGCCACAGTCTCACCATATGCCACGTGCTCCACAGCTTTTCTCCCTTCCTCCAGGGACTGCTTTTCAGAGATGTTAAGTGTATTTCAACTTAAATATAATTAAGAATTTAAATGCTCACTCTTCCTGAAAATTCAGGCCTTGGGAAAACAGACAGCCTTTGGAAATGCACCTGGGTCTTTCAACAGTGAGATGAGTTTTAGCTAACCAAACACCAAGCCCTGGTGCTCCCTAGTCTGACCTTTGTGGAATAGATCACAAGATGTCACTATCTAAAATCTTACTTAGAGTAACTACTATTGTGGAAGGAAACTTCATAAAATAGCAAATACTGTTATTTTTTCCCCCCAGTGACAGAAACTCCATTTTTATTTTTCTGCCTCAATAATTACTGCCACTGTTAAAAAAGTATCTTTTATTTCTCATCACCACTTGTTTCTCTCTATGTCCTAGCCTGCTTAGCCTCCCAAAACCTCTTTGTTTTAGTATTTCAATCACTTACATTATTAATTTAGAATAAGGCTCTGGGAGTTTTTTTCCCCCCTCAGGAATAGTTATAACTGAAGGAGTCTCTCACAACTCACTCTAGTCTTCAAAAATTTCCTTTCTCCTTGAGCTGTGCTGAACAGAACTCACAGTAAACCAAGTCAAAGAATCTGAGTTAAGAGCAAAACATCCCCTGATCCTGGATGTTTAGAGAAGGCTAATAAGGACAAGCAAAGCCATTAAACACTTACATATAAAGAATACCGAAGTTCTTCAGCCTGGAAATGATGAAAGAAGGATATTTTATAGAGAGAAGAGCAAACAAACCCCTAACCAATCAAACTGAAAACAACAAAGAAACCCCCAAGAAAAATCACAGGAGTCTTGGGAGATGGTGAGTAGGGATTGACTGTTCAGTTTCTTCTACAAGAACCTATGGACTCACAACAAAGTCAGCAAGAGCAAGACTGCTCTCCATGCAAATGCTGGCAAACCTGAGCATTCTTCACCAAAAGATCTTGTAGAAACCCACGCAGGCACAAGCAAAGACAAGTTAAGCCTATGGTAGAGCGCCCTAAATGCACTAACTACAAGCAGCTCAGATCATTTCCAACAGCTGAAAATTATCAGAGGACAGCAGAACATTAGAGGGATACTTTTACAAAATTCACCGTGTTCTTAATCTTCCCAGACATCCAGGTGTGGCCTTTGTGGGAGAATATATACTTCACAGCATGGGCTTTCCTACAGCCCCTCAGGCACTTCTTCACCCTAGAATCACAGACACGGAGCTTGGACACCATGGTTCAGTAGCAGTCACACCGTTATTCCTGTTAGGCACTTGTATAAAACTTTCAAGTACCTGTACTATTTGCTTTTTCCTCCAGTGATATTTGTAACATACTTCTTAAAAATGCAATTTGCCTTGACTGCCTACTTGAAAGTGAAAGGAAGGAATACAAAAATCTTGTATCAACCCTTTCTAAAGGCTTATGGAAGAAAAGCCACATGAGTGATCAAGATTTACCAATAAACTCTCAGGACTGCTACACGACAAACAGCTCTGTCAATTAAAAAAAAAAAGACACCTATTAAGCTACTGTTTACCTCAATTTCTAACTGTTTGAGTGGAGAAAATTACACCAGAGGATATAAATAGATCAATTCTCCTTTTATGACATCCCTTCCTCTTTCTTGCTGTCAAGAAACACACTGGCAAATTATTGCAAATTTAACTGCTAGCATCACATACTAAACTATTGTTCATTTCTCTTTTGTTCTTAACATAATTAAGAAATCCCTACTTTTCCATTGCTGGACACAGGCTTCAGGTTCTGTCCTCTAATTTCCTTTCCAATTCCCTTGCTTCCTACTTGAAACACATGTTACATCACTATCGATGGGTAACTTTACAATTTGGTTTTATATAGCCATATAGCTTCACTTCCTTCTAACAGCAGACTTAAAAACAGCTCAGTCTTCTGTCTTAAGATTAGGTAATCATATGTTGATAGTCTATACCTACTTACTACGTAAACCCCCCAAGTTTAAACTATTTGTGTGTTTTTACTTAGTTTTACAATGAACAGGAGCTTACCCATCAAGATGAGAATTTGAAGAGGATTACACACCTGGGGACCTTACCCAGTGATAGGATGTTTCCATTCAAATTTTCAGAACTTAAATGTTAACAGCATCATTACTGGTACTTACTGCTCAGAGCAAATTCTCCTGCCTGTGGACAAGGCATTCCTTCTCTGTGCAACTGTTTCTAGTCAACACCTATAAACAACACAGCTTGAATATAACCTGTTGACCTTAACACTGACTCACTGTGATTCATGATCATTTGTTACTGTTCCATCTGAAAACAGCTGTCTTTCAGTAATTTGCCCACTTCATTGTTTCCCCCCAGTTTCCATAACCAATGGTAACAAACCAGGTTCCTGAAGCTTCCCAAGCAGCCACTGCCCGTTACATCCAGTTTACACTCATATGTAAGTTATTCCAATCCTCTTTTGATTCTACCCAGGCAATTATAAACACATACGCTTCTTCTTATGCTGGTTAAATTTTATTAGAGATCTTGATTCTGGAAGAAACAAGTTATTACCCTTTTCACTCCTCTTTGTACTTTCATTTTTGCCATCTGAAGCCAAACTGAAACACAGCTTGCTATGGCAAGCTCTCAGAACAACACAACACTGAGGAGGCCAGTTTTTAAATTATTTGGATTACTTAGAATAGAAAGTACTTCACTACATGAATAGGGCTGACCAAATTAAGTCCCCAGAGATTAGGGCTGATTACAGTTAGCTCACTACCAGCAAGAATTTATATGGATTTTCTTTTTTAAAAATTCCTTCTACCTTTTTGTGACTAGCACCTTAATTAGGCCCTCTACTGCATCCTAGTGTTTTGTACATGTAATACACAAGACAAAGCCACGTCTCATTAGCAGAAAGAAGTTTCAATTTTCAACTCAATATATATTGAAAAGCACACTTCAGATTAAGCCTATTTAACAGGACTAACTATTATGTGATGTGCATTCAGTAAGTGCCCCATCTTTTTATTAAATTTAAACTCCCTTTAATTTTGACAGCATTGCAAGTAACTTTCAACTTTGAAACAGAGAAAGTACTGCTGGTATCAGTGGAGCTGCCTCTGCTATTTGCCGTCCAGTCAGGGCAAACCTCATCATATTATGAGTGATGAAAATTGCTATGCCCTCTCTGATTTATTTAATAAAATTTGTTCTTGGCCAGCTACCCAGAACATTCAGAGCCTTGGTAACTGCACACATGCTGTGCTGCTCCTGTATTACTGCCTGCTCGAGTGATGGCAGGGAGGACAAGTCTGATGCCTCAGAAGGTTCTTGATTTTTTCTGATTTTCTAATTTTTATAGATTTCAGAAGCAACTGTAATTGTAGAGAAAACATAGACTTTAAATATGTTAGTATGAAGTTCAATGTTTATACATGCCAATCTCTACCCCATATCAATGCCTCAAATTCCAGTACTTATTTAGTCTTGTTTTCAAGGTAGAAAGCTGAGTAATATCAGAAAGCTTGCAGCGCAAGATATAAACATAGGCCAACAACCTTGGGGTTGAAGAACACTGGAAAACCTCCAAGTGCCATACACATGCTGAGGAAGACAAAGATGATGAATGGAGGGTCTCAATCTCCTCCAGACTCAATTCCTGATGGGGTGTGCTGGGGGCAGGACAGGGTTGGATAGAGAGATGTGTAAAATGGGGATTGGATGGACAATATTATAAAAAACATAAAAAATCAGTGTTCGGTACGTGCACATCAGTATTTATTCCTGGTTGAGCCTGAGTGCTCATTAAAGCCAATGCTCTCTTATCTCCCACTAAAAATTGGCTTGGAGTCTTTTTTTCCTCTGTAGACTTTTCCAGGCAACAAGTCAAAGAAAGGCATCTGCTTTCTGCTTCTGGCCCCTCCTGCTTTAACATACGATACACCAGCTCATTAAATGGGCACATACCATTTTCCTTCTCAAGGTGTTTAGGACTCCTCCTTGTTTTGGATAGAAATAAGAGCTACAATAAGGAGAAGTTTTGTTAGTCTCATCTCCCACTCTCTTCAGAAACTGAATACCATGCAATGAATGGGAAAGGATGGCTATATGATTATAGAGTAGAACAAAAAGCTAGTCAATGGGATTTTATTTTGTTGACTAAAATAACTCCGTGATTTGGACAAGTGACCTAAATCAAACTTCTTTTTTGCAATGTATTCTTTAATGGAGACCAATTTCCTACATGGTGACTGCTTATGTTTTTAAGAAAAATCAACCAAATCTAGGAATATTATGCACATTTGATAGAATGACACATCATATCATGCAAGAATAAATATATGGATGAAATTCAGTGTGGTGTTTGACCACCGTTACACAGCTTGTTTTCAGGTCACCCTTTCTCCTGTTTCAGTGTCTTCAGTGGCAAAACACAAACATTTTCATCCAGTTTAGCAATTTCTGATAGGAATCATGCTTTCCTAATCTCACAGGAGTCAAGTCAGTATCTTCCTACAAAAACAGGCTTCCCAGAGAAATTGTGTCTGATTCATGCAGCCATACTGCAGAAGTAGGTCAACCAGGTTATCCCAAGAAGAAAGGGAGAACATCCTGTGCACAGAGTATCACAGCCAAAGTGCCAACGCAACCGCTCCACTGTGCCAGACAGACATATCCTTGGAAGTATTGAAGTGGCTTACTGCAGCAACAACAGCAGAAAGGGTATGAAAAAGTTAAAATGCAGAGTTCCAAATAAGCCAAGAAACAAGGCAAAAATAAGGAGAAAAGGGTGTTATTTCCACTGGTCTTCAGAAACAAGGCCAAGCAGTATTAGCACCTCTGTTGTTTTAGGGCCAGAAAACAAGGGCTGTATCTGCAAAGCAATGTCTTACTGTGTGAAATGTGGCAACTGAATGGTACTGAACTATAGTGCCACTGAAGAACAGTGAAAGTGCTAAAAGAAAAGGAAAATATGAGGCTAAAGTGGAGAAACTTTAGGACCAGTAGGACCTAAGCAGTAGGATCTGTTCATTCATTTAGCAGTGCCTCATGAGAAATGATCAATACTCTGTGCCATCAGGTTATCTGTAACAGTGCCATCACAGTGCTAGCAGATTTGTTGTACAGAACAGTCTTGGCTGGAACAGGGATGCTGGAGGATCCCTTTCTAGCGGATACCCAAGTGCACCTCCTCCTGCTGGGCTCGGCGGCGCCACCTGCCAGCTTCAGGCATTAACACAACGCTGCACCTGGACACCAGGTGAGCAGCGCCTCGGTCCACTGCTGCACTTCCACCTTCCTCAAATAATAAAGCCTTTTAAACACTATAGGATAACCACCACCTCCACTTCTGCACAGCCTTCAGATGTTGCTTTACAGTCTTCCCACCAGAGAACAGCGATTTACAGAGTCAACAAAATCCTCCTTAGAGTATCATGCCTGCATGATATCTCTTAAAAGACAGGGCATTCAGGATGTCACTGTCAGCACTTCCAAATTCACAAAGGCAAACACATTCACAAGCTTATAATGAAGGGACACGGTGTGCACGGAACAATTTATAGTGAGATGTGATGTTCCTTCCCCCATCTCTTAGAACAATAAATAAAGAAGGATTTATCATCCTGTAAAATATGAAAGGGAGATTATTCAGAGGACAGTGGTCTTCATTCTGTTAGACTGACACACATGACTCTTCTAGACTCAAATTATCTTATGACAGGACCTCCATTAAGCCACAAAATAAAGTATGTGTGCATCATGAGAATATGCAAGACTGTTGTTATATCTCATAAATTTTTCTTCAGATGAGGAAAACTTTAGCATTTTGACATATTGCAGAAAGCATTTAGAAAAAAATAAAGTAATTCCTGTATCAGATTTTCTTAAAGTTAGAATCACAGAATTGTTTGAGTTGGAAGAGACCTTAAAGATCATCCAGCTCCAAGTTTCCTGCCATATTCTAGACATTAGTCAAAGCTGGGTAGTTGGGAAGAAACAACCACTAAAACACCCAAGCCTTTGTGAAAACACAATCAGAAAAATGGTTACAGGAAGACAGGGAAATAGAGAGTGCGCAAATGCATTTCAGTCAGACCACCTCAGGAATATCAATAAAGGGACAAGTCAGAGGGAAAAAAAACTCCAAACATTTTTTGGGAAAAATGAGATCCCTAAGGTTATATAATGAAGACAGATGTTTATGCATGGATAAACCCTCTCAGCCACTTTCATATGAAAGTATACGAAAAATTAAAAGTCTTTACAGATTTGGCAGTACCTTCCCACCACAGCAGCAAACGCATCTTCCAGCAGAGAACTGCTGAATGTACATCTTCTGGGAGAATTCAGGTCAGTGAGACAGATAGTTTTGTACTCTGCCATGGCACATGTAGGTAAAAGGCTGGCCACTTGAACGAGTCCAGCACTTACAGACTGCTGTGGGTGTAGAGACAGCTCTCAGACACTGTCCGGGATGTTAGTGAAGCTGGCAGCTTTCAGGAGAGCAGCAGCAACAAACAGCTACACAGGTAACCACTGCGAGCTACAGCTGCAGTGGAGGAAGCTGGTACAAGACACATACTCTATATCTAACAGTATGTCAACTAACAATTCTACTGAAATGACTTAATTTTGAAAGTTGTACAGGGAACATAGAGCTCTTGCCCCAGTTTCACAATCAAGTCTTTTCTGTATCTGTTTAAACTTTCAGTTCTGCAATCTGATGCTCCAGTTGGGTAAACATCTTTCTTTAGGAACAACAAAAAGGAGGCACTTAAACAAGAAAAGGGGTTTCCTCTCTCTCTGAATTTTTGTCAGTTGGGTCTGTGCTTAGCTCTACAGCAACATTACATTATTTTATTTCTCAACAGAAATTCGTATTTCTAAAGCCAAAAGCTTTACATCTCTACACTATGGCCACTATCATTTCAGGTAATGATGCCAGTCCACATGAAACATGGGAACACTTTGGAAACAAGTGTTAGTAAAACTTGAGTTTGTACTGATTGTTGGATCACCAGTCAAAGACAACTCAGTGGGCCTTACGTTATCCTTTGCCAGCCCAGCCACACTCTTAAATGACAGGGAGGGATCCCATCATCTCCCATCTCGCCACCCCAAGTGCCAACTGTTGCAGTCTATTTTAATTAAACTCCTTAAACACTAGGGAAACAAAATTCAGCTGCCTCACAAACCCCAAATTCCTCTAGGTACAAACCAACAATAAATCACTGCTTTTAGCAGAAGCACTTCAATATGCAACAAAAGTTTGTATTTTTGTGTATTTTTTTCTAACCAGTATGCTACCAAAACAGAAAACACTTACAGGTTCACTCATTAACAATTCTCTAGTTTTTGCTTTACAAATTTATTTCAAGAACAGTGTGGTCAGAACTTCAGATAAAGAGAAGAAAGTTTTCTTTTAGTTTCCAAACTATTGATCTCATCCCATTCAAATCTGCCAAAAATTACAGGCTGATCAATAAATCACTGCAAACTCATGACCTTGCCAAGGAGCATTACTCCAAGATTCATCTTCTTTATGGCAAGGCCTGGATTGCCTCAGAAAGGACAGTCTTTGGTTGTGGACCAGTCTGCATGCACCAGACATAACAATATTTTTGCTGCAGATTTCTTTTTTTTTCCCCTAAAGAGGACTCCTCCTTAGGGATTCAGCCATTCATGCAGTCACTATACAAGCTGTAAAGAAGTCTGCTTTGAGGACAGCTACAATTTTCTGCTCCCTTCCTTCTCTTAATAAAAGGATTTCTTAGAAGATGGAATCAGAGTCCTCCAAATCTAAGAATTCATCCCTACAAAATACTAAGACAAAATCTGGAACAAGAAGTATTTCATAAATCATATCTAAAATTACTTAGAGTATCTAACAAATTACAATCCAGAACTGCAAACAGATGTGTATATGACTCATCTCGTATATTTATGCAGAGTTCATTTTTTTTCTTAATTACTTTCAAAAATAAATCTAAAAAGGAATTTAAACTGACTTACACAGCTGAGGGGATGAGGAGGAAGCAAGCTTTCCATCACACAAGCCCTCTGACATCTTGTTTAAAAATATATAGTTAATTTACTTACTTCCTTGCAATTCAACAAACATGAACATAAATTAAGACAGAAATCTTAAACAGTATACAAGAAACAAATAACCCTGCCAAAAAAATCAACCCAAATATCATAAAACATTGAAGACAAATCTTAAAAATAATTATAATAAAATGCAATAAGAAATTAATTGATGCCTATAACAACACTGGGTTTTAGAACAGAGAAGCAAGAAATAGATTTTGGTTTTGAGAACTACAAGGTTTTAGGAGCAGATGATATTTAAGACTAGATAATTCTATCTTCTTTTACAGGAAGGATATCCAAAGTCAATTATCCCTTTAAGAAAGGCCTGCAGAAAATGAGAAAAGTACATTAACAAGCTATCAAAACAAACATATTTCAAAATGCTATAGCATTAACATAACTCACCAGTACTATAGTATCTTTTAAGTTCTGTGCGTCTGATGTCTTTCAGTTGATTGTATTTTTTCTTTTTCTTTTCCTTGCCTGGAGCAGTTTCCTTTTCCTCAGGAAGTTTAAAGTTGTCTCCAGAGGAACTGATTTGCTCCAAAATAACTTTACTTTCGTCGTCTTTCTCTGAAGGTGTTTTGGAAACAGGAGATCCAGGGGAATTGGCAGAGACAGTCTCGGTGTTTTGCTTGACTTGCCTTCTCTTTTTCAAACTATGCATAAAGAAAAGAAACCCACAACATTAAGACGTAGCCAACTCTACAGACAAATCACTTGCTAACTTGATCTTTTTAAAAATGAATTTAATATCAGAATTCCTTACAACTCTTTAAAAACCACACAATTAGCATCAGTAACTCGGTAACTAGGATTATTCTACCTCATACTCTTCAATTATATCATAATCTCAAGGATAACTTCTCAAGAATAACAAAAAAGGTAATAGAGTTTTTACTGTGTTAACTGAGGAGAAGGAACAGGGACAAATAAACAAAACATTGAAAAGCTGTTTTGTTTTAAAGCACCATACATCTAAATGTAGAAACAAGATAGTGAATCATGTTTTCAAGATGAAGCTTAGGATAAAATAAAACCTCAGATCATAATGTATTATAATGCAACAAATAACAATTTCACAGTCCACTGCTCCTGCTTGGTAAAAGCATTTGTTCTTGTATAGACTTTTTATTTTTTTCCATTTCGTCCAAGGTTATCTCCTAGTGCCACTCATGGCACTCCACAGCTGTTCTTGCACAATCCACACCAGCTGGTACTCAAAGTGTTACCCAGCAGGTCCCCCTGCAATGTGACCGATGTGGCCACAAACTGCTTGTGCCAGGACATTTCCCAGCTGCCTAGATGTCTTCTAAGAGAAGCGTAGTGAGATACCTATAAATGTTACCAACTTAGCCCTATAGCAACAACAGTATTTTCTTTTTAGAAGACTTTTTAAAGCGCAGTTCAAGTGAGAAAGATGCCTCAGGAATCCTAACACAGAATTTTCTGCTAAATCACCATCTAATGGCACTGACTTTCCATAGCGAGAGCAAAAACGGACTTTACGGGCTGAGGGTCAGTGTCACTTAAATAGTTACCAGTTAATCACTGACACACAGCACAAAATCAAAACCTAATCTATCTAATGGTCCTTCTCTCTAGTACATTAACTTCTTAGTTACAACGTACCTAAGGGAGGGAGTAGTATATTTATGTTGTTGATGCTAAAAACTTTGTCATGTGCACAAGAAGAATTATGCATAGAAAATACAGACAATCAGTGAGTCACCACATGTGTAAAGGTTAGATGATCTCACAGCAGGAGTTAGTTTAGGTAAGTGAAAACTTAACACATAAAGTTATTAATATAATGCAGGAATTTCAGAGATTCTTCCTAGCACCTTTTATGTTCATAGGCTATACACATATTTCTTTAGGCTACAATATAAATACACAGAGCATTTGAGAATTTTAGCAAGACATTTCACTGTACTCACCTTATATTTTAATAAAACATTAAAATCAGTTCCAAGTTTAGAATATCTAGTCTGAGATCCCTGAGAAGGGCCAGTTTCTCAAATTACATGTGACCAACACTTTCCAGTTAAACATTTCAAATACTGTCATATAAACTGTTGTCTATCACACATGTATGTACACGTATTTCTTTAATACTTCCCAAAATTAGGATAGTAGGAGATTCACATTCTGCAGCCAACTCAGTGAGGATGCTGTGGTTCCCCATTCAGTCAAACCTATAGATCTGTAAGACAACTTTCCACAGCAAGAGACATTTATTGTAAGTGCAAATTGCTGGATCCAGTTCTGATTATGTAAGAAAACACCATACAGGGACTTATAAAAGAGAAGTGAATATAACAAATTGAGTGTTTTGTATAGACTAATGAAAATTTGCATGTGCAAAGGAAGATTATTTTTCATTAATAAGCTACAGTCCTGATCAAAGGCTGCTGTAGGAATCACAAAACATTTCAGTCGCATTGCATGCACATGTACATTTAGTCCTAGTACAAATCTGCAAAACCAGCCCTCTATGCTGAAATGGCATATTCTTACCACAGTTGTACCCGATTCCAGACTTATAAATGAGCCACATCCCTGACCTTTTACCTTAGTGACTCAATTAACTTTCTCTATGTGTCCATATCACAGGTTACTCAAAACACCTGCTTCACTAGACAAGAACTAGTAAGTATCCACTGGCACCCCCATTTCTACTCATACTGCATCAGAGACTTCCATCTACAGAACCACTGTCTGTTTGTTTTGATCACAAACTCTGTTAAGCAAGCTTTCTGTAGTATTGTAATATACAGAGAAGACAAAAATATGTTTCTTCATTGTTTTCTGCCTCTCAACACATTCTGCTAACATCGCTATGTCAGCTTTCGTGGAAGAGCTTTCTCAAGGACATATTTCTTGCCAGAAGATCTTGCCTTTGTCGTCCATTTCCCATATCTGGACTTGACTACGTGCCAAAAAACATGCGTAGAAGTCGGAAAGCATTATAAAAACCTGAAGATGAATTCAGAAGTTAGAGGAACAAGAGAGAAGGAGAAACTAGGGAACCTCACCTGGTTTTCTCTGATCTCTCCTCTCAGCTCGGCTTACCTTCCTTCCAAACACCACCAGCCGTCATCTGCCTCGAGAGAGAGACTGCTTGCCAGCCTGGAGAGAGCATCGGCCTAGAGTGAGACTGCCTGCCAGCCTGAAGAGTCTGTGACTGTGTGTGAGCTATATCCCTTCTCTGAATTTTTCTCTTACAGGCTAAAATAAAGCAGCCTCTTTTGCAGCTAAACCAGAAGCCAGCTGGTCAGGTCGTTAGGGGAAATAACGGGCATTTTGCATTTCAAAGACTCACCATCCTCTTGCAGCCAAGAGATAACATCGTGGCAGAAACAGAGAGAGCATCTGCATTCCCCCCCCCCCCTCAGTTACATCGATAAGGCACTCAAGTAGTTTTTTCACGGTGGTATCTTTTCCTCTGCTTTTACAAATAAGCGTTTTTCCTAACTTTTCTTATTTTTCTTCTTTTCCTTTCGCATCTCTAGCAATCAATTAATAAAAATCAGGTTTTGGTATTTATAGATAACTTGTTTGAGTTTTAATTTTGCTCAAGAGAATATTCGAACTTAAAGTTCAATCTGCATCCAAGTTAAGCAGATCTGAACGTCACAAGTATGAATGCGGTATCTTAAAACAACAAAAAAGTCACTAATGGAAACATAGAACCCTTTCCTGAAAGGTGAAAAAAAGAATAAAGTGAAAAACCTCTCTAGAGGTCAACAGTCCTTGTATCAATACTAACAGCTTCTGTCAGTTCTTTCCTTAAAACATACTCATTTGAACTAGAGCTTTCAAAGTTGCCCCTGGCAACTTTAAAGAGCTAAAAAAGAACTGGTCCATCAGTGATAGAAAATAGGAAAGCAGAAAGAAGCGCCTCAGCTTACTCACTGCAATGCAACCAACTGGTGCTTCTCACAGTGCTTAATCTTGCTCAATTCCCAGTACTACAGCCCACTGTGAGCTCATTACACAACCTGCTGCTGCTGCTCATGGACAGTGCCACAGGCACCTTCTGTGTACAAGTGATCAAGAATCTGCACACGCCATAATTTCTATGGTACCTTTGTGGCATGCATCAGAGTTTCATATAGTGCCAAGCTTAATTCTCCTGCCCACTGCTCTGAGATTCAAGGCCATGACCACCCAACTCCCAAAGTGGCAGCCTTGGCACTAGAAAAAAAATACCAGATGAGGACCATGACAGTCATGACAGGACTCAAGAGTTACTGCAGCTCTGCCTAGGTTATGATCCCTGCTTGGAAGATGCTGCTTTTAGAGGTCTTTAAAGCTTGGTCAAAATTACCCCAAACCCTCCAATTCACTCACTCTTGGCAAGCCTTGACTAATATAACCCAAGGAACCAAAACACCCTTCAACAACATGTAAAATCGTAACAGCAGCCTGAAACCTACTACACTTTTTGACACTAAATGCACTCTCTCAATAACGCAAATACGAAACCCTGTATACACACAAGGCAACTAATTATTAACACACACTGGTACAATGCAGCAGAGATTGGGCTGTGTGGAGAACAGCTGGAGGGATTACTGCATCTTATACTCCATCCCCTTGAGGTACCTCCTTCAGCCTCCACTTGCCCTTCTCTCACACTGAACTGCATATCCCGCACAAGCTGCCAGTCTTTCTCCCACTCAGATTTCACCTCCTGAAGAAGGTGGAGGCTGAAGTTCTCAACTGCTCTTCTAGTTCTCAGATACTTCTCAACCTCCATGACAAGAGCTACCATGGAAGATGGACTTCGGAACACCAATTGCCAAATTATTTCCTTTTACAACTACTTTGGAAGATTTTAAGTGGTTTTGTTCAGTTTTAAAGACAATGTCCCTGAACAAATCCAACATTCAGTCTTATTCTAACAGTTATGAGAATAAAAGATAGCTGAAGGCAAATAAATAAGTAAATAAATCCCTCAGTCTGATCAGTGCCATGTTTAGCAATTACATCAGCCTTTCAAACAAAACACTATGCATCTTTTCCCATGAATGCATAAAGTGTCACTGTAGAAAATGCTTGGTTTTCAGGATGGATATGTTGTGTTTCACCAGAAAAGTTGCTGGGGGAAGAAAGAGGCAGAAAGAAAACAAGAGGGCAGACCAAACAAACAAATTATCTGCAAAAACACTCTGTTTATGAAGAAAGTCTTAAACATCTGTAGTTTCATTTAGATGTCAGATAATATTTTTCAAGCTAATTGGTTCTGACAGGCAAAACATTTCTTCTGAGTTTATATGGACAGGCATTGTTTTCCAGCTCCTCAGAGTGCTTTCTGAACAACAACCAGTAAGCCATTTTCTAAGTCTGCCCAAATTCAAAGTTTCCTAAACAAAAGTTTAGAACAAAAGTAAAACTTTCTGCAATGCAAAGGTAATTGTCATTTAATAAAGACTAATGACTGAAATGGACATGATCTCAGAGCAGGGAAGGTTAGCAGTGACTGCTTAAATGAATCTGCAACTGATTGTTTAATACCTTGGGCACTGACTTACAGGAAAGGAGCTAGGAAAGATTCCAAGAAATGTCCTACTTCATCTTCAAGACTGAAGTCTATGTGACTGCCTACAAAAGACAAATAACTAGTTTTTAGAATAAACCAGCCTGAATTTCCCATTACACTTAAGGTCGGTGGTTAGTGTAAAAAGAAAACTGCTCCGAGGAAAGAGGGGTGAAGTTACCTGCCCAACTTTCACTGGAAACTAGAAGCAACAGGTAAAGCTATGCAATCTGACAATGAGATAATAAAGAAAGGAAATCTGAAAGTAAACAAAATGGAATTTCTAGGAATAAGTTTTCTTAACACTTAAGCAAAAGAGATGCCTATCTGATGATTAAACAGACCCTCATCTGATACTTAGTAACACAGACAAAGAGCACTAGGTCCACACATTCTGATGTTCTAAAATACTCCTAGGATAGTAAAGCATGTTTTTTACAATGTATTAGATTAATAAAAATCCTACACCATGAACAACTCTTGCTTGTGAAACAAAAGCATATAATGAAGTGGCCCTCCAAAAATAGATAAAAAAGAAGAGTAAAGAGAAAGAAATCTTTTATCTTGAAGCTGACAAGCTCAAGTTTTCATTTTGGGAAATTTTCCTCTATAATGTGCCTTGATATCTGGTATACAATCAGCTTAACATCCTGTACAGCACAAACAGACCATGTTCCACAAATGCTGGTTTTTTATGTGTACATACAATAAGGTTAACAGAGCTAATAAAAAAGAGCTTAAAAACACTTCAAACATCTTAATCTGTTTTGTTCCCATCAATATCCCTGTTAATTTACTTTGTATAAAAATTATATACACTCTATTTCATAATTAACCATTTTAATCTTAATTTAAATCTCTGCACTGATTGTAACATGTACTGGTTTCTTTTCACCATACATGCCTTTCTCCAATCATCTAGAACAGCTAACCAAATAAAATTCATGTCAAAACACCCCGACACCTACGTGGAGAAACCTTACAGTAAAAATCCCCACCAGGCACCCACTGGTTTGATCCTAATCAGCTATTCTCTTCCTCCCTGCACAGACCATCCATCTCCCTTTCACCCAGCTCAGTGCCAGCACAACTGGGAGAGCTCCACGCATGGCTGTGCACTCAACCCATCCAACACGGATGCAATCTCAGACAAAATAAACCATTACTGTCTGCAAAGCCAAAGAAAGTCAGACTGCTTGCCAGGTGGTAACACTTTACCCTAAACTTCCCCAGTGTGGCTACTTTCACCTCACCACAGAAACAAATACAAAACCGCTCAGCCTCAGTTAGAAGTCTTTCTAAAACTAAACAGCATCCACGCCACAAGGAAGCAGGCTCCATGAAACACCAGTCATTTCAGATTAATCTATGCCGTGTTTTGGAAATGACCAAGCCACAAGACTGTATATTTACTGTTAAACCAGACTATTAAGGCAAATATAAGGGAGGGAATCCATCTTTTACCAGAGACTTAAACAATTAACTGCAGAGGGAAAAAACACAGAAAAAACTGACTCTGAAAAAGTTATCAAGGACAAGTGTCACTGCAGACAATCAGAAGTGTCCACAATCTGGTCATTCATAATGACAAATAGGAATTACAGAAAGTTCTAATATTAGTAGCACAGGTCAAAACTGGGAATTTCCACTTTTACTGGAATTCCTGTTACTAATTTACAACAAATACCAGCACCAGGCTTCACACATGGTCAGTCATCAGCAATGCTCAACAAGGTTGGCATGCTCCAGAGAAGTGCTGTACTGACAACCACGGTATATCCATTTTCTTATTGATATTGCCATTAACTTAGAAAAACAAGTATCTACCTTTGTCCCATCATCTGTAATGTGGAGCTAATGATATGCAGTGAAGCTTTTTCTGGAATTTTAAAGACACCTTCTGATAAAAGATCTTAGATTAAATGAAAATACATTAATTTACTCTCACCAGTTTTCTGACTTCTATCTGGGAATTTTAAATACCCCCACTATCATCTTCTATGCTTATTTGGAGGGATGGCAATAATCCCAGTTTCCCAGGGTAAAACTCAAGAATTTTGAACTGTCAGCAAGTTTTTATTTTCTTAAATTTAATGCTATGATGTTCCCACACAGCTTAATAAACTTTCTATTTTCAAAGGCAAGAAGTATCCCCCATCTTTTCTGTTTACATATCAAAAGATGTTATGATGTATTCAGCACTGTATTATTATTACAACAATTTAATAAAATGTTTTCATAGGAGAAGGATTCTGGACAGCTATTTTGCTTGATTTAGACATCTATTTAACTCCTTATAACCTCAGTTATTGCAGGCTCTCGAAGAGCAACTTTAGACAGAAAGCACAACAAATCCTTCTCTTAGGATGACCCCTTTAAACTTAACAGATGTATTTTGTCACAAATACCAACTTGATTCTTA
Organism: Pithys albifrons albifrons; assembly: GCF_047495875.1. Classification (NCBI taxonomy): domain Eukaryota; kingdom Metazoa; phylum Chordata; class Aves; order Passeriformes; family Thamnophilidae; genus Pithys; species Pithys albifrons. The sequence goes on along the minus strand of NC_092459.1, from coordinate 53,076,471 downwards.
CCACACTCCCATCCTGCTGCTTCTCTTTTCTGCTGACAATGTCAGATACTTTTTCCTAGTGTGGTGTTCATTAATCACCATAAACTGCTCCGACACATGCAAGGAATTCTTCCCAAAGTGGTTCAGCAAGACACTCTCCCTGCACCAAAGCCCTGGAAAGGGAGGAACGGCCTTGCCGCTTCACCTCCAGGCAGTGCTGGTGTCCAGCTGTTCTCCCACACTTACGTGTCAGCTCCTTGAGGCACCATTCCCTCCATATGAGGGGGTGAAACTGTAAGAAAAAGGGAACTACAGTTACACTGCAAAGGAGGCTGTTACAGAGAAGCTGCACAGAAGAGTCATGCTGTATTCAAACTGTTAAGATTATTCAGATGAGGACATCAAGGCCACGGCAATCAGGTTGGCTGAAACACATCTCAAATTTCCCCCAAACTCCTTCCTCCCTGCCTCAAATGAACACTCTTCATGAAACTCAAATTCCATGAAACAACGAGGAAGGCCCTTTAAAGTTGTATACAATTAACACAGGAAACAAAGTGAAAGAACTGAGATCCAGCCCAAAGACAACAACAGGGTACACGGAAAGCTCCAGGGGATGCGTATTGCTCTGTACAGTCATCGCTGCACACCCACTTTTATCAGATCATCTCTGTACCAAAATTTCCTGATAATAGAAAGCAGTTCTAGTATTGATTGAATTGACTGAAAACAGTCAGAAAGGAACTTAGTGTTCAGTGACTCAAGGAGCAATAAACATTTACAAGAGGAAGCAATAAAACAGTGGATGAAAATCAATGGTCAGTTAAAGCAAAATCCACAATAAATGTGCCATACATCGTGCAGCAGTAACATAGCTGAAACTCCAGGAAAAAACAACTCAGGGAGTGCTATCTTAGTATTTCTTACATGAGAAGTACCAAAGCCACATTAAATTATTTCAAGAACTACTTTCAGATAAGGTGAAAAGCAGATAAAAATAAGTAGATTAGGCATGCTGTGTTTGTCAAATATGTAAAGAAGTACAAAGAGCAGCCACAAAAATTGATGAAGTCAGTGCCATGGAGAACACAGTGACAGGGATACAGCCTGTTGGTTTTGGTGTTTATTTTGGGTCTTTTTTTGGTTTTGGGGGTTTTTTTGTGGTTGTTTTTTTCCCCCCTCAGCAGCTACCTACACCACAAATTGCCAGAAGGCTGTACACCTGTGGGCAGACTCTTGAAGGATTTCCAGCATGCACTCACTTTTTTTATTTCCCCCCTCATTCCTGACCATCCCTGACTGGCCCCTTGCAAGAATCAAAGCACAGTGAGTGCAACAGTAATGATGCAAAGCACAGCAAACCTACAAGGCTCAGGAGGACCACAACACTATTTGAGGAAAAGGAGACTTTTCTCAAAGCTTGTAGCTCAAAGAAGCATCCTAAGCCACTTTCATCATGAAAGAAGGTGCCTCTCTCTCTGCTCACCACTGATCCTGTTCCCAGGATTTTGCTTTAACTGATCATTGATTTTCATCTAGTGTTTTATTGCTTCCTCTTCTAAATGTTTATTGCTGCTTAAGATGTCCATTCTCACACACAACCATTTGTTGCAGCTACACAGGGACCAGATCTGGTAAATTATCTGGGTTAAAGATAACTCAGCAACAGTGCCAATACATAAATTAATTTTTCAAAATTGCGTCACTTCCTCATTAGATTCCACTTGGCTGTACTACCATTCATATTTACACTAAGGAGAAGGCCAAAAGAGAAGATAAGACTGCTCCTCCAAGTAGCAATACTAGTTCGAAGGCACTTTTCCCAGATGGAAGGGCTTGTCAAGCAACAGCCTTGTTTTTCTCAGCAATGTCAGTTGAGATCACTAAAAAGAGGATTCCAGAAAGCCAAACCAGGCACACACCACACCATGTCCAACAGACCTCTGGACGGGAGCACTGAAGCAGTTGTAGCAGCTTCTTCCCACTTATCCAGAAAAGGTGCTTTGATGATGGGAAACCTTCATGAACATTTGCATTCCAAGGATTGGAAGATGGGCAAGTTCCCCTGATGCAAAAAGGAAACAGTGATTCCCCTTCTCCAACAGCAGCAGACAAGAGAAGAAATTGTTGTTTTCTTCATAAGGAGGATCTTAATGTTGAGTAAGGTGATTCAAGTTGGCAAATGAAGTCACCTGTGTTTTCTGAGCAGCAAGGTCAGAGGATCCAAATGTAGCCATGGCTAAAACAGGAATCAAAGTCAAGTCAAAAGCTCAAAGATTTCTTTGTCTAAATGACTACTAACAGGGATATCTTAGAGAAGGAGGAGACTGAGATTTAAAGTACCCATCTTTTCATTAGCTTTTGCTTTTATTAAAAAAGTTACTTTGAAAATAACCATTTAAATGTTGAGGTTCCTGCACCATTGCACCATTCTGTGTGACATCAAACTATAAATTTAATACAACTGTGAACAAAAGCAGTTTAAAGAAAGAAAAACACAGAAAATCACTATCCTTTTTTAATTATTATTAATAGAAAAGACCAACTTTATTAAAGAAAGGTACCAAAAAGGAAGTTAAATCGACGGTTTTAAATCCTAACTTTCATAATGACATCAGAACTATCCAAATGTCACTATATATTTCTCAAGGATTCCGTTAATCACAGATGGAGCTCATAACGTAAGAGATGCTGTGCACATGCCTACAATCAGGCATTCAGGCACAAATTTACAGCAAGACCCACAATGACATGAGTGAGAAAAGGTTTTATTTAAAGTCTTTGAGAGTAATTGCTAAAAACAAATCTCAACCAACACACCACATGTCTCAGTTCTATGTTTGCATTCATTGTCATCAAAAGACTCGTAGCCTATTTTGCATGTTGAGCAGTTTAATGGATTTCCTGAACTGCCTTCCCATTAACTGACTTTCCATTAACTGACACAGCACCAAAGAAATGCCCAAGTGCACTGAATATCATGTTACATGGATTAAAGTTCTAAAATGGCAGCCAGCTATGCCAATAATTGGGGGGGGGGGGGGGGGGGAAGAGGAATCTGTAGCAACAATGTTTGGAATAACGACTGATATTGTCTCATACCACAGATATTTCATAGGTGAGAATGATAACCAGTCTACACCCAGAGGAGGTGTTTGCATCAATGCTTCTATACAAAATAATATGGCACCATCTTTTTAATACTATAGTGAAAAGACCATTACCCATAGGTATAAAGATGATAAACAGGGAGGGCTTGTCTGCATGGGACAGTCACATGGCAGGTATGCACCAATGCAACTTCTCATATGCATACACTTTATGTTAAAATGAGAATTTGACACGGTCTGATATTTTCCAGCAGCCTACCATTATATAGCAGTGCAGTAGGTCCGCAATTACACTTGTAACAGAGAAAAGTATGTACTACACCTTAAAATTTCTTTTTGGGTTATATATAAAATATTATATTATGCTTTTATTTTTGACTGAAGAATTGTTTGCATTTTTCATTTTCATTTCAGCTGAGGATTTAACATGTAATTAAAATATTTTTGGTTGGAAGGGGAAGAAGCAATTACTGCAGGAGAAATAAAAATACAAGAAGTAAATCTTGCCCTCTCTGTCAGCAAAATGGAAGAAGGGGAATACATATGAGGTTTGCTCCCTTTCCATGTTCTCTGGACTCAGTGATTCCATAAGATGTCACCACACTTCAGGGAGATGCTGAACTAGAATAATAGGGTGAGGAAACTGGAAAGTTGCAGTGCTTTTGAATTTCATGTTACAAGGCAGCCCCTCTGCCTAACACCACATGGCCTCGCTCCTTGTGGTACCCACATGCACCCAAGGCTGCAGCACGCCCAGGAGGCTGTCGAATGCTGCATCCTCACAGCAGATGCAGAGCAGGAGGGTGGTGAGGAAGCAGGCCAGGAGCTATATTCAGTCTCCTGCTATTTTCAAGGACAGTGACCTCCTAGCAAATCTGACTGACCTGAGCCAGCTAAGGGAGGTGCTCTGCAACACCCTGTTCTGCTGTCCGCCACTATTCCCACTTCTAGGCTGGGAAGGAAAGGTTCCTGGGTCCTAACCCTGCTACAGCAGGTGGGTAGGGAGCTGCTGGCCTCCCCTCCTCTCTGGTGCCCTGGCACTCCACCCTGCAGCCACAGTCCTTTGGATCTGCTCGCACCAGCCCTGCCTGTACAGCTCAGTTCCTACAAGCAACTTCCTCCATTCTGTTAAACATAACAGTATGGTTCTTCATATGCATTAAATTGCTGAAATGCTTTAGCCCATGAGACTTGAGTCATATGCTGTACTTTCAGACTGCCAAAAGAAAAAAAAAAGTTTTGGCAGTGTTTGTAAAACTAAACACCTCTAAAACAACAAAAAATCCTTCTCGGCCTCAGGCAAGCAGAACTGCTAAATGCAGCACCTGCTGTGGTTCAGGTGGAAAGAGAAGCATCACCTTTTTAATACAGACAGTGAACACAGAGATAAGTCTTCTGCTTAAGGAGATTTGACTTTTAAAGATTGTCTGATTGAAATATGTGATTAACACGTTGAAGCTGTTTATTTATAGAAGCATTACTGAAAGCAAAAATCCATGACAGAAATACTGTTATGTCAAAAACATAAGATACAATTTAAACTACATTTACCAGTGATTGGCTAGCTGTTCAGTTTATGTATACTGAAATAAAAACAGCCAGTCCAGAAAAACAGTGGTGAAAACCTGAAGCTATTATCTGTACATTAAGCGTTATACAAGATAAGTTCTCTGTGCCAGAGACTGCTGTCTCAAATAAAAATACTCAGTGCAGACACCTAGAGAGTAGATTTATGGCTTATTTATGCTACAAAGGTTTTCTAGTACAAGGACAATTCTCTCCCTCCTCCTCAAATTACTAACAAGTTCTGCTCTCCTTGGGGTTTTCTTTCACACAAATCAACAGGAGGAATCCCACAGATCTCAATGGAATAGCATAGAAACTTAAAGCATAGCTAACATACATACTCCAACTTCAGATGATCCCAGGAAATGCTCCCTGCCCAGACTACAGAGTAGGACAAAAACACCTCACCACAAACCTACACTTACAACTCACCTCATAATCAGATTGGCAGGAGCAGGGTGTGCGGGGTAGAAATCGCTTCAAAACGTAGTCTGGAAGCTGGATTAATACCGAGGGCATAAGAGTTTACTGGCCTAGCACTATGGGGAACCTAAGGCCATCAGGAATATCCACACAGCCTGTTCAAAGCCCCAGAGTACAGGGGCTTTAGTTCCTTGGCAAGGCAGGAGCCAGGAGCCCAACACGCACAGACATGCAGCATAAACTTCAGAATGTGCAATTAACAGTCCAGATACAGTGCAAGCAAACAGGCATCCAGCACACCCCTGAAGGATCCACAGCATTGCTTTTTTTATGGACAGGATATCCTTAGTTAGCTATATAACACTTTACAGTCTCTTGGACAGAAGGGGAAAACTGCCTCTTTCCAAAAGCACATTCCTGCAGGTATTATTCATACCTCTCCCTTTAAACATCCAGTATTATTACCAGAAATAGACTAACTCACCAGCCAAACCAACAAAACAATGTGGCATGGCACATGTCAAAACCAAACAGACAACAGTCTTAAATCAAGTTAAGTGGACAGAAAGGCAAGCAACTAATTTCTGGGCCAGAAACACCAACACATTCCGAGAAGGGGCATGTCTACCTTTTTACCAACCCCTGTTTTCTTCAACCCAGCTAACTCTAACATACATCACACTGCTGACTCTGCTCAAAATACTGTACACTCCCGTGGTACAAAGCACAGAGGAGCTGACCAGGACTGCTGCCACGAGGAGGTAAGACAGATGGCATTTCTCTGAGCACAAGCAAAAGATGATTAAGAGCACCACTAAAAAGTCAGTACCATTAAGCATGTCTTCAGGTGGCTGCTTCTAGACGGCACCTTTATGCCATAGCAGCTCAGTGATGCAACTCTGTCACCCATAAGAGACACTGCAAAATCAGAGGGCTGAGCTGGATCACCTCTTTCAGTAGCATCTTATGCAACATCTCTTTAAAATCGACCATGGAACCACACATCTGCCAAGTATTAACACTAAAATTCCACCAATGTTTAAATAAGACTTAATTTTAAAACAGTTCACTGGGATTAAGCAGAATTTCATGCACTAAGTACATAAAGCACCTAAGAGATAAAGAGAAAACATGTCTGGGAAGCTGAAGGTTCAAAACATGCATTTTACAAATGCTGCAGACACTACAGAAACAGTGCAATTTAAAAAGGTAATTATTTCAGATACAATAAGAAGCCTGTATCTCACCTACTCAGAAAGCCATCTTGTGAAGTCTCCAAATTTTATGACCTTTAAGGTATGTCTTTAAACTCTATTATAAGAGAAAAGTGAAATGCCACAACCCAGCACAACTCTCATACCCAGCATTCACAGGTAAGGAAAGCAAAGGAAGACAAAATACACTGCAACTCTGTTAACAGCAACTCTTCTCAAAACTGCACAGACATCTATAACAAAAGGCCTACCAGGTAAGTATTTATGTTCTAAAAAAGATGCTAAATAAGTTTCCTTTTAAAGGTTGATAAGAGACACCCAAAGGTCCCTTTAGGAAAAGCAAATTTAAGGTCATGCATGCTTCTGCCTAACCATCCAGTCTTATATGAATCTTGCAAGGTGAAAAACTGAAATTACTGGTGTGATACAGCATGTTTGAAAATTAAACAAACACTTTTTTCCATATAGTCTGTGGTATAGCCCTCAGAGAAATCAAGAACACCACAAAACTCTGCTTTTCTTCTCTCTTCTAAAAAAAAGCCTCTTTATACAGAGCTCACACTGTTACCAAAGTCTCACTTTGCAGGGGGCAAGTGAACAGCTGAGGAGAGCAACCACACTTCCCCTATTATGCAAACTTTGTATCTCCACAAACAGCATTTCTTGTACTGGAAAGTTTCAAAGAATCCCATGGAAAGTCTCAGGGCCCCATTAAATACTTTCACTAACTCTGTGTGCTGGTTGAAAGGTAAACCAGCAGGGTAAATAATCTCTCTTGTGTTGAGTTCATAAGTCAGAGCTACAATTTAATAATAATATTACAATAAATACAATGGCACCAGGAGAAATTACTTTCAACTCACAAAACCCGGCAGTATAACCCAGTGTCCTGGGGCACAAACCCCAAGGGGTTTGTTAGCCCTTGTGCTGAGACCGGCGTGGTTCCTCCCAGTCCAAAGCAAAAAGGAAGTGAAAAAAACCAAAACAACACCTGTTGGTGCAGGCGAGGGCTGTGGTCTGGGCAAGAGCGGTGATCTCCTCCTGTTGAGGTCCTGCTGCTCCTCTGGATCTGACGAGAGGTTCCCGAACTCTTCTTACCCACCACTTATGTACCCTCAGGGAGCACCCAGTCCCTCCCCCTGGGTGGGGACTGACACAATGGGTGATTAACTCTGGGAGCCAGGGGGTATTGTTGAACCGTTGATGGTCCAGCAGCCACGCCCCCTCAGGCTGGGTGTGAAGATGATAATGAGTCCCTGGGCAGCTGCTGCTAATGGTCCATCGTCCTTCGGAAATGAATAGAGGGGGTAGAATACACAGCTTTGATCACCCACACACAGTGATAACTGGTCCCACCTGCTGAACTAGGAGACACTGTTACCAATAACAAAATGCTTCTTCAATCCTAAATGACTTCACTACTCTCGAGGATAAAAGGCACTGGAAAGAAGTGAGATTGGAGAAACCAGTATTTTGTTTATGTTTTCCAGAGGAAGCACTCCCATTGGCAATAATTCTGTGATTCAAAGACTAAATAGAAAAGTGTCATATTCTTCTGTTGACTCCCATCCTGCACTACAAAATACAACAATTACTAATGGAAAAACATCAGAATCCAGAAAGCAACTGCACAACACAATGTGAGATGAGGAAACAGCTCTCAAGATAAATTCTCCCCTGCACTACAACTTTCTTCAGAAAAGGCAGGTTCAATTTCCCTCCCAAGTCTCATTCTCCAGGTTTACACCTATGATAAAAACTTTTTTTTATATAGATAACAGTAAGTTTGCAAGCAATGAATAACAAGTGCCTCTCAAACATCTAAAGGACCTCCCAAAGCTCTACTCAAAAGGTCTTAGTGCTTTTGTCTGTGAAATTCTAGATATTTTTCAATGTCTTAAACTACAATTGCAAAGGACCGCTAAAACACTAACCTACACAGCAGCAAGCAGAAAGTCTGCTAAGAACATTGAAACCCCTCCATTTTAAGTAATTGGTAGGTAAATCACAATACTTTTGTTTCAGAAAATATTTCATGACTTCTCTCAGTATCCAACATAGCAAATCACCTATCCCCTAAATAACAGAGCAAGTAATAAACATCACACCCCACAAATCTGAAGTAGTGATATATTCAGTCTTTTCTTACAAAATAAAATGCCTCAGGTGTACAAGTTATTGGCTGAAACATGTGAGTGAAATGCAATACTGTTATTTAGTTGCAGCAACAGAATCATGAGGTAATGTTTATATGTCTAGAAGCAGAGCTAAGATATTTCCATTATACAGATGAACTGAAATGATGTATTATTTCCTAGAGTCATTTAAAAATATCTAAGCATCTCCAGGATCTTGACTTGACTATTCCTCACACCCAAAATAAACCTCTTTGATGGTTTGTTTTAAAAACAATGTGTGGAAATGTTTCCTTCTAAAAGCAAAAAATAAATTATGACTGCTACAGGAAACCTGAATAAACATCAACACTTTGGCTCACGAGATTAAGAACAATTGCTGGAGAAAGGAGGTAACTGCTGGAGAAACAGTGAACTGTAGAGCACCAAGCATTTCAAGCCTGTTGTGTGGATATAATGAGTCTGGTGAACAAGAAAAGCCCTTCACAGAAAAAACTATGACAGTCGCACGCATAAGAAATGACCACAAGAAAGTTGTTTGTGTATATATTCCTTATCTAGGTTTTCCTTCATCCTAGACACTGATATCTTCTTTCCACACTCCCTCAGTCCTTGCTGCATTTTTCTTATTTCATCATCTTCCTATGTCTTAATAGCCACAGGAATAAAAAATACTAAATGTACCAATACTGAGTGCAGGAATAAAACAGAAAGCAGAAAAATTCCAAATGAGATGCTTGCAAAACCTGTTAGCCTGCAGTATGCAAAAGACTGACGAAAGGAGTTACCACAGTGTGTCAGACCAAGAGTCTCTGCAAGCCAACATCCTGCTTCCAAGAGCTACAAGGACCAGGGAAAGATCACAACAATATGACAAGTATATATGACTCCTTCTCCAGCTAAGCTTTCCAGACTAGAGCTGTTTACAGCTCAGTAGCTACATATCAATGATTCCTATTGTTGGAATTTTTGTGAATGTTTAAAAGGGAAAGCTACGGTTAGGACATAAACAACTAGTGTGATTGAAAATCTATACACCATTTGTTGTATGGTTTGCTTTACTTTTTTTTTAGGTGTTAAAAAATAATTAGAAGGGGAAAACAAGCACTGTAAATTAGATCCTGGTAACAAATAAAAACTACAGTAAATATCTATTTCTTTGCAAAATCATGGTTTTAATATCTAAGTCTTCTTCTATTTGGCTGTAAATTTAGGTATCTAAGCCAAGAATCTCCATTAAATTAAAACATTCTGTGAATTCCTTTATTTCCCTTAGATACTTACAGTGTAAGGAAACATAGGCTTTGGAGCATGTCCTAGACATTTATGTAGTTTTGTCAAAAGAATGATGGCAATAAGACCAATGTAAATGCAGTAAATATAAAAGCACCCGAATCCCAGTGAGAATGTTTTCCTTAATATTTTCACTTCATCTTCAACTTCAGAAATCTCTCAGTGGTGACTAAAAAAAGAGACTGAAAACTAAGATCCATAATTCCCCTGTAAACTACTAAGAGATCATTCAATGCAAGTATTGTTTTTACAGTTCATCTCCACAGAGCATTCTTCAGATTAAGGTCACCACATGTTGACAGACATAACAATTAGCAAAATTAATGTAAGCATTTGGGCTAACTGACCAAAAGCAACACAAAAAGCAGTATTTTTTTCAAATAAAGCATCCTTATTTGTTTTCACTGCTATGACAGTAGTAGACAGCTACTTCATCATGCAAAGCATGGAAAATGCTGAGTTAACTTGCTGTGATGGAAGTTAAGAGGCACAGAAAACTTGAACCTAAAAAAGCCCCTTTACTCATTCCTTCAGAAAACGATTCAAACTCTTCCTTTATTATGTTTTCTCATCTCTTTGAACTTCTTGTCCAAATATATCCAGTATCACAAACCAATTCCAGTTGCAAGCTGCACATTCAACCTTCCAGACTACCAATTCTTTCCACGTGACACACCTCACTCATTTTGCTAATTTCTTTTAAAATTAGGTTGAAATTTTAATAGCTATTCATTTTTCAGGTGCAATACCCAAGAACTTCACCCTATGCAATGGGCAAGGGAAAACAGAGCAGTTCTCCATTCTGTAAGGTGAGAGGGAAGATGCACAGACACAGGGAAATAGCACATCATCTCAATTAAAAGTACCGAATGTGCCAGTAGAGTCAGGGACCCAACAGACACAGATGTGCCACTGTACACCTGTATCACACTGTGACATTTGGACTTGCTGGATACCAGCACAGATATTGGTCCTTTTGGGAGCCAGTGACACCAAAGTCTACAGAAGAGCCTAAAAACAAGGTTTAGAAAATTAGGCAAGAAAACTTAACAACACAAAATAGACTTTAAGTAGGAGTAACAAGTTTAAATAAGGACCTATTGCATAAGAGAAATTTATGCTTGCATGTTACCCTTATACTTTTACTTCTTCCCTGTTAAACTCCCACGAGCTGTAACATCTTATCTACATAAGGAGTCTAAATTGCTCTTTAAAAAGTTTTGTAGATACTTCTATTTTCATATTCTATATATCTATATTCTTTTTCATTTCTTGCCAACCAAGGCAAAAATATAAGCCCTTTACCACAGAACACAGAGGGCAAAAGAGCATTTGATAAGTAAAAATGAATGGGGAGGGTTTTATTTCAGCTTCACTTGCCACTGAGAGGGCAAAAGACTGAGGCACTTGGACCATGGCTATATGTACTGGAAAGACATGATAGTTGTGTGGCTCTCTTCTACAGAGAAACTTCAAATATTTTAAAGGATAGATGTCTAAACATGCTTATTTAAAACACTAAATTTAGGGGACAAAAAAAGATGCAGATAATTTCATGGTCATCTTGCTTCCTCTCTTGCAGTTCAGGATCTGGTTTGCCAGCACATGGTATTTTAGAGTTCTCAAGCTAATCTTTCCAACAATTGGTAGCATAACCACTCAGATACTGAGCACCACCCCTACAAAAAGCTGTCTAGATGGCTCAAAAGGTACACTAGTCTGAAGACCAAAAGGTGCCTTCTGATGCAAAGTCAGGCACTCTGGGATGCTGGCTGGGCATACCACTTACTGACATTCCTTCTATTATTAAAACATGACCTGAGGGTCTGCAAGAACATTGCTGTAGAAATCATACGTGGGTTTGCTTAGAGTGGGGACTTAACTTTAGGGTCTGCAAACTAGATAATAAAAAAAATAAGCAAGTTGGGAATGAAAGAGACATGTAACTCCCCCAAGTTACGTACAAGGTAAGTGCTAGAACTAAGAATTGATTTCAGGTCTTTCTGACTGTTCCTCTATGGCCTATGCCCATACAAGATACACTGCCCTATGAAATTTTAAAAGAAAACAGCCACAAGATGACAAAAAAAAGCTGCACAACAGATTACACACAATGTAAAGGACTTTCCTGAAAGCCTCTTGGGGCTTTTCATTTGTTTAGCAAACAGCACTTAGAACTCAAAACATTCTCAATAGTAAAGCATCTTACTCAGACATCTGTCTCAAAGCCTGAGTCTTCCTTAACACAGAATTACTTGTTCCTTAGTACAACCCCTTTAGCTACTTCTGCTTTATCCTTCTTGATGCCTCCTCTGCTACATGTGCCATTGTCAAATTCCCCTTCTCAGACTATCGAATTGCAACATTCCACTCTGTCAACATCAACGTAACCGCATTTCTCCCAAGGGAAAGAGGGTCTCAAGGCCTTAACAGATGAACAAAACTTGACCTCAAACCTTTAGCCATCACTAAATACCATCTGAATAGCAATAAAGAAGTAGAAACTTTCCCCCCCCACACACTGCTACTTCTACATGGTGTGACAAGCACGTCTCCAAATGTCTGTAATGCACTAAGGCTACTGGTTTATGCAGTTTCACTGACAGCTATTTAGTAGTGACTGGAGAGAGTATCCAATTCTTCTCTTCAAGAGTACAGAAAATATTCTTGAGATAAAGATGGGGTCTACACTTATTTTCTACCCCCGCCCCCCACCAGGAGTAAGTGAGCTTTGGTTCTTCCTGTACATCACAGCTCAGAGATGACTGAGACTTGTTAAACTAACAAATACAAGTTATTAGGAAAGCATTGGCACTTATTTCTTAAAAATCATCAATCATGAATTCCAAATGATAAAAGTGATTGACTGAACCTACATTGCTTTTATTATGTAGATCACTGAATATGCTGAGTTGGAAAGGACCCACAAGGACCACTGAGTCCAACTCTTGGTCCTGCACAGGACTATTCCCAAAAGTCACACCATGTGGCTGAGAGTATCGTCCAAACACTCTTGAACTCTGTCGGCCTGGTGTTGTGACCACTTCCCTGCGAACCCTGTTCCAGTGCCCAACCATGCTCTGGGTGAAGAACACTTTCCAAATATCCAACCTAAACCTAACACAACTGCAAGCCATTCCCTCAGGTCCTGTCACTGGTCGTTACAGAGATGACACAGCCTAGACAGCTTACCCTTTCTTAGCTGGTCTTATCCTTTTAGATAATACTACTTAGTCTGTGCTTTATTTGAAATCAGATAAACTTTAGTTTAGATTCATTTATGTGTTAGACACACTTGTTTTCATAAGGATTCTCCAGGAACTGGATGTTGGAAGCTCAGCTGCAGTGCAATTTGCAATTGAGTACCCAAGAACTGTTTAGTGTTACAAATTACCGTTATAATTCTCTCCACTACCCAAATGAAAAAAAATCCCCACTCCAACATGAGGGACACAGCAAGGAAAGCACTTTCTGGACACATACTGCACAGGATTTAATTTTTATACATACATGAAAAATCATGAAGTCTTGTGAAAAAGGTAGGATAAGAAGTTCCGTATTTTAACCAGCACTGAAATAAACCCTGTAACCTTACCGAGCAAAATAGCCTGGTCGCCGTTCCTTCTTCTCTTCCTTGGTCTCCATTATTCAGAGTCCAGTGGGCAAGGTGAGCAGCCAAGCGCAATGCTCTTTTCCCCCTCAGTGCCTCATATCCAGGCAGAGTCTCCTGTGTATAACATTCAAAAACAGGAAGTTCATAAATCAACACGTCAACAACACCTACAAAACCCAGGAGGTTGTGGAAATAAAACTGACCCAGTGACAAGGAAAAGTAAAACTTTAACCAATGTTTGCAATGCAATATGCTTCAGTATATAATGAGACAAACACCAGTAAATGCATCCAGGCCAGTTTATCCAACAGCAAGAAGACAGGTACTGCAAAGTGGGTAAACCGAAGAGATGCACCAAGTTCTAAAAACCTGGAAAGATGAAACTACTTTGTTTATACCAAAACATCTTTCAGGTCTCACGTGTTTCATAGACAGGAAGATCAAGAGAAGCTTTGGAAACATGCAGTACACACAGCAGAACCAGTAAGACACACAATGTTCACTTTATAAAAATTCTGTAAAACAGTGAGAAATCAAAAAGTTTTATAACAGTGTAAAGGAAGGAAGAATGATCTATACACAAGTTCAAACAAGCACACAGGGAAAAACAAGATGGACCTCCAGCTCTCCAGATGAAATGCTATCACCTTGAGAGAGACAGGAGAAGGGAAGATTATCTAGGTTATCTCAGAAGCTAAAAAAAAAAGAGAGAGACCAGTAACACTAGTTTTGACTCATAACCGTTTGACAGAATGCCATATTAAGGCACTTAGAAAACAGATATGCTGGGAATTTCTGAACTGCTTTATAATTACAGCAATTAACAATATGTGACATCAACTGCTGTTCAAGACCCCTGACAAGATGTTTTATCTTTTTTCCCTCTTCAACACACACTGAACACACCCCAATGGCCTGTGCCCATCCACAAAATAAGACAAATTTAAAGTTCTTTATTGGTATTTCAGATTAAACTCAAACCAGAAGTTACTACTAAACATTTTAGTCTAATGGACTGTGTAACAAAAAAATGGAAGTCATGTAAATTATGATTCATAGCAAAAGAAAAAATCCCCTGGGACCTAATCAGTTCCCACTATTTTCCCCTGCAATAAAAGCTACAAACTGCCAGATGTCAAGAAAATAGATAATGTAGTAAAGACTATTCTACTTGAAAAGCCTAAGAACATACCATTGTAGACTCTATCAGAAACTTGCCACAATTTTCTCTATTTATTTATGGATGATGAGTCCACAGCAATTGAAGTCCATTGCTTCAAAACACAGTTTTTCTTACTCATTAAGTTTGAATACATCCAGTACATCAAAAAGAATCCAGCCTCTGATCTTTATACGTCAGGTAGAGTCTTACAGTAATGGGCATTCATTAAGTGGCAAATGTCTAGGACATCTTTGGCTTTATGAGGAGAATACTATTTTATCTCTGCAAGATAACACATGATGTAATCTTCAGCTGGAGACAGAAATCTGGACAATAGCAGCATAACAGCAGCATCAAAAGAAATTGGCCTGCTCAGATGTCCAGTCTGTATGAAGATACTACATACTTCATGAGAATTTAAATGCATCTCTATCTTTCCTGTTGAGGCAGGTGCTTAGATCTTCAGAGGATCAAAACTAGTTGCTTTGTTATCACTGCATTTAGAGCTACAATAAGTCATCCAGAATGTACAACTACAACTTATATACCTATTATAAAAAGAGTTGAAAGAAATTGGAGCCACTCTTTACCCTTTGTCTCACTACACTGTGATGTGGTGCAAGGGCACTGACAGGCCAAAGTTGAGTCTCATGCTGACATCAAGAACTATCAAATAACCACAAAGCATCAAGATAGTATTAAACCCAAGATGACAAGGACACAACAGCACTCACTGAAGTAAGAAGAGGGAAGCGGGGAGAGCCCTTCCCCTCACTGAAACATAGTCCGCTGGAATAACAAAGGGAAAAGATATCTGTCCTCAGCACCTCATCCTGTGCAAGAGTGAGTGGCACACTCTTCACACTCATTCTCTTTCTCTCCAATGATCTACCAGCCCCACCCAGGGGAATGACAGCCCTGCTCCAGTGAGGTGCTAGCAGATGACAGGAGCGCTGCAGCCCAGGGAGTCAGGAGGAAAAGCCCCTGCCTGTCCACATCGCTGTCTAGCCCAGTACCAGCGCAGCCCTGCCCTGCTTCAAGCAAAAAGGGGCATGAAGAAAGAGATGGCGTAGGGCTTAAGTCTGGACCGAACCACAGATGCTGCAGGAGGTATTAACACCAAGCCAGCAAGGCATTGCTCAGCTCATTAAGTGTTAGCTTTGCTGTTTGCTAAACTAAGCTTGCAATGACATCAACCAAACACAACCTCTAAGTTCTTTCACACAGTGAAGGGAAATAAATCAAGCTTAAAAAATAATTTGTAACAGATAGGCACTCAGAAAATTGAAATGTTATCCTCAGACCAGACGCAACAAAAGCATTGAGGATTTTTTTAAATTCTTTTACTGATAAAAATATACAGGAATAAAAAAATCCAGTCACCAATTAAAGAAAATTTTTACAATAAAATAATTTAATGTCAGATCCCATTCTGTTGACTTAACACTTATTTAGCTCACCTTCCTAGAAGAAACAAAGGTGTTGTTCTAAGAAGGCACATTTAAGTCTGAAAATTATACTTTGAAAATATAGTACTAGGAAAAGCAAACCGATTAAGAATGCTGACTCCCTAAATTCTAGGTTTACTGTTGTTGCTGGGAATTTTCACGTATTAGTTACCTTTAAGAGAGAAAACAAAAACATGCCTGAAAGTCAGGAGGATCACAGCAGAACCTGCAGTAACTGCTACTGAAAACTAGTATTTAGTATTTCTGAAAGGTCCTTCTCAATTTTTAGTTCTTTAAGAAGTAACAGTATAAAAGCCATTATTCCCTTTCAGGTTATCAATGACATTTTAAGATTATATCGAAAAGGCAAACCTAGTTCACACTTCCCCCCTACTTTTCCTTTGATATTTCCCAAGAAAGAAATCCCAGGTATTCTTTATTAACTAAACATTATTAATTGTATGATTAAAATTAATCCTAGTTTCCTGGTGGGTCCTTTCTGGTAGAGATGAAGGCTGAATCAGTTAGACTAATAAAAATGTACATATTTGGGGGATATTTATATGCTAGGAGACAGACAACTTACTCATATACCATGAGTTCAGTACAAACTGAAATGATGACAAAGCTGTTTCTATAGAAATTTCAGGCTTAGTTTAACCCTTTCTACACTGAAGAGAAACAATGAAAAGCTTATATTATGTCTACAGCAATTCTAATTCTTTTAATTAGGCATTTTCAAGAGGAAAAATATTCCTGATGACCAAATAATGCATTTAAGTTAGGACTCTGTTAAAAATTTGCCCCTCTCCAAATTTAGCCAATGTCAGCACCTGATAATTATATGAAGAACAAAATACATAAAAACACACTGTCCTTTTCAGTTTCAGTCCTATACTTCTGAATATTCTCATTTATATTTGCTCTTTTTTGCATACTTGCTTTGTCTATTTAGTCTTCCTGCCAGCGAGTTCTGGGGATGCTACTAAGAGTTTGTAATGAAGGTGGGAATGGCTCCAGCAACGCCACAAAAAAGGTTTGAAAAAAGTCACAGGAACGGACTGAACTCCTGACCATGGATAACCACACCACTTCAACTGCCACCACTGTCCCAAGGTCTCCAGAAATGCTGCTTCCAGGTTCTGCTGCCCTCCCTGCCACTGGGTCTGCAGACAGCAGCCTCCTGCACTCATACATTCAATGCAGCAGCAGAAGATGCTCTAAGTGCAAGGATAAACAAAGGGAATGGGAACTGCACTTTTGAGGGGAACAGTAAAAATAACTAAGCATGTGAATAGAGCACCCTTTAAAGACTGATAAATCTAGCAATTTTGCAAAATTATTTCTTCTCCCTTTTCCTTCCCTTCTCAAGGAATGTACCTGCTACTTACAGTTTAAGTAGTTTACATTTTCATGAGACAACATGTCCTGCTTGCTGCATTTAGGAGTAAGCACCCAGAAATCCTGTTTGCTGGCTCTAAAGCATCAACAATCAATCCCTCAACTGTAGGCATTACTTTTCAAAACCATGCACATGAACGTACATCCAACAGCACTCGCAATGCAGAAGCCAATGAAGTATCTGATTATTTTTAGAACATTCAGTGGACTTGACAGCTTGCCTCTGACCATCTGTGCCCACTGCAAGTCCCGGAATGACACACAAAATAAAAGAAGCATTCAAGACCATGCAATTCTCTAGATACATTTTTCACAATCCTCTCTATAAAGTAGGAAAATAATGTAGTTGTCTACTATGCAAATAGGAAGCTGAACTACCTCCACATGCTCAAATGAGAGCAGAAGAATCATGTGTGCAAGTATGCTCCCACTTGCTTTAATCCAGCCAGCCTCAATAACCAGCAGCAATGAGAACAAGGGAGGAGACTACTTGGACAAGGAGATAGTTATTATTTTCTGAGAAATTTAAAGTGACTAACTTTTGAGACCAACAGCACAGTCTCGATTTTATTTGGCTCTGTAGGCATATACATAGAAATTATAGCTCAGATCTACAAAAGAAAATAAACAGCCAACTCTCTGAGGATCCAGGTTCTGGTGCTCTCTCATGCTGCATCCCACACAACAGTAATTTTTTACTTTTGCTTCTCTATTGTGCATCTGCCTCCGAGACTACAGACAAATACCACACATCTGCTCATACCACTGCACACTTCCTTACTATCACCTGCTGTAATACCAGCATTCAAAACTGACATGAAGCATTCAGACAAGAAGCATTACTAATAAATTTGGCTTAGATCTGCATCTGCCTTCTTATGAATAACAAGTATACCTAAATAATAACAAGGGTACATGTGCCAACTCTAACCCCTAAAAGATGCACCAAGAGAGATGACAAGGATTACATCAACAAGCCAATACTGATTAAAAATAGAAAATACATGTATGTAGTATTTCAAGAGCAGTATTAAAAGTGTCTATCAAGTTGGAAGAATATGAAACTGCAGAACAAATCACAGAGAGGAAGCATTTTCGACAAATTAGATCTGAAACTGAGCCCTTGGGAGTTGCTAGCTGTGCCTCTGATGAGCCCAGAACAGTTACCAGAGCACGGTGCAGACTCGGATAGATAAAACCACACACCAACAAGACTGCAGCACTGTGCTAAACTTTGCAGCATTTAATTAACGCCTCACTGATTGGACTAACCAAGTTGAATTTTACTGCTTTTATGTTCTGCTCGTCTATTTTATTTGGTGTAATAGTAAAGATAAAAGTTTTGGAATAAACACTATAGCACCTCAAGATGAAACGTAACAGAAGTGTATCATCAGCAAAGAGGAGAGAGAGTAAACTACAACATTTTTAGTCTTTTCTTCAGGCAGAATGACCTAGAAAAAAGTGAGATTGGAAGCTTTCAGGAAAGCACCTAGCACAAGCCACTAAAACACGGCACAGACTTAATACATTACGTTGGAATGGAAAAATAATTATTCTAAAGCTATCTTAAGATAAATATGGAATTATTTTAATACAGTTAGTTACATTATAATCACCATGTAAATACTAATGTTATTTCTAAACCATTAACAAGCTCTATAGAGAAGTTTCAGTTCATTACACATAACTGAAGGGCACTAAACTAACCTAGAAGAGCCTCTCCACCTGAAGCTGAGGCTGATGACTCAACCCTTGCTTAGGTGAATAACCCTTAATTATGCCTTTAACCTTTAAAGTATTAGTCCTCTCACATTTCTAATGCCAAGGTCATGGGCTCAATCACCTGTATGGGCCACTGACTTAAGAGTTGGCCTCGATGATCCTTGTGGGTCCCTTCCAACTCAAAATAGTCTGTGATTCACTGTGATTCTTGTAACAAGGGTACACTCTTAAATCCACAAAGAATTAAAACGCAAAAATACAAGAACTGAAAATAAATGTGTATGCAGAAGCCATTTCTAGACTTCCTGTTCACACTAAACACAGAACAGTATCACAATTTCTGTCACCAAAGGGTTAGAAAAAGAGAGATTCAATGTGGCTATTTGCACGCTGTGGACTCTCAAGGACAGTGAAGATAAGATCTGGAGATAAGACAGGCAAAGTAAACAAACATCCTTGCTCTTGAGGAACAGACTACAGTGTTTAGGAGGTTGTTTCCCCCCCACAGTGGTAGAGTAAGCTAATAGTTCAAGCATTTTTGTTCCCTACTAATGAAGTAAGAACAGGCTAAGCTTAGATGACCTTCAACTCCCCAGCTGGATCTGCAACAGTCTGTCCACATGAACAAAGTTCAAACAAAATAAATGAGAATGAATGTAACAGAAACACTACTGGTTCAGGTACAGAACAATAATAAAACTTGATTCAGTTCCAAAGAACTCTCCACACAAATTATTCCTGCCTTGCTTGGGAAGAGACTTTTACCCACTAACTCAGGCTGTCATGTTTAACACAGAATAGGAAGAAAAAGAGCAACCAGAAATTCCACATCACCAGTCAAGTTGTCAAGAGACAAAAACATCCAGATTTAATCTTCCCTCATTGGCAGCTGAACATCACCAGATGTATTTTCCATCAGGAACAACGTATTTTACCGTTTAACTCAGCTGCAGTTGTTAGACAGAAACTGGTTGCAAAATATAGCATAAACTATTAACAGGCAGAGTGCTATGCCATATGAAATGTAAAAGTGCAATGCTGTTGGAAATCAGGCCACTTAGGAAGATTTTGATTTTTAGGTCAACAAGAACATTGCCACAGAGGTTTTAAAATAATTACTATCTTAATTTTCTTGTGTATCCTGTTTCAACCAACCCCAATTCAATTGAGTATCAAGTCCAAGCCCTCTGAATCCCATAGCTTTTCATGCTCACACTGTACAGGTATACATGGCATTATTCTCTACAACTACATGAAAAGAGCTCGTGGTGAGGTGGGGTCAGGCCCTTCTCTCACACAACTAGTGATAGGACAAAGGAAAGAGGCCTTAAATTGTGCCAGTGGAGGTTGACGTTGGGTATTAGGAAATACTCCTTCACTAGAACAGTGATTAAGCATTGGAACATGCTCTCTAGGAAGTAGTGGTGGAGTCACCAGCCCTGGAGTGTTGAAGAAATGAGCAGACATGGCACTTTGAGATATGGATTTGGTTGAAGGTTTGATTTCATGATCTTGGAGGTCTTTTCCAACCTCAATGACTCTGTTGTTCGGTGAACTAAAAAAGGATGCAGTTTACTGTATTCAGAGAGAATATGATGGAGGTCACTGTTCCCTTACCTCTCCCTGGAGCATGCAGGCATATATACACACAGGACCTTTTATGTATGTGCTTCCCATCATTCAACTAAAACACTAAGTATTTGCAGTTTTCCAAAACAAAGAAAATGAAAAGCATTCCACACAACAACTAGCACTTGAGACAACAAGGCCCTTAGTACTATCTTGCTGATCTGTCAGTTGATACCATCATGTTCCTTACTCATAGCAACAGCTGATTTAATTATCTGTTTAGTATTTCAAAGAAAGCCTGCACATCTGTTTTGACAAGGCCAAAACATACACATATAGATAACCCATCACTCCCAGGCCCAATGAATTACAGGTCTTATACCGTTTATGTGTAAACTGATCAAGTCCTCCCTAGATTCCCCTCTCTGAACCAAGCAAAGGGACAGAAGTAACGAACAGAAAGTCACTCCACACTCACCACTCCTATACAGTGCTGTGTTACAAGAGCAAGCAGGTAGCAAACAAATTCAGCAAACAACTGCGTGGTGCCACCTCCGTGCCAGGTCAGTAATCAGAAGGACTGTCCTACCTTCCATACTTAGAATGCTGCTAAAGGCCACTGGATCCACAGGGTCACAGGACCTGGGCACACACTGGAGTTCTTTCTATGAATTAGCTTACAGAGGCCTCGAGTGGGATTTGCACTGGTGAAACAGTGGCATCAGGGCAGATAACACAGAATAAATGCCCTTTGGTGATCAAGGGATCCCTGACCAGCCAAAGTAACTGGGCTTTCACTCATCTCTCTCAGGCTGTTAAAATATGTCCATGCAACAAGCAGCTATCAGTTTAAAATATTATTGCCCAGTGCCTTCCTCCCTTTCCCCTACTTTAGCTGCTTGCTATGCTTGCTACCACTCCTCCACACAAAATTACCAAAGAGATGACTCGCAGCAGACTCAGCAGAAGTGGTTCTGTATCTGCATTTGAGTTTATAACCCGATACCCCCTTCCAGCAGGCTCATACCCCTTCCCGCAGGCTTTGCTGCATACAGATGAACATCCTCACTTCTGCCACAGAAGGCAGGCCTGCCACAGAAACCTTGGGCAGAAAACTGCCAGCATAATTCATTCAGTGGGCATTAGCAACCTCATACTTGAAAAGATCAGTGTTACAGAGACCTATGGCCAGCATTCATGAGATGAGAAACAGGCTATGAAAGACAAATAAATGCATGATCTCAGCTTCATAGTAAACTTGCTTTCCCTCTTCTCAGCTCTTTTCTCACCAAGAAAGGCATTTATGCCAAAAGTAAATAAGGCTCAGGTAGAGCAGAAAGAGACTGGTGTTTGAAGAGTCACTTAAACCACAAAGATGAGGCTTGATGCTTGGCACAAATACCTCTACTGTCAACCACAGGTACTATAAATCACCTTCTACTTACAATTAGTTTAGGTCCCAAAATGTTTAAGCATAAAGTCAGGTTTATATTGGCAAATATCCCCATTTTACTCATTGAGCCCTCATAAATATGTTCTCAGTGCTTTACATAATAAGACCAGGCAACAAGAAAGATTTAAAATACAAACCAACCCATAAGTCTAAGAGGAAGCACTAGAACTGGTCACTGTTTTTTAGTTCAAGCACATTTTCAGCAACATTCATAATCATGCTGTGAAAATTATGGAAAATTTTTCTTTGAAAAGTACCCATCATTCTCAGGTTCTTCAGAAAAAGAACCTCAAATCAACAGCCCAATGACACCACACTGTGACAGATTAAATACATTACTTCAAAAAAAGCAACTAAAGACACAAGAGCTATCTGAAAGCAAAATTGTAATTTTTAAGTTTCAGCTCAACATCCCATTTTACAACTGATCCTGACTCATGCAAATTCCACACCATGTCTTCTTCTGTCATCTACTTCCCAACTGAGAAGCAAAGGAGCTAAGAGTGGGGGAAAGAGGAGTCTGGCAGTAATGCAATGCGATGTTTTCCTATCTGAAACACTGTTCGCAGAACCAAACTGCTGGGTTTCCATAGCAACATGAACTGCGTGACAACGCATACTCTCTCTGTACATTAAGTAACATATTGAACAGTTTAATTGTAACACAAAATCCAGTACATTTGTAATATACAAAATTAACACTGGAAACCTTCACTGTTTACTTTTAAATTGCTTAACCTGCAACATTTATTATATTAGTCTGTTCAGCGTGACCCTCTATTACACCAGCAGACACAGTTTCACAGGTGCTTTGATGTTGGCACCATTTAGTGCATTAAAATTACAATTATCAACAGCAAACTGAACCCTCTACCCACTGCATAATCTGAAGGCTGTTTTAAAAAGCAGCAATGTTTATTTCCTTTCTCCTTGCAGAATTCGTTTAGGCATTGTGTAACAGAAAATTATTTAGTTCTCTTGCTCTTCTGAAACATCCTTAAAATGTTTATTATCTTACCATTTTTTCTTCCTCCATCTCCAGATTCCTGTAAACACTACACACAAGATTCTGGCCTTGTAATTAGAGTCACCTTGCACTATATACAATACAAAAACTCCCTTCTCCAACAGAATCCCTCTTGCTATACACCAGAGCACAGATACATTTACCTACTAATTAGAGTCTCTCTTTGAAGAGCTGATTGTTTCTTTCCAGAAACATAAAAGTTCTTTCTGCTTTTCTGTGTTCTAAGAATTTGTGCCCAGCTGTCTCCTCAAAATTATTAGGGTAACTAAAGTTCATAGCTTATTTCTATGTATACAGAAAAAACAGAACAACAGAATGATTCATACAGAACAGTTACATGGCATCTTTTCTTCAGCATATCTAATCTGGCCTTTATTTGTTCAATTCTTCAATGCGTTCAGTCAGGGAGATGGTTCAGGGCTTCATTAAACAACAAAAAAGTTAAAAATACATTTGAATTAAGGTTGAGTACTGCTGCATAAAAAACAGAAGTGTAGAAATTTTCTGATAAAAGAGCAGTAGTATATATTTTATTTTCAGATTATTCAAGTGTTTTAAACATTATTATTGAACCAAGGTGCTCTTGTTGAATAAAAAAGACTAATTTTGAAACTAAAATTCAAACCTTACACTGACAGTATCAATAAAGTAACTCAGCATGTTGAAGCTAGATATTTCTTCTTGCCGGAAAAAAAACCCAAACCAACTCAAAACACCACAAACTCAGAAAATTTGACAAGCGGCTTCAATTCCTCCAGTCCTGCATTTTCATGTAAGTCATCCAAGTCAGCCACATGACCACAACAGAGTCTCCGAGTTCTCCACTTATGTACCAAGTGCATTCAGAAGGACTCCTTATTCAGAGGCCCCACCTGGGGCCAGGGCAGATAAAATCAAAGACATAGGGGTGCCATGTGTCACAGTCCTACTATCTGGATGTGTGAGAGCTGGTCTTTCACTAAGTTTCAGTGGTAGCTATTTGATCTGTCTCTCTCCCTCTTTCTCCTACTCTCTTCTTGCTCCCTCCACTTCTCTTTCTTTGCTCCTTTCTTGATGCTTTGGGTGGCCTGGAGCTGGAGGGATTGCATCTTGATTTAAGTGTTGTGGATTAATATGTGCTGGGTCAGTATTGTGGTGGAACATTTTGTCTGGCTTGTGTGGTGCCCTTTTTGAACCCTTGCCAAGTTCCCTTATATTCTCCCCTAAATTAATAAAGAAACCCTTTGGGAGCAAGTCCGTGGCTTATTCTCTTGATGCTCTCTTGCGGTATCAAAGAACTCTATATACATATATACATTAAAGTAAAACTCCTGGCTGAGCCATGAGCCAGCAGCTCCCAGGGCTGCAGTGTTATACCTGCCAGGCTCAGCCTGGGACTGGGAGCTACCAGAACAGGGCTCAGAAAAGGACACAACTAGTTGACAAAACACTGAAACTTACATCTCACACAATAGTGTTAAGTGCACAGTGTCAACAGAGCAGGAGAAAAGAAAACTAATCTTCATGTCCTTAATCTCTTTTCATGACAACCGATGTGTTAGTTATACTAACACAAATGCTGCATTACAAACAGAATCCAATTTTCAAAACAAATAACCCACTTAAAAATTTGCCCACTGAGCGGATCAGTTGGCAGCAGAGCCCTATTTTAAGGAATCCAGAACACCTGACAGAAGGGAACAAATACATCCCACTGAGCAACTACATCAGCACTACCCCAACAAAGGAGATTTACTTTCCATCCTATCAGTATGACTGTAGCAGGACACAAATGTGGATGTCACAGGAAGTTCTTGCCTAGCCTCTGTACAGTGATGCTATCCTCTAGTCACCTTTAACTACAAGGCATACCTAAACACCACCACTCAGCATCGTATACTAAAAAAAAACCACCACCAAAGAACGAAACAAAAAACCCAATTACCTGTAAATCAAATGAAGTATCTTCAGCCGATACCTCACCACAAGGACTGGAGAACAACTCACGGCACTGGCAGAGTTGTCATTCCTTTGTGGTTCTCAATTCATCTTCTAAATGCCCTGATGATTACTCAGGCTGCTTGTCTGAGCGGCAAAGTGACTTTTATTTCCATCAGCTGTTTCACAGCTTTTAATCATCTGGGCCACATCTGCACAAGTGACTGGCTCACAGCAGGCAAAGTCAATCTTCCACCATATACCTGCCCACATTTCAGCACACTGTTCCATAGCAAAGTAAAAGTTTTATCTCCTTGGTTCTTCACCCATTGTCACCATAATGTCATGACTTGCGCCACACATCTAGAGGACAATACTTACATTTCAGAAGTTTTTGAAGCTAGGACAGATGGCACAAGCCTGGATTTTGAGTCAGAACAGGAAAAAAAAGGGAGTACAAAAAGTCCAACACTGCTTATATAAGTGAAGAATTTCTTTCTAATATATATTCTAAATATCATACAATCTTCATATGGAAAATTATTAGACACTTTGGTGCTTCTCCAAATAAAGTTATGAAGGAAAGACTCAAGCCACTCTCTGGCCTGCAAAGTATTGCCCACTTGCTACAACTACCAAAATCTGCATACGGATTATACCCAGCTTTATCAGAAGTGCCTAGATCACTGGCATCAGTACAGCTACTTAAAAGTGCTATGGAAAGGCTACCTCTTAAGCTGACAGGAAAATAAAGCCCTTGTCACCAGACTGCAGCATCACTTGACCATGAGACAGTTAACTACAAAAACAGCCTAATGCAATCTGCTACATTATTTGTGCACAGGGACTACTGACACAGCACGCAAGCACTGCCAAGCCACTGACAACAGAGTTTTCCTTGTAGCATCTCCTTCAAAGCAACAACCTAGGCAGACCCAAGTATTTCCTGCAATCACAGCATCACCTGATCTGGCAGGAAGCCATCCACACCTCTTCCCTTTGGAATGAAGGTGGCAATGATGCTTCATAAATATTCACACTTCTTTCTATCCTCTGCATTACCTTAGAGTATTTAAAAACAAAACAAAAGAAAACAAAACAGAAATAAGACAGATGGCATGTGGGACAGAAAGCAGAAAAGAACTCAGACAGGAGTAGCAGCAGATAGAGACAGCACCATTAGAAAAGGTTATATTTACCTGAAAAAATGAGTCAGGGAATAAATCACCTTATCTTAGATAAGTTTGAGTTCAAGGAAGCAATAGCTCTCACGATGAACTTCTGTAAACCAAAGCTGTGATTTCCTCTAACTGGTGCACTGGGAGAGCTCTTTACCCAGGGAGTCTTAAGAGTTTCGGGGAATGGCCCTCATATCTACAGAAACACTAGATGCCAAAATCAGTCACTAACAGGTGAGACTACAGCAAGAAATTTTCCTTTCTAGAAATTGGTAGCTACTAATAAAAGGCTTTTAAACGCTGCTAAGTGAACACAAAATGAAACATAAACAAAACTAACTTGATACCATAACCAAAAGATAAACATGTATCTTGCCTGTATAAATAGGTATAACTTCCCTGCTCAGCCTGGATGTTTTCTGTTCCGTAAATCAGTTTGGCATTACTTAAAGATGATGGGTAGTCACAGAGTCTGCACCTCAAGAAGGATGTTGGAAAAAAGATCCTGTACAACATACATAGTAGCCTTAAGAAAGGCAACAAAAGAAAGAAAGTGTCACCTCAATGGGATCTACATATAGCTTATCAAAGACTAGGCCTAAAGCTTAATTACACCTTGTGAGTACTACAGGGCATAGAATAACTGAGAGTAGGGAAAAGCTTCACCCAACTGACAGGGCTCTGGGCTACACAACACAAGGAATTTGAGGCATGCAACTGAAAGCACAGCTCACCTCTTAAAGTAAATAACAATCAGAAAGGCTTACTGGGATTATGATGAATACTCTATACATCAAAAGCTCCTAGCCTAAGCCAGAAGTCTTCCTAAAGAACAAACTGTGGTTCCATGACAAGTCATTAAGTCTCAAGGAAGTACAGGCAAATCACTAGTATGCTATATGGTACTGAGTTGAAGCACTGGTACTCTTTCTTCAAGCTTGGTTAGAGACCCGCTGCAGCACAGGTGTGACAGCGAAACACTGCACCTGAAGTAACTCACTCTTCTGGGTACCTTCTGCATTGCAACGCACTGGGAAGTACCAAGAGACTCCATGCCTGTCTGCACTGTGCCCTTGCAGGCAAGCAAGGACAGCAAGCACACAACCACAGCCCCATGCAGCATGGCAGCACACCGCCCCCTCTCCAAAACTGAGCAAACAGTTTCTAACACACACGTTCCAGCTGCAGAACTACTCATACCCACCTGACATTCTGACCATGAACACAGACATACAGCTTTCTGCCTACCATCAGAAGTGTTTGCAAACAAAAGGGGGAAAAGAATACTCCTGTGTATGTGTTTAATAGATCAACCTGAAACATTATGTTTTGGGGGGAAATACAAACTCTCTAACCTGCTGTGAATTTTGTCACTGCCTCATTTCATAAATCTGGCTAGAGAAAAATGACAAAGAAATAAGATTTTAAAAATGAAAAAGGGAGGAGAGGGCAAAAAGAACCAAAGACTTCTTTCTCCTATCCTGCTTTTCCTCCTAGTCAAAGGAAGTCACCTAAGTGAGTGCTTTTAATGCTGACTTCATTTAAACATAGCATTGTACTTCCTCTTTTGGGGAAAGTAACCTTAACCCCCAAGACAAACTCGCACCAGCAGTGTGACTTTTCCATTTTCCTCCACAAGGGTGCAGATTCCAAGGCCCTGCTGCCTCACAGAGAGAACAGGAAGCCACCAACTTTGTGGTAGGCAGCTATCCCTACTGTCAGTCACCCCACCAGTGGATATATACCTCACTAAAACCAGAGCTGTGCCTATAAAGGCTTATAATCTTTTGGCTTATTGATCATGATGAGGAAGCGATTTGTCAGTCTGCTGCTTCTTAGTGATGACACTGGAGTCACTCCAGACATGCCAAGGACCTCTGCTGCTGCTCTGGGTACCTGTTGAGACACAGAGGGCACAAGCGAGGTGCAAGACAGGGAGTTTTACAATTTTTCTCAACACTGCTTATGTTCCAGCCTCCCTTCCATGCCTACTGGATAGCAAAGAGAAACTGAGTCCCTTTGTCCTTCATTTCTGTAATTATTGTTTGTGAGCATCTCCAGCTGCCTAGAGCAGCAATTTCTTTTATCAGATCGTGCTGCAGAGGCTGACACTAATTTTCCACCTCTGAAACACCCATCCAAACTGCAGTACCCATCCACAGGATTCTCACAATTTTGTTAACTACCTTTTTGAAGAAATGTTATTCTCCACCCCAAATCACTGTCAAGTGAATTCACTTCTGTTTCAATAGAGAGGCTTACTCCCTAACACTGTAAGAGATTTGCAAGCTGTCCCCTGAAGTCAGGACCAGAAGGTAGCGAAATATTTACTAGAGCCAACTCCCAGCCTATTTTAATCTTCTCTTTCTCCTGGATACACAGAGCAACAAAGCCTATATAACAAGACAAGGACTGTTCCAATCAATTCTAACTCACTTCATCTCCAAAGGGAATCACTTATCCTTTCAGCAGTAGATGAGACACATCCAAATGGAAGTGTAGGCGCTGCTGCAGCGAGAACAGGACACCAGGCAAAGTCAGGAGAGCGAAACCCAGAGACTGCCTCATAACGAACTTGGACACATCGGGTACTTTAGATGTGTTTCTTTTTTGTAATATAGTATGCACCAAGAAAAAAAGGAACTGAATTTAACTGAAGCACAAAATTTCCCTCCAAACCCAAAATTTTGATACCTTATTTAAAAAGAAAAAAAAAGGGAAGGACATCAGACAGAATTTTGGCTATAAGCATCAGCTTCACAGGACCAACATTACTTGACTATTTAGGCCCTTAAGATATTTTGGGGTTATTTACGGACATTTTACAGGTTAAAGCATTAAAGAGAAAGCATTCTAAAACACACTGCTACTTATATACTTTATTATTTATAAAGATATATATTCCTAATAAAGTAATTTGCATTCAGAAAGTATATATTCCTGCATAATTTCTTGGTATTTTCTATTGCCTTCCCTATTAATTTTCTGAAAGTCTGTATGTGTATACATAAGCATCTAACAGAATACTATCAGCAAACCATTATTCCCACACTATATAAACACTGGCTGATACAATATGCTGGAAGAGTTCACTTTAAGTATCACGCAAACACAGGCCTTTAGACTGGGTCTCAGCATTTAAAGCAAACCATAATCGCTCAATGGGCATCTACCCATCTTAAAAGTCCACTGTCATACGCTAATACAAGAAATGTATGACCACTTAATGGGAGAACAATAACTGTAGCATGTAAAGTAAACACATGCTAAAAGCCTGTTATTGAGTCGAAGTGTTCATAATCTCATTTCATCACCTAGGGGACGAACAGTGACTGCATCCTTTAGCGCCATAAATACCGCACACACATCACCCAAGACACAAGTATGCCCCTCCACCCAAAAAACAACTCTGATGTAGTGTACGATGAGGTACAGAGATGAAAGTCCACTACACACATTAAAGAGACAAAAATCAATTACCGACACACCTCTGGCACCCGTCAGCGATTCTTAATCACGACAACCTATGACTATAAATTAATAGACACAGAAAGCGAGAGACTGGAACATTCCAGTAATTCACCCAAGACCTGGAGAGGGAGGACACAGATGTTCGAAGCCGTGAGAGCTGCAAAGCGCCCTGGGCTGTAGGGCCGGTCAGCGCAGAGCCCTGCGCGGGGTCCCCCGGCACCTCCGGCCGCCACCCCCGGCTCGCCCGCCCCTGCCCTCCCGCGCCGCGATGCCGGGTGGCTCCGCGAACCACCGAGCGGGCAAACAGCTCCTCCGCCACCACAGCGCTCTGTCCCCGCCCCGCCGGGGCTCGGCTCGCCCGGCCAGGGAGCAAGGCCGTGGCCGAGCAGACCCACCCGCCCCGCCGCCTCTCGGCTCGGCGCAGACTGCGACACCCACCTGCAGGTGAGCGGCATGGCGGGCCGCGGCCCAGCGCGGCGGCAGCGCTCGCTGTGCGGGAGCGCCCCCGGCCCCGCCGCTCCCGCTCGGCCCCGGCGGTGCCGGCCCCGCCGCCCCGCCCCGCGCTCCCGCCTCCCCGCGGCCCCGCCCGGCCCCAGCGGACCGCGCTCATCGCCCCCAGCGGGACCGCACCGCCACCGCCCCCTCCTCCTGGACCGCTGCACGCCCTGTACGCAGAAACGGGTCGGTCTGCGAGGCCAAAATTAGTCCTACGAGTACGGCGTGTTTCTTCATAAAGCTCGGGCGCCAGGGCTTGCCTCTGAAGAGCAGTTTTCTCAAGGGCGGTACTAAAACCAAAACAACCAGTTTTGGAAATTGAGGTTAACCAAAGCCTTTGGATCCGTGGGAACCTGAATTGCCTGCAAACTTCATCTGCTGTTTCTGTGCTGCCAGCAAAGCAGGCTCCTTCACCCGACCCCCAAAAAACACCCACTATAGCTACCAGAAACTCCATTCCCTTACCCGAGGTAACTCCAGGTAACCCTTCTCGACATTGGCGGCTACAGATCTAGCTGCTTATTCCCTCCTTGGGTCAGTAACCAGTTCTGAAAGACGGAAAGCTTAAGGGAAGGCCTACAAAGGCATTATAACGTTGTTAAATCCCAAATTCTGCAAGACGACAGCCTGAAGATAGACAGATATCTGCAGAAACAAAGAAGTGACACATACATGTATATATACATAGAGATGCTAGGAGAGCGTGTCAAAATAAGAAGTGGTGTGCAGGTGTCTCAAGTATTTTTTTTACTAGTTACAATGTTACAATTCCAACACATTTTAATTTTCAGTAATAGACATATTTGTCACAGGCCTATTTTTAATTTAACAGCTGCTTAAAGATCCATTTTGAAAACGTGTCATTTTCAGGACCAAATGCAACTCCAATACAGACACGCAGCCATCTCCCACCACTGCCATTACCCTACTCATAGCATATGCTTGCTACTACTTAGTGTCAATACTGGGACAACAACTGTCTCAACTCCTCCACTAAATTTGCTGCTGCATTTTCAGCTAAAATTGAAGTTCCCATCTGATTTTTTTTTCCAACACAGTGTATTTTACAAGACAAGATCTGCTTTAAAATGTAGTCTCCTGCTTAGAGGATACATTTTGATAGCATACTGCAGCTGCTACATCCTCTATCTATTTTATTTCCAGGCAAAAGACGGACAAACCCAAAGTTACATTGGCTAAAATCTCAAATACTTCACTGGCATAAGGGTTCGCTACAAAAAAAAGCATCCCTGCTCTCAGTTACTCTTCCAGCAGTGCTTAGATAACAAAATCGGAAGGGGAAAAGAGGAAGAAAACTGCAGACCTAAAATAGTACTATTCACCCAGCTTCTTTTGCCAAATTGAAGAAGGTACAAAGCCCTATCCATCAAACTGGTGGAAACACTACTTATCTCTTCGCTGCACTTGCACAACAATGACAGTGACTAACACCTTATTTTAGCTCCAGGAAAAGCTGTCTCCGTCCTAACCAGTTTACCACACATTATCATTCCAAGTACAGCCACCTCTATTGTATAGTGTAGAAAACTCTATGAAGACAATGCAGAGATTCCATACAGCAGACAAACAACACATTTCCATAGTATTTATGTTGCCCCAAGCATTTCAAATACATAACCTGAACTGCTGGCTTACAGAAGAAAGCACTTAAACACCTGTCAGAGCAGCAGTATAAGGAGGTTAGGACTAGAACAGAATCACTGTACAAGTTCCAGTTATGGCACTGTGGATTGCTGCCTGTAGCTCAACCCACACACTTCATGTCATTAGAAGAACCTGTGTGAGTGGGATGTAATACACTGCTTTATTTTACTGAATCTGGAAGTAATAGGTAACGCCTGCCTGTTTGTTGCAACGATGAACATGAGATGGGTGGACAGATAAGTAGATTAGACACACACACACACACACACACATATCACCTTGCAATAAAATTTAGTTTTGGTCTCTCTCCCATATAGAGAAGACATTCTGAGTGGTTTGCACTTTACCCTGGCAATATGTTCTGTGCCAATTCATTTGAATACAAATGCTCTTAACATTGTTTAATTCATTTTGTGGTATCAACAAGTAGAGTATCTCCATCTGAGAAAGGCTTAAACTCATGTTGCTCTTTCATTTCAGGGTTGGGCAAATTTATCACTGATTGCACTATTTTGATGGAGATAAAATGCAAGTTTGCTCTTTTAATCACTACCAAATTGTGCATTTTTACCCTGGAAAAAGACTTCTCACATAAACTCGCATGTATAACCACACATGGAAGACAGAACAGATTTGGGATACTTAAGTACCACGCTTGAATGGGTTTTGATCTTCCATAATACACACTTCAGTATACATTAACAGAGTTGCATATATTAAAGAGAAAAAATTGTTAGATGTATAGTATGTTTATGGCCTGCATTCAGATCAGCTTACAGTAATAGCAGAAAAAATATTGTATTGCTCATGTGTGGTTCATGTAATTTCTGGGGTTTTTTATACCTGCAACTGTTAACTTACAGCTTGTTCATTTAAGAAAGATAACCTGCCATAAAGAATTACACTGAACCTTGACTACTGTAATAGTCAATTTTTGAAAATATATAAAGATGACACCCATCTTTTTTTTCCATGAGCAGTCCTGTTTTTCCCAATTACTCCCACAATTATTCACCATGAAGTAGTCACAAAATAAGTTTCATATGAACAGACCATTTTTATGCATACGTAATTGAGGCCCTGCTTGATCCTGCCATGCACCAAGGGCTATTTTTAGCCTGGTTTCTTCAGTTTATGTAATGATGAATTTTCAGAGTGTCCCCAAATCACCTTTTAACTTTGAATTGTCTAGATATAACTCAATTTGACAGAGGTACTGAAAATTTCCACAAGTTTTATAAAAATGAGAAAGAGGCCATTGCTTGAATCTTTTATAAGAAGTTCTCCACTAATAACTGATTTGGTGCACCCACTTCTACGGTCTAGTAGAGCAAACCAGAAGTTGCTTCCAAAGTGCTCAGCAGAAGAAAGACTATAAAAGAAATAAAATTTGCTGATACAGGAAATGACACAAAAATCCTATTTGTTTCAACTAAGGCATTTTTTCTTAACTCAGAGGGCACCGTATGAAACACCCCACCACCATATCTTGTCCCGAACACCAGAATCACATGGCCTTTTAACACACGCTAAGGGGAAAAAAAAGAAAAAGCTGACATACGTTTTTCTAAATAAAATACAATGCTAGGGGAAGAACGGAAGCTCAAGGAAAAGTATACAAGAACTTGTAAAAGTATTTATAAAATATTACTGGTCGTTACCTCTCTTCTTCGTCAGCATCATTATTTTCCGTAAACAGGGAATGCCGCGCCTGGGCAGCACCGGGACGTGACGCGGCACATCCTCGCGTGCCGCCCCCTGGCGCTGTGCGCGACACGCTGCAGGCAGAGCGGGCCTGGAATGGGGGCTTCCACATGGGAGTGTCGGGAATGCTGTAGCGCTTGGACAACGCCTTTTGAGGTGTTCCTGACATTATTTCCATAAAAAGACTATTATGGTTAAAACAGGTATAACAGATATAAACTACAATAGTATTTTCTGCCCCAGAAAAATCATTATAGTCTAACAATTATGTAACCATACTCAGAAATTAAACATAAAAATAGCAAAAGACTGTGCATCACAGTTTCCATCCCTCTCTTCTCCACTTACTTGAAACTGGAATGATGTACATTTTAAGTCAGGGTAACTTAAAGAAGAAAAGCTGATGTCAGGACTTTCCAGATGAAACACACGGTTGAGGAAACAGAAGAGTGAAAAATGCACAAATTACAGTCATAAATACAATTTACAGCTTTTGTGCAGATCAAGAATTTTCACTACTGCTGAAGCATGTACTGAGTACTAAAGACAATTTGTACTTACCATTATATAGTAGAAACATACTCAACTGATATACTTCCCACAAATTAGCACATTACTTTGATATTCTTACTCATTTTTATATAGCAAGCCTACTGTCACACATCAATTAACATAACAAATTAAAGTAATCATATGTAATGTATTCATATGGAACAGACAAGTTAATTGCATACTGCTGTACAGTTTGCATTTAAAGTAATGGCTCTGATTTTCCAGGTTCCAAAATTCAGCTTTGCATACCAAACTGACAGCTCTGGTACAGTATCCCTAATATTGAATGTTACTCACTTGGTTTTACTGACACACCACCATTCTGCTAAGTGAAAAGAAACATCACCCTCTGACATTCCTTTTCTGGCGCTTTCGGGAAGATCATTCTTCTCCAGCAAGCATCTCAGGGATGCAGGCACTGGCTGCTTCTGTGCTGGCAGGAGGCTGAATCGCTGACAGTTTCACTGATGTATTTCTCTGTCAGATACAGAAAGCCAAAGAAGCAGCATAATCTTTTGCCAGCGCACATGACTTGTACAGCAAAGAAAGCAATTTCTAAAAATAACTAGACAGCACATGACTCTCAATGCTACTTTCCTGATGGTCTAGTGGTGAGCCCCCAAACCCCAGGCTGACATCCAGCAAAAGATTTCTTACTTCAGTATGTTTCTCTACCTTAGTTTTCACTGCTCCTATGGCTGTAATCACCAACTGCTTCACTACTCCAGAGAAATTGAGTAAGATACATTACTCACTTGGAAAATAATTTGCTAATTGTAAAGCATAACAGAACAAGACTGATTTGTTTCTACATCTAAGAGTTTTCAAGGGCATGGACAAAACATGTCTTCCCAGCCTGCCATCAGCCATAAGTTCACATCTTTCATAGGGTCAGCTACTTTTCTGAAATTCTTGGGGGGAATATTTAGTCTCTATCACTCAGGTAGCTTAAGAATCAGGGGGTTCACCCTGCCTTCCTCTGTGGTGTCACAGAACAAAGGCAATTCAAGGACACAGTGGCAATGACCCTTCTGTAACCCACACTTTCAACACTGCAAATGCAGCTGCTGTGGACCTGCTCTAGATCTAAGCTACTTGTCTCAAGTGCCGCTAACATCACAGCCACAGAAGCACAGATGTCAGTACCCCTTCAAAACACACCTGAGAAGCACCCCAGGTGGAGAAGCCTATGCTTTTAACCACGACACTGTGGACCTAGTGAAGCATACAAACTGCATAAGACTAGCTCAGTTTCTGCAGCATAGAACCACCTCAACATTTGGTTCATGTTCCTTGCAGGTTCCATGTTGCAGGAAACTAGGTGCCACTTTGCCTTTCTCTTCAACATTGAGCACAGATCACCTTCCGAGACCAGCTGACCTCCCTCCCCTAACCACATACCCCTCTTTGCAGTGGCCTCAGGCAACAGGTGTATCTCAGCCTCCAGCACTCCACAGCTTTGTCTCCTCAAGGCCTGAAATGCCTTGGTGTTACCAAAGAAGGTGCTATCGATCTACACATGTGAAATGCTATTTTCGTGCATATAAGATTGTATCTAATGGGGACTGATTATAATCTCATATTTTATGTTATCTACCTCATTGCACAGTAAAATTGCTCAATTCAGACACAAGAAAGCTCCATCACGATCAAGATACATGTTTTGGTCCAGCCTGCAACAGTGAAGAGTTTGAGATGAAATGAACTGTTGGCTGAACAGGAACTTTGCTGAGAAAGAAACCAAACACCACCAACCTCCTGAGCACATCCCTGAGGAAAGGGATCTCTCTAAGTTTGTTTTCAGACTCTAAAGCTTTTGAAGATCTGCTAATGTATATTTGCACAGTCCACAGATAGTCTGAAGCTCACCTATCTTGACACAGAAAAGGTTTCTTATGTAAAGCATTTTAGAGGCAGAGGGCTTGAGAACTAGAAACATTTGCTCGTGTAGAGCCCACCTGCTAGTATTACTGAACTCTGGTTTAATAGGGAATATTATTTTTGCTAGTACATCTCACAGATCTACTGTGCTCATAAAACCAACACGTCGGAGGAAGAAGCGCTCATGCAACGTCACCTGCACCGATGGCAGTCTTCATTCCTCTCACACTAACCTTATAAAAAAAAAGCGAGGTCACAGATTAGTATCTGTGGCGTGAGGAGGCCGCGACAGTACAAGGCAAACGAACCCCCACCTCATTTCCCTGTGTGGAGCCTCTGGCTCCCACCTGCGGCGGGGCTTTGGGCAGGCTGTGCCCTGCAGACCTAACTCGGAACCCGGGCAAGCTCTGGTGCTTTTGTTTCCACAGCCTGCCCGGAGAGAGGGAAGCGCCACGCTCCCTCCCGGCGGCCACAGCCCGGGATGTGCGGGGCACAACCTCGCTGGCGACGCCTCTCCTGCAGCCGTGACAGCGACACCCCGTAAAAAGACGATCTTGTTCGGGAACAGCGTGTGCAGGCGACACGAAATCAGGGGAGACAACCGCGCGGATCCCGCGCCCAGGGGGACGGTGGGAGGGACCCCGGCGGGCGAAGGGAGGGAGACGCGGCCCCTCGCCCGGGCGCCTTCCTGCGAGCCGTCGCCCCGGCCGCGGCCGCGCAGCCCGTGCCTGCCGCGCTGTGTGAACCACCCCCGGTCCCGCTGCCGCCCCGCCGGGCTCCGCTCCGTCCCGCCCGGCCGTCACCGCCACCCCCGCCACGGCGAGGCACCCTCACCCGCCTGGGCCGCCCGCTCTTCTTCCCACCCGCCGTCACTACCCCCTTCCGTGAGGTGGAGGGGAACGTCCCTCCCTGCACGGCGCTGCTTCCACGACTTGGTACTGCCTGCAAGTGGGAGCGCACGGGGAAAGCAGCGGCGCGGGGCGGCGGTGCCGTTATGGCCGTTGGGGCTACGGAAAGGCGTGGTAAGACGTCGTAAAGTGACAGTTGCATAGATCCCTGGTGGTCTAGTGGTTAGGATTCGGCGCTCTCACCGCCGCGGCCCGGGTTCGATTCCCGGTCAGGGAAATTTGTTTTTCTTTCTTTTTCCTCTCCGACTGTTTTCCTTTTTGCGACTTTGTCCTACCCTCTCCTGCTGCTCTTACAGTTCGGAGAGCCTCGGACGGCTGCTGTGCGAGCTCGCGGCGAGGGCTTTGCTGCCCACCTGTGAGTATGACGACACATTCGGCAAGCTGGAAGAATCGTGCGCGAAGGCACTGTGGAAAGTCACAGCGCCCTGTGCAGGTGGGCAGGGAAGCCTGCCCAGGTGTAGCGCGTTTGGAAGTCTTCTCGTCACAAAACTGGCTATGGACACTCCATGCCCACCCCACAGGGATTCCAGAAGTCAGCAGAGGGCTGCTTAGAGGGACATAAGCAGGGCTGTTGGCCAGCAATTACAAATACCATAATTTCCTTTTTTTTTTTTTTGGCTGCTCTGACAGTTTAGGGTGTTCCCACATCTCTCCCTCCACAGGTGAACAGGCACTTAGTGCCATCACGAATCTTTGAACCGTGGTATCTCTCTTATGAGGAAAGGCTGAGGAAACTGGGTCTGTTCAGCCTCAAGAAATGACTGAGAGGGGATCTCATCAAGGTCCATAAGTATCTAAAGGAAGGGTGTCAAGAGGGTGAAACCAGCCTCTTTTTGGTGGTGCCAAGCAGCAGGACAAGAGGCAGTGGACAGAAACTGATGCTCAGGAAGTTCCGCCTGAATATGAGGAAAAACTTCTTTGCTGTGCAAGCAACCTGGCATGGGAACAGATTGCCCAGAGGTGTTGAACACCTCACTGGAGATATTCAAGAACCATCTGGATGCAATACTGTGCACTGTGCTCTTTGTTGACTCTGCTTGAGCAGGGAGGTTGGACCAGATGACTCAATGTGTTCCCTTCCAACCTGACCCATTCTGTGGTTCTGTGCCCTGCTTAGCAGTCCCTGGCATGCACATGCCTCTCTGGCTGAGAGCTGCTTCCCCCAGAGAAGCCTCAAAGAGTTTGTCTGCTGCACCTCTGTGCCTCCAGAAAGGGGACTGCAATGCTCTGTGCTGCTTCCTCAGCTAAGCAACAGGCTGTCTCTGTGCCGTGTATTTGCACAGCCCACACCATGCAGTGCATATGGTTGAGGGGTGCAAGAGAGATACCAGATATTCTTCTGGAGGTGGAAAGAAATAAACAAAAGGATTTTTAATACCTCCCTGTAATTAGCACCTCTCTCACTTCTCCAATGGAGCCCTCATCACAGCTTAGAACCATTAAGGTTGGAAAGAGACCTTTAAGGTCATCACATCCAGCCTTGGACAGAGCACTGCCACCATGTTCACCAGCGAAATATGTCCTCAAGTGCCATATCCACACATATTTTTTCTTTTTAACGCTTTCAGGGATGGTGACTCCACCACTTCCCTGGGCCATCTGTTCCAGTGCTTTGCAAACCCTTTTCATAAAAAAAAATTCCTTATATATAATCTAAACCTACTCTGGCAAAACTTGAGGCCATTTTTTTTCTCTGCTCCTAAAAATGGTGTGGGTGCTTCAGCAAATGGGAAAGAAAGAAGTGATGAAAACAGGGTAAAGCCTCCTCCAGGCCTGCAGCAGGGAATGCCTGCCCTTCTCCTCCTCCCAGACCTCACAGCTCTATCCTGTAGCAATCCACATCAGCTGTGCATCCAAATCCTTATCCAAGGCTCCAGCAAGAGCTACTCTTCTTCACCTGTAGTCCCCCAACTCACACACCTGCCCATTATTTGTAGGGTGAGCTGGCAGTAGGAGGACCTCTTCTTTCACACTGGAACAGTGTCTGCCTGTGGTGGGTTCATGTTGCTACAGGGTGCTTACCTAGCCATTCTCTCCCCCTCTCCTCAGCAGGACAGGGGGATAAAATAAGGTTAAAAACTTGTGGGTTGAGATAAAGGGAGTTTAATGAAAGAAAGCAAAGACCCAATACATGCAGCATGCCTCAAAAATTAGTCCCCCCACCTTTCTCCTGGATTTTATTGCTGAGCACAATGGTCATTGTAGGGAATATCCTGTTTGGTTAGTTTGGATCAACTGTCCTGGCTGTGTTCCTGTCCAAACTCTCCCCCTCCTGACCCCCAGCCTACTGGCCTTGGGAGGGAGGAGTGTTAGTGTCTTGATGCTGTGGGAACACTGATCAGCTGTAGCCAAAACACTACTGTGTTATCAACACCCTTCTAGCTACAAACAGAAAGCACAGCATGAGGGCTGCTGTGAGAAAAATTAACACCATCCCATCTGGACCCAGGACATTGCTTCAGGTAAACCAAGAAATACTGATAATGAAGGAATATAATAGTTAGTCTAGAGAGACTGCAAAGCAGAGGCTAGCACACCTGGCAGACTGTGCAAGGTCCTCTCTGCTGCCAGGAGCAAGCCACAGACCTTCCATCACCTGTTTAACTTCAAGCCACACTTTCTATGGGAATACTTTGGCCTGATGTGAAAGCACCACCGGAAATAATGGCTTTGGCTGCCTTTCCCAGGGTGTGCCAGAGTCATATTGCAGCTTGCGCTGCCCTCCAATGCAGATAGGAGTGTCTCATGAGGAATCCCAAGGCCCTCCGCTATATTTTTTATGACAAAGAAGCTTCATAGAGGTGCAAGGGGATGAGATCATCTTTGCTTTAAGGCAGAAAGCAAACAGTCAGAAGGGCTGTTGTCACCCTTAAGATATTAAGAAAAAATGACAAATGGTATTTAAACACCAAGACCAAAGGCTGTCACGTAAGGAATTACTGCGTTCCCATTGCTAGAGTTTGTTAAGGGTGAACTGGGCAAGCATCTCATCAATACTTTCAGAATGGGTCAGGGGAATAGCTCAGTGAGCCTCCTAAGATCCTGGAAGTCGCAAGCATACAGTTTCATCTTGCACTTTCCCCTATAATTAACAGTTCACATGAGTTACACTGAGCTGTGTAGGGCTCCGAGATTCTTCCCTCCCTCTTGGATCTCAGTGAAATGCCTTACCAAGATCATAGAATAGAATCATAGAATAAATTGGGTTGGAAAAGACCTCCGAGATCATCAAGTCCAATCCTTGGTCCAACTCCAGTCCATTTACTAGATCATGACACTCAGTGCCACGTCCCATCTCAGTTTAAAAATCTCCAGGGATGGTGAATCCACCACCTCTCTGGCCAGCCCATTCCAATGCCTGATTATTCTCTCTGGAAAGAATTTTTTCCTGATATCCAACTTAAATTTCCCCTAGCAGAGCTTAAGCCTGTGCCCTCTTGTCCTATTGCTGAGTGCCTGGGAGAAAAGACCAACCCCCACCTGGCCAGAACTTCCCTCCAGGTAGTCCTAGTCAGTGATGAGGTCACCTCTGAGCCTCCTCTTCTCCAGGCTAAACAACCCCAGCTCCCTCAGCCTCTCCCCATAGGACTTATGCTCTAGTCCCTTCACCAGCCTTGTTGCTCTTCTCTGGACCCGCTCCAGAGAAGATGGCAGAAGATCCTAGTTTTTACCTCAAAAAATGACAGGTGATTTTAGAAGCAGCTAAAATGAATTACAGGTGTTCACTAGCTTCCCAGAAAAGGTGTATGTGTGATTTTACAGAATAGGAACAAAGAAAACATTTCCTTTGGTTTAACTCATTTTGTAGTAGGACATTTGCACACTTTTAGCACCTCAAGTCCAGCCTTAGAGTCATCTGAGACAAGATAATCATATATAAGATTTTAGAAATGTGGAAAAGCCACCAGACTACTTCATGCACACAAAGAAAGAGTAATTTCCAATATTTTGTTTGGAATGTTAGCATAGTCTCTAAAGGAGCTATCTAATGGCTTTCCCAATCACTTTTCAATCCAATGCCAGACCTGAAACTTGCCCTATCCATCTGGCAAAGAGTGAGAACCAGTCCTCTCGCTGGTGTCCTTCCACTTCAGGTCCCACTGTGATTAAAGGTGTCCCGATTTGAAGTGAAAAGACTCCAGAATCAGGGTTCCCCTTCAGTGTGTGTTGAACAGTTACAGGAGTTTCTGATTTCCTGTTTCCTGGACCTTAGATTAATGTGATAAAGGGAAAGAACAGGGTACTTGTTTTTAACATGTTGAAGAATCATCCTTGTTAGAGTCTTTATTGATATTTTTATTTTAAATAAAAAATTACTAATGATACTGGCAAGCTGAAACCCCAGAAAAGGCAGGCTGTTTTACAGAGGACCAGCAGTGCAAGCAAAAACACGTTACAAAAGTGATCTGGCTAGAACAGAGATATTGCAAACAAACAACAGTTTTTCAACATGTAGCTGAATTTGCTTCTAACTGTGATAGATTTTGTGATACTGGGTCACAAGTATTTTTACTTTAATTTCTGTTCTTCCTCAAAAGTGTGACCAAGTGCTTTCTATCTCACAGCAAAGGTTGATGGGAATGTACCGTGGAAGAAATAAGAAGGGTAAGGAAGACAATACCTTAACTGCAGATCAACTTAAACCACCAGCTGAGTCAACTTTTCTTTCTGGCTACCTCCTTTAAGTTATAGCCCTGTATTAATTCCACTTCTAAAGATTTTTTCCAAACTTATATGAAGTATCTTGGCTGTGAGTGAACATAACATTTTGCATGAGTTTTATAACCAGCAACTCTTTGGAAAATGAAAGTTCCCCCTTTTTTTTTAATAGATGTATTTTCTACTTGCCCTCATATTTCACTTCTATCTGAAGGGCAGACAGTCATGATGTCATTAGTTTTATTCTCTTCCCAGGACATTCTGGTGACTGCTTATGGACTTATTTTTTGTTTTATTGTGGACATAAACAAGCACAACTTCGTGTTGTCCTCTACGAGTCCAGGAGCCCCTGCCTATTGATAAGATATAATTGGAACATGCCACGAGGTGGCAGCCTGGTCCTGTGTCTGCTGCCACCCGCCCGCGCCGGCAGGACTAGTCCCTGCCCTGGAGGCTCCAGGTTCAATTCCATAGGTTAACATTGTGCCCGTTTCCTTCCAATCACCTACAAAGTAATGAAAGCTTTGTATTTACTGATAAAGCCAATGTCATGTACAAATGAAG
Organism: Pithys albifrons albifrons; assembly: GCF_047495875.1. Lineage (NCBI taxonomy): Eukaryota > Metazoa > Chordata > Aves > Passeriformes > Thamnophilidae > Pithys > Pithys albifrons. The sequence goes on along the minus strand of NC_092459.1, from coordinate 53,034,359 downwards.
CTGTTATTAAGGCAAATCATGCAGCCTATTTCCTTAAGTCTGAAGCTTTACATGGAAACTTTACAAGCTCTCTTTAAGTAGTCTTAATATAGCATTAAAAATAAAAAGAAAACAACAACAAAAAAGAAAAGTCACAAAGTATTATCAGGAGTATGACTTGGACTCTAACACCTCAGCCTATCTGTGGCATTAATGCATTGATGATACACACCATTACCAGAGTGACAAAGAACGACATGTCCCTGGACGTGTTCACCCTCTCAGCTGCTCTGTCAGGGGCCAGCAGCATCCCTGCTTTTCACCTGTAGATTGTGAACAGAAGATCATGCAGAAAGTTTGTGCCAAGGTAAAGAAGGGAAGGAGAATTTCTGCATCCCAGGGCAGGATCCCAGGGCATCAGCTGCCCAGGGACACAAGACAAGGTCTGGTTTAATTGCCTTCTATATGGATTCACAAGGCTGGTGAACCATGGGAGCAGCCTGTGCTATGATATTAGTGCTGTTGTCACCATGGCAAGGACACAAACAAGGCAAAATGTTTAGTAAACTTCTGGAGGTGAAAGTTAAATAAAACCCAAAACACCAAAAGAGGCTCTCAGGCACACAATCGCCTCTCCAGACTTTCTCCCCTGCCCCATCCTATTATCTATCCCAAGATTCTTTCTTTAAAATATAGCTGTCTTAAAACATAAATGTAAATCTCTTCCCCAGCTACAGATTCAATATGAAACACCTTCTGGACAGTAACAGAAAAAACATAACAGCTTCATTTCACATCCTCCTAGGACTGTCCCTTCAGAACTACAGTTGGAAAATTTACTCTGAATCATGTTTTAAGAGAAATTATTTTATCCAAACCGAAGTATTTTTTAAGGTAATGTTAACAAAAGTTCAATGCAGATTTAATTACCACTCACACATCTAGATAATATTATCCATAGACCATTTTCCAGCAAGTCCTTTAACAGGAACAATTGCCATATCCCATTAAGAAGTGCTCTGATCATGAAATTATGAAACCTCTGATCCTCTTAAAAGTCTGAAACTTTTCTCTTGCATGCTGGAAATCTGTTTTCTAGATCCTTTTTATACTGCCTTGTGGCTACAGTCAATCATTACCTTCTGCCTTTCCATACTTTGTTTCCCATGTGCTCCTTTGATTAATCACATCTTAGTAATCTATATAGACAACATTGTTATGCTGTGTCTAAATTCTGTCATGCTGGCAGGAAAACAGAGCTGGGAGGTGCCAGTTTGCCCCAAAAGCAGGAAAATAATAACAGGCTATAAACTGATATTACAACATGTGGTCTGGCTGGTGGTGCTGTCTGCTGCACGTAACGGTATAGCAATGATCCAGGCAAGGACAAGGCAACTGTGCTGATGGAGTGTGGCCCTAGCAGGCTGCCTTCTGCAGCTCTGCTGTTGAGCGGCTGTGCACCTAAACTGGTCTCGCATCCTTTACAAGGGATTTTTTTTTACATAAATGACAACTCTGTATTCCATAAATAGCATAACTGGTATTGTGTAAGCTGCAGATCTGCACAGGAGTTTCGGCAAAATAAATGAAAAACAGGAATGATCTTTCCTTCTGTTCAGTTAAGAGACTGTCTACTTCTATCAGGATGAAGTTTTGCAGTATATAATCTTGAGTTTGTTCATTCTCTACCCCAAGCCAGCTCCTAAGTCTTTCAGGACTATAGCCTTGGGTCAATCAAAATGGGGTCTCTGCTGTAGTCTGCTGGGTGGCTTTCATCACTCCTGCCATACTGCAGTCATATCCCCTAAGCAACCAAGACTGAAGCTGAGTGCAAAGCACATGAGATGATGAGCATGAGCCCCTAAGCTCCTATCACCATGACTCCCCTTCCTGCTACAAGGCTCACAGGCAGCCTCTCTGTGTGTGCCAAACCTGGTTCTGAAATGCTCACCTGTGGGTTTACCACCATGATCTCCCCAAGCTTGTGTTTGGTAAGAAAGGAGTGACAGGTGGCTGGTGGTTCTGGCTGTGGGTGCAGGCAATACACAACAGCCCTCTGTGGCATACTGTGCTGCCCCACTTCTTCATAAACAGAGTTTAGAAGAGGTCCCATCACCTCCTGCATATCCGCTTTCTTGGTGACTGCACTTTGTCGCTGGGCTGTTCACAGTCTGTAACTCCCAGCAGCATGACGCAAATGTGCTGCAGGCAGCGGGAGCAGGCAGTTTGCCTACAGCCAGGCAAAGAACCACCTCACCCCAAGCATGAGGCAATTTCCCTGGGATAGCTCAGCACAGCAATACACAGAAGCAGTGCCCCGTGCTTATTCATTCCTGTCAAGTGGGTGTATTTACCAAGTATACTTTAGTGCTCCTGAAAACCAGGTATCTTAAAATCTTTGGTACCTAGTGTTTATTACAGTTTGCTGATCATGCTTTAAGAGTAAAAAACTGAATGATTAAAACTAATTTAGTTAATTCTGCTTCTCTTCTGGTCATCCAGTTCAAATGGGATTTTCTTCCTTGTCATCCTTATGCCATCAGAAATTTGTCTCCCTCACTAGCATCTGGGCTCCAGAACAGCTACATCTTCTATTAACCAGAGGATTAGGTAAGAGCCAGTAACTCAGGTGCTCACAAGATGATGATGAGTTAGGAGACAATCTTTCCCCTGGAGTATGAGGTCTAATTAGACAAGGTCAAGGACAAGAATTAAACAACACTATTCCCACTTCACAGGTGGGTAGCCAAGAAGCAAACTAACAAACTGTATTTCTGATGTATTTAAACACTCAAAAGTAGCTGGACACCTAAAATTTTTAAAAATCAGAAAAATAAGAATGCATCCTCCAAAGTTTTGGTCTTGCAGGGGCTTAAAAGCATAAATAACTTTGTTTATATAAATAATCACACTGAAGATGCTCTGTGTCCCTCAGAAGGACCTCCTTAGTCCATCTGCAGGATGAGTCCTAAGTGAATATTGGTGATTAACTATAAGACTGATTTTGAAAAGCAACAGGGAACCCCTCTCCTTAGCTGAAAGTCATGCATATTAATGATAGCTACAAAATATCTCTCTAACATGCCTAGCTCTTCTTCCCTTAAAAGGTTAAATATAGGAAAAAAGGGCTTATTTTCCATTTTTTGTCTCCAGTTTAAACTACAGAAATACACCACTGCAAAAGCTGGACATATGGGCAAGCAGGTTTTACATATTTATATTGAATTATTAGTTCTCTTTTGTTTTGGTGGTGGCTACTGCTATTGGGCATCCTTGGGTTTTGACGGCCACATCAAAGGAGCAGCTCCGGCGTGAGAACCGGTCAAAGTGAGCCAGATAATTAATGGATTTATTACTGAGGTCGGTTCCCATGATTGTCAGTGGGCGGCAGCCACTGCTGTGTCGTAATCCTCATTCACTTGGTAGGGCACATACTGCCTTAAAAAGGTTTAATGATCCAATAGTGATTTACTAATGGGAATCTTTCTTGTCAGTTTAGCAGACCTTGAAGGAGGACAAAGCAGCACATGAAGATCAGTTTTCAGCAGTATCAAAAAATTGTTTTGTTTTGAGATTCCTGTTAGTAGCATTTTTATCCATTAAATGCAATAATAAATTGAAGGGTCAAAGTAACTGTAACTGAGCAGGTATCAGACTCTTCATAATGTGAAGGGGGAAGAAAACAGACATTGGTGACAGCAGATTGCAGCTGAAGGTCTGAGATAATTGTCAAAAAACATTCACTTCAGCTTTTATGATTGACAAAATGAAAAAAGTGTGGTGAGAGGGACTGGGACAGTCTGATGAAACCACAGGCTGGCAGCTGGTCCTTGCCACCTGCCATTGCTGAGGTGGCTGTCTTGCCGGGACCTTTCATGGAAGTTGCATCCCCTTTCTGTTGGGAAAGGAAGGAGGGAGGCATCCGATGTGATAGCTGCTCAAAAAGAGGGCAGGGAAGGGAAAAGGAGAGGAAGCAGCTTTGCCTACCCAGAGGGAAGAAGATGCTCTTACTGCCTAAGGAGGCAGCATCCCTGCTGTTGCTCCCCCTTGCCACCCTGGTGCCTCTTCAGAAAAACAAACCCCAGAAAACCTAAGCAAAAGGACTTCTGCCTCCTCCAGCACAATACATTTGGAAAGCAAAAAAGGGAGAGAGGGTAGGGAAAAAAAACAAATATTACCTTATTTTAGAGCTTGTATATTAAAGCCGAGAGTTGTTCTGGCAAGTGACTTGAACAATCCACACACAACAGACCTCATCTTGTTAATCAAGTTATGAAAATGTAGCTTAAATGCATAACTTTTGTTTTAAACTCCACAAGGGAGACAGTCCTTTTCCTAAAGAAAATTAAAGTTACTTGTCTCTCTGAGATATATATACATATAAATGCAGCTTGGTGATTTAAATCAGAACTAAGGCGGAAAAAAGTATAGTCCTTTAAGTAGTTATAATTTTGTTTCCTTAGCTTTTTATATTGCCTTGCAGTCATTTGTTAGATTTTCACTTACAACACAGTAATATCCATGGGTATTCTTTACAAATAAAACACTTTTCTTTACATCTTCTATTGAGATACTGTTTCCTGGAGCAGTGTGTGCAGAGCTCTTGCAGTGTAACACACATGAAGATGTGGGCAGTGTTTGAAATTTCCCAGCAAACACAGCACAATTTCAGTGTTGCATCAAGGTATTTTTTCATCCTGAAGACTTCCCTCTGTAGAAGAGAAAAATTGCGAATATGGACTGGGCAGAAAGCAAAATTAAGTCAACGCCTCAGAAGGACTGTCCTGTAGAATAAGTAATAGCACTGTTCAGATAAATATTGTCTAAAACATTTAGCTTTGCTTGAATTCAATATTGGCAGTTGTATCTGTAAAAAAGGAGTCTGCTTTTCCAGAGCATCAAAGTAATTCAGCCAGATATATTTCATTTTATTTCCCATAATCATTTCCTTTTGCTTCTGATATTTGAATTTCTAGGGTACAACACTAATTCATGTGTCCCAGCTTTGCCTTGCCAGCATGAATGGAGAAAATTTCCCTTTAAATTATATTGACATCATCTTATAATCACCATCACAGTCAGACCATTAAGAGTACTTCTGAAATTAGTGTTGAATGAGGTGTTGAGTGGTCTTAGTTTTACAGGAATGATTTTGATATTGTTCTATTGTTTCTTCTGGTAAGGAGTCTGATTCTTCGAAAAAATTAGATCTCATGTGAAAATATTATTAAGCTTGAAATCCTATGTCTTCAGAGATAATGCAAGATAGGGAGAAATTCAGTTGCCTGGCCAAACACGTTTAGTGCAATTTAGGCAACTTGGGTTTGCCAGGCATCTGTGACTGGCAGGGGTGACACAGGACACAAAGGAGACCTGCACTCTCCAGAGTGTTAGGTGGAGCCCAGCTTAGGACATGGCAAATATTTAGGCAACTGAATGCTGACTAAATAATTGTATTTACACATTAATAGCAGTTCACAACTTCCAGTAGCATCATTTACCAGGAAAAAAACCCAACATCCAAAAACCTCCCAACAAAATTTAAAACATGCACACACACACACATGCACACACACACACGCGCACACACACACACACATGAACACACATACAAATTTCTAGATAATTATCTGTCAAATATTTTGTTTATAATTCAGGAAAGGTTTAGTTTACACTCAAGTGGAGATCCCAGGATTTCTAGCATCTGCCTGGTGCTCCTCTGGTTATGGTCAGATGTGTTGCTGCAGTCATCCCTTTTGAGACTTTTACACATTAGCTTCCAAACACACAAATATTTGCTGTGTAAAATTATGAAGCAGATAAACAGAGCACAAATTAAAATATCAATGTTGAGTAAAATTAACTGAGATTCATGCAATGACCTCACACAAATGAGTCTGGGTACATGAAGCTTGCAAGCAAAGCAAAAATGCCTTCATCTTTCCTCAAAGATGGACAAAACTACCAATGACTAGTCAATCAGCCAGGTCCTCATTTGAGTGATCTCAGGCTATCTGTGCCTATAGAAGCACACGAATACAGAGGTTGGAGACTACAGAGTGACAGTCCATACTTCAGCAGTATTTTCTGATGTTGTATCTTCTGATTAAAAGATGCTTGTGACCTTTTCCTATTGTAAAGAAGAAATTCCTTCCTTACGATAGCCCTAAGAATTTGCCAATATCCATGTCCCAGGCTTATCTTACAACATCCTGATTGAAGTGTCATCTTTCAAAGTAACTGCAAACAAACATTTTGAAGGCTCACACTAAGGAGGCAGCAGCATGAACTGGCACCTCCTGGCAGTTGTTCCGGCAGATGTAGTCACAACCATGAGATGATTATTCTACTTTGAACATATGCATTTAGCCCTTGGCCACAGTAGCTGGTTCTTCTTCTGGGCAATACCTAATGCCAGATTTCCTACACTTAAAATCAGAGCAAAGGGAGGACAGGCAGCACTGCCTCTCAATTGCTTGTGTCCTCTTTAGGGTACTAATCTTCTCTCAGCAGCCTAAGTGCTTTTTATTTGCATTGCTGAGGGCTAAGGTTTCAAGCCTGCTAATGCTGACTGACAGAATTTGTTTTTAGTTGTTTTCCTTTTCAAAAAAACATTCTAGGAAATTGCATAACCTGCTTTGATCCTCTTGATAACTGGAATTTAAGGTTGCAAACCTACTCATTGAAAAGTTAGTCAAAGCCAACTGCTTACTGTTGAACAAGCAGCCTGATTTGCCTTCTTGTGGAATGTGCTATGATCTAGTCCTAAATTATATAAATTACAAACTTCATTCTTCATTGAGGTCCATTCAGCATTGAATGCATAATGAAAATAGAAAAAGACTGAAGTAAGGTTGCATGTGCACAGCCACGAGTCCTACCTTTTAGATGTTGGTTGTGCCAAGGAAACAGCTTTCCCTTCCTCTGTTTTGAAAACTGCATAGACTTCTTCAGGTCTGATCAGTTGGCACAGCCATCACTTGTTAGCACCAAAGCCTTCAGAAGCTATTACCCTCTGATGTCTTTCCAACAGCACATGTGAAATATGCTCTCCATTAATTTCTCATTTGGGAAGTCTTCATCCACTCTCAGAGAGGTTCCCAACAGACTAGGAATAAAAAGGCATGAAGGATGAGCTCCTGCTTCATGTCCTGGCCCCTCAAGGTGATTCAATTAAAAGAAACCAAACCAAAACAAGTGAGAGAACACAACAAGAAATAGAGGAGACCAAAACCAGCACAACAAGGAATAGAGGAGGCATCTGCAACTCAGCATCCATGGATCTGGTCTGTTTTGTGAGAGTGAAAATGGGATATGCACAAAGAGGCTGAAACATCCATTTGTGGTGTGTTGTTTGAGGATGTTAAAATAACTGCACTTTCATCTAATCAGTGTCTTAGAAATATTTTTTCAAATTGAGGGGTTTTTCCTCCTTTTTTTTTTAGATTGAGGCAAAATAGTATATTCAGGGAAACCAATGATAATGTTTTGGGGCACATCAATTAGATGGAAGCCCTTGGGGGAACCATGTCAGTGTGTGCTGATTTTTAGCATGTTATATGCATGGGAGACCTCCTACTAGGCTCTTAGAAGGCTGGTTTATAGATAACAGTTTAAAATCAAGCAGGGCTGCACATAAATAAAACCCACTTTTTATCTACCTGCCAATTCATTAATAGAATCATAGAATCATAGAATTGATTGGGTTGAAAAATACCTCTGAGATCATCAAGTCCAACCCTTGGTCCAACTCCAGTCTGTTTACTAGATCATGGCTCTCAGTGCCACGTCCAATCTCAGTTTAAAAACCTCCAGGGATGGTGAATCCACCACCTCTCTGAGCAGGCCATTCCAATGCCTGATTATTCTCTCTGTAAAGAATTTTTTTTTCTTGAAACTACATGTACAGAAAGTGAGCAGGGCCTGAACTGTACGCTGCTAAACATGCCACTACAGCAGTACGGCATTTCTCTCCTTAATAAAAAAAAGTCATATTCTTCCTGAAACTACAATACTTCAGTGGAACAAGAATATCAGGGTTGATTTACAGTGCAAGGGTTGCAAGGTTTCTTCCTCCTCTTTTGTCCAGTTTTCCATGGGACAGAATGGTTCAGGCAAATCACAGCCACTCTTCACCTGGATGCTGGAGACCAGCTGATTCAGGCAGGGATGGGTTCCAGGTTAAACATTAGTGAGAAAGTGATCACAGAGAGTAAGCCACTGAGCTGAAGCTGCTGAGGCTTTTGATGGCAGGTGAAATATCTCTCTGGCTGTAGGGGGATCACCCTTTCTCTATGCCTGTCTTGTCAGCTGTTATTTGGGCATTCAGACATGTAAGACTTTATGCATATCCTTATAAACAGAGCTTTACACACCTTCCACAGAGACTCTTTGCAGGTCTCAGATGAAACAATACCAAACCCTTGCTTCAGTGAGAACTGGCAAATTAGAAGATCAAAATTGGAGGTAAAAACTAGCTCCTCTCATTCTGTATATTTAATGATGTCACTGGGTTAAAATTCTTGCCACTAAACCTTTAGTGTGGACCTGAAGGAAAGCCAAACCTAGAAACCACAATGATTTTGGGGGCTTTCTAGGAGATGGACAGATAGTTTTATATCATGAAGTGCACTGTCAATGCAGAACCAGTTTATAACCCTGAAAACCAGTGCTGCTTTACTACTGCTTTTTTCCTGCCTATTCCACAGCATGCTGTATAAGACAGGCTTCCTGGCTGAGCAAGCAGAGCAGAAGAGTATGGAGAAGCCAACAGGCTTGTTACCAGTGTCAGGAAAACAACTGAGAGTCCACTAACAGTCCTCAAAAGCAAACAAAAACTGCAACAAATCATCCATAAAACACGGTCAAAAAGGACTTCTTTTAATTAGTGATATGTAAAGACTTTTGCATAGAAAAAAGGTTAACAAGGTAATGCATAAAAGACTGAGTAGGTACAGTATTTTTAAAACAAATATTTTAAAGTATGTTTTGCATAATGTTTAACATTCTCAATGCTTATTGCTTTCTCCACACAGCAGAGAAATCAAGTGCATAATAATACATGCTGTGCTTTACTTTTATTTTCTTTATTTTTTTTACATAAAATCTCTAGTTCTTGACTGGATGTATTAAAATACTTAGGTTATTTTAAGTCACTGTAATAAAAAATGAAAGCAAACCATTTTATGCAGCACTAGTTATCTGGGTATTGACAAAATAATTTACTCACATCCCATTAATACATTCATTTTGGTTTGGAATCAAACCCACATTACAATGTTGGCATGTTAATAGCCAATTTAAAAATTGTCCCTACCATAACTTCATTCATACCCAGAGTGATCATTCTCCCAGAAGCTGATAGTGAAAAGAAGAGGGATCTTGCACAGAATGGGCTAAAAGTCCAAACACAGCTACGTAAGTTAAGTTGAACTCTTAAACACTGAGTTTCTTGTATTGGCATGAGTCAACTGTATCTAAGTGTGCACGCTTTAAAGAGGTGGTTACTTCTGGGTGCTTGACAAATTCACTGTTTGTGCAGATAGGAGCTAGCACCATGTTTAAGCCATAAAAATGGGTGCCTCAGGGCTCACAGGCAGTGCTGAAACGTTCATTAATCCCAGCACTGATAAGATAATTGCTTTTGCCAATGCTATGCTAGATGTCACAATTTGGCAAGTCTGTACAAAGAAAGTGAACTAAGGAAGTGAGAACTAGACCTGTCAAACTGAACATTCTTCCTGGGCAATCTTTTGGTAAAAAACCCTCTCCCCTTCAAGAGCATACTCTGCCCTGAAAGGTATCCAAGTTGTGAAGTTCAATGCAGAATTTTGCCTGACTCCCACACCATTTCCATACCTGTGCAATGTTATTTGTTTTAGCAGAACACACACACATATATATATTTATTATTTTTTCAATGTCAGGCACTTATGAAACGAACTCTTTTTCTAGCCTGGGTGGACCTGGTAGATGCCATCCCTCGCCTCTGCCAAACACAGATGCATAGCTGGAGAATTATTAGTTCTAATGTCTACGTATTCCTACGTATTTCGCAGGAAACCTCTACGTGCCGATATGGTCACACTGTTATGAAAGCCATTGCTGCTCCCTCAAGGTGCCTCCAGCGAGACCAATTGAGAGGATGGTGGTGTCACCTTCTGTCCTCTCCGACACCTGCAGTGAGGAAGATGACTGTGCCATTCCTCGGTGGGCTTACCGGCACCTCTTGGGCCCTTTGTGTGAAGGTGGCCACCCGGCCAGCCCAAGCAGGGAGGACATGCTGAGTCCTGGTGATCCATGCGTGGGTGTGTGGGGAGTGTGGGCACCTGGGCTGAGCATATGTGCATGTCCTGAGGGACAGGAGGGAGCTGAACTGGGAAGAAAGAGGGGAGAAGTTAAAATGCTCCGACTTCAGTCCCCCAGGGTCGGTAGGGTTTTGTGCTACCCCCGCTGCCCACTTGCTGAGGGCTGGAAGTGGCCGACATGGCCAGTGGAGGGGTGATGGCTGTTGCCGCAGCCACAGCAGCGGCGGCTGCACTGGGGGGAAGCATGGGGAAGGTGCCAGTGAAGGACAGGGGGAAGCTCTGGGCAGCGGCTGTAGCTGCTGCTGCTGCGGCATGAACAGTAGCCGAGAGGGACAAGAGGGAGGTAGAGAGAGGAGGGACACAAGGAGCAATGCTGCCAGTGGAGGGAACTCTGAGGGCGGCATCGGCATGGGCGAAGGTGGCCGTGAGCAGCGTGGAGCCATGTGGGGGCACATCTGAGGACAGTCTGCACGGGGTGGCATCGGAAGTGTGGAGTCCATTTGGCTGCAGCAAAGCAGCTGGAAGGTGATGAAAGGCAGCTGCCCAGTGGTGGGGATGCAAAGGGTGGTGGTGGTGGTGGGCCATGGAAGAGGTCATGGCAGCAGCTTCCCTCTGAGAGGCACAGGTGCTGAGGTGAGACACAAGTCTAACGCGCAGTGGGTCAGATGTGTCGAGACCTTCTACTGAAGTCAGGTACCTCGCGACTTCTGTCAAGCACTCCCGGAAGCCGATGCTCATGAAATCCATGGCCAGGGAATGAGCATCAAAATAACCTGCAATGGAATGGAAAAAGATGAGTTGATTGTGGAGCTGACTTCCCAGCCGACGTTAGGTGAAACAGCCAACCCAGTCCGGGCTCAGCTGCCCGATCTCCCATTTGCCATTTACGGGTTAAGATGTGCAATATGAGAAGCTTGTTCTCAATCTGTAAACAATCTCTGTGACCATCCCTGTAATGCAATAGGCTGCAGTTATTTATGCAGACAATATACAAATGAGAAGAACTAAGTCTATAGACACTTAAAAAAATCCATGATGCCTCTCATGAAATTCCTCAGCAAGCTGCTGCAGTGCAGTGTTGATCCTGTATGTGTGAACAAGATGCTTATCCACATAAAGAAACAGGCTGGAGATCAGAGAGCTTGCATGTACTACCCTGCCTTTTCTTCCCTACACTGGCATTCATCCTAATGCTTGCAAACTATTTCTTGACATTGTGAGATAGTTGTTATAACTGCTGCCGGGGTCCCATCTACTTCACAGAGTCATTAAGACAATATGACATACGGTGTTACTTAACTACAAACTAAAAACATCTTGTGATGACTCTGCACACACACAATAAAAAGCTTTACTGAGAAAACGTTTTATGTAATGCCATTGCTAATTTGGAGATGGAAGACTGACAGTCATATGGCCCATGAGGTATTTCAACAAACAGCAACTGGAGCTCCACAGGCCCAGAACAAAAAAGCATTTGAAAAAAAAACCAAAACCAAAACCCAAGTCTTATTAAATGCACATGAAAAGATACTCCCTTTCCAAAAGTGTATAGCATAAAATCTTGTGTTTAAGTTGCAGCTCTTCAACCAAAAACAACTATTACAGTTTTTGCAACTTTCCTATTTTAGTTTAAATGTAGTTTCCTTGGGGGAATAATATCCTATCCACTCCTAAGTTGGCATAGTGTTTTTCCACTTACATTCAATGAATATTTTTAGGTGTGCATGACTATGATGTCTGTCAGTATATAAAGATCAAGTGCCCTTACTATGGAGGACTGTGGCAGCAATACCTTGTATCCTCTGTCATGCAATAATCTCTGCCTTTCTGAAAAATGCTAGCACCTTAAATAGCTTTTTTCACATGAATCAATTTTCAAGCTAGAAAGGAGTGTTTCCGCTGCTGCATGCCCACATTATAGAATTAACCTGGGCACATTTATGGATGTCGTTCCAAACCCCCTGCCCACTATACAACCCTTCTTGACAAATCACAGTGGAACTTTTGCTGCAGGCCATCTTCCTCATCTGAAACAGAGAGAAACTCCGGCTTGGCCAGCAGATCAATGAGCATTAGGGGTCAAGGACTCATGTCAGCAAGAGCTGACTTTTCACAATTTTTTTCCTGCTATGTCCACTGTGACCAAATGATCTGTGGAAACGCCAGAGTTTGAGTAAACACCTGAGAAAAAAAGGCCAGCAGTGGTGAGACAGAAGGGTACCTTCTTGGGTGCCAGTCAGCCTGGCTGGAGGCTCCAGGACCTCCAGCAGCTTCAGAGGGGCTGACGCAGAGCCAAAATCGCTTCCCAGCTCTGGCCACAAGTCAGCCAGCCTGGGAATCCTGAGAGCATGCAGCTCAAGCCAGGGCTTCCCGGCCTCCCTCCCTCCCTCCCTCTGGACTGGAGAAGATGTGGGGGATGTGGTTGTCACCAGCTTCCTCTGTGTCTGAGCTGCTGGCTCTGTGACGAGCCATCCCAAAGCCCTGGTGATTCTGGCTCCCTTTCAGTCTCCTTTGGTGGCCGGGACATGAAAACAGACAGTAGATGAGATCTGGGACTCCCAGGCTCCATTATATTTTGATGATTATCTTTTCCAGGTTTCCCCTTTGCTGGCTTCCCCACTCTGAGAGGGACTTGAAAATGTTATTTCTCATTTCCTTCAAAAACCCAAGAACACTATCACCACCACCTACATGCATACATGCCAGTGTTTTGTAGTGAATAGGGTCTTGGTTTTACTTCAGCTGTCCTGGCAACCCACTTGGGCTGCACACAGGACACTGGTCATTTGAGCTACACAAATCCATGCTGCTGACCCAGGTGTCAGTCACTCAAAATTTGCAGTGAATCTGCAATAAAAACACACCGAGGTCTCAGCAAGCAACTCACTGTTGACAAATCCTTCCCTGTGCATGCTTGCACCATCAGCAAAAAGCCCTGGCCCTAGGCCAGAATAATAATGTGAACAAGAGACCACTGCCTGCACCTGCATCAGGGTGACAGAAATGTGGAGTCTGCACAGGTCCTTGAAGGCATCTGCCTGTCCACCCAGGCAGTAGAGAAGGAACAGAAGCCATGTTGGGTTTCCTTCCTCTGTGCCCACCTCTGGGTCACTATGCTGAGAGGGGCTGACACCATCCTGACTTGCCAAGCCTCATGCATTCCCCATCAGGGGTGTGTCCTCCTTTCTGCATGAAGAGCAGGAGAACAAGTTCTCCCCAGCACTCAATGCGCGGGAGCATAAGGGTATCAGGATCCATTTCTCCTTCCTGCAATAATTACTTTTGTCCATCAGAAAAATGATGAAACTCACTTTTTTGCTAATGCAAAAAAACCCTTTTGGCTCACAAGATAAATTACAGAGTGGGAATAACTACACTTGCAAATAAAACAAACATGGATTTTAAAAACACTCTAAGAAATTATATTTAAAATGGTTACATAGGTTGCAAAATAAAATACTAAGTGAGCTGGAAATGGATGCTTAAACTTTGCCCAGTATTAATTCTCAAACCTCTTTTTCTTACAGCTTCTTAATTTATGCAGTGAGATTACTCTTATCTCTGGGACAGAAGGAGATGATGAAGTTCTAGAATTTGTGAAGCTATCAGGTATTATATTGATGAGTCACACACTATGGACCATGGTGTGAAAGGCAGCTGCAGAAATCAGCCTGCACCACTTCTCCCCACACCCCAGTACTTCATCCTTCCCCACACGGTCACAGGCATGCTGCTGTTAGCCAGGGCAGGAGAGGAATGGCAGCAGTGGCCAACCAAGGAAGAGACCAGACTGCAGAACTTGAGACTGCTAATAACATCCAGCTTGCCTAGCAGCAGCTGGAGGCCTGGGCTCTGCCAACACCTCTCTCTGTCCTGCAGCTCCCACCCCAGGCACTTCGTCCCTGCCTCACTACCTAGGCCACTTGACCTGGCTATAAAAAAATCCCACCTATTTTTTTTTTTTTGGGTGGGGAAGCAGGGAAAGGAAGCTTCCTGTTAAATTAGGCCTCCAACTGGGTTCACCTTCTGGGCCTTCTGCTGTTGTAGACATCACAGGGGTGGGATCTGCTGTAGCTCCTCAGAGGAACAATGTGCAGCCTGAAGTGGGGGTCAGGCTGGGATAGCTGAGCCACACGTTGCATGGGGAGGATAAAGTGAAACAGCCACCACTTCTCTCAGCAGCCGAGTGCTGTTTGGTCTATGCACCAAGTGAGCCAGAGCTTATAGAACGCCAGCATGCAACCACGCAATTAAAGGTGGCAACTACACACACACACACAGAGGATCTGAGTCCAGATTGCACAAGCATGACCAATTCTGACATTTCATAACTTTCAAGTGTGTAGCTTTACCAACTAAATCATTCTTTCCTCAAAGACTTTCTAGATATACACATTAACTTATTTCTTTAAACTTGCACATTTTCTGAGGAAGCAAGAGGCATGTCTGTTACCTGATGGGCAATAAAATTCCTTTCATTTCTTACTGAACAAGTTACCTATAAATTTTAAGCTTAAATGGACTCCTAGAAAAACCTCCTTAACATGTAGAAAAAGCACATGTGAGCTTGGTGTTAATTTTCACAAATAACAGAACACCAGTCTTCAGCATGCTTTCCTATAGCCATCTGTTGTTAGGAATGCACTCATTCCAAGCTGATTTTTGTAATTGCTGCAAGATACGGAGAGAAGCAGTAATTCAATCATGCGCTAAAAACTTTAATAAAAAAAAAAGGAAGAAAAAGAGAGCAGCCGCTTCTTTACCTATATGGCATAGTGGGAATGAAGAATCAGCTGGTTTCCATTACCACAATTTGAACAATGATCACAGTTGATGGCATGGGATGTGGGACTGTGCTTATGGGATGCCAGCAAGTTTTTCACTCCAAATAAGTTCCAAAATCATGACTACACAGAACACCTCCTGGGTGGCTGAAATCATTTGGCCTCCAGCCTCGGGTCTGTCAGCTTGCACAAGCGAGGTACGCTTGACTCCCAATTCAGTGGGTCAGTCAGTGCGGCCATTGCATCATGCCAGCACCCACTAACAGGGAGCTACCCAGGCCTCTGACACACAAATGTAGCCTAGAAGTATGAGTGCAGAGAGCACTGCTAGCTGTCTGCCTGTGTGCTTTGTCAGATACCTGGGGTTGTATAGAGCAAGACTGGGTTTTGTTCTGGTGAATGAGACAGTCTAATCTGGCATTGAAAAGTCCTTCCAGTAAAAAGAAAATATTCAATCATAAATTAAAGTTCCTCTCCATCCACCTTCTTTAGTATAGCTGCTGGATAATGAGGTTTAGCATCGGTTTTGTGCTATACAATTGTTGCCACAAACCTCCTGTTTATGTTTGGTGTTTGCGTATTTGTTTTGTCTCCCTGTGCAGATTTCAGTGTTCTTTGGAAACCCCAAACAAATCTCTGACTGGGCTGCCTGTGAATGAAGCCTTTACTCCCACAGTGTTATGAAAGCAAACACAAGCCCAGGGTCAAGTGCTTCTTTTGTCCCAGTAGTTCTTTCCCACGAGTTCAATCCTGCCATTAGCATTGATTTCCACTCCTCTAATCTGGAAACGCCTATCACAGCTCCTCAAAGCACTTTTTTTTAAATGAGATTTCCCCAAATATTAGAAAAAAAATTCTTGGCTCCTTACCTTTACCTCCTGTCGCCTGCAGCATCTTCAGATGATCCACTGTCATTTGCAGTATTTCCGCTTTTTCTAATTTGGCAGATCCCTTTGAGATAAGAGAAACATATAAATAAAGGCTTATGGGTACTAGAAACTTTAATTTGATATACTTTCCACTGAGCTCAGCCTTATGGTTTCAATTTCCCCTATCATTAGGACATTCTTAGCTTAATTCTTTCATGAGCATCTGCTTCCCAGACTTTGTCTGAGGACTAATACCATCTCCTATCTAGTGATACAAGCAGCAGCACAATTTTGCTTTATTAGTGTAGCCTTGGCCCTGAAGGTAGCTTAAGATGACATCTTTATGAAATGAGAGAAATATGTACCTTCCTGGACTTTTGTTTTAACAAAAAGCACAAATGGAGAGCTGACAGGACGGGTCTGTATGGTCATTGATGGAGACCCTGCTGCAGCATTACTTTCTGTGCCATTACCGGTAGGTGTCCCTGCGGACACACACCCAGCACTATTCCTCTCAATTGCTCCTTCATTTTCAGCATGTCATTTGGCTGCTGAATGTTTCATTTTCATTCTCTACTGAAAAAACTGCTGCACAGTCCACAGTATTTTAAGTTAATGAGAGGCCTAGTTTGTAAGGGGTGAATACTGTGAAAAAGGAAGAGTGTAGCTCCTCCGTCAGTAAAAATCTCTTCCAATACTGAGGGTGGCTCACAGGGCTACAATAGCTAGTTCAAAAGTACAAAATACAACTCAAAAAGCAGTATTAATATATAAATAAAACTATTTTGCCTGTTAGCACTCCCTTCAATATCTGGAGCACTCCCAGACAACACAAGTGTTATTTCAGTGCAAAAGATCCTTCCTAAAACAAGCCGCAGCCATCGATGGATCACATCCTGCAAGCCAATTTTTTTCTCTTAGTTATCATCTGGGCCACCTCACTGTCTCAGCTGGCTTCACACAGGTTGCACATGTGCAAGTTAGGCAAGGCTTACACCCTCCTCCACAACGCCCATCTCTGCGATGGTCTCAAGAGCAGTGCTGGGATTTGGGGAGGGAGGTGGAAGTGAAACTAAACTTCCAACTTGGAAGCTTCAGTGAGCTGAATGTCAAGGAGCTGGAAGAGGACTGATGACTTTGTCCTTGGCATATTGGAGAAAAATGGTGGGACTTTCTGATGCAAACACAGCGCTTGCACATTTTTACTCCAATACATTTTTTTTCAATCTGCTTATTGCTTTCAATGCTTTCCTCATACAAAGGTTGGTGAGCGTGTGAATTTTGATCAGAATTCCCCATTTTACATGTAACTACATCCTGTAGTTTTCTCAGACTTCATCTTTTCCACAGACACAGTACAAGCTGTCTCAGCGAGAGTGACTAATAGCTAAAAACTGCATGGCGCTGGGTAATTTCCAAAGGCTCTGTAGGACTTGTTTTATAATGTTTGTGGTTTTCAAGAAATAAACAATAAAATGGGACAAACAACTGTTGTCTCTTGTCCCTGTATATCTAGCGGAAAATATCTCTGTCACTGTTTTGCCAGTACCAACACAAAGGCACAGCGACAACTACCAGTTACTAAAATCATATTGCAGGTGACACAAGTGATGCTCTCACCAATATTCAATTTTTTTCTTAGCCAGTTTTGTTCAGGCCAGGGATGGAACAGGCCTAATACAGTGCCATGTTTGCCATGTAGTTACCACTGACATTCAGCACCTCCCACTCCTGCTCTCAGATTTTACTTTTTTTATTTTACTTTTATGAGGAAGTCAGGTTACTTATTTTCAGATGTTTCATTTTTATTGAAACACAATGTCAATTGCATACATTTATAGATCTTTAGGCACATTCAGAAAAAAAATGGAACAAGGCTAAATATTGAATCAAAGCCCCCAAAATAAAAATCAAGATATTGAAAAAAATTTGATTAGCAAAAACAAAAAGACTTTTTTTTTTTTGTTACAGAACAGATTGTATTCTAAGCTTTTGGTCTGAAATTTCAGGACCAAGGAGCTGAGACAACGTTAGCGGGATCCTTCCAGTTTTCCTGCTCAATACTTTCCCACTGGAAGTCTGAATATATCACTGGCTTCACTAGCTCACAAAACACGGGCCTATTCCACCTCCTAATGCACTGGTTCTAGAGAGTTATTTTGAAATGTGAATAATCCAGACTGTCTTTTCCCTTCTAAGGAAACTGGATTGATTGGTTTGCAATGGAAAAACTTAAAAGTTTCTTAAAGTAGAGGAAAAGGATATTTAAAGATTTAGACAGAAGGCTAATTTACATACAGGTTTGGGGGAGTTGTGTTGGGTTTGTGTAGTTTTTTTAAAAATATGGAGTAAAGCATATTTTCAACAAAGCCACTACTGGAATTCATTGAAAGAACACAGGCAACATGAACACAGTTACCCTTAAGGGAAGAAAAGCCAAAGAATGGAAATGTTTTTCAGCCTTATAATGAATTATGTTTCTAATAGTTTTGCCACAACAAAGCATTTTATTGAAATGCCTGCTTTGTGCCAGATCAGTACACATACAATATTATTTTAATGAGATTTACAAGAAAACTAACATTGCCATGAGATACAGAATTATAAAAAAAGGGCTTACTTGTTTTTCAAAAGCAGTTGGCACAAGCCGCCTCAGCTCTGATAAACTGTTATTTATACGATCACGACGCCTTTTCTCTATAATCTATTACAAAAAAAACAAAGTACATTAAGTTTATAAAAAATGTTGAAGGGCAAAAGCATAGCACACATGCAAATTGTCAGATGTCAAAAGAATTAAATGCAACATACCCCTCTTCTTTTCTTTCTGGCCATGATCTGAGACGTTGTTGTTGGGGAATTTGATCGAATGACAGAACTATTACTTTGCCTGTGAAACAATAAAAGAACATCAGGTGTTGCGCAACTTGATAATGCTCTTTGAAGACACCTTAGGTCACCATATTATGTATGCAGAGTCTCTCTCATGCCATTTTCAATGCTTACAAAACATGCCTTGCATTACACAGTATTTTTAAAGAGAGAGATGTTTCAATTTTGGCTGCCACAGCATGTCTTTTGAATTGACAGAATACTGTTAGAAATAAAGTCCTTTTCTGGAGACTGTTCACTGTCCAGCACAGTGGATTTAATTTTTTTTTTTTTTGCATATAAAGTCTTGCATACCGAGTACAGGCTGAAGAACTGAGCCCAAACCCACGTGAACCATCTCTATATGCCAACAGAAGTAGTAAGTGCATGTGCACGATGACACAACCTTTGCCAGGCCTGCTGGATTTTGATGTTCCTGCCCATTGTTATGCAAGTCAGCAGATGCTCAAGTACGATGCCAGTTGCCCAGCCTGGGTCTGTTGCATTGTTCAGCATCGGGAGCAGAGTTCAAAATCCACTTTTGAAACTATACTATCCACGAGTGCGAAAAGGCTTCTATGTCGTCATGAGCGAGTGAAAAAAATCTAGTAGCTTTTAATATTCATTTGGCCACTGATGTGGACGAGACGGAGGTGCGGTATATGAGCCTCTAAATGGGCAGGACCAGCCCTGAAAGTTCTCGGCGTCCCCGCAGCGCGCCCAGCCCGGCCCTCCCTGGGCAAACAACACTGCTTGCCCTCAGCTTGCACGGAGGGTTTGCTGAAGTTCAGCTGCTGTGGAATCCCTGCTTACTTTGCACGGGTCATTTCCCACTGGCGCTGATTCCCTTAGATTCGTCCTGCTCAGGACCGATTTTGGAAAAGGTTTGACTGAAAAGGGAAAATTAAGAGGAGCTAGTGAACCGCAGCCCAGTGGCTCACATGCTACTTGAGTGCTCCCCGTCACTTCGAGGCTCGGGCAATCAGATCGCGAGGCCAGTTTTTGGTGGGCTATCAACCAGCTGCCAGCGGATCCGGCGAGGGACACAACAGCACCCGGCTCTGCCCTCGGGGTCACCCTCGTTTCGCCCTCGCCCTGCCCGATCCCGAGGCGCACCCCGGCCCGCGCCACCAGCGGAGACGGCGGCCCCGGGGGTGCCCCACTTACCCCGAGTAGTTGTTCTCACTCCCCACGTCTATAGTCTCGTCCATGTCACTGTCTGAGGTAGTTTCCTCGCAGGGTCGCTTCATCGTGAGCACAGGGCGCGGCGCAGTTTATAGCCGGGACGGGGGCAGAGATAAATAAATCCGGGGGGTTCCACCACGATACCGCACCGCCAGCAGAGCAAACCCTCTCTGAGGCGCTTTCCCACGCCGCGGCACAGCCTCAAGCCCGACGGCCCGCCCCCGGCCAGGCCCGCCCTGTCGAGAGTGACGGGAGGGGCCGCCCACTGCCGAGGCGCGGAGCGTGCGGAGGAGCGTGCGGTCGCCCAGCGGGGTCCGGCCGCCCTGGACTCACGACAGGCGGGGAGCGGAGCCGCGGAGATGCCCCCGCACAGGGCCGGGAAAAGGGCGGCGCGGGCTCCGGGCATCCTCAGCACTCGCCCTCAGGGCGCCACCAGGCTCCCAGCCCTCCCATGCCGCCGGAGGAGGGGGGCAGAGGGCGGCGGCGCTGCCCGAGTCTCACCAGGCATTTGGGAAGACTTGCTCTACCTGGCCCCTAAGATAGGATGCGGATCAGCCCCCCGCTGCGTACTGTAGAGCCCCAGGCGGTGGCGAGCAGCCCGGGCCGTCTTTCTTGGGGTGCGGCCGGTTGTCTTATGTGGCACACTATCCCGGGTTGGAGAGCTGTGTAAATCCCGTAAAGGGATAAATCTCGCCTGTCCCGGCGAGTGGCCCGGGCCGCCTGGTCCCGCTGGGTTCCACCGATGCGCCGAGGGGTAGCGGGCGTTTGGAGGGCCGGGAGCCAAGCACGGCGATAATCCCTCCTGGGAACTACTTGGAGGAAGTTTAGCGTCTCGCTTACTGAAGGATCTGTAGCAAGCGGGTTTTATTTTGCTTTAGTTTGGGATTTCCCCACCTCGTTTGTTTGTGTTTTCAAATTCCGGATTCCTGACAAAATACATTCGGAGTGATATGTTCTCCCCAGAAATTTAATCTTTCGACTTTGGTGACCATCCTCTGCCTGTTTCCCCCTCCGTCTCTTTTGCCACCTTCCTGGGAACATTTTTCTCCGCCCCTGCTGCCGGGACGCTGGCCGAGAGGAGCCGGGGCGGGCGAGTTTGACACCGGCTTGGGCACCGCCGCGTTATCCTGGTGCTCGGGGGCACAGGAAGACGCGATCACTCAGTAGCATAGAGAACTTGCAGTCTAGAGACCAGGTGGGACGGCGAGGGGGCTGCCCTGACCCTACAAGACACCGAGTCGGGGCAGGGGCAGCCCCCTCGCCACCCTATCTGGGCGCGCAGGGCTGCGGCTGCTCGTCCCGGGCTGCGGGCAGCGCGGCGGCAGCACCTGCTGGGCCGAGGCGCGGGCAACAATTGCGGGCATCGCCGGAAAACGATGCCCTGGCGAGGGGTCTCCCCTTCGGGCCGGTGTGGCCCGCGACCCTCACCGCGGGGCCGGGTTTCCAGGTGGGGACAGCGCAATGCCACGCCGTCCCGAGGAAGGGAGCTCCGGCAGGTCGGACAGGGAGAAAAGAAGGGCTTAAGGGCGCCGATGGCTCTGGTTTTTCTTTCGGGACAGCTTGCGAGCTCGGCAGGCCTGGGGGAGCGAGTATCTTTCCCGGCGCGGCGCCGAAGCCGCTTCTGATCGCGGGTGGAGTTTGTCCCCGCTGCCTGGTATTTAGCAAGCAACAGTGCCAATGACTCAGTTTTCCACTCAGTTAAATCGCACGGAAGGTGCAGGTGGTCTGGTTTGTTCGCGGGTGTGCGTGCGGGAAAGGGCCGTGGTGAAAGAGAAACCGGTGCCAGCTCTTTTTTACGCCAACATCCGCCATCTCTGCAATTATATTTGGTGGCACGTCGGGTGTTTGCCCTTTCATGTGGATGTTGCTACTATGTAAAGGAACAGCGGGATTTCATGCCTCATTGCCTTACCGGGACATCCTTTTCATACCCGTGTTTGCAGAGTTACTAAAAGCTCCGCGGCTGCTCAGACACAACAGAAGCGAGCGCCCGCGGGAATGGCGAAGACAGCTCCCGGGAACTTGGGACGCACTCCCCACAATGGCCCCTTTGATGGGATCTGAACAAAAAAACCAAACCAAAACCAAAGAAACAAACAAAAAAACCCCAACCAACCAAACAAGAAAAACCACGAACAAACAACCCCAAAAAGTATCGGGTCCTTTGGGGAAAGTGGACTAGAAGGAGCAGCCTGCGGCGCCCGACTGCAACGTGAAGCACAAACGCTTTAGAAATCTGGGATTAGGCTCAGCCGTTTTACTGTTCAATATGGGATTTTCTAGGGTATTAAAAAAAAAGGCGCCAAATAAACAAAAAAACCACCCCAAAGTTCCCTTCGTTGTTTGTGCTTCAACGACATGGGAGATTTGCGAGAGACCGGCCCGCTCCCACCGCCGCCTAGGACCCTTTTCCTGGGTGTCCCGGGAGCGGCCGTGAGACTCTGCCCTGCCGCAGACATCGCCTTTCAGAGTGGGGCGAGGATTGGTAGGTCTCAGTAGAAGTCCGTGTTACCCTGCCTGGCCTGCAGCTGCTCGAGAGGCGCCTACAAACAGGGGGCCAACAGGCTCGAGTGTGGGTGTCTGAATCCCCGCTAAAGCACGCAAATCACGCCGAGGATATTGGTGCATTTTCGAGCAGTCGCGGGGTTTTGCACAGAAATCTTTAATGTCACGCGTCGGTGACGCTGGATTTGTAATTTGTGCTCACTCGGGAAATAGCTCCTGCTGCTTTATGGTATAATTTTTGCCCCTGGGGTGCAGGTCCCGCGTGCTGTTCTACAGAAACATGAGCTATCTTATGGTTACCTCCCTGGCAGAGTTTGTGTTAGCGTCGTTTGTCGTGGATCCGGCTACTAAATCCTCCTGGCAGCCTCGCTGAAGTCCCTCCTCCGGGAAGCTTCTGTTTTCATTTTGCCCAGATTATTTTTTTTAAGAGGTCTACCTGCTTCTCGGGGGAGGAATTGCGGGCTTCCCCAGAACTCAGAGAGGAAGGCAGCCCTTTGCACTCCCTCCAGGTCTCGGACTTGTGCCCCGCGGCAGGTGCGCTGCGGCAGGCAGGGGCTCCGTGGGGACCCCATGGCCCAGCACCAGCACCGGGACTCCACGGGTGGGGCAGGGGCTGAGGCGGACCCTCTGCTCCCGGGAAGCCGCTGTCACGGAGCGAAGCCTCTTGTTTTGCTTTGGTCCCGGGTGTATGGTTTGCTTGTCTCTTTCTTCTGTAGCCCCATAAAGCACTTGCTGCGACGCGATTGCCCGCTCTGCTAGCAGCACGCAGCGCTGACAACCACGCATGTGAAACCCAGAGAAATGCATGTTTGTCCGTTCTCCAGTGCTTTTCCCTCCAAAGGGAAAAACCCGGGCGGACTCACCGCCTCCCTCCCGCATGAAGGTCCCGAGACAGCCCCCGTCTTCATCCTCCGCCAGCAGCGAGAGCTGGGCGGCGAGCCTGGCTTCCCGAGCAGCTTTTCCCCGGGAGAGGCAGCCCCAGCCGGCCGGCGGGCAGCGGCTCCGCGTAGGCTCCCCGGCACGCAGGGCTTCTGTCCCGGGCGGGAGGTCAGGCAGCTCCCCCTCCCTCCCTCGGTTCTCGTTTTTTGTTTCTTGAGGTTTTGTTGTTTGATTGGGGTTTCTGTTTCTTGTTTGTTTTTTTTCTTGAAAAACGTGGTGCTCGGTGTGGCTGCGGGGCCTGGAGGCGGTGGTGGGACGCGTCCCGTGGATCACACGGGGCCAGCCCCGGGCGGGCGGTGGTGCTCCGGGGCGCAGTGAGGATGGTGCCCTCCGCCGGGGGCTGGTCTCTGGGGGCGCTTCCAGAATTGGCTTGCGAAAATAAGGAAAGCAGGACATTCTTGATACATCTATAGAGCCGGCTTCCGTAGAGAAGCGATTCTCGTCTGCTCTGTCCCCGAAAATGAAACTTCCTCTTCCCCGAGATTCCAGGATTGCCCCTTTTACACATTGCTGTGAGCCCTTTAAGATTAAATAGGGGTTTAAAAGACTGTTTTAAAAATGTGCAGGGCCTCCTGAATTTTTCATAGTTTACCCTCTCCCTATAAACAAACGTCTGTCTCCCATTTTCTTCACTCAGTAAGCAGCATCTTAGGGATAACTGTTCTATTACTTCTACATTCTATTAAGAAGCTCTTAAGAACAGTAGAAATAGACAATTTGTGTTCATGGACTATGGACCATGACGCTGTATTTTGTTTTTTTTTTCTTTTCCTAGTTACTAACTGCCAGGAAAACAAGAGAAAAATCCTTCTTGACTTTTTTTCTCTTCTCCGATGTGATTGTAAATGGGTTAAGATGATTTCTGGCCACATTCATACCCAGGCAGGATGGACACACTGAAGTAAGAGCAGAGAACTGAGGAAACCAGGTGTTATGAAGCTGAAAGAAATAAGGCTCAAAAAAGGTGGAAAGACCTTTAAACGTATGGGTTTGCCTAGATAGTGGCTGCACAAGGGTGGAAGTGGATGCATGGCATTTCACACGTATTTGCGTCATTCAGGAGTATTTGACTACTAGCTGAGTTGTAGAATTCTTACCAATGGGTGACAGTAGGGGTTGATCCACAGTTGATTACTGCGGTAATACAAGAACTCCGTAGATACTGCTAAAATTGCAATGCCCTCAGATGGAAGCAATTGCTTCAGTAGATCACTTTAGCTTACTTCAGTTTTGAAAAGGATAAAAAGTGCACAAAGGCTTACTGTAATAAACTAAAATTTCAAGCTGAAGATTATTAAAATAAAGAAGGAAGGAAGACGTGGTGGGTATTTATAGACCTTTCTCAGTAACAAGTTTTAATGCTTGTCATTTAGCTACACCTCCGCAAAACTGATCATGGTCAAGGAGTGAAGTCGACTATCATGTCTTTGGGCTGACCACTGAAAACGTAACTCTTCATTCTCTTTAATGTGTCACATCACTTCTCTGTTTTCGGTACTTAATGAGGTCAATGAACGCACCCTCCTGGGTCAAGTGCTTCCTCCTGGCCCCTAGTCAATAGGTGCTGCATGTTTGTCCAGTTCTCCCATTCAACTCATGCAATGCTGTCCCTGACAACTGTCACTACATCCTAGGTGATACAGAAAGACACGAATACCTCGTCTGGCTCCCACTGTCTGGTGATAATGGGGGTGATTGAACAGCACCTCGAGGAAGGACTGCTGGAGAAGACAAACCCTGCAGTTGGGAGTCTCATCCTGAACTCTTTACACCTTGGCAGGCTTCCTATGTGAGCTCAGGCACTAAGGACAATTAATTAAATTAACAAAAGGTGTAAATTAAAAGTGCCTGTGAATTGTATTGTACCTCAATTTGCATGCTCTTATTCACAACAGAACTGGCTGCAATTTGATTTAAATTAATTCACTTTCAGAATAAAATAACACTGAATAGAATAAAAGCAGCTTTAGTCTACGTAGAATTGTTTATGGTTTAACTAATACACTCTAAAAATTAACTGTTAATTTTCCTGGGCATTTCCATCGAGCCTAGCTTGCTTTGTCACTCTATTTTAGATCCCTATCAATAAAATGGAAATAGTAATTTCCTGCTGTTTAAAATCATTGTGTGAATGGTCTTGGTAATGACAGCATTTTCCCTGATACTTAGCATATATGTTCTACAAAACCCAGGTCCTGATTTTCTACACATGTGCAAAATTGTTGCCTGGTAATATTTTATGAGGACTGTACACAGCTGTACATGACCACAGAAGACATGCAGCAGAAGAGAATTAGGGCATCACTGTGCGTTTTAAACTTTCACTGAACATCTCCTTGGCTTTGGCTCTGTGTTTTCTTCAAAGACTATGCGCCAAGATTTAAGAACTCACTGACTTTAGCCATCTTAATGAACAGCTTCAATGGTGCTAATGGGAACTGGGGCACTTCCTTTATTGATGGAAATCAGGCCACTTAATTACCTCACAAAAATATACAGAACCTACCTAGTCTCACGGTTTTCCCCACAACACGAATTATGAACTTTAATCTATTTTAGAGGTAGCTCTATTAAAATCCATAGATCTGTAGCAAGAATAAAACTATTCTATTATAATGGAAATAAAGTAATTGTAAAAATGAGCACATAATCACAGCCTTCTCATTGAAACTCATTTCTGTTTAAATGAATTTTCAGTGGTGAAGCATGGTTTAAGTCACTAGTAAGTGCAGCAAGCAAGGCTAGATAAACACATCCGGTGCTGAAAATGGGGACCTTGATTTTTTTTAATAAAATCTTGGTGAGTTTTGAACTAAAGGAATTCTGGGTTTTTTTTAGTAACTTCTTCCTAGTTAGTTCCCCCCTCCCGCCCCCCAGCATTTGCCTTTATTTCTTTTATGTTTTCACTCCAAATGCAACTTTTTATGTGCTTTTTATTTGCCAAAACCTGGAGAATAGTCATTATTTGTGTTTTGTTGTTGGGTGATCTTTTAAGATAAAAACGAAGATGCTTTCCAGAGAGCTAGGAAGGAACCAATTTTAAGGCAATGCTGAGGTTTTAGCCAAGATTTATTTATGAGAGAAAATAGTGTATCATCTTCAGGCTTCAAACCTACTTGTTAATAATAAAGCACATCACCTAATGCTCTAAAAATAGTCCTGTATATAGACTGTGCATATAATAAAAATAAGCAACCCCAGATATTCTACATTAGCTCCATGGTATTTTAGTAAACTTTCTCAATAACAGTAGTTATTATTGTCACTTGGAAGGGACTTTGAAACTACAGATCCTGCAAAGATAAGTAAGTAAAAGGACACACTAAATATCTGCTGGTCAGTAGAAGAACTTATCTCTGAAAAAAGGAAATTATTAATGAAAGCATCTTCCAAGTCTCTGAAATAAAACACATAGGGTAAATATGAATACTCAGCTGGCAAAATTTGTGCTCAAATTAAACAAGCATAAATCTAGTCAAGACCCAGAGTCTTACCCACAGAAGAGTTTGGATCAGGATTTTAAGCCATCGAGAGAAACTGTTTTTCTCCAAACTAAAAGTTTTCCATACAGCCATCAGTGTGTGTCCATGTAGAGAATATTTCATCTAAACTACAAAAAGTTCCTTTTTGCCAACCATTGTCCAAGGGAGAGAAGTTGCTTCTGTTTCGTTCTGCTCAGTCTTGTGCCTTACGGCTGCCTGTGCTTAAACAAGTATTTTTGTGCTTCTTTAGTTAATGTCATGTTTGATCCTGCTGAGCCTAATCAGGAAAACCTGCGTGGACTGGATATGACTTTTGCTTCAAGAAAGAAATTGAAGATCTGTCTCTGTAGGAGCTGGGCCTAATTCCAATTTCCTTCTTACTTCTAAAAAACCCAATTTTGTCAAGGTATCCTGATTTATGGTGATAAACTTTTTTCCTCCTTCAAAATATTGTATTACTTTGGTATTATTTTATTTTAACATTTTTCTAATTAATGCTGTGTAATTTTTTTTGTTTGTTTTTTTGTTACACATGATTGAAAATAAATATGCCATACTAGAGCCAAAAAGAGATCAGACTTTGAGACGAAAGCTCTGCAGCTCTGAGGACATGCCAGACTAATTGTCAGTGACTTAAAAAGTGTTCACTCTTCTTTATGGTACAAGAGATGAAAAATTCTGTGCAGACTGAAAGCTTTCCAAAATGCTAAATGCTTTCTTTTGCTTGGTAAGTTGGTTTCTCATGTTCCATTTCTTATGACAATTGTGAACCAAAGTATAGGGGTCCATCAGGTGTCACCATTTATTGGGGTTGCCCTTATCCCAAGTAAGGGGGCAGCATCAATGACAGTCAGAAGAGCTCAGGCACAGCAGTCATCAGAAGGCTTGATCAGAAGGCTTACAAGAGTTTATTCAAGATAATTTCACAGACAGTTTCCTCATAGCTCATAGTTCCTAGTAGTAGTTCCTAGTAGTAGTTAGTGGTAGTAGAAATAGTTCTAGTAGTAGTTCCTAGTAGTTGTAGTCATAGTAATTAGTTATAGAAGTAGTAGTTCCTAGAATTAGTTGAAGAAGTAGATCTATTCTCAGTAACATCCACACCTTTTATATCCTCTCACATCCAACATGTCATGACATTATTGGTTAGCCTATTCACCTCACATTCACAGAAGCATCTCATTGGCTAAAAGACACCACACACACACCACAGGTATCTCTCTTCTCTTTAAGGGAGAACTCTAAACTGCTTTCCTTAAGGGACGCACTCACTGTCACCCCTACACCAAAGCACATTTACAATTACTGTGAGAGCAGTTTGCTTTTGGTTCTTGCTGGTGGGTGTTGGTGCTTACCTTTGTGAGGAGTGAAGTGCCATTTTTGGACCCATACTGTTCCTTTTCTGAGCTTCATCACAGAACCTGAGATGGCTGGCAGCACTTCTTCAGGCCTTCAACCCGGGAGTCTCCTTCCCTGGATATATTCAAAAGCTGTCTGGATGCAATTCTGCATAACATGCATGAGTGGACTCTGCCTGAGTGAGGGAGTTGGAATAGATGACATGCAGTGGTCCCTTCCAACTTCTTTTTTTTTGGTTCTGTGACCCTTCAGGGAACATGTCAAATTGACACTTCTCCGAGTTTGCCAGGTGTTTTTATCCTGGCAAACCAGGATAAAACCAGGTGCTGTTATTTCATGTTTCCTCCCTCCAACTCCCAGCTTAGCCACTGTTGTATTGTTTTTTGACCATGGAACAATTCTTTTGATTGAAGATTTTAGCTTCATTTTCTGAGCCAAGTCTCAGGTCTCTGAAACTTTCTTTTGGGCCATTGCTCCTGCTTGGAAAGGTGCCCTGGCCTTCTGCAAGCCTTGCTCCTTAACTTCCCTTCTGATTGTTGCTTTATTTTCTACTGCTCTTCATAAGACATGGTCCCTTCCTTTTTGCCAGTTCTATCTCTGGGAACAACCTGATGATGTTTTATGGACTGCTGCAAACAGAACCCCATTTCTAATGATATCTTCCCAGTCACAGAGTGACTTTTACATGGTGCCTTTTTTGACAGACTCTCCCTATTTCTATGTTCTCCCATCGTTGTCCTCTACACAATATATTGAACTTTTCTTCCTTCTTAAAGCTCTTGTCTTCTGTGCTTCCTTTAACAAGGCTGAGGGTATGAGTCCTTCCAGTCTTGGTGAGAAAGGCTCATAGTACTGGTGCCTTCTTGCCCTCTTGTTTGCTTAGATGTGAACGTTGTATCCAAGTGCAGATATCACATCTTCCTACAAAAGCAGAGAATAATCTGACTTTTCAGCTAGGTAGACTAAATTTTGTTCGGGCTCCTGCCTGGCTTCCCAAGCGCTTCTCTCTTCTGGGCTTTTAGAACAGCTGTTCCATTCATCCCTCTGGTTCACTCATTCTTACTCTGCTTGGAACACCCTGCCTTCACTATCTTGGCCCTTCTCCAGCCCTCCCTCACCCCTACCTTTTCTCTTACCATGTTCTCTCCTCACTTCTGGTAGTCTGCTCATGTCAGACTTACCTGTCTTCCTCGTTCCTGTGCCTGCAGAGTCTCTGAAGCACTTTGGTGGATTTTTCAGACCCTCCAGGGTTAGCAGTGATTGTTCAGGGCTTCCATCATGAGGGTTGTGATGGTCGTCTGTGACATCTGCTCACTCACTATACTGATTTTCCAGGCTCAGTAGGTGCTTCCCAGCACAGACTAGCTACACTATTTCCCAGGTTATATTAGTATAGCACTGCTAGTTTATCTCCTATATTACCTTTAAATTATTTCTGTGCTGTAAACCCTGAGTCCTCTCAGGGTTACCAAGTATGTCCATGTCCCTAAGCTGTCAAAAAGTTCCTCTTATCCTTGGAGCTCCTGCTGGCTGGAAGGCTCACACCAAGGTACTTCAGCACACATGAGATTTCCCTGTGAGGTGGCATGTCAGAGCAGTGGCATTTGAACTCTGTCATCCATTCATCTCTGTGGGAGATTTGGGTTCCTGTAGTTGGGGGGGAATTTTTCTTCCCTTGTAGGGGAATTCCAAGCTGGAGCTGCAGTGCACTGGCTCTGTCAGGGAAAAGGGAGGTGAGAGGGATGAGCTACAGAAACCTCCCTGCTGCTGCCCTTCCTCAGCTGCCAGAGGGACCAAACTTTCGTGCTGTGTGAGGGAGTCTGACAGTAAGGAGAGCAAGGGAAAATCTTCTTGTTGGTATTGAGCTTTAACCACTTTTACTGTGCTTGCAAAAGCTGAAGTCCTGGTGCTCTGTGAGTCCATGGAATCATCTGAAGTCCATCACTTGTGTTAACAGAACAGAACTTCATTTATTCCATACAGCAAAACATAAAATAGCACAAGTAATACATATTTAGATTTTCAGGACCATGCTTTCATACTGAGTTTCCCCAGGAATCTTAACTTTCTGCTAATTAAAATTATCTCAGATAAAAACAGTGCAGTAAAGAGAAAAATACAGCTAACAGACCAGTGATAAACAGGAGGTGCCAGCATGCTTTATGGTCTAGAGAGGAGTGTCTAACGGAATTGCTGTTTAGTCAATTGATTTCTTCTTTATTGATCTTAAATGGGAAGTAAGGGAGCTACTGGAGTGATGCTAAATAGAGCATATAAATTTATTTAAAATGTAGAAGATCTGGCAGTAGCAGGGAGGATATGAGCATGACAGAAAGCAACCTGGAGAGCTTTAGAAACACAGCACAAGGTGTAAGGTGAATTGGGAGAAATTGGAGGGTGGTCCAGTGAACACAGGGGCACAGAGTATTTTTAACACAGCAAGTGTGTAAAGTGGCCACTGTAGTTCAGCTGGTGAAACAGCTGTGCACTTGTGGAGCAGGCCTACATAGGTACAAGGGGAGTAAATCCTCACGGTGCAGCAGCTGCTGTCATGTCAGAGGCAGATAGGTCATTTAACCCACTTGGAAAGCTCAGGAAGAAAGGGGATGGCACGGGTCGCCCTCCCTTGTGTGTTTCATGCTGTTCTTGCCTTTTTGTTCAAGTCAGAGTTTTTCAATTCAGAACATGCCTTGTACAAGGATCAGAGTCAATACAGGGAATACCTAGAGAGGATGATAAGTCTGTGTAGAAAGACAGCAGAATTTCCTTGCTAGTGTCAGTGGTAGTACAAAGTGCATGTGTTCACAACACACCTGTTTCTCTCCTTCCCCATGAGCATAGAGAACATTTGCTTTCTCATCATCACCCCTCTTCTTTTTCACATGTGCCTGCATGGGTTAAGACTCTTTAATGGGGAAAAATTTAAGCTCTTAAAAAAAAATGGAAGAACCTGTTGAATTAATTTTCAGTGTAAGCCAGTTTTTCAGTCTTGGGTTGGCTGGACTTCTGATGTTTTGGTGGGGTTTCATGGTTGCTGGCAAAATGTTTGGACAATGATTTCATAGAGTCATCTAAGGAAGAAAAGAAAATATCTCAGCAGAACACATTCCACCAGATGACTAACTTTTAAAAATACATTTTGATATTTGCTCATATAACTCTACATCATATTCAAAATTGTAACAGGTAAGAAAGCGCACCACTGACATCTCTTTTCCTACATCAATAAGTCTTGTCCAGTAACTCCATGTTCAAATATCTCTTGTGAGAGATATTATAAGCCTAAGAGCATAGGGAGTGATAAGCACTTGTTCTGAAATACTGTTGTAACCGATCTGCTGCTATTTTATACTTCAAAAGGTTTCAGTAGACCACACAATGCCTTATCCAAAAACCTTTGATATTTTAGTAATAGTAACATTTTCATTGACTTTTATATTAGCACTGTTGCATAGCCTAGTTATTTATAGCTTCATTAACCATTAATTACCTAAAAAACTAGTGTTTAAAAACTGCATACTTTTAATATACAGTAAGTTAGCTTTTAAGTATGGTAGCAATTCGTGTTGAACTATTTCCCTTGTATTTTTTAACAGATTCAGTGCCCTTCTTAGACTCAAAATATCCAGACTTCGTGGCTCCCACAAAAAATTAAAATTGTTCAAATGGCAATGCTGCAAAACTCCAGTTCAAAGGGTGAAAGTTTTGCAAAGTGTTCCAGTAATAATAAATGTAAATTTTGCTGTGACCACTTGGTGTCATCTAGTCAGAGCTAGTTAGCTTTTTGTTCTAGACTTGGATTTAGTGTTAAAAAAATCAGATTTTATCTTGATTTTATGAGAGCTGGTGGACGAATACTAGATCTTGTTCTCTCTAGGGGAGCTCCTCGGGGACAGCATTGCAGTGTCACCAGAAGACTACAAGCCTTATCAACTGTGTTCTCCCTCAGAAAGGCTGCTTTGGGGGCAGACCTAGTCACGTGACTGAGACTTTTTGCCCTGTTTGCAAAGTTGTTTTGTTGCCAGTGTGCTGGAGAGCAGACAAGGTGTGTACATCCTGCTTGCTATACCTGAGGTCAAACACAAAGGTCCAGTGTCCATCAGACAGCACTATTAGGTGACACAAGTGGAGCCCTCAAGAGCTCCTATGCAAATCTGGTGTCAGTTCAGGACAGCTCTTCAGTTCACCCTGTGGCATGAGCCCTCTACCTCTTTGCCAGTCTGCTGGCAAGAGGAAAATACTCAGCCCTCGAATAAAACAAACCTCATATGTCCAGGGAGAAGCATATTTTTCAAGAATTCCTTGTGAGGTGAAACACTCAGAATATTATTTTTTAATTTATAAAGAGCCTTCTCTGTTCTGCTCTCCAGTTGGGTGACTCTGCAGTGAGTCACACCCAGCAAATGTGTAATTGCTTGGAACTGGATCCGAGGCTTGGAAAATCTTTTTGTGTTTAAATCTGTACCTAATCAAATATCTACTCACTCTGTGAAAAGCAAGAATGTAGAGCAGAGAGCGGGAATATTTCCCATTGACAGAAATGAAAGGCAATATTTTGGTTTGGTTGCTTTGCTACTTAAATTCAGTTTACCAAGAGATTGGGTTAGAGAGAAGATGCTTTAGAAAGGTTTTAATTGTTTCATATATCATAGCTTGCTGTGTTTTAAATATTTATGGCAAGTACCTTTCTGCTGACAGACTAAGGAATCTATTTGTGTCTGGTGCTGCTTACCACAAAATTGTAATATGGAGAGTATAATGGAATTGGGGAAAAAAAAGAGGTAGAATTAAGTGCAATTAGCAACATGCAACAAACGAGTAGTTGGTTACTTATAAAAAAGAAAATGATCACACCTTGTCAGCACTGCGACAATCCAGTTATTTAAAGATCAGAGCATTGCAGATTGATGTTGACAAACTGGAGGGAATTCCCATAACTCAAACCACTGTTGGACTTTAAGGACTCTTTTTATGGGAAAGATTAAGACAGCTAGATAAAGCCTGTCTGTCTAGGTACTTGCATAACAGTAATGAATGTGATATATTACACTGTGTGGTGAAGGGCTCAGTGGAAGTTGAAGGATCCAGTAACCACTTACAAAGTTGTAGGCTGTAAGCAGGAATAAAGGAAAGAAGTGGGTAAGGATTGCTGAAGGAGCACAAGTGCTAAGATGAAAAGGAGAAAAGCTCATGCCAAACACTAGGAAATATTACCTTCTGTGAGAACTGTTAGGTTGTGGTCAAAAGTTATACAAAACCTCTTAGCTGAGTCATTTAAACTGAATTGTAAAAACACTCTAGAAAATATGCTGTATTGGCACAGAGCAAGCCTTGATCAGGAACAACCAGCCTACTCTCTGGTTTCCTTTTTCCCAAGGGCCCTTTACTGCTAGTGTGGTAGATGTTAATTGACTTAGCAAGAAGCAAAACAGGGATGGCTGGAGGCAAAGAAGGAGAATTCAGTACATGAGTTTTGTGCATCATGGGAGCTCAGCATGGCAACACTTTTGCAGTAGCCCCATGGACACGACACATCAGGACACTGACTGGCAGGAGCTGAACGCACCTTGTCCCACAATGAGCTGTTTTATCAGCTCAGATCTAATCTTCCCTGTATTGCCAATCAGAGGGATTCTGCATCAAGAGGAACCACTAGGAAACATAACAGGGCAAACCACAGCTGCTCCTATTGCATCCATGTTCATGGCCAGTTGTGCTTGTGGAAGGGAAGTCAGAGGCAGGAGGTTCGCAAAGACCTGTCATCTTGTCACAGTGATTTGTTTTTACCCCTTTCTACCACCGCCACAGATTTCCCACATTTTTATTTAAGAAATAAAACAGTTGAACATGTCACTCTATACATTTCTTATATTGATAAGGCAGGAGTTACAGGGATTTGGGGGGAAACTTGATGGCAGTTGGAAGCAGTCTGGAAAAAAGAATTGCTTTCTTGGGAGCCTCAAGAGAAAGCCACAAAGTGAAAAATATTGTTCTCTGCTGCATGGAAAATGCTGGGTGTACTTACTCATCATGCTGAGGTCACCACAAAAGCTTGGTGGTGCCCAACTGCACCCATCATGCACATCTAGTTACTGTTAGTTGCTTTTCCAGGAGACTTCTTTCCATGGCTTTACCCCATAATGGCCAGCACTGTGTTCACCTGACTAAAATGAATTTAAAACACAGTTTTTAACATCCATACTGTCTTTATTGTAAGGGAATATTTCTGTTTTTTATAAAGTCTCAATTCTCATTACAGCAGTCACACTCTATGATGTGCAGTGGCGCGTGTAGTGGATGTAAATGATGATACATCGCTTATCAGGCTAGTAGGACATGCCATGGATATATCCAAGCTCCAGGCTTTTCTGGATCTCTGATACTGATGCTGGTCTCCTGGGTCACTGCCTGAAGCTCTCCCCTCAAGACAGACCCATGCTCGAAAAGCCCAGTCCCAGGTCTGTGCTACAGCCAATCCTTTGTAAAACAGCCAGGCTTGTCTCTTTCTTTCCAAATTTACTTAGGGATGAAGTGCTTTTTCCTTGTATGCCTCAGAGTTGATCAGTGTAGGATATTCACCTTCATTTCCACTGAAGTCATGGCCTTTTGGGATGACCACAAAAAACCTGAATGAACAGACCTGCTCTTTGCATGAACAGCACTGTGAGAGAGCATTGCTGCCAGCTTCTGAACAACCTGGTGGGGAAGAGGAAAGTTTCATGACTTAGTGACACATGACCTTGTGGCCAACCAGTGCAATCCTTCTTCTCTAAGTAATTAGAGAGTAATACTAATAACTTTTGATTATAGTACTTAATGCTTCTCAAATGTTTAAACTTTCGGGCATTTTGACCTAGGGATCTCTTTTCTTGTGATGTATGGGGAGAACAGACTCAACCTAAGTCTTCTGGCACATGTGAATGCGTGAGTTGCAAGACAGTGGGATGTTCTGCAAGAAGACATCCTCTGGCAGAACCTTTGGTCTCCATACTTGAGTGTGTTAAATTCTGTCTGAACTGCGAAGGACCATCCCTTCTCTCTCTGTCAGGTTTATAGGCTGAGTAGCAAAAAGTAGACTTGGAAACTTAAACTTTAGTGAGGTCTGTGGTTTGTTCATTTGATAATGTATTTTTAGCAGAATATGATAGGTATCCAGTTCTGGGAGAGAAATGCAGTAAAAACTCCAGTGAATAAATACAAGTTTTTGCTTTCAATGCCCTCCTCCTGGACTCCTGCTGTCAAGTGGCTGCAGAATTGAAAGAGATTATTTCAGAAGTTCCAAAAATCTGTCATACAGATCTAGGTTTTTTCTTTGTATTTGTCAATGTATGACTAAGCACAAGTATTACAGGAAACATGGAAATGTTTCGGCCTTAAATAATGGCTGTGGAAAAAGACCTCCTACTGATTAACAACTGTTGTTTAATAAAGTAATTTTTGAATGTCCAAATTGCTGATTGTTCCAGTGAGGGTTGCATTCTGACCAAAAGGGATCCCACCAGTCCCATGTCATCAGCCTGGGTGCACTGAGAAGAGGCTTTTCTGCAGCCATTTCCTGCTTCAAAACAATGGAGCATGAGAGATGCCCATCCTTGCTCCCACACTGCTTAGCAGTCTCTAGAGTGGCATTGAAACTGTGGGCAAAGGAACTAGGAGAGGAGCTGGAGTGTGGGGACGTGTCTTTGTTTCAGAGATGCAATCCACTGGATGAAGGCCCAGCTAGGATGGAAAAAGAGAGGATATCTTGTGCTTGCTGAAGCACCGAGTCTCTGTGGATGTATCAGAGCTAGCTGGAAGGAGAGCAGAGGGAGCCAGAGATCCACATGAAGTTCATCAGGTGCTTCTCTATTCTAAATTTCTCCCTCCATAGCGGGGTCCAAGCCCAGCAGCTCTTATGCTTTCTCTGTAGGGCTCACACTCAGGCTGTCTGTCACATATACTGCAAAGCCCTCCCTGTTTGACAGTGGGGCTATTTTATTGTAATTATGGTGATTCCAAGTGCGTGCACACACACACGCTTTTATCTCTGTTGCATTTTGTACCTGGTTTTGCTGTGCTATGAGGCTGTGATCTAGTTTGTCTGTCCTGTGAAGTGGCAGAGTGCTGCTGGATGGCCTTTCACAGGTGATGTGGGCAGTGCTGTAGCCGAGCTCTCCACCATGACCCAGGGCCTCATTCAGTGTGTCATTCAGGTCTGACCTGCTCCTAGCAATATATGTTCCCTCTGCAAGTTTCTCTTTGGACACAATACTTCAGCTCCATGCAGTCATATATTCTTAGTCTAAATGTGGCTGAAGGCAGCAAATTAATGTGACTGCCCCATTTATTTGGTTTGGTGGGTTTTTTTTGGTTTTGTTTTTTTTTGTTTGTTTTGTTTTTTGTTTTTTGGGTTTTTTTTTTGTTTTTTTGGTTTTTTACAGCCAGCCAGCAGATGTGAGCAAGGCTTGCCTATTGCCATTAATCATTACCCTGTTGGTAGCCCTGGGCAGGCTGCTGTAATTGACCAGAACTGAATCCAGTAATCATATCATGGAAAATATACATCACATTTATTTCAGTAGCACATCTGAATTACAGTAACATGAGTTCATGGCAAAATTTGCATTGACTACATTAGAAGCAGGAGCAGAGCCATTGTCTGCTAGCACAGATGTAAATGAGCTGCGCCCTGCAGTCTGCTGCCTGCTTAGGCAGGACATTGAGGCTATGTCCAAAAGTCATAAAATTACCCTCCAGGCCAAGCCCTATTCAGACAAATAAACAGAAGTCCATGCATGGTCGTTGTAGAATTGTGTTTCTCATTGTTTTCTGTGAGTATGGCCCTTCAATAGGAAGGATGGTCACAGTCCCTTCGAACAGAAGAAATGCTCTAGTAAGAATACATAAAAGAGACCATCCAAAAAGGCAATAGTTATAGAAGCCTTTCCTTTTACCCAATTATCTACAGAAAATGATAGTTTAAAAACAGCTGAGAAAGTAAAGCCATAAAAAAGTCATCTGATCACTATATGCCTAGGAAAAAACCCCAAGAATTTAATCAACAAACAATATTGGTATATTGGCTAATGTGTTAATGAATTCAATTTTTTTAAAATAGCATCAATATGTTAGATATTACATAGCAAAGCAACAAGGATGAATAGCTGACCAACATAGTCAATTGAGCCCATTTTTCCATGGTGAATACATGGTCTGCAGCCTTTGTTCAACAGAATGGTTGAGAGATGGGATTTGGGACTCTGTTAAGTTACCATGAATGGCAGAATCCAGGAGGAGAAGATGTGATTAGCTGCCTAAACTAGACTATGGATATATTTCTGTGAACCTTTTTTCATCCTGTTCCATGCAGCAGGAGTCTAACAGCTAAATATTAACTACAATTAATTTCGAATGTGAATTAAGATGCTGATTTGCAAAAATTGATAGCTTGAGGATGAGTAGACCCCTTAGGCTCCATAAGTGTGAATGTTTATATATGCTTCACTTTATGATTTAACTATAAATATTTGTAGTTGTTACAGTGGTTTGCTGACATTAAAGCTCCAATAGCCAAAAAGTCTCTTTTGAAATGCTACCTTATAAACCAGAAGGATTGTGTATAGTACGCAAATGATGTTACACTTAAATTGTGTAACTCTTGTTTAAGCTTTTTATATAAAACTGAGACCTTATTTTGCAAGAGAAAAATAAAAGACCAAAGGCCTTACAGCCAGAGTTGTACAGTTGTTTAAGGAATTGAAGTAGTTTATTAATGTTGGCTTTTAAAGCAATGCTGATGTAATTTTAGGTAACACCCATCCCCTTAAAGTTTGCTGAGATAGATAGACGTGCAGTAGAGGACACACATGCAGCAAGATGTACAATGTACACATGTGTGTACTGAAAAAGTAAGTAGTCCTTAATTAAATCATTGCTTGCTGTCTTGCAGAAAAGTTGTGTTTCAAATAATCAGAAGAGACTTGCAAGGATTTCAAAGGGGGAATTGGTAAGGATATTAGTGAGATGAATTAGAATAGTCTGCCAGTACCAGTCCAGGGGGATTCGAAAGAGAGGTAGAGCTGTGGTAGAGACCAGAATTAGTTATTTTTGCTTTATATTAAACTGTTTTCATATGAAATTCTTTAATTATAGCTTACTTAGTAAGTAGGAAAGACAGCCTCTTAATGATAATGAGGAAACTTTTAGAGGTGGGTTGGTGTTTGTAGCTGCCTTACCTTCAGGAGGAAATCCATTTTTTGTGTGCTTTAAAATTTGCAATTTCTTTGATGTTTTCATCTTTCTTTTAAGCCATCATGATAATGCTTAAAAATTAGACAATCCCCAGAATTCAGGCTTTTTATTTCAGCTCTCTAGTAATAGAAACATTGCAGCATATCAGACAAAACAATTCTCAGAAGCTATAAACTTAATTAACTGCTACCTCTTTCCAGCCATCTCCTACTTCAGATTTTGTAATTCATGCAGATTTTAATGGAGAATCTCAGTTTTCAAACGTTTTTACTAGTAGGCAGAAGGGAGTGGTAATAATGATTTAAATTATTATCTATCTTGATCTAATTGGGATGTTCTTAGAAAAACTTGCTGTGTGTAGTTTAGACATATCCTTGAGTGATTTGCTGTCTCAGGGCCTCTCAGCCCAGGCTGAATGTGTGAGGGGATCATGTGAGTTCCTTGCTGAAAACCTTTGACAATTAAATCAGGAACACAGTAAAGCTGGAACCCATCCTTCCATGGCTTTACCCTCAACTCTCTTCTCTGTATAGACTTGTATTTTAAAGTACTGGTGAGAAAATTCACAGTTCAGCTGCCTTGTCTGTATTCTAAAAATGACTGTCAGGTAGGTAAATTATGTCTCTAAAGGAAAAAAATTAAAAGAATTAAGCTATCAAGACTGAATTTCATTTTCTTGTACTTCCAGAAAGGGTTGAATTACATTAATGATGGTTTTGTACTTGAATTTTCCCCTTCAGAGTGGTAGGGGCAACATATAAAGGACTTAGTAATGAAATGCTCACCTAACTGACTGGGCTTCCAAATTTTCCTCTGTTAGTCCTCAAAAAATGTGCAGACTGGTTAAAATCCACCTCTTTCTTTTTATATGTTTGGCCCCAGCTGTTTTCCAGAGTGTCAGAACTTTACTAGGAAAAAAAGAGGATCCTGAAGAATGTGATGCTACTTTTATGGAGGGGAAATCTTCTATTTGTGCCCTAGCATTAAACTCTTAAAGGTGAACAAAGAAGGAGACGTGTCTAGAAATGCACAAAGAAGCCAAGCTAATTAAGAGAGCTCCCACTGCCTCCCTTCATGAAAGCTGCTATGCTTTTGAAACCCTGGAGATGGTTTCACTGTGAATTTGTGAGGTTAGGAATACAGCTGGGATGCTGAGACTGTGGGCTGGGTGGTATGTATAGAATGTGTCTGATCACTTTCCTTGGTTGTATTAGAAAGAGATGGCATACAAATGGGGTGGAAATAGGCAGAAGGGATGAGGAGCACCCTCTGGGATAGGTCTAAACAGATTTAGATTGTGGGATTTTTTTTTGTGTTGAATGTATTTCTCCTGGAGATTTTAGAGACTTTTTTTCTCCTAATCTTAATCAATGTCGCAGAAAACATTTTTGAGCCTTCAGAAACATGAGACTCAAACCATACAGTTCATTCCTCCAGATGTTAGCATGGCATGCCACAGCCCAGCTGTCTGTATATTGACATGCAAATAGCTTGCCAATCTCAACTTGAAGCATCACTGTGATTCCCTGCTTGGTTTCTACCACTTTTAGGTATTCAGAACAGCAAAAATATTCTTCCCTGAAACATCATCATTGAGGGGGTACTTGATCACTGCTGTCTCTGGGCTAAATATCTGTAATTGTTTCATGTTGGATAAACAGAACCTGGGTGATGCAGGACATGGTGCTTCTCTTTGCAAGCCACTGCAGGTGAATAATGAACTGTTACTGCACCTCATTAAATCCACCAATGTTAAGGTTATCCAGGAGATCACAACACATTGGTGAGGATATTCATATGGCACTCGGTCTGTTCAGTCACATTCACAGGCAACAATCCCTTCATTCATATTATAAACAAGAAGAGTATGAACAAGTCCTTTACACTGTCTTAAAATGCATCAGAATCCTTGTGTCTCCTCTTCCCTGATGAGCCTAACTCTCATCATGTGATTCCAGTATCAGTGAGGAAGGATTTTTCTCACTTGGCAGGATCATGGATGAACTTGGCAAAAAGTAAGGAGCATTAATAATAACAGATGTTGTAATGTTTTGCTGCATTTACCAGAACGCTGTATGATCCGTGTAATAATTTGAAATTATATTGAAATGATTGATTTTTATTTAATTACTACCAGATAAAACATTTTCAGAACTGCTCAAGGGGTTTGGGACATGAAAATAAAGAACTCAGAGTCTGTCTGAGAAGTTCTGTGATTGGACCTGACTCCACCCATTAAAAACTAGTACTCAATCAAATGAGAAAGTATAATTTTACTTCAGTTTTCTTTCCTTTCTGTTGTAAAGATGAGAGCTGAACTGAAACTATTGGGAAAGAAATACCAGGTAAGGAAATGTAAGGCATCAGAATTAAATTGCTTGAAAAGTTTGTGCAATCATATACAACTGCCTAATTTTCTTTCAGTCTCTTCCTTTTGGCTTTTATTCAGTTTTATTTATTCACTTTAAGCAGGCAGCAGATGAAAATCCTTGTTGAACTGAGGTAGACACAGTTACATGTTAGTTCAGTTCAGAATGATAAATATTTCCAAAACCTCATTTTTAACCTCATGAAAACTCTGTGACATGAGCAAAGGACATGCAGTCTTGCAGTAAGTTTCTTGAGAAGTTCCCCATGTACACAGTGTGTGAAGGGCACTATTATTCAGAACTAGACATGGATTTGTAGATCTGTGATGATTCATTGAGCAATTTCCAGTGATCCTGGAAACCCGAGTTTCCTGGAACAGCAGGAGAACTACTAACACATTTGACAAAGGAAATGGTCTAACTGCATTTTCTGACAACCAGAGGACACCTCATTCTTCTTCAGGGTGTTAGCAAAGGGCCTAGCAGTCAACCTGTGAGTCAAAGTTCCTTCCTGCTTTCCCATGTGACGTTTTGCAGTACAGGAGTGATAGGCACTAGGGCCAGTCATATCCACAACAAGCAAAAGTAGGTTGAGTTTGCAGTTTTCATGAAGTGAATCGCTTCATTTCATCCTAAATTGAACAGAAAGTTGAGACCTCCTAAAACAATGGAGTTTGCAGGTGCACTGAAAGAGCTGGCTAAACCAACAGAGCTCTTAACACATGATTAATCTAAACATTACACAGACTGAAACAAGGAGAAAAGACAGCAGACAGATTACATACCAGTAACCGCACTCTTTGAAGTTATCCGTAAATGGCTTTCAGAACGTAGGGCTTGGCCTTCAGGTGGGCACTCAGTAGATGTCACAGACATCTGTCCTCAGGGAAGCCACTGAGCTTACTTGGGGTTATCACATTGCTCTAAGTGCAGCAAGTGGCTGTGTGAAGGAGATCAGCCATTACATCTTTCCCCCTCTTCAAACAGACTCCCATGAATTACTCTTTTCTGAAGCATTTCCATAGTAAGTCAGGACACTGACTGGGACTCAGAGGGCTGCGCCACCTGAGTGCTGAGTGCCACATTCATGTTCCTCTGAGAATTTTGTAAAGGGGGGAGTAGTCTGCAAAGGAATCGTCTAGAACCACA
The DNA here is from genome assembly GCF_047495875.1 of Pithys albifrons albifrons. Taxonomy (NCBI): domain Eukaryota; kingdom Metazoa; phylum Chordata; class Aves; order Passeriformes; family Thamnophilidae; genus Pithys; species Pithys albifrons. The sequence continues at coordinate 52,992,331 of NC_092459.1, read as the reverse complement.
CTTATGTACACAGGCTGGTGTTCAAAACCATAATGTAAATGAATCTTGAGGAAGGACAAAAGAGATTCCTTTGGTGTAAAAGACAAAAGAAGCCCTCCACAAACTGAACCCAAAATTCTCACCAAAACACAGTGCTCAGGAGCGTTCTATGGCATTGCTGGTTTTTGCAGATTTGGCCTTGGTGAGCTGTTCCCTCTAGATGCAGAGCCTTTCATCACCTATCCTGTGAGAAGCTGGAGTGACTGAGCTCCCCTGTGTCGCCCCTGAGAAGCCCAGGCACTGCCAGCACCATCCCTGCATTGGGACAGTGAGTGTCACAACTACTTGCCTGCCACTTCTAGCAAAAAGCCAGGAAATTCTACCCAGTGAGGGATTGAAATCTGTGCCCTTCAGTCCCACTTAGTCTAATACTCTCTTCAAGACAGAGAACTACTCTGTATGTCCCTTTTTAAGTACATCCTTCCAAGAGTCAGAAATGTCCTCTCTCTTCTCTAGCAACTGGAAGATTTAAAAAAAAACCACTTTCTGGAAATCAGGGTCTAAGCAGACTCAAATTGCTTGAATCACACTTCTCAAAGTTCAAGAAAGGCTCTTTTGATTCTTCCACTTGTATCAAAGCCCCACATTTTTCTCTTCTCCCTGTCCTGGACTCATTCTATCACCCTTTCCAAAACTGTATCTGGCCTACACTGCTGAGAAGCCTTGATCTGATTGTACATTAAAAAATACTAAAGTCGGATGAGTACTTAGGATTATGAAGACTGAGGAAAATTTGAGTAATACGCAACTGTATTGTTCAAGTGAGACTCTGACTGACTTTGAAAGAAATATTTTGATATTTTAGGTATAGGGTGATTTAAAAACTTTTTTACTCTTCAGTCTCTAGGTTAAAATTTTAAAGCTAGTCCTTGTATCTCCCCAAATCCATATGCCAGTTTGTCACCCATAACTTACTGTCTCCTTTACAAAGGGCTGAGTGCTACACACAGGTGGTACCTCAGTCTGTGGTACCTTAATCCAATCCTTATCTATAGCAGCAACACAAAGGTGAAACTATGTTGACAGATTTGGAATCTGTTGTATTGTTCCTCTGAGCTTTGTGGGAATCCAACACATTGTGGTATTTTGGAGTAAACATTTTAAAGAGAAGGGACAATTTTTGGTAAACTGTAAGGAGGGTGGGAGAGCAGCTTTGCTGTTAGAAGAGGAAGCTGGAAATAAAGGCTTTTGTTTATTCCTGCGTGGAGAGGTCACTCAGTGTCTCTGAACTTCCAGTTACCTCCTGTAAAAAATACTACAGTTGTTAATGTGAACCATTGTAGTGCCCAAATACAAAACTGGACAAGCTGAATGCAAGAGATGGTCTTTGGGGATTTTGAGTGGTTTTTTGTTCCTCTTTAAAGAAGAAAATAATAAGAAGAATAAAATGGGTGCAAATTTTAAAGTCTTTTCTCTCCATTTTAAATTGCTGCAATGAAAAGGGCCAATATAAAACAGTCACATAGAGAATAACACAGACGGTGAAGGAATCATAAGGTTAAGAAACAGAGCTCATTAGACTGGGTGCAGTAAGACATTAATCATAGAATCACAGAGCCATTTAGATTGGAAAAGAAAGACCTTTAAGATCACTGAGTCAAACCATTCACCCAGAACTGCCAAGTGCATCTCTAAGCCGTGTCTCCAAGTGCCACATCTACATGTCTTTTAAATACCTCCAGGGATGGTAACTCTAACACTTCCCTGGGCAGCCTGTAGCAGTGCCTGACAACCCTTTCCCATGAATAAATTTTTCCTAATATCCAGTCTAAATCTCCCTTGCAGGATTAATTGCCCCTCCCTGCAGTAGTTAATTTATAAGTGGTTTGAGGATTTCTGCAGTGTATTACATGCCCTGTGCCTAGGGGAGACCTGTTTCCTGTGGCTGTACCCCTGCTTCTGGGAAGTGCCCAGCTGAGAGCAGCTCCTTTCTCATCACTGTTCTGCAGCTGGGGGCACAACCAACGCAGTCGACTTGGTACTTCCCCACAGATCCCTGGGCTAGAAGGATGGTGGGCAAGCAAAAGTATGCACTCCTGGAACAACTCAGGCCATCTGTTCCCTATTAGTCTCTTTTTATAATGGACTGCTAGCTGCAGACATGGGTCTGTCTGTTCTTCAACTTGGGCAACAAACCCAGCTGTGGGTTACAGGGAAGGGAATGAGGCAGCAGGGTGAAATTTCACCTCCTGGTCATCCCAGTTGGGTTACATATGCTTCTAAGGATCTCCTGGGAGAGGGGGGAAATAAAGGATTTGACTTGTTCCTGCACACCCAGTATCTCTGCACAAACATGCACACACTGGTCAGCTGTGATATCTCCTCTGGATTCCTCTCTCTTTGGCAGAGAAGCTGGCATTGCCATGGCATTTGCTGACAGCCAGCAGTCCTACCTGGAAAGCAGCACCTTGCTCCTGCTTCCTCGTTTCCCAGTCTGTCCCAGCCCCAGAGAAATCCTATGGAAAAAAGTTTAATATCAGGTTTGTATCAGAATAAATGTGTACAAGTTTCTCAAATTAACATCATATGGGGATTGATAGTTTTATACTTCCTAAATTTTAAGTGCTTGATTTTGCACCTTATCAATATTCATAGTGATTTTTTTCTTCTTTTGCATTTTGTTGTTATGGGAAGCTCTGGCTGCCCATTAAGTACTATAATCAGTCCTGAAGAAAGTCTCAGGTTATTGGGAAATATATTAATTTGTTCCAGATCTCACTTTACTTATCATCATTGATTTTGGAAGCCAATAATTTTAAAGCAGAGTTGGAGATTGTTTCAGCATGTTAAAACCCACAGTGGCGTGTAAGTTCATTTTCGTATGCCATGTCTTAAACAAAGATGTGCATTTTATGTCAAACACTCAAATGACCACTTAAGAACATGGGAATTTATTTAAATTTTGGCTGCTCATTGAGTGTTTGACTACATTTCCACTAAATCATAATGACCTCAAGAGCTTTGTTAAATTAACCACAAGACTAGTATATATTTCCTATGGCTTTCTCAGAGGATGTCCAGTACCCTAATCCTTCCAAAAGGCAACATGCTAGCATATTGCAGGGACTGAGTACATGCAGAGCAAGACTGTAGCTGACAAATGACTGCCAGGCACTAAAGTCCTGTGCAGACCTATGTAATTTAGTATTATTGCTGCTGTTCTGGAATGTGAAATAAATCCCCAACAACAGTTTGATGTCAACCCTCTGGGGTGAATTGATCACTAGAATATGTAGCTGAGGATGCTCTGCTCATGCTGGGAACTTCATGGCACATCTGTTTTCCTATCTCTTGTGTACCACTGGGTTTCAGCACTGAAAACTGCTGCCCCAGGCCATGCACACAAGCAAACATTGGCTGCTGTTTTCTGTATGTGTATATGAGTAAGTCTGTTTTTGCTCAAAGATACAACTAGAAATGCATGTTTCAGTTTCACTCTCTGTTGATGTAAGGTTTCAGTTTCTGGTGACAGAAATAATATCCTATGACTTAGGTATAACATAAGTACCTATTGCTCAATAAAGTGTTACAGTGAATTTCTTGCATGTAAAAACCCCCAAAAATATGAAACGCAAAGCTTAAACATAATTCATGAATAGAAAAAACAGCCAGATTTGTTACGCTGTTGGCTACAAACAGTTTCCTTATCTCTGATGCTGATTCAGCCAGGTAGTTTCACCAGTGTACAAATAGTTTTCTCCAAGAGCTTCAGCAGCCGTGCTAAACACTGGAGGTCTGTGTAGAGTATGGTAATTCCTCTGGTATGTATTTCTCCGTTCACTGGGCACTGTTGGATGCTGCTGCATGCTCATGGCTTTGCCCTGGGTGTTAGGGTTGCAGAGTTGCTTCTGCTTTTTAGTAGAACTGCCCTAACCATAAAATATAAAGTACTGGATATACCCTTGTGAGCAGTCATGCTTCAGGTTCTGGAGAAAAATACCTGCTGCTCCAGAAAAAGCAGAGGCAGCTGTGAGTATTTGGCAGTGATACTTTGTTGGGAGATGGAGGAGCAGAAAATGGACAAAATTCTGTGCATCACTTCCACACTCAGACAAGGAAAAATGAGAGCTGAATGAAAAAAAAAAAAGGGAGGGAAAACACTGCAGGCACAGAAAGGGGAACTTCAGTGGCTGAATGTTCCTGATTTTCTCATCCGTGTTGGTCTGATCCTCTCCTATCATGGCTATTCCCTTTGCACCCAGCTTCATAACAGTGATCTGAAGGAAGTATAATAACTAAATTTCACTAGAAAAATGCTATTTACAATTTTTTATTCCTAATCACCAGGAAAAATGCAGACCTACAATGACAATGATGACACCTGAAAGCACCCACAGCATGTGTACAGGGTGTGGAAAAGCTGAGTTTTTGTACTGCACCTGCTTAGTATACCAGTTTGATTCTCAGGGTTCACTTTTCAGCAAATTCTTTTATGGGCATATGACTTTTATCTTGGTGATAATGGCTGGGTTTCAATTAAGTTTTGTGGCAATACTTCAAAAAAGTTCTGAAAGTGACTATGATTCTTTCAGTGTATTTAGACATGTATCAGTGGTACATCATCAAAATTTTGGTGAGTTCCTAGCTAATAAAATGGAATAGTCAGGCCTTGCACTAAAGTATCAGCAATACAAAAGATGACTTTTGTCAGGAAAGATGGATATCATCATAATCATGTTGCCAAATGCACATTTTTGTGACATGAGCATTTATGCACTCTATGATAATGTGACCATTTGAAAAAATAATGAAGGTCAGTTTTAAGGGAGTATCTTATTTTGTATGATGTACAAGTTGTGACTGATATATCTGCATAAAAAATCTTTAGCAAAGGAGTTGATGGTCATAGAGTACATGGATACCACCACAACTGATGTTAAAAGAGGTAATTACCACTTACAGCACCAATAGCAACCACTTCTGTCTCTATGATTGCCTCTTGACAGGTCAAGAGATTGCTACATTTCTTTTTTTCTCTTCACCAAATGCATACTAGCCGATCTACTTACCTTTCATAATACCCACACTTCAAGAGGAGGCTGCTGTTGGACTGCTGCTACCTAGCTGACTGAGCTAATTGACCTTACAAAAGTGGTAATTGCCTATGTAGTTTCCTACTCTGATGGCAAGCATTTACACCAGGGATAATCAGCAGTTACTGACGTTCCCCTTGGCACAGTGATCAATGCATCAGTCAGAGAGGGGCAGTACCGGTGGGAATCACTGCTGTAGGTAAGGTCTTGACACACATAACTCTGTATCCACACTCACTTCTCAAGCATCCAAGGGATCGGTGGTGTGGCACTTCGTAGAAACTATTCTGGTTATGTATTTTTCATCACTCTCAGTGTATGGCAGCATTAGCAAAGTCATAATTTTTTTGTGGTTTTGCAAATGCAAAAGAATAAATCTGTATGCCCTAATGACTCCTTGTGGTATCATGTTCTATGGTAGCAAGGTGTGCTCATTCCTGAGGTCTTAGTGGGGTGGCTGAGGCAACTGGGCTATAAGACAAGCTTATGATAAAGTGCTTTTGGGACATGTTTTTTCATATTGCCTGGTTTAGCCATGAAATACCAGTCCAGTTAGTGAAGTAGGTAGACAACATTTTTACTGACTAGTGACTGTTTCTGGTATTTGCCCACTAGATGGCTGCAATTCTTGAAGGTAAGTGTCTTAGGTGCTTTGGAAGTGGCTTCAGATGACAGAATCTACTTTCCATTCTCTCCTGAGCTGTCATCCTTACTTTCATTGATTAGAAAACATGAAGAACTGAGAGGCATCAGAGGGCTGGAATTCCTCAGATTGAAGGTGTGATATCTATCTTTAGGTGTAAAAGGTGTAAAATCTGCCTCAAGAGTGCAAAATTTATTTCATCTTTGGCAAGGAAGAACTTGCAGAAAGGGGTCCAGTCGTGTCCTAAAGAATTGTTGTGTCAAACAAGAACTTATGAATGGAACTAAGGAGCAGAAAAAGGACTTACCAAGAATTTCCTGGATCTTAGAAAATGTAGGGATGAAGTGAGAATTTCCAGAAGTCAAGCTCTTAACTTAACAAAAGAAATTACAACAACTGACAACAGCTAAAGCAAGTAAGGCAAAGGGAAAAAAAAAAGAAAATCTTCACCTACTGTGTCCTAAGGATATTACAATGTTTAAAGATAATCTGAATATCATGTAAAAGCTAAAGAAACACTTTGTCTCGGCTTTCAATAATGATGATGCTGGTCATGAGCTAAAAAGTGGGCAAGTGAGCAGGAGTACATATTTTAGGATGAATGTTGTGGAAACAAGACTCAGATAAGCTCCACAAGTAAGATACGTTATATTACATAAATATATGACTCAATTCACTGGGTTTGCCTGAAAATCCATTTCACTATGCTTCCCAATACAGTATTAGCTTCCAAGCCTCCAGCAGTTTGTGGCCCAGGGACTCACATACCCAGAGTAAGTGTGGAGCGGGTTGTAAGTACTGGCCTTCAGTTGCTTCCACTTTCATTGACTAGTTCATGTACCTCCTCATCTGTTTTGGCCTTTAACAATATCTCAGGACAAGACATTCCAGAGGTTGCTGGCAGCTTGACTGAAGAACAACCTCCTTGTGTTTGCTTTGAATTTCTCTCCTCCTTCTTGGATTGGAAGAGACAGTGAGGAACATGTGGTTGCCAAGCCCTCTCCATGTACTCAAGTTAGGGCATTGGACAATCTTCATCTGTGAGACCAGTTGGAGAAGAGTAGCTCTAGCAGCAAGGATTTTTAGCACAACTCACTGCTGACATACAGAATAATTAAGGAAAAGGAGATAAATAGAAAACAAAACATTGCCTTTCTTGCATAAAACATTCCATAAGACATAAAATTACTCTTTGAAATAAATAAGTGATTTTCTAACTGAAGGGAATATAGTGAAATCACGAAATCATTCAATTTGGAAAAAACCTCTAAGATCATTGAGTCCAATGTTAACTCAGTGCTGCCAAGTCCACCATGTCCTTAAGTGCCACTTTTTTAAAATACCTCCAGACTGGTGACTCAAACACTTCCCTGAAAAGACAGTTCCAATACTCCTGTTCTCTAGTGAAATATTTTATCTTGTACCACCTGAGAAACTGTCAGATTGGAGATCATCAAGATTAATATGAGAAAGCTGAATTGCACATAAAAGGGGTGGGAGAACATGCTGTGCTGAAAAGAAACTGTCAGATAGCATGGAGGTATCTTGAGACCCTGTCTTGGCACTGGTGTCATTCAATATGTTTGTTTTGTGTGTTTGGAATAGAAAACAGGAATAAGTTGATAAAACTGCCAGTAGTAAATAAAAAGAGAAGCATGTCAATACAGATGAATAACAATGCATAAAGATGACTTTGAAGACTACTTTGTAGATGACTGCAGCAGAAATGGGATAAAATTTAGGAGTACAAATAGATAATCATTGCATTTACAGAATTACAGACTATGCCCACAAGAATCATTGAGTCCAACTCCTGACCCTGACAGGATCATCCCCAAGAGTCACACCATGTGCCTGAGAGCATTGTCCAAACAATTCTTGAACTCTGGCAGACTTGGTGCTGTGATCAATTCCCTAGGGAGCCTGTTCCAGTGCCCAACCCCTCTGTGGGTGAAGAACCTTTTTCTAAAAACCAACTAACCTAAACCTCCTGTGACACAACTTCAGGCCATTCCCTCAGGGCCTGTCACTGGTCACCATAGAGAAGAGATCAGTGCCTGCCCCTCCTCTTCCCCCCATGAGGAAGCTGAAGATGTAGTGAGGTCTCCTCTCAGTCACCTGTTCTCCAGGCTTGACAGACCTCAGCTGATCTTCACAGGCTTCCCCTCAAGGCCCTTCACCATCTTCATTGCTCTCCTTTGGACACTCTCTAATACCTTAATATCCGTTTTATATTGCAGTGACCAAAACGGCACACAATATTCAAGGCAAGGCTGCCCCAGTGCAGAGCAGAGCAGGACAATCCCCTCCCCTGACTGGCTGATGATGCTGTGATCAGCTAGGTGGGATACCTTGACATCCAAGGAAATGGGAAGATCTGTTATAAAGTGGATCTCTGTAAGAGGTAATAGAGATTACAAACATCAGTGTGGTTTGGGAGTGAAAAAGACTTACCCTCAGATGTTTTATCAGGTCTGGCATCTGATGGAGGTAGAGAGGTATTACTTTGAAAAGTGTTTGTGAGCTTGTATTTGAAGTTACATTTTCACTCTATTTACCCTACTTCTAGAGAAACTAGGTTAGACCAGAGTAGATGCACAAGTGAAAAAGAAGAGTGATCACAAAGCTGAAGATCTGATGTACAATAAGAAAATAGCAGAGTTTGGTGTGTTAGCTTAGTGGCAGGGATATGATTACTCTCTGTACACATATGGGAGAAGATAAGCTAACTAAAGCTAATTTAGAAAGAAGCTAAATACTGATGTAAGCACAGGAACAAATGGCTATAAAGTTACTGTAAACAGGTAGAAAAAAAGCCAACTTTTTTTTTTTAATAGAGCTAGATAAGTACATAAATATTTGCTTCTGTCAGTTATTCTGGTGATAAGGGAGAGTCCAGAAACATCTTTGTTTTATAATTTTCTGTCACTGGCTGATGTGCCATTTGCCTCTGATCTCTCAGGAGCTTGTACTGGCAAAGCATGTCCTAGCAGAGGGCATTGACTACTTGGTGATACCTTTCCTGGTAAGGATTATGTGCCAGCCTTGAGCAACTGCCAACAAAATGTACAAGAGTCTTGGCACATTTGTTTGTGGTTGGTCACACCAATTTCCAGAACACAGTGTCCTTCCCACTCTCTTTTGGAGAGCCTTGTCTCATGCTGCCTATTTTTAGCTCCCTTTTTGCTCATTCTCTGTGGTAGGGGGTTTGCCTTCACTCTTAAAATGCTCTTCATGTTCTTCTTCCATTTCCTTAATTACTTTTTTTTTCTTCACAATCCTCTTTTTCCCTCACTAATTGTAAACCCTGCACAAGGCTGCCTTTGAGGTATTTGAAAGGGACACACCGCTCCTTAAACAGAAGATTTTCAAATGGCTTCCTCTTTTCTTCCAGGGCCATACTATCTGGTACATCTATATTTTGCCAGATCAGCTTGGTTGCTTGCTGGTCCTCCTATTAAGATTCTGAGAAAGCTGCATTAATTTTGTATGCCTGTAGTGTAAGACACACCCGGGCACATCTGTATGAATTACTTGGAAAGTACTGCTCCCTGAGAGCCTAAATTTCAAGAGATCACAGAGACCTTTTTTTAACCCTCTCATGTGATTGTAGGGGTGGGTTTGTGGTTTCTTTTATATTATCATTGAAGAGAGGGAATTCTGTCCACAGGGTCGTCCCTCTTCCCTTTTTGTCCTGATCTGTTAGTTCATCAGACTTGATCTCTATTGGAAAATGCTGAAGTTGCCTCCAGCAAATGCATCTGGCTTTCCTTCCCTTGGGACTGAGGGCATGAGGGAGAGAGGCTGTACCTCTGAGTCTTGTTTTGGCTGCCCCACAGTCAGAGGGCAGATTTTGGGCATACCTCAGGTCTGGACTTGGTACTGGGGAACTGGTCACACATCACAGTCTGGTGCACTCTAGGTTCTCACCTGTGAGTTATATCAGTTCATCTTGTGATAGTTTAAACTTGTAAAGTCCATTTTAAGCGAGGAGCATCAGAAACATGGAGGAAACACCTGTTTTGCCAAAAGCTGTGGCGTATCTGTTGACTGACTCAAAAAAACTTTATCCCCAGATCTAGAAATAAAGTCAGATAAGCAGTGAACTCATCAACATCATGTTTGATATTGAGATTTTTTTCATATTTTTCCCTTTGTATGACCAAGTCTCCCTGCTCTTCCTCTTTTTACATTGCATACCACAAGATAAAAACACACTCATGGATTTCAGAAACAGAAAGACTTACTGTGATTAGAGAGGCGTAAGAAGAGATGCCCTGGGTTATTGTGCTATTTCTCATTACAACACATAGATAATTAATGCCATGCTTCAGCAATGCTTATGATGAAGAATACAAATGTAAAGCAATGGATGACAAGTTGGTCCACATCACTGTTATGTCACTCTTCTGTGTCTCTTTGCACATCGCACTTTAAATGAAAAAGTGACAAATGGTGACTCTACCAAATTATTCTTTTTTCCATACAAGATACACAAATAAAAATCAAAAGGGTCTTTGGAAAGTTCCCTCTTATTTTCTGCATTTCTTGCAACAAAGGACCTGTCCCAAATATCTGTGGGACATCTATTCCAGCACAAATACACCATAGTTAATGCTTGATTTGAAATCCATTATAGACATCTGAGACAAGACATTTGTTTCATAGTTTCTGTGCCAGTTTTCTAAAAGCCCTCCCAGTATTTTCTATAATCCTTTCTATCTCTGTTGAGGGAAGGGTTCTGCGAACAAGATTTTTTCCCAAGCTTCCAACTAAGTTACAGGAAGCAAGATGCAGAGGGACACTTTGAGGTGTTTCAGTTTTACTGGTCTTTGGTTTTTAGGCAATTTTAGTGGAAATGCCAATGTTACAAATAAGAGCTAATATGATGAGTTGGGAAAGGAGTATGTGGACAGGGAGTGACTTAAGCTATCATTTGGTATCTCCAAAATGCATAGAGATTACAAAAATATTTCTTGAGCTACTTAAAGGAATGTAGGGACATTTTGAACGTATGCCACCAATTTGTACTGAGCAGATGACTCTGGGTCACAGTGACCATGTTAACTTCAGAGGGATACCAGGGGGAAACTGTTAAGGAGGACTGTTCTACTTCGGCATAACTGACACTTTTTCACCATAATGAGAAGATTACCTTGAACAACCTTCCTGAAACTCTGTGTTGGCACTTGATATTCTCCAAAATAGGGCAATGGCTGTTCTGAGATTGATTTCTTGGACTGAACATCCTGCATGACTTCTCCGAGCAAAGCTCCCTCCAGTGACTCAGAGTTCTGGCTAGTGAAATACTGGGCTCATGGCAAGGAAAACACCACTCCCTTTTTGTGACTGAGTCCTTGTAGGCTCCCCTTAGTGCATCTCCTGGCAATGATTAGGAACATCTACTTATTTTTTTTAAGGCTACTCCCCCTCCCATAGACTTCAGTTCTGTGAAGTCCTTAGGAAACATAACAAGATCTGAAAAGCTATTGTTTGGTATTTCAAATCCTGGTCCCTTTATGTCCAGCTGGTGGGAAAAGAGGAAAGAAAGACAGAAAGAAAATAGGAAGGCGGCAGCAGGGAATGCGGGGGAGAGTTAGAAGTTTAGCGCAAAATGGAAAGAACTAGGGAAAAATGGATCCAAAGAACAGAGAAAAGCAGGACAAATGTAGAGAAAAGTATGTTTACTCCTGGTCCTGCAACCATGCAACCATGGAATTTTTCCTATGAAGTAGCTTGTAGGAAGAAGTGATTAAATATACAGGCACCTCAATTATCAAGGCAAAATTTAAAATAAAACCAAATTCAAATGAAATGCCAGCAAGAAAAATAAAGAAAAAATATCTAAAAAGTTTCTGGATTATAAAGGCAGGAGCAAAAAGGTGAACAAAAAGCAAGTATTTTGTAAGTGGCTTCCTGCCAAGGACAGATGATTTTATCTCTCTGTGCTACAGTACTTCCCACTGCAGAATGGAGCTATGGATGCTCTTCCAGTTTTTCAGAACTATTTGAAGCTTAGGAGTTGTTTATGTTGCTATTAACTGTGGATAGATAATGTAGAGTGGAAGAGGTTTTCTATATAAATGGAGTCATTTTGGGACTATCAAGACAAAGACAATACCAATATGTAATAGTGCTACTGAGACTTTATGGGAGTGAACAAGGGAATAATAATGATGAAGAAGATGAAGATAGCATTAACAACATATATTAATATAAATCAGCAATATTAGTATGCAAAGAGTTGATGCGGCATGTAACTTCAGTATATTCCCCTTCCATATTTAAACTTTTTTTTTAACCATTTGAAGTTTAATATAAGCTTTTCTTTTGGTTTGAGTTTTCCCCTCCCATTCCCATCTCCAGGCTATAGGTCATCAGATTTGCCTAATGTCTATGATGGAAAAATCTTCATAATAAAACCTTATCTTTGGCTGGCTGAGCCAAACACACAGCATATTTACTGAGTCTGATATCCTGTGCAAATGCAATTCTAATCTGTCTGATAATCCAATATTGTGCTTCTGATGTATGTATGGCCAAACGATAGACACATATGAATGTATAGACTACATGGGAAGCTTTATATGGGATCATATGGCTGAAGTTTGAGTTCTTTTCCTGGTCGAAATGAGTTTGTGAAATGTCTTACACTACTAACAGCTGAAAATCATAATAATTTCTTTCATCTTTGGCATCACTGAAAAACACATGGTTCTTCTCCGTTGCAAAACTCTGATGGTCATTGTCAGTTGCTTGAAACTTTGGCTATGGTTGTATCTTCTTTGCTGATCACTGCACTATCTAATTTCAGATCTATCTCATGTATAGTCACATTGTGTAAACTGTTGGGTGATGCCTCCTCATTTTTTATTCAGCAGCAGTATGTCTTAAACTTCACTTGTGTCATGGCAAAGTTTGGGCCATGTTTGGAAAAACAATGTCGGAAGAAGTTTGGATTGGCTTCAGATCTCTCATATTTCAGACAATATTTGGCTTCAATAAATACAACTAATTGTGACCAAAGGATTGTATTTTCAATGCTTAGGAAACTAAAAAAGATACAATAGATAAGAAGAAATATAAAAGCATAAGGTTATAATTGCATTTGTACGTAAGCGGCAAGGAATTGAAATACCCAATGTTTTTGGAGGAATGTAGATCTGTTTCTTTGTCTCGCAGATAAGTATGTGTAGAACATTCAGCTGTAATTAAAGATAGAATCTCTTTTGAACTCCACTCTTTTGGCTGCATGGGGAGACCTGCTGGTGGTTTTGTTTAATGAGGATAGTCCCGCAGAGTTTCTGTCTTCAAAATTGTGGGATTAAAAAATAAAGAATGCAAAAGCTATGAATACCAAGGAAGCTAACATTTTTCTTATTTCACTGATTTGCAAACCAAATGGGACTACTTGTTGTCTGTAGTTAACTTAGGGAACTACCTCACCAGTATGAGGTTTTGGATTAAGATCTTGATGACAATGGTTCCTGATGGTCTGCAGCCTGGCAGTGATCCATGGCTGTCTGGCTTCAGGACCTACTCATTGGTTTGACATAGACTTTTATGTATTACTCATGGTGAGAGACATCCAAGGGTCTTCTAGTGATGCCCAAATGTGTCTGCACAGCTGCAAAATGTGGCTCATTGTTTCTTCCATTCTTCTTTTCCAGACCTCCACCTTAGTATAATTGAACTCAGAATGCTGATAGTTCTAACGGATAAAAGCAAGGACAAAGCTCTCCTTTTCTCTGGAAGCATAAAGCATTGCTGGAAATCAAAGCAATACTTTTTTCTACATGTTGAAAATATAGCTACCAAGTGCTTTTAAATATCACTGCTGCACATGGAGAATAATGGAGAAATTAGGTCATGCTCCATGAGCTATGATGTTAAGGGCTGAGTAAACCTGAGAGCTTTTATAAATACTGGGTTCCTTCCACAGGTTTTACTTCTGGCTTTGTAATCCTTCTGATCATTGTAATAGCACAGCTTATGGCCAAGCCAGGAATGAAAGTATTGCCATGGTGCAGGACAATCAATAACAATTTCAGCTTTGATTGAGACTTCAGCTTCTATCAGATTATGTTGTTAGAGATTTCTACAATATTTGTCAGCAAAGGGCCAGAGGTTTTAGGGAGGAAAAAATTGTCTATTCCCTCTGTTGATGAGTTTAACAGAAGAGTATTCTTGTAGTAAAGACTCCATTTTCATGCTTCAAGACATTCTGCTTAAGGTTGCTACAGAGATCCCCACTTCTGGGGTCTCTTGAAGCGGACTGAATGCTAATTTGGGTGATGGTAAGAAGGGGCTTACAGTGGGAGGTGGCACACAGGGCAATGGTACCTTCCTCACCTCTTCTGCCCCTTAGGGAGGCTGGGACACTGTCTGAGTAATGGAGTGATGCTTCCAAAGTACTCTAAACAAGCTGGACTTCAAAGAACTAGAGACAGACCTGCCAAAAGAAACCTGGGCTGCTGCCCTGCATTGACATGGTCAGTGAGAGGTGGTGAACCTGGTATGACCATGTCACAGACTTTACCTTAAGGGAAAAAAAGGAATTAGAGAGAGATCTCTACCAAGGTTATAGAAAGATGTGAGAGGGTACTCTTTTTACCTTTCCCACTTTCTCTTTCAGTAGAGTTAGTTGTTTTTTTTATTTTTTTGCCTGAGTTCTTGATTGCATTCCCCATCATCTTCTAAAGACTTTGTTTCTAAGTCTTAGAGCACTGGAATTCAAGAATTAATGTGGGGAATAGTCCTAGGGGAAGAACACTGAATTTCCCCCATATTTATGACTTAGTCTTGACCCAGTCCTACAATTTATCACAAGAAAAACCCACAGACATTAATGTCTAAAAGACTCATGGGAGCCAGAGGGTGGTCAGCTGCAGACTGGTAGCAGTGCAGCTGGGGGACGCTCAGGCAGCTCTTTCCCTTCTCAGGCTATTCACTGTGGTGTGATCCCAGGACAGCTTCCCAGGGCTTATCTCAGGGATTGGCGACACCAGGCTTGGTGCAGCCCTTCTAAATCACCGTCTTCTGATGGGGTGAAACTTCACAAAGTAACTAGAGACCATAAGGGGAAAGAGACAGCATTTCCAAAAATACACTGATTGTGAGTTTTTTTACTCTCTCTTCCTCTCCTGCAGCAGCTCAGATGGGACCTGCTGACTGCTTTCTGCTGCCTTCATGGAGTAGGAGTGCTCTCTGTGCCACAACAAACTTTGTTAAATCGACCTTAGAGGCTTAAAATATGGTTCTAAAGGATCTTTTGTCTCACTGGTGCAATGTCCTGTATCCCTGGTGCCGATCACATTATGTTGGTTTCATTTGCCACTTCTCAGCTATCTTTACAGCATTTTGTTTCTGAAGTTGTCAGCCAACAATCCAGTCACATTGCTGCCTCCCTATATGAACTGGGGAAAAAAAAAACATTTAAAAACTAATATTAATCTCTGTTTAAACCCATGAAGTTCTGCAGTACTTTCAAGAATGGGAGAAATTAGTGAACTGATAAGGTGTAATAATTTCAGAGGAGAATCTGCAGTTTTCACCAGAGGTTCAAGTGGGCAGGAAACACAGCTTGTCGGATAAAAAACATGTATTGTCTCTATAAGGTCTGGATTTCTCCATTAAAGTACAGAAGATGATGTTGGGAGGGTTTAGCTGGAATGCAAAAGTGTAGAATATCTCTCCAGTGATGGTAAGGTACTAAAGTAGCAATTTATACATAAAGTATAAATAAAATTTATACATAAATTATATGGAAAATTTATTAAATATATATAATTATATATGTTGTATAAAATTATACACACATCTGCATTTGCTCATATATTTATTTTTTAGCTTGACTACTTTCTGAGAAAGAAAAGAAAAAGCTCAGTTTCTGCTAGAAAAAAATCACAGTTAAGACAAAAAGTTATCCCTCCCATTCTTCAGTATAATGACATGCAACTATGCTTCTCTACCACCTTTAAGTTTACAAACCCCCTTTTTTCTGTAATCATGTGGGAAAACACTGCTGACTCTGTACCTAATAACTGCAGAAGTGAGTGCTGTATTTCATTGCCCTCTCTCCTGTACATTCTTGTATTTGCTGTAATGATCTGTTCTTTGAAGTTCAAGGTGTCATACATTCAAAATGAATGTTGGAGGTATAGACATAGGTCAGTGTAAGCCGCTCATGGCTTTAATTGTAATCTCTGACCTGGTTTCTCCAGGGAATGTTTGACCTGATAGTGAATTTATGAGAGTGAAATCCCTTCATAAAGGCAAATACTGAAAATTTATTATATCTGTTTCATCTCGTGGAAAAATTACATGGTTTACAGAAAATCTAAAAAAATTAAATTAAACACACAACATCCTGAAAGGAGGCTGCTTCTGCTGTACTTGAAGTGTTTTCTTCTGGCATCTTGTAAACTGCACAGCAGCATGCCTGGACAAAATATGACTGAAAATACAAGAAACTGGAAAGCACGGGCAAAAAGAGCAGAAAGCTTATTTAAGTTCCAAAATTCGAGCTGGAAATGCGAGTATTAAACAAAGCCAGAAGCTGATTTAATCTACCATAAGAGCAATTTTAACACAGCCATGACAGTATTAGTCATCATTAGATGCGTCCTCTGTGAGAGCACCAAGACCCCTGTGTAGTACAGCATATATTTGTGTTTAGGTATCTCTGTAAAATTAGTTATTTTTAATTCATCCTCACAATCAATAAGGCAAACCTTAACCTAAAGTCAGAGAGATGCTCATGCATTCCACTGCACCTGAGAGCTATGAAGGCAAGAAAAGTTTGTTCTGTTTTCTGTAGGCAGTATGCTGCAAGACCTAGCAACCAGGTTCATCACACCTTGTCTATAGGCAAGTCTTATGTCTGGCCCAATACAGCTTACCTGGTGGTTAAGAACAAGTTACATTTCTGCATTTTGCCATCATTGTCATCCCTGTTCATTTTGCCTTCCTGAGACAGCTAGAAGAGGAGAAAAACTTATTTGAGAAGGTGGAGCTGAAAAGCCCTGCATAACCTAAAAAGCATCTCATCAGCTGTATTTTGCCTCTCTGGAAGACAGATAGAGTTAGTGAGGATGACATCAGTTGCTTCAGTAAAGGGCAGCATTGCCCCCACTGCCTGTCAGAGATAATTGATCCACTGTTTTCACTGCACTCGTGCCTCTGAGCCTAATGTGGACCAGCATGTGGCCATGCTAGGTGTTGTACAGCACAAAAAGATTTTCAGAACATGCTCATTTCTGAATTAACTTCTGATGCTCAATGGCTACCATGCAGGTGACCAGCAGAACAGCTGAGTCTAGGAGATGTTGCCTTATTTAACTAGTAGTATTTGTTCTAAAGCTGTGTTAGCCAGCATATTCTTCTGCTCTCAGTTATTTACTCATTACTGCTTTTAAATCCAGAGGTTCAGGAAGCATCCACCTTGTGGGAATGGAAACACCCAAGCTGAGTTGTCTGAGTCAGGGGGAGGTGTGAAGTGTTTTAGTTACAGAGACCCTGAGTGCAGACACTTCAACCCACAGAAGTTGACAGGTTCAGATCTAGTATCCATATGATCATTCAGTATTAATAATGCATATATGAAAATAATTGTTTTCACAGTTCTTTGTAATTCTATAAATTGCAGCTTCCACTTCTATTCAGAGGAGGCTTCATGGGATTGACCTACTGTTCTGAGTGCACACCATGCTGGGTACACCCTTGCACTGGGTTTTGTGTGTTGTGCTCTGCTGCACAGCAAGAGACGTGCTCCTCAGTCCTTACAGGGAGGGCTGAGGCACAGGAACACAATGGAACAGAAATCAGACAGTCAGAGAAAATGTCCATTACAGACATTGTGTTGAAAATACCTCAGGGATCGATCAGGCAACCATTTTGTTTAGGTAATATATTATTCTAAATAAGGCCAGTAACAATATGATGGTATGTTAAAACAGATATTTGTCCATATGTATTTTATTTCAACCAAATCTCTTTATACGTAATTTTATACTTGGCTTTGAAAAATTTGCACCCTTATCTGTTTTTTATTGTGTATGGGATAGCTAAGTGAAAATATCTGCTTGTAAGGTGGCCACGTAGGACTGATGCAGACATTACTGGAGACCCAAAGAAGGTAAATTTCCAAGGAATCTGGATTTCTGCCAGAAAAATTCCCTGAGTGCCTGCAGTCCAGTGTGACCTTGGGTGGGAGGAGCCAATTGTGACCTTGTTTCCTGGTATACTCTGCAGGACCTGCCCCTGTGGTTGCTTCCCACAGCAGATGTACGCAGTGATCTGTACCTCGTGCACCTGACCTGTCAGAAGATGAGGTGATTGGTCAGGAGTAGAGAAAAAGTTGCTCAGACATGGCTTCAATAAGTACCACATCAAAACACTAATAAGAAGAGAACACTCATGGGCATTTCCTGCAAGTTACTGTTCAGGAAAAGTGTGAATACAAGACAGTACGCTTGCAGTATAAAAACTTTTAACCTACACCACTACCCACACCCTTCCCTGGTAGAAGCATCACTTTGGTTTTTTTGCTCCTTGTTTCAGCTCGCAGGGTACTTGCCCCAACCGCTATTGTTTCTCAACGCAGCCAAACAGCAAGTTAAGTTTCTGTAGCCAAAGCCCAGGAAGAGAGTGAAATAGAGCTGGCTGCCTAATCTGTGTGGTTCTTTGAGAGGAGGTGTTACAGCAGCAACACTAGTACTGTCCTCGCTCCAGCTGGTCATTGCTTTCTCTTCCACTAACTTCTGTGCGTGACACTGCAGTGACAGAGAAAACTGCTCAAGTGGGCACCAGGGACTACCCGGGTACGAAAAGGGCTCCCTGCACATCCAGCTGCCACTCCTATCCATTCACAATTTGCTCCTTGGTTAGAGGACATGGGGAATATAGTTCTTAACCTCTTACTATGGATGTGATATGAAATACTGTGATGGACTGCAAAAATCCATCCCACAGTAGCCTGTAGCCAGCAGCCACAGTACTCTCCTGGAAGGTTTCAAATACCAAAACTTTTACAAATCCAAGTTGACTGTGCTTCTTTCCTCATTACCTTGCAGTGACTCACAAATAGTTTACTCAGTTCCTCATTCTAGTATTTTTCCTACATTGAAGATATAACATGATTTGATCCCATAACTCCTCCATTTCCTGAAGATATAGAGGCAATTCAGGTTACATGATGAGATGTTGGGACACCAGATACCGTCCAATTAAAAAATGTCCAGTTTAAAATAGTTTTCAAGAACCCTTCTGTAATCATGGGAGAGATGGGTGACTCAAGTGAGTCATTGTAGGAACCATTTTAGGATAAGGAAATTACCTTCCAGAGAAGACACTTGTCTCCAATGACTATGCAACCTTGGTTGTTAATGATACCTGACTTTCAGATGATCCTCAGTTGATGCCATGAATATCCATTCAGTGTTTGCCCATCTGAGTCCTGTGACCCTTCAAGGTAGTTTAAGCTAATTTTTTAACCACCACAGGATAAAATTAATCAGGACCTGAATTGGAAAACAACATGACTAAACAGCTAATTTTTCTAAATATTGTCTATCCTGTCTCAGGCTGCCCTCTTAGCTTGAGAACTGAGTTCTGATGTAGGTTGTGTTGATCGTCTGATTACACCAAATATTTGTATTGAAAGCTGATGCAAAGATTTAATATTTTGCCTTCTCCTGTGTGATCAAGTGGTGTAATTACTTTTACACAGCATGGTGGTCTCTTTTCTTGTCCTCTTACTACTAATGTGATTTGGAGTATGTTTCTTTGTTACCTTTTATGTCTATTGGTATGTGTATTCTGTAGAATTATAATTTCAGCCATCTTTTGTAGGATTACTGCATAACTGCCTTGTAAATTCTGACATGTCAAATGGTTTAAGAACACAGACTGGAATTAATTCACATCATAGACTAATCTGCTGCCAGTGTCCTTTAAAAATGTCTTTTATATCACTCCTCAAAGAGGGCATCAAGCAGTAGAAGAAGAAAAACAACTGAGACAAAACTGAGAAGAAACGCAGTTCTTCTTAACATTAAATGGTTTCAACAGATTCTCTCCTCCCCTCTCCCCCCTCCATATTTCTTGACTGACACTGTTTGGTATATATGTTCCAGAACAAATTTATGTTGTGATCATGCAAGTAGGTTGTTTTGAGCCAAAGACCTGAGACACATATTTTTTTAATGCACTATGGTGATAGATAACAAAGTGAATTTAAAGAAAGAACATGAATGGTCTAGTATAGCATTTACTGTATATATAGCTGAGGAGTATAAAGGTGGTTGACATCTTTATGTCTTGACCCTGTAGGAAATAGCTATACTACCAAAAATACTACTCTGGCTGATGGAGCTGTATCTTGAAGTTTTACTCTCCTGCAACAACTTAAGTGCTGCAGCCTGTGTGTGCAGGAAGGTAGTGCATGTCCCTCATATTGCTTGTGCCCCTTGCATTCCCAGGAATCTCTCATCACGTGCATGGGGCTGTATTTTTGTGCAGCTGCTACGTGTGCTGTTAAAAGCAGAAGAGACAGATGCTATGTGTATGGCTAAGCACATAGTTGTGAAACATATCATGTATCATGCTATCAATTTTTTAGCACTGTTGAAGAAGTGATGTCACAGAATGGTTTTTGGAAATAAATGCAAAGGATTAAGTATCCTAAATGGAAGGTAAAAACAGCAGCAAAAAACAGTAACAAAACTTTATATGACATTTTCTAATTCCTGAGAAGCCTTTTCTCATCATCCATGATAGCCAGGCTGTGACACTCTTTCAAGCTAGGCATGGCTTTTGGAATAGGACACCTTGCAGGAAAACTAAATGCTGTACAAGAAATATTGCTCTCCCAGTAGTTCATTAAGGAAGAGGTCATTCTTCCCTCCAAGTGAGGAATGAATCAGTGTCCCAGCATGAAGCTAAGGGCTCCAGACCTCCATGCTCACTGTTAGAGCTCCAGTACAGCTTTTGGCAACAATTGGTGTCTCCTCTAAATTTCAAGCTGAGAAATTATGTTCTGGTTGTCTGTTTTCCTACAGTGGTTTTATTTGGGCGTGATATGCTCGTCATCTGTAGCTGTTGCAGTGTCACTGTGTTCTTATAGCATGCAAAATGTTCCACCTTAGAAGTAGCCGCTTTTCAGGGTAAGTACAGCCAGCATATGCAGCACATAAAGTCCTTTAAAATTCCACACAATGAAACATGCTATATTTTGAAGAACTGTGTTCTTGTTCTTTTACGCCTCCAACTGGAAATATTTAAGCATATTTTCAATTAAGTTGCAATGAAGTTATTACAATTGATGTCCATATTTTTAGCATGTGTTTCTAATTAAACACATCCATAGATGCTTTCCTTGATCAGAGATCTTTAAGCCTGCAAAGTGTAAAAGCTGAAGCATTTGTGTTTGGCTGCTCTGGGTGTTTGAGCATGTACATTCTGTCCTTCTCTAGTGCTAGGTCTCAGACCTGAACTGGGAACTGGTTGAACCTACAGAGTCACAGCCTCAAGGCTATTGGTTGCTTAAAGCAGTACTGGAAGGTATGGTGCTTGCATGTAACACAGATAACAGTGAAAAACACACATAAAAAACAACTGAAGAATCACTGAAGTTGAGAGTTTCACAAATTAATTTAATGCTCCTGACTTGCTGATTTGAAAGGATACACCATGCTCTAGCCCTCTTCAGGACAGAAGGCCTGGCTGAAGCCACACTACATTGATCTGGCTGGAAAAAGAAAAAAAAATCACAGTAAAGTGCTGTTTTGGGCTGAACAATAGTAATAATTTTTGCAGCACAAACTAGAGGTACTTTAAGCTAATCATTCAACACTACACCAGGATGGAGGAAAGCAGTGTGCTCACACAATGGGCAATGGTTTCAGCTGTCTGTTCACTAGAGTGTAGGGGTTCCATCATGTTGCATGAAGGAGATATTTGAATTTTTCTGGCTTGAGATCGCTAAAAGAAAAACTGAATAAAGGACTAGATCCATCAAGACATATACTGCCCTTGAATCCCTGGAGACCAGTTTTGTGATTATTACCCTTTCATTTTCTTTGCTATCAGCTGTCAACTTCAGCTCTTCTTTTCTCCCTGACTTCACGTAGCCAAGCTAAAGCATCCATAAAGCTAACCATAAAAAAATCTCTTGGGAATACTCCAGGATTTGTGATCTTATTTGCAGCAGGAAGAACATATTTGCAATACCTCCATTTCAGAGAAGCTTGTTCAACTTCCAGTGCTTATTACATGGCCTTAAGCCTTGTAGGAGTTATTATAGTTTCTTTGCTAACACATTGCACAACACTGGACTTCTTATTTAAAGTTTTTATGCTAAAAAATATTGTTAATGAATTAGTTTGATAAGACTTGTATAAATACAGAGTTGTAACTTTACATGTGAACTATTTAGCATTTTTAATAAGAAATCCTAGTGTTAAAGACTCCCACCCACAACACAAATCAATTTGTTTCAGTAGTTCCTCACCAGGGAAGATGCCCCAAGGAGTATCAGCTTGCTAGATAAGATCTTCTCAAATATTTGTACTTTTTGAACCTATGAAGTGGTAAATCCTTGAAAAGCATTGTTCATTTTTGCCCTCTCTCACTTCCACCCAAAAACATGTGACATTAGTCCCAATTCTGTAAGTCCCAAATTGTCTACTGAAATGTAGTACAAATGTACTTTAAAAGGTTTTACACTTCCAAGAAATTATATTTACAGATCTACCCTTAACTGTCTAGATACTCCACATTAGACATGTAGGGGTGCTATCCAATTCCTTAGAAGTGTCCTTTGACAGAATGGATGCAACCCTTTCTCTTGGCCAGAGATGGTCAGATTTCCTTATCTGCTGTGAAATAACATGTACAGTAGTTTTATCATCTTCAGGGTTTGTTCGATCTGAAAAGAGACTCCTGTACACCTAAGTCTCTTGAGATGTATCTCTTAGGCATGCTTTATAATGCCTATTTAATACAAATCTTTCAATAACTTTCAGAGCTCCACCACGTGCTTTTTTGTTTGCTAAGTAACATCAATGCACAGAGTGTCTGCTCCCAGAGACAGATAAGCTGAGATGAAGCGGACTCAAGCATAGGTTGTGTCCTCACAAGTGGGTGCTGTACCACAGTGTCTGATCACAGTGGACAGTTTTGGAGGCTGTAACAGTGTCCATCAATAGATCCTGACATGCCAAGTGACAAATCAGGGCCAGGTGCTTCTGTCAGAAACAAGAGGAGATGGAGCTAGCCTACTGCATGGGTCCAAAGTCTATCCAGACCTAAAGACAGGACCAGAGACAAGCTGCTGTATATATCCAGGAGACAAGCTACCTATGGCATAGGTGTAGTGCATCCAGGAGATAGGGCTGGAGACCAGCATTACTGTGGCATGACCAGGGCAGGGATTGACCACCCAGGGATCCTGGGCTGTTGGCAGGGTAGGGGTACTCCCAAGGGAGGCTGGTTGGGAACAGTAAGAAAGGCCTGTGGGTGCCCTTTGCCCCATGACAGGTAAGGGCACTGCTGACACTACTGCCAAAGGCATTACTTGTGATTTTGCTTTACTTACTAGCTGTGTTTTCTAGAAAATAAGGCTCCCAACATACCACTCAACATGCATGGCA
The DNA here is from genome assembly GCF_047495875.1 of Pithys albifrons albifrons. Classification (NCBI taxonomy): domain Eukaryota; kingdom Metazoa; phylum Chordata; class Aves; order Passeriformes; family Thamnophilidae; genus Pithys; species Pithys albifrons. Next base: position 52,968,965 of record NC_092459.1, on the reverse strand, counting down.
TGCATGTCTTTGTTCATATTCATATCCATAGACATCTTTCAAACCAGCTGGCAATTGGTGAGCTAGAGTTGGTAGGGATCACCAAAGTGTTAATGATACTCCTGCAAGCTTTAATAAATCACTTGAAGTTGTATAACTCTAGATGAGAGAAATGCTACTGGGGGAACGCAACTCTAGTAGGCACTTGAGAATCCACAGGAGTCGGAGTTTTCTGAAGAAGAAACTTTACTCTTCTCTGGACACCAGCTTGGAAACATAACTCTGTGGGAAACCACGTGCCCTTTGAGCTGGCACATGGAGTGACGCATTTAGTGGGCACTTCAGTTTTCCTCCCTTGTCCCTGGTTTGGCAGCAGCTGACTGTGAGCAGCCGGCTGGTCTGGTCAGCCCACACTGCTCTTGCTTTTCCCTCGACCATAAAGGTACATTCATTAATGTTTGCAGTTAGTAATGTTTGCAACAATAGCAAGAGGTTTTACTGAGCTACCAGGAAAGGGAAGCAATCTACATGGGCAATGCAGGATGTCAAAGGAGCAGCTACAGACCTTTACATTCAAACTCATGTTTGGCAAGGAAATCAGCCCTTACAGAGGACAGTTCTTCTTCTGAACTGGGCACAAAATACTCTGTCCCTTCACCACAGGAGTGTAAACAGCATTATTGATAGTTTAAAAAAAATCCTTAAGACACCAGGACTATACATGCAGCAACACACACAAGAAATAGCAGTGCCCCAGTGTACAGGAGGAATGAAAAAGAAATACTCCCCTCTTTTCTGTAAGCTCCCATGAGGCTGGGTTTGTATCATGGAGAAGAACAATCAATTTGGTGTCCAGCTGGAATCTCAAATAACCATCTCGTTTTTCTTTTCCAGAAACAGGGCCAGTTTTGTGCAAAGAAGTAGACATGGAGGTCCAGGGAGAGCTGAATTTTTAAACCCATGTATAAGTGCAATTGCACTTGGCTAAAAAATTTGAATGATGTTTCTTGATGTAGGAGACTACTTGAATATAGAAATTGTACCCTGAAGATGTTTCCAGAGACACTCCTGTACCTCCTTCCCACTGGTACCTTTATATTTTGTTGAACTTGTCACATAGTGGAAAAACATGATGTTTGAGGAGTGCTGGAAAATATTTTGTAAGTGAGCACAAAACCCCTGTGACTGATGTGGTACAATTTGGCTTCTCATCAAAATGAGATTTTATGCACTCTGCCATCAGCTTACAATTGAGATGATTTGTGCCTCTGAGGACATCTTCTATATAGTTTTTAATATCTAATAATAGGCTAAAAAATCATAACTAACCCTGGTACAGTGCCCTTCTCTGTTTCTTGTCACTCAGCCACTGAACTTTGGGAAGCCTGCCAAGTCCCTGACAGAAGCTTCTGGTGGGAGCAAAACTCCATGGTTTGATCCAGGAGAAGAGGAAGGCTTTTCATATTTTATTCTAATGTCAGCAAGAGAAACCTTCAAAGCAGAGGACTATTCCCCAGCTGTGGACTGTGTTGCTCAGGAATTACCACTCCTGTCACTTCTTCTATCAGAGTAGGAGAGAGCTTTTTTTCTAGGCTGGGTGCACTGAAGAGGTGCCAGGGCCTCCCACCCACAGTCCTCATTAAAGAAAAATAACAGCACAAAGCCCAGGGATTGTTTACTTATTTGTAGTATCTCAGCAACGGCTACTCTCTATCATCTGTTTTTGCTTTGGTGATTTCTTTTTTTATTAAAAAGAAATGCCACATGGTGCCACACAAGCAGCTAACCTCCTGCTGCCAGTCAGAGGCTGCCCACTATGCCCAGGCAGGATGGAGCATGGGCTCTGCTCTCCAGCTGTTCAACCTGGCTTAGAAGAAAGTGCCACAGACCAGGACTTTGCAATTGTTCTCTTTTTCCCAATAAATCAAGCATTCACCCAAAAGAGTTCAGGCTTGTGACACTGGGTCAAGCAGGACAACTAATTTTGGCTGACGCAAAAACTAACAAGCAAATAGAGCTTTGGAAATGCCCAACTGGTTAATTTCAACATTTTCAGGAGGAAACATTGAATTTTGGAAGGCTTGATTCATGGGGTAACTTAGTGACTTTCACAATGCAGGGAAGAAAGAGATGGTAGCACATCCCTCTCTTGCAATCTACTCTTATATTCTGGTGTCTATAGCACTTGTTTGAGTGGGTAATTAATTGCTTTCTATAATTTGTGATGAAGCTTCATTCAGAAATACTGGGTGAGCTGCACTCCAGAATACCTCTTCATAGTGATGAGACAAGCTCCTAAGAAGTAAAGGACCCAAATTCAAGCACGTTGCTCTCTGCAGAATTCACAGAAGGAGTGTTGAATTTTTGTCTCCTTGACAAATACGGCAACAAATACTGCAACTTTCCTCATTAAAGATATAGGTTCAGGGCATAACATGTTCTCAAGATTTTTAAAGTAGTTTGGTAATTCCAGTCTTTAATGTCCAAATATCTATGTTAAAGTCCTTTAAAAATCAAATAATGGTTCTGAAAAAAAATCAATTAAAAGAGCCCTAAGCAAACATTGAATTTGAAATAATTTCTTAGGAACCTGTACTACAAATTATCAGAGGCAAGGGTTAGCACTGTATGAAGAGGGAGCTAGTAGGTTCTTTGAGATGAAAACCATGTTACTGCATTTCTGTCTGCAACAGATGGCAATAGTGTAGAGCTCTGTGAGAGTATCAGGCAAGTCTTTTGCAGTCAAGCAGCTGTAAAACTGTAATGAGTTGTGAAAGATGTTTCTGGCCTATGGAACACCCTGTACTTCTGTCTATGATGGTGAGTCTGTCAAAATCTGTTGGAGAAAGCCAAGGGCAACAAAAAGAACCAGGAGAGCATTATCTTATACCAAGCAGTTGTCCAGAGAAGTTGGCATTACAGAGTGATAAAGCTGCTCTTAGTAGCAGCTGTTAAAAGATAAAAAAGGTAAGTTGTATGTGGGCATCCATCTATCTGCTTTTTTTTTTGGACTCCCATACAGCCATCAGTGACATTGGTGTCCCTGGGGCAGGCATTGCATAAAAATAGGGAGAGAAGCACTCCTGGCCTGAGGACCCACAGCTACGACCTACAATAATGCACATAGTGGGTGAAGCTGTCATCCCATTTATGTAAGATTTCTTGTGTCATCCAGCATTTCACTTAGCCTCTAGCTGAGGCAGGGACTGAGTTTAAAACACCTGGGTATCAGTACTCTAAACCATGCAGCCATGTGTCAGGGAGACCCAGAGAAATATCAGAACAGCAAGAACAACTGAATTGAATTCCAGTCACTCCACAGGCAATTTCTGTCCCAACCACCAGGGCAGAGGGGATTATTTCATTCTCTTCCACACTCCACCACACAGCTTGCTTACAGACTTCTTTGTACTTGCTCCCTTTGGTTATGAGACTGCCCTGATCCGGCTGGCAGGGGAAGCTCTGCGTGTACTGGTGTAATTGAAAATGGTGAGGAGCACAGCAGGAATTGTTCCTGAGTGCTGGAAACAATACTTATAAAATCACTTCACAGTAGTTGTAACTCAACTTGCTGGAATACAAACAGCTTTGAAGACCAATGGCTACTCAAAACCCACCCTGAACAAAGAAGTGCTTGTGCTCTGCCACTTTAAGTCTACCTTCTGATCCTGCAGCAAAGGGGAGTTTGAGAAAAAAAGGAAGATGCCAGTGCTTCCCATATGGAGGTACATGGATGCCTCTCCCAAAGGAAAAAACATGAATATATGTGATGATTTTGAAATGGTTGAGAACACTAAGAGCTCAATTTTCAATCATCAGCCGACTTTAAGGAGCACCATGGCTGAAAATAATTTAGTAACATATTAAACCCCCTGGCTACTGATTTTTTCATGCAATATAGATAAGCAATCTAAGTGTACAAACTCACGTGGCCTCCAGAGATGAAAATCTTCAGGCTACACACACCATCCCTGCACTAACAGTCTGGAAATCATGCTGAACGCTCCCCACTTTTCTGTATTTTCCAAGCAAACTTGGGAAAAAAAACAAAACCAAAACGTTTGATGCCCTTGCAGCCCCAAGTGCTGAACTTGTCTTTCTAAAATGCTGTGTCAACAGCTCTTCACTCGCAGGCCCATTATTTTTATTGGCCACAGCTCTCAGACTAGTGTTGACAGGTTAATTTACAGCAACAGTGCGAGTCACCTTTACTAACTATACCCAAAAGTGCAGCTTGTTCCATACTTGAACGCTACACTCTCGAGAACAGGAATGTTGCAGAGAGAGAGAGAGAGAGAGATCCTCAAAGCCTTGTGCAGGCACTCAGGGAGTTGTACAAAAGAATGCTCTTTCGGTGAAATAATTTTTGCCAGCATATGCGACTTGAGCAGGAATGGTTGCAATTATTTCTTACCGTGCTTGTTAGAGAGGACATATGGGAAGATTAGCCTCAAGAATGTCACTCTTGGACATGGCCTTCTCATGGGTATTACGCCACTGATTTTTTTTTATTCCTTTTCCTCTGTTCTTTTTTTCTCTCTTTTCAATACATCAAAGTTCATTGTGAGAAATTTTCCTTGGTAAGGTGTACAGGTAGTGCCAAACAGCTCTCAGAAGATATGTTTAATGGGGAGTACTTAAAGGACTTGTCCCCCTTTTGCTTTTCTCTCTTCTCTTCTGTCTTCTCCTCCCTTGTTGTCTTCTCTCTTTTTTTCCCTTTTATTTTCTTGTCTTCCAAAGAGAGTCTTAAAAGAGCAATCTTAACATGGGGAAGGAAGTTATAGCCTGAAAGAAAAGCCCTTTCTCTGGTTTGCAAGGCCATAGTGCTGCAATTGAAAATCTCAGGATAGACTGACAAGATATAGATGATGAAGAAGCCATGAGAAAGCCAATGAGGAACACATACGAGGAAGAAGTAGGAGGAATTCAGAGCAGTTACGTGAGGAAGATACATGCTGTCAAAAGGCAAATTATTACAGCCAAGTTGCAGGTTGACAGACCTTTTAGCATAGAAAAGCTAAAAAAAAATAGTAACTGTGAATTTCTAAGTTGTGTTTCTATAGTACTGTTTATTTTTGTTAATTTGATGCTTGTTTCTTTTTTCCTTTAGTAGCACTGCCATATAAACCCAGTGAATTAACAGTATTTTCACCACACAAATACCAGATACCAAAACTTCTGTATTCTTGCAGTCTCTGGCACTGCTTACCCAGCACAAAAGAGCATCAAGGCTGGATCAAAGTCTTTCTCTTCTTTCAACATTGGTGTACATTATGCCACTGAACCTAGAGCCCTTAGACTCATATATTCTGTTTTGTCTACATTGCCATTATAGAATCTAGCAGACAGGCCTCTGATATTGTGACCATATTGAAATCTAGAGGGGTTACACTTAGTTGAAGTGGTCCTATGAGCTTGCACCATGATCTTTCTTCACTCTTTTACTCACTCCTGACATAGTGAGTAAAAACATCAAAACAATTGATGTATTTAGTCTGCAAATCACAGAACCACAGAATGGGTAGGGTTGGAAGGGACCACAGTGAGTTGCCTGGTCTAACTTCCCTACTCAAGGATGCTCATCCCAGAGCACATGGCACAGAATTGCACCCAGATGGTTCTTGAGTATCTCCAGTGAGGGTGACTCCACAACCTCTCTGGGCAATCTGTTCCAATGCTTGGCCACCCATACAGTAAAGAAGTTGGTGTTCAGGTGGAGTTTCCTGTGCGTCAGTTTCTGCCTCTTGCCTCTTGTCCTATTGTTTGGCACCACCAAGAAGAGCCTGACTCCATCCTCTTGAAACCCTTCCTTCAGATACTTGTACACACTGATGAGGTACCCTCTCAGTTGTCTCTTCTTGAGGCTAAGAAGGCCCAGCTCCCTTAGCCTTTCCTCATGAGAGATAACTCCAGTCCCTTAATCATCTTTGTAGCCCTCCACTGGTCCTGCTTCAGGAGCTCTCTTGTACTGAGGAGTTCAGAACTGGACACAGCATTTCAGATGAGGCTTCACCAGAGCTGAATAGAGGATCAGGATTACCTCCATCAGCCTGTTGACAATGATCTTCCTAATGCACCCGAGGGTACCACTGGCCTTCTTGGCCACAAGGACACACTGCTGACTCATGGACAGCTTGTTGTACACCAGGGCCTTGAGGTCCTTCTCTGTAGACTTGCTTTCCAGCAGGTTGACCTCCAGCCTGTATTGGTGCACAGGGTTATTCTTCCCCAGGTGCAAGACTCTGTATTTGCCATTGTTGAATTTCAGATTGTTCCTCTCTGTCCATCTATCCAAATTGCTGAGGTCCTTCTGAAGGGCTGAACAGACCTCTGGGGGATCAGATACTCCTCCCAGATTTGTGTCATCAGAAAACATGCAAAGGAGGCATTTGCCCCTTTATCCAATGCATTGATGAATAATAAATTATACTGGGCCCAGTATTGAACCTTGGGGAATACCACTAGTGATAGGCCTCAGTAAAACTTCCTCCTTGAAAATCAGGCTGCTTTAATATATTTTAACATGGGCATGAGCAAACTGATGGCCACTTTAAGCCACACCACATACAGAAGTGGTGTGTGGGAAACCAGATTAGGAGGAAAATACAAAACTTTGGTGTGCTGCGGTAGTGTCACAAAGGCAAGAAGGCTGGGACTAATGGTGTGTCATGCAGAACAGCTTCTGCAGAGCCTAACTGGGCTGTAAAGGTGGAGGGCACCTTTGCTGACCTGTATCACTTTTGTAGCTCTGGTTGGGGGGCCCTACCTGTTTTTGTGACCAGTGGACAGAGATGTTCCCACAGCCTCCTTTGCACTGGTGTAACTCAATCCTTGTGTGATAACAACAGATAAAGGCAGAGACAAAGGCACTGAATCAGAAAACTTCTCCTTTGAACTACAGCCTCTGCTACACCATCTCTCTTGCTCACACCACAGCTGAAAGAATGCCAGGGAGATGGAGTTAAACACCGTGGGAGGATGCTCCCTAGCTGTTGAAACTACCTAGACTGAAGGCAATAACAGAGTACTCTTATGCAATGCAATAGCCATTATAGTTTCAGGATTAGTGTTTTCAGCAGTTACTCCACATCTGTGTTCCAAATGATGTAATAAGAATAGACAAGCACTGTCTCCTCTCAGACCAACAGCAAGCCAAGCAGGATCTGCCACTGTCCCTACTGTCATTGCTGCTTCCATGTGAGAGTGTGGGGGAGAGCATAGGAGGGATAGATTACATGGTCCAAGCAGAGCACCCCTTTGTGTTACTGCTGGGATGTTCCTGGGCTGCTGTAGAACCTGCCACCTCCCCCATGAAAGGCCATGAGGGTTGACAAGTTCAGTAGCAGTCCAGGGACATTCCAATAGCCCCCTAAGGAGCAGCATGCATCTCTGGCTGAGTCCTCCCAGGGCTGTAAGCCACATTTGCAAGGGGTTTAGCAGTAGCATTGAAATGGGAATGTGCTGATAGTTGGAGACCCCTGCTTGAGCAAAATGCATTGGGCCCAAACATTTTTGTTACTGTCTATGACCAGCCTTGGGTTGGAGGGCAGAGGCATTTACCATCCTTACATTCTGATACACATTCAAATTCTCTGTTCAAATTCAGACCAGAAGTCTCTAACAGAGCTGAAAATGGTTATAATTTTCAGCTCGGTTTCCTCATGTCCAAGGCTAGACCCTGTTATGTTTTTATCCAGAAGACAGGAGAGGTAGGCTGGTTAATGCTAGACTAGATAGCTAAATTATTTCCATGAACTGGAAAAAGGAATTCATAGCCAAGTCCCTAGTTTAACAATCTGTAACATCTGTGACGAATTTTTAAAATTAACATCTCTGCCCTGCCCTGGTGGCTTTCAAGCAGCAGGAAAGTTACACATTTTGCCTTGCACTTTGGATTCATCACCTTTTGGGACCCACAAAATCATCCCAGCCTCATACCATTCTGGCATCTGTAGATGTTGCCCAGTGAAGAAAGAAAAAACAATCAATATCCCCTGCTTGGATTATGGGTCTGGCTCTTCCACAGCAGCTGATTCATCTATACGATAGGTGAGACACATGGTTTGGTTACATGGTCATGTTGGAAAGTACTCTGGCAGTTTTTCAGTACTGGCTCAGGAGTCTTTCATTCCTTCAGTAGACAAGCCCAAAGGGCCAAAAGAAAATTTTCTGTTATCCAGAAACCTGGTGCTACTCAGTTCCATTCTCAGTAATGGTGGGGCATATGTTTGGAACTCTTTGGTTCCAGTTTCAACAATCTTTTCAGTATCCTTGCTTTTATTGCTGGTGGAAAAGAGCTTGCTCAGGTCTCTTGTACCACCCTTCCATCTCTATGACACCTCTGTTGTGACTCAGGAGGCAAGAAAGGGGGTCACAGTTCTGCTTGTTTATTTAAGTTTTGAATCTGCATTCCTTTGCTGAAAATACCTATTCAGATTTGATATTATTCCCTTCAGATATTTTTTTGCTTTATTAAACCTCGTACTTTCTCCAGAATAACATGGAGATTTTGGTGGGAGCTTCACATAAAGGAGAATAGCGTGACAGAAAGCATAATAACCTTTATTTAGATAAGCACTTCAGCTGATGTAGCAGGTCTAACTAAACAACAAAAGAAAAGAACAAGAACAGAGAAGTTTCAGTGAGGGTGAGCAGGGGGGAAAACCAGCAAGGATCTGATGTCTTGACCAAGTCGGTGCCACCACCTTTTTCCCATCGGAGGGGTTCCATGTTGCTCCCCATCCCTGCTTGCTGCCATTCCTACTGTGGTGGCAGCACAAGCCCTGGCTTCAGGGGGCCAGGGGCTGAGCTTCCCTGCCTTCTGAGCTTCTCTTTGCTCTTGGCAGGTTCAGAAGAAGACAGTGTAGCCATTACTATGAATTATGTCTACACACAATTGACTGAGAGATTCAAATGTCAATGGCAATTGATGCCCTTCTCTCAGATGTTGTTATAGTCCTTAAAAAAACCCCTACAATCTGTATTATACTAGGTGTGTAAAATGCCCAAACTCCCATATTTTTACAAGAAGCCATTACTTGTCACAGTCATATATCTCATGTGTCTTTACTCTTAACACAATTAAAGGGATAGTTTATTTATAAGGAACACAAAGGAAAACCAGAAATGTATGACTTATGCTCTTCAAAAGTGGTTATTTATAACTACACTAATTGTTTTGTTTCCTTGAAGCTATGGGTCATGGCAACACAGCTGCTTTTGCTCTGGCTAATAAGCCTTAGTTTGGACTAATGTTACAAGATTAAGTTTTCAAGCCTGTTACAAAGAGCCCACCAGCAGTGACATAAACCTTTTATCTGCCTCCTGTGATCTGCTGATAGACTATAAAGGTAGAGACTTATTTGTGGTTTAAAACACACCTACCGTTTTTCAAGTATTTTATTACATATTTCCCCTTGATTATACCAGTCCCATATAGGGGAGGACGAATTTGTTAACCAATACCAGGATTCTCCTGTAATCTTTTAAAGGCTCTGCCCTGTCCTGCAGAAGTCAGTAACTCTTGTGGACTTGCTGCCTCTCAAAAGCCCATTAAGCTTGAAAAATCAACTTAGCATTTTAATATCTCAGTGTCATTTAATGAAGAATGTTTAATTATTTAATGCAAAAAATTCTTTTCAACTGGTACTTTCCTGTTAGATACTCAACCATGAATTCATTAAAAGTGATCCACACAGAGCTTGAGGAGGCTGTCAAGTAACTTTGCAGGCTACATCATAGCTCCTGGCTTGATTATGGAGCAAAGACAAGGGTTGACTTCCTAAAACCATTTACTAAATGAAACTCAAAGTTCACTGACAGAATTAATGGCTTTTTAGGGATGGAGTCAGACACATAGCCAGAAAAACCTTCCCGTGGTTGGGGAGCACACAGGTGTAGTGGAAGTTAAAAAGCTAAAGCCTGATATTTAATGCTGGAGTGTTGCAGCTGAAGCCTCAGAGCTCAGCTGGTAAAAAGAATAAGTTTGTGAATGAAATTAACAGTTATGACCAGAGCTCATATACATTTTTGTGCCAGATATGATGGTGAAAAGGGAACAGATGGTACTTTGAAGTTGATTTTAGAATTATTGCAATATCTTGTTTTTGGTTTTGTTTGTTTTGCTTTGTTTGTTTGTTTTTAAGGCACACGCTAGTTCTCATATTGGACCACTACACTGGCAGACAGATTTGTGGTGTTCCTCCTCATCAGGTTTATTCCTTACCACCAATATTTAAAGACATCTAAATCCTGAAGTAAAAGGTTTAACATATCCTTTGGGTTTTTTTCAGCATTGTTTCTTATAATTCCCTCAATTTTTATTCTTCACATACTTGTCCAATCTCTTTTTTGTAGCACTAACAATTTGAATTTTCTGCTCAGAGACACCTTGAACAGATACTTTTACTGAGATCTGCCAGAATGCACTTGAATCTTCTTTCCAGTTGTTAAAATAAATGGTATATTTCTTGGATGCTAGGTAAGAGTTATAATTTGTTGTGTCTTTGCTGTGTCACTACTTTGCAGTTATCTCAAGGAAACCTCAAATCCATTGATTTGAGAAGAGAGAAATTTTGAGAACACTGTTAATCTCACCACACTGAAAAATAACTCTTTATGTATCCCAGCTTTTTCCTCATGCTGCTGTTTTTGATTTGTAGCCAAATTCTGTGTAGTACCAGAAGTATAACCATATGCAGACCTGTTCCATTTGATTCTTTCTATCTTTTAGTTAAAATTCTTTTTCTGAAGTATTATTGACCTGTCAGTTCAGACAGAGAGATCCATCTACTTGTCTGATATGTAAAGTTCAATGCCCAGTGTCTTGGCACCCAGTTACTGCAATTGATTTAAATGTTGGACGTTTCCTTTTCTGACCCCCTCCTACTTATGCTTCTGAAAGAGCCAGTGTTTTTAAAACAATGATGATAGGAAGTGTATCACAGTACTCACAAAAGGGAGTCCTACAATTAGAATTTGGCTAGACAAAATGATGCAAGTAAAAGACTTGGAGCATATTCCAGCTTTAATCTCACCATCCCAGAGCCATTAGGAGGGAAGATGGGCCTGATGGACCTATTCATGATAAGGAGAAAGGCAGCCCAATTGAAAATGCCAATGTGTAATGCATTTTGCCTCCCAGAAGACTGATGCATGCATACCAAACAGTAATGAAGGAGACTGGGGTAGATCTTAGGACTTATTTTTAATGTGCAGTCAGCTACGCACCAAATTATGTTACCTGGGAAAACTGAGGGGTCTCTGTCATTTGAGATTTTAAAGACAAGATTCCATAGACATGCCTGGAATAGTTTAGATATAACTGGTCCTTCCTTGGAGTCAGGTCAGAAAACCTTTTCAAGTCCTACAGCCTGTCTGTTGTTTAAAGGTCTGCTCATGATTCTCTTGCAATGGCACAATTGTAAAAGGGTAGGTTATCCTGCTTGCTACTTGCTGGGAAACTGTTTAGTTTGAAACAAATCCTCTGTTACTGGTGTTACAAGAAATTCTCACAATGGTTGTGCTGTTTCCTAACACGGACCCTGGATTGTTCCATAGACAAACCATATTGCTATAAAGTTATTTTTTTGTGTAACAGGTCATGATAACACCTATTTTGTGATTTTTCTGTTTATTTATCTTTGATACTGAACCAGCCCCATCCCTTTGAGCTGGCTTGCTGCTTTCTATTCTCTGAAAAACTTGGCTTACTTTGTACACCAGTATATTTGGCCTTTGAAAATTGGCTTGCTGTTACCAGACAGAAGCAGGGTCAGAATTAGTTCAAAATAAATTATTAGTCAGAAGTTCTAACTTGCTAAGCTGCATGCAATCCACCCTTCAAAGGATATTCACCAATTGCTGTAATTGCTGTCTTCAAGGGCTTCCAAAAAATCCTTGGACATGCTAATTAATGCTGTTTTAGATATATGTTAAGGTATTTGACCTGAGAGTTTAATTCCACAGTTTAATTCCATAATGATTGTAAATTGTAGGACTGCTGCATATTTAAAAGAACATTAGTGTGAATTTAGCTAGCTGTTGGCAGTTTAACAGTGACTAACATATTAAATAAGCATGAAATTCTAGGGGTGAATGACACTTTTATAGTGGCAAGGGCTGAGAGTTGAAGGCAGGAGAAAATATTGCAACCATCCATGGTGACCTTCCCTTTCCCCTGGATTTTACAGTCTTTGCACAACTTTCCCAGCATCAGGACAAGCCTGAGGTGGTGGAAGGGCCTTGTCCTTGCAGACTCAGATGGCACATGATGAACTTGGTGAGATTGGAACTTGTTGATATGCTGAAGTCATTGGCAGATCCCTTGCTGATGTCACAGACATCAGGATTTCCCCAAATAACTGAATTTTTCAGCCACTCAAAGTTAAGCACATCTTGCAGTATTTACAATGTCAAGACAGAGGTGTGTGAATTCTATCCCTTCTCCTGCCAGATTTTTCTTTGTTTTTAAAAGAAGTGGATGTCAAAAGAAATCAATTGCTCGAGAAAAGAAAAGAAGTTGATCCTTTTATTGTTACTGTTCAAAAGCATCTCTTTGTTTTAGAAACAAAAATGGTAGCAAGTGACTCTTTTTGCACCCCTCAGTGGCTATATAAATTTGGCTGCTCAGGGACAAACATCATTGATTTGACCGACTTATTCAAAACAGGTCATGAAACTGCAGCTTGTTGTGTCAATTCTCATCATATACTGATGTGGCAGGTTTTATGAATAAAATATGGGCAGCTGTCTGGGAAGATGCCACATCTTAGCCACCCCAAACCCTCTGTCCTTGAAGAGCAGAGCTTTAAAAAATTAGGACCATGTTTCAATCCAAACTGTAAAATATGCTTTTCAATGAAGTGTAATATATTGTTCTTAGCTGAACAACTTTCTTCTCCTCTTCTCCCCTCCCCCAGTTCCTCCCCTACTTAGGGAAAAAAAAAAGCCATGGCATCTTAAACTAAAGCACACTTCAGTCAGTCTCTCTGTGTGTGCTCCGTGCCAGCAGCCACAGCATTTCTTTCATCTTGGCTTCAAAGTGGTGCTGAGAGGGGGAGGGGGGTATCTAATGAAAGAAGGGAAAACAAACAAACAAACAAACACAAAATGGGGGAGGAAATGAAAAATAGCAGTCTACCTTTCAAATCTGAGTGTTGCCTGCAGGCATACTCTGCAGTGGATGTTGCACTCAGCTTCAGTCCCTTGTATATTTTTTTTTGTTATTGCCACTTCCCATGCTGGGAAGATTCTTGTCATCCCTCACATATTTTATCCGAAGAAAAGGCTGCCCTGCCCTGTGCTTGGTGATTGAGGCTGTGCCCCTGGTGTGCCACACTATCAGTGGTTCCCAAGGCTGCCTAGCCTGGGAAAAGCTGCATGGAAACGGTCCAAAATCAGCATTACATGCATTATTGTTCTTACTCTCTCTGATTAGAGTGCACACAATGAAAACAACAGCAACAGCCTCATTTTCTAGCCCTCCTCCCAACACAGGGCTGTTCTTAGACTGTTTTTCTTTCTCAGAGTCTTCATAGAAATTAACTGCTTCTGTGCTGGTAAGGTCTCGGGCATCTCTGTGGGGAAGCCTGAGAAGCTTAGTCTGACTGGGAGTAACATTTCCAAGTGTCTGCTTGACTTGCAAACTGAAATTCTATTTTTTAAAAGCAGGTCTAGAGGTAGCTGCTTTATGTACCCCTGGAAACACACTGCTCGGATGCCATGGTAATATGCATGGCACAGTAACTCCTGTAAAACAAAACAAAGGAGGCTGAAAGGTATTTAGGCATTAGTCGCTTGAATACTTATGGTTTGTGTTAAACACTGGATGCAACACGTGCAACGACCTAGCAGCATGTCACAGCATGTTGGTCTTCCCCAGCCTAACCACTATCAATTTTTTTCATACTCCCTGGACAAAGAAGTCTTGCTGTCCTGACTGAGAAGTGCCAGCATTGCCTAGGCACTGCTCTAGTCACTAAGCAGTCATCTGTCAGGGAATAGTTTAAATTTCTTGAGGTCAGTTCCATGTACTAGAGTACCCAGTTTGGGATGGGATAAAGCTCGGTTTCCTCTTTGAAGAAATAGTATCCAGTGCTCATCCCAAGCACATGGAAATGCTCTTCAGAATGAGTGAGTGAGGGTGGCATTTCAGGTTGAATCTGATTTCATACTCCCTGAGATACATTAGATGACCCACCAAACAATGAAAGAAATGCATTTGCTTCCCACTTAACAGATTAGACGTGTTCTAGAATACCCTCACCTCAAATATTCTCAAGTATTTGACAGGAGAGAGCAGTAGATATCCCTGAGTGCTAAACATGAGAGAAGGCAAATGATAGGAAGCATAGACTATGTTTTTACAGATAAAAATATCACAGAGTACATTTTTTGTTCAGTTGTAATAGATGCTATTTCTTCTCATGTTTTAAAAACAAATGCATGTCTGTCTTCAGGACACTATTGGGAACACATGTAGGAACAGACATACAATGTAAGTGATGTTTTGTTTTAGGATGCTTTTCTACCTCTTTCCATATCTGCCAGCTGTATTGCAGAAAGCAACCTCTGATGCTGTATTCTCTTCTTCACAGAAAGAGGAATAGATGCTCTATGTTACTTTGCACTGAAAGACCTGCAAGAGTTCCAAGTATCTCTTGCCATTTGGGACACAGAATTTACAGAGGTTCCTGGGGGGTTAATGGTAGATGTTCTTTAATTGCCATGCAGCAGATGAAAGACAGATGTTTACTTTTAAGCCATTTCAGACCAGAGTAAAAAGTACTTTGAAATTTGAATTTCTGCAGCATGAAGAAAAAGAAACAGCTCTCTAGTCAATGCCATGCATATTCTTCTGTTCTTCAGATGAATTAGACTGAGCCATGGAAAAAAAAATGTAAATTTGCATAGTGTCATAGTTTTGTTCTGTCACTTGTTTCAATGTCACAGTGGTTATCTACAAGCTTTTTCTAATTTTTATTGGTTCAGCTTGAGATTTCAGAATCTATTCAGCAATTTTTTTCTGCCTTGTACATCACTTATGATAAAAAATATGAGAAGAAAGTAAGTTCCCTATTTTTCTAAGATTTCATGGCATAATGCAGGAAAAGATTTTGTTTATTCTTCAAGAGCTCTATTGACATTGTATTCCTCTGAAAAATAAAGTTGTCTTCTTTTATGCTGACAAAATCCTTATGGTCCAAAGGCAAAGTTGGGCAAAAATCTGCTCTTGTCTTAGCTGACTGCTGTATCTCTGGGCAGGATTGATCCTTTGTTGTATGTCATAATTCTGTTAACTTTCAGGGCAGCATAAAGAAAAAGGTGAATAGATGGCTGTAAGGAATAATTTTAAACAGCTTTTCTGAACTTTTCCATATTTTAAAAACAACTTGTGCTACATAGTATGTGAACTTAAATTAGGCTGGGATGACATTTCCTCTATTAAAAACCTGGAAACTGGCTGTCATTACTCTTGCTTCTCTTTCTTCCAAAATCAAATAGTTATGCCAGCTCCTTGTTTGGTTTAACAGTCTCAGTCAGAGAGATATCATGGCGAATCACAGTATCATTTTCTAATGTTTGCTGGAAGGAAATCTCAAATTGTTCATGAGAACCTAAATATTAGGTTTATTATAAATCTGATTAAGCAGAGGCGCCAATTCTTGAAGGCAGAATGAATACAACTCCTAGCAAATTGTGAAAAAGAAAACTAAGTGTTGTTGAACCGCATTGTTCACAGATTGTTGGGAAAGTGGTCTTCCCAAATGTGTGGGGTTTTCCTGCTCTCATTAGTTTTTTTTTTTCTTTTTGCTTTTCAATTTCTTTTTCATTAGTTTATAAAGGATCATAATTTAAAAGGAACAGGCAAAACTCCTCACTGTACTCTTTGGTAATGTCCCAGCATGAACTGAAATGCTTATTTTCACCTGTGTGCCAGGCAGAAACATAGAAGTCATGTTGTGTCCTACATAGGGCCCATGATCATGTGTTCCTGTTTACAATGCCATATGCCAAACAAGAGTGTCCATTGCAGCAGTGACATCTATGGATCAAGAAGTGTGAAGCCCAGCGGTATGTGAAGTGATATAATTGCCAGCTTCGACAAGCCATCAGCCTGATCAAGAGCTGGAGCAAGTCAGGTCCTAAAGTTACTTTGAAAAATGGTGTTTAGATCCACTTGACCATTGTCTGGGTTTACTGGTCATAATTTCCTTTTTCCTCAACAGCCAAGGAGTTCCTTGCAGTCACTCTGCTTGAGTAGAACAAGATAGGATAAATCCTGGCAGTAAACCTGTTACAAGACAGTTTTCATTCTTTCTCGATATTTTATTTATGGAGGAGAGGCCACACGAATAATTGAAGATGTCTGTTTGCACCCACTGCAATCTGTGAGTGGTTTGAAATGTAAACATGTCAACTCACAACTGCAGCTTGAGAAACACATGTGCCAAAGGGCCTCAGGCTGTTTGTCTGTCTGTCACACTTACCTTAACAGCAGCCCTCTCCTCCTCTCACGCATGGGAAGCCCAGGTGCAGGGCATTACTATCCTATATGGCACTGGTGCAAATTTCCATAGAAAAACTGATGCAGAGGAGAATGGAAACATGCACATAGCATGAGGAGAATTTATGGTGTATTCTATGCAGTAAAAAGCAAATGATATTTCAGACTGGTTTTATTTTTTCTTTCTTGTATGACGTACAAATTAAGATCAGCTGAGGCTCCAATAGGGGTGCCTTTAAAGAAACCGAAATGCTGTGCAGAAATACACAACAGAAACAGCAAACAAAAAGTAACGTGGAGAAGGAAAGCGGTGGAGAGCCCTGGAGCATTGGAGAGGGACGATAACAATCCTGCTTGCATAGATCTAGTAAGGGGTAACAGGAGGCAGAACTGTTGCTTAATAAGGTGCTATAACAAACCAGAAATAATGCAAAAATCCAGGATTCTCTAAGGGCTGTCAAGGTCTCCACATACAGACCAGTCACTAAATGGACCAGGTCCTCAATACATTTCGTGATCTGTCATGATTTCTGAACACAATTGTAAACTCAGTATTGAGTCTTTAGTGTAATGAATCAATTCCTATAAATATTAAAGGAAAAATGGCATTCAAAACTTCTGCCATCCTAAACACCTAGGGCACATGGGAGACAACATTTCATCCCCTCTAAGCCGAGTATTGGGCAGAGATGAGGTGTTATTTAGATGTATTTGATTAAAAATTGGGAAGAGTCAAAAGTACCTTCCATACCCATAATGGTGAATTTAAAAAATTAAGTGGATGCATCAGACCCTAAGAAACATGTAGGGGACCATTCTGAATGCACAGAATAAATATGAGCGAGGTCTCTCTGACAGACAGAAATATTAAAAGACCGCCATCATTGCTTTTTTTTCTCTTTGCAAAAAGTGGAATGTGAGCAAATAGGATTTTGCAGAAATTGCTATTAAAGTTTACTGAGTTGAGTCAAACTGACAAATGTATCCTACCAGCAGCTTCAAAAATGTGTGTTTATTTTAAAAAATGAGGTGTGAGTGAACAACAGCACTATGTTAAAAACAAAGGTGATGCAGAAAAAGAGCTCTGATGTGGACTTCTCACCAACTTGCACTGACGTCATACTGTTGGCTACAGTGGACTCAGCCCTGATTAATTGCCCTTGTCAGTCAGATCCTGGGAAAGAGTCTTGAAGGCAGACTGATACTCCAAGGGCATGTCAGATGTGAGGTTATTTGATTAGTGTCTTAGCTGAGAGCAGACTTATAATGTTTTGAGTTGCCAGGCTGTGTAGTGAAAATGAGCATTAAGAATTGCTATATATACAGGTTCTGCCTTCTGTTTCTCCTGCAGCTGAAGGCCTTCCTCCAAAATGTGTGCATAGCTCCTGTCAAAATTAGTGGGAATTATGTGAAGGTGTCAGAGGATGGTGAGATCATGGTGCACTTTAGTTTTCATTGCTTTTGAGAATTGTCTCAATGCATTGTTCCTTTGCTAAAGGTTGGTTTCTGCAACTTAAAGCTTTTATATTAAAGATAATAATGCCTAAGATTTTTTCTTTATCTTTCCTGAATTAGGACATGCATCACTTGTATCTAAATTTGGTCTGGGTATGACTGCTCTAATATTTTCTCTTATTTTATATTCATCTCTCTTCTGTCTGCTGGCTTCATTTCAGACAAAGAAAGTCAATATTTTCTCTGCAAGTTATTTCATTTTGTTGGTCTATGATATCATAGTAAATGTCAGCTGATCTTATGCAATATAGAGTTGAAGACAGCCTGTTATCCATCCTTTTACAAATAAACAGATCAAAATAACATAGGTTCATGGTCAAATTGAGTATTTTTAGAGCTATTAAAGCAGTTAAAACAGTTTTCTCTGCTGATGAGAAAATCTGCCCCATCTTGGTGGTCTCTTATTTCTCTTTCACTCACATTTATCTCTGTAACACTGTACCATTTTCCTGGTAATAAAGTAATCATTCACTCATTACTTAGCAAGTCTGACCACATTTTATGGTTGATAGCTGGATTGCTATCATAACTCAAAATTAGCCTCTTTCTGCTTATTTTTGCTTAGGCTATAGGGCCAAGGCAGTACAAAACTCCATGTTGAAGGAGGCAGCATGAGATGGCCTCTGTCTTTCCTTACGCTGAGGGAGTTAAATCCTCCACTTTTTTGAATGCAGGTAAGTCTGTGGTCAGCAAAAGAAATTCTGGTCTAACAACATCAAGAACCTCACCATTCTTTCAGTCTGTGATTCAGGTAGGAGCTGGATGTCTCGGAGTTTACAGCTGCATGGCAGCCTTGAGGTGTTGGCGATACATAGGCACAACAGCTTCTTGCCTGTGCAGGCACTGGGAATCAGTGAGTAGGATCAGCAGGAGGATCAGCATTCACGCTGCTCTTTTCTTTGGTAGGACGCAGCTGGGGGGAGAGAGAGCAAGCAGGGTTCCGTGGTGGGGTGCAGATGTTGGGGGATGCTGATCAGCCCCAACCATCAGTGTACATTTTTCTCTCCCAACACATTGGATTAATTTCTGCTGTTGGCAAAAGGCAACACAAATGTATTTTAAAATCGCTTCCTCTGCATAATCAAAAGGGAAGGAACACAACACGAAAGCTGTCGAACAAAGAGCAGACAAGCACTTCCAGTCGTTGAACCTCCCTTTCAGTCCCCCACATGCTGACTGGCTCTCAAGGCCTGTCTATGTCGTATTATGACTCCTTTATTACTGTTTAAGGTCATCAGGAGACATGCAAGTGCATCCTATATCAGGAAGTGTAGTATGTCTCAAGAGTGAAATATTTGGCTGTTAGCAAGAGTTGTGGCTGCGACTCGGAAATCCCGGGACGCGCCTGAAAGGCAGGCAGGCTCCAGGCGCCGCGCTGCCTCCCAGCAGATAGAGCCACCGGGAAGCGGAGTGGCTTTCCTGCCATTCTCCGCACGGGGCTGCCTTCCTCCCAGACTTCCCTACCAAGCGCCGACAGCTCCTTTGCCACTCTGTCCAGCTGGCTATGCTGCTATTCCAAAGAAAAGGCCTCCACTAAGGCAGGTACCCAGCACAAAAATCTGCCGCCGTCTGCCCCGCCATTGTCGGTCCTGCAGGAAGACTGATTAGGAGCACATAAGGCAGGCAGGGAGGAGGTGGGTTCCAGCCTGCAGTCCTGCGTGATCAAGAAGCATATTTATTGGTGTATTTATCAGCACTGGAACATGAGGAGTCTTGGCAAGTGTGCAGAGACGCGCTGCCCTGCAGCACGCACTGCAGCCTGGTGCCCATGGGAGAAAAGCAGGAGTTGGGCTACTGGGACCTGCCTCATGAGCTCTTTAAAGTCAAAGGTGGAGGCCTTCCTGGAGCTGCAGGTCCTGCAACCAAGATTAGATCACAAGCATGAAGATCCTCGAAATGTGCTGTGTGACAGTTTCCCAGCTTCCTTACTGTGCGTACATCCGTGCTGTCACTCTTGGCTCTAACGTCACTCAGACATAAACTACCCTCAGAGTACATGCATGTTTTGATGCAGAATGACTGACAAGAGCTAAATGAAGCTGCTGTTGGCAAAATGTGATGCAAAAAGGGAGGCAGAAACAGGAATATTTTTCCTTATCTACATAATTAATTTCAAAATATTTATGTTTGATCAGTGTGTGCAAGGATAATATCCCCTGCTCTTTAGTGTCCTCATATAAGAGAGAGAGAGACAAGGTTGTAGAAGTGTCAACAAAACTGTTAACATTGAAATGCTTGTCATCTGCTTTAGCTCTGGTCTTGTTACAGGATGGAGGATGCTCTCAAAAATACAGCCAACTGCAAATAAATAAATACTAAAAAAGTGAATGTTTAACATTCAGCAGGAAGAGACTATCAGAAAACATTCATCTCAATCCAGCAGATTACAATTACATCAACATCTCTAAGCCCCTCTAAAATGTTAAGCAAAAATAGATGGAGAAAGTAAACTCTTGCTAATGCTGATGCTCACTGTAGCTACACAGTTATTCCACCAGAGATCACAGTGTTCAGGCATTCCCAGCTGTTTTCTTTACCCAAATGGGCCTCACCCAAATAGTATGTGTGTTCCTGTGTATTTGTGTGTGTGTTTTTACATGTGTATATATGTGCATGCAGAGCAAACAGAATTTACTGTTTGATTTTTTAGATTCAATGAAATGGACAGTTGGGATGAAAATAAGAAAATGCAGCATAAAATTGTCGAGGTTGATTTAAGATTGCAAGGTTTCTGTTCTGAGCCATTTTTAATTTCCCAAAAATGTATTTGACTTATTAAAAGGATATTGTTATTGAAATGTCATTAAAAATCACACTTGAAATAAAGTTTCAAAGGAAACAAACCAATAACCATTTTAAAAAGAGAGCTTAGTAAGGGAAAAAATGGCAAATTCTTTAAGTGTTATTAATACTTAGATTAAATGTCTGAGCTTAAAGGAAAAACTCCAGTAATATCACCAATGTGTGGCCAATAGTCATCTTCTAAAAATGCCAGGTTTTTATGAAGCATTTTTTTGTGTTTTGGTCAGCTGCAGAATAATTTCCTTTTTACTATTTTTTTAGCACAATGAAAGGAGGGCAGAAGTCACATTTTATACATTCTCAAGCATCTGAGTTAAGGGTGTAGTTTTAACTTCCTGACTCAGTAAATTTTCACACAACCAGACATTTTATTAATACAGTTCATGTAGGTAAAAAATGGTGCTTGTGCATGCAAGAAGAGAGAGTCAGCTTTCTCTGAAGTATTTTATCTTGTTTAAAAAAGAAAAATTAAAAATCCAGTGCTAGGCATTTATGACACATGACATGCAGTAGAAATTAAGTACTGCCCTTCACACTCCTCTGTCCTAGGGGACATACACCTGCCATGAAAGAGCACCTCTGAGCAGCATCTTTGCTCTGGGTAGCTGACATGGGCATGCACAACATGCCCCCTGAGCACCTTGGGGACTCAGCTCACAGACGGAGATTTTCTTGTGTGCTGATTTTGGCAGTCAGATCAAATTAGTCGGTCTAACTTTATGCCAGCTGGTTTCAACAGGTTCATTTACTACATTGTATTTAATTATTTATGATTATACTGCAATAAAAACTGTGCCTCGTATCACCGTCTTTAGAAGATCATCTACGATTAACATTACTGATAGCACCAAGAGGGTCAGTTGGAAGCATTTTGGAAATGTTAATCTCAGCAGGTCTTATATGTGGTTTTTTCCACTCTGTTTCCTCATCTCTGCCTGGAGGGATGTCTTCACTGCCCTGACAAAGGTAGTAGCAATACATGAAAAGGTGATGATGATGGTCTCAGGGTTGTCTCTTTTCTTCTGCTTCCAGTGAGGAATGATGTTCACCAGTGCAGGCCATGCAAGTATTCCCAGGCCTGGTGAAGTTGTAAAGAGTTGTGTGCAATCTGTTTTTCTCACGCAGATCTGAGATCAACAGTGTGGCAAACCTGGCTGTGTCATACATAGCAGGCTCAGAGCATTAATAAGCAGTTTTCTTAGCTGTTGCTGTAAGACAAGTCTCTGCTGTGTGAATCTGTTGGAAGATATTTACTGCTCGAATTAAAAAAACCAAAGAGGAAACTGTTGGACAGATGAAATTAATTAACAGTTTCATTTTGCTAACTAAAATTTCATATTTCCCTCCACATAGGCTATTGTAAGTTGCATGATGACTAACCCAAATATTATCACACGACATGCTGTCATCTTTCATAAATAATACAAAGATTGCTGTAATACTGCATAACCCCAGCTTTGGATGTTGAGAAATATTATGCAAGTGTCCAACATGAAAAGAATCGTGTCTCTTATTCCACCACTCTGGCCAAATAGCATGTTGTCTTTACTGGAAAACTGGTGTTCATCAAACAAGTTTAAAGCTGAGAGTGGGAGAGGGTGGGACATTGCATTCTTGAGAAATGACATTACGGTACTGCTTTGTGCTGTTAGTAAATTGGGGATGTTATAGAGCAAACAGGGAGAGCATACCATAGTGTACTTGCACTCCAGCTTTGCTTCTTTCTTTAAACCCACGGACTACGGAAGGTGATTTGTGCTTGCTGGGGCTTCCCATTCCCTTCTGCTTCATTCTCTTTAAGCTTAAAGCTCTGGATCAAGAGATATGAGACTTTCTCAATCTTTTAGCCCAAAACCAAAAATCAAAAAATGAGTGTGTGTGTGAGAGTGTGTGTGTGTGTGTGTGTGTGAGGGAGGAAGGAAAGACAATCCAGCATAGTTTTGCTTTTATTTCCACACAAAAAATAGATGTTATAGAGGAAGGACAGGACTAAAGGAGAGGATGGGAGGTTAACTTCAAGAGGCTGTGTCCCATAAGTGTTGAGGCATAAGCATTTTTTGACATGTTCATGACTTTCTGAAGGTTACAGGTTCTCAAGTCACAAACATTGAGGAATTATAAAGGTACCATTTTTAACCTGGACTCCTGTCTATTTTATGTAGTGTTTTAAGCATGGAAAATGGGTAGACTTCTTTAAAAAAATAAGATCAGGACTTTTCCCTTTAACTGATGTGTGTTTACGTATATGCAAAAAAAAACCAAAAAAGGAAAGCATAACTTTCCCTAAGCAGTCTTAGAAGCCAATGGTGCACTGTGCATGCTTTGAGAGTTTGAGGAATGCATAAGTCTCACATGGAGGTGCTGCTGATAGGTGCTCTTATGTTTAGCTGAAAGAAGTTAATGACCTCCTTTATCAAAGGAAACAAGAGGCAAAACAGTAAGGGCTTTATTAATTTCTTATGTGTACTTCTTGTTTTATTAATTTCTGATATGGATTTCTATGTTTCTCTGGAACTGGCATGTTGTCAGAAATTCTGGAAATTATCAGGATGTAAAAATAAATAGTAATAATGAAGAGGCTTTTTAGAATTTAAAATCTCTTTCTTGTGGGAGCATTTTCTGAATGATCCACAGGATGTTGAAGATTACAGCTGTAAAAAAATGTTACTTGGCTGCACCAAACCCAAAAGTTATGCAAGGCTCTTTTCTCCTTGCCCTGTTTTTCTCTTGCCATTTCCCTCTCTTCCCATCCCCCATTTCCATTTAATCTTGCTTCCCTTCCCTGCTTCTCCCACCAGTGCACAGCTTTTGGGAAGGAATGAGACAGATTGCTCTGTCCCCTGCTTTTGTAGGCACAGCAGGAGCTGGCAATGAGAAGGAACTTCTCTGCACTCATCATGTCTTTAACACACTGTCCTACTGCAACATCTACACCTCAAAACCTGGGAGATCATGAGAACACTCCAGATGACACAGAAACAACTGCTAACCTGATTGTAATGAAGACAGAAAAAGACTAAAAGGTTTTTCTCCTTTCTCTCTACTTCACAGTGAGTAAGGGAACTGAGTAGGTGAGTTAGAGATAGTGAATTGATAAAAGAGAATCAAAATGCTCTCCAGCCGGTATTGGCTGGCAAAGGATGCATCTTGACCTGCAGAGGGAGGGATATGTGCATGGCATGCTGCTGACCCCAGCCCCAACTTTTTTCTTGATGGCTCTGTAATTATTTTTGACATTTGAGACAGGTTTGAGTAAATGTGAGTAGCTCTAAAAATAGAGCATAGAGATTTGTGTTTCTCTGGGAAAAATTCCTGGTCAGGTTCAAGGAACACTGAGTAGCAGAGAGGAGAGGTCTTTGGGAGGGATCACTAAAACAGCTTGTAAGTGGGCTGGGCATTTGGTTATAAGGTTTGCTTTATTTTTCCAAGCATGCAATATAGAGATATTTATGAGAAGACGTAGGCTGTGGTTTCTATTCCCTGAGAAGCACAAGGTAGACTACTTCTATTCATTATATATTTGTTAGGCTCATGCAAGCCAGTGAATGCCTCAATCCTGACTAATAAATATCAGCTAATAAATACTGCCCCCAAACACTCTCTTTTTGAATATCAAAAGTTCAGGCCAGCTTTTGTACACTGATACAGCCTACCATTCAAAAAGCTCTTGGAGTTCTTTCCTGAGTCTAAACCCTGGTATCTAAACTTTCATTGAAAAGGCTTTGCTGTGGAGCTGTGCTATGCTTTCCTCACTGGTCTCAGTGAGTCTGTGGTCTCAATGGGCAAAACTTCATCTATGATTCTACATACTTTGCAACAACATGCTAGAAATCTTCATCTAATTCTGGTTAAAAACATTTTCCAATATGGAAGTCTAGGATTATAAAAATATTTAAGAGGAAAGCTATTTTGTATACATATAAGGCAAATCTGTGAATGAAGGGAAGTTATGGCCAGGTGGGGGAGTTGGCCTCTTCTCCCAGTCAGTCAGCAATAGGACAAGGGGGCATGGGCTTAAGCTCTGCCAGGGAAAATTTAAGTTGGATATCAGAAAAAAATTCTTTACAGAGAGAATAATCAGGCATTGGAATGGACTGCCCAGAGAGGTGGTGGATTCACCTTCCTTGGAGGTTTTTAAACTGAGATTGGACGTGGCACTGAGTGACATGATCTAGTAAAGGGACTGGAATTGGACCAAGGGTTGGACTTGATGATCTTGGAGGTCTTTTCCAACCCGATTCTATGAAACAAGGTATTATATGAGAATAAATAATAACTTTTAAGCCTGGGAGCATTTTCTTGCTTCATCTAATGCCATATGTTCTTGAACATATTGATTTTTGCTTAGTTCTTGGTACTAACCATATGCATTAGGGCCAAATTTGTAGTGAAAATATAATCTAGACATTAAAAGTAGAAAGACATAATTGCTTTTGACAGTTATTCATGAACAGAAACAGTTTCAATGTAAGCAGATCAATAGGTAAAATATTCTGGTTTAGTCTATAAAGTTACTGGATTTTTTTCCAGTCTCCAATAGCCCTGAATAAAGCTATTTTGGCTGCAGTGCACTCCTGAAGTCCCTTCAAACAACCCCTGTGGTGAACCCAAAAGTGAGGACTTTGGGTCACTTCTGCAATACTCTTGGGTCACTGTGGCGCACCAGTAGCAGAACAAGGCCTAATCCCTTTAGCTTTTACATCCAGGCTGGCACAGTATAGTTCGGAGAAAAAAAATTCCAAAAGGCTTTCTAATATTAGTGTTTTGAGAAGTAAAATTTATGCAAAAAAATCTGTTTTCTGGGGAAGTAATAAATGCCTTTTGGAATAATAGATATATTGAGGAAATCTGAAATTCCTTCAGAGTAATAGAAATTTCAAAGGAAGATAATATGGAATCTAGAATATAGAATCTGGTTTTTTTGGAATGCTTCATTAAATGGGTGTGGTTAATATTTAATACTATGGATTCTTGCAAGTTGAGCTATCTTTCCTGGCAGGATATGAAGAAAGACAACTACAGAAAGAAGAGGATGTCAGCCAGAATTTTGGCCTCAGTTTCTCAGGCTCCCAAGTTGGTAGCAGGGCAGCACATATAATATTCCATAATATTCCCCCTAATAATGCTGGCTGCTATCTCACTATTTGACAGTCTGGGGTCATGTAATGAGTGTATCTTGTAGGCTGTCTATAACCATGATAAATTTTAGTTTGTCACTTGAGTTGTTTAAATTATGATGGGTCAGCTTTCCAACAGATTTCCTGGAAGTGAGTGGCATCCTAGTGGAAGAGAGGAAATTTTGATGCCAATCACTAACAGTAAATTCCCATCTTAAAAATAATTTAAACCAGAAATGTATAGAAAGTTAAAATGAGTAGTACAGAGTATCATCCTTCAAAAACTATTTTGTTTTCTTGGTCTCTGGTAGTTATAAATATGGTTTTAAGTATATTTCATTTATTTCCATATTGAAAGTTTGCAGCTTCCACAGTTTGGTGAATTTGCAACCAGCATGGCACAGCTGCTTAATTAAGACTATAGATGTAGTTTTGACTTTATATTTGGGGTAAATTCTTCTGCTTTTCAAGTCATATGGGCAGAGCAAACAGTTTTTAGTCTGTGTTTTTTGTTTTGTTTGGATTTGTCTGGGGGACATTGTTTTCTCCAAAGTGCCTGTATAGAGATTTACATCAATGGGACTCAACAGAGAATTTTAGCAAAATTCTATAAAAACAAAAATAAATAGAGCAATACATAAATTACATTACAAATACTTGGTATTCTGCAGAGAACTTAGCTATTACACTGCAAGAGAAATGGACAATGAGAACATTTAAGCAAAAACAGAGTCAAAGTGCTCCCTTCTCTTTTGCATCTGTTTATGCTAATATAACTCATTCTGGGATACAAAACCTGTTGCACATTATGCTAAAAGTAGTAAGTAGAAGTAACTAAATCAGTACATCCTCTGAGATGGACCCAGATTAATTGGAAAGAAAAATGCATCAGGATCATGTCAGAATTTTTTCTTCCCCCTGGAGTCAATAACATGTAAAGTTCTTTATTATGTTACTGGCCTAGGTTAACAAGAATATAAGACAGAAGAGGAAAGGAGCAAAAGAAATCAAGATAGCGATAACATGCCAATTAACAAAATTAGTTAATGTTCTGGGCAACATGTTATGGACCATCTTGGAAGAAGTCTTACTGTAGGATGCTAAAGTTGCTATATCTTGTGGAATGAGTCATGTAATATGTCTCTGCATTTGAAAAATATTTTGCAAACTGAACTCTGAACAGATGAGGGCCTATAATATAATTGTCAAGCTTTGTGAATGTTGACTCCTTCACAAAATGACACATGCTGCTGTGATGACTCTCATTTCCTGCCTGAACACGTCAGAGGAGTAGGAGTCAGAACATGTAGAAGAAGACAAAAAAGCTGGTATAGAGTAGGCTGAATTGCTGAAGATATAAAGAGCAAACACAGAGGCAGAATGCTTTGCAGAAACTTAGTGCTTCCCTAAACCTATAGGCTCCACCTTCTGATATAATTTAAAGCAGCCAAGAGTCAATCTGATCTGACTAGAATGATAATGTAAATATCATTGTATAGGTTACGTGTTGGCCAAAGATGTCTACACTCTAGGTCAAAATCCTTTTACTGTTAATACACAGTTCCCAACCCTCACAGCTGAGCTCCACCTCTTCTTTTCCATGAACAACTGCAACTAAGGTACCTGTGTAGTTTGTACTCATAAGAGAGAACTGTTCACTTGCTCTTTGTTTCTTTATTTCCACCTCATTTCTTTCAGTTAAGAACTAGTGTCTTTGTTCTCTGTAATGTTGCTCACTGTGACCTTGCATCATTGGAACTGGAAGAGCTTTGTATTTTGCTAGGAATGGAATTGCCTAGAGGTAACTGGCATTTCCTTCCAGGAGTGGGATTCAGACTTTGACTGTTACTTGGTTATATGAAACCACTGATGATGAGTGAAGTCAGCCAGGTTTTTAATTTTCTGTTGGATTTGTTTGTATTTCAAAGATGTTTAAGAACAATAGGTATTATGTTGAATGCTGCCAGACTTGGTACCAAATTGTCTGAGTTCTCTAAAGCTTGTGCCTTTGAAAGAAAACAATTAACTGATATGCACTTCTGATCTGCAATAAGGAACAGCGCTGAATATAAAATTAGGGAGTTTCTTCATTTACATAAAGATAAGGATTGTGTTATCATTTTGGTTGATATGGAGATCGAATAATTCACTGTATTTTCTTTTCCTAAACTAAAATGAAGCCTCATTCTCCAAGAAGTGCCACTGACTTGGTCATTCTGTGCAACACATACGTCTCACTTTCTTGCAGTCCAGTTTAAAAGCATGTGATGACTTTGAAATACTCAATAGATAAATACTTATAGAATGATATTACATCCTAGGAAAACTGGGAAAAGACAATACAAATAAATATAGAAATAGAGAAAATACTCCTATTTTGACAGCTGTAATGAACATTTATGTAGTGAGAAATCAAGTGACCAAAGACAATGGAGAACTAATAATTCTGCCTACAGGGACCAGAAATATGTAGTCTCAAGAATCACTCCAACAGGCAGATGGCTATACTAAATGTGTTGCTCTCTTTTCCCAGCTAACAAGTAATAGGACTAAAGAAAACAGTTTCAGGTTATGTCAGGGGAAGTTTAGACCAAATACTAGGAAAGATTTCTTCATGGAAACAGTTTTCAAGCATTGGAACAGGCTACTTAGGGAAGTGTTTGAGTTGCCATCCCTGGAGATATTTAAAAGACACACAGATGTGGCACTTAGGTACAGAACTTGGTGGTGGACTTGGCAGTGCTGGGTTCATGGTTGGACTCAATGATCTTAGAGGTCTTTTCCAACTGAAACAATTGTATGACCCTATGACAATAAACTTTAGTTATAAAAATTTCTTACACAATGGGAAATAAATTTATGTGGCAAATTTCTATTACTAAACTTAAAACAAAGACTTTGAAGTTGGTAAATTGAAAAGTACCCTAGTAGAAAGTGGTATAAAGTCTTACAGCAGTTGCCTTTACGCTGGAGAATTTGTGTCTCGGTTTGAGGGGAAAAACCAAAATGTTTTACCCACAAGCAGGGGAGGGGCCTCCTCCACAATAATCACACCACTCTTTATCAAATTTAAGAAAAGGAATTTTAATACAAGAAGGATAACTGCTATATATATATATATATATATGTAAACAGACTAGTGCAACCCACTTCCCCAACACCATAAGAGAAAAAAAAAACAACAACAACAAAACCCAGCAGGTTTTCCTCCAGGAGAAAAGGTTACACTTAAGTGTCCTTGTCACAGCCCGCTGGCTGCAGAGTGAGTTTCAGTCCCTCTCCAGCGAAACAGACGAGCAGTGGGCTTTCAGATGGACTCAGTCTCTTTCCCCTGTGTTCCCCGTCCAAGAAGCAGACAGGTACGAGCAACCAGCAGCAAATCCAAGGCAGGTAGCAGCACGGCAGGAAAAAAGGTAATCCGAAGTAGGCAGCGGCAAGACAGCCAGGGAAAACCCCAGCAGTAACCAGCAGGGCAGCCTGCCTCCTTGGAGCCCCCACTCCCCCGTTCCGCCGAGCCAAGACTGAGGAGAATATCCAAAAAAAAAAACCAAAAGAGACAAACCTGCCCCCACCCCAGCGATCACAGTTAACTGCTTTCTTTTGTTAACCGCTGGCCTGGGCAGTTAAGTGGCAGGGGAGAGAATTTACATAATAATCCCAAACTACAACAATTTGCTAGACTGGAGAATTCATTACTACTTTTCTTGTTAACAGGAAAACTGAAAATAATTTATTATTGCCTCTTCCATTCTCAGGTTTGTAGTTAACTGTAAAAGTAGAAAATAAGGAAAATATCTCATAGAATGACTTATTTGGGGACCATATGGTCGTTGGGGTCTCAGTGGAAAGTGTTCACAGACAGCGTGCAATCACTGCATCATTTGAGCAGAGCTAACAAAATAATCTATACAAAACAGGAACAAAAGCTTCTTCTTTCCAAATGGAAGGGGAGCATAGACTAGAAGGACACATGAGGAGCAATGTTGCTGGCACTACTGTTGTCATCTACACTTCACCACATGTCTTGCAAATTGTGGGTTACAAGAATTGCTATCTGAGCAATAATAGAGAAATGGAAGTATGAAAGAAGATGCAATGATTTACAATTGCTCTAAAAAAATAGAATTAAAGCATGAAGTTTGTGTGTTACCAGATACAAAAAGAATGTGAAATATTAAGTGTTTCATGCAACAGGCCATTCTAAGAACAAACATTACAAGGATAATAAATTCAAAGCTTTCCAGAGACAAACTTGTTAAATTGTTTGTTTTAGCAAGGAACCACAGTCAAATCACTAAGAACAGAAAGATCCAAGTCTCCTCACATTGCAGTGAGTGGCTACACATCATGATCCAGATTTGGGGTCAAGGTTTCACAGTAGTGATTTAGGAGCCCAAGTCCCATGAGCATTCCTTGTGGCCACTCCTAGATTAGAAGTGATAAGTGACTTAATTTCTTTCAGGGATATCAGGACAGATGATGTGTCCATTCTTCAGCTGCTCCCAGCCAACTCTGTTAACCTGAATTGGTTTAGGCTGTGAGGCAGATATAGCTGAGTCAGGCAGGGTGCAGAAGTGGGAAGATCCCTGAGGACAGTAAGCTCTCCGAGGTTATCATTCCACAAATTCCCAGAACTTCTGAAAGGACAGTTAAGAGATGGACAGGCAAGCAACATCTCAGAGAAGGGAAAGAAATAGCTTAGACAGAAATGCTAGATAAATTTTAAGTCTCTGTGTGTGCTGGTTTGTTTTCTGTTTTTTATTTTAAGGGGAGATTTATGATAATGTAGATGTGAATAGAGAAGGCTGAAAAATTGACATTTGGATATTTACATTATAGTAAGCTGTAATACTCTTAATGTATTACAGTAAGATACAATTTGGTACCTATTATTTCACTACCTGTAGGTAGATACTGAAGTTCTTTAAGAAATGTCACCATGGAAACCAAGGGTTACACCTATGCCAGTAAACAAAAAGGACCAGGGGCTGCTCTCTGCTCTTGATAGTAAGTGACTCAACCACCTTCCTGGGGAGCCTGTTCCAGTGCTTGACAACTCTTTTGGTGAAGAAATTTTTCCTGATATCCAATCTAAACTTGCCCTGGGGCAACTTGAATCTCTTTCCTCTTGTCCCTGCATGTGCTGTCCCCAGGCTGCCCCTGAAACCTCCTTCATGGGCACTGATGCTCAGTGATGTCCAGGCTGCTCCCACTGCTGGCCCTGCGAACACAGGTCCCACCTGTCTCCCGCTCTGTCTTCATGTCCTGGGAGCTCCAACATCACTCTGTGCCTATGACCAGGCAACTAAGGATTGCAAGGATCCTTGCAAGGATTTTCTTCTCTCTCATGTCCCTTGCACCCAGAGTGGGTCAGGCATGCTGAGGGCCCTGCACCCCTCTCTCTCAGAGCTCTATAACCACAGGAGATGGCAGCTGAACTGCTAAAGGTGACTGGAAAAATGGATTTTTTTTCTATGTACTCTTCCTCTTCCACTTAAACAGGTCAGAAATAGTCTCATTTGTATAAAATTACTTGAAGGGAACTGTACTTGGGAAGCAAATTTGACAAGACACTGACATAGTGTAGTTTTTTTTTAATCTGAAACGAGTTTGTGTGGTGAAATAGTGCCACCATTCACACCAAGTGATGTTAGGATAGGATTTGATAATGCTAAGGAACAGTGATGAATCAGTTAGCTGTGTGTTGGGTTGCAAATTATCATCAGGCACTGTACAACAGTTTCCTCTTTGTTTGGTGTAAGTGGCATTCCTGCAGACATTGGGACTTGAATCATGATTTTCTGTGTTGGGCAAATAAATGTTCATTTAATAGGGGGCAGTATTGCACTGAATCTTCATGTACCCATGGGCAGATACAGATCCCAGACTTACTTCAATTACATAGTACTGCTGTGAATAAACATTTTAGCTTTTGTTTCAAACAGCTACAGTTCTCACTTTCTGAGGGCTGAAGTAGTGTAGGTGAGTGTGCAAGGGCTGGAAAGAACAATGTTTCCAAGCCTGTTTGTAAAGAAAATGCAGGTAAAAACACTTGGAGTACTTAAGAGTGATTTATGTAGCCACCTAGATAATGTTACAGGAGTTACTGTTATTCTAAGTGCATAATACTGTGTTAGTCCTGCTTATCTCATTTCACTTACTTGACAGACACTTCTTGTACCAGACCAATTTGTGCTTGTGTGAAATAAGCAGAGAGAATAATGCACAGTTGGTCTTATTTTAATGTTTTTACCACCTGGAGCCAGAAATGGTCTTTCACTCCAAGGAACGAGGAAACTCCTTTCATAACACCGTGACGAGCTCATGCTCCCCCGTTTGACATAATGCTGCACACCGCACATCTTTCAACAGATGTTGTAGAGTCTGTTGATGTATAACTGCTTTTTTTCTTGAAGCTGGAGAGTTATTCCACTGTCCAGGAATACTAGTAGAGATGAGGAGGGAATTCTGTGTAAGTAAGGATGTACATCATGTCCTTTATTCCCTTTATTGAATATGAATTTGATCAAGTGTCTACTGAAGTCCTGTTCTCTGATAATATTGATTACACATTTTAAGCTCTCAAAAAAAGCCTGCCCATAAGTTACTGTGGGGAGATAACATAGGAGGTTGTCACTGTGCATTATTAATGGTGTATCAGTAGGGGTGGATGAACAGCAGAGAGACTGACATGTCAGTAAATGCTCTGGAAGACCAGTAAGACCCGTGATTCAGAAAAGGTAAAGAACATAGTTGGATGAATCTAAGAATGCTCCTCTCAATGCTCTTTACCCTTGAGACAGTGGCAGTGGTAGATTTTGAAAGTAGACTGATGTGCTTACTTTCAATTTACCTTGTCTCAAAGCAAATAAGAGTTCAAAGACTGTGAAACAGAATAATAGTACAAACTACATACAAGATGGAAAACAGTGGTTAAGGAACTATGATAACATCCCAGAGAAATATTTTCCCCATTTTGCCCACAGGTAAAAGTGTTACAAACTTCTCTTTTGCATTTTGGGGCTTTCATCCATAAGACATTTGAAACATCTAATTTATATGGAGTATCAGAAAAAGAAATGTTGTATTCCTCATATTAGATTATGTTGCATTAACTTATAGAAAGTATCTTGATGAGTCTGTAGAGCTTTAATAATTCTTTCTGTGTAAGTTACAGTGAAACAATCAAATCCCCCAAGTAACTGAGAATTAAGGATTAAAAGGAACCTGCATTACAATCCCAGCTACAGTAGTGAATTATTGAGTTAATAATGCTGTAAAGTTTAATGTTCTGTCATTCTCTTTCTACTAATTGCTATCAGAGTGTCTTTCTCACTCTTTATGGATACTATAATAATTTTCTTGATACCACTATGATCACATGACACAAAGCACTGATCAAAAAAATATTCATATCAGTAGAATAAATGTGCCAAAAAACACTGACAACCCAACTTTGTACTAGTAGGATTTATGTCAGCTCTTGTGTTATCTTCCTGTGCTGCCCTAACTTTGTGCTGGTTCAGCTATTTTGAGTCCTCCTAAAATCAGAATAAAACTGGAGGAAAAAAAGCCTAAAACTGGCACAGACTCTCTAGTTGGTGCTCTGATTAATCTGGCAGAGATCTGGTTGCATGATGAAGCTTGGGCAGCACAGGTCATCTGACAGGGCTCCTATCTCTGAGAGGTGTTGACCACAGAATGCAGAAACCCTGAAGCTGGGAGAGAGCAGAAAACTTTCATGGGCCAACCCAAATCCTTGGGCTGGAGCCCCAGTGAAACACATGAAGTGCCTTGGTCAGACTCTGAGCGTCATTGCATCAACCTGTTCCTTACAGGGGTAGGAGAAACAAGTAGATGACACCTGGCGCTGGCACTGGAGAATAAGAGTATGGACCAGCATGAGATTCCTCTGATTAGCACTGATCATTCCCTGTATACCCTCAGTTCTTCTGAAAGGGTCAACTTGATTTGAATTAATTTTATCAGAAAAATTCTTCTTTTAGCAGAAAAGGGATGACTCTCTGCCCTCTGGAACATTCAGTAATTTGATCAATTATTTTAATTAAGTTCTCTTCAAAGAGACTGCTTACAGGGATCAGGCAGTCTCTATTGGAAGTACACTTGAACGTAATCTATAAGAATAGGAGAAAACTCTGGTAGCAACTTAATAATAATATTTTTTTCAGGGAAGGGGAAAAGATATGAAAATACTTTTTATCAGGTCTCAGGAGTGTCTTCTGTGGCCTGCAGAAAGGAGATGAAAGGAGCTGTGTGATGTTTACACAGCCTCCTGAAGAGTAATTGCCAAAGCAGCTCATATAAAAGCAACAGTAGAAAGGTGTAAAAGTCATTTGCTGGGAAGAAATAGGAAGCAATCAGCAACACTTTAAACAAATTATTACCCTGAAATCACTCTCTCAGCTTGAGATAAGCACTCGGGGTCTGTTAAAGCTATAACAGCTCTGTGACTTCTCCTAAGACATTTTTCTGCTAAGTTTTTTTTATCAAATGAGGGGATGCAGTGGAGTTATGCTTTAAGCCAGTGCTGAATATACTTGTCCCCAGGCTATGGCTGTTAACCTTGCCATGTGTGACTGTGTGTGTGAGTGTACATGTGTGTGCAAGGACTTTTCAAATGTGTAGGTAAGTGCCATGTCCTTCTTCACCCACAAAAAAAGCCTGCAGGTTAAGCTGGTTAGAAGTGGCTGTTTGCAGAATAGCCCCTGCAGACAGATGCCTGTGGTAGGCAGCAGGACTCAGAGCTGCCCTGAGGGGTAAGCGCTTGGCACAGGTGAGATGGGAAACAAATGTCATTTCCTGTGGAAATGCAAAGGATGGGAGGATTTTTTGAGCTGCCTATGAACCTGGGCCAGCTCTGTGGCCACCCTGGCTCCCTGGAAAGGAGATGTGCTTTCCTGGAGCTCTATGTTTAGAGAAAATATGGCCTCTGTGAAACCCCTTCCCTGCCCTTGGCAAGATGCCATGACCGTGATGAACATTTGGCTGCTTGTTCCAACTCTTGGTTACATTCAAAGGGTTCTTAAATTGTGTATCCAGTTTCCGTCATTACAGGAAAATCAGTAGTGTTTGCTTCATATTCTGTCATATTTCTGGGTATGCAGGATTTTTGGCTCTTATTTATGCTTATTTACTTTTAAAAAAAATATTTTTTGCTCTTTTGGGAACAGATGGGTGTGGGTGTAGACAATGATTATGAGACCACTCACTTTTGCCTTTGGAACTTCAAATGTCTACTCATTCACCCTGATGTCACTGGTAGGATTAGGAGTGCAGGTGGGGACTAAATGGATGACTCCTTGAGAAAGAAATTCTCATTTTGTAAATCTTCTTTCTGAAAGAAACTTGGCTGTCTAGAGCTGCAGGGCTCCAGGGTTATGATTCAAAGGGAAAAACAGGAATAGCAATGGACTGTAGCATTACACTCTGAGTATATGTACAGACCTGTGTTAACATGAAGGCAGTTGTGAATGAGCTGGGGCAGTTCTTGAATATGGGAAAGGACTGTGATTAAAAGGGATGGGAAGTTACAGGACTACCTCCACTGTGACAAAATGGTTCTTAGGATTTGCAAACCATGCCCCAGCAATGCAAGCAGGCTGAGAGGCAGACATCGGCACTGCTCCCAGGAACCTGCTGACTGCCAAATGTCAGAGGCAGCCATGGGCTGGTGCTTAAACATTTTCCCTAGCCTTGCTCATTTACTGGAGCAGGCATAGCCAGAGCAAAACTGACACATAGAAGCTGGTTTGGGAAAAGAGAGATCTCTGCCATGAAGGACGGGAAACAATCACAGTGTTCCCAGTGGGGACTCTGATGGACAGAAGCATTGCAGGAAATCCTTAGATCAATGAGAAGAAAATGGTAATGGAGTGGAAAAGAGCCAAGAAATCCACAGCTGCCTGTTCATAGGTATTCTTTTTTTTCTTTTTTTTTTTTTTTTAATTTAGATGAACAGATATGACTGCAGAGACAGCCCCTTCAAAACACTTCTGACGGAAGGGATTTGTATATGTCACAGAGCCGGGGCACGTAGACTTTGCTATAAAAAGCTGTGGTGAGCTCTAGTTATTATTTTGTGTCTTTCTAACCAGCTCAGCACCACCTATGCTGCAGCACTTGTAAACTTTCTTGGAGGTAAATTCCCTCAGAGGGAAGAGTGAAAGAAGGTTGCTGCTGGTATTTGCTGCTGCCTTGCCACCAGCCTGGGAACCTTCTCAGTCATACTGGAAGGTACTGCTATTAGTTTTGTTACTGTAATCCTCATTCCTTTTCTTAACTACAGGGGCTTAAACATTACTGAATGGCTTACACTTCCTTGTATCTAAGCATGGGACATATCAGGCTCATTTTTAGTTTTAAAACATCACTGATGTTGGTCTCTTTTGATATTTTTGTTATCAGTCATTGGTTATGTTTTGCATTTTCCTTGAAGCTACTCTATATTCCTTGCAGAGGATTTGACTTTTGTTAATGTTAAGTGGTGATGAGTCCAGAGCACAAGAATTGGATTAATCTCTGGATACAAACTTTTTCAAATTGCAAGCACAGTGCAAGATAGAGTTTGTTCAGGCTCATGTCTGAATGGAAAATATTCAACCCTTTTTCAAGGTTTGTTTACATGTTTTTGGATTTCAATATTACATGAAACAACTGCTATTTAATTAGTGAGGCATTGTAGACATTCTTTTTACGGGTGTAATTTGCTTTGATCTCTTGCCTGAAGAAGGAGTTTAGCAATGGAACAACTGCTCCTTCCTAGCACAAGCACCCATTGTAGTTGCTTTGTCCTGGCTGCAGACTAGATTATTCCTCTACTGCTTTTTAACTGTTAGTTCTTCCTCTCAAATACTTTTTCTGTCAGGAGCTAACCATACAGCTCTTGTTTCTTTACTGGTGTGTGATGGTCTAGCCTTCATATTGCATGCTGCCACAACTTTTTTTATTAAGGCCTTTTGACTAGGAAAGTGATTAATGAACACCTTTTGCAAGTTGGATTCATAACCTCCTGGGTTGCCTCAGACCTTTACTTTACAGTTTTTTATGCATATATGGAGAACAAGTAACGTCAAACAATTCTTACCTATGCAGTCAACTAACTCAGAAGAGTAGTACATGTGCAGTTATTTACTTGTTTATGATGGCATTATCACATTGGAGCTTTCTGGGGCACCTATCCTGTTGACCTCTTTAGTATGAGGTGGCCTGAACCCTGCACATGATGCTCTTTTAATTGTGTTTACTCTGGCAGGAAGCAGTCTGCCTGGACATGCTGTCAAGCAGAGAGCAGGAGGTGAGTCTGGCCCCTTTATTTCAGGAGAAACAGCTGGGCTGGAGTCAGGCAGGGAGGAGAGGCCAGCAGGTCACCTTAGGGTCAGAGGTGCATAAACCTGATTTTGAGTGAAGTCCTAGTTTCCTCAGAAGCAGCAAATCTTCCCTCCCTTTTTTTATCTTTCTTTCATCTCCCAGCTCCTCCCCACAGTCTTGGCATCTGTGGGGCCAGCTAGCTCATCTTTCAGCAGCAATCAGAGAAGCTGCTGACACTCTGTGTATGCCTTTTGCAAGCTTGGCAGTAAAAATACTCTCTGCTGGAGGCAAATCCATAGCTATCTATGACTGTAGACAAGGCTACAGTATAATGTGACCCCAAAAGTGAAGGCTGAACCAGCAGCTGGAAGGGCAGAGCAGGCTCTAATACTGTGGCAAGGTGAGGACATAGCAGTACCTAGTTGCATATAATAAGAGAGGGAGGCTGCAAGAGGCAGAGAGGAAAGGAAGTCCCTTCTGCCCCTGTCCACAGTCTCTGTTGAAGGGATGTGTATGGGAAAAGTGCTCTTGCACACACTTATGGTACTAATTGTGGGGCTATGGGGTAGTCCACATGTTTTCTTGGGGTGATTTCAACGGTGACCTTCTGATTAATCTTTTTTTCCCCTGTAAAGTATTATGTGCTCTTTTCCATCACTTTCTGACAGCCTGGACTGGGACCCTCAGTAGCTTCCTCTAAACAAAAGCTTATACACAGTAAAGCATGGCAAGGAATCAGCATTCGGTCAATGCCAGAGCTTCTTTTTTTCCGCTCGTACTTGCTCCCTCCTGTGCCCACTGCCTCTGAAGTTTGGAATCCCCTCTTCCTTTTAGGAAGAACAAACTAACAGATTGAAAAGAGCTGGTGCAATAGATGGAAGTTCCTTGCATCGTGCCATCTCTCAGAGTACTCTGCCTCACATTCACACCTGTAAAATGAGGTTGAAACTTCTTTGTTAAATGCAGTGACTCTGAAAATGAGACTATGTCAAGTAACCAGAAAGACAGCTGGTAGCATGTCTGAGGGAAAAACAAAGATGAGATTAAGTTCCCAGCAAAAGTGAAAGTGAAACCTTGATTTAATAAAACAGGATGAAGACATACTTAAAATGAGTGGGCAGCAGTGAGAAGGAGGTACACATCCATCCCCTTGGTGTGCATTTATGAGCAGAGCATTTGCAGTATGCTGCTGTCACATATGTGCTTAGCTCAGACTTCAGCCAGACCCACCTGTAACATCCGGACAGGGACTGCACTCTACTCATCAAGCAAGACACTAAGCAAGCTGCCCAGCTTACTTCTTGAAGCAATATACATTTTCTGTAAGTCCAGTACTCTTATTCTGCATATAACCTATTTTAAAAGTCCATACAGGCTTTGGGATGGTTATTGTTATGGACTGGACCTCCTGATTGGCAGACACTCCGAACATAGGGCAACAGTTGGCAAACTAAGTATCTGTGCTGCAGCACTATATTATAAAGCTTCTTGCTTATTTGTAGAACAGAAAATATACAAAAGGCAGCACTATTCACTGTGTCCCTGGTGTCTTTTGTCCCAAAGGCAGGGATGAGCCAGTCAGTCCCCTCTGAGACTGTCAGCAAAGAGATAGGGTCATGCAGGGGTTGAGGACCTGGTGAAGGGCAGAATGAGGGTGAAGTGAGGGGATGCTGAAGGCAGCTGTCCTCATCTGCCACTGTCTGCAATACAAATTTGCCCAGAGTTAGCTGGGGGCAAGCCCTTGTAATGAAGGGAAATAGGAGAGTAAAAGAAGATATGCAGGTAGTGCACGGATAGCCTTTAAAATTCCCCAGACTTGAGGAAGGAGATAAAAAGATACATTTCTCAAACGTAGGTAAAGTATAACATTGTAAGAGATAGGATTCTGAGAGGAAGGATTTCTTCCCTTTGTCCCTTTGCCTCCTTTTTCTTTCCTAAGCCTCTTCCTTGGTACAATGAGTCATGATACTGTGGCACACCCACACTCCCAAACAAAATTCCTGCTGATCTGTCATCTCAGCTCCACAAAGCACTCCTGAAGCTGCTGCAAAGCAATGCTCACCAACTTTGGGATGCCCAAACCAACAAAATACATTTTGGTAACCTTCAGTTTCATCACAGTTCCTCTTCAGCTATAAAAAGGAGGTAACTTTGATCTTTTCCAGACT
This sequence comes from Pithys albifrons albifrons, assembly GCF_047495875.1. Lineage (NCBI taxonomy): Eukaryota > Metazoa > Chordata > Aves > Passeriformes > Thamnophilidae > Pithys > Pithys albifrons. The sequence goes on along the minus strand of NC_092459.1, from coordinate 52,929,549 downwards.
ATGGATCTTCTGTTCATTATAATCACAGAGGGATATTATTTAGGCAGTTGCAGGCCTGATAAAGGCCAGACTTTACAATGGCTATTAAGCCACATCAGAAAAAGGCAATAGGATGCTAGACTGCCAAAGTGGAGTTGCTACCTCAAGGTCTTTCTGGTCCTGGGTTGTCTTCAAGTTACTCTTCAACTTCAGGGACAGCCTTACCAGTCACAGCAGACTTGTGTTGTGTCAGACCCATTTTGAACATGGGGAACTAGAGCAGACGAGTATCAAACAGGACTTAAAATCCAGTTTAGACCAAATCCTCCTTCATGCTCTGAAAAGCTTCTTATGACTCCTTGAACATCTGGAATAAGTGTCAGTGGCCAGTGTTTCTGCAGGGCATCTTAGCTGTCATCCTCAGTCAGGATTTCAACAATTAAATAGTAAGCGGGGGAATAATTACTAGCTACCTGGGCATCCAGAGGTGGAACAAACCCTGGCTCCATAAGACAAGTACTGAAACTGGAGAGAAGTGTGTCAGTTAGGAAAGAGGTTGTGAGTTTTTCCTTGGACTAGAAAAATATGCACTTCCTCTGGTACTTGCACATCAATTTTTTGTATCAACACATAGAGTGTTTATAAATAATATGTAATTTAATTAAAGATGCATAATGATAACATTAAATCCTCAAATCCTTCCCTCAGAGTTTTCACATTTTACAAAAAGTTTTGGAAAAAATGGAGGATAATTTAGTTATTTTATAGGCCAAGACTAATAGTAATATCCTTTCCCAAAACAGCATTAACTCATACTTTTTCTAAGCTGCAGAGCTAGTAATACCAGTAGGGAGCTCTGCTCTTCCCTCTCCTTGGACCTGCGAGAAGGTGGATGTAAGGGGTGACACTGCCTGTCCTGAAATCAGTGGAAAAACTTGTGCTAGTTTCTATGGTAACAAAACAGTCCAGAAGGTGCTTTTTAATAAGAGGGTAAATGGGAGGGGTCTTGAGAAGTTATACTTACTGCAGGTTCTATATTTATACTGCAAATGCAGCCATGCAGCAGTGATCATGCAAGACAGATCAGGTATAAGCTGTTCTTTGCTGTTTGTGTTTCATGTGTCAAATCAGTACTTTCCATAGCAGCAGATTTTTTTTTTGCTGCTACTTTTAAGAAGAGTGTTTTATAGATGTAGAAGCATTTGTGAGCAGAGTATTTTGACTAAAGAATTCCTCCAGAATCCCAAGTTCCCTTTTGTATTCTGTTGAGATAAATACCCTATCATCATACTCAAACCAAAGAATGATGCACAGAAAATGCACCTAATCCGAAGATTAGGACTTTGACTACTTTTAAAAGAAAATGCAAACAAAGGAGCAAGATTACACTTTCTCTAAGCTGTGTATTGTATATGTGAAATATATGAATCAATAATTTTACTTATAAGCAAATATATAAACATTTTCTTGATGTTTGGAGAGCATTTTGATTTTAAGTTTATTAGTTCTATTATGTACATTAGTCTTCAAAACTTTCATTCATTCAAATATGAAAGGAAAAAGGTAGATCTGAAATAACCCCGATTGACCAAAAATGCCCTTAAGATGTGTTGTCTTGTTCTTTATTAAAGACAAGCTTTTTTATATATAATCAGCAGCTTGTGAAGGTGTAAATGCAGATCACAGTAGGTCCGTTTTGGTAATAATTTTTCTGCAGCATCACATTCCCACAGTATAGAGAAAACTCTGATGTCCAGTCTGTTCTTAGGTGTCCATAACAATTTTTTTCTTGGCTTTTGGTCTGTGCTGAAAAAGCATCTCCCCTTCTTGTGGCTATATTTCACCCCAGGTTTTCCCTTTCTACTCTCAGGTTGTGTAATAAGTCACAGCAAGGGCATCTAATAATCTCTAGAATGTGACAACATTTGGTTCAGATTCTCTTATCAGCATTACCTTTCCTTCTGCCCCTGCCCCATCCTTAAAGAAGACCAGGCAGTGGGCCTTAGAGATCAGTCACACGTCCACCGCTTCTTCAAACACTTCATGTGGGAAACCATTCAGAGGCATGATTGTTGAGCTGCAGACCTGGAAAATAACTGTCATCAAGACCTTTACATCTTTCAAAGGAATTTCAGCCCAGTGCCACAGCTTTGCCCCTATTTTGTTGTTTGAAAAAAAAAAAAAGCAAACTTGAGCAAGCCCTCAAAGATTTTAGCCAAGAATTGACACCTTTAACATGAAAAAGCTCTTCATTGTATCTTTTGTTCTAATTAAGGTGAAAACATACACTGTGTTTCCTTTGTTCCTGTCAATTTGTGGAAAACCCCATGCTCCTGCAGCCATATAAAGGCAATTGCAGCTGGATCTGAGCTGGTCTCGCTGTGCCAGGGGCATGACAACCTCTGCCACCTGGATGCCCCATGGTCCCAGCCAGCCCCTGTGGAGGGCACGGGCTTCCAGCTGCTCCTGACTGCCTTTCATGGTCAGCCAAAGGATCCTGCTACAGGATTGATGTCTGCTGGCAGAGCCAGCTCAGGCAGGCAGGTGATCGTAACCCCGGCCATACTGGGTGAGAAAGGGTGGCTCTGATCCTGAATGCATTACCTTAGCCCATGCTTGACTCTAGGTGGACTAGGTGGAGACCTACTCACTTGGTAGGACTGAAGGTTGGCTTGCATTTATGGGTTCTGCTAGATATTAACACTTGGGTATGTTATTATACCTTTTGTTGAATCAGGACCTGATTGTGCAGGAATGTGGCCCACTGCAGAAACATTAAGTTCTGTTGCATATACTTGCATTAAAAAGTATAAAAACTCTTGCAAACCTGACCACTACATCTTGTTAAATAATATAAGATGCCAACTGCTTCCTACCTGGGTGTTCTTAGGTGCAATGGCATTAGAATATAATGGCATTTAGAGCATTACAGAGCACAGTTTTAGTTATTTGGAAATCTGTGAACAATTTTTTTTTAGTTCTTCAACTGTGCTTATTTAGGAGTGAGTTTGAGGAGCCCCTTTTGAGGCCTGTGTGCATATATGCTAAAACTTTGAAGAAAAATGTAAATTACACATTTTGAGCACATTTATATGCATCAGTGTTAACTTGCTGCTACCACTCTGTATGGAAGGCAACAAACTTTTTTTTTTTTGCTTTGGTTGAATGCAAAATCACATCCAAATATTAAAAGTGATGTGCTTTGAGAGCAAATATCTTGCTACTTCTTCTCTTGCTGATAATAGCAACTTTAAAAAGACTTGTTAAATTTTATGAGGCTTTGTCCTTTTCTCTGTAGAATGCAAGGTAGAATGTTCAGTAAGTCTAAATAAAAACATAAAGCCTAAATCAAGTTGCAGCTTTGACCTTAATATCCTCCTCAGAGTACAAACCTTTATATACCAACTAAGAAGTTAATTGAATTCTCATGGCTCCTTTTTCCTCAAGATCACACAGAACTTGAAATAATTGCCCACCAGAAAACACTGTAACTAACATGTCCCTTATCCTAATTTACATATGATTTCTCTGGCACTTTAAGTGTTGTCATGTTATTTTTGCTTCCATTTAGACCACAACAGTAACCAGGGTCAGCTAGAGAGGGTCAACTCCATCAGCCTTCCTGTGTGGCACTCAGGCAAGAGAGGTTGGTTCTGAATGTGATTACAGCTTTTCAAGAAGACAAGGCATGCAGGTAGGATATTAAAAAAATCTATTTCCTCCCTCCCTCCCTCCCTCCCTCCCTCCCTTCCTTCCTTCCTTCCTTCCTTCCTTCCTTCCTTCCTTCCTTCCTTCCTTCCTTCCTTCCTTCCTTCCTTCCTTCCTTCCTTCCTTCCTTCCTTCCTTCCTTCCTTCCTTCCTTCCTTCCTTCCTTCCTTCCTTCCTTCCTTCCTTCCTTCCTTCCTTCCTTCCTTCCTTCCTTCCTTCCTTCCTTCCTTCCTTCCTTCCTTCCTTCCTTCCTTCCTTCCTTCCTTCCTTCCTTCCTTCCTTCCTTCCTTCCTTCCTTCCTTCCTTCCTTCCTTCCTTCCTTCCTTCCTTCCTTCCTTCCTTCCTTCCTCCCTCCCTCCCTCCCTCCCTCCCTCCCTCCCTCCCTCCCTCCCTGCCTCCCTGCCTGCCTTCCTGCCTGCCTTCCTGCCTTCCTGTCCTGCCTTCCTTCCTGCCTTCCTTCCTGCCTTCCTTCCCTTTTTCCTTTCCCTCCCTCCCTCCTTTCCAGATAAAGCATATTCATTCCTTTCCCTAACATCTTCAGGGTTGTATCACTGCAAGACATCCAACAGGATACTGTCTCAACTTGTCTCACCTTTCAGCTGAAAAGTTCAGATTCATATCTGATAACTACTCTTAAAGTATTCCTTTATAGTCTGCATGGGGAGATTATGTCTTTTCTAGGCTGATGGAATTGTACTCACACAGTTGTGAGGAAATGCAGAGGATGGGCCAGATCAGGAGGAAAGCCCATGCATTCTGGCTTGAGTACAAGGGAAGTGGATTAGGAGAGGATGAGTCTTGTAAGGAAGAAAAAGCCACTTATAGTTGATTCTGCCTGTCAGTCACCAGCTGTGGCTGTGGGGTTATCAGTCTCTGTGTTTCTGCCAAAGATGAGACGATAGTAACTTATTTCCAGGACACCTTTAATTGGCTTTAGTCAAGTAACACGGAGTGCTGATAAGTTATCAACCCTTTCTAATCAGACACTAGTTCAGTTCTCCAACATACCAGCTAGACCAATTTAGGCAGTGGTCATATGCTTGTAGCTGGAATCAGCTGCTGAAACACAGTTATGTTTAAAAGTAAGTCAGTAAGAAGTTAAAAAACCGTCATTAAAAAAAACCCAGGTTTTACATCAGAGGAAAGAAAATACATTCCCAAAGGGGATTGCTTTGAGTACACAGCAATGTGGCAGCCTTTCTAATTATCACCTAGTCAAAGAGGATGCTTTCTATTTTGTGCATATGGTGCATGTTACTTATTCCTGGGTGAATTCTCACCCCTGTAATTTCAGCACTCATCTGTAATGCTGGAATGTGTGCCCAATGAAGAAAGCCCATGAAAAACAGATTCATAAGAAAAAAGAAAGCAAATGCCCTCCTCCTTCAAATCATCATCACCCCTCATATGGTTATGAGACACTTCAAAAATATGGGTGTAGTAGAAAATGAAAAGCATGCTTTGTCTTTGGAAGTACTAGCTCAAGTAGCAGCAGGTATCTTGCTTTTTCTGCTTTCAGTTTCTTCACATCAGATTTACAATATATTCCCAAACACATGCTAGGAATATGCACACCAAGAATATACTTTTACTTTCAATACAGATGCACACCATCTCCTTTGTACATGACTGTGACCACAGGCAGAAGTTGTCTCATGCAGGGACCCTATCTTTAGTAATATTCTCATTAGTTTTCTCTTTTTGCTCTATTTTTTTTCTCTTTCAATTGAAACACTGAGAGGCTAGTGAATATATTTCATCATCAGAGGAACATATTTGCCGTAGGTATCTCTCACACAAACCTGCAGCATTAGTTATGTGAAAGCTCTTTGCGTCTTCATTTCACCGCAGACTTATGAGGGAGTCTTCTCTGTTTGCATAGTTCTGAATTCAGGTGTTGCCAGGCACCTTCAAGAAAGAAAAACTGTCTCATGTACATTGTGTTTCAAATTAAAATGTCATATTTAAAAGCATGGAGTCATTGAAATCTGAGACAATCTATGTTTGTTTTGCATTAACACAAGCTGCGCATACCTGCTTACCACGACACATTGCAAAGTCCCAGACTATCCACCATTCAGGAACCATCTCAACTTGAATTCAGTGGTTAAGGCATGCTGCAGATCCTGGCCTTGCGTAGACCTAATTTTCCTCAGCCCAGGAACCACAGTGCCCATCTGAATGGAGGAAAAGGGATGGTACAGCAGCTCACACCTAGCCCCAGCATCTCAGCACCTCAGTCATTCAGGGAATGACTTGTATTTTTGGATAGAGAATTTGAGATGTGGAAATGATGGTTCAGACTGATGAAGGGGAACCAAGTTCAGAGATGCACAAAGACTTTTCCAGATTTGTCTGAGCCTCACACAAAAACCCCTTCTTTGGAGGAGTGGACTGAGATTTCCACTACCTATGCTTCTGACTATTAGCTTTCCTTCTCTTCTGTTCAGAACATAACAATAGAATAGCAGGTCCATCCCACTCCCAGCCAGTCTGGAGTGGCTCAATCCTGAGCATTTGCTCATCTTTTCCCCAGGCCTCTTTGCAACCTGTCAGTGATGGTGATAAAAGTTGGCTGAATCAAAGGCAATGTAAACAGCCAAGTACTGTCTTCACACTGTCCCTCTGAAGGATCTCCTAGAAAGTTTGGAAAAGGGAGTCAATAGTTTATTAAGCTAACAGTCTGTTAAGGACATAACCACCTTTTTGGTAGCTTCTTTGGAGACTTGTAACAAGGTTGCTCATTCCTTCCAGGGCCATAAATCATCTGAGTGTCTTGTCTATTAAGTGGGACATGGCTAAGTTAAACAGCTTATTTTTCTGACATCAGGGCTTCAGCTGCAGTTTGCTAGGGCCAAACTCCACCTTTCTAGCAACAAGGAGCTACATAGTGTCCCAGGAGGCTGGGCAGTCACTCTAATCCCAGGATGTTCAGACTCCTATCACATGGGCCTCTTTAAACCTGCAGCCTTACTTGCTATTGATTCTTGAGAAACAACAGGCCCTGCAGAAAAACACCCAAAACAACAAAACAGCCCAAACCAAAAAACAAGGCAATAAAAACCAACATAACCAAAAAAGAAAAGAAGAAAAAAAAAGGGAAGGAAGGAGGGAAGGAAGGAAGGAGGGAAGGAAGGAAGGAGGGAAGGAAGGAGGGAAGGAAGGAAGGAAGGAAGGAAGGAAGGAAGGAAGGAAGGAAGGAAGGAAGGAAGGAAGGAAGGAAGGAAGGAAGGAAGGAAGGAAGGAAGGAAGGAAGGAAGGAAGGAAGGAGAAGGAAGAAAGAAAGAAAGAAAGAAAGAAAGAAAGAAAGAAAGAAAGAAAGAAAGAAAGAAAGAAAGAAAGAAAGAAAGAAAGAAAGAAAGAAAGAAAGAAAGAAAGAAAGAAAGAAAAAGAAAGAAAGAAAGAAAGAAAGAAAGAAAGAAAGAAAGAAAGAAAGAAAGAAAGAAAGAAAGAAAGAAAGAAAGAAAGAAAGAAAGAAAGAAAGAAAGAAAGAAAGAAAGAAAAAGAAAGAAAGAAAAGAAAGGAGAGAGAAAATAAAGCTTTCAATTCAAAGCACATAGTTGTGAAAAAGCCATGCTCTGAACTGGCACGAGGGAAAGCAGCTCAAGGCATATATTCTGCCCCAGCCTGTACTTAATTATGTGTTTTGAATTGAAAACAAACATATTTAAAATGGCTACTGAGATGCACTTCTCGAATGAATCCAAGATGGTGGCAGATGTTATGGCTTCTGTGATAAATGATTTCAAAGGCACCGAGGCCCATCACCCTTTTAAAGTGACAGCACTTGGGTCTCTACAGCCACTTTCGAGCTCTCCAGTGGTTTTTTCACTTGACTGTTTTGGTGATGCCTTTCCACCCTGTGTTTCACAATATTGCCACATCATTCAAGAAGGATGGAACTAAGCTGTTTCTGTGACATTCGTGCAGAAGGAACGCCACTGTGATCCTAAAGAATGTGGCACCCACAAGCAGACACATGGCTTTGATATTTTTTATTTTATTCAGAGCCCTCTAACTTAGAAAGCCATGTGTCACCAGGCAAACCCACAGGCTTGCTCGCAGTGATCGCAGCCTCCTGCCTCTGCCCACTCCTCTCTCCTGTACAGTAGTTAACTACTCAAGAAGCTGCTAGACAAGTTGCTCAGGAAAGTTCTCCCCTGCCATTTTTAAGAAATGTTTGCTGACTGCCAGTTGGCTAAGAGGCTGAACACACAACTGCCCCAGCACAAGACTTAAGAAATACCAAGCTCTATAAAAAGCCCAAAAGGTCATAACCAAGAATAAACTACCAACTTTCTCTTAGAATAATGGTATAATTGGTAGTGGGGCACTGGGAAGAATCAATATGTTCAAGTAAAACAGAGAGTTCTGAAAAATAAATGTATCCTAAACAGCAATCTTGGACTGCCACACAGAGAAGATATGGAAAATTGCTGGTATACCAGCATGGGAGAAGAAGAAGGGGAAATAATTTTGAACCAGAATATAATGTATTGAATAGAAAAAAATACTCAACTAGCTCATACTTCCTCTTAGGATGGAAGACAAGTCTCCTCTCAAACAACTTAAAATTTTACAGAAGATCCCTTCCCTTCTTTTCTTCAACTTGCCACTGCTTTTGGAGAAGGTTTTTCTCCCTGGACTCCTTAGCCTCCCAGTCTTGCTGGATTCAGGATGCTCTGAGAAGATGAACAATGTGTGTCCGATTCTTTAAAAACCTGGGAGATGACTCTGACGGGCCTTCTAACCTCTGGGCCATAACCCCTCATCAGATCCAGATGTCTTCCTGCATCTTTACTGGGAGACTAGGTCTCACCAGGATACTGAAGGTGCTTACTGACCCCCATGGGGATGGAGACCTCTTACCCATCCTCAGTGCTTCCCACCAGCTCTTGGAACTTAGGTAGAAAACATCTGGGTGTTAATGCCAGAAAAATACTTATGCCATCCTGCAATCAAGGTAAGAAGGCAGATAACATCAAACTGTATTCCACTACCTGTCTAAAATTATTTTGGAAAGTTCAGGTTTGTGAAGGAGAGCAGGAAGATAAAACAACTTACATTCAATTAATAATGAATTATTAAGCTACTAAGTATGCTCTTGGTGATCTTTTTACACTGATAATGCCTAGAGTCTCTGTGGCTGGGAAGAGTTATGAAATGTGCTGAGCCTCACCCAGTTAGGTCTGCTTGACCTCCCACTTGACTCTATTACACCTCGTCTGTGATGGAGACCATGACCTGCTCTCAGGTTTCCCACTTGTGAGTGTTGAAGTGTTAGTCCCATAATCCACTTTGTAAGTGGACTGTAAGATGGGTGCATGAGGCACAGGCAAATTCCTTCTGCAAGAGATAAGTCTCCAGTAGTCATAGGCATGTAGATCAAAAGGTACAGGCTGGGGTCAAGGCTCCAGATAAGTAGAAGGTGAGTTCCAGGAGTGTCCTGCTCTCTCCTCATGTGGAGAGTCCTGTAGCCCATTTTCCTTGCTATTTCAACTTGTAGCAGCACAGAAATGTCTTAAAATAGCAGATCAGTCTTGGAATTTCTCAGCATCAATTCCTTTGACTGTAATACTATGATTCATGTCAAAATCAGGCACTTTCTAGATCAAACTCTTCATTTTTTGGATGCAGAACCTATCTGGAATCTATGAACTAAGTAGATGCAGTTCTCAGGGAATCTAGGAGGGGTTGGTCCTAGCATAGCCATCGAAACAGGATGAAATTTAACTTCGTCAGCTTTGCATGTTATTGTATTTATTCACAGTTTGGGGGGGAAAAAAAGAGGCAGAGGCATGGAGCTCTTGTACACCATGCTGTACTCTGCCATTATGCCTGTAACAAGCCTTTTGGAGGATGAAACAAACAGCTACATATGTGTAATGGCTCTTGGCTAATGCTGGAATTCTGAATGGAGTTTGAAAAAATTTTTTCTTTTGTTAAGTAGAAAACACACCCAAACATCACTTCTCGGCAGACTTTGCTGTGTTCTGGCACCTCGTATCTTCTGCAGTGTGTGTGCGTCTATGTTCTTGTGCCATTGCTTGCCACATTTGCATACACAAACAGCCACGCACACAATGGTCACCTGTCTTCCAAAATATCTTGGTGTTAGTTCTCGGCTGTGCTGTATTGTAAATATACAAATTCTTTCCTGTTGGTTCTTGACCTTGGCTAGGTGTGGAGATAGCAGTCATAAGACAGCAACTTCATTAATATCCATGTTGCTGCTTTTCTTCTGTGAGTTGCATTTCACTGTTAGTATCTATTTGGAATTCAGTCCAAGAAAAAGACAAGACAACTGTAAACTATGTGGTTGGCCCCCAGAATGTAATCTGAAGATCAGAGCTACATCCTTCCATTGCTTTAACAAAGCGAGCTGAGTGCCCTGACCAGAAAGCCATCTATGGTCAGCTAAAAAGAAAAAAAAAGTGGAACTGCATTGGGAATCCTGTCCAATTCCAGCTGTCAGAGGCAGGATTAGGATTGCAAAGCTGTTGTTTTCCTCCTGAGAGAAGAGACAGTCTGTCATGTGAAAAATTTCCTCTGACCAAAATGGTCACACTGTGGCTGCTGCCACATTACATCTGACAGTTCTCTTGCTTAGATAATCCTTGTAATCAGACAATTCAGAGAAACCAGAAACTCATGCCACAGTGGAAATGGATTCAAGGTATTTGAAACTGGACATCCCATCCTGGCAGCCTGTTGTGTAAGTATATGGCAGGATATTTTGTACTATCCTGCTGATGTGATGCTGTAAGGAGGATCAAACTGTGCAAGGAAGGACAGAGACCTGCTTCTTGTCTTCCAGAGACTTTGGGTGAAAAAAACTAAAAGCTGAAGTAATCATGAGTGCAGAGATCCGAAGCCATACCTTCTCAAGACTAATGTATTTTCAAACTGTCAGAAACAATTTACCAAGCAAGAACTCATCTCTAAGATAAGGGTGGGATCCTGTGGACAGTGATACTCCCTCTCACACTATCCTTCTGGACAAAATGTCCAGCATACAACTGGACAAACACATCATGCTATGGGTTAACAACTGGCTCACAGGTCAGGCTTAGGGTTATAGTAAATGGTGTAACATCAGAGGGGTGACCTGTCACTAGTGAGATTCTGCAGGGCTCCATCTTAGGGCCAGTTCTCTTTGACATCTTCAAAAATGACTTGGACCCAGGACTTCGAGGGATACTTAGTAAGTTTGCAGATGATAACAAATTGGCAGGAACTGTTGACTGTCTCCAAGGCAGAGAGGCCCTGAAGAGAGACAAATTGGAGGGCTGGCCAATCACCAACCATACGCAGTTTAACAAAGTGTCAGATCCTGTACCTGAGATGGGGCAACCCTGGATGTATGTACAGATTGGGGAATAAGATGGTGGAAAGCAGTGCCACAGAAAGGGACCTGCGAGAATGAGTCAGCAGTGACCTGGCAGTCAGGAGGGCCAACCGTGTCCTAGCAGGGGGCATCAGGCAAAGCATTACCAGCTGGTTGAGGAGGGGATTGTCCTGCTCTGCTCTGCATTGGGGCAGCCTCACCTTGAATATTGTGTGCAGGTTTGGACACTGCAATATAAGAAAGATATTAAGCTCTTAGAAAGCATTTGAATGCTGTGAAGGGCTGTGGGAGGGCTGTGAAGATGGTGAGGGGCCTTGAGGGGAAGCTGTATGAGGAGTGGCTAAAAGCACTTGGTCTGTTCAGCCTGAAGAAGAGGAGAGTGAGGGGAGAGACCTCATTGCAGCTACAACTTAGTTGTGAGGGGAAGTGAAGAGGCAGGTACTGATCTCTTTTTTCTGGTGACCAGTGACAGGACCTGAAGGACTGCCATGAAGCTGTCTCAGAGGAGGTTTAGGTTAGATATTAAGAAAAGGCTTTTCATCCAGAGAGTGGTTTAGCACTGGAACAGGCTTCCCAGGGAAGTGGTCACAGCACCAATCCTGCCAAAAGCCTTGGTGTACAGGTACATGGTGTGACTCTTGGGGTGGCCCTATAAAGGGCCAGTTGTACTGCAATGGTCCTTGTGGCTCCCTTTCAACTTGGCATATTCTATGATTCTGTGATTCAGTGCTGTAATTGCTTTTCTTGTTCAACACACCTTTCCAACCTACCACTATAAATAATTTCCCCTTGTTCTGATCACTGTAAAGCACCAAGTCTCTTGGACTTTTCTTCCCTGCAAAAAAACTCTGTCTGTAGCAGCTTACCTTCAGCTTGTGGCAGCAGCAGGGGATGGTCCCTGCATGGGAGAGGGACCAACAGCAAACATTAGGCAGAGTTGCCTTCCTACCCATTCCTGCTTGTGTGGCTGCAGTCAGCACATACTGACTGTGATGATGAGAAAGGAAAGCCCTTTCCTCAAATGCCATGGTGCAAAATTGTGGTAAGAAAGGAAACACCAGAGACAGAGGAAATGAGAAAGGACAGTGCGACTTGCAGAAGTCAGCAGATAAGCAAGTACAACTGGGAAAACAAATAAGCTGTCAGGCAAAACAACAAATGAATAGAAAGAAAACACCCAGGAAAGAGACAGCCTCATCTAAGATTTGTAAGCAGGAAGTTTCCCTCTGCAGTATTATTTCAAGGAAAGATTAATCAGAAAAACACTGAGAGGCTTTTTTAAAGCCATTGGCCGCATCTATACCAGTGCTAAAGCCCATTCTCTGGCTCCAAAGTTGGAGACACAGTCTGGACACATCCATAACTGTTGAACTCAACTTCCAAAGCAGAGTGGCCATGAGTAGGCTGCCTATTGGGAACAGGCTCAGTGCAGGCTGTGACCAGGAATGTCTTGGAAGAATTGCTAACTGGCATAACTAAACTGTGACAGCAACCTTTCAGAAAGCTAAAAATGTTAATATCTGAGAGCATGTTCCCATTTTATCATCACAGATACAGTCATGCATGCCAGTGCGTTTCTCACTCCCATTAAATGCATCACCTAGAGGATTTGATGGTAGATTGTAAGGCTACAAGTTGAATTGTGAAAAGTGTGATGCAAAGATATTGGGAATATTAGAAATGGCAAAAGATCTCTCTGTGATCCAACATCCTATCTTGAGGAGCGGTCAAGGACCAGAGCTTTGAGGGGAAGTTGGACAAGCATATAAGAGTATAGGTGACCCATGCACCAACATAGTCCCCACAGTGCACAAGTGTCTGTTACTTTCTGCTGTAATTCTGAACAAGTTAATTTACAAATCAGATTTTTAAAGAGTAATTCATATCTCCTCTTCTCTTAAAAAGTTCCAAAAATACAAAACAAGTATGTATATTTATCAGCCCATTGTATTTTTGTCTTTATTTTGTTTGTTCATTCACTGGCTTGATCACTTGAAGCATTCGATGATTCTCTTTGATGTGAGGTAACACAATTGACTTTTTTGCCATCAATGTGTTTGCTGGGTTTTTTCCCCACCTCTATGAGATGGTAAGACAGCAAGCAAAGACATCTTAAGAAGTTAATTTAGTGGCAATCTAGAATTTTGACATAATTACAGAATCACAGAATTGTTAGGACTGGAAGGGACCTCTGAACATCATCTAGTCCAACCCTCCTGCCAAGGCAGGGTTACCTACAGCAGGTTACACAGGAATATGTCCAGGTGAGTTTTGAATTTCTCCAGAGAGGGACACTTCACAGCCTCCCTGGGCAGCCTGCTCCAGTGCTCTGCCACCCTCAATGTGAAGAAGTTTTTCCTCATGTTGAGGTGAAACTTCTTGTGTTTTAGGTTATGGCCATTACTCCTTGTTCTGTCACTTGGTACCACTGAAAAGAGTCTGTCATCATCCTCTTGACAGCCACCTTTGAGATATTTATATTTATTACCCAGAATCCTTCCCAGTCTTCTCTCTCTCTCTTTTTCTCTTTTTTCTTTTTCCTTCTTTTTCTCTTCCTGTTTCTCTTTCTCTTCACTTCCCAACAGGCCCAGCTCCCTCAATCTCTCTTCACAAGAGAGAAGCTTCAGAGCCTAATCATCCTTGTGACCCTCTGCTGGATCTTCTCCAGTAGCTACTTGTCTTTCTTGAGTTGTGGAGGCCAGAATTGAACACAATACTCCAGATGTGGCCTCACTAGTGCTAGATTACAATCAGTTGTGTTGGTTTTGCTGTTGAGCTTGCAAGCACCCCAGAAGAATAAACCACAAACTGTACCTGCCAGCAGTGTATTTAAAATGGTCTTTTGAAGATGATGACTTTTTGGAGGTAATTAGGCTTCACACTTGAAGCAGAGTAGGAAATACTTTACCCATAGGAATGTTTGTCTTACTGCTTGACAATGCCAGATCTAAGCTGCCAAAGAGACTTCTGTCTTTGCTACAGATACAAATCAGGAGGCATTTTAAAATCTAAATACTGCTGATTATTTCCACTGATACCTGTGGCAATTATTCCTGATTTTCACAAGTGAAAGTCAGAGTCAAGTCTGCTGTGTTTTACAGGTTGAATCAATAATAAACTAATGGACTGATCAGAGGTTATCAGACATACAGGATAAAAAGGAACATGCTTCCTTCTTGCCAGGTCCTCTTGTTGAACATCTGCTTTCCAAGTGACCTCCTTTTACAAAGAGTGCAGTGCCTTCCATGCTACTGTGAAAAAGACTGGTCTAGTGTTTCTCATAGTTAGGGTTATTTTGATTAAGCCAAACTTGATGTAAATGACTTGGACAACAGTCAAGCTATTGCAGGACAGTAAGGAAATAGGTATTTCCTTGCATGCAGAGCTGGAATACAGTCTCCAGAGCACTTGCAAGAAAGCACAGTAATATCACTAATTTCAATACCACCTTACTCCAGTGAAGTAGAAGACAGTCTGGCCACAGTGACCTTTTAATTTTTCCAATGCTGACAGGCACAAGCTCCTTCCTTGAAAGAAAATAATGAACCCTCTGAGGTCAGTTTTGTTATTTTGGGTAGGGTTCCTTCTTTCAAGCAGGCTTCTGTGTAACACACGAGAACAATTTCCAGACCCTTATCAGAGCACCAGCCAAGGAGTGTCTAGCCCACTATCTGCACCTTCTGAAAGAAACAATGAAAACTCAAAGGCAGACAGTGAGGCAAGCGCCAGTACACCCTCCCTGGAGAGTGGCAGCAGGGGTGGGAAGGAGAGGCAATCATTGCCCTGTTGGGAACATAATAGCCCCCGGGTAGGCCACTGCAAACAGGAAGGGTGTGGACAGGATCTGAGTGCAGGAGCTGCTCTGCTAACAGCATCTGTTCCCACCAGCTTTGATCTGTGGGCATGCAGCATTCTGTCCCATGAGATAAACATGCTCTTGGAGTGGGGTTTGTTTGCCTTACATGTACCTCCCTAATGAGCTGTTTGCCCAGAGATCCATACACTCTGCATCTAGGGGTGACAAGACCAAGCCTTTCTGGGAGGATTGCCCTAGGCCCTTGCAACCTTTCCACAAGTCAGATTTCTCACGAACTAGCATAATCACAGCCCTTACCATTGCTCATGCAAAACCAGCCTAGCTCCTTCTCTCCTGCTTGCCTCTGTGATTGAATTCCTTGGAGTAGGGCACCCAGTTTAACATCATTAGCTGTGGTGAGGCAAATTGTTCTAGCTGGTTTCCTGGCACAGCTCAAGCACTTTGTGTGCCTTAGCTGGAGTCCCTAGGTTTGGAAATGAACAGGAAATACAAAGTTCCCAATCTACTGAACTCAGAAATGCTGCCTCAATGGGAAAACGCTTGATGTTGTGCTTGCAAACCCAATCCAACACCCACTGAAGCCAACAGGAGGCTGTTCAGAAACTTTAAGAGGTGTTTGTGAGTCCCTGGCAGATGAGGAGGGAAACTGAGTGTCATAGTCTGAGAGGCCTTCAAGGTCTCTTACCTTCCCAATTGTCTAAAGGCTCACACTGAGAAGAAGCAAGAGCATCTGAAGGTAGCTGCTCTATTCCCATCTTCACAGGTTAA
Organism: Pithys albifrons albifrons; assembly: GCF_047495875.1. Lineage (NCBI taxonomy): Eukaryota > Metazoa > Chordata > Aves > Passeriformes > Thamnophilidae > Pithys > Pithys albifrons. The sequence goes on along the minus strand of NC_092459.1, from coordinate 52,913,929 downwards.
GCATACCATTACATGGGGATATTTGCATTTGTACATGGTATTTTGGGAATGTGGGAGTTCTACTTCACCATGAGACAGTAGCAAACTACCTTCAGATACTTTGCTGGAAGAAACAGCAGGGGAAGAAGTTAGGAGGTCAATGTTTATTGACAAATCATACTCAGCTCAGCTGCAATGTTATCTGTAGCCAAAGGACTGTGGGTACTGCCTGTCCTCTGCAGGATACCCCTTCAACCCATGAACTCTCTGTAGTGTCCCTACAGGGAGCAACCTGGTGCAGAAATCCATCTGGAATTATCTACTTCCTCTAGTTGACAACAAGCAGTGATACAAATAATGTGAAGATACTGCACATGGGCTGGAGAACAGGCTGTGAAAATGCTGGACGTTGGGGACTAACACAAGGAACCTCTATATTCCTTGTACTGATATTCAAGGATGAAAAGACACTGTCCAGTTTAGCTGCAGTTCTGGGAGTAATCGTCAAACTCAGCTGTGTACAGAAGCTTTTGCTGAAAGCTTGGTTGAATTGAGAAGAAAGAGTTTTCAGATGTGAAAGATGGGTCAGGTGGACACTGAGGGCCTTGATTATGGTGCCTTTTGCAAATCTTTTGTATCTCTGGACTTTTTAATGAGATTTTCATTAAGGAGAACAAACCAGCAAAACTCAAATTTGCAGCTGCCCAAACCCATTTGGCCAAATCGACTCAGAGAATTATGTGGTGTAGGCCTGTTTGTAAGCTGCAACAAGCTTAGTCCTTCAGTTGATACCTTTAATTAATTTAATGACAGTTTGCCAGAATTAAAAATGAATTAAGACCTTAGTATATAGCTCAATATAATTAACACCCTGTGGTTATTTTGTTGGATGTGCCCACTACTGACTAAATAGATCATGCACTGTCTGTGTTCACAAGTTTGTGGTTCTTTCCAGTGAACTGCTGTAGGCAAATAATTGTTTCTGTCTGCATCAAGGATTAGGCTTTTGTTTTTTAGACTGTGGACTTCAAGCTTTCCTTCCAGTCTCTCTCATTTGTTTCATGAACTGTAATAGTGCTGTAGCTTATTAGATTTTGTGTCTTCTTTGAAAGCCATTATTGCTATTCTAAAATACTCTTATTACATTAGACTGTATTCACATTCCCTGAAATCAAGGAAGACACCTTGTTCTGTCCTTATGAAAGAAAAGTATCATAAAATACAGAGGAGTAACAGGATCCCAATTAGCTTCTTGCAAACACCAAGTGTAGCCACTCTGCAGTGGGCAGCTATGGGGGGCTGTTACACCTTGAGCACCTACAGGGCTTAGAAAAAAGCTCCACAGCACATTTTTCCTTCAGCTTAAAGGAGGCTGGGACCAAGCCCTTCAGGCACTTATTTCAGAAATACAAGGTTGTGGGAAATGGGAAGAAAAAGCATTGAAACAACTTTTTGGTTTGTCATTTTTTAAAGTTCCTTTCATGTCTGACTGGCCTAGTGAACTTGCTAAAGATTGTCCCTACAATATGTGGACTGAAGTCAATACCAATAATTTTAAAACAAACACATTTCTCTGATTAACAGCCACAATATTAAAAATCGTATTTGTTAAATAAACACTTTAAAAATTATCTGTGAGATAAATGTATATGTTATATCAAAGTTTATAGCAAAAACTTCAGCAAAAGCACTGACTAAAGTAACTGAAGATATTATCAAAATCCTAGGTTTTTAAAAAGCAATTAGAGCTCATATATTATGATCACAGCAGAAGGTTAATTTCTAACTCTGCTACTGGTGGAAAGTGTCTGGCTCCTCTACACCAAAGATGAGAGAGCACAGGCAGAGCTGCTGCTTATTATCTGAACATATTCCATTGTGTGCAGTGGCTGATTTGCTCCTTCTCTGTTTTATGAACTCATGCAAACCTCTGTCTTTCAAGAGATAGTCTACTTCTATATTCCATCATTACTGGCATAATCACACCTGTTAAGCCCTTAGTCCTTTCCATAAGATCCAGCCAGTATTTCTTCATACATTCTTGTCCTGCTAAGATTTGTATGATACCAGGGGAAGGTGAGAACAAGAAATGTCCCTGAGAAATATCAAAGGTACAAGTTGGTCTCCCATCAGGCACTGTAGATGTCAAAGGGCAAGGAAGAGTGTTCGGTTCCAGCTTTGAAAATTGTGTTTTTTTCAGCATCTTGGAAGATAGAAATAATGATTTGGGGAAGCTAAATTAGACACAGGATGTTTTAGACTTTAGCAGGAATAAAAATAAGCTCCTGCATACATTTAACTCAGTGCATGGAGGTACTCAAGTCTCTATTTCATATTTCCAGAGGCATGGCATTTGTTTGACTTCTTTTGACTTATTAAGTATTTGTGGAAACTTCATTTTATGCAGGAAATAACTATAATCACCAGCAAATGTGATTTTAATAGCTAAGGTGCTGGGAGCCATTTTTGGTTGGCACTAAACCTCACACACAGTAAAACCTTGTGATAAAATAGTCTATTTTCTTATCTACAGTTGAAAGCCAGGACAAATCCGACTGATTAAGAAAATCTTCAAGCATGATACCATATATCCTCTCCGAAATTAAACTCTGGCTGGAGAGTTTCTTACTTCTTCTACATGTAATCAAAATGCAGATATTGACAGCAAAAAAATAAAGTCTATAGAATATTTTGATTTAAAAATAATAGTCTGTATCATATCTGACAGGTAAAAGAATATAAAGCATAGCTTGGAAAAACAAATTTGTGAATCAGTACAAGCAGTTGGTTAACAATTGATTTCCATTTTGTAAGTTAAATACCACTGAAATGATTTTGACATATTTGTTCTTTCAGCCTGAGGAGACTTCATGTGAAAATACATATGCATGTGCAGGTTAGGGCAGCCACTGACTCTACTTCCATTGAAAGAAATGGAGAGAATCCCATCATTGGGGTATTAAACTTTAAATAGGATAATGGAAATGTTATGGAAAAGACTCAACCCCCTTGTGAATAGCAGCCTTGGTGGATTTGTTTCTCACCCATCCCCGCTGCCTGTGGGACACATGACCTCCAGCTTCCTACCCAGACAGTCAGACACACAGTAAAAAGTAACCCTGGTCCTGGGAACCGTAAGAGGGGAAAAGGACATGTCCATAAACAGGGACAAACATCTTTCTCTAAGCAAAGCTGTCAGATCCATTTAAGCAGAGACCTGCTCAATCTTTTCCTCTGGGGCCACTTTTTCCTGTCTGGGAACGTCTGTGGCATTGCCTGTCTGTTCCCGAGCGACCATCACTGAGAGGTTTAGATAAGGCAAGAAATTACACTCAACGGTCTTATGACTGGCTCCAAGAGAAAATGGGAAGGCTGTACTTCTGCTACGACTCTTTCAGAGGAAAAGAAACACCCAACAACCCAAGCATGTATCAACAGAACAAAGGAATTGTTGTCTGCTGGGATACATTGATCTTTAGCAATTGTCCTCATTTGTGTTTGCCTAAAAGAAATGCTTTGAGGTGGTCTAGCTCAAGTATTAGTATCGAGGTGGCAGTAACAAGCTTTAGTTACGTAGCTGACTCTAGAATAAATTAGATGAGGGAAAGACAAAAAAGAAGTTTTATTACCTGTGTCAACTTTAAGTTGTAAATATCTTGGAGCAAAACTCACATCCTGTATTAGAATACAGTGGAGAAAACTGTAACTGCAGATTGCAAATGTTATTAATTATACCTTCTGGAGATTAGAATTTGGTGGTTTACTTTTAAGCAAGGAAAAAAATTATTACTTCAATCATCAGTGAATACATACACAGTCGTATTCATCAAACATCTACATATAAAATTATATTAATAATTTAATAAATATAAATATCCCCTTTACATAAACACTTGTCTTCTAATGTACCTCAGATGTAGGTAGGAGTTGCTGATGTCTTTTTTGTGCAGTACAAAGGTCAGAACCACTTATGTCCCAAATGACAGTGTATGTGGAACTGAAGGGAGCAGCTTGAAGTCACTGCATCTTTTAGTGTTCAGCACAACTTGGACAAAACCAACTTTGACATGCCAAAACACTGCATGGATCTAATGCAGTTATTATTTATTACTTGCACTGGGAATGGGCCCAGAAACCTTAATCACATATGGTTTCTGTTTCTCAAAGACCATGTAAAATAGTAGTGAGAAAACTGCCTGTGCTCCACAGACCTTGACAGATAGGCTTATGCTTTCTGTTTTGAGAATATGTAGCAGCTGTTGATAAAGGAACGCAGCACAAAGATGGTGATGTACAGACTTATGGGCCATGCCTTTAGCTGGTAGACATTGGCACAGCTCCAGGAACATCACATTATGTGCCATGTCTTCAACTGGTATATACTGGCTCAGCTCCAGTGACTTCACAGAGTGCTGCTAATTTACACCAAACTTATCTGGCTTTATATCCATAATTATTGCCAGAAACAATACATAGTTATAGAGGAGAATTATTGTTTGAAAATTTGAATGAAAGGCAGACAAGATGCTTTCTGTCTCCCATGAGAAGACACATGCTGTTTTTTCCCTTTTCATCACTCAGGAAAATTGCCAAATAAGGGCTCAGTCGAGCACAGGCTGAAATCAGTAGAAGTTTCCCTATAACATCCTGGGATTTTTTTTTGCTCTTGGATGTGCCGCTGCTTTATGCTGAAATGAGTTTGTCTTGATGTAGGTTCAGATAACTTTTGATAGATACATAAAATAACATTGGAATTATCTGTCAGAGTCAGTTAATTTTTGCTCTTTAAATAAGATACACTGGGTATTAGATCAAAGTCAAAGCCCGGGTCTGAGCCCTAACTGTCCTCTTTAAACTGTTGAACCCTAACTTTAATGTGAGGTGTTCTTGCTAAAGGTTGTCTCACCTTCAAAGTGTTGTGAGAATGGAAGGAAAGCCATGAGAGACATGAAGGGTATTTGGAAAAACACATGAGCCTAGAGGGACTTCCTTTCCTTCACATGGCTTCTTTTCAGGAGCAGCAGGACAACCACCAGCACATCAGAGAGACGCTTTCAAGAGGAGGTTTTCAGCCTAGAGCTGTCAGTAATATGTTGTGTAGCCATGCTCATGCACAAGTACTGGATTTTTTGCCATGAAAAATTGGTGTCATATGTGAGCAGATTTATATGTGCTCCAGTAGGAAGCTGGGATGAGCACCAGTGGATAAGGATGGTGTGTTTGTGCCTGTGCTTTAACAGCCAACATTAGCTGGCATTCCCAAAGGGCTCACGGACTTCATACTCTTGTTAGCTGTTGTAGAGACAGACATAACAAATTAATGGAAGAGGTCATATGATGTGTCACCAAGAAGAGCAGTGGGACAAATGTGTCCTGTGTTTCTGGCTAATATTCTGTCCCTCTTACCGAGTGGCAAAGGTGAGCGTATCTGCATTGGGGTTAATATCCCACCATAATGAGACAGAGATACCTTAGGTAAGTGGAGAAAGCAAATAGCACTATTTGAATGCTTTTTTTGAGTGGTTGAACAACCTCATTTGTAGCAGCTAGAAGAACAAGAACATTAAAGACTGACTGAAAACACTTGCTATTTGGTAAAATGCAAAGAATATGACTGCACTGCTAATAAAAGCTGACTTGATACTTGTTTAGTAGAAGAAAGGATGAAACTTAATCTTTTAATTGCAAACAACTGAATCAGAGGTTTAAATTTCCTCTGAATCATGAACTGTTTAGTGCAGCTGAGCAATGCACATTGCTGACCACTACTAAACAGGCCAAATTTCCAAGTTAACTTAACGTCATTGCTTTGGCTTCATGTAGATCAGCAGAGGATTGTGCTCAGTTATTCTACCCTTTACCAAAAAAACAGTGCTGTTTAGCTTTCGGAGTTGTCCAGTGAGACTGCAGTCTGAAATTCCCATCAGTGTGAAAGTGGGCGATGTTTTCTGGGAAAACAAAAGTGCATTCAGGTTAACCAAAATCTTTGGTGAATTATTATTTATGTTGTCAACTTGTTTCAGTATGAATTCTCCCTCTCTGATTCTATAAAGTCCATCTGTTTTGTTAGGTTACCTCCAATATGGTATCATGTTTCAGCCTGATTAAACTGTCTTCAAATTTTTTTTAAAACTAAGATCTCAATTTCCTTTAAAAATATTATATCATGACAAAACAATGTTTTGAACATAATTGTTTGCAAGAATTTTTTAAAGCCATTTTAAGCTGCTTTTTCAGAATTATCTAAAAAAATTTAAAAAATATATTCACAGCTCTTCTATTTAGCAATATACCTTATTGAGGCACAATTCTACTTTATAGATGTGACACACCAGTGTCGGCCTTTGGAAACCAGATGTGTTGAGCTTGTTGCTGGGACTGTGAAATTTTATAAATTGCAGAAAAATCACTGTCAAGTTTTCATACTTAAATAGTATTATTAGGGGAGTATTTAAGAGTTTCTTTGGAAAAGAGAAACTGTGGTTCACAGTCACGCTCTAAGTGCGGAACTGCTGCAATTACCAGGTTGAAGTCACTTATGGTGAGGGAACTTCCTACAAGATGGATCATTTGGCTCCTGTAGTCCAACAGGAATATTCTTGAAGAGGAGAGACTTCCTTTGGTTTTTGCAGCTCTAATTCAACTTTTTCAGAGTCCTCTGCTTATAGGAGTCTTTCAAATGAAGGCTGCTGCAGGACTGATGATCTCTCTACCTTGGGAGTGTTTTTCTGACTCTGATAATTAAGGATACAGGCTCTGATGGAGGCAATCCTGGCATTTCTGAATATATTCTCCTAGTTCTCCTAGTTCTGAATATTTCCTAGTTCTGAGGTATAATGGGAAAAGCCAGAGTATGTTTACGTCATAAATATCATGACCACCAACCTGTATGAAAGGGGATGAACATCAGGGAGCGAACTGAGTCCATTATGTCTGGAGAGGCTGCTAGATTTCCAGTAGATATTTGGGAACACTGTTTCAGAAAAAAATATTGTCTAGAAAGCTTATAATTAGCACTGATTTCTTTCCTGTTGTCAAGGTGTTTATTCATTAAATGACCCTCCTCTTTCTAATTTGATGTTTTGCAAGAATACCATGCAAGACAATTAAGATTTTTCTCCCTGCTGCTTTTAAATATCTGAGAAAGGGTTGTTAAAGGTATTTTTAATCAATTAAGGATTCAGTGGGGTTAAAAGGAAATCCAGAAGACATTGTGAGGCAAATTATATTAATGGTAGGAGTAGTCCCTAGTGTTTCCCTCTGTGATGATTCTCACACTGATCTTGAAGACTCCTGTCCTAACACATCGATGTTACACTGCCACTGAAGAAGATAGTAAAATGTAACACTAGTACATTTCCTTCAGTAAGGGAATGCAGTGGCTGCTTTTACTTAAAGCACATGAGTTGAAGCTTCCAAATAATACGTAAAATAAGAGAATTGTATTTCAAGTTATATAGCTACTCTACTAACAGATAGTTGTATCATACATATGCTGACTCTGGGTATTCCTAGGGAAAACATTAATTATTTTGGGAGAACCCTAATCACAGCTCTGGAGCTGAATGGTGAAAACAAAGAAGGGCTACCTGCTGCCTCTGAGGCGCTGGTGTCTCCTGTGAATGTGTGCAATAGCAGCCCCCATGCCAAGCTTCGCAGGAAGCTGAAGATTGAACCTCATCCATAGATGTCACAGGATCAGGTTACCTGCATTCATAGAAAAAATGACATAGGAACAATTAACTTCTCAGCTATCCTTCATTACAAGCCAAACAATCCCACATTGCAGGTCACTTTCCCTCCTTCCCACACTGGTTTTGTGTCATCCTAGCTTCCAGAAATGACAGATTACTAGCATTACAGGCACTGTGATCAGTGTCTTAAATTACAAAGCAGTTCACTGGATTTGGAGTTTCCTGGTTTACATAGACATGTTGCTGGGTTGCTGCTGGCCATCTACCCCAAATCTCAACACACAGTGCTTCTCATTTTAGAAACCACTTCTTGATTTTAGGGCCTTTTGTTTTCTATTCTATTCTATTCTATTCTATTCTATTCTATTCTATTCTATTCTATTCTATTCTTTAATTCCATGTCCAGAAGGTTGGCTATATACTTATTGAGGGTGGTTTTATACTTATTGCTCTTTTATTTCACAAAAACACAAAGAATTAAAACACTGAGAGATAAATTGCAGAATATTTCATTACAGAGAATTTTTGTGGGATTCGTCCAGAGTTAATTAAGTTTCCAAGGAAAAGATTTGCAAGGAAAAGATCTCCCTCCTCTCTACCCACCTATTTTAATTGTCACACTCCCTTAGGCCATTCTTTCTTCATTTATTGTTTTTCTTCTTGTATAAGGTACAAATCAAGGTTGCAAGAGCAGCCTGATTAGCTTTAAGCATGTCCTTTGCATACAATTTATGTCAGTAAAATTAACTATTTGCACTTTTATTACAGGGAGGAAGCTATAAATTATAGCCTGCCAGTTAAGTGATTCATGTAGAAATAGAAGAGGAAGGAGATAAGTGAGTGACAAAAAGCTGACCTTTTTTACAACAGCTCCACACATACATCCTGAATTTAGTCAGGAGTACATAATGTAACTTGGGGTCTTAGAAAAGCAGGAAGGTTTGAAGAAAAAATTATGGAACTGGAAGTAACTTTAGAAATTAAAGAAAGCCCACGAAACAAAAGGTAGTTGATTCCAAAACATAAAACAAGGCAAATACCAGGCCACCCTCCAAAACAACCCAAACTCTGAAAAGTCGAGACCTTTGTTCTGAAACATACTTTCAAGTCTCATATGACAACAGTTTCCAGACCCCTGGCATGTTCCCTAATAAAAATGAGCTTCTTTCAGACTTGAAAACATATCACAGAACAGCAGAGTTCTTTTGCATTTAATAATGCATTAGCTGAGACAAGAGTATTTGTATCAGCTACTCTATAACAGAGTGTTCCTGGCTTGCTGGTAGTGTTACACTGACCAATATGTGAAACGGTCTAAAAAGGGAAAACACGCAAAACAAGAAGCTCTTGCTAAACAATTCCTTAAAACCAGATTTTCATTGACTTGAGAGGAACTGTGCCAAATTACCCACAGCAAGAAGCTTGCTTGCTTTCATCTGAAAGCTGTGGAGACTCTCACCATAAGAAAAATTACTTCTTCTCAGACAACAGAAGATACTGACTCCCACCTTGCATACTATTTAGGATTGAGCAAGAGGAAACTCAAGCAAGAATTTAGAAGGAAAACAGACACCCCATCCCATACCTACCAGGTCCTCGAGTAATACATTCCCAACCTAGATATCTTATAATTACAGGCAAAAAGAGCCACCCTAAGTCTTGAATATTAACTATAATGATTGAAATATTATTTACAAAAAAAGCCCCCAGAAACAAACCTTGCAGTGTTAACATTTTCTGAGTTTGTTGGTGGTATGCACAGCATTTGAGACACTTGCAGACCTCCAGCCACCCTTCTGTCTGAGAGCGAGCCCAGGTAGGAATGTGACAGCCTGGCAGCCCCGGCACTTCGACAATGTTTCTTGCTCTTCAGATTATTCCTGCTACAGCACTTCAGTTCTTTAGTCTCTTAGAATATTCAAACTCCTGAAGCAAAAAGTAAGAGATAATAAGCCTAACTTTATCGGTTCAGTAATTGTAGCTCTTTCATGCATGAAACACAGTCCTCTGCTACTTGTTGTTCATATTTTTTCATGTGGGAATGTTTTGTTCTTGTGTCCTAGTGGCTTTCTGTAGCAACTGCTGCAGTCCAGATATAGGAAAAAATGCGAAGGATTTTAACACTCAAAGAACATAATGTATCCTCTTGCAGTACATGATCAAAATAGCCTAATTAGTTGAACACATAAAATGTAGCAAAATAGTTATATAAATTAAACCATTACTGTTGATATGCTATTATAATATTTTAGCTGTAGACCTAATTAATATGGTTTGATCACATGGTTTGAAAACTACTTTTCCAAGCCTTTTGATCACCAGTTAAGTAGTCACTGATCAAGGGCTGTCATAGATAGCCACAAGGTTTATAGAGCTGCAGTTTTAAAAAGACCAGTGCACAGATAGATCCTTTATTGCATCTCTACAATAGTGCTGAAAACCCAAAGAAGGCTTAAGGAAGCTTTTGGTCTAGGATCACCATTTGGACATGTAAGACAAAACATACCCTATAACTGTTACACATGAAATCAGTTCACTTTTTCATGGAGTTGTCAGTGTGGTCTAGGAAAAGACATTTTCTGTTAGTATCTCTATGGCTTTACTCTTTTAGTGAAGTCTAATTAGATCTATGCTGATTCTTTCTTCTAAAAATAGAGAAGTTTCCAGGCTCAAAATCATCATTCTATGTATTATTATTACTACCTCATATACAAACTGCTGACATATGCTTATGTTTTATAAGTGAACACCAGAGCAAAACAAGTGGTGCCAAAGAAATGAAGAAATGAAACAGGAAACAACACAAATAACTCAGGGATCTGAACAGTCAACTCCATCTTGCTAGCAAGAAAAGCAACTAAATGCTTAGTATCTAAACTTCAGAGTAATTTTATTAATCATAAATTGCAGTAATAGGATTATTACTATGAGCAATGTAATATAAAACTCCAATGTGTCTGCTGGCAGCTTTTTGAAAAGAAAAAGCATCAGAAGGGGGCTGCCACACCTAAAAGCCAGTTTAAAACCTCAGATGAGGCAATGCTGTTGCATGTAAACTAAAAGTTCACATACTTTCTGTGAGTATACTTTCTCCAAAGATGTTGGGATGTGAAGAAATTTAGCTGTATAAAGCAAATCAAACAACAGGGGTAAAGAAACTTAGAAAAATGAAAAATACTTTGAGTACCAAAAGAGAATGTACTGCTAAAACTCTGTATGGGACAATCATGAACTGGGAATGAAGGGGAAAACAGGGTAGGAGGCCCATAAGGAAGAACTACAGGATGGGCTCAGTCTGAGATGCCATTAGAAATCAGGGATGGTTTTGTTTCTGTAGTGTCTATACAGCAATTATTGGTCTCTGTGTTAAATCTGACGGTCTGTATTATAATGTTGTAAAAAGATCATGAAAAATGAAACTACCTTTGGACAATCCTAGTATTTCCATAACGCATTTCTTGTATGATGACCTCAACTCACACTTGTGCTCCATAGGCATCTTATGGGTGTAAAATTAATAAGTATATTCACTGTGTGCTTGTGGCACAGTTGTCAAAGTATGCATTGCAGATCTTAGAGCAAATCTAATATCTTGTTGCATGCAAGCTTAATCAACAGAATTTACAATTGCTCTTGTGTTAGCAGAATGAAGGACTGATTTTTTTGTGAGTTGGAAGATGGTTTCTCTAATCCTTACTGCCTTGAAAGGCTCTATTGTTGTTTTCATCACTTGACCCATTACTCTTTTCATAATTTAATTAAATTATAAACTCTCACTGATACTGCTTACTTGGATATTTTCCCATCATTTTTGGTATGAACTCCTGTTCACCTACTGCCTTTTCAATTTTCTAATCTGCTTTGCCACAAACATCACTGCTGGAAATTAGAAGCTTACCATTTAAAGTAAGGTCTGGGTCTATTTTTGGTTTGATACACATTTAACAAAACCAGAGCAAAACAAAAGGCTTGATGAAATTGTACCATTTCCTCTACTTTAAGCAAGTGCAAGGAAAATGAATACTTGTCTGTTCTCCCATGATGTGTGGGAGGCGACCTGGGCTGCATTGCAAATGAGTTGAGTAGACAGGCTTTTGGAGGTATGCTGTGAAACATTAACAGCTCTTCATAACAGGAAAACACTCTTCTCCTTCCTTCAGGAAAATCAGAATATTTTTTGCAGACTAAAACCAACTCAGTATCTTTCCACTGACATATCATGGAAAATGTTTGCAACATTTAATTTTCATTTTTACTTCTATTCAATGTTTTATGTCCCCAAGCTCCCACCAAAGAGAAAAAATTATCCCCAAAGCTTTAACTGGTACTCCTTCCATAGCACGAGAACTTCAGTAGAGCTGATATTTGTCAATGCAGCAGAAAGCTTTGCTTCTTGTAGAGCTCTGGATGCAAACACTGGCAGAGCCAAACCAAATGAAGTATTTTGGTTTTAGTTTGTCTGGCCCAGTGCTACCATGCTGGCAACATGAATGCTTGGTGTGCTCTGCAGTGCTCATTACCACAGTTTCAAGAAAGGAAAAATATTGTAAATGAAAGTGCTTTGTCCATAACAGAATCAGCTTCCTACTACCTTTAGACCTAAGCAAGTCTAAAGTCTGGTCAGTGTTTATCTCACTGTGTTGCTGGAGGGGAACAGTTTTCTCTGTTTCTATTATGTATATCTCAGAATTTCCATTGTAGAACTGGCAGGTGTATATGGATGCATCAAATTAATTTTCCACAGTAAGAATTATTACATGTGGTCCATCCGCATCATTGCTCTTTGTACATGTAGAAAGTTTTTTCCTGTAAAACTTTGGCCAAAGTCAAATTATTAGCTATGATCATCTGGGCCATATAATTCCTCTTTCATGCTCTGGTTTTCTGTTTGCCTGCTGAAAACAGCAGTTCCTGAGCCATTAGAGTTATATATATCAGAAACCTTTCATAACTGAGCTGATTACTGGGATAAAGGCCAACCTATTAATACTGGATGTCAGAGAATATTAAGTGAGGGTGCTTGTAAATCAAGCACGGCAATATCATTCTTTTATAGACAATGCACTTGCAATGAAATATCTTCATTGGCTGCCTATCCCTCTTGTGAATGCACTGAATGAAAAAGTAACAGGTATTTTCTTTCTAACATACAATTATTTTTCAACTCCAAGTGTAGCATCAGACCCTTTAAGTATTCAACCTAAGATATTATCTCTTTCTGGCACAATCCCCTTACTATCATTACCTCATTTAACACATAGTACTGTATTTCCAAGATGACATTTTTTCCATAAAATCACATTAATCACCACAGAATTCATTGGGATCATTATTTAATTAACAAACTGTTTTATAATTAATTTTTCTACATAGAGTTCTATTATTATTTGTACTGCTGTTTCCCTCATTAACAGACCTCATAATCCTAAAAGCTGTACACCCATGTAACAAAATATCTATACTCAAGTACCAATAGTCTAGTGAAAGGAGTTTAGTCCTGAGTAGTGGTTAAGACACACAAATTGAAAGGTACAGGCTGCAGAAGGAATAGAAGGAAAGACAGCAAATTTTACACTGTAATCTATAATCTCATCCTACCGTATGCTCTGCAGAGTGTTAATGCACAAAACACAGGAGAAAACGGCCCTGTTTCTCTTTTTTATGGTGGACAGTTATTTTGTTGGCTATGTTTGGATAACTGTGGTGTCATCATGTATCTACATTCAGTACTTCTTACATCATTCAAGCCTGGTGACTGTTAGGAAAGACATCAGTCACTGATTTTTCAGCAGTGCGTTTCTATCCATTTTTGTTTCCATGTATGCACAAGTTCAGCAAGAGGTCCCTACCTCTGGTAGATCTCTTTTACAGCTATAAGTGAAAATACCAGCTTTGTGAGAAAAACAACACAAATAAACAAATTCTTAATGGATAAGAAAGGAAATATAAACTTACATCCAGTTGCTCTACTCAAGGTCACCTCTTCTCTGTGTTTTGGATCTCTGACCATGTGGATTGCACAGCTGGTACCATTTTCCTCCCACATGTTTTCTCTAGCCCAGAGAACAGGTGTATGTCTGTGTACATGGCAGGAGCTGACCTGCTTCCACACAGGAGAGCAAGGGTTTGATGCTTGTGCACAGACTCTGCTCTCTGCCTTCCGATTGCTGAGGCTTGCAAGCAGAGTCTGAATGCTTCCCACATTTTGTCCAGGTGTTTTAAGATGGGGCTGATGTTTTGGTTTAATGTACCAACCAGACTTCCAGTTTGGTATGACTGAATGAAAAGCTGATGGGCTGAGCAACTGAGCCTTTCTCCTGTCTGAGTGGAAAAAAACATGTTTAGAAAAATCCAGTGGCAACTGCTGTATAAACTCAGATATCACAAGTTGAAAAAGCATTTGTTCTGCATCACAGAGCTCCCTAAGGAGCTTTATGAACATAAAAAATGAACTAATGAAAATCTAACTGGTTTTAGTCATAAAAGCATAGTTGGGTAAAATACTACTCACACCATAGAGATCACTAGATCAACATTATATCACCATCTGTATAAGCTTTCTACATCCCCAGGGCAACATTTGAATCCAGTTCCATTCATCTTGGTCTCTCCCTGTATTAAACTACTGAAAAATGGCTGCTCCTTCCCCATGCTATTTGTCTTCCAAATCTCCTCTACTGACACAGATGTGCTATGTCAAACAGCAGCAGTGCAGAGGGGAAAGAAGGGGTGAGCATCCTTCTTGGCTGTGTTTAGACTCCAGCCTGTTGTTAACCAGCAAAGGAAATTCTTCAGTTTGAGCACTGAGGGGAGAGAGCCTTAATAACCAATTGCTGTAACTAAACTTCTGTCCCAGTGGTGGCACAAGGGGAAGATCTATGTACACAGACGGTCTCAAAAAACAAATAAAAAAGTAAGATCAAAGCAAACCAAAGGTCTCCATTGCCCAGGATTTAGCTTTTGACACCCATCAGTAGAAGGTGTGTAGGGAAAGTATAAGAGCAAAATGAGTTTGTAGAGGTACATTCCCACAATATTATCCTAGCTTCTAGTGATTTGTTGCTTTCAAAGGAGAGGTATAATTTTTACAGTTCACAGAACCATAAAATATTCTGAGTTGGAAAGGACCCACAGGTATCAAGTCCAACTCTTGAGTGAATAGTCCATACGGGGGAACAAACTCATGATCTTGGTGTTATTAGCACCATACTCTGAACAACTGAGCTAATCCTTCAGAGAATTTTCTTCTGTAACTTTGTACAGTTGTTTTCAAACCTATATAAACTCTGATTGCCTACAATGTCCTGTGTCAAGGAAATCTATGGCTCAACTCTGTAATATGAAACAGCATTTCCTTTTGTTTGTTTTGGAAGCTGTGCCTTTACTTGATACCTTGTAATTCCTGCACTGGAATAGCCTTCCGACCATCATCCCTGCTCTCAGTCCTTCATGATATCTGTTGTAAGGCCATCACTCATTCCTTTTCCAGGTGTAAGAGTACTTCTAGACTATTTGAGTTTTGTGTTGGAGCCACCTCACACTGCTAATCATCTTTGTTCCTGCCTCTATGACTTTTCTCAGCTAAAAAGTCCAGAACACATAAAAAGTCCTCAGTAGAACAGCACTGAGCCCTGAGATGATGATTTTTCATATCTATTTATTCTTCAGTGGTAACTGTAACTCAGAACCTATCCTAGTAGGTGTAAGGGGTAGAGTTTGCATTTATCTATGTTGAATCCCACCTCCTAGTTACTATAACTAGGTCTTCCTGCAGTTTCACATAATTTTTAACATCAATTTGAAGCAAAATGATCTGCTGCATCCTGTTCAAAGAAGGATCTTGGTAAAGAAATATTCCCAAGCTGCTATAGTGGAAGAATAATTTTGCCCTTGTCCTAAAGCAGATGTTGTTTTCCCCTTTACAACTAAATAATCTCTTGCCCTACAGATTCTCTGGCCAAGATGCTTTGCCCTAATATGTTTGAAAAATTATTTATTTTGCATATTCTTGTCTTTTGCAAGTAGTTTATCAAAATCCCCCTTTTAGGGAAGGTATTATTCCTTTTAACCTTCCAGAGCTTATGATCTTTGCTATTTTCCTGAATTGGATACAACCTTATCTTCCTCAATCTGTTGCCATCCTACCAGTATTCTTCTTGTCTTTTAATGATCTTTCTAAAGACGTGGCATGTATTTGCTCCTTGCCTCTGATACTCTATTACTGTGGTTTAACACAACAGGCAGCTGAGCACCACACAGCGATTCGCTCACTCCCTGCAGTGGGGTGGGGGACAGAACTGGAAAAAAGGTAAAACTCCCAGGTTGAGATAGAGACAGTTTAATAAGACAGAAAAGGAATGGAAAATAATAATGATAATAATAGTGATAAAGAATGTATAAAACAAGTGATGCACAGCACAATTGCTCACTGTCAGTTGACTGATGCTCAGCCGCTCCTTGAGCAGCAGCAGCCACTCTCCAGCCAGCACTGTTAAACTCTATGTGATGGGTATGATGCCAAATGTTATGGAATATCCTTTTTGTCAGTTGGGTTTGGCTGTCCTGGTTGTGTCCCTTCCCAAATACTTGTGCAACCCCAGCCTCCTCACTGGCAGGGTAGTACGAGGACCTGAGAAGTCCTTGACTGTGTAATCACTGCTCAGCAACAACTAAAAACGTCTGTGTGTTATCAACATTATTCCCATCCTAAATCCAAAATATAACACTGTACCAGCTATTAGGAAGAAAATTAACTCTATTCCAGCCAAACCCAGAACAATTATCTTTAAATTACTTGCATGCCATCTGCAAAGACTTTATTCTTGAAAAGTTTAAAGCTTCCTTTTTTGTGTAATCCTACATGTTTTTAAACATATTTTTACATGATTATATTTTGAAATTAAGCACAATGTTATAGATATTGGGTGGTTTTATTTGTCCTGCTAGGGTGTTGGATCTGAACCAATTTTGGTCCCTGTTATGTACTGCCTGTTCCATAATAGCATTTGTGAATCAAGTCCAGTGTTGCTCAGGGCAAAGTAAAGAGCTGACCATTCTACCCAGTGTTTTCTGAGTCCTTGTTCCAGGAGGAAGTAATTAAGAATAACTGAATGTTTAACTCCTGCCACAGCCATGTTTCCTGTTCTTGCTTCTCATCTCCACCAGCATGTCACAGGCGCTGCTGCATTCCAGTGGATCACTGGGTCATTGAATAGGTAACAGAGGAAGGACAGACCCACTAAGCAGTACCAAAAGTAATGGAAATGACAAAGATGACAGAAATATTTCTTAGGTGCTCAGAAAAGTCAATGAAATTTCAAGGCTTGAAACAGACACTTTGAAGAGTATAGAAATACAAGACCTAGTGTTTGAAGTAACACTGAAGAAGTTCAAATACATATGAGGGTCTTGCCTGCTGTAGTACCAAATCTGTAGGCAGCTTTGAATGTGTCACCCAAGAGACAGTCTTTGCTCTGTATTACTCTGCAAAGAGAGGCAAGCAGATGGCTGTTCATTAAGGTTGTCTTATTATTGTAGTGGGTTCCATAGAGTCTGATATTCTGCAACAAAACTATAATAATTCATGCAGAAGCCAGACTACCTACAAGAGCTAGTGAAGGTAAGAATAGCTAATGGAATGAAAGAGTATTTAAAGAAATGGTACAACAAAAAACAGGGATAAACATAAATAAGTTGCTTGTCTTTCTAATCTTGAAACATTCATGCCCATGTTCAGAATGAAAAACTTGCCCAAGACAAGTAGGCCATTGTACTGAGAAATATTGGCTGCCTGATGATTTAAAAAAAAAAAAAAGCCATGTTCACAAATACCTCCCCTGATCTGTTTATTAAAAAGGACAATAAATGACTGAGCAGTAAATATTCAGAGCCTGGAAGATTTTATCAGGCATAATGTTTCTGAAAAAAATTGTATGATACAGTTGGCTGTGGGAAGAACTGCAAGTTCAGATCTTTCTCAGGTCAGCTGACTCTGTTCCTTTTTTAATTCCATATACAGTTGCTATTTAACATTTTGCCAATCTTCTGGGAAAGTTTGTCAAACAAAGGTTTTGAACGTGAATTGCACAGATTGCTGACTGCCTTTCACAGCCTGGACATTTTGTGAAATCCTTCACGGGTGACCATGTTTTGTTTTATTTTTAAATGTATTCCATAAAGGAAAAATTCTGAGCTAAGCCACTGTGATTGCTCTTAATCAACTTGCAAACAACACACAGAAAAGAATTCATTATATTACTATAGTGAATTCCTGTTCTTTAAGGATAGTGTCATTATGAATAGAGGTTATTGAAACAAAAATGCCTGAATTTATTTATAGTTCCTATGTATAAATGACAGGAGCAAAGTAGTTTGAAAGCAGCCAGTACACTTGCTGTGAGGCTGGCTTTCCTGAAAGTTAGCTGCAGGAGGGACAAGTCATTGAGGGTGAGACTTAGAGCTCAGCATTTACTCTATCTAGTGCTTTTGAAGTTTGGAGGAAATCTTCATTTATATCACAGGAAACAGAATTCTGACAATGCTAAGCTCTTCTGAAAATATCTACTTCTAAAAAATGCAGAACACTGCAGCTAATGTTTCATCAGCTCTAGAATGCTAAGCATTTTGCCCTTGGAACTATAGAAATGTTTTAGAAACCATTATCAGAAGTTCAGTGATGTTGATTTTGTACCCAGAAGAAGGATGAATAAATAACCTTTCAGTAACGTGTTCTCCCTGTGACACAATCCCTAAAGGTACTTCTCTAAAAAGTCCCAATAGATTAGCAAAATATGTTATTATACGAAGATTCTTTTTATCTGTCTGGGAAGAGCAGCAGCTTAAATAAATTACAAAGAGAACTTTTTTAGACCGTATTTAATCTCATAGAAGAAAGATTAGCCAGTTAGTGGTTTCAAATATTTTATACCACTGTGGTAATTTCTGGTGCCAGCATACCACGAACATTGGTACTGTTTCTCAGAAAGGAATGCTACAGGCCCTGTATATGCTACCATAAGTTCATGGCTTACAAATCAAGGTACTGTTGTTCCACTGCACTGATGTCAGTCTAGAAGAGCCCTGCAGGAGTCAGTTGAGTTACCCGAGAAGAGTTAGATCAACATCAGACCTTGTATGACAATGTGTAACTCGTTAATCCATTGAAAACAACTAATACCCCACTAACTCCATCTCTTTTACAATCAAGGAGTTAGGCATTTCCTGACCCTGGCATCAAAAATATATCATGTTAATTTATTGGAAGAACTGCAGAGACTGACTTCTGACAACTTTTGTTATTATTATGACTGTTATTTACTTATGATAATCAGCACACACAGTCTGCTAGTCACTGTCCCAGAGAGCTCACTAAAAGATCTTTCTCCCTTGTCCATGGACATCCAAGGGACATGAATTTAAGCCAGGCAGAGTTGCAAGACATTTTCACTTGAGGGTCATATCCTACCATGGAATTTATTTCAAGATGAGATGAGTAGGAATTTGGCTCACTTGCACTTTGGCTCATGGGGATGATGCCCGTCAGGCTCATGATGACAAGTGAACAGGAAATTTCACCACTGTGTCATCAGAATGTTTCAGTTTGCTCCAGGTGCAGCATGAGCCAACCTCTCTGCAGAAACCTTGAGATGTGATACACAATGAAATCACTGTGTCTTGCTTTCCAAACAGCATGCTTGAATAGGCTGTGGTGAAGGCTCCCCAGGGAGACAACGGAAGCCCAATCACTCATTTAGAGCTGGATAGTAGGAAACACTTATGAATGTACTGTAGGGAGCAATTCTTCTTGGCAGGGTCTATGTTAAGTGATGTAAGAGGCGGCTTCTCAGCTCTTACTTCTATGCCTTTGAGGATATAGTGTTGCTATTTGCCTTTTTAAGTAGAGGCCTGTGCCTCAGAAGGAATGATACAAAAGAGGAGATAATCAAATAACAGATTTCCTTGCATGCTTTTTCTGTAGTCAAGGAATGTTCAAAAGTGAGATGCTAGGCTAGAGGCAAACAGTAACAGAGTTACAAGGAGCTGAGAAGTGAAGAGCTTATTGGTGTCCCTTTAGGTCTGCTTTTCCTATTGCTGTTTATATTTTCTATTACACCACCAAGCACAGATGCTTTCCTTGAATAACACTGGAAGGTTTTGAATCCATGTCCAAGATTTTTATGTGCTGTGACATCTACAATAAACTAGCAGATAATTATAGCTTTTTAGATTCGAAATGGAAATAGTGCAATTAAAAATCCTGGAAAAAATATTTGTTACTAATCAGACGGTGTTCAATGACAGATATACAAGTTCTGTAATCATGTTCATGCTAGTTCTTGCTAATCTTCTATCTCCTTTTTTTCAGACTTTTTTCTTCCTGTTCAACAAATTTTTCATTAAGTAGATGGAACTCTGCCAGTATCAGCTTTCATTTATATTATTGTAAATCGTGGTTGAAACCTGTGGTATTATTCCTGTTTTCTTCACGTACAACTTAGATGAGCTTTTAGGCTGTTGCTTTAGGGCTCAGTACATCTTGATACCTTTTGAAAAACATTTGAAAAGTTAAAGAACAGTTCTTTTTTTTCTCTCATTCTCTTTCTGTCTTTATTTCTTTTTCTCTCTCATTCTCTGTCTTTATCTCTGTATCTCTCTTTCTTTCTCTTTCTCTCTCCCTCTCTCCTCCCTCTCTTTTTCCCCCTCTTTCTTCCTCTCTCCTTCTCTCCCCACCCTCTCCTCCCCCCATCTGTTCTCTTTCTCCTATTTCTTGCCTGCTGCCCCAGGCTCATGTCATCTTCCCTGACTTTTTTTAAAAAAATAAAAATTAAAATGTATTTGTTATGATGTAGCAAGGTACTTTGGAAAATCTCCCAGCACTCCAGGAACGTTGTGGTAAAAATCTGAAATACCCACAGTTCACAGTTGCTATAACAGCATACCTACTCCTGCCATTTGTTTGTTCTCTCACCTACAAGCCCATTCACATGTTAAAATCCTCTCATGTCAAAAATCATGCACACTGTTAAGCTTCATAAAGACAAGAAATGTGAGACACAAGTATTAGCAACCTACTTATATTACAGCATCTGCACTAGGATTTTCTTGTTGCCTTAGGTGGAGTTTAAGTATTTTCTTTTTTATCCCTGCCTGAAGGGACAAAATTACTTAATTGTTACACTTTTGTTTGACTCCAAATCTGAAGTTAGTGCTGTTCAAGTATCCTGCCTATCATTTTAAAGTGTGCCAGACTTTTGATAGCTGGGCAAACTTTTGACAAAATTGTGTTATATGAAAGAAATTCAGGAGTACAGTCAATGGAGCGCTAGGCCATTCAGTAAATTATGAATACAGATGTGCTATGGAAATTCCTAAGATACAGTAGATGACTCACAATCCCTGACTGAAACTCACTTCCGCTCCTAATTAGGTTGAGAGCGACTCATTCCAAATTTCCAATTCAATGTGTTGTAAACCCACCAAGTAACTGCTATAGATGGCAATTTCTGCTCTGTGGCTGCTGAAGGTGCAGTCACTGAACTTAAAACAGTGATGTTACCTAGTGTTCCAGCTGGGCTTACAAAGGTGAAGGACTTCCAGCAAGTGCAGGTGCTCAGTATTCAACCTGGCACAACATTGTGTTGTTTATCAGGTACCATACTAACAGGTGGCCCCAAAGTATTTTGTTCTCTGAGCAATTATTTGCTCTTCTTTCCTTTCTGCTCTCTTTAAAACATCCTTCTTAGCCCAGTTTCACTATACACCTCAACGCAGTTGCTACCAATCTGGCTTGCAATAGGGCAACAAAATTTTGCCAGTGCCAGAGCCTCAGAAAAACAGGATGGAAGATGGTGCTGAAAAGCAAGTCAGTTTCTGCTGAGGCAACACGGGCTGTGTCTGCCTTCACTTGTAGCATTGCCTGAGAGCTGTACTTATCTTGCTCCTCCTGGTCTCTTCCTGCTGCTCTGTTCTGTCTCTGACCACAGGTGGAATAATCAGCACCCTGACACAAACTCTCACGATTAGGGAAGCAGACAACAATTTTGCCTATGGAGCAGGTAAGTTCAGAACAGGTTCTCATTACCTAATGATGAGTTTCAAGTCTTAGCTCAAAAAGTATGATTCATTTCAGTTGTTTCTGCATCTTTCTTAGCAGGTCACGCTGTCACTTATTTCATCATCCTTTACATAAGCCTAATATTGCTTGACACGGGAGATCACACAATGAGTATATGCATTCCTTTAGGACTAATTATTTAAAGCTGGCATTTTTTGTGCATATAATCTGGGGCCAAGAGACGTGTTTCACCTTAGTGTTTAGGAGATGCTAGATAAAGCAAGGTTGAAAAACGCATGCTGTGTTGAGTGCTGTAATTGCTGACACATTCCTGTGGTATACTTGATCATTAGAACAGCTCACTTAAAACAATATTTTCTTTATAGAAAGGAAGTTGGTAATCGAATTGTTATGCTTCTCTGCTTTGCATTTTCAGTTTAAATTTCAGCTGGAATTCAGTGTATAGCTATTGGTTACCAGAGTACATTGATTCAAATTTTCATTACCCAATTGCAAGCTGATTTGTTGAATGTTGTTTAAGCACTTGGTTGCTGCAGATTTTCATGTATGCACCTTTTGGATTTTAGCCATGAATGTGGACCATTTGAGAATGCTATAAACTCTAACTATACTGTGATTAAAATGGCTGTGACACATATTTGAATCTGGTCAAGTCTATCCCCAAACCACAGTGACCAAAATGAACTGGTTCTTGAAACCATGCAAGGAAACACATTATGTAAAGTACAAACCTAGCTCTGAAGTATATGAGGCTAAGTGGAGTCTTGCCAAAACAACCCATTTTACTGCCTGAAGAAGAGCTAAACCTGTATTATTGATGAGTTTCAAGTACTTGTGGCTGGAGCACAAAGTAATAGAGTGAAAGAGTAGTCCTACAGAAGTCCTACTTTTTCTCTCCAAGCTGAAAACCCAAGTTGTTTCCACTATGCTCTTGCCACTCCCCATCACTCAGGGTCATTGTGCTGGCCTAGTCTTTCTCAGTCTCTGCTGTGACATGCCCTCATCTCACTGCTGCCCTCGCTGCACAACAGCATGTGAACACCGTCTGAATTCCATGCTCTTCTCTCTGAGATATTCTCCCTGCTCAGACTGCACTTGCCTATACCACCCTTCCTCATTTTTCCTGGACAATTTGGAAATCTTGGAAACTTTTGAATGCATTCAAAGGGGTTTATGTGATGGTAACAAAATGAAGAGAAAGGGGAAAAGATTATTTGTCTCCTGTGAAACACTGTCTTTCTAGTAGAAAAAGCCCTTCTCAAAAAAGTCTAAAGCTAGTTACCATCTTCCATGAAACCTCTGTGAAATAGATTCCATGCCAGGAAATGATGGAGTATGGACTTCATTGTGTTGGAATTCATCTGATCCCTCTTCAGGTTAGGTGTCTTGTCCACATTGGCCAGCTCTGCTCCTTTGGAGGGAGGTATACCTGCACCTGAGGAAAGTAATTCAGTGCACTATCTGAAATACCTGCTTTCAGAAGGTGTTCCCTGTGCCTCTAGAAATTGGACAGATAATTAACTTAGGCAAGGTGCCTTTTATGTCTTGTGTTAAGTCAGCTGAATCTTGCATCAGAAGAGTAATTAAAGTAGCTCTTGCAGAGTGTGTGGGACAGGAGAGGGTTGTACTTCTAAGAAGGAATTTACAAAACTATGGACTGTGAAATTATTTTTTCATGCACACATGCTGAAAAGTTAGGATGTCATCCCGAATGAAGTTCTACTCAGTGAGTTAAACCTATGGTGCCTCACTTAGTAAAAGTCACTGTTTTTTTTATTACAGAAATGGAAAAGGAATACCACAAAACACTGCTGGAAAATCCAAAATAATTAATGCAGATGTAAGTTGCCTGGGCATGTCAGTTAAAACTTTAAATCCTGCATCCTTGATTTAAAAGACAAGTTAAATCTCACAAAACTACTAAGGTCCATTAAAACAGATGTGTACTCATGAAAGTCATCTAGCCTGCAGATTAGAAATTTTGTCAGCAGTGACTCCCTATGCTCCCTGATGTCTGTGAATGAAATGCATATCCCTGCTGTGTAACATCGTGGTCACACTATAACCAGCTTGGATTTTTTTGGGGGTGGGGGGTTGTGTGTGTGTATGTGTGTGTTTGTGAGATCTGTACCCTTTCAATATTTCTTGAGAACATTTTGTATCAGTATTCTAAGTCCCAGTCTGAGATCTAATGGGATATAATTCTTCCATGAATTAACACAGAAATAACAAATCTGGACTGATCACCTAACTTTGCAGATCAACAGAAAATAAAATTCCCAGGGAGAGTCACCTCATCTTGAAAAAGGTACATAAACTACTGGCAAACCCTTTCTATGAAGGATATGAGGGTACCTATTTAGGTGAATAGAATTTTCATTAGTCTAATGTCAGGCAAGATGAACAGAACACTCTTCAGCTTAGTAGAACATAGCCCTTGCAAGGTAAACATCTAATCAGGCTGCTGGAAGATGTGCAGAAGTACCATGTCTGACTCTTTACTTCAAGTTTTAACATATGAAATTATTTCTAAGGAGTCTAATTAAAGGAGGATACAAAATTTCAGTGATATTTGTATATGTTACCTTATTTCCTTACTTCAATAAACATACAGTCCTGCTTATTTCACCTTTTGTTTGAGGTCTATTTTTAGTCCAGGTGTTCTTAGAAATTCTTCGCACTCTGGAACATTAAACTGCACGGTCAGCTCAGGAAGAATGACAGTTTTCATTTACACACTATTACAAGGCTATTGGATTGGTTTTCAAGCCACACTTCAAAAGAGTAATCCAGCAACAGAACTGCTTAAAATTTAATTGTTAAATGGAGCAATTATTGCATAGTGTGAATGCCTCAAGTTCAGCCTCCCAGTACTTTTTGAGCCTGAAATTAATTCCACCAACAAATGGCCTCACAAGTAAATGTAAGCAAAACCTTTTACTGGCATAAATTTTTCTGTAGTCACCATCAGGGAAAGAAAAAGGGAAGTATGGGGTTGATTCTCCCTCTGCTATGTCTCAGATATTGTTTATTCTGTACTGCATTATTTGTTTTAGCTTGGTAGTTCTTTTTAAAATGTCTTCACTGGACTAGAGTGCTACAATTTTAAGCCTCACAGGGAAACTTTAGCAAGTTATGAATAACCAGGGAGTGGTATTTCAATGTAATTCAGGAATGAGAACTAAGCAAAGAAGAATATTCAACCTTTTCATGGAAGGACTGAGTATTCTTTTCAAAGTCATATATCAAAAAGCCACATACAATGGAAACATTCTCTCTCCCTAGAACATAAAAGAAGAGGGAACTGCCTGTTATGTGTTCTGAAATGATCCCTTTTCATTACAACTTCAGAATTTTTCTCTCTAGGGATAGCTGACTTCAAACCATGAAGAAAGGGAGAAACGACATCATACTATTTCTATTAAAAGCAGCCATGCGTAACCTATATTTTTTCCTTTACTCTTTTCCCCCCCCATTTCACAATAATATTTGCATTCCAAAAACTTAGTCTCTGTTTTTGATGCACTGAGGTTAAGCAAATGAGGCTGCTGCTGACAATGTTGTTCATACCACTTGCATGCTCCTTGTTTTAAGTCAGCAGCAGAGAAACTGCAATGTCTGTGTGAAATTCATTACAAAACAAAACATTTCATCTTTCTTCACTTGGCCTGATGCTTCTTATTTACCATAATTAAGTTATAAGAAAATCATCTTACACAATAGGAATACAAAATTCTCTTAGTCTTGTAAATGCATAAGCTAGAATTGACTAGATTTTTTAAATGATCCCATATACAGTATATTCAGAAAACTCTTGTATATGAACAGTCAGAAAAGAAATAAAAAAATTATTCAGAAACAGTAGAAGAAATCTGGAGAAAAGGGAATAAGTATGATAAGACAAAGATTTCACCTGACTTTTAATACAATAGAGAAATACAAAATTACAAAGATCAATCAACATAACACAAGGAACACAAAACAAAAACAACAAACAACATGGCCCCAGAGGAGTTTTCCCAAGTTTAGTAAGAGTGGAGCAAGATGCAAACTTTGGATTTATCAGTATTAGAAATATAAAATTACTGTAGGGAAGTTTAGAGAAGAGAGAAAGAAAATGATTGTGCGACACAGACTAATAAATGAAAGAGAAAACAGTACTTACCATTCACATATTGTTTCTTTGGATGTTCAAAGCAGTGTACAGATATTACCAATTAACTCCTATATAATATGTGTTTGAGGCAAATAGATTCCCTTTTCACAAATAAAAAAATGTAAAATGCCTTGATGAGGGACCTCGTAATAGGATGAGACCCCTTTAGTCCATTCTTGTGTTTATCGCTTCAGGTGATGATAGACCACTAAGCATAGTATGTCTAAAGCATACTATGTAATGCACATTTTCTATTTTCTACAGTCAAATCACAGCAATCACAGATGCCATTCTTTATGAATTTCTGAAATGTGAGCTAGCAGAAAAAAAATAAGATAATGGTATAAAAATGCTAAAAACTCAGAAAAAAGTTATATTAATGATTACATGTTTTGTAAATAAAAGGCAGTGGGAAAACAGAGTTGTCTGGAGGCCTGAGATGGTTTCTCAAAGCATATTTTACCAATCCTGTTGTTTCGCTTACTTAAGCCTACACTGTTCCAACTCTATGCATCCTGACAAGATGTTGCTAGCAGAATCTAAATCAATTCATGGATTACAAGCAAAATTAGCAAGAGTATTTAACATTTGCATGTTGATGCAAATCCATGATATTTAATGTAACTTGCTGAAAGCTTCAAAATCCTGGCCTTTGCAACATACATGTAGCAATTGCATTTCTGAGAGAGATTTGTATATGTAGCTCAAATTGCTAGTGAATATAAGGAAAATTTTTATTCACTTCATTAGAAGAAGTCATCTTCTGTGATGAAGACTGTAAATCTTGTTGTGGAGGTTGAAATCAAAAAGGCACACTACAGATGTTCATTATCAGCGTAAAGAAAATGGCACTTACAATGCAATGTGTTTGAACAGGATACAGGATTGCTATTGTCTCATCCTGTTTGCTACGATAACAACACAGTATAGCAGCACAAATTTTGTATTGTCTTTTCTGGAATTTAGGAGAATAACATTGGATACTGAAAACACCTCTGTTTCTTCCTGGTGCTTCCAAAGATGAAGGCATGAGTACATTTCTTTCTTTGTCCTTGATTCATTCTTGCACCTATACTGGTTTTCAAAATGTATTCAAAAATGTTTGCTGAATAGCTATGGGAAGTGATCTGGATGTCCAGCATACTCCAAGTGATGTTAGAGTTCTTTGTTTTATGAAAACTGTGTTCTGTGTTATTCCCAGCCTTTGAGTGGTTTATGATCTTCTTCCACTGCAAATCATCTGCAAAATTGATTAATATGCTTTCTTTCAATCATTCCTGAAACTATTGCACACAGAAAATCCCCAGAAGGCACCTTCTCTCAATTAGCACTGGGGGTTTTTTGAAGGCATTTCTCTGCACTCCCATACGACAGATTATGACATCAAACAATTGAGATTAGGATCAGAGTCTGAACAAGCAGGAAGGACACATGTTCTTAGGGGGAAAGATCTCACACACAGAGATATTTTCAGTAAATGGCAGATTATAAAAGCTCAGAAAAACCCCAGGCTTAAAATTGGCTTATTTTAAATGCTCTTCATTCCTCTGCCACTTTTAAAGCAACATTTGGTCCTCATGAACACAGAAAACCAATGGCATGTGACCTAGTCAGCCCTGGCAAAAATCTGGAAGTGGGTACCTCTTACTCATATGGGGGTTCTTTGCCAGAACCCCATGCACAGTGTTGCCAGCTTTCACCAAGTTTTTCTGAGGAACTGAGGCCACTTACTCTTGATTTGGACCTCAGACAGCTCTTAGATGGCCCAGAGGAGCCTTTTCCTATGGTTCATCTCCTTTTTTTCTGCCTCCAGAGAAAGAACAAATCAGGCATGGGCAGGGAGGCAGATCACATTGCTGACAAAAAGCTTTGCAGGTAATTCTCATGATCATGCTTCTGTCTGTTCCAGTTGTCTTTTCTTCTTGCACAAGGAAGGATGGTAGGAGGAGAGACACTTTGTGGTGTCACCTAGCCACAGTCCATTCCCAGGCCTGAAGAGTAAGCACAGACGTGAAATATAGGCTGGATACTCCCAAGCTCCTGCTGCATAGTGATTTTTGATCCTTTGGGTGTCTGCTAAGGCACAGAAGTAAGAGAGATGTCCTTGTCTTGAATTCCTGCTTTATTGAGATGCCCATATTTTCTTAGGAACAGAGCACTAAGAGCAGAAGAAAAGTGACTCCAGTTCCTGTCACTGTGGGGTTCTTATCTTTTCTGTGTGGTTTTGCACAGTGCCATGGTCAAAGACACTCTTCAAGGCATTGGCAAAGCTCCTCATATCCAAAGTTAGACACCAACAATTTATTTTTTAATTAAAATTTTACAATATTAGTCATGATTAATAAGTAATGAAATCTAATATACCATCCTATAGGTAATTTTACCATTATATGATTTTTAAATTGATGGCAACATAAATACATATTTGATGTAGACAAGAGGGCGCATTAGTTTGGTCATGTAGAGCAGCACAAATTAGCTAGAAAGTTGTCCTCACTGTTTAGATATTCAAAATATCTGTTTAGTTCAGATACCTTGATTTTGGGGCCTCCTTGCCTTCTTTTTATCTATTTAAATCAGGCACAAACTTATTGAAACACAAGTGTGATATTAGAAATTAGGCCTGTATTTTGAGAGTTAGTTGTATGAAACAAGTTTTTTTATAAATTAATTTTTTTTAAATTTTGGGACCCCTTTGGTCTCCCAAAGCCAGTACCTCCTGGGCATTTTCCTCAGTGATTGACCTTTGTCCCCACCCCCCAACAAAATAGCTAACCCAAGCTGTTGGATGCATTTGAGCTTTCATTCTTTCCATGGTCCGTAACAAGAGCTGCATGACAACAGAAAGAGCAAAGCAGACTAACTCCCTGTCATTAGGGAAGGGCTGTATGTCTAGTCCCAGTACATTAAAATGTACATGTTATTGTTTAAGCTCTATGTATCTTTAGGTTTTTCAAAAAAGTACAGCACTGTCTACATAAAATGACATTTTATTAGTTTCACCTGACATTTTTACATGAATTCCAAGCACATTGTGACCTTCCTTATAAGCTAAACAGTAGTTTTTAGACTGTGCCTTCAACATGGAACTTAAGAAGTGATCAGATGAAAATGTTTCTCTTAAAATAATACCAGTAAACTATATACTTAACCACTTATTTATCTTTCTACTTGAATTCAAAGAAAAGAATTCTTCTGATCCAAGTGTTTTTTCATATTTAGGGAAGAAAGCTATCTTAAGACAACAAAAATACTTTAATTCTGTGGTCTGGTCCTATATTGTCTGGAGATCTGAAAACATCATTCTAACATTTCCCCTGAAAAGGATTCATTCATACAGAAAACCAAAAGGAAAGGAAGTGGGAAGTTTGTTGGGCAATGCTTATTTTTTGTGAACCTACAAACTCAGGCTGGAGTTGGTTTATTGGGTCAGATGATACTTCATCATATGAAGAAACATCTTTAAGAAATTAGGCATATCCATTTATTTTTGACTGAAGTAAACAATGCATTTTGTTGAGAGGCAAAAGGAAACCTTCTTTCCCCTACTCTTCTGATGTTTAAAATTAAAGTTTTCCAGCCACATATGGTTGATGTACTTAGGACTGCTGGAGTAATGAAACGAAGAATAAGAATTTAGCACTATAATTTCATGAACATTAGGAGACATAAGAGTTTGCTGTTGAGTTGTTGACCCAGAAATCAATCTCTTGAATATAGGCACTTACTAGTTAAAAAGAATATGATTTAATTGAATACAGCAGCTTTCATTATGCCATGTATCAGAAAACTGAAGGTGGGGTACAAATGAGAGAGTTAAGATAACATATGGAAATACAGAAGACAAATCTGATTGTATACGGGTTTCCTACCACTCAAACCCCCAGATATACAATGTTTCTAAGATAGGACTTTTTCCTGGAAGCAGGAAGGGTCAACAGCAATTTTCGAGGACAATCCTGAATGAGGCATACTGATGTCTAAGAAGCTTGGACTAAGCTGAATGCCCTGAATGAGGCATACTGATGCCTAAGAAGCTTGGGAGTGTTAAAACAAAAGGAAAATGGAAATAAAGACCGAATACCTGTACTTCTACAAGGTAAAGGCCCAGTAACAGGAAGGGAAAGACAAGCTTGAGTTCATACTGATGTGTATATCTGATACTTTTTCTACTTCTGGGACTTACAGAAGATGCAGGAAAGAATTGAAAAAGGTAGATTTTTCTGGTAGCCTCCTTTTCAAAATGCAAATCTTTCCTCAAAGGCCAAGCACCATCTTCTACCTTTTCAGCAGAGAAAATTCACAGAAAGCTCTACAAAAGTTCCACCTTCCTTAGCTTGTACATATTTCATGGAAATTGATTTGTGTGAATGGTAACAAAGACAAAATTTGGGATAGAGAAACTGATTTATACTTTGTCCATGGGCTGAATATAGAGTGAAGGAAAAGTGAATTAAAGGTATTAGCAGCTGATTTGAATTCTGTGGGCAGAAGGATAGTAAGCAAGTAAAGTTAAGAGTGGAGAGATGAAGCTCCTTAGTGCATAATGTGTAGTCTGACTGCAGTTTTCTGGGCATTTTAAAGTCCCATGAGTGTGACTTCCAGAGGCCATGACAATGAGAATTACAGTACCTGATGCAGGAAATAATTATGGGGCAGCCAAAGATTATTACATAGATGGATCCTAGTAACATTTCAGAAAAAAATTAGCAGAAATTCAGATAAAGAATATTCTTGTTTGTTTGTCAAAGAATAATCAAAGGTTTGTAGTTTCAGAAGTTCAGATTTGAGATACAGAGAGTGGAATTTATGTCACAGTGATGGAACCTCTTACTGACAAAATAGTTTCATTCAGAAAAAAGTAGTACACAGAGAAGCTGAAAATCCTGGCAGAAAAGTAGAGTATGGGGATATCAGAGAGGTACTCCTCTGATCAAAGAAGGATCTGCAGCTGTTGTTCATGCGTACTTGTAATAAATTCATTTCTTGAGCACATAGTGAGAACATCTTGTTCTCGGTTTAACTCATATCTCCTTAGCAGCATTTTCATTTCTGGTGATGCTTTACTTCTTGTCTTTCCCTTGAGAGAGTGTGTAAGGTGCTTCTTTATCTCTCTTATGGATGAATCATGGCTATTGTCAGCTCTAGTCATCCTCTGCACACAGAAGAAAATTTTATATTAACCTTTAATCATCTATTCCTCTTGCAATACTTAACTCACAGAAGCAAAGCTCCTAAAGCATGTGCCAGCTTGTCTGAAAGTACGATTTATAGTTGTACTTTGTCAATGGAAAAACATTTGTACAAAGCATGAAATACAGAAGTACACAGTTTCTAGACACCACTGACAAATATCACTAAAAGCAAGGTAGACAAATAGAACATGATGGCATTTTCATTATTTTCACCTCTTTCTATATAGTCCAAAATTTAGAGGCAGCTTTGCAGTACATTTATAAGTTTTTAAAGCTTTAAAAATTAAATGTTCTTTCTTGGAAATACTAACTTTCCTCTTAAAAATATTTAATTATTATATATATATATATATATAATATATATTATTTAGATATAGTATTTTATATATATATATAGCATTTTATATATAATATTATATAAATATTTTTGTCCCAACCATAAAAAGGTTTGTAGTTATTTCTTCAGTTTTCTTTTTTACAAAATTTTTAGGATAATTTCCTTTCTAGGTGTAATTATGTACCTTCCATTCCATTTTTCAATTAAAAGATAAAGAGGGAAAATTTTCAGTTGTTTTATCTGTTCCAGATTGCCCACTTCCCTGCAGGGTAAAACATTTTTGAAACTGCACTGTCTATCCATGCCTTTACAACACTTTATTTTTTCAGCCTAAATAAATTAGACCCTTCAAAAGACTTTGTGATACTCTTCTTGTTTCAGCCTACATCAGTCTCATTACTTCATGATTGCAGTTCTTCCTTCATTCCATAGTTCCTTTCAGCATTTCTACAGTATTTTCTGACAGTAGCACCATCCTGTTTTGAAATTGTTTATATTATTTAGTGATCCTAAAGACCTGACTCTCCTTTGGTACTCATGTTTATCCCATCTAAACCTCATTTTCAACACTCTTTTGACATGTGTACTCTCAGATCATATGGGAGAACACGAAATAGACTTAATAAATTCCCGTACTTAAGCATCAAAGAAACTATACCAGCCCTACTTGTGTGGCAAGTCATATTGCATCTTTTGTAGATTGATACACATCTGCAGGGGGTAAGGTCCTTCTCATATATCTTTAAAACTGTGGCTTAAAACTTAAAAAGATGAATTAACATTTTAATACAAACACAAGAACATCGTTTACTTGTGAAAATGCACTGAAATCATCCAGAACAGCATACTCCAAACAGAAGTACACCACATAAAACACGCCTCCCTTTGTGGCTACAGCTCTTTCTGTTTCTTGTATACAGATGTCAGTGTGGACAGTATGAGGAACATCTCATGTTGCACTCTGATGACTACCAAGAAATACTACTGACAGTAGTATATTTTCTCCCAGTTGCTCTCCCTCTGGATTCAGCTCAGCCCTGTGTTCCACTGTAGGGATCTCACACTATAAGTTACAGGGACACTAGAAACTTCTGGGTAACTGTTTAAAGGACCCACAGAGACTTTGGGTTCTTTGCAGGAAAGGGGTTATTTATACACATACCTCCTGGTTCTCACTGATTTCAGTGGGAGCCAGAGGGCTGTATGAATCTGGAACGTGATGGCCAGAAGGCTCTGGGGGTGAGTGATACAGCTACAAACTATGCTGTATGAACCTGCCCCTGGGGTTAGATCATAATAACTGGATCCTGTACTTATGCACATAAAAATCTAGCATGACAATGCCTGTATTTTCTACCCTGCAGAGGGATTTTAGAATCCGTGTGTGGCACTTCAGACTCCCTGTACTGTACATACTCAGCATCAGCCTGGGTGCAAGATACTTATGAGTAGCACCTTGGCTTTCCCACCCTATGTCCCCCAAAGCAAGGAATAACCTAATATTTACATGCTAGCCTTACCTACAACTACAGCTGGAGGGAGAAGGGCATGCTCTCTACCTTGGAAGAAATCTCTATCATGGAGAGAAACTCCACTGTTAATTGACAGAGATGTCCATCAAGAGAAATTGGTCATGGGAAAATATGCACTTTACATGAGCTAGAGCAGGAAAAGGAGAGAAGAAAGCCTCATAAGGGATAGCACTAGGGAATTTGATGTTTTGGTTTGTTTTCTTTTTGTTTTTTGGGTATTTTTGTGGGAACATGAGGAGGTGAAAAGTAAGCTGCGGAAACCTGTGTTGTTCATTAGAAGAACAAAAAATTGTTCAGACATGACCCAGCTCCTTCCCATTAAAGACAGTATTGACATCTAATCTGATCTTGGAAAAAATGGCTGATGAAAAAAGGCATTTCAGTGAATAGATTTCCATTTAAACCTAGTGATGGCAAGACAATAAGGAGATATAAGCAGCTTCCTGAGACCAAATTCAGTGAATGTTTAAGGAAATAGAAAGCCCCTCAGAAGGCTGATACCATCTGGTGGCAGGGCAAAATGGGCTTCCAGTGCTTCAGCAGAAGATCTGTTACTACTTAAAAATAGCAGACACTTGTTAAAATTGTAGCTATTTCTCATCAGCTCTAGACTGGCACTAGTTTAGACGCCACTGATTCCAAAAGACCATGGTAGTTCCTACGCAATAGGAAGAAAAATATGTTTTTGACTCCCAGAAAAGTTTCCTTCCCAGCTCCCAGTTTCCCGCTCAAGCTCTTTGTGAGGCGAGTGGTGAAACTGGCTTTTGTGAAGATGAACCACACATGCAATCCAGACCTCTTTGGACAAGGTGCCATCATTCATGTTGCTCACATGTTGACAAACACTTTGGTTATGTTGCTAAGGCAATGGTGCTGGTGTAGCAAACATATCCCTGTTAAACACCCCCCGAGGGCAACAGGGCTGGAGGGCAGCAGGACCAGATGACTCCACTCGTTCCTGGCATCTGGCCACAGTTCTGTGCAGGCTGACTGGTAGCTGCTTTCCAGCTGGACAGCCAGTTTAGAAGACTTGTGTCTTGCTTTCCTTTAATTACCTCTTTTTGAGAATTATATCAAAGGCCATTTTCTTCTTCTAAGCAACACAGTCACTCAAAACATTTCAAGGCAATGCAGGCTGCAGCAGCAGTGTGAGGGATGACTGAGAGTGTTGAAATACAAATGTGCAAGGGGCAGAAGCAAGAGGTGTCAGTTGCTGGGGCTTGTAGCCATAAAGG
Source organism: Pithys albifrons albifrons (assembly GCF_047495875.1). Taxonomy (NCBI): domain Eukaryota; kingdom Metazoa; phylum Chordata; class Aves; order Passeriformes; family Thamnophilidae; genus Pithys; species Pithys albifrons. The sequence continues at coordinate 52,879,727 of NC_092459.1, read as the reverse complement.
GCTGCTGTCCTTCCCTTGGCCTTTGACAGTGGCTTTCCACATGGCATACCTCTGCATAAAACCCTAGGTTTTGGACAGCCCCATGTGTTTGTGGTGAGGGCAGAGTAGCTTGTCAGGGGAACAGGAACAAGAGAGCATGATGATGTCAGAACATAATGCAGTTGGATGTTTTCTTTTATCTTCTTTTTTTCACACAAGGGTTAAAAAAATAGCAATGCATACCTGCTTTTATTCCTCCATTTCTTTTATTTTCATTTCTCATTGCTTGAAGGTGGGGGAGGGAGATGGAGAACATCAGTGGAGGGGGCTTGCTGCAAAACATGTTTCTCATCTTGCCTGTGTGTGTGGATCCAGTTTCCTGTCCTTGATTCCAGATTATTTTCTCCCATCAGGAGACAGCTGGTTTGGCAGAGCCAAGTGAAGGGCGACTCTGCTGGCAGTGCAGGGGGTGCAGAGCAGGGAGGGAGAGCTGCCATGGCGGGTCAGCAGGAGCTGTGCTTGAGGCCGTGTGTGGGTGACCGGAGGCAGCAAGAGGTCCTGTGAAAGCCGGCAGTGCAGCCTCCCCTGGCTGCCCTCCAACCAGCGCTGTTCACAGGCCTGTTTTCAGCCTCGCCTCGTCCACAGGATCCAACCAGCAATGGAACATGAATCCCTTTTTTACTGGCCTCAAAGGGGTTCTTTGATGGGCAGGCCCACGCCTGCCATCTCTGTTTGATGCCCCGCTGCTGAGCCGACCTCTTGCCCCCTGCCCTCGCCCCAGCTCAGTGGCAGGTGACATTCCCTCATCCCATGGATGCCCCGAGGGGATCTGAGCCCCAGTATGGGGTAAGCAAGGTCACAGCATTTCCACTGGGACTTGTGCTCAGGGATGAGCCCTGTCTCCCACATAGGAGCAGGTGATAGTGTCTTGCATGATGTTCACAGTGTGTTTGCCTGGTGAGACTTCTTTCACCTGACAGCTTCCCTAAGAGAGGCTTTTGGAGAGTGCCTGCAATGCCTGAAGGCACAGTAGCTGGTCCCCCCCAGGCAGTCCTGTCTATTTTGGGGGCCCTGGAGCAGCCATCCGAGGCAGGCAACCCTCCCCCCCCAGTGTCGGGGCACAGGGGAGCCCTCTCAGCAGTAGCGCAAAGAGGCTGTTTGACATCGTGTGGTGTCTGGGTTTTGTGGTTGGGCTTTGGAGACCATATATCTCAGCTTTTGTGCACCTCGGGAAAGGAGTGGGAATTGACTCAAGGAAAATAAATAAGGGCTCTTAAAGACATGTTTATTTATGGGCAGGCTTTCATGCATGCATCTTACAACACTCGGCATAAAATATAATTAAAGCAAGCATCACACTGAATATGATTCAGAAAGTAAAAATGTCTTTAAAAACAGTTTAACTGCCAGCAGCTCAACATTCTTCATTCCTCTGGGGAAGGAGTAAGGAAGACATGAAGTTATGTGACTCCAGAAGCCACAAGACACGGGTATTTTTAGAGGAAGTACAACCAGGGGAAGCAACTGACCTGTGACAAGGGTTTAATATAAGAAATGCTCCTGAAGCCACCCAGCTCCTGAGGGCAGTCGAGCAGCCTCAGTCAGGGAGAAGGATGGAGAGGGAGGTCAAGACCCACCAGCTGTGCTCCTGCAGCTAGTCATGGACACCCCATGGAGGCATACCTCCACTCAAACAGATCTTCAAACACTTCTATTGGCAGGCCTGTCTGAAGGCTGGTTAGCATCAGTAAAACAGTGTGAGAACCTGAATGCCTGCCATGAGTTTTCTGCCATTTCTGCTGGGTTTTTTCTCCTCTATTCCCATTCAGGTCACAAGCAGAGAGGCAAGTAAAGCTGCCTTGTGTGGGAACCCTGCAATGCTGTGCAACCACACACACAGGAGGTGCTTCCTGCAGCTCCATGCTATCTTACAGTGCCTGCGACCAAACTGGGACAATATGAGCTTGGTTACAGCCCTGGAAAACCAGAGGTGCTTTTCTGCATTTGTCACTTTTTTTGCCACCAGCATTGAGCTGAGCCAGCGCTCTTGCTCACAGCCTCTGTTGAGCAATCAGAGATGAACACATGCAGGAGCTGAAGTAAACTAAATCTGTAGCTGGAATCCTTTTCTTTCCTCCTCATGATCATATTTGCCAAGTCAGAGGAGCACTTTTTTGAGTGTAAATACTGGTCTGGTATCATGCCATAGAGCTGGAAAGGAAAGTATGGACTCACCTAATTTTTTTTACTCCAGGACATGTTACCAGTTGTGTGATTTTTCAAAGATTTTTGCCAGCAATCTTTCCATTAGACACACCAGAATAAGGATGTTTTTCATTAGATTCAAAGGGGTCTTTAAATACCTCTGAAAAATAATATGTAAGTTTAATAGTGACTGTAATTTTCCCACATTCTTCACAGCAATTTTCAAACTTTCTTCCCTGTTAGTTTCATATTTTAAGTTTATTATCTGAACAATTTTGGGGGGAAGAGTCTCAAATTCATTTTCACAGAAATGTTGTTCTAAACCTGAAGCAAGACTATGCAAACATTGTGAGGCACTGAGGAATTAAGCTTTTTCTCTGAGCAAATTAATTACTACTGTAGATTTAGTTTTTTTCTTTCTTATGTATTACAAGTCATCTCAATGAATGCAGCACAACAGTTACCTGTCCCTGGTTTTTAATTTCCCCATCCTGTGTTCAAAACAAAATACAATTGCACTATAGCTCCTGTTGCAATTGAGGGCAATAGCAAAACCCCAAAAGAATGTGAATGGAGTCAGGATGAATCTTGTTTAACAGCAGAATCTATAGGGTAAAAGTTACTCTTAAGAAAACCCAGTTTTAGATTACAGATTTATGAAATCAAAGGCCTGAAGTCATAGATTTATACATATAATTGGAAATTTTTGAAACTCAGGCATTCTTATTTATTGTCAGAAGTACTAGACTCTTTACCTGCATAATTGTAATTATACTGAAGTAGCTCATGTTTTTTGTAAAGTGCAAATTGCATATAGAAGGCTGCTATATGTTCTTATTATTTAATTTTAAATATGTTTTCCAAGTGGTTAGATTTTACCCTTAGTTGCTTTTTCTTATACTGAGTGTTTAATTTATTTCTAAATTTGTGTGGTGGATGAGTCTCTAGTTTGAAGGATACTCCTACTTTGCATACATCTAATTGGACAAAAAATGATACAGACATCAGAAAATGAAGCCAACTCGAAGCTCTGTATTATTGTGTTATACAAATACACATGCTTTAAATGCAGAATTTTTATCTTGAGCTTCATCTTTCCATTGCACCATGAGAGAACAGGTAAGGGGTAAGGAAATGAAGTGTCAGCCTTGGAGAGAGGTTTTTTTTTCTGCTAAATTGACTGGAATTTTGCCACTGATTTTACAAGGAACATGTCTGAACCAGCATTTACCCCTACTGTATAGAGTCTAGCTCTGCCATATATTCCAGATTATACACAGTACAGAGGATTCCTTCACAGGGGAACAGATAGTGATAAATGAATGCATTTGACCTAGGCAATGCATCTACCAGCCTCAGTTTTCACTAATACAGGCAAACACACAAAGGTCATAAAAAATTATATGTGGTCATATATTTAGGTACAAAAATGTATAGCAGTAGTCAAGGCACTAGGGCACTGCCCAGGTGTTTGCTGCTTGATGTGCACAGTGGCTTTGGAGGAGGAAAAAAGTCAAATAGAGCAGTAGGATGGGGAAGTGGAAAAGTAGTACAATAATGCAGAAAAGTATTCAGACTGTTGTAGAGAACTGATATTCCTTTTCAACTTGCTACATTTGAGGAACTTACACAAAATTTTTACATTTTTGTTCATTTATCTGCAGTTTGGTGCTCTGAACAGAGAAGACAAAAGGAAAAAATGGATTTGCAAATAAAACCCCAATACTGAATATCCTTTAATAGCCTTGTAGATATGACTGTCACCTTGAAGACCTAGCATTCCATCACATGTTAAGATTAACTGGATCTACAGACAATTACTATGTGTATGTCTACATGACTATTATTTGAAAAAAACCCTCAGATATTTCCTGCTCTTTTTCCACTCTTGCCTTCTGCAATAGCCCAGCCCAGCCCACCCCAGGGAAATACTCTTCATGCTGAGGGCATGCATTGTGTGGGTACTGGCAAGTGCTCAGGGGTTATGCTAGGAGGGAGGCAGCAGCTGAGTCAGAAGCACTGCGGTAGTGCTGGGCTGGGGGCAGTCAGCAAAGAAAGAGCAGAGAGACAGTTCTGCTTCTGGCTGCTAATGAGCTTTCTGGTGGCAGTGCTGTTCTCATCAGGGCTGTTTGTTTTTACAGGCTACCCTTTGTTGACTTTAGGCTTGTTTTCCTTGCCATGCAATACAAATATTTTCAGGCGTTAAGCTTTCCTTGTCCCTATTGCTTTCTTTTCATGTGGGACCATGGAGGTGCTAAATTTAAACTTGATTGATAGCATTTAATCCAGAGAGGTCAGGGTGCTATTTTCCTGTTAAATGTTCTCTGATTTGCTTCTTCTGTTTACAATCATGTCTTTAAAGTACTGTAGTCAGTCCTCGTTCCCAATGAAATCTTTTCTGCTTTCCTTGCCACTGTGGGATAGTTGCTCTTAATTATGTGGAGCCTCATGCCGCTTTGTCTGATCCTAGATGGAAAAAACCAACAGCCATGGGCCTTTAAACCAGATGATGCCATGACTTGCATACTCACACCCATTATAATAGATTGCAGGCCCTGAATTCCACTGTTGTAAACCACTAAACATGGAAATACGAAAGCAGTCCTCCTTGTGTTTTCCCTTTCCTGACAGTCTTTGAGAAACATCTTTCTTGAGCAACCACATGTTCAGCATAACCGTATGAGGGTTTTTTATAGTACTGAAGACAGTAATCTTAGTGTCTATCTCAATACTGGATATAAGCGAAAATTTTCTCAATACAGATGTCTGCACAATCTTATGTGCATTATTTTCACATACTTTGAGCATGATACCTCTTGCTGATGTCAACTAACTGTGTGCATAGGCTTTTACTGACTTTACATAGTTTATACTATCATATCACTGCCTCCATGGCAAAACTCTGACACCCTTAGAAAGGTGAAAAGGTTGAGGGCTAGAGAAGGAAAGGCAGAACACCTTCACCTTTTTTTTTCTTTGAATATATGCTCGTCTATTGAGGAGTTACAGTCCTTTGTTTTCAAAATTAATTCCTCCAGCACTGATGAAATATGCACACACATAAAAGCAAATGAAAGGAAAACACCTGAACCACCATGTGAAGCTGGAATTCCTTTTAATGTTTTAAAAAGCCCCTTTCCTTTGTTTGCCTCTATAGTCATGTCATATTCTTCAAGATATACCTGCAGTGCTCCTTACGTACATTGACAGTCATCTGCCTACACAGGTGTATGAGGTTAACTAATTGGTGCTTTTCCATGGTATAATTCATCAGGATTAGAAATTACATTTTATGAGTTGTTGGCAAATCTACCCTAAAAAACACATCCTGACTCTGACACTGTTCTTGAGGACCTGATATTAACTGTTCATACAACCTGTGAAAAAATGTCTTAAATATTCAGAATTGTTTTTAAAATAATCATGGCAATGACTTACCTCACAGTTTAGAGCCCTGATATTTTGTACACATGCTTCTGCATTAATCACTTGCTGCTGCAAGAGCTGAAGTGTATATTTTCAAGCAGAGCTACACAGGTTTGTGTAGCTCAAACCCTCTATATCATGCAGAGGAAGAACACATTTAAACAAGAAAATACACTGCTTGAACTATGTTGCTAGCATCTTTAGGGCCTAACTGCTAGGAAATCAACAGCACTAGACTGGCTTATGTGTTAAAAATGATACTGAATGAAATATTATTTGTCAATTGCAAGTGGAAAACTTGGAAACAGAAAATTACCCTCCTGAGAAATACAAAAACAATGCAACACTCCCACCCCACACCCTAACCCTTCCAAAAGCCTGACAAGAAAATATGAGGAAAATGCTTAGGAAGAACTGGGACCTAGTATTTGTCCAAGACCCTGTGACCCTGTGAACTGCTTGAAAATGGAAGAAGGGCTAACTGATTTTTAAGAAAGAATCATAAGAAAAAAGGTGAGCAGCTGTCTGCATCTTACATATCCAAGATGAGGGCTTCACTTTTCCTAGTTTAGTTGCATAAAAATTCATTGTCTATCTGACTGTATCAGCATGGGATGCAGGACTGGCCACCAAAATGTCTGTACTAGTTGAGAGCAAATGTCCCTTTTACCTGGTCTTTCTTCTCTGTAGAGGACCATAAATGGATGATTGGAGTGAATAATGACAGGACAAGAATGTATGCTTCTTTACTCTTTAAGTCCTCTGCCATGTCCAGCTTTTTTTGAGAAAGTAGAACTTTTGGGAACCTGATGCAGTTTATCTGTTTAGTAACCTTCAATGGATCCTTGCTCCAACTACTTCTCCAGTCTGTCTTTGAGCCTATGCAAACTCTTCACTTGAACAAGAACAGCTGTACTTTGTCTCATGAAGAACCATTCCCTTCTGTTTGTTGCAACCCTAGGTTTTACTGGATTTGTATGACAGTTCCTACTTCACATATTGGAAGAAACAATAAGAAGTTAAATCCCTCATCAGGCCACTCATGATTTTTTTAGACATCTATCATATCTCACTCAAGTTGTCTCTTTTTCAGCCTGGAGACTACTCCTCCTCCTCAGTTGTTCCTCATGGAAAAGATATTCCATGTCATTCTCACCTTTATTGAGCTTTTCCAGTTTTCATATATCCTTTTCAAAAGAAAGCAAACAGTATATCACACATTGAAATGGCATTTAACTTCTAAACAGTCTAAAGGATATTTTGATCCTTCTTGATGGGCTAGAATAACTCAGCCCTGGTTTTGAGTCCCTCAGCATTTGTTTTTTGTTCTCTTTTGGCTGACCTGTGTTTTTATATTTGATTTGCTAGAATGATATTACAGTATATGTTCTTTTCCTGGATACAGCTTCCTCCCTGTCCTATCACTAAGCTCCTGATGAAGAGTCCCTCTTCACCTTCCTTTTGCTCCCTTTTTGATACTGAATGCTGCTATGAGGTCTCCACACAACCTTCTCTAATTCAGGTGGAAAAGCCCAAATTTTCTCCACTTGTCTTCATAGAGGAGATGCTCCAGTCTTCTTATTAACTTTGTGGCTCTCCTCTGGACTTGCTCCAACAGATAGTTCCATGTCCTTCCTATGCTGGGGACACGCAGTACTCCAGGTGGGGTCTCATGAGAGCAGAGTAGAGGGAGAGAATAATTTTCTTTGACATGCTGTGCTTCTTTTGATGTAGCCCAGGATGGGGTTGGCTTTCTGATCTGTGAGTGCACACTGCTGGCTCGTGTTGAATTTTCATCAACTATCACTCCCATGTGTTTCTTTGCAGGGTTGCTCTCAATCGCTAACCTGTATGTGTGCCTGGGATTGCTAGGACTCAGGCATAAGACCTTTCATTTTGCTTTGTTGGACTTCATGAGTTTTGCATCAGCCCATATCTAAAGCATCTCAAGGTCTCTGGATGGTGACCCTTCCCTCCAGTGTGTTTACTGCACCACACAGCTCAGTGTCGTATTTATTCCCCCTGTCTTAAAACAAGACCTGAAATTGGCTATATTATTGCTATCTAGATGGAAATCTTGGTGGCCAACTTAGATATTAGGCTGGATGACTCATGGTTAGTGTGCTATAGTTGGACTCATTTTAGTGACAAATAATCCAAGACTGCTTTCTCAGTCAGCTTGGAAAAGTATCAATGTCGGGTAAGAAACACACTGCCATGTGTAGAAGCATGCGAAATAAAGGCTCTCATAAAGACAGTCCTCAGTGGTTACTGGAGATTTGTTGCAGAAGTTTGACAAAACCAGCTGATTTGTATCTACTTAAGTTGAAACAAATATACTTGAATCTACTGGTGTTAGATTTATATCAATTGAAGCTATCTGACTGAAGTGTCCTCTTTCTCCTTTTCTTTAAGCTCCTGAAGCTTTTCTGTCACCTTCATATACCATTAAGTAGGGTGGAAGTTTGAAAGGGATATTTTTGTTTCTCATTTTCCATTTGCTTACCTAGGTGTTCCAAGCTGGTGTGTGATTCCAAAAGTGTTCTTGTCAGTAAAGCAACACGGGGAGGTATGTTACAGAAGGTAATGATAGAGGGACCATGACTTTGGCACGTGTTTGCTCATAGGCTAGGCTAAGCCAGTCATGAAACCTCACATTTGATTTATAAACACTAATTATCTTTTAATGTTACCATTGTAATTAATGCTCTATTCCAATTCTTTTGTTTATGCCTCTCCCTGGGGAAATAATTTATATTTTCATTGTGTTTCTTTATAGCAAACTAAGAACTGCATTTTAAAAATGCATGAAAGCTTAGTAGGCCCTTCATATTCTATTTTAAATCAGTTGGTGTTAAATGACTCTTGATAACATTACCTTAAATTTTATAATTGTAATATGTTTGTGGCCAAAGCAGAATTGTCTAATCCACTAGTCTGAACACCAGAGTCTCTTTTGTGCATGTTTAATGAGTGCAGAAGGAAACCTGAGTCTAGCATTGAAATTCAGGTTCACATCTTTGCTATCCTACATGCAAATTTGAATTTCTGATAAGACAATGATGATGTATATGTGGGGTTCTAGCAAAACAAAGTTGACTTTTGTTTACTATGCTCCTACTTGGTATACTGGGATTTAGGGGAATATCAAGAGGGAACTTGCCTGCTATTAAATAATGTTTATGAGAAAAATCATGATAGACATATAAAAGGCTAAGATAGAAGAATTTGATAAATGTCTTCAACTTTAAAATGAAGACTTTTGTGCATAAGTGTTGCTTTTCCAAATTGACTTAAACAGAGGACAAAACTATACAACCTTCTTTGAATGCCTTATCTTTAGTGTCTCAACCTTCATGTCTTTTAAATGAAGGTCTTTATGTCGTAGGTCAGAAATGTCTGAATTTCCAGAAAGTGCCTATAATAAAAAGCAACTACACAGGGGTTTAGGTAGCACTCAATAATTTATGGCTTTCACGTGATCCTCTTTCCATCCTGTTTAAAGTGTCTATCTAACATGGGCATTTCCCAAGTTCAGTATTGTGGAATAATCATTCTCCCCCTCCTTTACTACTAATGGCAATGGCCAAACTGTTACCAGTTTCAGTGTTGTAGAGTTAACTCCAAAATTACTGAAGGTTCTTAATATAGCTTGTCATGAAGAACAGATAAAAGAACCCTCTTCCTCCATCAATGTATTGATAGGGCTAGGCAATTTATAGTGTTTGACATTTTGTAGGTCACACATGAAGTAAAACCTGTATCTGTGTGCTCAGGACATGACTCAGTATCAGCTGCTGTAAAAGGGATCATCCTGTGGATTTGAGTATGTTGCATTTGAAACAGGCCTTTCTGGCATTTCTGGGGCACATTCCTACTACTTTAAGAAATTCTGCTTAGAATATTTCTCTTTTCTTACTCCTTCCTTTCCTCCCTCCCTGTTTTTCATATTCCTTGAACCAAAATAAAAATTAACAAAATTCCAAAATAAAATTAACAGATACAGACACTACACAGATGCCAGAGCAGAATGTGAAACACTTTCTGTTTTCACATCAAGACTTAAAAAAAGTTCCTTCTCTCTTCCCCTGTTTCTTTGTCTACCAACCACTTCAGAACTCTCATTTTGCTAGGCTTTGACAGCATATAAGTAAACAACCAGCTTGAACTATAACAGCATAGCCATAGGTAAGATAACTTCTATAATAACTATGATGATCTGAAGAAATGTACTTGGCAAAAATATCTTTCAGTGAATGGGAAGACAAGGTATACTGTGAGGTCTCAAAAAGTCCAAAATTTACAAGTTTTGTCTTGGTTCTTTCAGTTTCTTCCTGGATAGTAAAAGAGTAGAATAGTACAAAAAAGCCTCCAAAAACTTTTACTCTCTTTCAATCCACAGCAACTGCCTGAGCAGCCGACTTGTCGATTATGCGCTTTTCTCGTAGGCTATTTCTAGTAACCAGTTTGCCTTAGAACCTTCTCTCACTTATCCCCACTCTTACAGAGAATGCTATTATTTTGAATGTACAAAGCAGGCCACTAAGACATGTAATCAATACAAGACTGCCTGATGATGTTCTGAAAAAGTATTCCTTGAGGATCTTTCCCTATAGCTATTTCTTGAACTTACTCCCTATGGTAGAGTACAATTGCCTAAATTTTTCCAATAGAGAAACCTCTAGCTAAAAAAAACCAAACCAAACAGAAAATAACCTGTAAAAATAGCCTGGAAAGCTGTATAGGGACACAAAATTTTGTATGGATTTTTTTTTTGTAGAAATCTTTTTTCTTTTTTTTTTTTATGGAGCTGCTTTGTTACCCTGAAAGATGAATGGCCATTTCTTACTCTGATATGAACTTTCCAAAAATTAAAGTCATGTCATTCCTTTCTTAACTGACAGATAGATTATATTTCTCCATACTATGCTATATGCCCTGTTGGAAAGAATGAAAAAAGTAAAAATCTCTGCAAATTCAGTTGGCATGTACACAGTGGTGGGTGTATAGGGCAGTATAAGATCTTTGTAATAGGCTTGGAAGTGGCAGAGTCAATTTCCCTGGAAGTGTTAAAAAACCAAGTAAATGTAGTGCTTTGCTATATGGTTTGGTGGGCATGGTAGTATTCATTCAAAGGTTGGGTTTGATGATCTTGGAGATGTTTTCCAATCTTAATGATTCTGATTCTAAGAAGCACAACAGTGACTGACTTTGTAAAAGCACTTAGAGGTCTGTCACCTTACCATCTTGTCCCATTTGGAGGCAAAAATATTTTCACAATACAATTCACTTCATAAACCACAACTGAAGATTAATCATAAAATATTAATGTGACCAATATATATTATAAGTTAAAGCCCAATTAAAGGAAAGTTCACCAAGTTCCTTACATCTGCCAGCAAGATAAAAGAGGACCTCAGAATTCCCATATACATTATATTTTTAGTTATTGTAAATGAACAGTGTAACAGAAAAGAAGGAAGACTTCTGGAGTGCAACTTCAGAACTTTCATTTGTAAAATGTAGGAGGTTATTATCTCCTTTTCCTCTGAAGAGATGTAGTCCAAAACTAACCTAGGGAAATGAAGTGACCTTGGGACCCGAGGACACTACCCCATGTGAACTATGTAGTAAAAAGAATAGAAGGAAAAAAGGAGCTGAGGATAGGGAAGTTTGACTTATGAGAAAGGTCAGAGGAAGTGAGTTTATTTAGTCTGGAATGGACCAAAATGAAGCATGATGACAGTTTTCTAACATGTAAACTGTTATAAAAAAGATCAATTTTTTGTTTAATATGTTTGTTAATGCTAGGACAAGAAATAATCAGATTGAGTAAAGGGTGTTTAAGTCATATATTAGGAAGAAGCAATTCTTATTAAAGAAATACTGAAACAGTAGAATAGGCAGCCTAGGGAGAGTAGAGGGGCGTCCTCCACTGGAGGTTTTTGAAAGCAGGTAAGACAAACTTCCCATTGTAATTGTCTTGGCAAATGTCATTCTACTCTGAGTAAAAGGAGGGCATAGATAATCCCCTGGGGTAATACGTAGCTTTGTATTGCTGTGATTCTAGGATTAATTTCTGGAGACATGTTAAGTCTCTAGTAGCAGCCTGCTCTTTCCAGAACTACTCAGCAGCTTCCACCTCTCTGGAAAATCCGTGGCACATGTGGTGCTGGTTTAAAGATCCTTTTCTACCTTGGCCACTCCCTACAGCCTTTCTGTACCTACTGGATGAAGTGAGAAAGTGCTACTAGATAACCAAGATACTCTATTTCACCCTGGAAGGGTCTGTTATTGTCTTCTCTTCAACCACCTACAAAAGGCTGCATACAAAAAAATCCACAGACTTAAAATATATGAGGTTAGAAGATCAAGCCAGTCAGCCAAAACCTTATAGTTTTAATATAGAAATTTCATGGCTGCACATTAAGTCTAGTCTTCCAGTTCTTCATCTTGAAAATCTTTTTAGCAATCACATTCAGCATCTGCTACTGTTGAGGCCTGGACTAGGTTTGTCCAACAGGACAGAAGGATTTCCCTGCTCTTTTTTTTTCCAACCTTCTACTAAACCTGCAGCTTCAATTTTCTAATGTCTTACCAATCATTTGTCTTCTTGCCAAAGTATATCAAAATTGCCCTGTAGAGAGGAGGAATCTTATGTGTCTCTACTCACTGCACAGCTAGAAAAAAAACTAAATTGGGAGCCAAGAAAACTGTCTATTAAATTCTGAGGGTTGATAACCAAGATGGTTCTTCAGAATTGCGCTTTTGTCTTTCTAGGTGTTCCTTTCTTCCAGCTGTCTCCCTGTTCTGTACTTACCAAAATCTGAAACACTTGTAATACTGCTCTAAAAGAGAAAGGTGGTAGTGGAGAAGAAATGCTTTGTCACTAGTGCAGCTCACTTAAAATCCTTCAGCTGTCTTGCTTAGAGATCCCTGCTGAGTTGCCTGATCAGAGGAGTTCCTAATATTCTTTGTGAATGTGACTGATTATAACTCTTTTATTAAAAATTAAATTCTTGGTCTCCTTTCCATCACCATCTTTGAGACCCCACACAGGTGGGTCTGAGAGGATGCCTCAAAAGTCTCTGCAGTCCCACACCAGCCCTGTAACAGAGCACATGGGTGCCCTGTGAGAAGGAATGCAGAGAGGCCACCAAGCTCTGCTTCATCAGTTCTTACCATCCCATTGGGGAGAATAAAACTCTTAAATTTTTTCTTATTCCATAGAGTTGTCTTTACTCTTCTAATTACCACTGTATTGTTGAGCAATCAAGTACGTGATTTCTAACAAGCCCAGACAACAGCCATTGCCTCAGCCCCTTGGCTTGAAGCAAGTTGTTTAGGTTGCACAACCCCTCATCTGACCATGATATACACTGGCAGTTCCATAATACCTGCTTCTTCTCTCAAATGCAAAATTCACTGCTTTTCTTCAAAGATGGTATGTCTACACATTCGTTGCTCTTTGTCATGGCATGCTATATTTGAGGCATTTCATTGTTTAAAATCCTTATTGTGTTGCTGTTTTATGGCCATCTCACTGTAGCTAAAAAGTTATACCCAGTAACTCCAAGACACGTTTTCCTTGATTTTTCCTTCTTTCTTTTTTCCTTGGGATGTGCTGCCATATATGAAAATGGACATGTCAAGTTGAAAAATTGCCTGTAACCCATCTATTCATCTTTAGTGTTTCAGATTTCTGTAAACTTTCCCTGTGGAAGTTTCTTCCCACATTATTCTTTGTTTTCTTGGTCAACAACTTGTAAATCTTCTCTACTTTAGCACTATTCAGCGGTCTTTGTTGCCTCCTTGCTCTCTGTCCCCTATGCTCTCCTTCCGCAGCATTCATGATTTAGCATATGAGCAAAAGTCCTTTCCTCCAAGTTTGACAGTTCTCAGACAAAATGAGACCTTGATGAAAGGTTGCAGTTGGCTCAGAAACTGGTAACCTTGAACTATGGAAATGATCCCTATGCAGTTAAAGATTAAAATTATTACTTATTTTTGTTTGCACGTATTCCACACATCTCCAGTTCAATAGTGTTTATTATCAGAGGCATTGGGTATTGAACATGCAAATTTACTTATTCCAGAACATCCAGCAGAGATAATGCTTAGGAGAGCAACAGGTTAAACAGGTTTGTATTGTCTGGAGCCGCTACAGAAATCCTCTAGGTACTCATTGGAGGACTCTGTGTTGTGTCATCATTGAAAAACTCAATTCTGCACCCAAGTGTTGTAAAATTTGTCAGAACTGAAGGTATGTGAATTAAAGATATGGTTGTTTTATCATCCTGGAACTTGGATCCAGTGAAAATAACATAACAATAGGTATTGAATTCTTTGAGCTTTCATTTGTACCAGAGAAGCTCACAAAGCAACAAAAAGGAGGTGAAATTTGGGGCCATGTCCCTTTGTAATGGAATTTGTGCATTTGAGAAACATTATCTTAAGAGTACCTTTCTGCTGAAATGACCATGACCCTCAGTCTGCACAAGAGTGCCTTCTGGCATCTCATATAACTCAAGGGAAGACTGTTATCTCAGATGCTATTTGCTTTCTGTGATATTTGCTCACACAGGACCCCCACACTCTGTGTGTCACACTTTTTAGCAGTGAGCTCTGGATGAAAACAAGATACTCAATTCAGATTCTAAAAAGCACCTGCTTCAGAGCACTGGTGGCTCTGGTAACCTCTTGAGTGGAGCACCCAAAGTGTAGTAGAGCCCCTACTGTGCTGATGGCTCCCCTTACAGGCAGAGAGAAGCCACAAAGATAGCTTTCTTGCCCATATGCTTCTGGCACATAACAATGCTCGTAGAGATCACTGCTAACTTTCCAAATATGCAAATGGAATTTCCCATAAGATCAGACCATCAGAACTACTCATTTATCAGCCACTCTCCCTAGTTACAACTTGCAGGCAACAAAACAAGTACCATTTGCTCTATCCCATTCTCAGTTCTAGTTCCCTTGCTCCTTGGTCCCTCTTAGTTCCTACTCACCATAGGGTACAAACCCTTGGCTGTTACAGTAACAATGCTCATAACCTTAGTTGGTAAATCTTTGAATTCAGCTGTATTTGGGAAGCAATTTCTGCCTCCAACTGCAAAGAAGAAGCACCAGGTTACTCAGATACTTATGAGAACAGAGTTCTCTGTCCTTCGTTGTGGGAGGTTACATCCACCTCATGAGGAATGTGAGGGAAAAAAAAGAGCTTTTCTTTCCTTTCCCTCTAGTTTAAATATCCTCAAAGTGAGGCACTGGCTTCCTCAGAGAGGAGATATACAGTCTACTCTAGTGGTTGTCAGCAATGAAAATCATCAAACCCAAATCCTTTGAGTATGGAGGTGGCACGTACATGACTGGCTGATGAACTGCATTGGCCCAGAGGAGCTTGACTAGTATACAGATATGTGGCTGTGGTTAAGTCTGATGCAATGATATGATGAGACCAGACCACAGGTCCTAAACTGGCAAGGAAAGTGCAGTGCGAGGCAATTCAAAGTTTGTTAGAACAAAGAGGAAGTGTCTCATCCCCTCCACCAAGGGATGAGCTCACTGCACACGTCAGGAGCACTGCTGCTGCCCTCACAATCACACACTGAGTTAAAGTGGTCTGCTCTAGACAGCTGTAGAACAGAAAATTAAAGAGACAAAGTTGTGAGTGGATGGCCCATATAAAGGGAGTTGGTTACATTTGTTACAGAAAACAAACTTACCATTATTGTAGCTGAAATTCTAAACACAAGATATCTAAGTCTGCACCTAGTTAAGAATTTCATCCATGTCTTTAAGACATACAAAATGGTAGAAATCTGAAGGTAGAGTGACATAATTTATTCTACATGTATGGAGATATAAAGAGAGAAGCTATAAATTGTGGGTGTTACAATACAACATTTAGCAGTATGGTAGGCATATCCTCTTAGCACTTAAAGTAACAAAAAGAATAAAACCCCCCTAGACTCAACTTACATTCTGAACATTTCATCATATTAAATTTGAATTTATTGTGCCCTGTTTTGAATTTCTGACCCAGATAAAATTGCTGTAACTGGTTTCCCAAAGACCTGAGTAAGGCATAGAGAATTGGAACCATTGTTTTTATATGATAGTTTTGCAAACAGATGCGTGTGTCTTTGAATGAAACCAAGGGGAATATTAAGTATTGCCTTCTGGGAATATTTAACATGGAGATTAACTGATCTCCAAGAGCACAGCTATGTGCCAGGTACTATTTTCTCTGTTCCTACACATAATACTGCATAAGTATGCTGTGGTGGAGTAATCTACTTTCATACTCCCTTATTTAAAATGGTGTTTAGTAGCTTATATAAGAACCAGTTTTATATCACCATCATTCCTTTTTCTAATACAATTTGGTTTTAGTAAGTAGTTTGGAGAGGTATAGGTACCTGGGGAGGTGTAAGACAATGGGGAAGAGGAAGCTGGAAGGGAGCATGTAGGTTGTTTGTGGTTCCTCCTTGGAGCAGAGATGACAGCTGGTGTGCCTAAGCAGTGTCTAATGCGAGAAGGCTCTCTGGCTAACTGCCATGCCACAGGCTATGGCATAAGACATTTAGAAATGAAAGGAATATAACCATGTTAAAATCTGCACGTTACTTAAAACTTAAGGAAAGAAAATTTTGCCTGTCTTACACAAAACAGTTATGAAAACAAGACTTAAGCAAAAGGATTTTGGGAAGTATTCTCAATAGTTTCAAATGGCATGTTTCCAAAGTGCCTTTTGAAAATAAGGAAAGGGCAGATTTATTGAAAGGTGCCTGTAGGGGGAGATGGTTGCCCAGGAGACTGGCAGTAAACATTTCATCTCCAGGTCACCAGCTCAAGCCAGCTCCACTCACTAGTGGTCAAAAGCCTACTGTATTATTGTTATTAGGAAAGGACATGAATCATTCCAGAGTTTGTGGAGACATGAAAATGTCTGGTGAAATAACATAAATAAATTATTTTCTTAGAATCATTTTGTGGACTTCTGAAGTACACATAAGCACAAACATTTATGGTTATACAAACCCTAGTCAAGAAAATACTAGTCACTTTTATTTTAAAAATAAACTCACTGACTACACCAACAAAAAATTTCTTTCCTTTTTCTTTCCTTTCTTTTCTTTCTTTCTTTCTTTCTTTCTTTCTTTCTTTCTTTCTTTCTTTCTTTCTTTCTTTCTTTCTTTCTTTCTTTCTTTCTTTCTTTCTTTCTTTCTTTTCTTCTTTCTTTCTCTTTCTTTCCCTTCCTTCCTTCCTCCCTCCCTCCCTCCCTCCCTCCCTCCCTCCCTTCCTTCCTTCCTTCCTTCCTTCCTTCCTTCCTTCCTTCCTTCCTTCCTTCCTTCCTTCCTTCCTTCCTTCCTTCCTTCCTTCCTTCCTTCCTTCCTTCCTTCCTTCCTTCCTTCCTTCCTTCCTTCCTTCCTTCCTTCCTTCCTTCCTTCCTTCCTTCCTTCCTTCCTTCCTTCCTTCCTTCCTTCCCACCTTCCCTCCTTCCTTCCCTCCTTCCTTCCCTCCTTCCTTCCCTCCTTCCCTCCTTCCCTCCTTCCCTCCTTCCTTCCCTCCTTCCTTCCCTCCTTCTGTCCTTCCTTCTGTCCATCCTCCTCTCTTTTTCTCTTTTATCCTTCTTGTCTTAAAAAAAAAATCATTGTACTTGTGAACCCACTTAAAGAAGACATAAAACTTTATAAGAAGCCTTTATCATCTGTTTTCTTTTAAAGTATAGCAGACCATTGCAATTTTGGAGAAAAATAAATCATGTTTGGGACTATTTTTCCACTAGCAAAACAATAATAAACAAGGCACTAAACAAAATGTTATGCTGCAGCCACTGTCTGAAGTGTGTTGCAGCAAGGCATGTTATGCTGAAAGGAAACTTGATCAGATTTGGTTCAGGGTGATGTCTTTCTTTAATCCACTGGAGAAGAGAACAAAGCTTAAATGATTTTTTAAAAATAACAAACAGACAATAATATCAGCGGTACTTCCCATTTAACTTTTGGTGGCTATTATTATGTATACTGTGTGCATACCCAAGAAAAAGAGACATTTTCTCCATTTCCTTGGTTTCATCTTTTGAAACATGCCTCCACCAAAAAGCAGATTTCAATTTCCTTCAGGGACCACAAAATACCCAGCTCTTTTCCTCTCCCTCACTGTGGTTCCAAGTTTATTTTTCAGTTGTGGTAAGCGCTTTGCACCCTATTTATCTGCATGTTGTTTGTTTTAGGAGTGAAACATAGAACATATAGTCGTCTACCAGGGGAAAGACTAATAAGCAAAAGACTGTACAGAAATAGTTTAAGGAAATTGTTATGGGTAACCATACTTGTTTTATCAGAAAGTCTACTAGAATTTCTAGACCATAGCTGAGGAGCTGCTTTGGCAAGAAATATGTGACTGAGCTACACCCAGGCAGAGTCAGCACTGAAGCTGGGCTGCCCTTGGCTTTATTTGTAACCCCAGGCAAGTCAACTCCCTTTACAGAAGCTTTGTCCTCATAAGGGCCATTTGCTGTATAATTTCTGCCCTTGCTTCTTTCAGTGGCCTTACACACATGTACAGTGTTCTTGCAGTTTTTTATATTGCTGCAGTGGCAAATAATTGACATTGACAGGTGGTGAAAGCATAAAGTCTCATGGAAAGTAGGCAAGTTGTTCTAAGAGACTCCCTATTTCTGTGAGTTGTTTGTGTGATGATTCTACTTCCAGGAATTTCAATAACTTCCATACATTTCTAATTGATTTGCAGGTCTGTCAGCCTAAATAGGATTTGGCATTCTTTTGGAGGACATCAGAGAGATGGTGGTGGAAGTGATCACTGCACAGAGAGAGGTAGAGGTTTGTTATCTTTTAGTCTATGGATTCTGAGGCAGAGAGAGAAAATAATAGTTAAATCAACATAAAAATGTTTGTTAAATATATTTGTATACACATGCCTGTTTTCCACATTAGTCTCAGCAGTTCGAAAGAGAGACTTTTAATTCATTATGTGTATTTATTTGTTGGGAACACCTCTTTAGTGCAAACAGTCCATAAAAGAGTTGAGTGGGAAGACCTAGAAGATTCCTAGAAAGCAGGAAAAAAAAAGAAAAATTCTGATACTTCCATGTAAAACTCATAAGAAAAAAATGTGTATGTTTGTTGGTTGCAAGTAGAAAACATGTTTTTCTTGTTTCTTGATTTGTCAGGTTTGCTTTATACATTTTTGCTTTGAATTTGCTCCTTCAGATTCTGGTTTTTATTTTCCATGTAAACATTGGCAAATTTTGCAGCTATAGTGATTCTGATCCCAGTTTTTCTACAGTATCAGTCCTCTATCTCCTGATAATATCGTGCTGAATCAGAATAAATAAAATAAAATGCATTTTTCTTCCTGAAAAAGCTTTCTTGCTTCTATTTCCAGAAGTTGTGCCTTATCTTTCTGTTGAAGTCATCTTTCACCCTTATATTTTCTGTTGTTCCTTACTTATTTTATCTGTGTGGCAATGGATCCTTTGCTTTCTACAGCTGCCCATGCATGTACTAACCTCATACAGAGCTGCATCAGGCAGCATCACCAGCAGGTCAGGGGAGGTGATTCTTCATCTCTGCTCAGCACTATTTTTTTTAATATCTAGTTTCATATCAGAGGCAGTTTAGGAAAGTTTCCTGCTAAATTGTGACACATCATCATTAACGTTAAAACTGAACACCCTTTTTTCTTTCACTTTGGTTATGTAAACTTGGGCCTCTGTAGTTCTTAGGCATCATATAAAAAAATTCCCTGTCAATGTGAAGTTTAACTGAACCATTTAGAACAGTGACTCTTGCAAGATTCCAGCTTACTGAGTCTTCCCCCAGCTTTCCTAGGTGCTGAGCCCAGAGCACTCATCAGCAGGCAGCAGTCATGCTGTAGAGCTCACCTCAGGTGGGAGCTGATTTCCAGCAACCTGCTCAGGCTCAGGTGCAGGGTTTGTGCAGAGGGCTTGGCAGAATCACTACACTTCCCTTCAGAAGAATTTAGCAGGAGGGGATAGCAGAACCATTGCTGACTTGCCCTGAAATGAGTTCCCCAGGGCAGAGGGATCTACAGGGAGCAGCTGCTGATGCCAGGCACAATGAGGCTGTCCTGTGCTATGCTGTAACGCTGCATGAAATGGCAACTTGGGTTTAAAATAGCATAGCTTTGTGTTTTCATCTAGGCTTTATTTACATACAACCCCCCAACTCATTCTAAGACCAGTTGTGACATAAACTGGGGCTTTCCTGCACAGGAAAATGGCACATGACTTCCAGCAGGGAACCCATCAGCTGCTACCAACTCTGCATTAAGCAAAAATGCTGAATAATGTAAGTACTGTGGATGTTGACAGGTCAATGAAAGCAAGTGGTCTAAAACCTAATGAGCCCAAAGAGACCTGCAGCTTTAGCTGGAAGTGCCTGCAAGCGGGAAGATCTTCAACAGTCATGATGAGGATGTATTTTAGTCAGCTATTTTCACAGTGCAGTGGTTACTGTGCACACATCTGAAAAGAGTACAGCCATTTAAACAGCTTTTTAATGAACACATAATACTATATCTTAGAAGTCTTTTGTTTATATAGAGACAACAACTAGTGAGTTCTGGACCTTAGCTGCAGGGTGCTATACCCATTTTTTGATGTTTGGACAGTATTCTGCTGCCTGTCACACTGCCTGAATGAAGAAAACTTGAGTAATGACTCTGATACCAAGTCAAATTTGTAGCAAGGAGGGGGGTCTCATGTCTCCAGTTAATGGGAGTGGTAGCCCTGGGAGAAAAAGTAATTTCCATCTCCTAGGAATCCTAACTTCATGCCAATGCTTGCTCTGCAAGACCAGCATTGTCTGATTCTAATCAGAGACCAACGCAGAGTCTCCCTTGTTCATGCTCAGCTCCATTTATCCAGCAGCTCTCTTAAAACAGCTAATAGTGTCAATAGCATGTGCTGTTAACATGAAATCTTTTCCTGCACAAAGGCCATGTGTAGGGTGTACATTTGGAACAGACTTTTTGCCTAAAGGATCCCAGACCTCTCTTGTGGACATCCAGTGCTTCCTACCATGACAATAGCAGTCCCTAATTGTCATTCACAGATACTTAGCTCCTTTTGACATTGGTTCTTTGCTTCAGGACTCACCCTACAAGAGAATATAAGATGCCATGTGCTTCCCATGTGCTTCCCAACAGCATCAGGAAAAAATAGGGTGTATGATAAAGTTGTGACTTTCAGTACACTCCATATTACTTCTCTGACTTTATGGTCCTGGGACAAATTTTTCCTGAGAGCCTTTCAGTAAAGCAAGCAGACAATTTGTTGCAGTCAATAGAAAGTATTTTAGATTGAAACCTGCTGAGGGTACAGGGACAATCCCCTTGCCTGACTGGGAGAAAGCAGCTATTAAGCAGCAGTAGGAAAGAGTAAGAAGAGCCAAGTAATATGTGACTGCCAAGCATGATTAATTGTCATTTCTGTTTCTGGAGAGTCAGAGTAAATGTAATGTCAAGAGGGCAGTATATTATATCCCCTCTGTATAAACATTCTAGAACCAGTCCAGCAAAGGCCATTAGTATTCTATATCCCCTCTGTATAAAGAGAACAACTACCTAAAGTATAAAGCAGCAGCACCACGCTCAGTATCTCCTGCTGAAACTGAGAGAAAATTAGATTGTCCAACTTCTGTTACTTATTCTGGAATGTGGCCAAGATAACAAGTCTAGTCTCATTCTTGCCAAATCTATGTCACAGGGTACTCATGTGCTCAGCACCTTGGCAGCTACAATGTACACAGGTCCTGTTTAGATAATTCTTTTTATACAGATACTGTAGAAGGACCTGGCTTTTACATACAAAGTAATTGTGAACCAGAATGTACTAATTGCATGAATGCAGCAAAATATTTCTGGAAAATTGTTTTCCTTCTCCTTGCTAATCGGTTAAAATCACATGGGATAGCCAGGGTGTAGTACAGATGGAAACAATCAGGAAAATATTCACTTTCCATTAGGAGATTTACTTTTTTTCCCCTCAAAGCTTAGAGTTTGATTACTCTTATTTTGATGTTCTCCAATCTGTTACAGCAAAAGTTCATCCTCCTCTCCTAAGAACATCTTGATTACAAGTTTTGAGTTTGGGTTTAAATTCACTAAAACTGTTGATTTCCTTAGCGAGGAAACCCATGTCTTGCCCAAGGTGACTCTCCATAGACTTCCACTATAATCAGTGGAATGAAAGAAGCTCCTCCAAATGATTACTCACAGTTCCCACTTCAGGCTCCTGCTCTGAATCTGCAATGACACCAAAATTAGGTGTATAAGGTCAGGCCAAGTGATTTTTTTCCTTTGATTCTTTCTGATGACTAATGGGCTAGCTTGGGAGAGATTGGCTGAGGTATCTGTTTATTTTCAGAGATAACAGTTAATATCCAGATAAATGGTTTAGACATGTACAAATAAAGCAGAAAAGTATTGTTCCTAGTTGCCCATGCCTGCTTGTCCCCTACCTTATGTCAAGAAAAACTACCAAACAGCCACCACAAATCTCCCTGACTCTTCTTTGTACCACAAGGTTGTCCTCATCGTAACCCCCACACAGGGAGTCCAGCAGAAGGCATTTTGGGGCAAGCTGAGGAAACGACAAAATGCCTAAAGGAATTTTGTACACTGGTGATTTTGTAGAGGGTCATTCCAAAAGGAAAGCCTACAGGGCTTTTTGGTACTATACCAAGTTGATACCTATCAGTCCTTACAAAATTTTGTGTCATTAGCATTGGCACAAGGATATATATCCCTATTATCTTTAATAAAATCCAGTTTGGAGGACAAAGTACAGAAGGAAAAGCATGACAGATGTGAATCACCTCTATTAACTTGCAAAAGTCATGTACATGTGTCAAAACAGCATATTAAAATGGATTAGCCATTCATACAAATAAGAACAACATGTGCATTTGTTTCAGCTAGGATAAAAATCACAAAGACAATCAATTCTCATACAGCATATGTGAAAGAAAACTTGGCACCAAGGATGGCTTGCCCCAAGTGTTCAGATACATGTTTCAAGTATGCATATTATTTTATTCAGCTTTCAGGTTACCAGTTTGCTCCAGCAGGCTGTGAGAAACCACAGCTTGAAGGGAGAAATAATGACTTTACACTCCCAATGCATTCTCTAAAGTTAATATTTTTTGTCTTGTTTGAACATTTTTTCATGTGGATTTAAATCCTATTCATATAGCCATGCCAAATTGACTTTAAAAGGTACAGTACACCCAGGTTTTTGCATAATAAATTTGTATTTGGGCATTTTTTCCCCTGACTCTTTTTAACTATACTTTTTCCATATACAGGTGCCACTTAGCATGCACAGAGCACAGCTTTTACCAGTTGGACTCTCACCATTAGCCATGCATGACAACCATATTGACAGATGGACTATATTTATTTGACAGGTTATGGACAAAAGAAGGAGGTTACAACTTAGATGAACATGAATATTTTGTTATTAGCACATAATATCTCAAATATTTTCCCCCTTTACTGGAATTTTGTAAATAGGTCCAAGTCATGTTTCAGAGATGACAAGAAGCATCACTTTGCTCATTGGTTCTCACATGCAGCAGAATTTTTTTCCTAAGAGCACGCAGTCATGTCACATACAAAAAAAGCCAAAACCAAAACAAGGAAAAAACCCCAAGAAAACCCCAAAACTAACTAAATAAATAAATTAAAAAAAGCAAAAGCAAAAAAATCAAAATGGGGTAGGTAGAATCCCGGTAGAGTCCAGGATAGTATCCTTTGGTAAAGATGTAATGCCTTATCTCCAAAATCACTTTCATAAGCTCAGACTCCCTGCCATACAGCTTTCTGAAAAACAGTCAGATAAAAGCATTTTGGTTGTATAAAATCATAGTGGTCAATTCTCCCTTATTTCCTCTGACAGCTCAGCATATCCACACATTGTTTTCAAGCACAGAAATGTCACAGTTTCTCTTGTGAAGTAGAAGCACTTGCATTTTGGGCAAATTTTATCAACACAGAGCCCTGACAGCACAAACTGACTGCTGGTGGAGATAGCCCATGCAGGAAGGCAAAAGGGGAGTCTCAGGGGTCACTGGTGGACTTTGTTAAGTGTTGACTTTATTCAGTCCAAGGTAAATTGAGGGAATGCTGTGCTAGGTATCATGCTGTGGCCATGCACACAGATTGCTGCCTGCTGCTACTGAGCCAAATTAGCTTTGCTGCTGGTATCAATAGCAAGGTATTTGATTCTCAGGCACCTGTCTGATAATTCACTTGAAATCTTTTGTTTTCAATTGTCTCTTCTCAAATATACTGAAGTTGGTCACTTTCAAGTTTCTCCTTATATGCCAGAAATCAAATGAATTAAAAGCAACCTCATCCATCCCTAAGCTTCTTTGCATTCCCATCATTCAAGGGTGGAAAGAATTTTCTATTTTAATTAACTGGAGAATAAAAATTAGTATTCAGCTGAGATGTAGGGTCTTCTTTATCCTGTAGAATCAAGTCTCCCGCAAAAATAGATGTTTTGCTGCAAATGCCTCCTCAGATGAAATCAAAAGACTGTGATCACGCATGTCAAGATCGCTGGAGATTAATGTTTCATTAAATCCTTGTGGTTGAAAAGAAGCCACAACAGTCAAGCCCCTTCTCCCCAGATACCCTCTACACTTCACTGCCCTCCAATTTCTCCCTTCTTTCTCATATTTCATGAAGTGAGTGCATATGTGTGTATGCATACACATATGTGGGAGGGTGATAATCTGTGCTCTCATTATGCTCTGTTTCCTCTGGTAATGCCTGCTTTCTTCCCTGCTGCTTGTGCTGCTGTGCATGCCAGCAATATTTATGCACACTCAGTGAATTATGTGGAGTCACCTCAGAAGCCAAAGGAGGAGGTGACAATTGCTGGACAACTTTCTCTGCCTGACAGCATATGTAGAAAGAGTCCAGCCAGATGGACTTCTTTCTGTGCTAAGGGGGCTAGCAGATCATTTTTGCAATTTGTTGGCTTCAAAGCTCCAAATTTTAATACCTCACTGACTAGAAAGCTATTGGGCACGAAATCATGAGAACATGAGAACTGACCTTGGATAATGGTGTTTGTGCTTGCCCTTATTTTCCATCTCCTTCAGCAGGCCAAGAATATGTTTAAGATTGAAAGGAGAGGTATAATAATGCTGAGAACTTATAAGCTGGCAATGCAGTGTAGTTTATAGAGTCAAGCAAAAACCATTCAAGTTTCTGAAAATCCCTATAACAAGTACAATTTTAGCTGACGTTTTGAATTCCTCTTGTCCCTTCAGAGAAAGCTCAGCTGGTAATAAACAGTGATGGAAACAGAAGTGGACTTCAATTTGCACCTTCAGTTCAGGTGAAAGCATAAGGGCAAGGAAAGGCAAAAAAGGGCAAATATTGCTGCTACATCAGCCATAGTTACAATTCTCTGGTGTCAGCTTCAGATATTGTCACATTTTTCAGGATCTGGAATTTTTTTTAACTCTTACAAGAATTTAAGGTTATTTATTTTACCTAAAGCAAGATGTGCTGGGGGCAAGAGGAAGGGGCTGTCATTCTACTAGAAACCAGTGTGGGAGAAGACTGCTTGTTCATGTACTTGCCAGTGAGTTTCCTATCAAAGGCACATGTCTTCCTCTAAAGACCATTCATTTCTCAGAGGAGTGATGTTCTTGGGTTGGATACTCACATATGATAGGCTGTACTGAGTCTCTGAGGTCTTGTCCTCTCCAGGTAAAGAAAAGGTTGGTCCTCTGGGCATGTTTGCTCAGGGCTCCCAGCCTGAGCTGAAGCACCCCTAGGGAGCTAACCTCCATGCTGGCCAACAGGTCTCCACAGACTCACAACTAGCACTATTAGTAATGGTGCTTAAGCTGTGCATTGCCAAAAGGTCCTCAGCACAAACCCTAATGTCACCCCACAAAGTATCAGAGATGCTACAAGCTCCATCCTGGGCTGCTCTTGCACACTTTTGAGCACCCTTAGTTGGTGTAAAAACACCAGCAGAGATATTTTGCACTCCAACTGCCTTTGCAGAGAAATTAGAAGGCAATTGTTCTCCTCAAACCTTGGGGAATAGTATTTTTCCATTACAATCATTATAAAGCCAATGACCTAAATTTAATGGTGCTTTCACAGTGGATGCATAAGCAGCTCTCTAGTATCGTCTTGTTTGTGGAAAAGACGCCACATTTTGAACCAGCAGGTCTTAGTACAGACCTTTTGGGTAATCAAAGGATATGTGATATACAAATGATATTTCCTTTGGTAGAAATGTCCTGGTGCCTTTAAGAGAGCCAGAAGAAGTTATTTTTAATTCATGCATTTGGCCAAATACCAAATCTTGTGAGCCAGATAGTTTAAAGGAGTTCCGTATGAACATTTGACATGTAATGTGATTATTCAAGTGCTTAAGCTGGGACATGCTTCAACATTTTCCTGAGTTTAATGTCATAGTTCCTATGTCGCCTCCTGCTATGGAAAACATAAACTCTGTGTTGCTCAGATCAGGCTGAAGTTTCTCAAGTGTGGGATGGCACAGATGTGAATTCCTCTTTGCCTGATCTGTAAGTGAGCTGTAAGCACAGGGGTTCTCCACATGTTGTTGATGTGTATCGTTTAGGGCAAGGAGCGTATTTCTGTTTATCTCTTACCTTGCAAAACATCTCATTTCCCTGATGTTATGATGTTATAACTACTCATCACATTTGTCCCAGAATTACTTGTAAATAAATGTATAATCTTATTTTTTTTCTATGTAGGCACAGTTTCATGTCTGCAATATGAAGATTTTTTATAGAATGGGAAATCTTAAAACAATCCGATGACAGAAAGTGAAAAACAGAGAGATAAATAATATAAGAAAGCATGGTACTGTAAAGTAAACTGTTTTTTGAGGTAACTGTGCTCCCTGTAGTAAAATAAAAGCCACAGTTCTTTACCTCTGACAAGCTGGAGGACATTTCTTTTTGTATATGAGATTCCACTTTCTCTTTTATTATTCTTCTTTCAAAAGGAGCCACAACAAAATAAAAAATGCACAGAAACAAAAGACTTGGATATAAATAAAGATGAGGTACAACAGATCTGAGATACATTATCTTTTAGATATAAAAAAGCGACAACCACAAAAAACCCAACTCACAAAACTTCACAGTATCATGCTAATGAATGGAAGTTCTACTCTATGATCTTTTGCAAGATGCTTCCTAAAACCTACATGGAGCTCAAATGAAGTCATGTTGAGTACTTGCTTGGTACTTGTAAACCCAGGTAACCCTTGTAGATCCAGGTAACTTGGCCTAAGAGGGCTTCAAAATGCCTTTTTGAGTATGTCTTTTCAGTGTTAATTTAGAAATAGAAGGCATTACTTTTCTAAGACAATTAAACTTTTCCAAAACAAGCAAAATTTTACTGCTCCAAGAATTAATTACTTGTTAACCATTCCACAGGAATCAAAAACGGTAAGTAGGTGTAGTAAGAAATCCTACAGGTTTTGTCTATTCACATAAGGTTATTTGGGTATATGGATGCAAACCCATCTTTTTAATCTCCCCTGGGTACGATGGACATGACAGACAATTCTTAGAACAGCAGGTACATGCAGCTACTCCGGTGAATTTCTGCAACTATCACATAGAGGCTATTTCTGTTTCTTGCCAATTCTTTCATTAAACACCTCCTCCAGCATTCACACACATGCCTCACACCTTCCAGACCCATAGCCATAACCACATATATACATACAGATGTAGTCTCAAAGAATTTACAGCCCACTATTCATTACCAATACCTAACTCACTCTAGCTGGAAAAGTCATTATTACATATAGAAGGCTCAACTAGACTGACCAAGAGGTGATTTATTAGCCCCATATTTAAATTTAATCCTCATAATCTAGGAAAGAAATATTGTCATGCTTTGCAATGAAGTTATTCTGGATTTCTCTGAGAATAATTTTAGCTTTGCAACATACCTGTCTGCAGAGAAACACTGCTTCTGAAAGTATGGAGACTGGCATTTTGAACTCTGGGCATAATTTCTTTTGCCATAGATTGTCCAACAATTGCATGTATTCAATGCCAGGCATAGTATTCCTGCATTCTCTATGGATCCTACAAGGAATATTTCTTTTAGGCACCTATGGTTATGCTGACCTCAACTAAAGTCAGATGAAGTTAAATTTATTCTGAAAAACTATTCAGGTACTGCCTGGGCTTTTCATGAAACCTAGTGCTACAGCTAGAGAAACAGGTCAACTGCTTCATATTTCAGAAAACCTCAGAAATAAATTCTGCAGAGCTTTCTGGAAGTCTTCTTAGTTTTGAAGACAATGGGTACTTGGATGTTTGATATTTTAGAGCAAGTGGAGACAGGTCAGCTCAATGGAACCTTTCCAAGAAGCCTAACTATAGCCTTCAAGAACATTGAGGCAAAGTCAGGGGCATCAAAGTCATAATCAGTGAGACAGACCATAATGACATCCTCAGTCTGTAGTGTTGGAGTCCCCATCACATGGTGCAGGAGCATGTCCCCACAGTAAAAAACAGGAAAGACAGGGAAGGGGCCAAGCCCTCATAGCCTGCCTTTAGCAAATCTCCTCTTGTTTCAGACACATCCAATCACATTTTGATAACAACTTCTATGCCATGTATCTTCCAGTAGCCTAGCTCAAAGCAACCTATCTGTATGAAAATGTTTCCTAGCCCTAACCTGGTGGAAAGGCTGGAAAAGTGTTACTGGGCAGCCACTGCAACAGTGATTTTATGTCCAGGTTATTCTCCTGCTGAGGCAGGGGCAGGACTCAGCCTGTGGGCTGCTGTCATCCAACCCCTCCACGAGCCTCTTTCTGCTTTAGCCCATACCCCTAAATGCAGCCATAAGGCTCTGGAGCATGGCTTTCAGCAGTGCCAACACACTTCATCTGGATTCAGCACTGCTTGTCTTTGACTTATTTTGATCTGAGTGTTCTCCTGCCCTGCTTCTGGACTGTGACCACAGCTTCATGGGTTGTCCCACAATGATTGCTTAAAATGGATGGAGGCAGGTGGAATAAGTCTAGATACTAAAAAAACTCCACCAAAACAACAGTCGGAAAAGCCTTCCCTTTAATTTATTTCAGTAAAATTTGAAACTGCCAAATGCATCTTCTCTTTCCTGAAGTGATAATCATGTCCCCCTTCCTGCATGACCCAGCTGTAACCCTGGGAGGAGGAAGTAATTTATTTCTAGTCCTGTTGTTTTAAATGTGTCTCAAATTTTACATTGTCATCTGAGGTCACCCAAGATGATGTTTTTTACTTGCCTGTCTGCTCGTCGGTCTCCAGGCACCCAGGAAGGGGAGCTGGGGACTGGGTAGCCACAGCGCCGGCCCTGCACAAAGGGCTGACATGGGAGCACAAGTGAAGCTTATTTGTTTCACACAATTTCCCCAGTGCCCATGCTGACAGACAGACAGCCTCCTACCAGTCCCCGTGGGGCACAGAGCAACCCTGGCACTGCAGGCATGCAGCTGGGAGGATGCCAGTGTTCTGCATCTCCTACCTGTTGCCTTAGAAACAAACAGACATAGGGCTGTTTTCTTTCATCCTTTCTTTTTCTTTTTGTTTTTCCTTCATTTTGCTGCTCAGATAACGTTCTGTGTGCCAAGTTTCAAGGTGGGAGGGAATAGTGAGGAGGAAAGAAAGAAAGGAGAGAGAGAGACGGGAATGAGAATATCAAGACCAGGAAACATATTTTGAGATTAAATATGAAAGCAAGACGCATTGAGGCAGCTACTGGGCTCGTCCCTGACTGTTGCCCTTGTGTGGCGTGCGGCAGGAGGTCACACTGCCACACTGAGAGCAGTTGTAGGAACCAGCTGTGACATCTGGCTTACATTGAGGGATCTGAACACTGGAACCGGACTATGTTTGTTTTCTCTTGCTTGAGCATGAATCAAAGTATTAATTAAAGAAAGCTCAGAGATGCTTTCGGGGAGACTGCCCAGGGGTCAGTGTGCAGAGGGTCCTTTTCCAGGGATATGAGCTGATCATGATCCAACCCTCTCCCTGAGGTGACTGGTGCATTTTTGGGGTGAGAGGGGAGTTTCAGAGACTAAAGCAACAGGGATAGATGATACTCAGAAAGACCTTATAACTGCCTTTGCATATGTGGACAGCCAGACCCCAAAGAATAACCACTGTCCCCAAGGATCCCAATGCCTCCTGCATGCCTCCTCTTCTTGCCAGCAGTTATTCCCATGACTGATCAGCCTCACTGCCCTTCTCCTTGCAAAATCATCTGATCCTTCCTGTGGTTTCTTCTTCATTTAAAGCCACTCCTAGGGCTCTCCTCTTCCCATTCCCAACAAGGACCACCAGAGCTATGCCCTCTGACACCACTTGCTTCAGCTCTGTTCCTTCTTAGCTACTACTCTGAGCTATTAGTTCTCCAGCTTTTATACTAGATAATATTTCCCTGCCCCCCCTCAAATAATTGTTTTTCAGACTGTTAGTAATCTGTTAAGATAGTTTCTGAAAGAGAACAACCCTATCCCTACTTCTGAGTGGTGAGTACCACCATAATAACGTATTTCAAACACATCAAATCTGTAGAAACCCCTTAAGTCTGTTCCCAATCCCCGTTAAAATTGCAGCAGCAGTACATTTCTCCAGGGCTACGCTGGTTTGGAAAAACACCTGGCACACATCATATGACTTCAATGAAAAGCACACCCTGTACAGCTGCAGCTTAGGCAACATATCTCAGAGTCACAGTCAATCCATGGCAACAATTGAAAAACAGAAATCCAAAGTAGAGGAGTAGGAGAGTGGGATCCCTTTGTACAAAGAATGGTATTAAAGGGCATTAGTGTGTTGGATACAGCTGAGACTTCTAGAGTGGCTGCTGGCTCATGGCCACCCATGTGCCCTATAAATCTATTTTTTGTTTTTATGTGTAAATGATGTAATGCCAGCAAGCTTCCTCAGTCAGGGTTCATTTTTTAATTTCTCAGGTGGCTGAAGTCATAGGCTTTGTGGCGTCTATGACCACCCACGATGCACTCTCACTGCCCAGAAACGAACTTCCTCTTAGACCTTGTATTCTAATTGGCATCTGCAGAATTAAATGTCCACTGACCACTCTGTGTCATGGGAACACTTTGGAAAGCATCTCTGGAATGATAAAACCATTTTGATCCCAAAATAATGTGTGTGCTTAAACTAAGGCCTTTTCTAAAAGAAAGAAGACAATAAAAGCAAAGTTTGGATATGACGCCATGTTAAGAAAAACCCTGTTTTCATGAACAATATCTACTTGGAAAATAACACTCACCAAGCAAGATAAAATCCTTACTTTACCTAATATAATATTCCACTGTCAGAATTTCATCCAGGATTTTATTTACTAAATGGGAGTGCATCTTTACTAATGTCACCAGGCTCCTAAGTCATTCCTAGGGGTGGTTATCACCAGTGGAACAATGAGGATTTATCTGTTTCCTTTGCCTTACCTATTAGTGATAAACATATATCATGTTTTCTTTTAGTCTTGCTAAACTCATATTCTTGCTGTTGTTTTACCTAAATGTTTATATATCGAAAAAGTTAATCATGCATAAAAACAGTTTCCTGGGCACAGAGGCTTTCCTACACTGATTCAGGCCCTGAGAAATTAGCCTTCTCCATAATACTGTCTAGTGTCATGGTACCAAACCCAGTGGTTTTCTGATAATATCTGCAATCATTCACTTTTTGGCAAACTGAAATATTATGCCTTATTAACACATAAAATAAATTGAATGAAGAGGTGCAGAGGTCAAATTATTACCATATAAACACCGACCAACATTCTTTAAACTGTGTAAATTCTTGAAGTCTGAAAGAATAATTTTCAAAAATCACAGGTATTTGCATGAACCTAGAACAAGCATCTCAAAAAAAATTAGATGGGTATGGTCCAAAGCACACTGAAATCTATAAAAATCAACTGCATCCCAAAGACTTTGAGTAAACTTCCTCACTGCCAGTGTTAGGACTGTGACTGAAGAAAAAAAATACAAATGACAGCAGTAGATAAAAGCATGTAAAAACAAGCAAATATATTTGCAAATATTTTATATGCTTGCAGCCAAGTTCATCAATTATGCCCATCTGTAAGAAGGGTCAGAAAGAGGATCTGGGGAACTACAGGTCTGTCAGACTGAACTCAGTACCAGGGAAGGTCATGGAGCAGATAATCTTGAGTGCCATCATGTGGCACGTGCAGGACAACCAGGGGATCAGGCCCAGCCAGGATAAGTTTCTGAAAGTCAGGTCTCGCTTGACCAACTTGATCTCTTTCTGTGACAAAGTGGCTGAGGATGTATTTACATGGACTTTAGTAAAGCCTTTGACAATATTTCCCACAACATTCTCCTAGGGAGACTTTGCTCATGGTCAGGAGCATGATTTATATGGCTGAGCCCAGAGAATCTGGATAAGGGAATTGAGTTCACCCTCAGCAAGTTGACAGATGACACCAGTTTGGTTGGGAGTGTTGATCTGCTGGACAGCAGGAAGGGTCTGCAGAGGAGTCTGGGCTGACTGGATTGATGGGCTGATTCTCTGACCCTGGGGATTTTTAAGGTGAGACTGGACGTGGCACTTAGTGCCACGATTTAGTAATCAAAGTGGGGTTGGATTAAGGGTTGGACTTGATGGTCTCAGAGGTGTCTTCCGACCCAACTGATTCTATGATTCTATGACCAGTTGTACAAGGTTCAACAAGGTCAGGTGCTGGGTCCTGCATTTGGGTCACAACAACCTCATGCAGTGCTACAGCCTGGGAAGAGTGGCTGGAAAGCTGCTGGGTAGAAAAGGACCTGGGGCTGTTGGTTAACAGCAGCTGAATATGATCTAGCACTGTGCCCAGGGCAAGAAGCCAAGAAGGCCAGTGGCATCCTGGCTTGTGTCAGAAATAATGTGGCCAGAAGGACCAGGGCAGTGACCGTCCCCCAGTCCTCAGTTCTGGTGAGGCCACACCCTGAACCCTGTGTTGAATTTTCAACCTTTCTTTACAAGAAAGACTTTGAGACACTGTATTGAGTCCAGAGAAGGGCAACCAAGCTGGTGACGGATCTGGAGCACTTATGAGGATCAGCAGAGAGAGCTGGAGGTATTTAGCCTGAAAGAAAAGGAGGTTCAGGGGAGACCTTATTGCTCTTTACGACTCTCTGAAAGGTCATAGCAAGGTGGGCGTTGGCCTCTTCTTCCAAATAACAAACAACACAAGAGGAAATGGTCTTCAGTTGCACCAGGGGATGTTTAGACTGCATATTAGAAGAAATTTATTGATCAAAGGAGGTGTCAAGCATTGGGACAAGATGCCCAGGGAAGTGGTGGAGTCAGCATCCCAGAAGGTATTTAAAAGACATGTACATGTGGCTCTTAGGCACATGACTTAATTATGGAGTTGGCAGTACTGGGTTCATAATCTTAGAGGTCTTTTCCAGCCTAAACAGTTCTATGATTCTATGATTCCTTCTTCAACAACAATAACGTCATATACAAGAATCTTCAGAGAATAGTTACTTAATTTGAGTCTATAAGCATCATAATATTAAAAGAACAAGAAACACACCATTTTCACACAGAAGAAAATCTGATTAAGAGATTCTTTAATCTACAAGGTTATGAATGACTAAAACACGTTGTTTATTTTCTGCAAGAATTTCAGCAAAAAATAGTACCATGAGAAAAATGGATGTTCATGCTGTAGACAATACAAGTGGCTCCTGCCTTTTCTTACAGTGAAAATGCTCAAAGAATATTTTTGGACAGGATGTTTCCAGCAAAAAATCTCAAAACAACTTTTTACTTTCTGTCTGTTGAATATAAAACAGAAATAAAAGGTGGCAATGAGAAAAAAACTCTCAAGGAATTTTTTTGTCCTCAACAGCAACTTTTTACTCAGAATTTTAGCTGTGGAAGAAGAGGCAAAAAAAAAGGTTTGTTGGGCATGTGAAGCTAGTCAAGCGATTTGCTTCCAAATATTTCTTTATGTATTTTTAATCAGTCTTATCTACACTGGATGTCTGTTGTCCAGGGTTTCCTCACTGTAAACCTGTTCCCCTGCACCTTCCATCTGATTTTGATGTCTTTGGCTTATCTGAGGACCTATATTCCTTACACACCTTTTCTTTAAACAATCCCCCCCAGTGGTCTGGACTCTACCTTCTCCTTTGTTTTCCCCACCAAGAATTTTGCCTAGCTAGAGCACTGCACCAGACACAGACAGTCCATTGCCATACACAGGTTTCATGAACGAAGCTCACAGGATCCAGCCTGATTCTCAGCTTTCAGAGGCACTGCCTCCCAGGCATACCATACCATCTTCCATAAGTCTTCTCACTGTGTTTAGAGAAGGGCTCCAAAGCTACAGGACAGATCACAGGGGACTGAGCGATGTACCAAACCAAACTAAATTTGGCAGTCCTAAGTTCCAAATATTACAAAAGTGATACCACTTCCACAGAGGGTATGAGCAAGGACTTTGAACTGAGACAAGTGCTCTACAGGAGGGCAGGTGCTTAGGGACATCCTCCCTGTGTCCAGCCGTTCGGGTTCAATGGCAACACTTGGCCAGCTGGAAAAGTCACCTTACTTTGCAGACCTGCAGCTGACATCCAGAAAGCTGCACTGTGATGACAGCCAGGCTCAAACCCTCCCCTACACACACACAAGGTCTGTTGCTTCCCAAGTCTCTAGATGTCAGCCTGGGCCTCAAGGGTTGCATCGTGGAGGCCAAAAAATAAACAGCCAAGCTTCGCAGGCTGCTGCTGGGCACCCTGCATTCCCATGAGAAACTCACAAAGTCAGATAGACTGCGTCACAGCAGCCTGCAAACTGGAGGCCTGGATGGTTTAAAAATACTGCCTGCTGCAGATTTCCCAGGCCATATATAGTTCACACATCTCATGGTAACAGGAAGGAGCTGCAAAGACAGACAGAGACAGAGAAGGAAGAAAGTAATGAGAGATGCGACTGCCAGTGTGCAACAAAAACAGGTTAAAAATAGCCTGAGCTGCAACAGCTCCCTGCTATCTGGGGAGTGTGGGGGCCACTGGTCCTCCCTGGCCTCTCTGTTCCCTCTCTCAGATGTCTATTTTCTTCCAGGAGGAAAGGGCGGGAAGGAAACTTTCGGTTCCTGTAGGCAGAAGAGAAAATGACAGACCTATTTGTTTTGATACTGGGCAGGATCCCTGAGGCGTGCACGGACACCTGGGCAGTGCTGCAGGACCCCTTACCCGAGGAGCAGGCTGAGGGCATACAGAGAGCACAGGCTTGAAATGCCGCACTCGCATCCCCCAGCAGTGGCAGGCTGAGGGATGTGGTGCCACACTGCCAGGAGAGGAACACGCTCATCTTCCTCCCACCTTGTGCACACAGAGTCCTGATCTGGAGGCAAAGTCAAGCTGTCCAACCCTACTCTGGTAAAATAAAGAATAAACAAAAAACACTTGTTCTACTCATCACCTCTTCTCTCCAACAGCCCAGCCTCCCCAAAGCCATTGCAAAGGGAAAGAAGCCACATGCCAGATGAGGTTATCTCTCTGTAAGGATCTTCTCTACCACTTTCACCTGGCCCAGTCCCTTGAAGATGTGTGCCATCAGGTCAGCGTGTGTGACCCTAGCCTCCTGAAATATCCTTGCTTGTCAGGATTTCCAGCATCCAGGTGACCACTGCCTGACCTGTGGCTTGGGCAGAAAGAAAAGTATCTTGGTGTGTCTCCAGAGGCCAGGCAATTCCTCACGGGGCCAATTTTAATTAGTGGACTGGAGTTTCTCTCTTTTATTCTTGGTCATTTGCATCATGCAGACCTGGCTGTCCCAGCTGCAAGCAACTTCTGTCAACTCCTAGATGCTGACACGAGGCACTGTGAGAGGTCCAAGCCAAAAACCCAGATTCCAAACATCCCTGAACTTTGAAGTTCAAATCAGAGCACACATCTTTAGTGAGAAGAGAAAAGCTGTAACATGATCCTAGCCCTGGGCAATGGAGGTAACACTCCAGTGTGGTCTGACGGTGACTTCCAGAATATGTGGTGTGGAGCAGAGTGGAGGAGGAGAGGGAAAAGCAAGGCATTTTTCATATGTTAAAAAAAAAGGCACTTTAGGGGGAACTGGGTGTCTGCTGTTTGTGGTGGGAGGGTGAAAAAGGTTGTTGACAGAGTAAAGGAGGTTAAGAGAGGTGGATGAACTCTGAATGGAACAAAGAGTGATACCAAAGAGCCCTGCAGGCTGTCAGAGAGGTGTTGCAAAGGAGCAGGAAGATCAAGAATGCATTCAGGGAGAAATCCATCATAGCACACCTGCATGTCTATGAGATCTTGAGACTACAGAGGCATTCAAGATCACACTTTCTTCGGTGCTTTCTGCTTGCCTTTCATATGGATCACTATCCCCCTACTGCCTCAGGTCCAGTTCTGTTTGCAGGGGAAAAAAGTCTTCAGTGAGAAGGGCAGTCCTGGGCATTGGCTGTGCCAGTGTGGGAGACTGAGCAGCATCAGGCCCTCTGCTTACTGTCAGCAGCACCCTTACCAGCATTTCCAACTAGTGGGGCAGTCTGGAATTTTCCCTCTGGAGCATAAGAAGCTTCGTTCTGCTCCTCTAGATCTCCATTGGCTTTTGTCTCATCTCATCACTTACGCTTGCAAGAATAAAGGCTGGGCACTAACCACGTCAGGGTGTAGAAGCAGAGATGCCTTTTTAAATCTACAACAAAATATGGACTCTTTGATCTTTGTTCCCAGAAAGGCTCCCTGGATGGCTACAGAAAGGCAGCAAACAGCCTAACTGGGTTCCCCAAAGCCTAGATCAACGTGCTGAGTGTGATTACACATACCAATTTCTGTACACCACAGGAATAAGCTTTAGCCTGAATTTAGAGGGCTTCCATTTGCAGCATTGGGAAACCAGATTACATCAGATTACACAGGGTTGAGGTTTAAGGTCAGAGCAGTGCACAGCTTAATGTGATAGCAGCTCAGGTCATCCTTGCATGAAGGTGGGATGACAAACCCAAGTGTGACCATGCATGAGATGTGTATGCAAGGGTGATTGTGTGTGCCCCGTGTCCCTCTCATGGGCCAGAGGAATGAATTGTCTGGCAATGTCCAGCCTCCCTTTGTCCAGCTGATGGTGACTGGTTAGATGGCTTTTGTGTTATGCCATGCCACTGGGCATCAGGAGGAAAGGGTTCCTTCTGGGCTCTCGCTTTCTCAGTTAACGAATTCCACCACTGATTAACTGACAGTAACATGGAGCTATTCTTGGCCATAGGTGGATATTACTGAGGTCATACTGGTTGTGGGTAATATAATTTATTATCCTGGGAGGTACTTCAGGATACGGAATGAGAAGGCCACTTGAGAAGTGCCAAAGCAATAATCCAACTCAGGATTTTCCCAGAAAGGTAATATATTCCATACTTGCTATGCCTCTCAGAAATAAAGCATCAGAGTTGCATTGGCTCTGGTGGAATGCTGTAAAGATTTCCAAATACGCTGATGGAAACAGGACTCCTGTGCTCAAGAGATGGGTCCGTCTTTGGAGAAAAAGAAGCGCAAGGCATTTTTTTTTTCTTAGAGCAACTGTGAAGACAAAAATCCCACGCTGTGGAAAGGCACTCATCTGCCAAAGGGAAGCACTGTGCTTCAGGCAGGCAGGCAGCACAGCAGCACGGTCATGCCACCTGCCCTGTGTTAGGGCTGGAGCTGTACTCTAGGTGAACTCTGCCAAATTAGCTGTACATGATGTTGCATTCCCTGGTTTCTCAGAGGATCAAAGTAACTGGATCCAGTCCCAGTTTTCTATAGATAAGCAGGTCACAGGACTAGTTTGCACCTCTGTGCTGCTTGTAACACACTGTGTTACAGATTCCTCTGGATTTCCTTGTTCATGCCCATATGCACTAGATACTGCTAGTCACATTTTTTTCCCTTTAGTTCTCTGTGCTAATCTAGGGACCTGGGATGCTTCTACAGACTCTTACCAATACAGACACTCTGGCAGTGCTACATCTGATTATAAACTACTATCCCTTGTTCTTGCCTACATGCATTTTACATTTCCTTGTTTTATCTAAAACGCTCATTCTTTCCCTCACAAGGGTTCTCCCACCAGCACAGCAGCATGAGGGCAAGCACAGCAGCTCAGCGGCTTGGCTTGGATTAAACACTTGCTGAAGGGTGGAGAGAAGAAAGAAAGACAAGGCTATCTGGTTTGGTAAGCTATGAGGCATCCCTAAGGCCTAAGCAAAATGCATGTGAAGAATATGGAGGAGAGAGGTGACAGCAATAATTGGAAACCCATTTCACTTGTATAAAAGGGCTAATTAGTTGTTTACCTGCAGGCACATTGTGGGCTTCACAAAGGCACACACAAGTTACAGCGAATAGTTACTAGCAGAGTCTGGGAGACTCTCTCCATAATTCAAAGTTCTGATCAAACAGCAGCAGTGGGTGATTCAAAAGCAAAGAGTAGAATATGTATATATATATATTCTTCCTTAAAAAGATAATGTGATTTTGTGTCATAGGACTGGGTGATATATTGTAATTTTAACCACTGCTGTTTAAGCAACAGATACATATCCAATATGCAAGTAGTAGCTTTAGAGAAAGTAATTTTCTTTTTACCTGTGTAGTTTATCTGTTAGTAGAAGCAGACACATGTTGAAATTATGCAAGAATTTATGTCAAACTTGGCTCATAGGTTTGTATGAAAAAAATAGAAGTAAAATTGAGAAAAAATATTTTCAGAGAGATTTATTTAAATTTTGAATGATAGTGTTTTGACATGGTGTTCCTATTTTAATTTAAAAAAAAAATGAAAATAAATGCTTGGTTTGTCCAGGGTACTCTGTTGATTTGAAGATAAATAATTTTTTCTAGTTCTCACACACATTATAGCAGCAATTGATAGCAGGTCTTCCCAGTGTCCATCCTCCCCAGAATATAAAAAGATTCTAACAACTGAATGAGGAAGAAATTTAAACATAGGCATCCTATAAGCAAAGAAAAATACAGGGAAAGGCTTTGGATAAAGCATTTAAATGTTCTGTTTCATTTGTCAAAACCACATGGAGTACAATAATAGTACTAAATTAAACTTACCCAGCTCCAGTGGTATTGGAGGCATCCTGAATATTTTGGCCTGGGATTCTTATTTACAACATGTTTTTAGCATATCTGATATGGGAGCAGTGAATAACATTCCCTAAATAAAAGTGTTTTTCATAATTATTTTGATAGACTATTTTTGACAAGTTTGCTTGAAAATTATTTCCAATTAGTGTATTTTAAAAGTGACACATTTGTATCTTCTTGAGAAAAGTTCCATTCACAAAAATATTTAGTATTAAAAATTACACATAACCTCTTTACCAGAATATTTTTTGGCCAGGAGATTGTTTAAGACACTTTGTGAGTGTTGTTCAGCTGGTATCTCAGCTGTGTTCCTCATGGAATGTGACATTTTCTGTGCTCTGCTGAGTGGCTGAAAAACACCTGCAAACTAGGGTTTGGAGGCACTGCTTCCAGCTGCTTATTGAAAATCCCATTTCCATGTTTTTCAGGTCACAAAAGATCTGCTTTTCTTTTCCCCTCCTGAAATATTGCAGCCAAGAAGCCAACAGAAAGGTTTTCTGAAATGTTTACATGGAGAAAACAGGAAAAAAAAAAGAGCAGAATAACGTTCAAATCAACAGCAAGGAACTGTATTTGGTACAGCACAGCCTATTGCTCACAGCTGCATTCTGAGGTGAAGAAAACATTTTGCTGCATCTAAGGACTCTGAACGGGAATGGGTTTCCTGCAGGGAGGATGCACAGTGCTGTGCAAGCACTTCACAGCAGTGAAAAACGGGATTGAATAGCAGTTGCTCGCTGTAGAAAGTTTTCCCTTTTCACATGGCAAGTCACAAATTCAATGCAAAAAGTTGCATGAAATGGAGCTGTAACTTTATGCCTAAATCTGTAATTCAATTATAAATTGAGCATCTTGGCCATCAGCCACAATAAATAAAATATCCGATTAATATGTCTTAAAAAAAAGTTCATATTTCAAAAATTTAAAGGTAAAATCCAAGACAAACCTTAATTTCCTGGGCAATGACCACAAAAAACCTCACAAGACCCCAAATTCAAATACATGAAATATTATTGCCTCACAGTGCTTTAGTCTTCTAATTCAGACTAAAATAGCCTTGATGTAAAAACAGGGAAGGGTGAGAACAGCAATTTTTCCTCTGCCAATACACTGAGTTTTGCAGCTTTTGTTGAGGAAAACGCTTTTCTATTTCAGATTTGTATCTACTTAAGACAACTCACCTTATAACATAGCTGCTAGCAGCTCAGTTATGCAGGAACAGGAAATTGAAAAAATAAAAAGGAGGGGGGGGGAATAAATTGAAAAGAAATTAAAGAAAAATGAAAACTGAAATAGAAAAAAACCCCAAACTGAATAGGAAAAAAAAAGCAAATAAATCTTTGATCACGGAAAGTATGCTCTGTGAGAAAGGAAGGATTTGTCTCTCACCTTTCTGCACATGCTTATTATTATTATTTTTTAAATTTTTATACAAAAATAGTCACAAAAGAAAGTCAAAGAACAGTGACAATTAACTGACAACCAATGAAAAAAAATCAAAAATACTTATGAAATTGGGGATTTGGAGGAGATTTGCACTTGTCTCTGGGAATATCTTAGAAATAAATGAAGTGTTTACTATTAGCAGAGTCACAATCCACACCAAGGAAGGCACAAAACTTTAAGGCATGAACCAAGGCTGAGGAGTCATTACTAAATTAGCAGAGCCAAACTTCAGTCAAGCAAGTAGAAGATTCCTCTTTCTACCAGTTAATCCAGACAGCCAGTCCTTTCCAGCTTGACAACCATCGGTACCTCTTTAAGTTGTGATATTTGTTTTGACTGAAATGTTCACATGGTAAAAAAACAAACAAACAAGCAAACAAACAAAAAACCAGAACTTTGAGACAGCAAGAATCTTACTGACAAGCTTTGTAAAAATCAAAACTATTCACAAAAAACCCCAAACCAACCAAAACAGCAAGTAGACAAAGAAGGGAATAGATAAACATTTTATTGGGGTAGGTTTTATTGTGAATTGTGAATGGCACAGTAACCAGTTTACAGAGGCCAACCAACTACATTATCCATAACAATTACAAATTTCACCCCAACAATCTTATAATGTGCCTCTTTTGTAGCATTATTTGGAATGACCCTCCAAACAGTCAAAAAGAAGTGAATATTTTTCACGTGGAATCATCATTCAAGCACTGCTATCATCTTCCTAATGTTACCACACTGACCTGTCAGTGCCCTGCAGCAAAATGCTTTTGCACAGCATTTTATCACGGTGTCTTGCATGGAGTTATTGCAACTTTCAGCAGTCTTGAAATGCTTTCTTGAGCCTTTGTATCCATGCTGTGCCACTTTCACAGTCAGAGAGCTCTCTGACAGGAATCTTGCTCCTCTGGTTATAAAAGCATTAATTTTACTTTTAGCAAAACAATTAGAAACTAAATACCAATTCTCACAGAGCAGATACACAACTGCACACAGGAAGGCATATATAAGTGACATCTGCAAATGCGCTTGGTCAAAAAGCCTAGCTGAGATACACACTTCACCAAAAAAGCATGTCTTCTACTTAGGTGTGTCCACACCACCTGCAAATTGATTATAAATTTGCATTAAAGCATAAAATATATCATGACCCAAGTGTCCAAATTAAGTCTTTTTTTTTTCCGAAAAAAAAGCCCAAAAGAACTATCTAAATATTTGCCTCATCTAAGGAACCTTAGTTTAAAAGGGAGGTAAGTTAAAATTAGTACTTTTCTGCACAGCAGAAATTCAGGTTGATATTACAGTACTAGATTTCTCATATGAAAACTACAGGATGTGAAAAGTTGCAGTACCTCAGAAGACAGCCTTTAATACTGAAAAATCCTCAGGAATTTCAATGGTATGTGGCTGCACGTTTTAGCATTAAATTTTTTGAGGATTTATGATCCACTTGCAAAGAAACAGTGAAATTGTGGGTGTAAAGAATCACTTAATAATATTCTTGCATAAATTTTTACATAGAACTAAAAAATGTGGAATCAGCAAAATAAAAAGTGGAAATGTTAACATCTTTTTAGTTCTCATTTTAGTGTGTCTTTTTTTTTTTTTTTTTTAAGAGTTTGTGGAGTTTCCATGCTCAAAGAGAGTCAAGAGCTGTATGGACATGGTCTACGATCACCTATCCTCACTGACCCAGCTTGAGCAGAAGGGTTAGACCAGATGAACTCGAGAGGACCCTTCCAACCTCAACCATTTTGTCATTCTGTGATCTTCACTAACAAGAATGATAGCTGATGTTGCAAGAACATGTCTACTAATCACATACAACTGACCAGTGTGTATGTGATGTATAATAGAAAGGAAGTTAAGCATTTTTAACAAGAAAAAAAACAACAGAGATAACTGTGATAGTTTAAATAATATTTGATTATTAAACTCTGATTTTCTAGGAAGTGTCTTTCAGCTGAATGCCTTAATAATACATTTTAAGTGTTGTAAGACTGAAGAAAATCTTCCCTTGCCTGAGTTTTCCTAAGTCTTTATTTGATGATGAGCAGAGAAAACTAAGGGTGATAGCTTACAATACTAAACATCGCATCTCATTAAAGGTTCATCATGGCACACATGATTTTACATGTAACACGTAACAAAACTGTCATTGCCCCTACTCTGGTCTGTGTGTTTTATGAGTAAGAAGAATTCCACAATACAAGGATGTAAACTCAGAAAGTTTCTATCTGAATCATCAGTGGGACCTTTCCTTTTGCCTAGCCTGAGTCCTCTTGGCCAGTGAATCTGTAAAATATCAAAAATCATAGCATTTGTTTTTCAGTGCATTCAATTTTTATGCTCTATCAGGAACACTCACCCACAGTTGGCTTCTCGGGTCCCATTTCATTCTTCGTACTGGTGAAGAGCCTAAAACAGGGAGAAATGGCTGGACTGTGAATTCATGGTCATTCTAAATAAATTTTCTGTGCACTGTATATACTTCATCCCCCTGTTTCTTCCTCATCCATTTCCTGGCCAGCATGAACTCTCTAGCAGCCCCAAAGCAGCTCCACACAGCTTGCATGCAACTGCAACCATTTGCCTTCACATCAGTGGTAGGGCAAAGATGCAGTCATTTCCAGTAAACTGTGCCTAAAAAAAAATTTACCAATAGAAATTTGAGGTGTAACAAAAGTTGCTTCTGGGTTAAGAAATACTAGGTAGTTGTAAACAAAACATTATCTTGCCCTACCTCTGTAATACTTTTCCCAGCTCCACCTTCACAGTGCCACATAGTTTACAACTGCATTTGGCAAAAGCGTGTCTTCCACAGTCTGCATGTGGAAGAGTTTTGCTTATCTATTGTATCCATTATTATGTGATTAGATAGTAGCCACTACCTCTTGCAAGTATGATGTTAAATGAGGAATGTGTGAACATTTACTGCTTACTGTCTAAATGCAGCTTGGAAATACATCTCTGCACAAATAAACTTGCTTTTCAACTTAAAAAGTATAACTTACAGCTTGCTTGAGAATAGAGGAAAATCAACGCAGCAGGAAATCCCAATGTTGACACACTCAGGTTGGTGCCACTGTTCTGACCTAATCAGGAAAGGAAATGACTTACAACAGACCTACAAGCTGGGGTCAGCAGCCTCCGTGAAGCAGCAGCCAGGGGTTTTCAAGGTTTGGGCTTGACTCTCGTGGTGGGATTCAGTCACTTCTATACCACCTTCTAAGACTCCCAGTTTGTTAGACATAATAGAGCCAGAGATCAAATTAAGAAGAAAAAGGTTGCAGTGGGAGCCAAGAAAGCCTGGTTCCTTCTTTCCTGCTAAACCACTGATGACAAGACTGCTTCATTCCCTCACAGGTTTCCATGGCTTCTCCAACACCGTTCTTCCTGGACAAAAGATCATGCACTCTCATTCATCATGCTTTGCATGCTACAACTGTTTCACGATCCACTGTTACACCTTTGGATTACAGCCATCCATTGCGACAAAAGAAATTGCTCATAAGCCCCAGGAGGGTTTGTGGGGCAAAGGCAAAACTTCAGGTGGGCAGCACTGCACACATAGCTGATTTTGGGAAAGTAGGAGAGATAAGAAGACACCTCAGACATGGGTCCAAATGGTGGGATGCAAGTATTCCCTACAGATGTATTTGGGTTATGGAGAGGAAAGACGTATACACACTTTAGCCTCATCACCGGGTGCTCTGGCCCACTGCCTGTCTGTGTTGATGGGGAACTGGGACCCAGTGAATGCTGCTGTGCTCCATGACAAGCCATTGATGTGCCCCATGGGAATTCCAGTTCCTGCTTAGGAAATGGCAGGATGACAGAGCCTCAGTGAAAACATATAAAGGTTGTTTCCAACCTAAATGATTCTATAATTCTATACGGAGACTGTCACATCAAACTGGAGTATCTGAGACAGGAAGCATGGCTACCCCAAGGTCCATGTCCTTCATGGGCTGGTTCAAAGGCAGAGACAAAATTAAGGAGTGGCGTCAGTGAA
This sequence comes from Pithys albifrons albifrons, assembly GCF_047495875.1. Taxonomy (NCBI): domain Eukaryota; kingdom Metazoa; phylum Chordata; class Aves; order Passeriformes; family Thamnophilidae; genus Pithys; species Pithys albifrons. The sequence continues at coordinate 52,835,442 of NC_092459.1, read as the reverse complement.
TGCAAAAACCCTCAGATTTTCAGCTGTCAAAGCAAAGGATTGTTACCTACATGCCTTCTCCCAGCAATAGCACCTCAGCACCATAGTGCCCCTAGACAACAGTATCAGCCCCAAAAACTGTTGAGGGCTGGGTGCACCGAGGGCCAACCAACCCCCTCACAGCCACATCAAAGATGTGAGTTCTACCCAGAACTTATTCATGAGTATTCTTTAGAGTCTGCCCAGCTGAAAAGTATGGTGGCATCAAATTGTATAAGCTTTTTTTTTTTTTTTTAAAACAAATAAAGCCTCCAAGCCTGACAGGCAAGGACAGGGATGGGATTAGGCAAACATCCTATACAGACGGTTCCTCTTTCTGTCTGTCAGCTTATAAGTGCTTTCTCTTGTGGAACTATACAGTACTAACTGAGCCGGAAACAGCTATTTAAAAAGTGATTATAGTGTGACATTTTTGTTTGACCTAACATCAAGCCATGTGCAACTTAAATGTCAGCAAAGCTATTTACTATAGGGACAGACAGGCCCTAGCATGCTTACATTTACCCAGCGTCTTAAAACTGATTTCTGTCTCCACTCAGTGCACATAAATGACACTGAAGCCAAGATGTAAAGTATAGTGCTCTGTAAGATGTGATGATTGACTAATATGCACAATGCATTCAGCAAGAGGCTCACAGGGAGGAAGGCAAAATAATGGATAATTAAAGTCAATCTCAGGTTAGAAAGCAGAGGCCCACGCAAAAGGTTCTCTTGGATTAGCAAGAACATGCCAATAGCTGGTGTGTTTTGTCCAAGGATGTCTGAAGTGCTCAAATATTTGGACAAAAATAGCAAAGCAGATTTTTTTATTAGTTTAGGAGCTGTATCATTTCCATGAGAGAGGAGGGAGTGCAGCCCCCAGCTGTGACCAGCGGCCCTGCCCTTAGAAGACCTCTTGTAGCCCCTGCAGCAAAGCACTGTGGCCCCCACCTTGGGGCTGGCAGGGCACAAACCAGGCCGCCCAGCTGCGGCTGCCAGGCAGGGTGATGGAGGGGAAGGGAGGCTCCAGAGCTGTGTCACCAGCCGTCAAAATAATAGCCGAGCAGTGGGGGAGCATGAGGCCAATGCAGCTAATTATGTGCGTCTCTCCCTGTGTGAGAACCGACAGGAATGAAGCGACTTCAGGTTCCGCAAGGATGCAGGATCACGTACAGCTCTAAAGTGACAGAGAGTTATGTAGTACCAGGAGTTGTCTCTGGAAGACAATGAACTCCTTTGCAACGGATGGAGATAAGTGCGCTTGTAGGTCCTTAATGGGACTACAGGCATATATTTGGACAGCGTTCCAGTCTGACCTTCTTCTCAGAGCCTAAAATAACAAACAAATCAGTGTGCCTTTATTTTGAGAAAACATTGCTCACAGTAATAAGGGTGGGTGGGGGCACTCAAAAGGAAGTAGAGCTGTGATAAAACTTCCATTTTGTTCTTTCTTGCATGTCAGAAAAAAATGTACATTATAATTCAGAGTGCCTTTCAGGGTTTATTTTTCTTTACATTGTTACATGCCCGATCACATCTCATTTTGGAAACTAAGCAGGGTCTGACTTGGCTGACATTTAGGAGACTGCTGAAAATGCAGGAGACTGAGCTGGATCCGTGTGCTTGTTAAATGAATGCACAATGCCTAAAAGGATGATGAGGGGAATGACAAAAATATTCATAGCTTTTCTATATCTTAAAATACTGCTTTTTTTTCTCCATATCTAGCAATTGCAGTAACACTATGACTGAAAATAACATCATGAATATTAAATGAGCGTTTTTTCAAATAATAAAAAAGCACTGCTTGTGAATACTGGTTAATACTTTACAAAAAGCACAGAAAAATCCTTTGAGCAAACTGATCATCAGGTTATTAGAAATACTGTTTGCTTGCTACTTACTTTACTATCTGCTGACAGTAGCAAGAGACTGTGAGAATCCTTTCAAAACTCAAGTGAAATAAGTATATGTGCAATAAAAAGTATAAATGACATAAACTTATCAACTGAAAAGATACGAGAGGTAGCCAGACGATTTTTCACTCATAGGATTTACTCTTTTCTCAGTGTTTCCAGTGAAAAAGGGCTTAATTATAGAAAGGGTCCTTCATTTTCTCTTTACCTTAGAAAATTTCAAAATATCAAGGCTGATCTATTACGATTTTGCTTTCAGGCTCCCAAGCAAGAGTTAAAATTTTAAGAAACGTTTCCTTCTTTAAAAATGTTCATTAGTTAAAACAAATACAAAAAAATAACAACTCTGACTAGAACTCCCTTCCTCTCTTGCTCTCTTATCAAATGTCCTCAGCAGGTACCTCTCAGATCCTGAGATGACCCTGCAGTCCAGAGTGAGCTCCTTTTCTTTTGACACCTCCTGCCCACACAAAAGTTAAAAAGACAAAACCAGCGGTGAATTTGTTATAAAGAAAACAAACATCAAACAGATCTTTGAGTATCTTCCACCTTTAAAAAATAAACAAATATGATATGGCATAGCAAGGCAAGATTCATATGCTGTAAGCCTCTCCCATGTAGTGCCCAAAGTGCCCTCATTCAGTTTTGCAGTCCTTCTTTGTTATAGCAAAATGTGAGGGATATCTAAATCCTAATTTGGATGCATCCCCCAGCAGCAGAGACAAACCAACAATTACTGAAGCAAGGCAAGTTGTTTTCAGTTTAGCAGTTTTTTTTCTAAGCCAGGCTTGCGGTTTCATTTAAAGTTTGAATGCATCCATTCTCTGAGTAGGCCAGTGGCTTTTCAATAGCAGAAGATCAAATGATGTTAATCGGGCAGTGTGACCTAATCCTCTAATTCAGCTGCCGTCTTACATTAGGAATGTCCTGCTCATGTAAGTTTGATTTGCTCTTAAATTGACTTTTTTTGTTGTTGTTGTTGTTGTTAAATGTGCTATTCTAAAGTTCTACTCTTGGCTCTGCAGATGTTACACAAATAAGGTAAGACCACTTTTTCTTAATTTTGAAGGTTTAAATTTGCTAATCGTAAGGGTTCCCATGGAAAATCTCTTGTTAATCACAGAAAGCTCAAGATGATATGCAACAGCAGCAAGAATAATTTTTCTTTTTGGTAGATCCCATAGGTTAGCTTCACGGGGCAGCCATTGCCTACTATGGGAAGGCTACTATAAGTGTATATTCTCTTCAGTCTTCTGATATGCCTTCCTTTAGAGTTTGCACACATTTAATAAAAAACCAAAACAATCTTCTCATTTCATTTTTGTTCCCTTGGTATTTCTGATATGGTGGTTGTGGTGCAGTGCCACATGTGAGTGGACTCCTGCACCACTGCTGGGAAAGGGCAGCTGAAGCAGCATTCCTCCACAGCTTTCCTCGTGGTCCTCTGCAGCTTTCTCCTCTGTAGCCCAGTCAGTTTATAGGCCACATGCATTTAATTGTGTTAATCAGCTCCCACGCACACGTTTGGAACTGTAGCTCTACCAAAGCCTGGCAACAGCCATCACTCATACAGGCAACTCACAGATGACTCATACTCCTGCACAAACCCAAAAACCAGACTCTCTTGAGCTGCCAGGTTCTGCAATCAAATGCCTGTTAATGGCCAGCACAAATTAAGCATCTTTCACTTACCCCTTGGCAGCATAAGGCCAACATCTACAGGTAATAATCAGCCCATAGTTAACACTTTCAGTGTTAACCTACTTCCTATGAGGTGTAGAAAGTGAATGGGCTGTTCAGCCTGAAGAAGAGAGGGCTCCTGAGAGACCTTATAGAAGCCTTTCAGTATCTAAAAGGGCCTGCAAGAGAGCTGGAAGAGGACTTTTTTACAAGGGCATGTAGTGATTGGACAAGTGGAATGGCTTTAAACAGAGAGTAAGTTTAGATTAGATATTAGGAAGAGTGCTTTTCTGTGAGGGTGGTGTAACACTCGTACAGGTTGACCAGAGAAGTTGTGGATGCCTCATCCCTGGAAGTGTTCCAGGACAGGTTGGATGGGGCTTGGAGCAACCTGGTCTAGTGATGGTGTCCCTGCACCTGACAAGGGGGTTGGAACTAGACGATTTTTAAGATCTCTTCCAACCCAAACCATTCTGTGATTCTGTGAAGTCTCAGCAGGAAATGTCCAGCCCTTGGCACAGGTATCAGTGCATGATACCTCTCTCAAGTGCCTCTCTCACCTGCTTTGACAGCCTGCATTGGGCAGGATAGGGCTCCCCAGGTACAAGGACACAAAGTCCAGCACTGCAAGTGCATGGCAGAGGGAAAGGAGCCACGTGGCACTCGTACCTGTCACTCCAGGGATTTGCTCTTTTCATACCTTTCCTGAAGTATTCTTGCAAGAGATTTTCACTAACTAACTCTACATTGTTGATAAGATTGCCTCAGATAAAGCAAGATATAATACAGTCTGAAGAACTAAATTGACTATTTACAGTGTCTGGCAGGTGCTCGTCAATTTTTTGCTCTTAAAGGAGGACATCAGGGCTGTTATTCCTGTCTGATGGGTCTGTGATATGCAATCATTTTACTATGTCCACTGAACTATATAGCTTTTTCTTTTTTTTTTCTGCCAGATGAATCCCATCAATTAATTACTTTTCCTGAAGATATTTTGCCAACCTAAGGTTTACTGTGTCTATGTTGGCAGAACACATAGGAGTTTTCAAAACCTGATGTGTTATTTTTGGTGCTACGTTACATAAACTACAAACTGATTAATATCCACACTATGAGTAGTTAACGGATCTGCTCCCAGTCATCTGACATCTGGGGAGATGATTTTCATATTATTGAGCCAAGGGTGTAAAGCATTCCCTTTTCCCCAGAGCTATTTCTTAAAGAAATGGAAGCACAATTTCAAGCTGGCATTGGGCAGCAGCAAATGCAGTCGAAACAGAATTTTGTGGGCAGAGAGCGCCATCTCCAGCTACTAAATCATAATTACTTTTCTGTAACCAACTAATTAGGCATTTCTCCTTTGGAATTGCCACCCGTTCTAGCAAAAGGTGGAAAAAAACCCAGCTGAGACTGATGAAAGATTGAGATTTAAACCTTAACACTCTCTTAATATCCTGTAGGAAAGCTTTCCTAATCCTTGTTAAAGTTTCTGAATTAAATAAACTGCTTAAAATTTCATAGAGATGAACATCACAAGTTCGTTTCTGTTTTCAGGCTGCTTATTCAATAATAAAGTCATGATAGAGCTAAAATTTGTACTATATTAGGGTCCTCCAGTCTGCAGGTCTATACTTCTAATACTTCATATGATGCATTTGATAAATACTTGAAAGAGCTCATAAATGATACCTCTAGTATTGTCTCAGAATGACTGGGTAGCAAGTCAGTGTCAATAAGCAATATGCAAAACCAACACATAAAGTGCATGCAGAAGAATTATATACATAAAAATGTTACAAAATTGACACATATTAAAAAATTACACTACATAAATATACTTAAATATATTTTATATAAATACAAATATTACAAAATACTAGAAATATAACAATTTTTACAAAATCACAAAAATCACATAAATACACAAAAGAATCACAATGGTTGTTTTAAGTGCATTATTTTGTGTACTACTTATCTGATATAAATGGTATAGGCTAGGGTACACTTCTAAAGGAAATACATGCTGCATAAATAAATGAAGATGGTATTTATAGTTGATGCCTGGAAGTTCTCCACCACGATGTCAAATGATGTTGTTGCAATCCTGCTGCCCATCAGTTTTCTGTTCTTCCCAACACCATGGGAAACTTCAGGCCTCCAGAGCATTCACAGCTCCAAAGGATTCAAATGGAGCAGAAATATTAAATGCATTAGAAAATCAATCTGTGAATAAGGGTATGCTGTTTCTGATAGTGTTCTGAACTAAATAGACAGCTGAGATCAGTGCCTATGAGTCCAGTCTAATTTATGTCAGACAAGAGTTTGTTCTAGAAATCTATCTTAAGAACACCAGTGCAAAGAATTTGTCAGACAGTAAAACTGAAAATCATGCTTCATCATGTGTGCTGTAGAAGACTCATCCATATTAAAAAATTATTAATGGATTTGCAAAAGCAAATGGATTACTGGATTTAAAGGACTATGAATACTAAATATGTACATTGAATAGATACATTCAGGAAGGGTTAAAAGACAAAGCAGCATTAATAGAACTCCTAAGCTTAATACAACATCTTATTTAAAACACAAATTATTAAATTACTCTATTATTTTTATGACCAAGTTCAGAAGGTATTTTTCTCAACTGTTCAGGTTGCAGACACAGAGGTTGCAAGATAGTGAAAGAAAGTTGATGAAGCTCTATTACAGAGACCTGTAAAGGACAAGAATTCAGTCAAGAACAGCTGGCATTGATTTATGAAGAACAAATCACACTTGGCCAACTTGATTGCACCCTATAGTGAAATGGCTGGCTACATGGACAAGGATGGAGCAGTGGACATAATAGATATTTACTTCAGTACAGTGATTGAAATGATTTCCTGCAGCACTTTCACTCACAGAGGAAATATGGCACAAACAAGCTAGCTATTGGATGCATCGAAAACTGCCTAGGCTGGCAGTCTCAGTGGGTGGCAACCAGTGGCTTGGCAATGTGCCTGAAGGCTCATAACATGCAGAGTACTCTAGGGGTTGAGACTAGAATATATATAGTCCATTGTTTTCATCAAAAATGTGCACCATGGAACAGGACACACTTTTAGGTTGTGTTAAGATAACACTAACTCAGGAGGGATGATTGACACACTAAATAGTAGAGTTTAAGTTCTGAGGGAGTTTGAAAATCTTCAGGACTGGGCTGACAGAAACCTTAACATGTTCAACATGGAGAAACACAAGGATCATGGATCTAAGGCCAAATGAGTTCTTCCATTGGTACCAGCTGAGAATAGACAGGCTTCTTCAGAAAGGACCTGGGAGTATGTGAAAGCCAATTCCAACAAAAGCACACAGTGTGGTCTCATCCCAAAGATGGGAATCACACAGTAACCTATGTTAGGAGTATGGCCAATAGACTGAGGAAAGTTACTGTCCCCCTTTGCTTGGTGTTGGTGAGGCGCTGGCTGGACACAGACCCAGTTTGGTGCTTCCTCAGATCAAGGGCAGATCCAGTGAGCTACCAAGACAATCAGGATCTAGATCACATCACCTTGAAGGAGATATTGAGGTATCCTGGGCCTGTCTTGCCTATTGAAGAGTGTAAGTGGTCATAAAACAGCTGTCTTCAATTACTTGAAGGGGGATTACAAATACAGCAGAGCTAAACTTCCCTTGGTAGTTGTATACAATACAACACGAAACCATGGCCACAAGTGGCTCAGGAGGTCCACGGAGGAAATTATGAAACAAATTATTTACATGGAAGGTAGTTAACCTGAACAAACTACAAAATTTTTATTTTGGATGGTTTCAAGAGCTGTCAAGACAAAACTGCAACAGTTGTGATTCACTTCAAGCAGTGAAGCTGAACTGCAACACCCAGAGATCCTTTCCAGCCAACACATTTATGACTGTGCACAGGTGTAAAGGTGATAGCCTTCCTGGTCTAGGATTCTTATTCATTGGGGTAAGACAGACTTAAAATGGTTTCCAAAATGCTGTCTGGACTTTATTATTAATTTAAGAGTTTAAGTATATGCATGCGCAAAAATAAAAACACTCTGCCATCTGTTATGTGGCAGACCACAGAGATTGTTTTCTCAAAACAGACTATTTCATCACCTCATTTAAACTGTTACTTGCTCTTTCAGTCAGCAATATAAAAATAGCAAGGAACGCAGCGCATTTTGAAAATCCACCAATAGTCAAGTCAATCAGTGTGTTACTTATTCAATTTGTAAAAGTTGTGGAAGTGCCTGTAGCTACGGTGAGTCCCTAGAATAATTTAAAGCTCATCAGCAACCCCGATAACCCTGAGATTAGCTCAGTTGGTTAAAACTTGGTTGTAATAATGCCAAGGTCATGGGCTCAATCCCCTATGTGGGCCATTGACTTTAAGAGTTGGACTCGATGATCCTTGTGGGTCCCTTCCAACTCAGAATAGTCTGTGTGTGTGATTCTGTGAGTGAACTACGCTATCTTCTGCTCACCTAGATGCTCAGCTCTGACTGCAATGAGCTACTGATGCCTTGGAGACCAGACCGCCTTCCCCTGCTGAGCCGCGGGAGAGGAGCACAGGCCGCCAGCTCCTTCCCCTCTCCACAGCGCCAATGGCCCGTGGGCAGCCTGGCTTCTCTTGCTTTTTCCCGTCCTAATGGCAGTCCGAGGCGTTCTCTTGGTATCTGTGCTGTCAGAGCTGCCAGCCCCGCACCGCGACCCTTTCCCCACCCCCTGTCCGCTGCCGGCGCTCAGCCCCGGGGCGGGGCCGGCCTGTCCCTTCCGCCGCGCTGCGGGAGGAGGCGGTGCTGCCGGGCCGTGCATGGCGGCGAGCGGCGGGAGCGGGCTTCTGCCCTTCCTGCGCCTGCTGGGGCAGCTCAAGGTGGGCGCGGTGCGGCTGCGGGGGTGGGGCAGTGTCTGCCCCGGTGTCTGCCCCGGTGTCTGCCCCGGTGTCTGCCCCGGGCAGCGGCGGGAGAGGCCGGGGCGCCGTGCGGGGCGTGTGTGGCGGAGCTGACCGGGCCGGCGCTGGGGCCCGGCGGGCACGGGGGGCGCGTGGTGCGGGAAGGCAGGGAAGGGCAGGGCAGGGCAGGGCAGGGCAGGGGCGCCCCGGGCCTTGAGCCGGGGCTGGGTCGTGCTCCTGGCCGGGCACAGCCCTGCGGGCCCGGCCTGGTCCTTGGGGCAGGTGATTCCTGAAAGCGTCGAAGCTCAGCGGAGCGTGGTGGGGCGGAATTTCTATTGGTGCCTCTGAATAGAGGTACTTCAAAACCTAGTCTAGTGGTTATGGTGGTGTCCTGTCAAAGGTTGGATTGGATGATCTCAGAGGTCTTTTCCAATCTAATTGATTCTGTGATGCTTGATCAGAGAGTACCACGGACAGGATGGGTGTACAGGAACGTGGAGAAGCCAGAGAGCGTATCGGATCATATGTACAGGATGGCGATGATGGCTTTGGTGACTGAAGACAAAAGCCTTAACAAGGACAGGTAGGACAGCCTCTGGTTATCATGACCATATGTTAATATTATGGGAGAGTTGCAGACAAAATGCTAAAAAGAGCTGCCATCCTGAGTAAGAGATTTTAAAACACACTGAAGGATCTTGAAATCCTTTCCCCTCTTCTTTTCCCTCCATCCTTTGGACAGGGTGCTGTTTACCTGAAGAACTGAAAGGGGCTAAAAACTTGTGTTGCTACACTGTGAGTGCAGAGGCAAGTCCTTAGTGCAGGGCCTCTGAGCTGGCCTTCTCTCAAGCCCTGAGTAAGTAAGCTGAAGACCCTTGTTAAATACAGTTTGAAGCTAGAGACAGCAAGGGCAAAACCATACTTCATGTAGATTCTGATAGACTGAACCAGTACTCAGCAGCAATAAGGGAGCCTCAGAAAACCTCTAGCACAATAGAGAAGGCTTCATTATTGAATGAGTTGTCGAGTCCAGTATGGGATCATGGTTGCTTTATCCCTTCACAAGCTGATGTGAAGGCTTTTTGAGTATTCTGCTGCAGACTGGCATAGCCACAGAGCTGAGTGTCAGATTATGTACTGAATTTGATATGGCTCCAATCAGATTACCTTCCATGTGTTGCAGGAATAATGTATATATTGTATATAAGTATATAATGTAGTTAATTATCACAGCGTCACTGAAAGTCAAGTGTACAAAAGCTAAGTACATTGCTTTTGAATGCTATGATCTGGTACACAATGTATTTATACTTAAATCTGTTCTTACAAGCAGCAGGAGCTAGAAATCAGAAACTAAAAACATGTCTAGGTGGAAACTACTTGCCTTGGCAAAGAAATGAAAAATGTAAAGGTTTAGAAACCTTCAGCCAACCTGTAGAATATAGAAGAGGGGTAAGTTCTGTGGTCTCTTGTCTTTGTGGATAACAAGATATAACTTAAAATGCTGAGAAGCTTATTATTTTGTCTTTGGTTTTTGTCAGATGCATACGATTAGCTTTGGTTCATGATATGGCTGAATCCATTGTTGGAGATATTGCTCCTGCGGATAATATTTCAAAAGAGGAGAAGCACAGAAGAGAAGAGGTATGGACACAAGATGTGAAGCCACTTCTGTAAAGCATTCTGTATGTTTTTAATGGTTTGGTGAAGGGACACTAAGCAATATAATAGTGTCATTAGCATTACACAAGTCTACCATAACCAGCTACAGTTTTCAACTCATTTTGATTTTTGTATCTATAACTTCACAAAGTATGAAGTTCTGGAAGGAGAACCTTTGAAGTAATCTTCATCTTGGCCGATTATTTCAAAACCAGCGGCAGTTTTAGTGGCCTGAATTAGTCATTTCAGCATTCTTCCCAAGAGGTGGGGAGCAAGGATTAGGTGCACTGAGTAGGATGAATGACAATGTGTGTCAGATCATGTGTGTGGTACCAGATTATGCTGTTGTGACAGAGATTTTCTTGAAACCTTTTGTTCAGGACTCCAGACACAGGTGTCTTTTTTTGGTTGGTAGTTTTTTGGGGGAATTTTTTTGGTTGTGACTTTTGTGGTTGGGGTTTTTTTGTGGGTTTTTTTCCTGTTGTTTATTTGGTTTTTTTGTTGTTGTTTTGGGGGATTTTTGTGTTTGGGTTTATTTTGTTTGTTTGGGCTTTTTTATTGTTGTGAGTGAGTGCAGCATGTCTAGAGTTACTTTATTTTTGCCCTTTTACATACCCAAACTGTTGGTTTGTCTTTTCTGGTTTGTGGCATTATTTGAAGAAAATGTAGCTGCAGCTGGAGGGCAACGTGACGCCTCAGAAACTCTTCAGAGGCTTTTTTTTGTTCAGTGTAAGAACACACTGGGAAGTACATTGAAAGAAACAGCAAAATTACAGTCAGAAAAGATATTACTTCAAGAACACCTAATACGAATAGATCTTTAATTTCGACTTAGTAAAGAGCTTGCTACTAGATTTAGTCATAGGTCTCCCAGCCCCAAGTTTTAAACAGATAATGTAGAAGAGGGAGAGGAATAATCACTGAAGCATTATGTTACACTCTTTGGAGAGCTTCAGAACACTGAAAAGAAAAAGAGCCCTTTGTTGGAAGCCTCTAAAGGTTGTTGTGTCATTGAGAATTGGGCTTCAACTTTTGTCTAGACGGAATTCTCATTTGAATTTAGGCAAGGAAAAAGATATTTTGGTGCCTAAGTATATTTAAAAAATTTTCCTAAGTATTTTCAGCTCCTACTCCCATTTTACTCAATGAGGACTTTGCTGTTGACTTTGTGGGAAGGAGGGTAAAGCATGAAATATTTAGGATGACTCTGAAATAACTTTGTTGTAAAAATATAGCAAGGATAGCAACTTCAGGAGGTGGCTTGAGGGGAATTATCAATATTCTGCTGCCACCGCAGGGTTCTTCTACTTTCCCTTTGCTCTACAGCTGCCATTGAGCTGGTCCTGAAGTTTACTGCTTGTGTAGTAAGTCTAATCAGTGAGTCTTACCAAGGCTAAGGCAACAGAAAATGAACTTGATTAAAAAAAAAAGTTGGAGTTTTGGAAGGAAGTTGGTCAGCGTGGAGTTTTTTGCCTGATAAGTCATTTTGGCCTACTAATCTTGAAATCTGATGAGCTCCAGAACTGGAAGGAGGTGGGAAGGAATGAGACCTTGATGCTTCAGTGGGAAGCAATGGGGTGCAGTTGCACAGGAATTTTTTTCCCCTCTTCTTAAATATGTTATTCCAGAGGTGCTACCACCTTGGCCTTGGCTAGTGCTGTAGCCTCCCTCCCTTGCCCTCACCAAACCCTTGCCATACCAACACAATACAATAATATTCTGTGTAGTGTATGTTTCTACTAACTTGGTAACAAGTAGATAATTATTCAGAAAAGATAATGGTAAAAGTGTTCTTGCTCAAAAAATAAATAAATGGAAATCGCTTCTTTTTTTTCAGGCAGCTATGCAGCAACTGACCCAGCTTCTATCAGAGGACCTCAGAAAAGAAATCTATGAACTCTGGGAAGTAAGTTTGCATTCTTTTAATCCTATGCTAAAATTCAGGGTGACCCATTGTCTTCTTCCTGTGTACCTGTGGAACTGTGCCATCTCTTATTTTGACCTCATTTTCTAGGAGGTAAAGCTTAATGGTATGAGTCAGGGTAATTTTAAAATCTTTGTCAAACAGAAATCCCAGACTTTGGTAAAATAACCAGCTTCTGTCTCTGGCTTCTGAGAGTTCCAGATGAGCCTGGCATGGGCTTGGTTTGTACAACTGAAGGAAAGGTTTATGCTCTACATCCAGCCCACTTGGATATAAATTTGGTTTTCTAATATATTATCACTTTTGTTCACATCTGGCCATTTGCAATTTTTGATACAGGAAAAAAATAATGAGAGTTGATGATGCTGCAGATTATTTTCTGCTCTTTATACAAGTAATTGCTGTGGTTTCCATTTCTGTATTATAAAGCCCATTAGGCTAAAAAGTTCAGTAGTAATTTATAATGGTTAAGTAAATTAAAACTTAAGTTTAAACTTAAATATGACTAAACCCAGCACTTTTCTACAAACGCCACAGATGTCTTGCATAACTTGAAAGTTTGGATTGGAAAGTGTCTTCTGTATTTGAAGGTGATATAACTTGTTTATGTGAACTCATGCCATTACCTTATAAGATCTTTTATACTTGCAAATGAGGGATGATTAGATTATTTCCAAACTATTCAAGTTTATAATTGCTGTGCTTTATCTTCTCCTGACATACAGGGTTGTATGAGGACAAGTGTATCCACCTCTTGTTCACATGTAGCTGCAAACAAAACATTCTGTGTTTCTTGGACTCTGTGACCTGATTCTGTATCTTATATTGATATTCTTACTTTTCCACTTGGAATGTATTTATATTGCAATATTTGCATCCAATTTCTGCCTTCTGTTAAAACACTCTCTTGGTTTGTAGGGGTTTTGTTTTGTTTTGTTTTTTTCCTCTTGTAGTTGTGTGGTGGAACAGGCAGTGAGAATGGGTTTTCAGGGCTATATTTCAAGGTAAAGGGAGTGAATCAACATCATCAGGTGTGGGAAATATGTATGGATTTGTTTAGTGAGACTGGTTCCTTCTCCCTTAGGAAGCTGTTAAAATTGAGGAAAGTGAGGTTTTGATAGATAAGGTTAGTCTTGGTATTTTGATTTGTTGGTCTCAGTCTTATGATTGTATACGAGCTGGTTCACTGTGGGGTCAGTTCTTCAGCATGTTAGCTTTTTATCATTCTCATTAACCATAATTTAATATATGCACACTTTTGATCATTTGGTCTTTGTTTCTACCTTCAGGATAATTTATTGGCATTGAGTCTGCAATGCAGGAGTGTGAGTACAACCCACACAGCAGCAAAGATAACATAAAAATCTAATATTCACATGCAGTCCCTCTAGTCTTAAGGCAACTAGGTACTTCTTAAAAAAGAAAAAAAAACACAAAAAGAGGCAGAAAATAAGAAGCCTTTGATCACTGGGTATGATACTCTGCTCTAAGTTGCCAGAGGCATTTACCTATGATTGCTTTTGTGAGTGAAGAAAGTTATGGCCCAGAACTGAACACTGCTGGGACAAGATCTGTTGACACACATCAAGTCCTTCCTGCCAGCCCTTGTTTCTGCTCTCTGCCTTTCAGGTTTACAAGGACTATTGCTTTGGACTGTGTTGATGGGCACTTAGCAAGTGTAGTGGTAGGGGAGAGGCATGAGAAAGACACCTCAGATATATTTTCGCTTTATAGCAATCCAGAATATGTTTGAAAAAATGCTAAAGTAAACGAGTCAGCACATTTCAGCTCTGTCCTGCTTTCTTATTTTCCAGTGCAAAAGCATGGGAGTAATTTTTAAAAGATTGCCTGTGGTGTTGGAAAGACTAGTTACTGCCTTTTCAAAGTGTACTGTTATTTCAGTCTTACCTCTGGGGAGGAAACTGTTTATTTCAGTACCTTGCACAGGCGCACATATGATAGCTGATGTTTCTTGAGGGTAATGCGAGCTGAGGTATGAATAAGATCTAGTGGGTTGTATGGCACAAAGAGGTTGGTAACAGATTGATACTGTCATTTAATTGCTGGTGATGGGACTGACTTTTACAAGAAAATAGCCCTAGTTCTCCTTCTACTGAAGTTCTCCTTTGTAATGCTGCCAAGAGTTTGTTGTCTTTGGTGGACCATCCTCCAGTCCCCCCTCCAAAATAAAGGGTAGAAATATATTTAAGAAAATAAGTATTTAAGGCAAAGCTCAGATTGAAAGGGGAAAAAGAAGATAAAAATGTTTAAACTAAATTGATTGCTAAACAAACAATCAAAATGTATCTGAAAATTCAAGGTGTCGTTGAAATCCAAACAGAATAGTAAATGAGTCAGCCATGGCTATCAAAATCTGGATTTCTGACTTCAAAAGTTAAGTAATAAACCTAAGGACAGGCTCCTAATAGTATGTCAGACAAGGAAATAGCTGACATGCTTACCTGTGCTGTAATTGCAAAGCTGGGATCTTGCTGCTGTGATGACACACCACAGTTGTTGTCTTAAGAGGCAGAAAGGGATGACATGTTTTTTGGTCAGTAGGAAAACCGCTCCCTGTACCTGTGCTGCTCTTATCTGTAGAACTGCTGTGAGTAACAGGTTCTGTGGATCTGGGAGCACAGATGGGCCTGGTGTGTACGTAAGACTCTGGTCTGATTAATGGTGGTGGTGATGATGAATGGGTTCAGACCTGCCAAGAGTATCAATGTGATGGCAGCCTGCACAGAAAGAAACCCTTATTTCTGGGGTTCATTTTGGAAGTCAGGAGAAGACCAGCTGATGAGACATCACATACAATACAGTAGATTTAGAAAAGAGAAAATGAAATGGCAAACCTGTCTGCAGCCATCACTGGAAGCAAATGAAAGCGAAATTGTTCAAGTTGACTAGAAATGCGAATGACTCCCAAATATATAGTGATGATGACTGTAGAGAGGGAAAAGACAGCAGGCAGAGATTAAAGGACTTAAAGTCTGAAGGGGAGGAAACCCCTTAACCACTCCCCTTCCTATCTCTTAGGAGTGACATAAGGGCATAAGCAGCTCAGACAGATTAGACCAAAAAGATTGGGAAGGAATGACAGGAGAAATGTAAAGAACAACTCCATATGGAAACAGCAAGTGGTGGAGAAAAGTGCAAAATGGTTCTTAAAAATAGGTGATAACAATGCATAGGCACACACTGTGGTAATTCATATAAAGCCAGCCCTGAAATGATCTTTATATGTAAAATGTTGTTAAATAACTTGTATATGGTGCAGGCTTGCCTCCATATTATCCCTGATTCAGCCAAAACAATTGGTATGTTTAGAGTAAGATTATGCAAAAGAATTGTGTTGTAAGTCCCATTGCATTTAATATAAATTTGGCCCCTGCTTATTTCGAGTGTTTTGCTGAACAGTGTCTTAAAAACAAAGCGAAAGATGTAACTGTGGTGAATATTTATGGAGTGGCTTGTACTAATGAAGAAAATCCTAGATACATAAAGAATTTGTAATACTCTGTTTCAGAGAAACAAAATTATATTCTTATAACTTCAAATCTTTTCAGGAATATGAAAACCAGTGTACTGCAGAAGCCAAGTTTGTAAAACAGTTGGATCAGTGTGAGATGATACTGCAAGCATTTGAGTATGAAGAGCTGGAAAACACACCTGGCAGATTGCAGGATTTTTATGATTCAACTGCCGGTATGACATTTGGGCTTTTTTTTTCCCCTCTTTCATAAATGAAATATGTAAATTGCCTTTTTTTCTGACAGACATGCAAAGCAAGAGAAAACTAAATATTTTTGGAGAAACTTAATGCTGTGTGAAAATATCTTAAATTTATCTGCAGATACTGAGCCTAAACTTCATTTATGCCAAATTCCTTTTATATCACTTTTTATCTAGAGAGAGGCCCAGCTTTCATTGTACTTGCATGTGTTTAAGTATCTCCCTGAAACATCAGAGAGGGCATTGTTGCCATGAGTACCCCCAAAAATAGGACTTCGAGCCAAGTTAATGTAGGATAAGATAAAAAGGTACATTCTTTAATGGCCAGGCTTGGGGCTTTTAGGAATACATGATGACATCTTCGTGCTGCCCCCTTCTACCTAGAACACTGATTTCTATGATTTTTATAATATTGCCCACCCAATCCCCAGTTTACACATCTCTCAGTCCAGCCCCAGTCCCACCCCTGTGCCATCCCCCAGGATTTTGGGGCTGGGGTCACTGGGACCCTCTGTTTTTCATCAGCTCTTCTTCTTCGGGCTTTGGAGTTCTTCCAGTGTTCTTAGACTCAAGGTTGTTGGTTTATGTTTGGTCTTGTTTTGCAGGCCTTTCTGATAGTTGTCAGCTCTTGTACCTTGAAGAGAGCCTAAATAGCTAAAAGAATTTGAGCTACTAATCTGTGGTAGGGGTTAGGATATATAAACAATGAACTTCATGAGCCAGTGAAGTGGAATTTGTTATCTTTGCGTGAGCTATAGTCATCTGTGACCTGCCTAAAGTTCTTGTGAGAATCACTTCAGTGAAATAGTTTCATCCTCTGCAAAATAAACTGATGGTTGAAAAGAGAAATAGGTAAAACAATAATCTTTATAATTTTAGCAAGGATGTTGAACACCAGATGAAGACTTGTGATAAAGTTGTCCTGCCTTGAAAAACAACAGGGATAGACAAACTCGGGAAGATGCCCAGCAGTCAACGGACACTTCTTGACAAGTCCCATTTATACTTTGGTGACTCCTCAGGGAAAAAATAAGCTCTTTGAAAAATATAATAATTTCGTTAGGGAAGAAGGAAAAAAAAAGGACAACACAAGCAAAACTGGAATACTTAATTTTCTAATTGAGATCTTTGCCCTCCTACCAGAGTTGAGTAAATTAACTGAACTGGTGTCTGAGTAGAGCCTACAGCATATACCCTAAGTGCACCTGTAACTGGAGTGGTTACCTGTAGCAGGATACATAATATCAGATTATATTGGTCAGGGTGCCTCCCTGTTTCAGCTCTTAAGTATCTTAATAGAGCACAAAATGTAAAATTTTTAGTAAAAAAGGTTGTAACTACTCTTACTCCACAGTTGGATTAAACTGGGAGTATTCACTTTCTTAAAATAATGTGACATTTATGCTGAGCCTAAAGTGACATCACTGCTATCATTTCAATGCCAGCCTTTCACACATGGAAAAATGAGAGCATTTTTCATTAACTTTCCCTTTCTTTTGTTTTGCAGGAAAGTTTGTTCATCCAGAAATACTCCAGCTTGTATCTCTGATTAACACAGAAAGGAATAAAAAAATAGCTGCTACATCTCGTCCACATTCCTGAGGTGTTCCTAAATGCTGTAGCTGTAATAAATACTTTGTTTTATATTCTGTGCATTATTTTTCCTCCTGTAACATCACTAATTCTGCCAGCAGATTTTTTTCCTGTGGATTCACTGCTGAGAATCCCAAGACCACTTAGATAGGAGCAGATAAGATAGTTACCTCCCAGATCAGAGGTATGTGTGTCAAGGACCAAATACTTTGAATTATCTTGTGTTTTTCCTTCTTTTTAATCAGCCTTTGATTAATGCAATCTCAGTTGCAAATAGATTCTACACTGGGGAAATTCAGGTATATTAAAAAAATTAGCTGATTGCAATCTAATCTGTTCATATAATGCACTGTGTGGGGCAGGTAGTCTTGCTCTGTGACTTTGGAGTATATATATGGGTTTAAGTACCTCCCAGTGGGTTAATATCCACTCACAGAGCTCCACAGAAACAAGACCAATGAGCACGTTCCTCTACAAGCTCTTGACTGAGCTTAGAGATGAGATTTCTTTGGGTGCATAAGCCTTAAGAAGTGATGGTGGATAAAACTGGTAATCTCATTAATTACATTTTCTCAATATCTTCATTGTGTCACACCACTTTTCCACTGTTCATGTGTTGTATCAGGGAATGGTGCCAACATTTCCTTAAGGCCTGTATTCCTGACTCCCCAGTGGCAATTTTACACACTCCTTTACAGGTAATTGGTAATCACAGAATAGCTGAGGTTGGGAGGGACCTTTGAAGTCTGTGCAGGCTAATGCAGAAGGCTGTGTGCCCATATAAAGCTGGCTCCCTAGTTCTGGCTGTTACATACTGGTATCGATTCTGCTGTACATGAATTTCTGGCAGAAGTAATGGCACCAGTGTAGAGGTACAGGATGATTGTGAAGTAAAGCTGTAGTGGTGGTAAATGCTATAATGAGGCCAGTGTCTGCACACCCAGCTGTTGAGTGTTGTGCAGCTGGAAATTAGGGCTATGACATGATTACCAAATATGCAGAGTTTGCACCTGGAAAATATACATGGTAGAGACCTGAAGCTCCCTTCTCTGTCTTCTGCTTCATGTCAAATGAAGCAACATAAAACTAAATTCAATTGTCATCCCCTTTAAAGGTAGCTAATGTAGCTGAGCACATGTTTTCAGGAACCATGACTCAAGAAATACTTCCTTTATGCAAATCTCGGGGTCTCACCAAAGCTCACACAGTGTTCTGTGGCTGGTGCCTTTGTCAGAGGCACAGAGTTCTGGGGCACAGCTGCTGGGAGCTCTTGCCTCCAGGGCTGGCACAGTGCACAAAATGTGCAGAACATATTGGTTTGGTTCAGAGGAGATGTGAAATGCCTGCTCTGCTCAGGGAACCCCACAAGGGAGCAGTTGTGCCCTGTGGAAACCCTGCAAGAACAGGTTGCACTTTGCTGAGCAATAGGAAACTGATTAGTGGTTATTGGCAACAGACTGTCATACTACAGGGGGGGTGGAGAGTGTCCCACTGAGCTTTCTTCAGCATTTTTATTCCACAAATAATAGTCTCTATTAGTTTGCATTGAAGGCCGAGCGTGAAAGAGCTACAGATATATCGAAAGACAGAATTGAGAATGTTCATGACTAAACCAGAAAAGTGGCCTTGAAGAGATGTTTGGTAGAAGCACACTCAGTGCAAGCACTACCCTAAGCAGGAACAATCCATCCCTGTGAGGGACTAAGGAGATTTCCCCATTCTGCAGGGGATCTAGGGGGCAGAACGTGGAACCCCAGTGCAGTGGTGCTAGCCTGATAAATGGAGGCATGGTTTGGGTGTGCATTGTGTAGGGTTTGGTTTTAAACAAATGCAATAGGTACTTTGTGTAAAATTATATTCTCTTATACTCAGTGCTGCTTTAATCCTCTGTCAGTTTTGGGCATTGCATTGTGATAGAAACAGGAGTTAATTGGAAAGAGATGGGAGAAGGTGGTGTGATCAGAAAGCATGAGCTGTGATGACAGATTGATAGGTTAGCAAACATCCTGTGGGTTTTCAGTCTTCTTAATGCAGTTCGAAAGTGCACTGTTCATGTGTACAAAAAGGCTTTGGACCCATGACCTGCAAGAGGTACTTGCCTCCTCTTTCTCCTGATCTGTTTGTATCAGTATTGACTCTACAGATGGTGGCAGCTGTTGTCATGACAGTTAACATGTAAGAATTTGTATGGAAATGACACCTGTCTGGCCAGCTTACCTCCACCTACATGTGCTCTTGAAATTATGCTCTTAATGAATGCATTTAAATGCAATTTACTGCTTTCCCAGAAGCATTTTAAATGTTTATACATAAGTACGTAAATAATGGAGTCTAAATTAGCGTCCTGAAAGTGCCTGGACTCCATGTTTTCACCTTGGTTTGGCTGCCCGAACTTAGTTCAAATATTTTTCTCCACTGAACCTCAGAATTTTCAAAACTTGGGCCACAGATTTCCATGGGGAATTTCAGGCTGAGAAGAAACTGGATAGATTTTAAGAACTGCAGGAATGGCAGATTATGTTCATGGAACTTACTTTGATATTCTGCCATGAAACAGCAAGGCTTATAGATGCACAGTAATCGTAGAATGGTTTAGATTGAAGGGACCTTGAAGACCATCTAGTTCCAACCCCGCTGCCATGCACCTCCCGCTAGACTAAGTTGATCAGTTCTACTGGTAAACATAGAATTAAAACATCACAAAGGTTAAAAGAGTAAGAGGGAAATTTATTTTTAATAAGAATATCAAGAACTTCATTTACACAAACTAAGTTGACCATTAATAGCTTACATTTTAAATAAATTCACATTTATTCACAAAACCACATAAAATAAGCTAGAAAATTGTCACAACACTACTACAAAAGCATAATTAGATTAGCTGGCATGCTAAACACACTAAAGAGGCATATGATATAAATGTCCAAAGTTAACTTATGTCCAGTAGAACATTATAAAAGGACTTCCAACTTTGTAAAAACTACCAAAACCACAGAGGAAAAAAATCACTTAAAGCCAAGTTTTCTCACAAAATTTTAAGCAGTTTGTAATGTCAAACTCACACTGACTTGAAGCTTTGGCATATGTTCAAAAAATGCATCCATTTTCAAAGTAGCCTGCCTGTTTTCCATCTTGTTTATTTGTGCTCACCTCAGTCTGGTGAACTGAGTAACGCAACATGCATATTGACATGTGCTCACTCGACAACAAGACAGTGTCACAAATGTGCTGCTCTTTCCTCAGGAAAAATGTTCAAGGAATGCAAGAAAACATGCTGAATCAAAGCTGAGTGATGTCTGGCTCTTGGTGATTGAGCAGAGATAATGCAGTTGGTGGAATTATGCCCTGGAGCGAAGCACAACAAAATTTGACACCAAAAGCGAAGTTTTTACTGATCCTGTGTATTGTCAGATGACAGGGTCTGTTCTAGCAGTTCTGAAGTGCAGGCTGAAGGCAGGAGCTCTCTAACCTATAGTACATCTGAAGCCAATTGCTGGGTTTGTATTCTTTTCACTTAAGGCTGTAGCTTGACTGAGGCTCATAAATATACCTGCCTTTATTTTTGAGGGGAAGGTATGGAGGCAAAAATATCAGAGGGTCCCTCCGCTCCACTTGATTTTGTAATTAACTTACACTGTCAAGTCTTACCAAATCACAGAGAGCAAGCAATACAGGTATTTCTAAACTGAAACTTTTCTAGCCACAATGACCATCTTAAATCCACAGCTGTGATTAGGTGAGTTTGTGTATGAATAAGTGGGTGTCTCCTCCTGTCCTCCTTAATTGCCATTTAATGGGTGAAGGCAGTCCAGACTGTACCAGTGAAGGAGAAGAAATTTTTTGTGACAATAAGTGATTTTAAATCTGTCAGGATATAGATCATGTACCGACACTCCTGAGCAAAGGGCACCTGGTATGGCTGGTAGACAGCTGGTGTACGGACTATTGCTGGCAGTTGAAAGCTTTGCACAGCTCTAGGTCCATCTGTCTGACGTGGCACTGAGAGGGGATTGGGAACCAACACATACAAAAGAGTAAACTAGGAGAAATAAGAAACAGGGACTGAGAGACTGTTGGAAGAAAGTCACATGAAAACAAAAACTATTTTAGTCATTTCACAGAATTTAGTGCATTATAACCAATGACTTGCATGTGGGTTTGATGATGTACAAAGTACCTGGCGCTAAAAGGGCCCATCTAAAATAGAATAGGGAGAGGAAACATTTCTCCAACACAAGGCCAGGGAGGCAATTTTCCAAAGATGACAAAACATTGTTGCACAAGTTGTGTGGTGAGCGAAGGTTGCAAATCACTGGGCAAGTCTCTGACGAGAAGCATGTGGGGCTCAGGAGGGCCTGCAGTTTAACACTGAAGCTCCTCTTCACTCTCAGGAAGTCTGGCACCAGCAAGAGAGCTCTGAGCACTGGCATGGGCTGTAGAGCTGAGAACTTCTTCAAAACTGCCTCCTGTGTGGCTTGTTCCACCAACCTTGGTCTGAAACAAGGCAAACAGAGAACAGCAAGTTCATGTATTCACACTGAAGCAAGTCCCATTTGCATTCCACCCCATGGCCATGGGAACTGCTCAGGAAGAGAACGTGGGGACAGTTTTTTCTTAGAGCAATTATAAAAACAGTCAAAGCAAATTCTTGCCTCCCTCAGTTTCTAAACTAGGCTGCCATCATAAAATCTGCTAGGGACACGTCTCATACACTTAAAGGAACCAGTCCCTAAGTAGATCCTAAGCAGAATCCTAGACCCTTACCACTAAACCTAGTGTGGTTATTTACATCAGTATATCATACTGGTTTCGCTGTTTTTCCAGTTCTATGAAGGCTGGATGGGTATTAAACCAAACTGATTCATTTGCTGAGTAAAGTGTCCCATCCACCTGCAATGATAGCATAGCTGCTCCCAAAATACATAACCCATCCTGGGATTTTGGACAGCAGAAGGAATGTAGTAACCAAAGAAGGAACCCAGCAGCTTGTCTCCCTTCAGGCACTTGTAGCTACATAGCTATTCATCTATAAAACTGCCTGCAGCATTTTCATGGAGGAAGGTGGGGAAGAGATATCAAATTACCTTAATGAAACATATGACAATGCACTTGCACATCTACTTCCAGAATGGTTCAGATCACTGAGTTCGTAAAAGTAATAAAGACCCATAAGACTAAGCTCTGAAACAGAGTTTTCCTAAAAAAGACAGTCTAAAGACTTGGAAATGACCAAGCCAATGTGACAGAGACAAAAGTTGTTTTGACTAGGTTGTCTTGGTAAAAGAATGTTCTTTTGTGGCTTTTAACTTGCTGATATGCCCACTCAAAATTGATTCCAGCCTGAACACTGGGCAAAACTTTTTACTTCATCCTAAAATTGTAGCAGGACCTAAAGACAAGCTGGCAATTTTCCAACCTGTCAGCCATTGAATGCTTTAGAAAGGTTATTTTAATTAAATGAATTTTGTGTCCTAAGTTTCCAAAGGGTTAATCCTATGTAATCCTTTGTTTCTTTAACTAGCTCAGCAGCTTGCCTAGCTTGAAACTTCAATAAAGTAAGGTAGCAGTGGACTTGACATTTGCTCTGACAGTTTGAGTCACTCATTAGAAGTTTCCCTCTCAGGAGGTAAAAATCTGTATCCAGTCCAGTTTCAGAAGATGTCAGTCCGTCACTGATTTTTGCAAATAGCAATACGAAATACATGTACTGTTAAGTGTCGGCGGGCCCAGAACTTGCAGCGCAAGGCAGCTACTGCCTAGTAGAGCTAGTATTAAGTTTTCATGGCAAGACTCATGACTTGCCAATTAAAATCTCCAAAAGAACATTGATTCAGACTAAATCAGGGTGATTGTGAAAGTAAACTATTCCTGAGCTATTTCAAATGACTCAGATAAGGTGCATCTGGATTTGGACACCTCAAAATCAGAAACATTAATGAAGTTTCATTTTCTTTCATTTGCTTTTCTGCCTACTCATCTATCCAAAACCAAGAATGAGGAAAGTCACTTCACTGAATACCTCTGACCACTACCCCACTGTTTAAGAAAACATTTAATTCACCAGTGTTCAGATTTTCTGAAAAGATGAAAAGAATGATGCACCCAGGTGCTGTTTGATTTCCAAGGGAAAATGAACTAATACATTCTCCCAAGAACACTGCAATCCAAAGTCCAAACTCCAAGAGGATATAAAATCTAATTTTAAATGTGACTTCTAAATATATGAAATCTGAACATCAGTTTTGGCTGACTACAGAACATTGTAGGACCACAGCTAATATGGGAAGTGGGAGGAAGATGATAAGACTGCTGCTGTTCTTTTTTTTTTGGTGGTTTTTTTTTTTCAGAAGCCTTCTCTGGGAAGTTTTCCACTTTTTCAGACCACAACAGCACACTAGAATTGAAGAATTGAAGAGGAACCCCATATCTCCCCCCATTCCCCAATCCTCCTAATCTTACAAGGCTTGGAACAGAAGCAGGCAAAAGGAAGAACAGTGCTGAGACATTCCCATTTGTCCATAGTTTATACTACTGGCATCCTAGGTCCATGACTCCAGCTTCTCCATTTGCACAAGGAAATGAAAGAAGTAATGAGAAAACAGAAAGAAAATATTTCAGAAAATGTCAGTGAGTTTGCCACTGGACAATGAAGGTTTCATGAGATGTGGAAGATTATTTCAGAGTCAAAACTTAGTGTATTGTCCTGCTCAATTAGAGATTCCCTAAAAGATGATCTAAGAGGGCTCTAAACAGAACAGGCTGAGCTGACACTACAAATAGTATCCTCTAGAACACCTTTGCTTAATCAACAAAGAAGATTTGGCTCCTCAAGTCTTCAGAGCTGTGTAGTTTGAATTGACTTTTTCTGAATGACGCACTTAGGTGACTGGAAACAAACATCTCTCCCCTGATGCAGAAAGAACATCGCTCACATTCAGGTCCTTTAGCTCTGAAAACAAGGCTTTGTCTCTCTCACAGGTTGGCCTATGTGTAGGAAGTATAGATTTATGGAGTCTAGAGTAGTCTAGAAGCAAACTTTGGAGCTGGAAGTACTACTGAAAGCCCTGAGAGTAGGTTTAGTGACTAAATGGGTACTAAAAGTGCTGCACTTCTCCAGCTGGTGAGTGGTGAAAATGGGGGGGGGGGGGAGGGAACCCAACAAAGACCCCACCCAAAAAACCTGAAAACCAACTAACCCAAACAGTTTCAGACCTTAGGTGTTCCAGTGAGCTGCATCCCTTATCTCAGTGGGTAGAAGTAGAAGGAACACAAAGGGATACATGCAAGCAATAGGCTTGAATGCAGCAGACATGAATTCAGATCTTCCCAGCTGATGCACTGCAATTCATAAATATCTCCTACAGTAAGAGTGACTATAAAAGGCATTGGTAGCTAAGGTGAAAAGAAAGAATAGGAAGATGTATAAATGCACTGTGCTTGGGCTCTGGGGGTGCGAGTTCTGTTCTAGCTCCTCCTCCTAGATACTCCCCATCTTCCCTGGATGCTGCCTCCCACCTGCGAAACTGAGATGATGTTTCTTTCTCTGACACAGTGCAACAGAATTACTCTACATCATCACGACCTAAGGTTGCCAGAACAGTCTATCACTAAATAAATATGAACACTCAAGATCTTAAAATGATAGAGCAATCTATCGCAGCCAAGTAAAATACCATTTTATGAGCACACTTGAGTTTATCTGGTGAACAAGAACCATTAGAAGACAAACCCTCGTGCTGCCCCTTTGAATGTGCCTCACCACGCAGCAAAATTTTGCCTTGCTCTTCCCTGCTGAGTGAGAGCCTTAACTAGTGCTGCGTGGTAACTCTGACATCAGATGTTCCTCTCCCCCACCAAATATGTCAATATAGTTTTGAAATTTTACATCCAAATAAAACATTTACATATGAAAGGAAGCACACCTGCATTAAAGAAAGACGAGTGTAGTGCTAAGAGCCACATCACACCTGGGTTATATGACAGCTCCCACCACTGTTTTTGGCATTTCTGAGACTACCTGCTCACTTTGGCAGGCAACAGAAATAATTTCTTATTAACAAAGCAGAGAAAGACAATTTCTTTGCATATTGCCTTCATTTTCCATTAGTGCTCTTGCAGTTCCACAAAATTGTTGATGAAAAACAAATTCAATCAGTCTCCTGTGCAAATGATAGGGACAAGTAAGCTGTCCCATTTTAACACACTGTAACTCTGTCCCTAACCTTTACCTTAAGGCTTGTGACAGTGGTTTCAACTTTCTCCTCAAATGATTTGAAAGTTGGAGAATTCCTACGAGACAAAAAAAGTTGAAGGAAAAAGAGTCAGTTGCAAACATCATTGGAATAACTTCACAATTTTATCAGTTCTTACCAGGCAACAATGTCAGGACAGAATGAAGGCTGCCTGGCAGCACAGGGCTATAGACTGGTAAGCTATGAACACTCACTTGTGCTCTGCCAGTCAAATCCAATTACAATAATCGGATGAGTATTTTTAGCTACAAATTTGCACAAGCAGAACCTGCCTGGTAATTGAAACCAAATGGTGACTGGCCTGCCTACTCTATGATACATTTATCATGTTCTCGGAACAGCCAGAGAAGGCTGGCTGTAGGGCTGAATTTCTATGCTTTTATCCATTTTTGTTCTGGCTTTATCCATTTGTGTTGTTGCTGTAAAGAAATTTTTAGCTGATGATCAAGTTCGTAGCCTACATTATTAAAAAGATGACAAGTTTAATGCCCTGAGGCTGGAAGGAGGTTAGAACTACAGATGAAGTGGGTCCCAAATGCCTTTGAAGAATTCTGACTGTGATTTTGGGACTGCAGATGTATCCTGCTGCTTTCAAAGACAAAGGTTTTATGGAGACTGTGTTCCTAAGGTGCCTGACAAAGCTAAGCTTTTCTCTGTGTT
The DNA here is from genome assembly GCF_047495875.1 of Pithys albifrons albifrons. Lineage (NCBI taxonomy): Eukaryota > Metazoa > Chordata > Aves > Passeriformes > Thamnophilidae > Pithys > Pithys albifrons. The sequence goes on along the minus strand of NC_092459.1, from coordinate 52,809,105 downwards.
CAGCCTGCACAAAGGACTTGGACAAACCTACAGTGGGTAAAGGGGACTGTCTTCTGGTTCTCTGCTTCTTGCCTGACACCCGAGAGCTCAATTATAGCATACATTGTGTTTCATAATTAGTGAAGGCTCTGCAGCTCAGACACTGCTGTCCAGCACAGTCCCTGTTTCTGCAAATGCATTTGCACCATATGCCTCACCAGGCTAAGTTAAAATTACCCTAATTTTAGGAAAAGGAAAACAGAAACCTGTTGTAAAAATACTGCAGATTTAGTTCCCATTACTGACAAATTTTTCATAGGGCAAGAAGGGTCAAAAGGAGAGAAAAACTGAGTTTTATGACTTACATTTGACCCATAGGTCACATCAGTGGGTGAATGCTTGCCTTAAAGTATCCACCTACTGAAGGTGAATGAATTAGCCTCCATCATATAGTTAGGAGATTTGTTTTTCCTGCATGCTTGGCAGGGAGTGGGGGTATTCCATATATTTACAGGCCAAGGGAGTAAAAAGAAAGCTGGATTCTAATTTTATTGAAAACAGTCAGAGCTTTACTTGAACAGACGTCAATATTTGGCTGCAGTCAAGTAAAGCATGATTACAGCCATTAAAATATGAAAGCGCTCATGTAAAATCCCTCTACAGGAGCAGGGTCCAAAGCCTGTTGGAGTGGAAAGCATCTCTGACATTAATGGGCTTTGGATGACATTCTAGACACAGCAAAACAACTGAATTTCAGATTCAGCAATATAAACCTGATAACAATCAGCTACTCAAATACATCTCAGAACTGCTTCATTTACTCAAAGGCTTGTACAAGAGATTAAACATTTAATACAATTAAAATAAAAACCCCCCACACAGATGGCCTGTCCTGCAGCCCTCATCTACATGAATAACCTTAATTGATTGAAGTGAGACTATTCATCCAACTAAAAATGTCAGGATCAGGATCAAAGTATGCAAATCCACCTTCATTACACTGTTGAACATCACCATAGCAAATAGAATATGAGTAGCATATTACCTCATTGCAGGCATGCTTATGGAATGGCGAATAGAGTAGCTGTGGGATGAAAGAAAAAATAAAGAAAATGCTGTAAAATCCAATTTCCAACATGAATATGTGTTTTTTTAACTTAACTTTAAATTTACATATACACATTTTCAAGAGTTCTGGTATTCTTCCTGTCCCAATAGCAACAGCTTGTCAAACTCACTTGTGAACACCAGCTCACTCTCAGCACTAAAGATCTCACCACCTCATTCTCATGCCAGCTGACCAGCAGTGAGGCTCGAAACAATCATGCCAAACAGTTCCTGGCGATGTTCATTTAGATGGTGAAGACCCCTGATGTCTACAGAGACGTGACGTGGGACATTGGAGCAGAGAGCCACCTCTGTGACCCGCAGTGACAGAGGATGAACTTTGTTTTGGGTGAGTGCAGCACACCTCGGGTTTGTAAACATCAACAGAGCTGGCTCAAGGCAGCAGGTAAGTGGGCCATTGCCTTTGTCACATGGGAAGTGTATACAATCCAAAAAGTCAGTGCTGACTTCCAGGTTGAACAGATTCCGGCACAGCTGGCTGCCCAAACAAGAGGTTTCTTCAACCAGAGAGGCAGCACTCTCAGTTGTCTCCATCTCTCTAGGACATTTCACCTCCTCCTTCACATCTCAACTTTACCAAAGGTAGGAAGCTGTTTTCCACAGCTCTTGTCCAGCTCTCCTTCTGACACTTTCCTCCTCAGACTTCTCAGCAGCAAGACTATCAGAAGGTTGCATGCAGAGGATGGAGCCTCTGCATCACTCAAAAATCCCCGTCATCTTGCGCACCTTTAAATCTGCAGACAGCCACCCACACTAAACTCTTGGTTTACATTAACCAAATTCTCCCACCTGAGCCACCAAAACCAACTCTGCTGTCAGAGCATCACCTGTTCCCCACTCCTGGGAAGCAGCAAGCCTGTTCTGAATAAGAATCTTTATTCAAAGTCTAAGAACTTTCTTTAGATCCGAGAATTTAAGTAAAGTGTGTGCTGCAAGAGTATGTATTTTTTCAAAAATCCATGCACTGCCACTTTCACTTTTGACAGACCTGGTCTGATTGAGAACTGTGAGACCTTTAAGAGCCATCAACATTTGGCTGCATGCAAAGCATGATTATAGCATTAAAAAATGAAAGCTCTCATGCAAACATCACATGTGTTTGTTCTAAACTATACAAATTCAGAGCAGCATTGAATCCATATACGGATTTCTTTTTTCCAGATTAAAGATTCAGAAATGGGGGCGGGGAAGGGAGGGAAAAGCTATTCAGCAAGTAGGTGGAGAAGAGAGGTCTAATACAAACTGTTTGCTGTGGTATATATTTTAAGGCTTCTGCTAAGCTCAGATTGACAAGAACAGACAGGAGACAACATAAATGTTTCATGTTCAATTTTTCACATAATTTTTAAGACTTATGAAAGATTAGCCAAAACATTTCCCAAGTGCAGCAAATCTTTAACAATCCTAGTTAAATTAAACAAGCATGTTTACCATTTTAGTCTTGTAATACATGACAAAGTGGCAAAAATAGACTATGAAAGTATTTCAGCATAGGTTGCTCCTCTTCTAATAGCAAAGCTTTCCAAATACAAAGATTTAAGTAAGAAGATTACATTGTGCCAAATTAAATTCACAGAGATGAGAGATGGCACATGACAGACAATACAACTATTGAGTGCAAATTTTATTGAGTTCATCTTTTAATTTCTCTAAAGAGGTAATGATGCAAGGTACAGAAATAGTAGCAATATCTTCTTTTAGTACAAGCCTAAACCATTAAGATTTTTTAAAGACATACATGTCTGTGATGGTGACCACGGCAGTGAACAGAGATCCTTCATGACAAAGGTTGCTAAATATTACATTTTGGCTTCAAGTCAGAGTGACTTAGGAAGGTCAATCTATGCTGCATTTTGAAATTTTCTCAGGGAAGTAAGAATCCATGTGAGGATAACTTAGTTGAATGGAAAAACTGTTCTTGAGCTCTTCTGTGCACTGAAGATACTACAAGGCCAAAGGGACTGGGAGGGGACTCAGGGCAGTTTAGCCTTTCTGCAAGGGTGAACTGACGTAAAGCCATACTGGTTATAGAATCTTTGTGTACAAAGAAAAATTTTTTCTAATTTATCATATATTGAAATGCATTACAGAATCAATAGATTCAAACTCTCTATATAAAGAACTCCTTTATCATGTTCAGAACTTGTCCTACTATTGAAAATTTTCCCAGGACTCAAGACTTTTAGAGTCATGACTTAAGACACATTTGTTTAATTGAAGAGGAAATAATTAAATACTTTATAAAATCTTTACAAACCTCAGCTGCATAGAATTTTTACTGAGTGTTTGTTGCTTATGTTCCAACATCTGACAGAAAAAGATGGTTGAGAGAATGGAATTACATATAAATATGTTTTCCCAAGACCAACGTTTTTTGAATGCATTAATTATTTGAATTTCTGACAAATCTACTCAAGAGAAACACTCCAGTCCTTTTCTTGTTATATTCACCATGCTGTAAAAATGAGGCATTACAGTTTAAGTAGCATATGATTTTATCCTATAGAATGATGCTGAAAGGAAAGAGGTTACTGCATTACAGTCCACAAAACAAATTCTGTCAAATACAGAGGCAGTATTCAAGGAGAGTAATGTGTCTTACCCAATTGAATGCGATCTGTGGTGGATGCACAAGGAAAAAAAAGCAAAAGTTAAAAGTATTAGGAAAAAGTAACAAATATATATATATACATCTGTAATATGTCATACTGCCTAAGGTGAAAAATAAAATAATTTGCATTCAAATCTTGATGCTGGAATTCACACTAAAATGGGAATCAGCTGAGATCTCTTCAAAGCAAAAATTTTCACACAGTCCCTCACTATGCAGTCAGCTATTCTGTATGCATTGAAGAACAGAAGTATTGTCTGCTACATTTTGTGTTCCCTTCATTAGATCAGATTTAAACAATGTTTAATGTAACTGTACATGTACATCAACAGCAAATAACTTTTTCTTCCCTCTGGATTTCTTAACCATCTCTCAGTTAAGAAGGGTATGGAAAAAATATGGGGCTTTTAATTCCTAAAATCACATTTTCTAAAATACTTGTTCCTTGTTGAAAACAATATTTGAAACACTTTGACACCGTGTTCCAGCTCACGAGAAGTTTAATTACGGCAGCAGAACTGCGAGAGGCACACTGATATACAGTATTCAAAGGATGTCATTAATGTTCCAAAGTCGAGACATGATGAGGCAGACAGACTCTCCTTCATCTGTGTTACTGATGGAGTCTTTAATTACAGACCACTTCAAGGGAACACCTGTCTCATGCAGCGAGCCAGATAGATGGTGCACACTTAATGAACATCTCTTCAATATGTATTTTTCCCATCCTTTCGCAATGTGTGGTGTGATGCATTATTTACTGCACAATATTCATACCTTGCTCTGAAGAAAAGCATTGATTTATTCAGGCCCATTTACAGGGTTATACACATCATCATGTATGTTATGGTGGTGCTTCTCAGTCACAGGTTTATCTTCACAACACATTCCTGCTTAGACCAGCTTAAGTAATACTGTTGCCATACGTAGCCTGCTTTTACTACCTGCTGGCTCCCCGTAGCAGCCACCCTCTTCTCCATCCTAACACAGATACTTGCACTGCCATATGCTAAGGAAATCTGTTTCTGCAGATCTCTAAAAACCAGCACAAATGAAGGGGTGTCAGTAAAAATGAGGGAAAACAACTGCTTCCTCTATCAGACAAAAAACCCCTGCTTACAAAATTGTATTCTGAAGCAAGACAGTATTACTATTTCCTTTAAAGGAGTATCAAAGACATGAAGCTTTAAGAATAGTAGCTTGGAGCATGACAGTTACAGTTATCTCAAGGAATTCAGTTCCAGAAACAGTTTTAAGTGCCCAGAAAATCTTTAGATCACAGAAATCCTAAAAGGCTATGCAAAAACCTCCACCATCACCACAAACAACAACAAACCAACACCAAAAGGCACAACAATAAAGGCATAGCAAAAATTAACTTACAAAACACTAAAACAGATTAATTACACCTGAGCCATCACCAACCGATACTGGCCCAACCTGCTTCTAAAACTTTAAATGAGAAAGATTTCATAGCCTGCAGAAATAACTCCTGTTCAGCGGCACTTTTGAGCCAACAGCCTAGCATTTTGTAGGCCTTTTTCTGCTTTAGATTTTTTTTCATCTGTCAATAAAGTACCTTATAGTTTCCCACACTGAATTTTATTTTAGCATTTAAAATAAATGTGGAATTCTAATCCTGGTGTCTAAAGTGCTTGCGTACTCTGCCACTGCAGTCATATGGGAATTCTAAATTATGCCATTCTGATGCCTTCATCTAACCCAGTAATGAAAATACTGGTAAGTAACAGACTTAGGACAGATGCCTGCAAAATCCTGCATTATGGTGAGCTATTGAGATCTATTCTCTGGATATCATTTTCAACTCCCTATGCTCTCTTCCTGCTAAAGCAGTAACACCCAAGCTGTATTTCTCTGGTTCTGCAAAAACAGTACAGACAGCCTTATCAAAGTCAAGCTCTATCACATCTCCTGCCTCCCATCTATCAGCTATGACAGGTGGTGTCAGTTTAAGATAATTGTTCTTGACAAACTCTTTTGTGTTTTTGCCTTCATGCTGTCTTCTAGATCCTTGGAAAATAACAGGTTAATGCATCCCCCCAGTATATGCTTTGGATTTTCCAGAACTTCCCTTGCCCCATTCCAGAGGGATGAACTTTGCCTTGCTCCACCCCTCTGGGGCCTCCTTTGCCTTCTGTGCTGATTCCTGTCATCTCTGAGGGGCTCATTTAACTGCCACAGTTATGCTCCCAGGCTTCCCTTCCCTGCAGTCTTTTGTCTCTTTCCACCTGTGCCTTCCAACTCCTGGCAGGAATGAAGCATTATATTACCTTCATTTATCTTGAGAGCTGGCTCATCCCAGGCACTGAATTTGAAAAGGGTCTGTGTGATCATGTAATTAAAGAAAATGTTTGAGACAGCTGAATGAAGCATCTATAGGCAGTACAACTGCTGACATCCTAAATTGCATGCATGCCTTTGTTAGCCTAACTTTTGAATACATTTACTTGAGTAGTAGCAATGTATGTGGCAGTATGCATACAGTAGTGTAGTCTAAGTAGTTTCGGTTTTCTTTCAAACAAAGGCAAATCGAAAACCAGAAAGTCTCCCACTTGGTATCACAACTTGTTTCTAAAATGATCATCAGCAGCGATGAAACTTAGATCCACATAGATGGCTGCAGAATAATCCAGCAGTATTGAATGAAAAGATCCAAACTTTTGCAGTATGCAAAGGAGAAAGGGATTAAGACCCTCAACTCTTACCACATCTGTGCTGTACATAACAAGAGCCATGTTAAAATGTCAGGGTAATCTTTAATACTGAGACATCTGAGCCCATGCTACTGCCTTGTGAGTGTCCTGAGACACAAGATGTCTTCTCCTTTGCCTTCCTTGCCAGAAAAATATTAAAGGAGACAACATGAGCTGGGGCTGGAAGAGCAACAAAAAATCTTGTTAATAAATCACTAGATCTATTAATGAAGTATCTATTATCTTAGCTATACTGCCAATGTCTGGTTTGCATCCTAAAGCAAAAGCATCTGTACACTGTCTTTATATGCATTTCTGGTATTTCTAGTAATGCAATAATTTTAAATAGAATGCACTATGACTGGAAATAGACCACACAAGCACTAGTAATTAATACAAAATTTAGAAAAAGCAAAATGCTAGTGATTATTCATGCACAAAATTAGAGAATTGCAACACCAGGAAGCTGGGGTGTGAATAAAAGAGAAGCCCAGCAGCTGTATCAAAAGCACTTGGTGCCGAAAGGGTGACATCTCTGTTCTTTCAGACACACAGAATTTTGTAATTTTTCTTTCTTTTTATCATCTTGAATGCTAACACAGCAGAATAACACATTTTGGGGAACCTATCTGGCCTGTGATATTTTAGTAATATTTTTAGAGATAATACAAGGTGAAAATCAAGACTGGGCATCTTCAGAATGGAAATATGTATTTCACATAGGGCTCTGTACAGTTGACATAGCAGGCAACACAGAAAACAGAATTTTGCTTCATAAAGAAGGCAGGCTGACTACAAACCCTTTCAAAATCACCATCGCCACAGGCAGGGGGTAAGATTGCTGAAAATACTGGGAATTATGATGACATCTGGATTTTAGAAATCAGTTTCAAGTGTCCGCTCTGAATGAAAGCAGAACAGGGATTTGCATCTGGATGCCATTGGTCACTATCAGCCTTAATGCCTAACCAAGAGAATTAAGCTAGAGCCTGATGTTTGTTTAAATCAGCATTATGGGAGGGGGTGGTGATAATCCATACACTAGATCACCGAAATAAAATTATTTGGATTAGCAAAAAAAGCAAGCAAACAATGACACAGAAAATTTACTATTTCTTTACAGTTCACTCCCCCAAACACAACTGGGACTGGAAAGGGAGGGTAAAGAATTTGAAAACCAGGTTAAGTAAGTGATAAGGTTTATAGTGTGACCCCACACAGAACGGCACCTGCCCAAGTTGAGCTAAGATTTTAGGCCAGGTTGTTGCCGAGGGAAGCATACTGACCAGCACTGCAGATTTAGGATGTTCAGCAGATGCAGAAGGCCCAAGTCATGCCACGTTTTTTATAACTACAGGAGACTTGCTAGACCACTTGCTGCTTCATCAAGTGCCAAGAAAGCTCTCCTAATTGATAACTTACCTGAGAACTGTAAGTCTCCACAGAAAAGGAAGTGCTGATAGTTCATATTTTTCTGAAAAATTCCCAGCCAGGTTCAGGATAACAATTTTAATCAAAGCTACTAGAAACCAGCTTCTTGATTAATCAAAGTGCCTATGGACTCAGACTCTGCTTTGAGCCCTTGGCTAAAGGGCTAATGGGATAAATACCTTCCATCTGCCCTCTGAGTAGTACTCAGCAGCATGATTTCCATGGGGATGAGGACTGATACTGACAAAGGCATTTGGTAAGAGTGATTAAATAGGGGAAATATTAAAGGATAAACACTCTCTATTTCAGTAACGACATTTCTGCCTTTGCAGTTAATCTTACACCCTGTGCAAAGCAAAAGTAACAGGAACTGAAAAATCCTGAAAACTTAAAGTCATCCTTTCCTCTCTGAACAAGAGACAGCGCTTCAGGTATTCACATACCAACTCTTTGGTCACTGCTGTAGGGTCTAAACTACGGGAACGGCAACAGGACCTGTTTCCCGAGCTGTAGACTTGTCTTTTTCACAAGAAGAAGTGTTAGAAAAAAAACAGAGAATGAAACAGGGAACATATGCATCACACACATCTCATGCATTTCTCAAAAATACAGAATACAACTGTAAATGCAGGGAAAGCAGAAGGAATATATAAAGGCAGCAAAAAGGCTTATGAAAGTGACTCATCCAACTGGAACCTGGAAGGAGGGAACTGAAGTGAAATACAACACACCCACAAGAAATAATGAGTGACGTGAAGGACAGCAGAAGGACTCACTGACTGTTTCTCATACTAGAAGAGCCAGAAGGCACCAAAATAAAGACACCAGAGAGACTCCAAATAGCAGATGAATGAACGAATAAATAAATCACACAGTTTAACTGTCTGTTCATCTGGGAAGACATGAAGTGTTATGAATTTTGAAAGCTCAAAAAAGTTAAAGTAAATTCTAAATAAAGGTAAATTCATTAAGAAGAACCATTAAAAAACTTTCAAATGAAAACTCAAATCTATGTTTTAGAAAGTTTTCAGCTCTCAGATTGCTGAATGTTAAAAATATGTACTAGAAAAACAAAATTGCATGCCTCCTTATTCTTACAGCCTAAGATACTACCTATGAATGTTTAACTTCATTAATTCAAAGTCTTAGTTATGTTCATATTTTTGTTGCAAGTCAATCACTAAATTTTAATTTTGAACTGCAGTGTGGAAAAAAGACACTATAAAGCAGATCATACAGTGATGAAGATTTTCCTTTTTTAGTTTCACATACAAAACCAGTAGTACTTCTGCAGAGGGTTTATTAAGCTGTATGTGAAAGGTAGGTATAATGAGGAGAAGGGGAGACTCCAAAGATTTCTTAAGACTCAGATTAAAAATAAAAGTGAGGAAAAAAGTTTTAGCTGCCAAGAACTGTGCTTCAGCCATTTGCAGCACACACAGGTCTTAGGATATGGTTACCTCATACAACACAAAATGACAAAAAAGTGAGTATATATCAATATCTCTAATAAATAAGACCCTAATTCTGCAGCTCAAAAAATACATTGCAGAGTTACCCATGTCCATTTATTTCACCACAAAAAGATCAACTCCTTCAAACACTTCAGAAATTCTGTAATTCTGCTACCTAATGGAAACTGGAGTGCTGGTTTATAGTGTATAATTTCTCCTCTCATCCTGAGGGAGTTTAAGATCAACCTTTTTAAAAGACATATCAACATATAAAGCTTGACACTGAAGATGCAATTAAGTGACAGTTCTTCTACTGACCTCAGCTGCTGCTTTCATCATATCTATTTTTATACAACCAAAGAACAAAATTTTGCAGTACATCTTAAAAAAATGATAAAAAATAGCCTGATTTTTTATCTTTTCACAAGCAGCTCCTTGACAGACTTCTTTTCTTCAGATGATATTTTTCTCCAGAATCCACATATGAATAAAATTCAGTTAATAGAGATCTATCAACAATTTTTTTGTTCCATTTTACTTTTACATTTCCTTGAGCTTGCAAAGTTATTCCAAAAGGACTTCCAACTGTATTTTAAAAAACCCGCAACAAACCAGGACTCAAATAAAAAGTATATCTTCATCATTATACCTTCTTTTCAGTTAAAAAAATGCATGTTGCAAAATATTTTGACTACAAACTACTTGAACCTTTAAAACACCCATGTAGAAGTAAAGAAGACAAATGATTTATACATTTTCTTCTCAAATAAGACCAGAGAAGCAGCAGATGGCTATACCTCATATCTCCGAACTTCTTGCTGATAGCTGTTCCTACATTGCTGATAGCTGCTGTTGCTTTTTGTCCTGCATGGCTCAGGGTCTCATGTGTTTTCTTGTAACTGAAAACAAAAAATAGAAGAGAAACAGTGATAAGTATTAAAAAAAAGAGAGACTAGAATCCCATGAAATTAATCTCCTTTTCCCTTATTTCCACATCCTTAAGTCCCAACCACTGAAAGGTTATGAAAAATAGTAACTGTAGCACAAAAGGTGAAGGTTCCTGTTTCTGCACCACTTCCCAAGTACAGTGCAATCCTCATATGCTTAAAATGCACTCCAGAGCAATCCTTCGCTGTGTCTCTCCCCCTTGCTGATAACATTCCCTGGATGGGCCAGCACATGCTGTTAAAATCAGAATGCAGTGATTTGTTGAATACCTGTTTGACCCAATTTCTGTTTACAGAAAATCATATTTATATTGATGCCAAAGGGGTTTTTGTTCTGATTTTCACATTTTGTAGATTTTAGGAGCACAGTAACTGTAGCAAATGTAGATGTAATGTGCTAGTATTCTGGCAGCCTAAGTTCATTGTTTATACATCCTAACCCTTAGCATTTATCAGTAGCTCAAATTCTCTTAGTTGCTTAGTCTCTTTTTCACGGTAAAGAGCTGAAGGATATCAGAAGGCCTACAAAACGAAACATAAACACAGGTCAGAGTGACCCAGAAGTCAGAACTGGATGAACTCCAAGGAACCTTTGTGTGCCCGAGGAAGAGGAGCTGATGAAGACAGAGGGTCTTGACGACCCCAGACCCAATTCCAGGGGGTGGAACAGGGGTGGGACTGGGGCTGACTGAGAAATGTGTAAAGCAATGATTGGAGGGATCTTATTATAAAAGCCATGGACACTAGAACTGGAGAACACATGCATGCCATCATGTATTCCTGTGGGCTGTAGGCCTGTGATATTAAAGGACCTTTACTTTTTATCTTACCCTACACTAACGTGGCTCAAAGTCCTGTTTTTGGGGGCACTCACGGCATCAATATCGAATAAGCATTCTTACAGCAGACACTGACCTTGTAGCAAAATCTGCTGCCTGAAGTAGAGAAAAGAATGAGGACAAATATAACTCTGCTGTTCCAAGTATACACATATTAGGTACACTTAACAGATGCACTTCAAAATGATTCGGTAATATTTCAAATTGGGAATAAATTATCAAATCTGTTTCCACATACTACAAGTTTTCTTTTTTCTTTTTTCACTTTTTGAAATATCTTTAAAGGAAGGAGGCTGGGGAAGGACAGAGAAAGATGAAAACACCTAGACAGTGGATGTATATTCTTAATAGGACTGAATTATTTCAGAAGTCATTAATTTCACATATAGCGTACAGATTCAAGAAGAGAATCATCTTAATTTATTGATCCAGAATATGTGCTCTGACCCACACAGACTCTGCAATAAAGTCATACTCTCAGAGTAATCAATAAGTTTTCCCGCACAGATGCTTTTCTGCTGACTAAACTAACTCTGAGCATGTCAGAACCTTCCTTCTGAGTAAATTATCTGATACTCCCAGTGACGCAGACAAGCTCAGAATCAGAAGTACTGACCTAGTAACAAAAGGAGAGCACATTATAATCGGTCTTGTATCCTGTGGTGCCTGTTAGCAGACAAGAACTGAAGAAATGATCATGAAAAATTCAGAAATACAACTCCACTGGTTCTAATACTTCTTTGAACAAAACATTGGAAATTGTAAAAAAAAAAGAAAATCCCACTGCCTAATTCCTGCAACAGAGCATTTTCTTCTTACTTTTATATACATGAAAGCAATATAATTTTGTGGAAGCAGGAGGGGAAGATTAACCTTTGCAACATGGCACAGCACATTTGATATCATGTCCTTTTAGCCCCAGCAGTACCTATGACTGAAAGTGCTCTGTTCTGGACTGTTTTACAATCTGTAGGTTGGATGGCAGATGCCACATAGTGCTCTGCCCTTTCAGAAAATATATTTTAATTTTATGTTCCTAAGCCACAACATTTCTTACATTTTTCGCTGGCTTAACAAGTTCTGAAACTTCCAATTGAAAGAGCTCCTTCTATGAAGGTACTTGTCTCTGTTTTCACTGAGTAAAGGCAATCTACAGGGAGCAGCTGAAGACTACAGCACCAAATCTCTAGGAACTTCCAGATAGAGAAACATGCACACATTGAATGTCAACAAGGGCTAGAATATTGCAACACTGTCAAAAGAAGCACCAATTATGATTAGGAAGGAAGAAGCACTGGTTCTACCTGCTTTATTTATTCTGGTAAAATCCATAGAAGGTGGAAAAGGTTGTTTTCACCAGATCTACCTTCCTAGCTAGTCTGTTCCCAGACATAGCAAGAATGCAATGCTCTTATTTCACTGAGGTCTCTTCCTCTAGCTTAACTAGTTTAACAGTTCTGTCATTCTCCTGCTGACAGTAAACATACTCTCATATAAACTAGGATGAGATGAGACCCTAAAATAAACAGTAAGGATACTTCAGTCACACTATGAGTATGTAGCTTTTTTGATAAGAATTGCATATGAAAAAAATTCTAATGCCTGTGGCACACAAGTCTTAGACAGTTTGCTGACAGAGAAGCTTCCTGAACCATTCAGCACAAGTGGAATTTTGCTGATGACAAAATGAAGGACAAGACTTTACTTCCAGGTCTAAAAGATCATTCATAGCACAACCTATTTATGTACAGGTTGAATGTACATAGCAAAATACTTTGAGGATATCCTTCTGAACTGATTTTTTGAAATGACACTTAAGAGTTAATTTTATTCACAGGTGTATTTATCTTTATGATTAAATATCTCCATGTCTTACGTTTCTGCCACAAATTCTTCACATCATGTAAAACTCATAAGAGAACAGTCCCAAATGCCACATACAGCAGACAGACTCAGTTTTCTCTGAGAAACATTAGAACCCCCTAAGTATTTCTAAACATTATATTGGTCAGAAGACACCTTCTGCGAACTGGCTAAAATGACACTGATTTTGGCATTCCAACAATAGTGTGTTTTCTTTGTAAATCCCACAAACCCAACATCTGCCAGTATTTCCACTAGCAAGGAAGACATGGAGACTGCATTTGTGTTCCTAATACTTCTGACATTACATAAGAGCATAAATCCAGCTAAAACTATTATACAACTAGGTTTTTTTCAGCACCAACTTCATAAAAAATGACCTTTCATATGAACCCCTCCTCCTTTCAGCAATGCTGCAGATGAACTTTTAGGAACAACAAAAACAAAGAAAGGTGAAAATGGAGTACAATATGCAATACCTGTCAGCAGAGACAAGAAGCAGTAATTTGCATCTCAGTAGAGCTCAGTGATAGATAGTTTAAAAATCAACCCCCCTCCATTTCCTCCTCTCCACCATTATGCATATCACTATGTCTTCTTCATAAATAATCTTTTCAAAGAGCAGATTACCTCACTAGTTAGTTATACTTTGTATTTATATTCTGATATATGATGCATAGTATTTTGGCTCAGATATTTTTGTCCTTGCAGTTACATCATATTTACAGCATCCATTTGATACCTTGCCAAACACTCTGGCAATAATGATCTCTTCAACATATTTTCTCTGGTCTCTGGGAATCTTTGCAATTGTATGTAGCATTAATAATCTGACCCAGAAGTTTTCATCTTCTCATGTAACACACAACAATTTGTACTTTTGTTTTAATGCATTGAACAGCTTATATGATTTTCAGAAACCTTTATGAGCAGAAATAAAGTTGAATATTCCAGGTAAGACCTACAAACATTTAATTGGAAACAGTGTTGTATGTATGGGTTAAGTCTTCTTTACACCACCAAGTGCTCTGCACGCTAAGTCATCTACAACACCTGTACAATCTCATCCTGTGAGCAGCCACTGCTGGCAATCATTAAATGAGCACTGACCACACAACTCATCAGGACAGGCCACAGCATTTCAACAGGCAGTCAGCCAGCAGCTGAAATTAGACCAGTGACCCTAAACCTCAGGCGCAGAAATACTCCAGCAGAAAAAAACAGATAATTTAGGATACAGGTATTCAAGAAATAACACCTTCCATTCAACCCATGGTGCACATTTTTACACAAAAACATCATTAGAATCTATGCCTTTTCTTACACTAATACAAAGGCACCTTAATTTCACTGAGTTTATCAGCATTATGCCAAGTATCCAGGTAGCACTAGTAAAAGTAGAAAGAGAATATCTGATTTATTCATTTAGAATAAGAATGCCTTTTCTGATTCTATGGCATCTGAACATACTCCATAGCACAGAATAACTGCTGGTAGTGGTTAACAAGGATAATATTCCATGCTTTCACTTAGCAGTACATATTTACAATATATTTCGTAGACAGGAAGGATTAAACAAATACGTCAATTACTGTCAGTTGTAAACTTGTAAATAACACTCAACTGTGAACATTTGAACATTACCTTTATATATGACATTAACCTTTCAATTTCATCCATCAACTTCTGTTCATAATTTTGTTTTAAAATAGGGTATTTCTTTAAAAAAAACAATTGTTTATAAAACTTATTAATAGAGGTTATCACAAAATACACTGTTATTGCAGTTATAGTCTGATAACATGCCCAACACGTTCAAAAGAAGCTTTAGACATAACTCATGTCACCACACCAGTGCTGTAACATTCTAATTAGACAAAGTAGATTTGCAGCATATTTTGACTGCATTTTCACCTGACAGTTTCATATACTACATTTAGTTTATACTATGCTGTGACAACCAGGTCTCACTATCGATTTTTACAGCCAGTGAAAGCAAATGTAAGGAGAGACTGTGTCATAAAACACAACATTTGAAGGAAATAGTGCTTCATAGGGAGTGTAGGTAGGCAGCAGCCATACAGAGGTCAGAGAAGTACACATTTAAATTATCACCTTCATCTGCAGGGTAAGACAGGACAGTCATACTCATCTCCACTCAGTACAGAATTCCCCTTCACATGGCAGAGTTAAATCTAACTTTCCTTTATAGATGCAATACATGGACTGCTGACAGAAGTAGGATACACACATAATATTTATATTTTTCATGATGAGCTACATATTTGACCTACTACTGTTAATTATAAAGAATTTAAATTCAGCTTCTGTAAAATTAGCACATCTGCTAATTAGTACATCATTCAGCATTGTGCCTCTCCATCAATGCTAGCTGGCAAAATTAATTCATTTGAGAAACTCTTATCTGTGATGAAGCTTACATAAGATGTAACAGAATGCAAACAATTAACAACAAAACCATACAGTAGAGCAGAGCCTGGTAGCACAAGCCATGCCCTATAGAGCTTGCTTCTTTTCAGTTTTCAAACAATTAGTCAGCTTAAGAATGACTTTTCTGGAATCATTATAAAGCATCCGGATATCTGAGAAACTCTCAGCTGGAAAACTATTTTTCTGTTGATTTTCTAGGAGAAAGGGGGCTCAGCATTAACTAAATTATACTAATGCTCAAATGAGATACTTGCATATATGAATGACAGACAACATGTACATAAAGCATTCTCTAAGAGCATTCATATTGCCATTTTGTCCACAAATGAACTGTAAGCTGTTATGCGTTGTTTTGTTTGGAGTTTGGTTTTGGCTTGTTGTGGTGATTTTTTTTTCTGGGGTGGGGGTGTGTGTTGTTGTGGTGGTTTTTTTTGTGTGTGGTGTGTTTTTTTTAAGTACTCTCCTGAAATTCATTCCAAATTCAGAAGCAAATTTTCCAACTTCAAAACCAAATTACAAATTACAGATGTACTTTTTTTGACATCCTTCCCATTGCCAGATATGTTAAGAATTAACTGAAACTGTACTGGTACTTGGATGGGTACATATGCCTAAATCAAAGGAAGTATGCCCCAGGTAGTCCCTCTCCCACAGAGTAAGGGCAGAACTGAAGGAATTGAACCTCTACCGGCTGCAGCCAGAAATGGTTGTGCAGCACACAGAAGGTGACTGTTCAGTAGGCTGGAGGGAATCACAGGTCAGAAAGGGTGCCAGATAAAGGTGAGAAATCAGGTCAGAAAGGGTGCCAGATAAAGGTGAGAAATATTCTGGGCCATTCTACACTGTATCTTCAAACACTTAGGAAAAAATGGGGATACAGTTGTGTGAAATGCATTATGTGGGCAATGCAGCATAGAGTGGGGGAAAAACAAGCAGTTGTGGTATAGTTACTCTCCAGACAGAAAAGCCACAATATGTTGGCTTAATCACAGATGATCTTTCGACATTCCAGATTGAAACTTCACCAAACCTTGAACTATGCTAATAACTCTGTCTGCAGGCTCTGTATTGTACACTAGATTAACAAAATTATGCAGATTCCCCTTCCTTTCTCCTTTTTCTCCTTCTTTCTTTTCTTGTCTCTTCCTTCTCCGCCGCCCCCCCTCCTTCCTTCCCTCTTTTCCTTCATTCCTGTTTTTCCTTCCATTCCCCTTCCTTTCATCTTTCCTTCCTGTTCCTTCATGCCCTTTCCACTGAACCTTTCCTGGATATTATGAATCCTTGTCACTTCAGAGATTCCAATTTACATTCAGGCCTCCCTTCCCATCCTTACAGTTAAATACATACACATACAGATAACTATATTACATATGTATATATTTTCTGGTCCACGATGATAATTACAGTGGGGTTTCCCCTGAGAAACAAACACCTGGAACAAATCACCTGTCCTTGCTACAGAGTTCCTAATTAGCTGAAGGTCCAGGTGCTAACAAATGGACGTACATCTTTTGGAAAAGAAACAATGCGAACAGACTAAGATAACTTCTCCAAGTCCTTCCTCCAACCTTGTGCCTCCACCCTTCCAAATTCAAGGCCAGAGATACATGTGGAAAAGCAGCAAAATCATTATCTTTGAAGATGGCATGAACATTGCCTTATCTGACCCAAAGGACACACAGTCAGTGGAAGTGAGAGGCTCCATTTACTTCCATATAGCACAGACTCACACACAGGTAATGTACTTGCTAAAGTCAACATGCAATTTCTTCACTTACACAACTGCTACATTGACTTGCAAATTTAGTGAAGAAAATGTCAAAAGGTGATTACACATTGCAAAGAACAGAAACACCTACATATCTTTTACTACCACTCGTAAGAGGTATGTGTGTGAGAACATAGTATACTTAATTACGAAAAGGCACAGTAGGACTGTGGTTGTCCACAAATTACATCTGACTTCCTGAGAGAATTCTGAACCTATGGAACACATTACTATATTTTAAAGTTTTGCATGTACTGCAGATTGTAAGCCTAAAACACATGCAGTGTAACTTACCTTCTATTTTCTTGCCACCTGGCAGAAATTTGAACTATAAAACATGGGGAGGGGGAGGGGGAGGGGGAGGGGGGAGGGCGAGGGGGAGGGGAGGGGAGGGGAGGGGAGGGGAGGGGAGGGGAGAGGAGAGGAGAGGAGAGGAGAGGAGAGGAGAGGAGAGGAGAGGAGAGGAGAGGAGAGGAGAGGAGAGGAGAGGAGAGGAGAGGAGAGGAGAGGAGAGGAGAGGAGAGGAGAGGAGAGGAGAGGAGAGGAGAGGGAGAGGGGAGGGGAGGGGAGGGAGGGGAGGGGAGGGGAGGGGAGGGGAGGGGAGGGGAGGGAGGGGAGGAGGGGAGGGAGGGAGGGAGGAGGGAGGGGAGGGGAGGGGAGGGGAGGGAGAGGGGAGGGGAGGGGAGGGAGGGAGGGGAGGGGAGGGAGGGGAGGGGAGGAGGAGGGAGAGGGAGGGAGAGGAGAGGAGAGGAGGAGGGAGGAGGGAGAGGAGGAGAGGAGAGGAGAGGAGAGGAGAGGAGAGGAGAGGAGAGGAGAGGAGAGGAGAGGAGAGGAGAGGAGAGGAGAGGAGAGGAGAGGAGAGGAGAGGAGAGGAGAGGAGAGGAGAGGAGAGGAGAGGAGAGGAGAGGAGAGGAGAGGAGAGGAGAGGAGAGGAGAGGAGAGGAGAGGAGAGGAGAGGAGAGGGGAGGGGAGGGGAGGGGAGGGGAGGGGAGGGGAGGGGAGGGGAGAGGGGAGGGGAGGGGAGGGGAGGGGAGGGGAGGGGAGGAAGCTCATGGAAGGATCTCATCAAAATGTATGGGTCACCTAAGGAAATGGAGAAGACAGAGGCAAACTCTTTTCAGTGGTATCTAGTGGAAGTGCAAGAGGCAACTGGCACAAATTTGATGGAAGAAATATTTTAACAGAAGAAAAACGGTTTTCACAGTAAGGGTAATTGAACACTGTCTCAGGTTGCCCAGAGATGCTGTAGAACTTCCATCTGTGGATGTATTCAAAACCTCACTGAACATAAGTCCTGAGCAGCCTGCTTTAGCTGGCCCTGCTCTTAAAAGGGGGTTGGACTAGACAGTCTTCAGACATTGCTGTCAACCTCAGCTATTCTGTGACTCTGTATAAAACCAGGTCAATTTTTATAGATGCTATCTTCTACCTTAATCCACTATACAGTGAAAATCTGAAGTATGGAAGGTTGTAGAGAGCTGTGGGAACTTTACCAAAGCGCCATCAAACATACCGCGTTCAGGTTATGTAACACCTTCCCTTTGCAGCAAAACATTAATTAGAAAAGCTCAATTATGGTCTTTACATTCATGTAAAGACATTTTTAATGATTTCTTAAGCTAAAATAACCTCAAAATCTGCCAACATCATGCTGCTACTAGCATCTAAATAAAAAGGAATTAACTATTTTTAAAATATAAAAAACCTGCATTGCTAGAAGGTATCTGAATATCCACCCACCTCTATTCACTGAAAACGCAATCATTAAAAAGGTGTGTGGGGGAAGTCATTCCAGTTGAATGCCTTACCACCATGAAAGCAAATTAAACTCAAGGCAATCATTTGCTCTCTAGTTAATGATGTCCTCTATAGTAGAACCTCCTGCCTCCCCCAACACATAGATTATACTAAAAATCAGTGCACTGAATAATAGTATGAGAAATTAACAAGGAACTTGAAAAATACATTATTATTTTGATGATAATAAATGAATGGCTTCCAGGTATGTTTCATAAGAGGCTGGAAAATGCAAATGACATTACAGGTTTTCCTTATAGAAAAATAAAACTGATTAAAAAAAAAAGCTGATTTGATACAGAAAAAGCTGCACATAATTGTTGCAAAACTAATGTTTTACTAGAGGTAGTTAGAATTGCTTTTACATACCCTAAACCATGAAGTAATGGAAAAGAAATAGACTGTACAAAACCGTATGCTGAGCTTGACACAATCTTCAATCTATGGAACAATTTCAGTCCATTGACCTCTATCTTTCCTCAATATGAAAACTGATATTTTTGGAGTTTTTTCTCTCTTTTTTAATTTTAGCAATCCTTTAATGATAATTTCTGACATTTACACGTCAAGCATGCTCAGACTAATTCCTCAGCTACCTGTGACTACCATTCAAAATGCAAAAGCTTTAAAACAGGCAGAATCTCAAGTTAAAATTTAGTCATTATAGGTGGCATCCACCCCGTGAGTCAGGTCCTGAGACCTAACTAGTGGATCAAACACACTTTACACGACTGTTGCTGAGAGAAGTCAACATCTCTGCCTCTAAGTCCACTCTAATCCAAAGAATGCATTCCTAAATAGAGAGTTCAAAAAGATTATTAAAAATAAGTGGACAAAATAATTGTGCTTAATTGTTCTCTGTGACTTTGAAAAGTTCCCTGTTAAAGAAAAGTGGTTTTAACTTATAGGAAAGCAAAGCAGCTAAGTGTAAACAAAATTTGCCTTCTTAAAAAAAGGTAATTTTAAAAATTAAAAGGACTAATTGTGGATGTAGAAACTTAATGTACAGGCATGTAAACATTTTGAACTTTTATGTTTTAAAACAAGCTTTTATTCTTCCTAAATCAGAGAATCTTGGTGAGTAGTGCTATCTCATTGCTATTTTGGTAAAGCAACAATGAATCACCTCTATTACTTAGCACATCCATTCTTAAGAATGCTGGATTACCATGATTTGTAGTGGCATCAGTGTACTGGCATGAGTGTCAGCCAGAATTATATAGCAGTTGGACTATGAACATAAGAATTTTCAGGGACACAGAGGGACGCCTGCTACACAGTTCCACATAACTATTTCTGGACACTTTTCACCTAATGGCTTGTTGTTTTTGAAAGGAGCAGCTACCATACTGACAAAGTCTCCTAAGTCTATCCTTGTGGAAAATGTCAATGTTGTGAAGGAAAAATGAAAAGTTACCTTGGAATTTGCTGCCAAATTTCAAGTGTAAATGAAAGGTTTTGTTTCAATTTTTTGCTAGTGTCTCCCAGTAACTCTAGTTCATGTGTCTTGTCCTCCTCCTCTCCTCTAAAGTGTAGTGTTTCTAGTCTACCCTCTCCTTGCACATGCCATACATCCTCACCAAGCCAGCACTGATGCTTCTGCTAATAACATGTCATAAGAAACAGGACCTAGATGAGAAACTGTCCAAAAGTTACCGATAGGAGATATACAGACTACATTTTCTATTAAGCAGTTTATGCCTTATTTGACTTCTCATGAAAATATGAAGAATAATTATTTCAATGTAAAAACGTACATTTTAAGATATTTTTCCAAGTCTCTGTTAGTGCCTTAATACACTGAGGGGCACTGCAAATGCTACTCTCCTGAGCCTGGCTACTGAAGGCTAGTTCTGACATTGCAGAACTGTGCAACTTTGGGTAAGGCCATGACCAAAGTGCCATGCAAGAGAGAGTTTGGAGAAGCCTTGTTAATCTCATCTTCCCTTCACCTGGGAGTTACACTAAAGCTTAGACTGCATTTAAGCCCTAGTCATATTTACTGGTATACCTGTATCTGGCCAGGTACCTAATTGATCTTGAGCTCACAGATTTGATGCCCTGGCTTGACCTTGGACCTGGCTCATCAATATAGATGGAGATCTGAACTCTTGGCTTGACTCTCTCTACTGTCACCAGATCTGCTCTGCTCTCTCTGGTCAGGTACTGTGGGACTGCTGCTTCATGGGTGATGCCACTACCCTGCCTGTTTTGCTGTCAACTCCCAGCTCATCTCAGTTGTGTAGCAGTTCACTCTTCCTTCTCCTTAAGTGTCAAATTCAGCTGTCAAATGAAAAGTGGAAAAAAGAATCAAATTACTTTTCAGACAGCACTTGATGAAAGGTGGGTGGTTCTTTCTACCAATATTGCTATTAATTCAGCCCAAAAAATTTTAGAGGAATGTGGTATGTTCATATGTGTAAGTATCAAGATCAGTACTCACGCAGAAGTTGTCTGCATATCATGCCAGCTTCTGCTAAAGTTCTGCTTCAGTTCATTCATCAGACTTATGCCAAGCTTTTGTTTAATTTCAACCAGGTGCTTCTCTTTGGCTGCTAGCACTTGTCGCAAAGTTGAAATTTCATCCTCTAGCTGAGAGAAATAAACAGGGAGGAGAAAGGACAAAGGTGTTAGCCTGCTCCCACAGAATGATAAACACACATGATGCTAAGAGGTTAAATGAATCTCACATAAACTTGTGTTTTCATAGTTAACTATAGAGATGGAGTCAAGTGCTTGTGGAGATCACAAAGGCATGCCCAGAACAGAGTTGACGTTATATCCTTGTCACAGTTTTATTCATGTATTTTAGACCCTACCTACTTCAAGATAGTAACACAAAAATTTATAGATGGACTGTTAGCATGAGTGAACAGGTCCTACCCAAAGCATTGAAGCACTCAGAAGACACAGCAGACTATCTGTTTCAGAGCTCCAAATCATTAACCAAACTGTATGTTTTCAAGTTGTAAAGATGCCATCCAGCCCAAACAGAGGGATATAATTCTTCCTGCAGTGGACATTTTTTCAAAACATTTAAACAAAGCTTGCATTTTAACAAGGGAAGAACGAGAACACAGGACCAGAATAGGGACAACAGGAACATTCTGCCACTGTCTCAGGTTCCTGCTCCTTGGGCAACTCTCCTGTAAACAAGCACAGGTTTGCATTCTTTATCTGGAAGCTTCCCAAGCCAATCTATACAAGCAGCACTCAGAGGCTCTGAAGCTAACAAGGGCAAGTGGCACCAGAGCAGCTGCCTTTCACTTCAGGTTTAGAAATTCCCTTACCAACTGTGTTCCTTCCCCCATATGTTAATAGGATAACATATGGCAGTGTATCTGATTACCATATGCTAAGTTCCCTGGAACCACAGTCTCTCTGTGATTGAACTCCATAGGCTTCAGGGAATGATGCAAATACCAACTGAAACAGTGTTGACCTTCCAGAGCTGTTATTTAGGATGTCAATACCACCATTATTTTTATTTTACTTTATTTTATTTACACTCATGCATTCTGTTTCCCTGTAAAACTGGCTGTAAACTTGTTGTTCTTGGAAAAGTCTCATCCTTGAATCTTCCAGCTATCAGTTTCTCTTTTGTCACTGCCTGCTATCTGAATTATTCAAGCAGCTCAGGAATTAAGCAGCAAGACTATGAACACAAAGCAAAATCATGAGTGAAGGAGATTATCAGTATTCGCCAGTGCCTGTGACACCAAGATTTCATCAGTAAAATACACAATTCCTTTATTCCTCCCCATGTTTTTTATACTTCATTATATTTCTAACCTGCAAATGAAACACTGTCAAGAGGCAGCTGTCAAGGGTCTCTCTTCTGAGAGGATAACTGGTTAAACACTTACAGAAAGAAATCACAAATGTCACCACTCTTCAGGCAGCAGTTCAGAGCTTCCTTTAGTTGTTTCCTACAGAAAACCCCTTAGTGCACACCTGCCTGAGTAACACTGCTAAAGAACTTAACTTAAACCAATACCAGTATGCTTATGTGTACTTAAACATTAATGCTTTCCGTATGGGCTAGCACTAGGCTGATCATTAGGTACCTGGATACGTAAACATTTGAGGACTTCTTTTAAAATTACTTTCCATCTGTTCCACTAAATAGATATCTAAAGCTGTAAAGCCCTAAGCAAGCATCAGCCATGTGCTCAAGGGCATAAGTCTAAACAACATTTTTGACTAAAGAAAAATTATTTATTATTTTTAATACAGTGTTTATTTTTGAATTGACAAAATCCTCCTCAAGTTCCATCATTTTGAAATAATTACAGATACAAAGCCACCCTCAAGTGCTCAGATATCAGTGATTCAAGACTCTGAAGTAGGTAGAAAGGTTTAGGGACTTACAGGAGGATCCTGAAAAGTATTTAAGCATACTATATACCTAACTACCATGGAGTCAGGCATCACCTGCTTAGGCATTTTTTAAAAGTCCACTCATATAAATGCAGACTCCGTCATGAAACTAGGGCTTAAATCAACAGAATTACAAGCTTCTAGTTCCCATGTTTCCTTTCTTTCTAAGTCCAACAGAGTCAGAAGACTGTAGATGCATTGTATAGGGACAAAGTTCCCTTCTCTCTATTTATTGCCCTAGGAATCAGAGTTAATAGCTGTTTTTTCTTTCCTCTCTTATTGTGTTAGTCATATCAAAGCAAGGAGAAGAGCTGTCCACCCAAGATATTATGAATTCCATAATTAGTTAACAGGAATAAAATATAAATCACACAAAGGTGAGACCCCCAGGAAAAAAAATCACAATTACAGATAGATCCCTCTGAAATGTGGGACCAACTAATAATATGTAAGAAGGACTGTGGGGTCCAGCACACAAATACAAAGAAGTATTTTCCCTTGTTTTACATTTTTGATTATTTTAGAACAAATTGTATGTTTTACTGGGTTGAATAACCTTTTAAGATGATGGCATGCCTGAAAAAAACCCACCCTAGTAATTACTTAACACAGAACCTTTCCCATTTTCCCAGTAGATGCTCAAAAAACAGCTCATAAAAATCAAACCAGAAAATACTTATTCATTAAAACAGGGCATTTGGATAAACTGCTATTATTAAAAAATTATGTCAGTTGGTATTATCCATATTCTGCAATACCCATGGTACTGTGTAAAATGTGGAGGTGAGAAGGTTCAGCTATTGGCTGGAATAATACTGATGAATAGGTAAAATGGTAAGCTCAACAGTTAATTGACTACTTTTTATGTTTGTCTTAAAGAGTAAGGCAATAAGCATTTAAAATATTCAGGGGTTTCAAAAGAAAACAGAAGCCAGCATAGTTAAATATAAGTTAGATTAAACATCCTTTTACACTACCACTACATCACCTACATATGTAGTGGGCCTGTATAACTGTTTGCACAGCCCTTTTCACTGGACTGAACCAGGTAAAAGCAATCACAGAATATCTTTTAAGCCAGATGCACTACAGAGAGATGCACAAGTACCTGTATGGGTACAGCACAGGGGATAGGAACAAGTGGAGATGGAGAAGAGAGGATGTCAGTGAAGAAATAAAGCAACAAAGGCAGTACACCCATCCACGTCATGCACCATGGTACATACAACAGACGTACGTCAGTACTTGAAAGGAAGGCAGACATGGCTGTTTAGGAGAGAGAATTACCTGAATGACTGACTTTGTCAGCTATTGTTAAAGAAATAAAAAGGAATTTATGCAACCGATACTAGCAGCACGATAATGTGATGACAAAAAGTAGAGAAGTAGCTGGTAAACACAGCAAAGCCAGCAGAGAAACCAAGGCCACAGTCCCCCATCCGGGAGGTGCCGGAGTCAGTGCTGTCTCAACGTATTCCCATGGCCCCTGCGAGCTGGTACCACTGACTTTAGTTGCACCACCACAATTACCCCTGCATCACTCACTAGCTCACACAACAGCACCTCTTAGGTCATGGTGCCAAAACCAGCCAGCAGGTGCAAGTAGTAGAGGGATAGAAAGTGTGAAAAGGCACTGCCACAACACCTCTCACATAGCAAAACCACAGCTTGGAAATACCCTGGATTCCCAGGGCATGCCCACACTCTTCACCACTGCAGGTATCACTACGGCAGGCAGACTGTATCATGTGTCTGCCCACCGGTGCTAGAACTAAACATCAACTTTCTGCACAGCTGCATCCTGCAAGAAAAGTTGGAAAGCATGTAACAGACAAAAAATATAATAAGGACCATCTTTGTCAGTAGTAGGAAAAGCAACTATGAGGTGGGACTTGATAACAGGAAGAATTTCACTTCGTGAAGAAAAAAATAATCTTTTAACTTCATTGGCTTTCAAAAAACCCAAACCAACTAAGAAAACACCAACCAAAAAAACCCCACCATAAGGTTGCATCTTCTCGATGCCATTCTTTCATGTAATCCTTTTTGCCAGAAGACATAAAGAAAGTGACAGCAAACAGTGACAAACTGTCTCTCAAAGAAGCCAATCCGTGGGACCCTTAAATTTTGATAGCTATTGTATCTATCAGTTGTTACTGAACTGCTACCCCTGTTCAAATTGCGAAGTATTTATAACATATATGCATAAAATATTTGTAAGGAAATGTGAGCATCTTATTATGTTATCCTTTTAAAGAAAGTAGTTGTAACTGTGAACAGAATAACATAGCACAAAAACAATATGCATAAATCATATGGCTCAAATTTTACACCTCCAGGCTTAGAACCTTTTGATTCTTAAGCCTTCCCCTGCATGAACAACATCCAGACACACCAAGGAAACCCATAAATAAATTTAACCGTAAGTTTGTAGAAAAAGATACAAGCATCTTTCCTCAAACTGTGAAGAAAGATGCAGTAACACAAATTGCTGAACTTAAAACCAGTGCATCAGCTAGATCAAACCAGATAGCTGCTTTTCTGAAGATATGCAAGGGGGAACACAGCAAAAATAAATTACTACTTTGACAAGTGTAATGGAAGGACAACTGACAGCAGTGAGCAAGATAGCTCAAAATCTCAGCCCCCATCATGACTCAAGAGTCATTGTACTATGCTCCTCACAGCGAGGGAGGAAGGGAGAAAAAAAACCCCTATTCTGCTAGCAAGCTTTTGGCCTTATGTAAAGCTTTTGGGCTACAATTTTCTGCTATTATTCTGAAAAGTCAGATTGACCTCTGTAAATTCAAATGACTGCTTGAAGTTTCTGTAAGAGTTAGTAATTTTACTTGTATTGTAGAAATTCTAAGGCTTGATTACAGTCAAAGACCTGCTGTGTTAGCCAGACTACAAATATAAGAACAGTGTAAGTCCATGTTCTGAGAAGCTTCCAGTACAAAGAGACTACTAGCAGGGGAATAGGAAGAGAAGATACAAAAAATATGTCAGAAAAACAGTAGTGCTTGTTCCTTTTCTAATGTTGGAGGGGGAAGGAGGAAGAGGGAAAAGACAAAGAATATATACAGCAGATACATAGCACAGAGGTGAAAGTTATTTCTTCTGTTTAACTACATGCACAACAGGTGCTCACAATACCTCCCA
Organism: Pithys albifrons albifrons; assembly: GCF_047495875.1. Classification (NCBI taxonomy): domain Eukaryota; kingdom Metazoa; phylum Chordata; class Aves; order Passeriformes; family Thamnophilidae; genus Pithys; species Pithys albifrons. Next base: position 52,782,581 of record NC_092459.1, on the reverse strand, counting down.
ACTATATCAAATATTGACAGCAGAATTAAGGATGACTTTTACATTTCACAGTAAGAAGAAAGCTGCTTGTTCCTATGTGCTCAAACTGGTATTACATAACACATAAAGACATAGAAGAAAACAAAACTATCACTGGTGGAGCAGAAATGGCTCAAAAGTAAAGACTAACTGCTCTTTAAAAGGAAATATTAATCAATTCCCACAGAGGTTTTTCTGAAGGAGGCAAGGCTATACATGTTTTTTTAGTCTTTCCTAAGAGTCATAAGCCCCATTTAAGCTAAGACTGTGTTCACTCTAAATTCAAGTCTTCCAAACCTTACTTAGTATAATTATCAGTTTTATTTTCTTTTGATGCATAAGTTGTATGCCAGTAAACTGCTGTGAGCAATTAAAAAAATAATTCCTAGTTCAGTAAGATCATAATATTTGAAAGGCATTCTCTTAATACATGAAATGAAGCATTTCTAGCATAAGCCACTGAGAACTCTCTGCCCCCATGGGAATCAGTAGACAAGAAAGATGTCCAGAAACTCTAGAGATTAATTCTGCTGAGAGAAACATATCATTCTCAGATGACTGCAGACAGTTATGATTTTTTCCCTCCCTGTTTCTATCTGCCTATTAAATCCCTTTCACCAGAAAAGAGAATCACAGAAGAGCTGAGGTTGGAAGGGACCACTGAAGGATATCTGGTTCAAGCTCCCTGAACAGGCAGGGCTACCTAGAGCATGTTTCCTAGGACTGTACCCAGATAGCTTTTCAGTGTCTTCAAGGATAGAGACTCCACAACATCTTGGGGCAATCTGTACCACTGTTCAATCACACTCATGTTAAAAATGTGTTTCCTGATTTTCAGGGGGAACCTCCTGTGTTTCCATGTATGCCCATTGCCTCTGATCCTGATGAAAGGCCAGTAGTGAGTATGCCAACTCATAACTTATGTGATGAAATTAATAGCTTCCTTCTGATTATTTTCAAATGTGACCAGATCAACAAAAAAGTTATAATTAACCAGTGACTCAGAAACACAGGGTGAAAAGTCTTTTGTTTCACAAGAAAATCCTAAATCAGCACTGAAGGCAACAGACCTGAGAGTCATTAACAATGTGACTACTTAGACTACTAAGTATTAAAACTTGATATTAATTTACATATTCTGATTAAGACAAAACCAACTACATACAGCTGTGATTTCTGTTATTTGACTTGCATTTAAAATAAGTAAACTCACACTTTCCCCCATTCTCTCATTTTCCATTTTGGAATGTTTCTCCAGTATTCAGCAGCAGTAATTAAAACTGAACACATCCTCCCATTGAAGACCAAATCTAGACAATCTCTTTAATCTTTTTAATGAAAAGAGCACATTGTTCACACCTTTTTCCTCCCATCTCCTTGTTGTTATTATTTTTAAGCCTCTTCATAGTGTCCTGAGTTTCAGACTCCTGAAAAAATATAACCCTCTACAAACACACCAGTGCCAAAGGAAACAAAAATGGGGTAAAATCACTGTGGTTATCATTGTCAGTCTGTTCTGTAACCAGCAGCAGCAGCTTTTCCTCTGAGCATCACAAAAATAATCTTTTTCATCAGGTGGCACAACCACTGTAACAACACTACCACAGATCTAATAAGATCACCTTTCATTCTTTATCAAGGAAGGTTCATAAATAAATACGTCTTGACTAAGATGGAAAGGTATATTTAACTTTCTCTGTACAATCAAGTAGAATATACTTAACCTTTAAAAAATATATAAGGAAATTAATTACTTCACATTATTGAAGCCTAGAATAATTTTACCAAAAGGAAGGGCATACCTTTATGATGTGTACTTCATCCTACAATTAATATCTTCCAGTTTAAGGAAGTAGAAACAGTAACACTTACAGAAATTCAAATTCATTACCTTGGCTAGCTCAATCTTTAACTCTTCTTTTTCTTCTTCAGAAATCATACTGGTGAAATCAACATCAGTGACCACATCTTCATCTGCTTCATGGAATGACTGGGTTTCCAACAGGCCTTAAAGAGTCAAAAGGTCAAGACAACTATTATTAATAATTTCAGTTATGGTACTGGCCTGATATAATATTCACCCACTGAAAAAACCACCAAAAAAACCAACCAAAGCCAAAACAACCTTTTCCTACTACAGATGATTTGAATTCTGCTCCTCCTTCCTTCTGAAAAGCTATTGGAAGTATCAGACAGTAATTTCTACATAGAAGCAATTTAATGTCTAAGCACCTCTCATTCCAAGAAGCAATCACCTTGGATGTCACTAACCCCTGATAAGGCATTTCCTTGCTCCTAACAATACAGGAGAAAACAAAGTTTTTTCTTCAAAATAAGAAAGCTGGTTAATGTGGATCACTGATATGAATAGTGCACTGCACAATAAAGGAAGTATTTCACTGAGCTGAGTTTGCTTTAAAAGTACCTCTGTACCTCTGATTGCAGCAATTTATACAGAGCTTGCAGAAGCAAATGTCATACCTACTGTTTGAAATATCTAAATGTTAGCGAGAACCATACCTTAATAGCTCAATCTCAGTCTGTGAAAGATGAATAGATATATTGGATCTCCAGTTGCTTTCTTCTTCTGCATGTCCAAGACCAGGATCAGTAAGTATAATAAGCAAGATAAGTGCATACATAGATGTTTGCAAGACCTGGGCCTGCCTGGTGTAACATGTACAGATGAAACAAAATATATCCTATCTCCCAGCTGTTCAGTAAAGAGCAGATTGCTGGGGTTCCAGCCATCTCACTCTATGGTCTGCAACGAAAACAACTGAAGCATGAAGTAACAGAAGACATTCTTGTTCCTTTGGAACTTGTTTTAAAGTTCTAAATCTTCTTTTGTGGAAGAAAAGTCTCCTTCAGGCTACATCTGGGACAGCACCTTTCCCTTAATTTCAGTTCTTTAGTAGGTAATCAGCCATCTCCGATGACTCCTAACACCTGTATACTGCTTACTATGGAAGAGAACAATTTCTTTCCCAGGTCCACAGAGGCCTGTACCCTGTATTACACAGAGCTTGTAATACAACTTACCTAAGTTTTGGCATTAGAGAACACAGGTTACAAGCAGTAAGTCTGTTGAAATTGAGTACTTTACCTTTTCATGCAGAAAACTAAACTCCCTCCAGCTTTCTGTCATTTCCTCCATCCTAGTGTCCCTCAGTGTACCTGAATTTCCTTCTATTTAACAGAAGAGAACTGATTCAATTCATACTATCAAATTCACTGCAGAGCACAAGGGGGTGAACTCAGCCTTGTTAATTACAACCTTCCCTGAGTGGGAAGATAAAGAGCAGCAACACAGGTGCTGAACTCCTGCCTGGCACTACATGCAGAAAAAGATCACCACCCTTAAGAACAAACCTTTTAAAAAATATGAAAGTATATAGAAGTAGTTGATATCTTAGCTATTACTCAAAAAGCAGCTTGCCAGGAAAATCTAGGTTGCTGAACTCAGAACAAAAGAAAAGCACATTTATTCAGCACGAATTCTCCCATATCACCTCTATTAACACCCCTTCACCTCTACACACAATTGTTGTTTGGTATTTGAGGATTAATAGTGTTGCTATGGGAATTAAGCTAAACTTAGATGGAGGAGCAGCAGTACAGGGCAGCTCTTGGAAATCCTGGGAAAAATCTCAGGGGCAACAGAGTTTAAGGTTGAAAACTCTTAAGGGAAGCCTTGGGGTAAATGTGAGATGAAGTGACCTTGGAGCAACTGATCCTTGAGCTAAAAAGAAGGCAGTCCTGTGCTCAAGGGACAGCATTAGTTTGGGAATGGCTAGGTAAAGAGCCTAGAATTGCTGGGTAGATAGAGATGGAAGCCAACATGGACAAAATCACCAGAAGCAATTGAATAACATTTAAGTACACCCAAGAGTCAAGTTTAAACTTCATGATTGGATTGAAATTATAATGTATTCCAAAATAGCACATGCATGTCAATTTTCTCTATGATCCTCTGCAGTGCAGTGCCAGTCCCAATTCTTGTCTTTTCCTTCTTATTTAAGTCCTCTAAAATCTAGTCTTATCCTTAAGTCTCTGCTTTCTTGCTCAAGCCACTACCAGAGTTCTCTAATGGTCACTGTCCCTGCACAAAGGTTTCAATTCAGTCATCTCACAGATGTCTGAATGTCTCTCCACCGCATTGTGGGTCACAGTCTTTGAGCCAGTCTCAGTTCTGAAACTTCCTCACCTGAGCCCTATCACAAGCAACCTATTCTCTCATTTCTTCCTTGATGTTCTCAGTCTCTGTCTTTCCTTCATTATCCATTTTTTTCCAGCTTCACTGCTACTATTGCACCGTATTTATGACTGACCACTTCTGTTCTGGGCCAGGACTTGCAGCATAAGCAGGGCGCTTCATTTCTAGTGCTAGGTCATATGAAATCCTTAGTCTCTTTTTCCCACTTGAGCAACTGAAGGTCATTTCTGACAAGGTATCTTCACTGTTGCTTTGGGCTACCCTCACAGACCACATCTCTAATTTACCTGTCTTAGACTTCATCTTAGGAAAGATGGGAAATAAAAAATGTTAAGAAGACAGCAGGCTTCCTGAGGCAGTGGAGGCTTCAACTCTTTCCATCTATTGAGAAAGTAAACATAAAACCTGTTCCTGTCATTTCTAACCTTGAGAATCTAGCATTCACAACTGCTACTAATTGCACAGCAATGTATGAGGGCAAGGTTCCTAAGACCTTGCTCTTCCTAGCCTATTTTTTAAAATTTATGTGCCTGTCTCTAGTTTCCATCTAACAACCAATGAGTTCTGTATTAGATTTCAAAGAGTTAGAGATCTTTTAAAACAAATTTAATGAAAACATTGATTTGGTAAAGAAGATTTAAAAGTAATTTCGCAGACCGAGAGGATGCTAAATGATCTCCTCCTTAAAGGAGGTACCAGAGAAGCCAAATAGGGAAGAAGGATCATTCACAAAATCTGTTTTACAATAACATGAAAAAATTTTGTTCTGTGTACCACCGCATCCATTGCACCAAAGCACACCTTCTGTAAAGTTCTTACAGCACTTTATCCATGAGGAGTTCAGCACAGCCTCAGGAAGAACTATAGCATTAACTTCATTCAAGAAAGCCACCCGACCACAAGACACAAAACCACAGAAAATTAAGCTATCAGTATTCTCCTATTCATGGACAACTTGTTAGCTTTTCAGTCTCTAAGGAGAACAGAAACTTGCAGCAAAATTCACAATACATGTAAGAATTGGTAAGGATTGTGGTAGCCAAACAGTTCCTATTGTTATTACTGTTGACTCCAAAATATTCTCTCACCTTCTACTCTGTGCAGGAAGCATAGCCTCCTCTCAGCTTTCCTTGTAGGGTCCCTTCAACCAGGCAGCCTGGGAAATACACTTTTCAGATACTGGTTATAGATGTAGCAAGTGCAGAAGCATAAGAGAACACAAGACTTCAGTGGATCTCCTGATACATCTTGAATTAACTACACAAGCAATTCTTTAAGAATCAAGTAATAAGGTAGGATCCTACTGAGTGTGTTTAACCTATCTACATGTTTTGTTAAACATACTTAAGCTAACAAATTTATGAAAACACACAAAAGAATAAGTTGATTCAGCTAAATGGTTACAGCTGAGTCCTAGAATCAAAGTATTTTTCTACACAACACAGAGGTGGGCCAGATGTAGGTATCTATAAGGCAGAATTTTAAGATAATATGGCATGTACATTGAGTTCCAACAATTAGGTACTTTACCCAGGAAAAAAGAAATCTGCACTATAGCAATGCAGAGATTCATCCATGTGCATGCACAGACATTCAGTTTATACATACAGTGCCAGAAGCTGAACACATAAGACAGCTTTTCGTTTTAGTTTCATATTTCTTCCTTTGGGGGTAAAATGAACTTAACTGGTTTCCAATACACCTGGAATTAAATATATCTATACAGTATATAACTCTACAGCTAAACATATCTACTCATAGTCATAATGTATTTATAGCTATATAAATTGTCTGTAATTTCCCATAGGAACGCAGAATACCAGATGCTCAAGGTAAATCTTTCCTGCAGCACTGGAATATAATAGATTTTACAGTGCACCTCAATTTCCATTCACTGATCTCCAGGTTTTCCTTTAAATTAGCTACATGAAATCATAGTATTCAAATGATCATTAGCTGCTTATTAAAATAATACTGTTGAGAGGTTGCAGATCTGATCAGGTAACATTTCAAGGCTCTTTTTTTTCCAATGGCTTACTAAAAGTATGGGGAAGCTATAAAATTAATTTAAATCATTCTTTCTTCTAACTTAGAGAATCAAGGAAAATTATTACTTATTAACTTTCAGTTAACACTCCTTATGATAACACACAGGGAGAATAAAGTTTTAAAGTGAAACATTTCCCAATGGCTAAATTAGTTTTCCACAAGAAGCGACAAATACACGTCTGGTCAGAATCATTATTGACTGTTTTTAGGTGCAGGGAGCTAAAACAGTTTTACCTGCATGCAATCTAGGTTTTCTAGATCTAAATTTGTAAACACTGAAAGAACCTACTCTGCTATAATTCCTACCCAACATCAAATTTAATTGACTTCACTGCACCGAGACCCACAGTATTTTTAGAACTGCACCGTATCTGATACTCCCAGACCAATACGTAATGAAGATTTAATCTTGCTAAATGAAAAGTTCTGCATAGTCAAAGGCATTGTTAAAGCAGCAACAATAAGCAGAGAGGTTACAATTATGACATTGTATCTGAAATGGAGAGTGACAGAGGTCAGCATCCATCAGCTAAACTTGGACTACAACTGCAGCAGTACAAATTTGCTCTCTGCTAATTAGCCACTGCAAGCTACACATCCCATTAGCTCAGGCATACCAGAACATACTGCTCTGGAGCCTTGAGTCAGGACTACTGCTTTATATCACAGCCATACCTATTGCTCAGAATTTGTGGGTATCTGCACTGTGCTACACTGCAAAGCCAGCAGAACATTTCTTGCAGTTACTGGTTTCTCTCACTGGATACTCTCATCTCCCACATTTTAGTCTGCAGACCAAGGGAAGTTCTGTGATTCCTTGATCATGATGGAGCCAGCCTTTAAGAGCAGGTGTCCAAGGAGAAGTCAAACACCCTCCTTCAGCACACTTGGAAGAGATGTCATGTAAGTCCACCTACAAGTACTGCTCTCATAGTGTCTCAAAATTCTGGGTGGGCATAGAAGAGAATCATAGAATAGCCTGAGTTGGCATGGACCGACAAGGATCATTGAAGTACAACTCCTGGCCCTGCACAAGACCATCCCCAAGAGTCACACCATCTGCCTAAGAGAATTCCTGGCATTCTAATACCCAACCTAAACCTCCCCTGGCACAACTTCAGACCATTCCCTTGGGTCCTGTTACTGGTCACCAGAGAGAAGAAATCGGTACCTGCCCCTTCGCTTACCCTCATGAGGAAATTGTAGACTGCCTCAAAGGAGACTGAGCCATTTTCTTCTCCTGCCCAGCTATGTAGCCTGACAAAGCAGAGTTACTTGGTCTAGGAAAGATATGTTTTTTTGCCTAAAGATGTATAGATATTAGTTAGGATCCAGGAAGGTTTGGTCAGTCATGGAGGAGAGTTGCACAAGTAGCTGAGTAATTTTCAAGATTAACATAAAATCTTTTGTAGTAGAAGAAAGAAAAAAAAAGAGTAAAACCCCTGAAAGATCAGTGTCAGGCTCTCAGTACACCTTCTTTTTCTGACTAGTACGTATGCTGAAGTTGTGTTCCCTGCTTTTCTTACCCACTTACCCAGAAATACTGATGGTCATGCCTTGTTTCTAGCTGTGGTTGAAACTGGAAAAACTGGAATTGTCATGATTATTAAATTGTTCAAATGTAGAGCTGTTATTATTTCAGAATTATAGCAACATCTAGGTGTGGAATCGGGAGTTAACTTTCCGCCTGTTTAGAGCAGCAATTCAGTCATTGCGTGGGTGAAGAGGTCCTGCTTTATCTTGTAGTACAGGTGTTACAAACTTCTCTGAATGAATTAGAAGCTTCATCCAATAGGTTACCAGCCATTTACAAGAACCCATTGCATTGGTGATGTCCTATAACTATTATGTCCTTTACTAACAACATGGTATTTTAGCCATTGACCTCCACATACTCATCTGAAGTACAGGTTTTTCAAGTTTTATTCCAGCACACCGCTAACAACCAAGACATGAGGACAGAGCCCACACACCACCATTTACTAATATCTATTTTCTCCTTCTACTATGTCTTATACAGATTGAGTTAATTCTGTTTCTCTTGAATTTAATTTCAGTTGCTGTGCCTGGTGCCCAGCAATTCTATTGCCCAAAAAAAATTCAAACAAGAGGCATCAGTGGAGCAGAAGCTGTCTTAGAACCTATTCCATGAATTTCCTCTCTCTCATTCTCTGTGGTCAGTCCTCATTACCTATCCCCATCTCTTCCCTTCTTCAATTTGCAATTAAACTCAATCCAGAAGCTCAATCAACCCTTAGTTCTGGGATATGCTGTCACAGGACTGCCCAGAGAGAGATGCAAGACCCAGCCCACCTCTGTCATTATCTCTTCCAGACAGCCCCTCTTCTTGTGGTGTAGGATTGCTAGAGACAAAATTGCAGGTCCCTATGGTCTCATACAACCTCATATTCCTAAAAGAAATTACACTAGGAATATACTCATGTGTAACTCATTTATCCTCCACAAACAGGCAAACTAGTGATTCTCTGGACATATGTTACTTCAAAATAACAATAACAAAAAAAAGGCTCCATAAATTCTGAGAAAGCATATAGTAGGTTTAAATCAGTGCAAAGAGCTGTTTGGATTTTACTTTAAAGAAAGTTCTAATACTTACTGTCACATATAATTAGATTAAATATACATGAAACATTAGAAGTATGGGATTATCAGTAATTAGGAACTGCAATTCATACAGAAGGATCCAAGTTGAAACAATTAAGCAGACAACCCTTTGTATTGAAATATTTATTCAGGAAAAAAGTAGGAGGATAGCTGGGGGAACACATTTAATTCACATAACAAGATAATACAACAACCATACATGGAGTTACAGTATGCTGAAAGACTTCATGGGCATTTCTAAGTTTTCTCCCAAAGTTCATGGCAGTTGTGACTAAGACTACTGATCCAGATTCTACAGTCTGCCGTTCAGTCTGATTTTATTCAAGAAACTCTTTCAGTCTTGATCAATACCTGTGCGTGTATTTGCCAGTAGAATTGTAGGGATGATAAATTAATAAGCCACCTAGAATCTAGAGGATCTCTCATTATTTCACAAAATGTAAAATAATCAAATAAAACAATGATAAATTCCAAGACAGATTTTTTAGACTTATTCAGGTATCTAAAGACTAACTAGATAAAGATGTTTTAATTAGTGCTTTTTATGTATTTTCTCTGTATTCATCTAAGGCCTATGCTCTAAAGTGTTATGTATCAGACTAATTCTTGTATGTTGACTGTTTAAAAAAAATCCAACACCAAACTCCCAGAGAACCCAACAAAAAACAAACATAAAAAATAAAACAAAACTCAAACCAAAACAAAGAAACCTAAAAACTCACAATATAGGCAGTGATGTTGATCATCATGACAGCAAATAAAAAGTCAAGAACATCAAATTTCTTTTTGGGGATAATTTTCTGACATTAATTTCAGAGATATGCATAGGCGATCCTTTATTTTAATGAAACACTTAAAAATTGAAGCCTTTTTACTGCTCTGTTTTTTTTGTTTCCCAAACAATTAAAACCAGCATGTCTACCTTGTTATCTAGCATTCATATCAAATAGGGAGAAAACAACTTCTAATTATATAACCTTTCTAGTAAGCAAAATGACTTGTTACAGTCTCTTTTGCTATGTCATTAAAGTTTCTTCTTTAAAATTGGAAAACACTTGTTTACAAATTTAAATTGCAATTAAATCTTCAAAGCAATGAAATGATAAGTAGAACAAAGGAACTGTCCAGACACTGCATTAGTGTCTTTGATCTTCTTTATAATGTAGTCTTAAATGCCAGCTATAGAGATTAAGGCAGGGGGTAAAAGGGGGACTAGAAGCAAATATTAAATAACTAAATTGATCAGAAAAAAACTATCAGAAATTGCAAGGATTTCCATACCATTTTTTCCACTACAAAGTTATTGTGGGAAGACCTAAATAGGAAAACATGTTTTCATTTAATTCACCGAGAAAACAAACTACTGAAAGTAGATCTCCCTTCTCTGTCTGGTTCTAACTGTGGACAACTCTGAATTGCTTGAGCCCAGCAACTACCATACAGCCTGCCTTTCCCCTAAAGGACTTAATCTCAGAATATAAGGAAGGTTGCCTCTGAAGCTGTGATTGGAAAACAAATTCAGAGTCTGGATTCACTTTGGTTCAGAGAAACAAGAATTCAAAACACATAGGCCATGTAGATTAAAAACGTAAACATTAAAGAAAACTGTAGATTTTACTTTTTGCAAGCATAAGGGCCAAATCCTTTTTTTATTAATATGCTCCTTGGAAGAGAGAGATGGATGGGCGAGTCTCTTCATTTCCTCTCCCCACTGGGCTTTGGGTTGGGGGTGGTGTCAAGGAGAGTGAAGGAGTACAGCTTTTGGGTGTTCAAGAGCTCTAGGATGTAGTCTAAAGTCCCAAAATAAGTGTTCCCAGTCATCCTGGAGCAGCTTATTAGAGACTTTACTAAGGCTTTCCCTTCATTCGCTTAACCCCTGCAAAACCAAGCATTAATAAATCCATACATAGCTATGCGATGGATTGGCAGGTTTCCAAACAAAGGAACAATTTCACTCAAAGCTCCTGGTTAAAAAAAAAAACAGTCATATTGTTCTGATTTTCCCCTCCATTTTAGTATAACAAAAAGAAATTAGTCATATCTTGAGGATGCCTCTCTTATTTTTTCCCCAGAAAACAGTAACACAGCTGCTAATTTATGCCAGTGAAGAGACACAATCCACATAGAGATAACTGGCAGAAGACAGACTTGACAGTTTGACCGCTGCATCAAGAAGCCATACACGTTGGTACGTAGAAGTGCAATGGGAAAAATGAGAATAGCAAGAATGGTAAAAAAAATACATATCACTTCAACCTAAGACTTCGAGAACTGATCTTCCCAGCAAAATAATTATCTGAAATGTTCTGAAATGCAATGGATGATCTTATACATTTTACCCAATAGCAAGCTTTCTTTGTTTAAAATAATAATCCTGCCTGGCTGGGCAAGACAAGGGTGACATTTCCAAGCTGTAGCTCTGGAAAAACAAAGCAATTGTTGTGAAATTTCACAGTTTAGAGACAGAGATTCTTTCTATTACGTCAAAGTGAAAGTAACAACAGCACTGTAACACCTTCTGTGCTTTCTACTGATCATTCTGCACAACTTTCTGTGATGTCAATTGCAAGAAAAGGATGCCACAAGTGGAAGGGTTATCATCTCTTTCTTTAGGCAGAAGAGGGAAGTTAAAAAAAAAGAAACAAGATAGTCACTATGGAATAATAGGGAATGAGAACGTGGAGGACACTGAGCCACAAAAGGGACTAATTCTCTACAAATAAGGTACTCTAGAAACTGTAACAGGCTGCATAAAACAAACAAAGGAATAAAGCATATATAATCAGACCAGAGAAAAAGCAAAGTAGGGGAATATAAGAGCTATAACATGGAAATGCTGGCAGTCAGAGGCGGAAGTCATCAGTCACATTTCTTAAATCCACCCTTTCATACTAAAAATACATGAAGATACATTTTTTTAAAACTCAGAATAGACAGACACCTGTGGTCTTATCCTCAGCTGGTACAAGTGACTGCAATCCCATCAGCTGTATAATGAAGCTCATGCTTCATGTCATGCTCATCAATTCACGTTCACCTGCTTCACTGAATCAAAATCATTGAAACTTAATGGCAGGATTTAATAACCTTTCTCTCCTAAGAATGGCTCAGTTTTCTGTACTTTTCTAAAGCCAGGTGCACACGAGTATAATTATATAGCAATCTAGCTGCAGTATAATTAAGCTGACAAGCCTCCTCAATTAAATTCCAACAATGTATCTGTACTGCAAGAAATGATAAAATTATATTTTTAATTAAAAATAAATTCTTCAAGTAGTTATAATTGGTATCCTTTAGATCTCAAAACACAAAACTAACAAGATCTTTAAAAGTCTAATTTAAAAATGAGCAAAATCTTAATACAGCCAGCAGGTTGTTGCTTTCTCCACACGCCCATTCAGCTATCACAACAAGTAAGGCAGATGTGTCACTGTAAACGTACTAGGGAAAATACACAGGAAACAATTATAACTGGGTACATGACAGATTCTTTATTCTCTTCAGGGTCAAATTCATTACTCCCATTGCTTTTATACAGAATAAATATCTCAGCATAGTTACATGTACTATAGTCCATATTTAGAAGTGCTCAGTGCAAAGGGAAAAAACATTCCCCTATATCTACTTAATCTCTCACATTGGGAGAGTAAAGGTCACATTTTTAAAGGACTAGGACTGCTTTTTTGCATACTGTTGGCACAAAATATCCATGGTCCGTGACTAAGCTTTGTAGGCAGTATCAATATAAATTAACAATAATAAATCATAGATTGGTTTGGTTTGGAAGGGACCTCAAAGATCCAACCCACCTGCCACAGGCAAGGACACAACCACTCACAGAATATGATGAGTTGGGAGGCACCCACAAGGATCATTGAGTCCAACTTCTGGCTCCGCACAGGACAATCCCTGAGAGTCATACCCGGTGCCTGAGAGTATCGCCCAAACATTTCTTGAACTCTGCCAGGTTTGGTGCTGTTACCACTTCCCTGGGGAGCCTGTTCCAGTCCCCAACCACGCTCTGGGTGAAGAACCTTTTTCTAATATCCAACCTAAACCTCCCTTGACCCAACTTCAGGCCATTCCATCGGGTGCGATTACGGCCACCACAGAGAAGAATCAGTGCCCACCCCTCCTCTTCCCCTCACAAGGAAGTTGTAGACTGCAATGAGGTCTCCCCTCAGTCTCTTCTTCTCCAGACTAAACACACCAAGTGACCTCAGCTGCTCCTCATATGACTTCCCCTCAAGGCTGTTCACCATCTTCGTTGCTCTCCTTTGGACACTCTAATAGCTTAATATTTTTCTTATATTGCAGTGACCAAAACTGCACACAATACTCAAGGGGAGGCCGCCCCAGTGCAGAGCAGAGTGGAACAATCCCCTCCCTCAACCGGCTGCTGATGCTGTGCCTGATGCCCCCCAGGACACGGTTGGCCCTCCTGGCTGCCAGGGCACTACTGACTCATATTCAATTTGCCATTGACCAGGACCCTCAGGTTCCTTTCTGTGGTATGGTTTTCCAGACACCTTTCATCAGACTAGGTTGCTCAAAGCCCCATCCAACCTGGCTCTGAACACTTCCAGGGATGGGGCATCCACAGCTTCTCTGGTCTTTTTCTAGAGTCTCAACACTGTTACTGTAAAGGATTTCTTCCTAATATCTAATTTAAAGTTACCCTCTATAAGTTTAAGGCCATTATGTCTTGGTTTGAGGGGAAAAACCAAAATGTTTACTCACAAGTGGGGGAGGGGGCCTCCTCCACAATAATCACGCCACTCTTTATCAGATTTAAGAAAAGGAATTTTAATACAAGAAGGACAACTGTTCTTAACTGATTATATATATATATATATATGTATATATAAACAGGCTAGTGCAAACCGCTTCCCCAACACCACAAGAGAAAGGAAAAAAAACAACAACAAAAAAACCAAAACAGCAGGTTTTCCTCAGGGAGGAAAGTTATACTTAGTGTCAATGTCACAGCCCGGCTGGCTGCAGAGTGAGTTTCTAGTCCCTCTCCAGCGAAACAGACGAGTGGTGAGCTTTCAGATGGGCCCTGTCTCTTCCCCCTGTGTTCCTTGTCCAAGAAGCAGAAAAAACACGAGCGGCAGTCCTGGGGCAGGCAGTGGCAGCGAGCAGCCGAAAACAAAAAAAAAGTCCGGGCCAGGCAGCAGCTTCCCTCCTCTGCAGCCACCGCTCCCCGTTCTGCCGAGCTAAGAAGGAAAGATGTCCCCAAAAACAAAAGAGACAAACCTGCCCCCATCCAAGTGATCAGCAGTTAACTACTTCTTTTGTTAACTGCTGGCATGGACAGTTAGTGGCAGGGGAGAGAATTTACATAATAATCCCAAACTACAACACATTACCACTACATGCTCTGGTAAAAAGTGTCTCTCCAGCTCTCTTATTGGTCCCCTTTACGTACTGGAAGGTGCTCTAAGGTCTCCTTGGAGCCTTCTCTTCTCCAGGCTAAACAACCCCAACTCTCTCAACATGTCTTCATAAAAGTGGTGCTCCAGCTCTCTCATTATCTCCATGGCCCTCCAAATCCCTCTTAAGTTAGGGGCCCCAGAGCTGAAATCACTCACTAACTTGGGAGAAAGGCACAGTTCTTTTTTCCCTTTTTCTTAATTTTTTAATGTTAGATTATGTAAAAGCTCATGGCCAGCAAGAAAAGACAGTGAATCAACACAGTCTGCAGAGAAGACATGTTGTGTCATGTCCACCTCCCTCCCACCATCCCATTTTTTAAGCACCACCTGCTTCACCACTTAATCCCTTCATAATTAAAGACTATCCACTTTGCACTAGTGCACTGTTGCCTTTCTAACCAGAGGTCATCTGACAGTCTACACTTCTTCTAGTCTTCCCTAAACAAACTTGACCCACTCTTGGATGTATCTACCTACAACACAATTGTATTCCTATTTAAACCCAATCAAAATAAAGCTAATTTGTGTGACTAAAACCAATCCATTTTAACAGAGACAACAGCCATGTACCCTGTTGCACAGGTCCTATATTCAAGATAAAGCACATTTTCATTTCTTAAAGCAAATACTCCAAATATATTGAAAAATACATCGTGTGGCACCTCATTTCCTGTGAATGCACTGCCTTACAGCCAGGCAGTCTTGCTGCAGTGGGTTGCTCTGATAATCAAAGCAACCCACTGGATAAACCTAGAATTTGGAGTTAGTGTGACACTAAGTCTGCACACAGGGCACACAAAACATTTCTCAATTAGAAAAGCACTATCTATCTGGGTCTGCCCAACTCCAAGTTTTTCTCACAAGATTTTTGCCAGCATCCTGAGCTGTGAAATGAAGCACTTATTATTCTGCTCCTAATGTTAAGCTCCATGTTAAGGCCTTCAAAGTTTTTGGCATCATTAACTTTGTGGCTTTGCCAAGTTAGTATTTTGTAGTATGCATTAGAAAGAAATGTGTTTGCTTAGTTAGGCTGTGAGTGGAGGCATCTGGGGTTTAGGGCCCTGGGTATCTGATTTCCCGCAGAAACAGGTTTCTCAGCCTTTCCTTTTGTCGGGCAGGGTCTGAAGACAGAGGCATGCCCCATGCAGTCGGCCTGAGTAACACAGGTGATACATACTGAAGGAAGGGAGGCTATTTATCACACCAGCCACACTGTACACTCTCAATATTTGAGGTTCCTGAATCACCCTGAAATACTGGCATAAAATGGTAGCTGTCACAGGCAGAGTGTATGGTTTCTTCCCTTGAAGATCACTTGGAAGATAAGCCCTGAACCGAAGCTCCTTTGGCACAGATAATGGTAAGCCAATGGGTAAGAGAGGGAAGGTGTTTAGTTAAGCACAAGGTACGAGTTGTTACACCCTTGAGGTTGCAATAGACCACACTCAGCTGCAAGAACATCTTTCAAATCTCTAACCTATCTTTACCGAACACCGAGTGTTAAATCATGCCTATTTTAACTTCAGTACCTTAAGAAGGTCTAGAAAGAGAGCACAAGACAGTCCTTGCCTTCTCTTCACTCTTCTACTACCTTAAGGAAGAAAGTTTTTCTGAGAAACTTGTTGCAGGATGGACATAATAAAACGTACTTTTCTGAAATAAACCAGTATTCAAGTACTTGCATCTCTGCTAATTGCCATTCAAATCTTTATCCCTATTCAACTTAGTTGTTAAAACTTACTCTCTCCTTACCCTTCTCCATCCTTGGTTCTCATGCACAGCACATAACTATGACCAGAATACTGTTGCTCTCTTTTCAGGACATGCTCATGCTCCATATTTCTGTGCAGAACTGGACAAAACTGAGAAGCCTTCTAATTCTGGATCTAGGTGTAAACCTGGTTCCTATCTTTGAACTTCTCCCAAATGGGTACGAGCTATTACCATTACATACTCTTATTTCTTGTTCTTACTGCAGGCTTCATCTATTTTGCTCACTAGCTACGCTCTGGTTTTTTGCAGCAATTTAAAACCACAAGAACATATATTTTCCCTCTACTTGTACTATCTGACTTCCAGTTTCCTGCCAATATCTGTTATTTACCTCTGCAAAGACCCTATGTAAGTCTTCAAGTCTGCATAGTGATTCAGTTTATATGAATGACATAATTCAGAAGCCTTTTTAGTTTTTTTTTTTAATCAGTTAGGCTATTCAAGTATTTGTTCCTTCTTCACCATCTTCTTTTCTTTGCTATCTAAGCTTTTGCACCACCTGGTCCACTACATGACTGAAGGATTTACCACTGAAAAACCACAGGGCTTCACTGATTCTTCATACAAACATAATAGTGTACAGCTGGTTAGATAGTTGTATTACATGACAAACATCATTCATTCTGATTATGACTTTGATTCCTTCCTCCTACAACACTAAGTTAATAGCTGCCATCTACCTAAAATACTTTAAGCAGAAGATAATCTTTTGTTCCTGGCATAATTGCCTCTCTGACTCTGTAATGTACATACATTTTACTTTTTCTCTAAGAAAAATCTGGATGTGTTTAAATACAACTACCTCGGAGCACTTTTTAATGAAAATCTAGCATGCACCAGCCCAATAAAGAAAGTATCTGAGGTCTTCAGAAGATATTCTAACCAGACACATTTGCTCCACATCATTCTCTAAAAATCCGTCAGCATTTTCTTAGCATGTCCTATGTGTGATCTACTCAGTACAGTTAAGAACATTTTAATTAAAATGAGAGAAAGAGGAATTAAGTAAGTACGTAAAATGCCTGAGCCAACAGCAGCTTGACAAATTACTCCTAATCCACTTAAAACACAGTGAATACAGTTATTCCAAAGAAACTATGCAAAAGTATTTTAAAACTTTAAGAGGATTAAGAGAAACCTTTTTGTAAGCACAAACCTGCACCCTCTTAGTCCCACACAAGTGGCAAGGCAATTTCCTGATGAGGAAACTAGTGAAAAAAGAACACCTGAACAAACAGGTGAACACAGAAAAACCTAACTCTTTACTGAAGAATCAAACAAGGAAAGCATCACCTCCCTTCAGCTCCCATTTATAAATATTCACAGAATATAAATCACACAGCCTTTTAAATTCATACCATACATAGTTTTAAATGATACTTTCCACACTTTACTTAAAATTTCTCATTTAGTAACTTTAATGATTAGGCAGTTATTAAATACTTCTTTAAAGTGTAGCACAGGTGCTAAAGAGAGACAACTTATATATTTAGATGGCTAAAGAGGAAGACATTTCACAAGTTAAAGCAAAACTCAGAAATCAGACTGCATAAATGGAAAGAAAAAAACAGAAAGAATGGTTCACAACAGAGGAAGAAATAGCTTGGGCAGGATCTGGTCCTAAGAACTTCATGGATCAACAAACAGAAATAGCCCTTTCAGCAAGAAACCACATGAAAATAAACCATGCTGCCTGCTACATAAACGCTGTATCTATAGGCACTTCACACTTGCATGAGCATCAAAAATGTTTTCAGAGTGTAACTTTATACCTCTTTCTGACAAAAGCACCACTAGAGCTATAGTTTCTGTGTTACACTAAATGCTAAACTTCCATATTTGAGAAATAAGTTTTAAGATAACAAATTTAAAGTACTTTTAACAACAAAAACATTAAAAGTCTAATTTTGCTTTTAGAACAGCAAAGCTGAGGAGTGCCACTTTACTTACTAGGTTCTTAGTGGAGAGTAAGGTTAATTGCAGGCTTAAGTAAATAGTGATAGTAAGACAATTTCAGAAAAACCAAACCCCAGAAGACCAACAAAAAAAACCCCATAAGTAAGTATTTTTCCTGACAGCCCTCCTTGCTTCAGAAGCAACTGACTGCTCAAGGCATAGACTTGCCTTCTGTTTCTGGAAATGACACAAGGTATTGGACCTCGTTCTGTTCTTCGCATCCCCTGCCTACTTCTATAAACTCCCTGGATTCTCCCTCAGTGATTGAAAATGCAGACATAAAAATTACCCAAGAAATGGATCCCTGACTACATAGTCCCAGAGCATCTGAAAGCCCATTAGCTGGACAACAGACTAAATGAGAGAAGCTACTGTATCTGACCATGGCCATGGGATATACACATATAACCATGACATTTTCTTATTTCTGGAAACTTGTCTTTATAAATTGTACTATTGTATTATTCTTACGTGGTTGTTGGAAAAGCCTGGGATTTTAGCTACAAACATGAAATATCTCTCAGCAACCAACTTATGTAAGAAAACTTAATGACAGGTAATGTAAAGAAAATACAGAAATTCCTAGACTTTAATGCAGCTATTAGCTCTGGGAACCTTAATGTCTGCTTGGGGATCCAACAGTGTGTCCTTCACTTTATCATACCCTTAACCCCATGCCATTAATATAAGCACAATATCCTTTTACTGGATTAAGTGACAAGCAATCAAAATGTTCAAAAAATCTTAAGAAGAACAGCCTTTTAGAAGCCTTTTTTATTATCCAGATATTTTAAATACTACAAGCACAGAAAAGGTAAAATGTGCCAAGCAGGACAGGAAAAATGGAAGACCTTTATCATCATGGTAAGATGGCACTTAAGAAGGTGTCACTTCACAGATTCTTGGACTTGTTTTACACTTCCAGATAAGAACGTTTCTACTGCCATTCTAATTATTTGTGTAAAGTGAAAGAAAGAGGGAATGACACAGCACAAGAGAAAGAAAAGGGAGATTTACTGCTAAAGTACAATGCAAACACTTGCCAAATATGTCTTTTAGTTATTCACTTCCAACATTAACCACACAATGGATGCAGAAGTGTAATGATGATAGCCTAGTTAGATCTTATGATTTTGATCCATTGATCTCAAAGATGGCTAAGCAAAATTACCTCTGTCCCAAGGAATCAAACAAATAAACTAGTATGCCCAGGGTTTTAGAGAATGTCAGTGTGGTATCTGATAGTAGAATCCAGATTTGTCAGTCTCCTCTCACCATTTATCATAGATGATGGGTTTAGAGAATGTAGCAGCCAAAAGGCACGGTTTAGAGAGCAGTGATATGACTACAGCATACTACACACATAAAATTCGGCATTGCAACTGTGCATTTCTATGAGATACAAACAAAATCAGATAAAACTAGCACGCCCAGATCTCATATTTATCTATTATCCCATGAGATATTTTTAATTAGAAAGAAGAATTTAATTTTATTTTTAAAACACTTTCTGAATTGAAGGCAGACTACAGTCTTTGTAAACCTAAATTCCAGGATTAGACTGAAACAAGACACTAAATTATACATAAATACCTAAATATGGCCACATAGAACATCCTTCAACCCCTCTGCAATCTTCTGCCAAGCTTGTGCCACATCCTTCAAGCAGCACCTGGCCTAAGCAAAGCATCTCAAAAGCTCCATGCGTTTCTGTACTGTACTAGTCAGCAAGGCATGTCAGGGCAGCATCAGGAAACTCGTCTTCCCACTAGTACACTTTAGACTCAGATTATACTTGTGCTGCCTCACAGTAGGACTCATACCAGTCCTGTGAGAATAAAGATTCAGGAGAAAAAATACATCAAGAATTTAAAAACATGTTTTAGGGTCTGATGTTTTTGTTTCAGCATGTTCTAGATTTTATACCTTCATGGTTACAAAACTGGCAAAGTTACAAAACCTCATAAGACTGGCCCTAGATTTTAGAGAAGGTATCTCTTTTATATCTCTTTTTCGAATTCCACCAGGATTCTATTCTCAGTTCTCAGGTGTAGCATGAAACCACTCAAATTTTCTCAGCCTCAGCAAACTGATTTTCATCCTGTGACAGGTACCATAAAGCTGAAAGCATTATAGGTTCAAAACAGTAAAAGAGAAGCACCGCACTAGATTTCAGACATTTACTTGCTTAAAATCTGATCTACAGCAAATAACTCATTCCATGTATGTATTTTCTCTCCTTGTAGTATAAAAAGCATGAAAAAGCAATTATTTTGAGCTTTGTACGCTCTGTTAAATATTTAAGAATCCTCTTAAAAATTGCAACCCTACCTTTTCTCACTTGATCTCCTCTTCATGTGGTCTTACCACACAGCAGATGAAACTTCCCATCATGCAGTAAAATCAGCAGGTTATCACTGACTGGTTCAATTACTCTAATATCCTCCTGACCTCTGTGAAGTCCTCCCTCCTGCTTTTCATAGCGGGACAATGGTACGCTCCAGAAGGCAGTATGGAGACAGCACGATCCCCCCAATAACTGGCATGAATCCCGATGCCTCAAGTAGCACCTGCAGCCAGGCACCTTTTTCTCATAGAACAATTACACTAAATCATCTCCAAAACATCAGTTTTACTCTGTCCTTAGGGGAAAGGTGAACACAGAACAAACCAGTTAGGGCTCCTTGGTAAAGCCACCAACCTCAAACATGAGGCTAAGGAAGATGCTGCCTTCTCCACCAAGATGTTGCTTTGGTGCGATGGCCACAGCAGTGCTGCTGCTTCAGTGAGGGAACGTCACCGTGTGTTCCTTATCCCCACTTACCCACTGGGAAGCAGACTCTCTATCCAGACTCCTATCTGTATCAGTAATCACGAGTAGCTAGCAAGGAGAAAGAGGGAGGGAGAATGCTGACCAACCTGCCAATGCCATTTTGCTATTTATACACCACATCACAGGTAACACAAGGCCTCCTCAGCACTATGTCCCACCATGGAGACCTCAGACCACCTGACTGGGAGGCGGCAGGTATCACTGTGGAAGGGAGAGGGCCACTGGCCTAGTGCTGTGACTTCTAATGATATTCCTCTGATCAAGCTCCAGTTAAATGGCACATGCAATTCGCTGCCTCTCTGTTCTGTAACCTCACGTGCCAGATGCAGCTGGCTTGATTATGGAAGGAGCATGTCAGCTGCAGCAGAGGGAAGAAGTGAGGTGCTGCAGGCCTACGAGACACAAGCCTTGAGGAGTCATCATCTAACATATGAATGAACCACAGCTCTCACCACAATACCCAAAAGGTGTGTGCATAGCCACAGCAAGTCACCATGGCTACAATGCACAACTAGCTGAGGATGCAGAACATCTGTCAGGAACAGCTGTAAGAATTCCTAGGACAGACAGATGCCTCAGAAACCTTTTTGGCGATCTGAAGCACAAGAAGCTGGGTGGGCAACATGGGTAGTAGGTAAAAGGAAGCAGAAAGCTGCACCCCAAAGTTTTACTAGAGTAAGGATCAAGAAAAGATACAACAGAGAAACAAGATTTGATTACATCTAGATACACAGAGAAAGGAAGAATTATTGCAAAAGGAGATAAATGTGTTAAGAGGAAAGCTCCAGTGTTAAAAAGTCAAATGGGTTTCTCCAATCAGAGACACATCCATTGTACTGTCATTATTACAGGACATTCACAGTTTTAAACTAGAAAGGAGGACTACACAAGATACTCAGTTAATCTGAACCTGGAGTAGAATGAGTATGATGAGATGCAAATATAAAGTTCTGATTTTCCTCTCTTTCAGAGATAAACACTGTTCTTCAGACATCCAAATTTTTCACATGAAAAATGACTGACAGCCATTGGAAGGAAAATAAATATGCTCTTACAGAATTTTTAGCACCTAGCATGAGTGTAGCTGGTGTGTTTCTGGATGAGCTAGCTCTGGGACCATTAAGAGGAAAAAGTAATCGAAGAGAAAAGCACTCAGAGACTTAAAATTACATTGTATGTAAAGCAAAATTTATGATTTTTATTACACATATGAATTTGTTTACATGGAACATATGGTTATTTTTTTGAAAATAATTTTAGCATTAATTACTATTACTCTCTATCTGGTTGACTGTCCCATCTAGTTCATTTGCATGAATGCTCCAAGACATATTTGATATGCTTAAGGATAAGAGTAATTCCAATTCAGTCCATGAAATCTCCACTGCTTTAAAGTAAGTATCAAAACAATTAACATTCACAGTCTTTGTGGCATGGACAGATATTCTGTTATGCCTTGAACCACATAGAAATTCCTGATGTTTAGCCATGACCTCTACCCAGTACCTTGACACAGTTTCATGTAATACTTTTCTCCATAGTTGCATTAAGATTTAGAAGGTTGACTCAAGTTGCTATGCAAAAATGCTGACAAAAATTATTTTTCTGTTCTGAAGAAATCTACATTTTGTACTTGCATGCATGTATTTCTTGAACATGAAATTGCTCTGCTCAGGCACAGCCTCCCTTAAGGATAATATGAAATGGCACAAACAACACAATTATGTAGAAAAGTCCTTTTGAAGAAAATCTTTAAAGTGTTAAACATGAGAAATTCAACAGTGCTTTTTAAATGCATAGCTTTTACTTTGTCTTTTCAGTTGGATTGCAATGCCCCAGCAGAGCACGCTGGAACAAACCATTCAGGATTCATTTCTCTGTGGGCATCTGAAAGTATTTTAGAGGCAATTCATAAACGCATTCAAATGTATGCACATTTCTCCCACTGCTTAAGCAGACATTGAAGTGGAGCTTTTTTCTAAGCAAATTGCTACTGCTTTGTTAGTAAACTGCTATAACTATGCTCTGCAAATTGCATAGTGGCTTTGAAAAATTCAGGGTTCTGGCCAGTGCTAAGATGTACTTAATTGAAGTTGATAGCATTATACACATGGAAGTTACATTCTTTTTGCCAGCAAGGGTCCACAACTGCAGTAGCATGCACTGACTTAAGAACTGAGTATAGGTAAAAATAAGCAATTCAAAATACTTTTATATTTTCTCACTAGCCAATAGATGCTCATCCAGAAGAACTTATTCAAGATCTGTGAAGGTAAAAGAGTTGCTGACCCAAATACACACTAGCAAAGCACATTTATTGACCTGAATTTTTAAATGCAGTAAGAGTCTATTTACTCATCTTGCTATTCAGCAAAGGTAAAAATTCACATGTACATATACCACTATCTAGCTAATTAGAATTGGACACTGTTTTCCATCAGTTCTACAAAAGAAGAAATTATCAAATTCTTGATCATATAAAGTTCACATTTAAAGAACAGGAGCTCCCATCATAGTAGCTGTACAGATGTATTCAGAAATTTAGTTTAAATAACAGTCTTATGGTATAATCTTAATACTGACTTTTAAAAAGCCCATGAACTGAACCACAAATACATTTATTTTGCCAAGCAGCTTCAGCCATGTATCCATTAGAACAGCACATACACCACACTTGCTGGAAAGGCTTTCTCCTTCACATGCATCATGAACTCAAATTTCCCAATGTACAACTGGATTTGTAGACAACATTTGTCTCTTTTAAGTGTATTTGTTTAAGGCAGTTTTAACTCTTCTGGAAGCCTGTTTGTCAGTTAGTTTCAATGAGCATATGTCTCCCCCTTACTTTATTTCCCTGTATTATAGAAGACATAAAATGTTTTCTAAACACTCTGCTTTCGCAGAAATAATTGTACCACCTGCTTAGTATTGGTGACTTATGGGCATGTATGGTGAAGCAGTGACATGCTTTAGAAAACAGAAGCAAGACTATGAAGGTAAGCAGGACCCGTATATGCTAAATGCCTTAGGCTGACTCGAGCATCATTTATAACTCACATGAAAAGTTTCTTCTCTTTGGAGCCAATTAACTTTACCCAGAGAGAGAGATGAATAGCTTAGTCCTAACAGTTACAATAGAAAATGTTCACTTTACAAGAATGAATGCCATGTTTGCACAGCTGTAGAAACATTTTAGTCGATCCAATTTTAAGCAGCTCTCGGTGGATCCAGAGCTCTGCTGGAAGCCCAGTCCCAGCGTTCCTGCTGCTGGAAGCGCGTCCCGCACGCCGAGAGCCTCCCAGGGCGAGGACGGCGATGCCGGCTCGGGCTCGCACCGTCCCGACCGGCCCCGGGAGCAGCGACTGGAGCCTGACAGGGGGGCAGCTTCCCGAGGGGGGCGGCCAGGCAGGCAGGCCATGGCAGGACACACAAAACTACCTCAAACAACCCACGAAGCCCCCAAACCCTTACAGGGCTGACTTACCCCAGAGTTGCCTGCCAGCTACCTGACCGTGAAATGCCTAAAGCCAGCGGGAGGAGAAAGCGGTCGCCACTACCCCAAATATAAGGAAAGCCAACGGGGAGCCTGAGCCGGGATGGAGGACCTGATGCGAGCGAGGATGCTCCGCGGGCCGAGCCGGGCCGGGTCGTGCCGCGCTCCCCGGTCAAGCCCAGGGCCGCCACCACCGGTGCCGACGAGCCGCTCAGGGTACAGCGCTGCTCTCGCAGCCGGTGACCCGGGCCGCGCCTTCGCTCGGGCTCTCCCCGCCGCCCGGCACTCGCCTCGAACTCCCTCTGCCCCGCGCGGGCTCGGCCCTTCCCGAGTGGGGAGCGGCAGCTCCTGGCGGCGGGAGGGATGGGAGTTCCGCGCCGCCCCGGAGTGCTCTGTCCAGACGAGACTCACCCCGTGCCTGCGGCTCCATGGCAGAGCGGGGCCGTGTCGCCCGTGCGCTGCCGCCCTGCACTCCCGCGGCTCCGGCGGCGCCGACACCGCGCCCGGGATGCGCTGCCGCTCCCGCTCTCGCTCCCGCTCCAGCCCACGCCGGGCACGGCAGCGCCACCTCCTGGCCAGGCGCGGATCCTGGACCGCCCCGTCCCGCTGCCGCAGCCCAGGCTCCCGTCCCGCGCCAACCCCGCAGCTCCAGTGCTGGTCCCGGCAGCACCCGCTGTCCTCGGCTGCACAGCTGCTGTTCGCCACCTCCCCGCGTAAAGCCTCCGGTCACGGCTGCCCCCAGCTGAGGGAAGGCACTGGGACTTCTCCCCAGTGGAAGCGAGGAGCCCCAGGGCACCGGAAGCACACGCTGCCCACCTGGGCAAACAGACGCACCTGGTGACCCAGCGGCACAGTCAGGCGCCAGAAGGGAAGATTTGGCTTATCTGAGCACCTGTGGGTGTCAAGTACTACTACCTCCTACAGCAGATGCATAGGAATACATCTTAAAGGCATACTGACAGAGCCTATGCTCTCATATACATATATATATATATATATATATATATATATACACGCATATATATACACACATATACTTAGCAGTTTAAATATTTTTTTTCCCAGCACATAGGTCTGTATCCTATAATTCACTGGAAGTTAGAGTGACAATATATAGTTTACACCACAGTGCAGATTTACTCTGTTTTGCTCATGTCAACATAACTTCCGCACTTTGTTACCAGTCCATGTTAACTTCACCGGTAGAAGGGTACAGAATACTTGTTTTAGCAATGCTGCATTCACTATGGCTGGTGGTCCATGTATTTATCAGTCAAACACGATATCTAATTTGAATGTATGATACTACTGAGTGCCTTCAGGACACAATGAGGACATGTAGCTTCTGAAGGCCTTTAATACTAAAACTAACAAAGCAAGAGAGTAAATGCCAATGAAGGAAGTATTGGACATTTGTTAGTGAAATTGTTGAAACAGATAATACTTTCATTGAAGAAAAACAACTCCAAAACAAAATGATTATTCAGTTTGGTTAAAGAAAAAATGAACATTCATAGCTAGAAAATAATAGGGGTTTTTTCCCCTTAAAATACTGTAGAACATATCAATGAATCAAATCTACTTATTTCTCAACTTTGCTTTTATAAAAAAAAATAGAAAATTAAGACAAAGGCAGCTTTAACTTTTATACATCTAATGAGGTTTTGCTTTAATATACACATGCTAGTGGGTTTGAATTTGAATTACTGTAAGGCATGAGTTACCATTATTTTTTCCTAGGCAAGCCTCTTCATCGTGATTTGACATCTCCTTGAGTTGGAATTTACCACTTACAAAGGCAGAACAGAGGTTGTCAGAAGAATGAATTCCTGTACTCATGTCATTTCAAATGCAGAGACATCCTACTCTGACAAGATTTGAGCTCAGAAATGCTACCAACTTCTGCATGAAACCCCCCCCCCCAAACCCAAGTCCAGCCACAAATACACAAAACAGCTGAGAAATTTCTCTCAACATGTAGAAACTATCAATATAATTAGAAAACATCCTATTTTTTGCAGATATGAGCAGGGTTTTTTAAAGCAGCCTAACCAGTTTTTATGAAGCATGATGAAAACTGAGCACCCAATTTACTTACAGGGCTATAATGATATTCACAACACTGTTTATGTAGAAGCAGATCTTACAGTGGCATGTGCTGTTCACATTACTGAAACCCAGAAAGTTTTACCAGATATTTATAATGCTGAATTTGATTTATTCTTTACATTTAGATAATTGCTTCCTTTTCCATACCAGAAATGCACTCTGTTACATAGAAAATCCAAGCACTATTTTACATAACAAGTATTGGCAAACAACAATACTAATTCTACATTTTAAGAGAACCAGAAATAAGGAAACAAACCTATAAGCCAGGAGTTCCACACTAACATGTTCATATCATGGCATGTTAAACAGGACAAAGAAGGCAGTCATTTACAATATTATTCTGTAACATGCAGCTAGGAAATCAGCATTTTAAAGGTGAATCTGATTAGAAAATTATTATACCATTGAAATTGTCATTTAATTGTAAAATAGCTGATTAATTTTCTACCTACAGTACAGCAGGATGCATTTTTCTATTATTCCACATATATCACTGATTTGGTGAGATTCCCCATCAAATTTGCCTTCTAAGAGATTTTATTTCACTTTTCTATCTGAAGAGACTGACATAATTCAGACTTTGTTTTCTGTCTTGGAAGGGCTCGATCAAGTTGTCAAGCTTAGTTGTTGCCTGAGAAAGGTCATTGTCTCTCCCATCATGCTGAAATTAGGAACAGTTGGGTTTTGTTTGGTTTTTAAGAGGTCAGGCAGAATAAAACAAAAGCCAAATTATTTTACTTTTGAAATACTTATTTATTACTGCACACTTCAGATTACACCATTTTCACAATACAACAATAAAAGGCATCGAGTAAATGTATTATATTTATGGCATTGCACTGACTGGTTTTTGTCCTCCAAGACAAAAGCGACCACATTCAATCTTCTGTCAGACTTCAGTGGATGTCTCTCTGCTTGTAGGGAATAACTACATACATTTTGCAGATAGGATTCTGCATGATTCCAAGTACCCTAAACTCATACTAAATTTCCATGGAAAATAATGGGGAAAAACTTTTTCACATAAATGGAAACAGTCTAAGAACTGTGAAATACAGTGGAAATTGTTGGTCCTTCAGGCTGAATGATTGTTTAGGATGGATAAACTGTGGCATCAGCATGCATGTGCTTTGTAAGAAAAATGGCAGGCTGCAGTGAGCACAGCATCCTAGTTGTGATACAAAGTTAAATCCACAGCAATGGGCCGGTTAAAGCTTTCTAGTAATATGCCATGGATGGAAAGGCCAAAGGTGTGCTGTGTGTCTTCTGTGTCATTAGTAGGTTGGAAAAACACTGTCATGTGTTCAGACAAGACATTGCAATTTATTTCCTTCTATTCAGATGTCACTGATTCTTTGCTAAATGTTCAATTCTGAGTGTATCATGGGTTCTGATACTTCAAAGAAATACCGAAAATTAAAATGGAATACTCTCGATCTTCTTTCAGAGTTTTTTTCCTTAGCCTTTAGCAAGTTCTTTTGATTTTCATATCTTATTCCATGTATACTTAATATTTAGGACAAGGTTGCTGTTCAAAAATAAAAAGTGTGTAATGTCAGTGTTATTACAGCGTACAACAGTGAGAAGATGCTACGTGCATTTTAAGCTTTACAGACAGGGACTTCAGTTTAGTCTACAGTTGTGTACAATGGGTTTCTGGCTCTGTGGGTCAAAAGGTAGTAGAACAATACAAGAAAGATACTGGAAACAGTATAAAAAAACCCACTGAGCTAAATTATACAAATATATTATTAGAGAACAACATGACATGAACTAGACCTTACCTCTTAACAATATATAATGCTTTTAATTCCATTTTCCACTGATGATAGAGTGAGAGAAAATCTATGTATGCCTAAAAAAACCAAAAGGTCATGAGGGTGAACTCTGGTGGAGACTCTACCACATTCCTTGGAAGGTTGTTCTAGTGATAAATTACTCATTGTAAAAAATGTCTTTCTCATATCAAGATGAAACCTCTCTCCTTTCCCTTCTTTGGTAAACCTCAGTGAAAAAATAATGTGTAGCAGAAGACAAGGCTGTGGCTGAAGATACTGTGTAAATAAGAAATAATTTTATCAAACAGATAGGTCTACCATGGGACAATTTTTGCATTACCCGTGTATCTGATCCATAGGATTATTTTGTGCAATGAGAGTACTGCAAAATAGAATTTTGTTATTAGCCAAGGAGATGTTCTTAAATTTCCTTACTAGGAACATGCAAAAGTATATGGAATACAATCTAAGCATGTTTTTATTTTACCTTCATGTGAGACATAATACCTGTAACTGGATGTCATGCCAGATCTGCAGTGGAAGACAAGTCTAACCAACAAAAGGGCCTGAAGAGGTTACTCTTTAGTGATTTGATCTGATTTTGAAATCTTACATTCACATTTTTATCAGCAGATTTTCATGATTGTTGTAATGGTTCTGAAACTACTTTCCAAATTATCTTAATGGTCTGGTGATAAAGTAGTTTCTCTTTTTTTTATTTTGCCATGAAATGTTGTGGGGTTTTTTCTTTCACTGTAGCTAATAGAATACAAGAATGAAGAAACAAACCTTGTGTGTGTTTATTAAGTAAAAGGTTTTAATGCTTAACTTTGTATGAAACATGTGCTGTGATGGACTTAAAGGCAGAAAATTTTTTATTATTATTAATATGAATTAAAAATGTATGCCTGATTCTTCTACAGCTGTTTTTCTTAAAACATCCTGACTTTCTTATAACTGGGATCAGCGGAACTAAACATCAGTTATCCAGCATTTATTACTAGGCACCTCATCTCAAAGAATCTGAATCAAGACCTTTATTGAATGACAACATCTCTATTGTAGTAATAAAAGGTCTGATTAACCACTTGAAATAGTCTTTGATAAATATGTAACAGTACATTATTACAACACCCTGTTATGACAAGTCACAGAGAGCATGTAGAATATTATTGAGAAGTGAAATAAATAAATATTTCCCCCCCCCCCCCACTACTCAAAATATTTCTGGCTGTCCTATCAATGGAAAGTGTCTCTTTCTTTCCCTTTCAAACTTTTTCCTGTTTTTTCTGGGATGAAAAGGGATAATGTCAGGTGAAAAACAGATGATGAGCAAGTGGGAAGGCACATCAGAAGGTTCACCACAATCCAGTAAAATAGAGAGAGAATATGAAGGTTGTATCAGACTAGAATTTATACAGAAAGTGATTGCATAGAAGTAAGTGAATTTTGACCTTCATTTGTAACTTTGGGCTAGGAAACTGGGAAATTTATCATAATATATTACTGAAATACTGAGGGTCAGCACCAGAAACCTGGAATATGTTTGGGAAGAAAACCTAGGACTCACAAAAGCTGTCCATTTTGTTAGTAGGCACCAAAATACCTACAATTTGTTAGAAAATAGAAGCTCAGGAATCTTCCAGGGCTGTGGAAAATTGTATTAAAAACATTTATATTGATATTAATAGAGAGTGAGTGTGAATGCATGAGAGCAAAATACCAGCAGGAGAAGGGCCATAAAAATGGCATGTTTTGCTGACACTTGTGGGTGTCAGATCTGAAACAGAGACAAGACTGAATGCTGGGTACTCAGAGAGGTTGGACAAGACAGAGAGATAAATCACAGTCATTTCCTGAAGGGTATAATAAGACACATCCCAAATCAGCATGCTCCTAAGTAGAGTGCAGGAGTGTGGGGAGAGGCTCAAACCTCATGCCCCTCACACCCCATGTCATTGCAAGTGATCCTGGACAGGCTTCCTGGACTCAGTGCCTTAATGCCTGAATGCCTGGCAAGCTGCTTACACACATCCTCAGATTTGTTGATGTCACAGTGTGAATGTGGGGGGTCATTATGATTTTAGAACTTTCTTAAAGATACATATACTGCAATAAGCAATTCAATATTCATTCATGTAACTTGTGAGATGAAATACACTCCTTGTCAAAAATAATGGCTCATCTCTCATGTCTAAATAAAAAAGAAACCCTACATTTGTAGGCTGGGTTCATGGCATCTTGACACAGAGCTCTAGAGTCATTCAGATGAACTGCAACTGTGAGAGCTCAGAGCTGATTCCCTCATGTTACATTTCAACACCAGATGGCACACGACTAAACTTAGCTGTCTGAATGTAGGAAGGCAATTAAATGTCTAAACATGCATATATGGAACCATTTTAGATGTCCCGCAAGACCTGAGATACCCACATGAGCTGGGACGTATCACACAAGATCTGTGGGAGATCTGTGAAATGTCATATTGGGACAGACACGATACCCTAGGACTTCTAAAATACTACTGAATATTTAACTTTAAGCACTTGGATTATTCAGTACAGAAAGCCCATGTTTCCAGACAAATATCCAATGTCACTTGGGAGTTCCTGGGGAATCTGAGATGCCTCATAGAGCACAGAGGGGCAGCACAGCCCCGATGCGAGGCCTGAGCTGCTCTGGAGCAGCAACTCCAGGCCAGGAGAGTCCTGGCTCTGTCTGAAGTGACAAGGTCTCACCCATTTTTCAGAAAACTGAATCCTGCTTTGTGCAGCTGGGTGTGAGCTAAATGTTTGTAGATCAAGTCCCTGTTAGATGTACTTAAAGACATGTTCTGTTTGCAGAACTGTTGCGTGTTCACTAAGTCTGCCTGACATTGTGCATCTATCCCTGCTACAATCACCTCATTTCTTTCAAAGAACACTCCTGTCACTTTGTGTAAGCCGTAAGTATCCTGGTTTGTAAGCCAGGTTGCCACTAGGCTTTTGTTCAGATCAGCAATGGACCTTTGAGCAGCTTCAAAAAGTGGTTTTATACCCCCAAAGCTTTTCACCACCTCAAGTGCATAGGAAATAGCTTTCCATCAGAAGCAGTGCATGGACATGTCTGCAAACACATTGCTACTACACACATCAGAAATTGAACATTGGATTAAACCACACAATTAATGAACCTAACTCATGCAGATGAAAACTTTGTACAAAGACATTAACCTGATGAAAAGGAAACACACATTGCTCCAGCCCGCACCCTGTCATAGGCTCACAGACAGCTGTAAGTTCTCCTATGGCTGTGGGCAGAGGAGGGTCCCTCCCCAGCCACCCTCTATGAAATTTAAAAGTGTAATTTCTGATTCAGAGGCCCATCAGTTGGTTTTTCTGGTTCATGTGGCCAGGTTTTGGAATCTTTTTGGAGCTCCTCTGTGTTTTACTCATGCATATGTTCTTTGTTGTAATTTCGTTCAGGTTTTCCGTTTTTGCAAACAGCATTGCCTGTGTCTCACAACACAACACAAAGCCCAGAGGCTGTCTCAGGGGTTACTGTAAGCATCAAGTTTTTATACCCAGTGATAAGATCCCTCATGAGCCTCCAAGCTGAACTGTCCCAGCTTTCTCAGCCTCTTTTCAAGTAACAATCTCTCAATCATCTTCATCCTCTGTTGCTGGACTTTCTCCGGTGTGTCCATGTTTGCCCAGAACTGGACCCAGCATTCCAAGCATGACCTCACCAGTGCTGAACTGAGGGAAAGGGACCAATCCCCTTGGCCTGTTGGCACCATTCTGCCTTGTGCAGCCCAGTGCACCCCTGGTAACTGGCCTCCAGCTGGGCTTTGTGCTGCCGAGCACAGCTCTGAACCATCGTTCAGTCAGTTTTCAATCCACCTCTCAGTCTACTTCTCCTGCTGAGTGCCAATCCTGCTGTACAATAAACTTTCGGTTTTGGCACATACTGCAAAATAATGCTATATTAAGAAAGTTAACTTGATGAATCTGTATTATGACAACTAAATGTTTAATGGGTCAAAATCAATCTCTGATACAGATAAAATAATCATGATAGATTCAATGCAATTTAGTTTTAACTCCGTAGAACCGATGCAGTTTCTTCCGTCTTCGTAGAATGTTTTCTTTATACTCAAAAGGTAAGAAGTCGTCCTAAAAGCAAAGCTAGAATTTATTTTTCTCATGTAGCTCAGAAGTGGATTTCTCTGTTGGTTTAGAAAATATTCATCTATATATATGTGCATGTATACGCTGGTACACAAGCTATTGCCGAGAAGCATTTAATTCAACTTCTTAAAAGAGTTCCTTCTTTGAAGTGCTCTTGATAATGATGAAAGGCCTAGTACATGGAATTATTGCTGCATTGCTGGATGCAATGCCTATTTCTCGGGCTTAAGTCCTACATCTCCAGACTGAAGTGGAAGAGCATCCTGACATGTGACTGGGAGTGACTGAACTAACCTGATAATATTCTTGCCTATTTATTATCTATATCACCAAAAGAAAAATGTAATTCTAATAAATAACTTTCACCAGCAGGAATAAGCGGATTATATATGTACTCTATTTTATGTCCTTACATAGGTATTCATTTAGCATCATCATGCAAAGATGTGAGTCACACTTCACTGCAAGATTAGATTTTAAAAGATTTTCCAATTCATGCAAAACACTTGAGATGGACTCTTCTAAAAAAAAAAACCCAAAACAACCACTTAAAATTTCTTTGAAAGGAGTTCTTAGTAGAAGGGATGCCTCTGCAAAATCAGTCACAGAGTCAACAAACATCAGATTAAAGTTTCATTATTTTTTCTCTTCCAAAAAAACTGAATGAGGGAGAACTGTCAATAATCCATCACAATGAGTAGATCGTATTCAGAGAACTGGCCACCCAGGTTGAGTGACTTCAACCTCCCTAAGAACACAACTGATGGCCGAAAATGGGAGGCATCTAAAATTGAGTCCTGTGACTTCAAAATACCAACTCCTGTGAGACAAATCACTTGATATTGCATATTATCTATTCTTGTGCCATCACTATTTAAAAAAATATTTCTTCTTCCATGTCAGGCACAGCCATCTGCAATTTCAGAATCTCTTTCCTCTTTTCAAAAAGTGGCTGCTTTACGGCTGTTTATTGTTCTGCACTTTGTTTTAGCTTGGTAATGATATACCTACAAGGAGGCAAAATAACATCAACACGAGGATTCAAATTTTGGTTAACTTACTTATTATAACTTGGGTTACAGCTTGCCTGTAAACCATACCACAAATTTAGGATGCCAGTACTCTGTGAGAAGAGATAGCTTGCTTATTTCCCACACATTCTGATTTCATCTTTTGTTTAATATTGAGTGGTTAAAAATAGAGCAAGTCTCAAATAGTTTCTAATTTTTTTACCTAATTTATAAATACAATTAAATTACAGACTGTGTATTCTTTTCTGACATGTCTGTGTACTTTTGCAGGTTTTTGTTAAAGCAAGTTCCGCTAGTTAAGCCATGGTTTTATCCATCTGAGAAATGGATGTTCTGCATGTTCTTTTGGTTTGGCAAATTCTAAATTCTGGGAAAAGTCAAGATGACATGAGGATCAAGCTGAAGGATGTGTGATGTATAGAGCAGATTCCTCTAAAAGGTGTGAAAAGAAACACTGTATTACTCAGAGCATGCCTACAAAAGCTTTCTGAGGCAGTTTGCAGTATAGCTCGCCTGTTCTCTGGCTCAGAGGGACACGAGCCAGCACTGCTCTGAATCCCAGCCAAAAAGCTGAGCTGGAGGCAAAGTACTATCGCTTGGATTCAGTGCTGTGTCAACGTGGGCATACACGGCTCCCGTTTCGGAGCCGGCTGGCATTCGGGTGGAGCTGAGACACCGCTGCCGGCAGAGCACTGTGCTGCCATTCCCCAGATCATCTTCCCTGCTGACAACAAAGCCTGCCGCAACTCCTCCTCTTCCCTGCTAAGTGCTGGGGTTTGGAGGATGACAGCAGACTGCTGCTATCAGTCACTTTCTTACGATGAGTAGCTGAGGCCCATACAAAGGAATTACACAAAAGAATTCTTGTAGGCTTCATAAAACTCAGTGTATCTTCCTTGTCTCTCTCGCCAGTATTCCCTGATAAATGTCTGGGTATTTTTCTTTCTTTGATATTTAACACATGCATCCTTATGTATTTTGGTCTTTAATTATGAAGGAGAGACATTTTATTAGGTACCACTTATTTTTCTGCATTTGCACTTGGGATTCTAGCATCTAACATAGGGACAAACTGAGAGAGGGTTGTCTGCACTTATGCCTACTGCTGGAATCACTGTCCCATTTCTCTCTGAACACATTCTTTCCTGAAGCTGGACAAGCTGCTGCAGTCAAGTGCGTCCAGTACTTAAAAAAGACAAGTCTGAGGGTATTTTCCCTCCATGTGAGTTCCTAAAATTTGATGAACATCTCAAAAAAAGCACCTTTAAATTTCGTTGACCCTTTTTGGAAGTCCAAGACATATATGAAAGTGTAATGTTACAAGATATAGATAGATGCAGGAAGCCACTGAGCATCTTGACTTTCAAGGAGCCTACCACAGTGTGTAAATGCTCTTTTCTTCCTGTTATGAGAATCCTAGGCTCAGTTAACACTGATTTCAAATGACTGGTAGTGAATGAAGTTTCCACTTGCTACTAGAATATTGTGCTTCGGTGACTGAAGAGTAGATTAAAAGAAAGGTATTAAAACTGTAAGCTTAATAATTTTACAACAAGCTGAATTCTATCTTCTGTAACCATAGCAAAATGGAAAAATAATTTCTGCATCAGATATTTCTTCTCAGATAAATGTGAGGAGTCAATCCAAATGAATTCTTTCTGTTATTCATTGATATCAAGAAAGGTACCTTTGACTGTAACATAAGGATTTTCTGTTCACTGTTATTCAGGTTAGTTTGCTGCCCTTGTAATTCCTGTCAGGCACAAATTATCTGCATTTTCTTCTCAGAGATCAGCTCAACTGCCTGTCTTTTCTTTCTTCTCAGTTGCGTGATCTCATCCACTGGAGTCTACGTCTCATTAAAATAAATTTTTAAGTGACAAAGAAGGTTATTTTGATGGGAGCACTTTTACGTTTCCTTTTTTTTCCTATTTTGTTTCTGTTTGTTTTTTGTTTTGTTTGGGTTTTTTTTGAGGAAAAATATTTTTATCCTTATTTCATAAGCACACACTGACAAAATTACAAACAACCAGGATAATTGTAAATCATTTTACCCCACAGGTAGGTCTATTATTTCTTTAATAAAATTATGCATCTATTAAGCGTTATCTGTACCCAGGCTGGTACTAATTGAAATGATGCATGATTACTATGTAATTTAAAATCTCTTCAGATTGCAGAATTGGGTTTGGCCTAGCAAAGGACTTTGTTGCTGTCATTATTTTAGAACCAAATTAATTGTGCTCTTTTAAATTCTGTTTTTAATTTATATGCATTTTATCTGTCTACAGTTCCCTCTTTTGCAGACTGCCTTTACCACTGGCTAGTCTCATTCAAGCCTATTCAATGGCCAGCAAGGAAAAGTTAAGCAAGCCTCAAAACAATGCAGGTTACCAGTTCTGCTCCCATTTTATAGATTATTTTAAGACATCACCAAAGAGAAAAGTTCATACCAGCTTTTATCCTAAAATGAACATTATTTCCATGTTGATTATATGTAAGTAGACTCAACTTCAGTACTTTAGACTGAAAATCACTAACATTGAGTACCATGATACATTCAAGCTGAAACAATGATTGATCCAAGTTAGATTTGCTAGAAACAAAACCACTTAAATCCAATACTTTTCCTGAGAAAACCTCAGAAAGTTCGGTAAAATGTATTCAAAGGTTTCCTTTGGCTCCTTTCTAATACCCAACTATAAAACTGTTTCCTTTTTTATTACTGAGACAGCTATGAATGAGCAGTCCAGCATTTTTACCACTTGATGGTGCCAAATGTACTACATAACCAAAGCTAAAAAAACTTTAAAACCAGGTCACCTTTTGAAATAAAGTTTAAGTTGAAACTTGGATCATATTTCATTTTCTTAGGAAACTTATATTTATCATTTGATATTATGGATATTTGAAGATTAGGCATTGCCATTCACTCACTGTAACTTCAGCACAGAAAACTGTTTTAAATGTGTATATCTGCCAGGGATTTCATCCAGCCTCCTTCACTTAGATGTCGAGCCACTTGGTGTTTACACCCTCTAGGTGAGACAACTAGCTCCATTCTCAGCTAATAAATAGGGCTGTCCTAACCTTAAGTCACCTGTGATGGGAAGGATTGGCTGGCAAACAGTCCTTCACCATAGTTGCATGTACAATACAGCATTGTTGTCACTGCTGGTGCTTAAAAACGTGTGTGAGAACTAATGTAAGAGCCTATTGCAATCAGACGAACATGAATTTAAAAAAATTAAATACTTAACAAGACTCAAATTCAATATATCCGTATATAAAATGTACATAGTAACATATACTTTAATATAATAACTAATACTGCAACATGTCCATGTATAACCACAACAGGCTGCAAGTTTTTCCAAGTTCACTTCCTAGTGTGGGTGGAGAAAACGACAAGCAAGAAAATTTCCTTCTGGAAATAGAATCTGCCCTTTAGTTCTCAGACTGCATAAGAAGTTGGTGGATAGGCGAAAGTGGAACATTTGTAGACATTTAACCAATGATAAGTAAGAGACAAGTGCAGTTTGAAAACTAGTTGAATATACAAGAATACCAAAATGGTGAAAAAGGACTGGGAAGGACCCAACTCCCTTCCCATCTGGACATATATCAGCATTTTACTTACAGGTATTTAGAAAGAGTTGTTTTATTTCATGCCAGAATATTTAGCTTCTACCTAGTGCATAGTTTCTTGCAACTCTTTTGGAAGCAATAATCAAGAAGGCTTTTCACTGCTGGAGCTGGTATTCTAAAACAGAAAGAATAACTCCTATAATCTATTTGACCTATTCTTCAGATCATAATATTGAGGAGACAGGACATATGTATAGGCTTATAAAGTAAAAAAAAATCTACTTTTAAGAAATCATAAAGTAACAAATAATCTTAAAAAAATTCTGTCAGAACTAGTTATATTTTTCACAAGGAAGAAAAATGTTGTTCAAGAGGAAATTGGAACAATCCTCTAGAACTTCTTCATCTGAGGTTAAGCAGCCTACTCAGATCTCAATTTAGTACCGGCTAACTAGGATTCAGAAATGAGACCTTGGCATTTGTGTCAAACTTTGAAAGAATTTTCACCTCCTCATTCATTAGCAGTCAAAAAGGCCCATCATAAATGAAGAATGATTAAGCCATTACAAATTTCCATATTTTCCCAGATAATCACGACCATGTGCGCATCTCATCTACCTTCTCTACTATACCACCCATCTCAAAAAGAAGACATAACAGAACTGGGAAAGGAGCAGAGAACAACTATAAGAAAAGTCAGGGTATTGGAAGAATTTCTGCTGTGTGAGCACCTCACAGGCTAAGGCTTCTTAGCTTGGAAAGGACATGTTGGATGCGGGAGAACAGGGAAAATTTTACATAATATATACAGCAGGGACACACAAGTCTCACAACATGGATGCAGCGAGCAGGGGCTGACAGCTCACTGTCTGTTCCTGTACAATGCATACTGGATTCTAGTGTTAATTCCAAATACCAAAAAATCATACTGATTCAGGTAATGTGTGCTAAGCTTTGTACCTCCTTTGCTGTGGGATATTGTGATTAATGAAAATTTTCATTTGTTCAAAAATTATTGGGAAATTTCACTTAAAAGTACCTGTAAGGTCAGTGAAATACGAAATTACTACTTCTTGCCCAGAACACACTGCAGAGCCTCCAAGAGTGCTTAACAAGTTCTGACACTACTCATGTGTTACCAGCCTCTGTCTGATCTAGCACTGCTGCTGATGCCAGCTCCCAAGGACCAAAGTTACTGATTCAAGAAGAATGCTGGAAGTTAGTAGGTGAATACTACAGTGTCTGGAGGATCAGAAATCTGTCTCAGAGTAGCCGGCCACACACTGTTCTGTCTGTGCTGTCCTAATGTCCACAGTCTGGTGTGAAATATTGGACACTTATTGGTCCTTTTAAAGGTGAGTGACCGAGGACTGGAATCAATATGTTGCCCTCTGAAAGCACAAAAAAAGAGGGCATTTATGATCAATGGGGAGATCAATTGACAAAAACAGAAGTGGTCTGTCAAATTGTGGGTGTGAGAGTGAAAAAATAATTATCATCTACAGTCTCAATCTGGTTATTAAAACATTGTCTTTTATTTTCTGCTGGATATTTAAACCACCCTCACTTTGCTTTAGTGCCAAATGGAAGTCATCAACTTGAGATCATAATGCCCAGAAGAAAATATTTAGAATGTTTTATGGTGAAAGTTTCATTCATGTCTTTAAATTAATGTTTCCATGAAAGTAGTTAGCCATCTGCCATATTGTCTCTCAGGTCAGCTTAATAAATCTTAAAACATGAAATAAAAATTCATATTAAAAAATACATTCAGATAGAAATTTGCATGCCTGGTGTCTGATAGCATTCCACAGCGTCAACATCAAACTGCTGCCCCTTCTTGCTGAAAGCAGTATGTTCAAATATGCCAAAACTTTGAGTATATAAAACATTGGTCTCAGCCTCTGTGCTACCTGCAGTGATGTTTCAATGTTAAGACTATATATTATATATATATATAAAAAAACCACCATACACAGAAAAAAGGGCTTTGAAAGTGAACTCTTTACCTTACTGGTTTTAGCCTCCTAGGTAAGGAGACAGACTTTGGTGAACCTCATGGCTTCTGCTGAACTAAAAATTTGTGGCTACTTGTCTACTAGGCCAAAATAATTGGAGAGGTTATGGTCAAACACTCTAATAATAACTCAACCATCACCAGATGGGAAAGGACCATGCGGATAAAAGCACTTGCTTCTAGACTGGTATTCCCAAAAAGCAAATACAGGGATTTTTCCAAGATAAAGTAACTTCACTCAGGTAGTAAGAAACACTTACACTGGCACTGGTGTCACAGCTTCACTGCTGTTTTAGCTATCTTGGTCTATTGCTTTGTCCTGGGTATCTTAAGTCCCTAGTTACTATCTCTGGCTGGTTCTTGTCATCAGAGCAAAGCCTTATTGAATGTGTTCAGGTGAGAGCTGAAAACTGTTTCTTTCCCCAGTATGGAAAAATCTCAGAGGGGAAATTATGGTGGTAGAAAAATAATTTTATTTAAGAATGTTGAAAAACATACATTGCTAAGATAATTTCTAGCATTTAAGTTTATGGCAACAGAAATACTCCAAGAGAAAAAATGGTGAAGGAAGGCCCCTTAAAGCATTTGACATCACTTTTTGCGTAGTCTTTATGTGCATATTTAATTATTAAATGTACACAAAAGCTGTACACAGGTATCTACTTGTACGGATACCCAGCACATCATCACAGGTAGCCCAACTGATCAGGTAACTTTGTAAATCAAAGTCTTATTCATCCAGAAGTCCTTGCTTTGGGTCTAAATAAAGTGATAAACTGAAAGATAAAAAAGACAGAGTTAGCTTAGTGGAAGAACAGCAACTTGAAAATATTTTAACAGGTTCTTAGAATTTGACAGCATCCTTTTAAAATGGCTTCTATTAAAAAAATACCCCCAAATATCACAACTCAGCTACAGCATTCATACAATAAAATTAATCAACAGTTATTTACAACAAATAAGTTTCAATGACTGAGAAAAATTATCTAGAGATTGTGAAACATTTATGCAGTTTCAGAAATGATCTGTGGCTGAATATCCATGCCTTTTTTAGTCTGCACAACAGTGATGATTGAAAGTAAAGTTTGCTAAGTAATTTCTCATTTGTTACATAAATGCCACATTTTTTAAAATTCAAAAATAAAGAAAATGTATTTTTATTTAATAAAAAAGAAAGGCAATATAATTTATTTTTATTAGCAGTTTCTCTTTGATATCCTTCTCTAGCAATTGTTTGTCTGGTGGCACACACAGCACCATGAGGAGATTAGAAAATACTAGTTTCAGAATTTTTTTCTGGAGACTCTTTATATATATTCAGACTCAATGCTTGAAGAAAAAGTTTCCATAGCCAGGAAACATTAGGCTAAAGCTATCAGTACTTTCTAATTTCTCTATCTCCAGAATTGGTTCTGTGTTTGTCTATGTACCTCTTCGTCTCATCTT
Organism: Pithys albifrons albifrons; assembly: GCF_047495875.1. Classification (NCBI taxonomy): domain Eukaryota; kingdom Metazoa; phylum Chordata; class Aves; order Passeriformes; family Thamnophilidae; genus Pithys; species Pithys albifrons. The sequence continues at coordinate 52,742,039 of NC_092459.1, read as the reverse complement.
TGTGCATTTTCATACCCTCTGTTAGTAGCATTATCCAACATACAGCTGGCTCATTTTCAACAATCTAATTACCATTGCCATGCTTTAATACCTGTGTTCAAAAAATGAAACCTCACACCAAAGTTAAAAAGAAAACCTTACACATGTGAAAATCTCAAATTTATCTTTGGATTGTAAAGAAATGAGGTTTAGAACACCACATTGCATGGTGGCCTAGAGTAACCATACTCAAATATATCACATTCCTATAGGATCTTTAGAAATCACTACCTGGATAAGAGTGACTGAAATAGGAGTGCTTCAGTTGGGAGACAAAGTGAAGCACCCGGTGTTGGTGGGCGGCCAGCCAGCCTGACAGCTCTTGAAAATTGGTCTGGCAACCATCACAGCTCTAGTATATGATCAACTGGCACCTACATGCTTTGGAAAAGGTAAGGCATGTGCTTATTTCTTCTCACCTAGACAGAGGGAGAGGGGTGAGAATTAAGAGAACATTGGGCAGAACTAGAGATACGTAATAAGGAGAAGTGAGTTCATACAGGATGTACCAGGTGAAGACAGGTTATGATGGAGCAGCACAGAAAATAAATCCAGAAGAAAACAGACTTTTGTTAATTCTTCTGTTCATGAAACAGCTAATTTTAAATATTGTATGCCTAACAAGCACAGGAACCAATAGAAACAATGAGAGGACTCTGCTTCTCATGACTGAGTTATGCTTAAGTTGTCAGGTACATCAGTCTAATGAGGTCAGTTTCTAACCTAAACAATGTACAGCTCTCAACAGATGTCCCTTCAGGACAGTCACTTTCATTTCCTTGTAATCCTATGCTACCATCATCTTTATAACTTCAAAGCATCTTCTTGGTTCTTATTTCACTTTTCAATATACAGAAATTCACATTCATAACCATTTTCCAAGTCCTTGTTCTTATCTTAAAGGTGGTGGATAATCATTATATAAAAATGCAATTATTGAAGCTAAGAAATACATTTACACATTGGAATGTAGATAATACAGTACCAAAGAATGCCATTGAGATAAGCAAATTAGAAAAAGAGTAATAATTAAAAAGCCGTGGAAGTGTACACAGACAATAAACCAGGCAGAAGTTAAATTATGTCACTGCAATTCTTTTGTTCTGCAGCATGACAAATCAGCAAGGAATGAATAAAGCTATCGGTTTGGTCTTATCTGTATATACATGAATATTTCACAGAATGGGTAAGGTTGGAAGGGACTACAGAGGGTCACCAGGTCCAACCTCTCTGCTCAAGGACAGTCATCCTAGGGCACACGGCACAGGATTGTGTCCAGGTGCTTCTTGAATCAACTCCAGTAAGGGAGACTCCACAGCCTCTCTGGCCAAACTGTTCCAGCGTGTGGTCAACCACACAGTGAAAGTTCTTCCTCATGTTCAGGTGGAACTTCTTGTGCAATAGTTTCTGCCGCTTGGCTCTTTTTGTATTGCTTGGCACCACCCGAGAAGAGCCTGGCTCCATCTTCTTGACACAGATTCTTGTAGACATCGATGAAGTCCCCTCTCAGTTGTCTCTTCTTGAGGCTGAACAGGCCCATCTCCGTCAGCCTTTCATCGTAAGAGAAGGATCACTTCCATCGACCTGCTGGCAACACTATTCCCAATGCAGTCCAGGATATCACTGGCCTTCTTGGCCACAAGGGCACACTGCTGGCTCATGGACAATTTGTTGTACACCAGGATGCCGAGGTCCTTCTCTACAGAGCTACTTTTCAGGAGGTTGGCCCCCAGCCTGTATTGGTGCCCAGGGTTATTCTTCCCCAGGTGTAGGACCCTGCATTTGGTTTTTTTTAATTTCAGATGAATAAATATATATATATGTATAATTTTATATACTATTACATTGTAACACAAATTGTTACAGATTACACACAAATTAGAAGAAATGTCAGCAAAAGCTTTCATACCATAGTAATATGACCATGCATATGCACTATAAACTAAATCACATAACTGTAATTTTTTAAGTTCTGTGTCTTAGCTTAGGAGATATTTGTTAGCTGACTTTACAGTAGACAAAGAAACTGTGTACTTATGTATGCACTTTTTTCCTATCTTGATAGTGCTATGGAAGGATGCTAGTCCAAAAAATTAATGATTAACAATATGTTACCTTTATGCATATTGACAGGAGTGGGTCTCATATCTTATTCCAGTAGCAAAAGGGGGATGTGTGGAGCTATGCTATGACTTGGCTGAACCTATGGCTCAGCAGCAACCAGCACCCTGTCCACATTGAGCCCGGGGCACTGAGGACCTGCTGAAGTTCCATGCAAATGCCCCACACTTGCCCCTCAAATAGAAAGTGGCAGCTCAGGAAAGGCTGCCACATCCAAAGTGATGACTGCAGGTCACATTCAGCCACCTTTTTTGGAGAATGCCTCATCTGGAAGGCTGTCAGATAAAAGAATAGGTTCAGCAGAGGCGGCTGCTCCATTTATCCCTGACCAGGCTGACAAGGTGTCCCAGGAAAGTTGACTTTTATGAAATACAATTCTGACAATCATGTTTAGCCCTTGAATGCTCCTTTGTGGGAAAGAAAAAGTCAGCCTTTCTCTACCTACTCTCCTTTACTGCCATAGGACAGGGAACATCGCTATGCTCATTTCTAAGGTCCAAAGCCACATAAGAACTAACTCAAAATGAATAAATTATAGTTAAATGGAGGCTACATTTTGCCTGTAATCCAAGTAACCTGGGGAGTAGTGACATAGCATGCTTGTTGTAAAGGAATCTGAGAAAAGGCAACAGCAGAAACTGGAGGGCCAAAACATTGAAGGCATTATTGGAAAGCTTTGCTAAACTAATGTTTGATTTGGCAAAGGTTTGTCACTAAGCCATTTATTACTAACTCTCACTAAAAGTCAGCTCTCTCATAAAAGTCAGATGAAATTAAAATGAGCCATGTTTTTGAAAGTATTTTTTAATAAATAATAGAAAATAATAAATAAATAATAAATATGGTCAAACTAAAGGTTAAAATAGACATTGTGTGAAAATAAAAAACTTAAAATCAAGGCGGCCTGGGGAGAGATGTGGTGAGAAGCCCAGAGTTGGCCAGGGCAGAGGGAGGCTGTTGCCACCCTTTGCTTGCTGCTCATGTGGATGAACATGTGTCCTCCCCACCCCTCCCTCTTCCAGCCATCATTTTCTGCTCTGTGGTGTGTTCTGGTGTGATACACCAATGAGCGGAGCCTGCCATTGCTGTTAATCGACAAAATACGAGCTAAGAGAAGAGAATCTACACAGTGGTTCCTAGGTAGGAAGGGGTTTGACAGCTTGGGACTGGCCACCTTCCTGGCCCTGTGGGTGAAGGCTGTGATTCTCTGGGTGCCATTCATCAGACCATATGATTGCTCAAACCCACCCTCAAGCCAGGCTTCAGCCTTGGGACCACCCCTCACCAACGGGCAGGTACATATGGATTCTTTCATAAAAAGCACAACAGCGCCACCCTTGAAAAAAACCCCAGACCCCTCACTCAACCAATCAAAAAACCCCAAAAATCCAAACCCAAAGCAAAAGGAAAAAAGCCAAATCCAAACACTCAAAACAGGCCCACAAATTCTTTAGATGCATCATATACACAGTAAACAAAAAAATGCAAATAAAAACCAAAATGAGGAGTGTAGAAGTGTACAGTTATCAGCAGGGGAATCTCTAGCAGAGTCTGATTTAATCACAGTGCTGCTTTTCAGGCTTAAACAGCTTTATAATTTTATTATGATTTACTGCATGTTTTCTCCTATCTACGAAGAGTTTTGAGAGATTGTCCACTATTTCTTTAGCATAAAAGAGAACAAAATAGAAACCACCATTTACAAAAGAAAATGGGATCAATAAAATAGAAGGCAGACAAAAGTGGGCAATGGGCACTTAAAAAGGCAGCTCATTTAGAAATGCTTCTAGACAAGTACTATTTTTTATTTATGTCCATGTTGTCAAGGAGGTGAGATCTGACCCAGCACAGAACACGGCTTTGGTTATAGCCAGCACTCTTACACTGTCATGAAAACAAAGCTGGCCTTCATATTATTTGAGTATTCCAATAGGGGAAGTGTTAAGGAGGAGGAAAAAAGCCTGGGAAAGACTGAGGTGACCTTGAGAGCCTCCAAGAGAAAGTAAGGAGAAGCTCAGTGGAAATCAGGTGTAGGCAAGAACATTGTTCAGATGAGATGGAACAAAATTAGCTGACCGTGATAACAGCGCACTACAAAGGGGACAGACTTGCATTACTTCACAAATCTACATCTCTTCTATCAGCATCTCAACCCAGGTAAGAGTGTTTTCTATGGCCACGTAGAATGGAAGAGGACATATCCCCACCATCCTCAATAGATCATTACTGGGATCTACTATGACGCTGTTCACACTTAGATACAATTAAAATAGAATGACATAGAAATATTGAGACAGAGCAACACATCAGGGATCCCAATATTTTGTCTGACAGTAAGCAGAACCAGATCCTTGCAGAAGGATGTAAGATACTGTAAACAAATACCATTGCCTATTTCTGTTCAGGCTTCTAAACACACTTGACTCAAGGGCTTTCTGAGAAGAGGGTATTCTATACATCTAGTGACTTGCCATGAATTTCTGTCCTGTAATTGCTGCAATCTCCACATGTCAGCCCCCAGCATCTACAATATTGTTCAGCAGGAAACTCCACTAGGCTTTCATTGTTTCATCATGATTCGCCTTTTTTGTTACAGCTCCCATTATGTCACTGTTTTGTCTTTCCTGTATCACTCAAATAGAGACATTTGTTAGAAACATAAATATGCACAAGACATATCATTCCATAATGAAGAGCCTTCCTCTATTGTTCTGCTGTCCAAAACCCATTTATTTGATCACATTAACTAGCTCTCATGTTTGCTGTTCTGGGTCTCTCTCCATCATCAGCAATGTTTATTACCCCATCACTTACCTTTTTCTTCACATCATTTGCAAATATGTCCAAAAGCAAAGTCCAGGTACAGATCTCTGCAGAGCTCAACGGGTATGTCCCTTTCATGGCAAACACTATTTACTCCCATTGTTTTGCATCTTCAGACCATACACATTGATGTCCACATTGTCTACGTGAGATCCTCCTTTTTAGCCTACATCTACTTAGTTTTATTTGATGCTATTAAAAGGAATTGCAAAAAAGAGTTCTAGAACTTGCTTATCTGCCAGTAAACTTTATGGTTGGTAAGAAGAGTCCTTCATAAAAGCCATTATCAACTTTTTCAAAGCACACCTTTACATGGCTGCTAATTCTAATTCTGTTCTCATTAGCCAGTATTTCATACATCCCCCAGTGTCTCATTTTGCTGCTGAAGCTGAACAGCTAAGCAAATGCATAACAGTAATTCAAAATTTTTGATATGTTTATTTAGTTATCAATGGTCAAATGCAATTTCTTATGAGCAGGCACAAATGCATTAGTGATTTAGGGAAAACACCTATCTTTATTTCTTATAATCACCATTTCAAGAACCTACTAAATCGCATCAATCACCTGAGGGAAAGCATCTAAAAATTAGTTGCGTATCTGTAATCTCTGCGGAGCACATTAGTCCTCTTTACTTTGGGAAATACCATGTTTGTAATCAAAGTTTCCTGTCTTTTGTCAAACAGTTTGAGATTGCTAGTGGGAAGTTAGCCTTTAACTTCAGTTTGAGCTCTAGGGCTATCAGTTTCTTTGGCCTGCTGACTCTCCTTCCACTGCATGCTAGAATTCCTGCAGATAAGGAACCTCTGGTATGATGTCCTTGACATTTGGTTGCAAATCTTGACTGTTTTGGAGGGGGCTGGGCTAGGGAGAGGGCTGAAATGCTTGTCCTCTGCCAGAGGCACCTAAGCACAGGCCTCAAGATTTTTGCCATGTATTTACTGCAGTGAACTGTTTTGCAGCTTTATTTCCCATAGAAACAAAATGTAGGCAACTGTGATAACTTGTCTGCCGGTACATGAATGTGTAAGTGCAATTTCATAATTAGGTATAGTGTTTAAAAATCCCCAACGCATCAAACAAAACATTCTGTCAATATTGTCAGCTCACAAAGTGTGAAAACTGAACACAGTTCCTTTCCAGAGAAAGAGGCACTCAGGCCAATTAATGGGTTACATAGTTCAAGTTTACAGCTACAGACTGCTTTCTCTAAAAACTGCCTTTCAAAGTGATGAAGTTTTAGGAAGTAGCCATAAGAAGGGAATGGGAAAATTGGATTCCAGTGTATTTTCTCCTCATTTTGTATTGGGTTATTTTAAGCCAACATCTTAACATCTCTCGAGAAGGTAAAATTCTGTGTTGCATATTAAGATGCTTTTATAAGTAAAAGAGATGATACCACATGGCAGGGAATATTTTACATTAAAATATTTGTCACAGTAAAATGGCTTTTTACCTCTGCTTTAAGCAAGATTCTTCAGAGTTGTTCAGCTATCCTTCATGCATGGAATTACTTAAAGAAAGAGTTAAACAAGCAGGCAATTTAATTTTTCTTTTTCAAAACTTTATTAGGTAGACGTTACTAGATGACATTGTAAAACCCCTTGTGTGTAAGTGAATGAATTCTACAATGTATGTCTTCCCACATCAAATCCACTCCCCCAACCCCATTTCTGAATACTGATTTTAAGACAGGTGGAGTGCATTCAAATGCTACTTTACATTCTTCCATTTCATCATGGGGAAGCACTTTTTTCAGTCTGTTGGTAACAAGAGCTTGGGATATCAGTGTGAGTCAAAGGAACGCCTTTAAAGGAAACAAAGTACCGTAAGGTTTATCTTACGAAATTCAGTCTCAATACGGACACCAGATTCATTGCGGAGTCTTTTAAATTAAACTGCCTACCGTGATCATGATTGTATTTAGCAAATGAAGCAGTACAGAGACATACCTACTATGGAATACTAGTGAGGTAACATTTGGAACATAAAACTGTTAAAAAATTCACTTACTTTCAAAAAGTCCTGTCCAGCAGGACAAACATTGGCAGAACATCTTCCCTTGTATCCATGCATGTACATGTGCATATACAACCTGTGTCTATTATAGCTTTTTAAAGAACAAGATTTTAGTTATACATTCATCAGGACAAATTTAAAGATCAGACATTACTATGGTAGATTCAACAGAACTTCAGTGAACCGCCTTCTAGACCTGCTAAATGAAAAGGCACTCTGAAGAGGGTAGCAAGAAATAATCCTTACAAAACATTGACATGAACTAAAGCAGCCACACAGATATCACACTCAACAGTGATTATTGGTATACATTTAAAATACCAGCTGGAAGATGAATTGTTTGTAAAATATTGCCCAAGACTATACAATACAAGTTATTAGAGCATGAAGACCATTGTTGCAACAATATGCAATAGAAAATACAGTTATCAGCTAAATGCAAGACAAAGATAATGGAAAAACCTTATCAGCATTTTGGTTGTGTGCCTGCTGGTTCTGAAAAATAAAAATTTCATTTAATGAAACACCTTGCAAAAATAAACTGTAACTCTTAAAACTGAAGCATTTTGATACATGGTGACTCTTATTCAATGGGTTATAGAAGGACCTAGTTAATGCCTAAAAATTTGAGATAATGCTGAAATAGATGTCATTAAGGTATCTCTAAAAGTCGTAATTCACTTACAATTTTATTGCAGTATGGCTTTAAATTAAATTCCCAATCATCAAAACCTTCAGATATGCAAGATGAATCCTGATTAAACACTCATAGTAGTGTTTTAACCATAACACTGTGACAGTTGTATTACCAATTAAGAACTCCAGGGTGGAAAAAACACCTCTCCTACAATTTTGAAAAACTGAGGAATTTCAGGAGAAGAAAAGGTTCAAGGGGATACTCTTCTTATCTTCATTTCTCCCTCTTTCCTCCCTTCCTTCACAAATTCTCAGTGGAGGATATTGAACATAGTAAAACTATATGATCATGAATCAATAATAAATAGGCCTTCTAAGCATTATTTTTCTTCTTAACCCTCCCTCATTAACTCAATTTCCTTATGATAATTACCTTTATAATTCACTATTTTTTCAAAGCTAATTTCTAAGCTAAGTGCCAGGTCCTGCATTTTGGCCACAACAACCCCCTACAGCGCTACAGGCTGGGCACAGAGTGGCTGGAAAGCAGCCAGGCAGAAAGGGACCTTGGGGTACTAATTGACAGGAAGCTCAACGTGAACCAACAGTGTGCCCAGGTGGCCAAGAAGGCCAATGGGATCCTGTCCTGTATCAAAAATAGCGTGACCAGCAGGACCAGGGAAGTGATCCTTCCCCTGTACTCTGCACTGGTGAGGCCACACCTTGAGTACTGTGTTCAGTTCTGGGCCCCTCAGTTCAGAAAGGAGACTGAGGTGCTGGAGTGAGTCCAGAGAAGAGCAACGAGGCTGGTGAAGGGACTGGAGCACAAGCCCTATGGGGAGAGGCTGAGGGAGCTGGGGTTGTTTAGCCTGGAGAAGAGGAGGCTCAGAGGTGACCTCATCACTGTCTAGAACTACCTGAAGGGAAGTTCTAGCCAGGTGGGGGCTGGTCTCTTCTCCCAGGCACTCAGCAATAGGACAAGGGGGCACGGGCTTAAGCTCTGCCAGGGGAAATTTAAGTTGGATATCAGAAAAAAATTCTTTCCAGAGAGAGTAATCAGGCATTGGAATGGGCTGCCCAGAGAGGTGGTAGATTCACCATCCCTGGATATTTTTAAACGCAGATTGGACGTGGCGCTGAGTGCCATGATCTAGTAAATGGACTAGAGTTGGACCAAGGGTTGTACTCGATGATCTCGGAGGTCTTTTCCAACCCTATCAATTCTATGATTTAATTTAATTTGAGAAAAGTAATGTGTGCTTGGCACCTGACTTTCAATAATAGATGGACAAAAGTGGGATCAATGTCAGTAAGAAAAAACAGGCCCTTCAGAAAATCTACATCCTAAAGGGCAAAATTCCACTGTCTTTTCAGAATGGAAGGAAGAAGAAATCATTCCTACAGTACCCATTTTGAAGCTAACAGAAGATGGCAAAACGAGTAATACTTTTTCAGGTCATAACTTTTATCCTGCAATGAAGTGCTGGGCAGAGATCCCAGAGCTGCGCCATTGAGCTTGATGATGGTTAGTCCATCAAGATATCCATGCCGGAGGAGTTACCAACTTATATTAACAGTATATATTAGTTCAAGTTGAATACCAGTGAAATGCTGTTAACCTCCTCTAAGTCCCAGCCTAGTTATGCCACAATCCTCAGTGCTTTCACCTTCACAAACTGATGTGAACAGAGCCTGACTGTGCCCTGGAGTTGCAAGTTCACCTACGACAGGCTGTGGTCTAAGTGAACTTCAGTCCAATTCTCTTCTCCAAAAAGCTGCATTTCTTTCAGTGGTTGAAAACTCATGGCTTGTTTGCTGGAAGAGCCAAACTCACTCCAACAACATCATAAGATGCATTTCTGCAGAAGTCTGAAGGAAGGTGGGAGTTGAGGAGGGAAGAAAATGGGGAAACAGCAAGTTAAAAAACCTTGAGAAATGAGATCATCAGAATTAAAATAAGCATGCCAGATTACTTTTATAATAAGGTAAGTTCTTCACTAACATAACATTTTTCAACTTTCTGAGCAAATCAGTATTGGCTACTTTGGCTTAACGTAACTGTAGGAGTCCACACAATGGGAATTCCCATATTGCTTTATTGAGGGGAACAAACACCTTTCATTTGCTTCAAGCAATAAGGCACTTGCACGTTTAAAAATTCTCATTTTACAAAACACACTAAATACTGGAATTCAAGTGTTGATTTCACAGGCATTACCTACCTCCAGTTTTTATAACTTCTTAGTCATCCAATAAATATACTACAAAAAGTTCCAATCACTGATGCATCTAGCTTGTATGAAGCTCAAATGCAGAGTTAGAAGTTGCTTTCCTAATGAATCCACAGTGTTTTGGCCAGCACCTTAGTTGTGCCAGAAGCCTGTACACTAAAAAGGATGGGATCTATTATCACACTACCCTCACCACTTGCCATTCAAATTAAACCTATTGCAAAGGGAATTTTTCACCCTAAAATACATAAAACAAAAGAGGCGAGGGCAAGAGAAGAGTTCTCATTGTATTGTCATGGAATTAAGATAAAGTTCAGGTTGGACAAGCTCCCCAAAGGTATTTTTTTCTTCTTTTCGGCATTGATTATTCCCATCTCTACCCTAGTGACAAGAATTAATGAATACCTTAAAATGTTATTTTGTACTCAGATGGTTATGTAACAAGGACGATTGTGCTGTTTAATTGCATTTAAAAAATTTGCAAACTTAAAAGCCCTGAAGAAAAAGATATTTCAGTAATTTAACCACAACAAAATTAATCTTTTGCTGGTATAGCTCCGCAAAGCATTAATCAAATAACTTCTTATGAGATCACATTTTCCATGTCCAATTTAATCTGAAGCCATTTTCACAGGTCAGTTTCAAATTACGAAATTTGGAGGGAAAAGAAGAGCATTACAAATAAAGCGTTAACAAATGGAAACATGGTAAACACTTTATTACGAGATGGTAAACGCAGTGAAATGTAAATCTATCCCTGTCCTTGCAATTTCGGGACATAAAGCAGCAGAATGTAAATTCATATGATGAATTTTTAAGAGTGCTTTTTTTAAAGGAAAAAGATAGTCCAGGACTAAAGACTGAATCCATCTGCTCATCCAGAGCTCGTATAAGGCATGAAAATATTTCTTGACTGCATCAGCAATTTTACAGAACGGGTTTAAAATATCTAACAGCTTCTATGGATTCTGTAAATAGAATTCCTTCTAAAAATGAGGTAAATGTGGCATTGTATTAGTAATAGCATGCTCAGTGAAAGTAAGTTAGAATTCCAAAAATACTGGGTTTAGTGTAACAAATTTTCACCAAGGTGAACACTGGACTAGGGTTGGCATGCAACTGTGTTTAAGAAGGTATGTGCAAAGTTCATGTTTATGCAAAACAGTATTTTAACACAATGTTTCTCTTCTGACTTTGATCTATCTGAAACACTTCAGATTAATTTTTCAAGTTTTGGTAAGCCAAATAAGCTCCAAAAAGTTTTTCTTTTGTACAATATGTGTATTTTAATTAAACTAATCGCTATTGTAACTACCCTATTTATTTAAAATAGATATATTTAGAAATAAACAGCTGGAACTATGCTTAGAAATGTATTTTTTCGCTATGGAGTAATTATACATATTTACCTTTGAAATCAGAGCATGCACTCTAAGATCAGTTTTCATTTCCCTACTTTACGGTATTTCACTGTCAGTCTAAGAGAAACATCAGTGATTAATTGCTTTATATGAGCACTCTGTTCCTTACTGCAGAGAGAACATATAGATCCTAAAATACTATGCACAGAAAAATAAAGAAGAATCAGCCAGTAAATTACAGTACGTAAGCAGCTGCATTTGTTAGTTTTGTTACAAAAAAAAATTTGGGGGTGTTAAGTTCTGATCAAGCTGTAACACAGGTGAAAACACTGCTTATCTTTCAATTGAATCAAGGCTCAGCTGTTTCTAATCTAACAGTAGCAAGACAAACCACCAAACAGATCAGCAACTTTTTAAATGTTCTGTGCCTTCAAGTTTATGCGTTAAGTCCCAAAAATACTGAACAGTTTGCAATTCCAATTCTTACATTGTGCTATTATTCATTACACTGAAGAAAGCAGAATTTGAAGATGTTATTTAACACTGTCAATGGATGTTGCTTCTAATTTTATTAATGACTCAAAGCTTTAAGATCACTTTATTATATTAAAAGCTAGTATCCCTTCTCCTGACAATTTAATAAGAATGTTGCTTGGAAATTCTTCCCTCCTCCTCTCTCCTGCACTTACAAAACACATTGGCATCATTCTGCAAATGAGAGGAGGGGATCCACAGTAGTTTGCACTTCCTAAGAAGTGAAATAGATTTTCAAGTTGCTGTAAAATGGCTATCAACATGCTTCCAGATATTTTTGTCGAAGAATTTGTGAACAAATTCCCTACTGGCATAAAAATGGCTTTCTCTGTTTTAATGGGGCTATGACTGATGCCAGGAATGAAGCTGACTCACTGCAACTACAAGGCCACAAAATTAAAAGAAATTAAGAAACTATCTCTTGAAGAGTTTCCTCAGGTAGGATTCTTTCCAACAGCAAAATCACAGATTTAATACAGATGATAAAAGTAAGAGTAATCCATGGTTCTTATCCAGAACTTGAACCTCTATGATTAGCATACCAAAAATTACGAATGATGCAAAGTTTGCCCAAGAAACAAAACACCACAACTAAATTAAAAAAAACCAAACCCTTGAAGAGTCTGCATGGCAAGCTATTTGGCCACTGAATATCAAAACAGTTTCTCAGATCTAACTGGCAAAAGAAACCTTTCCATCACTGGAGAATTTGTATCCTCTGAGAGAATTACTGCCCCACCTACACACTATTTAACATCACACAAGCTGTGACAGTCTTTGGAAGAGCATAAAGCCCCTTAGCTAAAAACAACACCTGATGGTGATCTAAAATGCTTTCTAGTTAAATTGGCAATAGTCCCTGTAAATTAATATTTTGAATAAAGTAAAACTTCATGTTCATAAAACTTTTATAATGAATAAATAGGGGTATATTAAAAAAACCCAACATACCAGGATGAGTTATGAAGTCAGCACTAGTAACATCAAAATCAAACAAAATCTTCCCTTACTTACAAATTTGCACTGTCCCAAAGGAAGATAATAGATCACTCAAAGTGCACTGTATATTTTAATGACATTGGAAAGACATGAATATGCTGTTTATTATAGAGATGGTGAGAACCGAAGACTAAGCAACATTTTTGTAAAAACTAAAACTGATAGATCAGCTCGGCATGAAGCTACTAAGAATTGCCCTTCTGCCTCTCCCTTGTATTCTTACTCAGCTTCTTATTCTCACTGGTTAACAGATTGTGACATAGGGAAAAGCACAATTACTTTCCAGTCACAAGCTCCTGAGTAAGGTCTGCAATTATACCTATGCTCTGAGATGCCACAGCAGTCAGAATCATCCTGACACTGACATGGCTGAGTAGCCCTGAAACTTGACTCCATTATTGAAATACAACTAAATTACGCATAGAGGAGAAAGGGAGAGGAGAAAGGGAGAGCAGCCCCTGCGGGGTGGCATGTCCAGCCAGCCTTCCCAGCAGGAGCAGCATTGGGCACACACAGCATGGCACTACAGGACAGCCCCAGCTCTGACTGCACAAGAGCAGGACTTGGTGCATAAGCAAATCCACTCCCAGGCAAACTTGAAATAGAAGGCTAGCACAGAAAAGATCTAAGCATTTCCTAGTCTGAATACAGCTAAAGGTGAGCAATAACTTTGCACAAGGATAAATAAACTTAAATATTAACTGTGGTGAAAGCAAACACAATGACCAGAAATGATCAGCATACAGTAGTGTGAAATCTGCCTTAGCAGGTTAATTCAGCTGCCTGATGAAGTTTTCTGCTAATAAAGATGGAGCATAACAGCTTCATAGTTTCTTTAGAGTAGTTACCAAAACCAAAACATGTTTACATAATAAAAACATCCTTGAATTTCCTTACAAAGTTCATTCCATTTCTTTCAAATTAATAAATTAATGTTTTTAAAACAAATGACACGGCTTTGATGCATATAAGAATTTCTGTGAGGAGTTGTTTAAAAGCTAATCTTTTATTGAATGAACCTTTTTACTGAACTACTTCTCATGTTTCAGTTGGTTATGTTACATCATATTAATAAAAAGTGCATTTATTTACTTTTCCACTGGGAATACTTTTATACAGATGGAAAAACACTTTCATATACCTACTCCATCTGGCTCTTGAAAGTTTTTCCTGTTCTACAAAAAAGCAAAAATTACAGAAAAAGGAAGATCAGACTTGCTTATCTTTACAAGGTCAAAGATGTCTCTTTTTGCTCTGTATAGAACACTAAGAAGCGTTTCCCTTTGATTTAATATGTTCCAACAAAATCAAAATGGCCTAGATAAAGTGATAACACAGGAGCTGAGTTGTGTGTTCCTTTTCTCCATCCAAAAGGACATGCTTTCTGAATACAAGTACGTGCAGATGTATTATCTTCCCTTTGATGCTCTTTATTCTACTATCTTAATTTCAGATCTTACAGAACTCCTGTCAGAAACTGAAAATGGCAAACACAGCAGAGTGAAAACAGGTACAAAGTGTAAGACTATTTCATGTTTATAGAGAACCAGGAAAAGCAAGGAAATGAATCCACGGTATAGTTAATTACACATAATCTCAAGTACTAAAATATTCTCAAGTGGAATAGTTTGACACCATGTTACAGACTGCATTGCAAACCCAAATCTACCTATCTATATATATCTCGCTCTCTGAGGTCTGAAGGTTTTTCTAAATAATACAAAAATATCTTCATTATTTGACATTTAAAGAGAGGAATAAAAATCCCTGAGTAAGCAAAAGACAACTGATATGTATAACCTCAGAAAACACACTCAAAACCAAGACCAATTTTAAGGCAGCTTCCAACCTCAGACAAAACACAAATAGAAAACTGATTCATCTCAGAAGAAACCTAATTAACAGGTGGATTTGCATCAACAGTACATTTTGAATTTTATTTCTAAATATCATTGTTTCTCTGCTTAATTTGCAAATCTTAGAAAGTTACTACTTCTACTGTTAGGAAAACAGGGTCAATGTGCCCTTAAACTCAAATGGAAATTATTTAACAGTTGTTGACTACTACAGTGTCCTTGTACACACTGTTTCGACAAGGAAAAACCCCAAGAAAGTAAGACCAGAAGCTGACAGAAAACAAGCATACAAGCCAATTATGGTAAGCTGATACTTGTGTCTCCAGGTAAACAAAAGTCATTAGCTTCTTGCATTGAGGCTTTGAAGTCAAAGTGAGTATCTTATAACAGTATTATGTTGGTGGGGCAGAATACCATTTACTTAAAAATTATTACTAGATCCAGATTTAACAACAAATTTCAAAGACAGTGATGCAAAGTACATCCTCTTACATGATATGCTATTTGAGAGCTTAAATTTTGAATTCTGTAGACTCTATAGGACATTTCCCATCTTCCTGCTTCCGCCTTTCCCTATATATACACAAACATATATATATGTACACACATGCGTGTATCTTCAAACACACTGAAAAAAGTACCTTCACAGTACAAATCCAATCTTTTAAGATCGGCTTGTATTTTTACAGTATAAAGCAGGTATTTTTCATAATTTAGTTTCTTTCTTTATTGTTTCAGTGTTAAGCCTACACAAATCTGTTTTGTTCTATTTTTCTTGATGTTATATTTGTATGATAAATTTGGAATAAAATTAAACGTGTAAAAATTCTCAGTAACTGACTTCTAATTCTGAATTACATCGCTCTTGTGGTGATGCACTGAGAAAGAGGTCTGGTAGCCAAACAGTAGGACTCTGAAGTTAGGAAAGAAGAGCAAAGATAGCTGTTCTCTTTAGAACTGTAATGCACCGGGAAGAGAGAAACACTGAAAGCAGAAATTAAGAATGAAGTGGTCTCCTAAGTATTCATGACCTCTCTCATTACCCCAGATTCACAGATTTTCCTCATGAGACATCAGTGGATACTCTAAGACTTACATAGTAGCCTACTCAAATGAATAAACAAACAAATGTGCTGTTTAGATTACAAAATTTCATCAAGTCAATCTTCACACAACTAGTGTGTAGTATGTGTATCATATTCCAAGTCAGAATAGAAGAGCAGGTTCCCATCTTCCCTGCAAATACACTTCAGGGATATTTTGGGACAGAATAGACCACTGACACTGCCTGTTATCTAAACCTTCCAAATTTTTCTGTACTGTGAGAATTTAAAAATGAAGTACTCTTGTAACAAGTCTTGTCATTCCCCCTGCCATTAATATTAATAACTATCATAAATAAATTACTGAAGTGAAACCAATCATCATATTCTTAAGTATCACAGAGCTTCAGTACTAAGGATATTTCCCTCTGAGGCACTGCAGTTTGGCAGTGGCAATCTACAGTCTTGCCTACTAGCAGGAGGACTCGGAAGATAACCAGCTGTCATGTTCTGGCATGTGACAGGGTTTCGGTATGCTGAACAGAATGCTGTGTGATGGAAGTTATTTACAGAAGTAGTTTTTAATACCAAAAGTAGTATGCTCAGTATACAGTAAGAGTCCAAATGCTTCCAAGAATTTCCCCCTTAAAGGCTGACACTGAAATTAAATGGAGGACGTTAGCAGTTAAATGCTTCCTTCACAGGCCAAATTGGTAGTAAAGTTGTGGCTACAATACAGACTTTGATTGTCTGGTTCAGAAACTTACTCAAAAAAACCCCTCCAAAGTGATAATTAGAAAAACAAAACCAAAAATATTTAAAAAGCAGCACTCAGGGGGCCCATCTCATTAAGAGTGCACCAGAGCAAAGTGGCTTTCTGGTCTGCAGTAGTGTTTTCGGCTGAGTGAAGATGGCAGGAGAACGCCCATTCTTCTTCCAGCGCGGTGGCTTTGAGGCTGTTACCAGCACTGTATTGCTCTGTTGCACAAAGCGCGTATAGCCCTTGCAGGACCAGCTCAGTTCAGGTGAGTAAGGTCCATCCTCACCAGGGCATACCTGTCCGTGACCTTTTCCTCTGCTTTTTACAAAGGCAATAGATAGGAAACACAAATAAACCTGCCAAAGAAGAAAATAAGAAGAAAAACACAATTAAATGCAATCCTTTGTGCATGTATTGTATTCTTTCAATGTATGTATCCAGATGCAGCTTTCCACATCCCAAAAGAATTTAGACAAGGCATGTAGACAAGCAAAAAAAATATTAGCCTGAAAGAATCTCTTCGATAATAAGTTGAGCTACACTTTTTCTTTCCTTTACAACAAATTCCTGCTAACCCTACACCCATCTCTGACAAATTAATTTCCAAATCAAGCTGTTTGGTAAAAGGTACAAACACAACTTTTAAATGCACTCTGGAAATCCTCAGATCTAAATCCAAGTCTGATGTAACTAAACTAGTTTTCAATTAGTTTCACATGCAATAGAGACAGCATGCTATAGCTTTACTTTTTAAAAAATATTTTTTATTTTTACAGACATCCTCATCTATTGTGAAGTAATACTAAATGTTTATCCTTGCCTGGGCAGGGAACTATTTATTTTTAAAAGTCTTTTGAGGGAAGAAAAGCTGTAAAAATAACTAAATTACATTTATTCAGGTGAAAAGTAGGCTGCCGTAAAAGATACATTCAGAAATCCAAACGAGAAGCATCTCCCCCTTTCTCTTGGCACCAGCTGATCAAAATGGCCAAAGATCTCCTTTTCAGACACCACTATAGTAACAACACAGGACAAAACACTCCTGGAATCACCATGGTTCTTGCTTTGCCCAACAGCCTTGTAAATGGTACACAATGGTTTTCAGCTCTAATACCGAGACTACTTTAACAATGGTGTTGGCAAAAAATATTGCTGCAATTATCTCATAAAAGAAACTTTCCTATAATAAATCAGTTCTTTTGGAACTACTCATACTGCTGCTCGACTGTTATCTTATCCATTCATACCTAGGATAAGTTTTCAATGTCATGCTGATTATTATTGCAATTATAGTTATTTTATTACTGCAAAACCCAATTAATTTTTAGTATAAGCAAAATGGTGGATTATAGATCATAGATTATATCGGATTGCCGAGCAAAATAAGCCTTACTGGCCTTAAGAAGTTTTTGTTCTCTATATTTTTGGAATAAAAATGTTATTGACTAGAATAAATATTTAAGAGACACATATTTCTCTCCATATATTTTATATATATATGTGTATATATATATATACATATATATAGATAGATATAGATAGATATATGTGTATGTATGTATCTCCAGTGAAGATGGTCTAAATATAGGAATTAATAGCAATATTCCTTATTTGGCCAGATGCAGTGTAGAAATACTGTAACAGTATTTTGTTTATAGGTTGATTGGTTATTTACAATCTTATTAATGTAACTGTTCTGGTATATTTTGCCTTTATTATATCAAAATAAAGGTACCACATCTCGACATGCCTTAGGGCATGCACTGCAAATTTTCAAAAGTAAGTACTTTGGTGTAGAGCTGTGAAGCAGCATGATCCCTGACTGACATATTACTGCCAGCATAAAGAGTGCATATGCACTTACATAAGCAAAATTATACCTTGACTGTCACAGCTAATTTCCTTTCTGCAGGAGAGCTCAGCTTAGCCAGGCAAAGGGCAGATTTGCTAAAATAACTACATCCACATTAATACAACCACATGAACAGAGCTTCGATACTGTATCAAATGAGTTCACAGTAGTGCTTTTTGTGATGGAATCCAATTTGGCAGCCTATGCAATGAATCATTTTGAGACTGACTCATCCCAATTTGCTGCTTTGTTGCTCTTGCATCTTCAAGCTGGTGAGCTCTTGGGACTATACCTAGTGCCCCAAAAATCTTGTCATGCACATGGCCAAGACCATAAAATTGTGATTCAATGGGGTGATTAAAGGGGGGGCCCAAGTCAGCCAGCTCCCAGGATTATATTTAAATTACTCTGCCCTTTTTACAAGTTTAACTATATTAGTTACAGATTTGCATTCAGAAAACCAAATAATTGGGAAGAAAAATAAAACTAATAAGCACAAGTAGGAAAAAATAGAGATCCTAGAGACAAGTTGTCAGGAAAAGTAATGTGCTTAATACTAAAACAGTATCTGTGAAATTTGTACTTTGTGTCCATTTCTGTGAGACAGAATATACTGAGATGTCACACAAAGAAAGTCACTGCATAATTAGGATTAGCTTCATTCACCTATGTAACTCTTACCTATTACAACAGCTACGGCTCCCAGCGCCAGTCCCAGAACCAGTATTAGGGGTGTAATGAGTAGTTTTCCAGCTGAAATGCAAAATTTATTAAATAAGTCAAAGAAGGCATTTTTCTTTTTCCCTTTTGAATCATCCATAAATATTTCTGTATCAGACTTCCCAAAGCTGGTTCATTTTTTAAATACTTTACCTTTACAAATAGGATTCCTATTTGCAATTTCATCCTACAAATCCAGCTAGGAGCTATCACCACTCAGTCAGCTCCCTGAACACATTTCTATCTGTACTCTTCATCCACTGCAACTCTTTGAGCACAGCTCATTTTGTCCATTAACAGCTTACATTTACTTCTGTTTCCATTCTGAAATCCCTCAAGCACTGACAGGAATGCGATAGCTATAAAGCTACTATCATTTGGCTTCTCTGGAATCCTACTGCAAGCAACCACCTTGGAAAGATGCCAAGCAAACTAGCATCTTGGAAAGTTTAGGTTAGCTCAAGGTGATGAGACCATCACCTCTAAATACACTTTGCTCACTTTAAAAGGCTACAGCAAAGTGCTCGTGTACAGCTGTGATTTAGGTCTAAATCAAACTACAGCCAAGCCTATTTTGGATCAACATTTGTAAGGATATGTTGTGGCTCTTACATGAGTAAGGCAGCAATATTGTGCAGCATTCTGGCTAGAGTGTAAGACCAAGAACAAATAAAGCATGCTCATAATTCTTGACTTCTGATTTCATGATCTCTAAAAATTCAAGGAGTGAAGGCAGGGGCCCTTTCTGAAACAGTGAATTTGAACTTGAACCCAAGTTATCTTTCTTGAGTTGTGCACTTCAAGTGGAAGAATCACCCTGTCTCAGTTGGCCGAGCAGTTGGATCAAAGATATCACTTATTTGAGCTGTTCAAAAAATATAAGAGGGCAGGCATTTTTACTGATACACCACTGGTCTGATCAGAAAGCTGAAATTTTGCAATTCTCTAAGCTAGGCAAGAGTTTGAAAGATCACCTCTAGAATAGGAAAAAAAGTGTGTTTGTTACTTCTCTCTTCACTGCCCTTCCCTCTCTCAAATCACGCCTATCAGATTTCAGTAAATGGATTACTTCATTCAATAATGATGTAATGAGACACTAATTTGAGCACTCTCAAGGAAAAATGAGATATTTTGGAAATATTTACAACTGTTAATAAACTGGTGCTTTTTATGCTGTTTAGATAGCTTTTAAATTCCATAGGAGTGTAGTGGGTGGGAAACATTAATTTCTAGAAGAAAAAAAATTGGCAAATACTGTTTGTATTACTGTAGTTGCTAGGCATCTTAATGGTAAACCTTCTTGGGACTCCACTATGCTGCGTTCTAAACACACAGAAGTTGTCAACTAAATTATTCAAGTGTAGACAGAAGGATGAATGCATAGTGATGGAAAACCTCAAGAAAGCTCCAAACCAAGCAATTAAGATGATTTTAAAACATTACCAGAGCCTTTAACCATTTCAAAGTAAAGTTTATGAAAAACTGGTTTAAAGGATAACTCCTCACTTTATTAACAGCTATGTAATTAGAATGTTAGAAAATGATGATGTTTGGTACCAAGATTATTAAGAACTTAAACCACTGAGTGGTGACTGAGTATGCAGGAACAGTGTCTATGGAGAGGGTTAAGCTAGCCTTTGACTGGAGTAATTTCTCTGCAAACACAAGAAGCAGTTTCTAAGCTAATTTAGTTCAAGAACTTGTTTACTAACATTTGACAAACTCAGAGCTGAAATAAAGCACGAGTAGTGTCTTTTTCTTTCTGCCTGTGAATATGAAGTTATGAGTATTGTGCAATTCCAGAATCTTAGAGAATAAAATGACTTTTAATCGTCATGGACAGTATCTTCTTGTGATTATCAATGAATTATTTCTAAAGGTTAAACTTCAAAAACAATGGAAAATACCTCTTTTCCTTATATATCTTATCACATTTAAATACTTTATCTTTCTTTGCCTTTGTACCAAACTTAACAAACAAGTTAACACAAGGTGAATAAAGCTTGCACATGCTGCCCTCAGGAAGAAAACAACCAGCAGCAATCACTGCAAAGCAGCAGATATGTACCTTCTACTCCAATAATTTTTATCAGCATAGTATGAAACAATTACAAAATGTTCAATTTTACATGTCTACATTAAAAACTATTTCACATCCAATTCCAGTTTGACAAACACTGTTTGTTGTAGTGGAAAGGACAATGAGGATCTTAATCAGAGGGAGTCATGACACACCAAGAAATTACACTGAGACCAAGGATGTTTATTGCAGGCACTAAACTGCCCTAAGATCCACTGTCCTGTCTGTTAGCTCCAATACAGCTATAGCAGAGAGACCAAAAGCAAAACCCGCCTCGGAGCTGAATAAAACTAGCCCATATGTTAAACTCAGCAGCAGGTTATGACAGCCAGTTTAGTTTGGTACTGTCCAAAGCTGGTTTTTAGGGATAACTTAACAAACAGTTGTGAACAAAACAAGCCTCAGAAGGAAACCTTACAATTGCACTCAAATTAATGGGAAACAATTTCTCTACTGGCTGACTCAGCATGAAGATTTAGATATTTGTGGTAACATAATACAAGTGTCTCAGAGGGGTTGCCTTACTTGTGATACAGAAGATCACGTTTTTCTGCAAAATGAGGTATTTGAGGAAACACAAAGGAATATTTTTCCCTTGCATAACTTTGTGTTTGGTTGTGGGTTTTAGGGCAATATATACAAATCCCTATAAATCCTTAGAGCATTCTTTGCCATGTAAAAATTAATAAGCGAGTTTTAAAAAAACCAAATTTAATCACCAGCACATGAGAAATATGTGAAATATGTTATATCTTTTAAGTTTTATCTTTTAAGTACAAATATTGCTGTTTAAGAAAGAGGCACTAAAAGTGTCTACTGACAAATCAAAATAACAATTTGTAGATTTAGGTTCTAATAAAAGTTTGCATTTCTTTTTAAAGAGTCCTATCAATTGTATAGAGATGACCTCTTACACATCAGACAACTAAAATGAAGGGCTCAAAGCCGTGCATACATAAAGCGAACCTTGCACTCTGCTTAGGACAGGAGTCAGTCAGATCTGAAAACATGCTGTTTACAGAATCCTACCTGAAATGCTGCTTACCATGCAAAAAATTTAATTTGCTTAGTAATTTCATTGCATGTTGTGTCCTATTACGGATCCATGAATACCAATCGAATTCAAATATAATTAATCCAGCTGAATTCAGGTGGTACTCCAGTGGCATCTTAACTACATTTAAGACAACTGAACATGTTTTTCCTTTCTGTACAATTCATCACTGACTCTAGTTATAATCAAACCATTCTGCCTTCAAAAATTTAGCTAAGTAATTATTATGAGAATGAAATTTAAGTCTGCTGAGATTGAAGAATAAAAGCAATTCCACTTTACTGTATTGGTCATAGGACAAAGTTTCTCTAAAAAACATGTTGGCTAAAGAAGGGGAAGAAATGTCATCAAATTCAGAGATCACTTCCGCTCTCAGATTTTTTTTTCCTGGGATTACTATCACCTTTAGATAGCAATTGGCTTATGAAGCAAAGTATGTTTAAATTTATGCTGCCATAAATGCTTCTCCCTTATTTTTATTGTAGAACAGTTTGTGACTGCATTCACAAACCCTTGCTTCTCAATAGAAACCATGACAGCAGACCAGACTGCCCACAAGGCATTCTTTTTTTCCTACGTACCTCACCCAGCCAAATTTTTGAAACAAGTCAAAAAAACCCTTCACTGCAAACAGCTACAAAATCATGCTGAGTATTTCTTCTCCATAGCAATAAAGAAGTCATAGAAAACACCCACATATCTAGCAACACCTCCACAGTTTCCCACTGACAGCCAAGATAACATTCCCTTAATTTCCACTACTTGGCTAACTAGTATAGGTATTTTACTATAGGAAATCTAACTTTTATTTCTTATAACATTTAGAAACTTTGCTTTTAATGGCGTATCTCTGTTACCATCTCTTCTGCTGACTTTCAGAACAGAACCAAAACCCAGGCTTATACAATAGCACCACCTGATGATAATGTTCCCCTCTTGTCAGACAAAGTTTTTATGTATTTACATTTACAGTTCTAGCAACCAGGACATCCCAGAGCCTAGGCATAACTGCTAATTGGAATTCAACATTTCTGAGTTTTCAGTATGATCTTAACTTGTTAAAACTAGTAAGCTTTGGCCCAACACAAAACACCAACAAAAACCAAACAGTATGAAATATCATGACAAAGTAGAATCTGATGGAGGGTCCATAAAAGAAAGATATGAGAAGGTAAGCAAGCTACTATTATTTACTCAATTTCAATGAAACTATCAGGTATTCATAAAAATAGGACTTTCTCTGAACAACACACAGTGAAATCCTAGAGCAGTTTGAGATTTCCTGAAGTACCAAGAGTAAATGTTACCATCAAATCAATCCTAGAGCCTCTACCAGAAATGCTTTGGAAGCCAAAATTTAAGAACTGTGTAAAATAATAAAGGATATATCTACTGATAGTTATTAGGGAAAGATTCAGATACAAACCTTAACTAAGGAAATATCTTTTTTAAAATCATGATTACTGGAAACAAACAGAGAGTGAGATCTTATTTCTAATTGACCACTGCTGGGGACAGACTCACTAGGCAGACCTTTACACAAGCCCAATTAGCAGGCACAGATCAATGCTACTTAAGTTCTACAAAGACAAGATCCTGGCAAATTTCCAGCATTGAAAATGGCAGAATCCACAAATTGAACTTACACTATTATCACAGTTCCAGATTGTACCTTCTTCAAAGAGAAATGTCAGTATGTACAATCTCAAAGCAATATAAAGTTGTCTTCAAAGAAACATGTAAAAACTCACATATGTGCTTTTGTGGAAAAAATTACAAAAATCTGGACTAGCTCACATATGCAAATCATAGACAAAATCTAATCTAGTGGAGGAAGAGCTGTGAGCTCAATTCCCAAATTCAAATCTGATGCAAATTTTTGACGTTTTAATTTTTTTTTCATGTGTGTGTTTGGGTAATGCTCTGGAGTGTTTTGGTATTTATTCATAAAATGTATCAGGATCAATATTAGAGTTCTAGAGATGACAGGAATTTAAGGTCATGAGTATCAATGCAGAATTTTTTGAATTACTGCCAACTTGGGTGTTAAGAAGCTATTGTAAAAATGGAAGTAATTACTATATGTGCTGGCAGATTCAGCTAGCTCTGACTCTATTCAAATGATATCTATTCCTGTGAGAAACTGCACTATAGGACACAGGCAGTCCTGGAGAAAAATTTTGAACAGAAAACCCTATGAGGAATGTCATTTGAGGCTCTGAGCATTCCTAACCTTTCTTGGTTTACTAATTAATGCAAATCACAAGTATACTTGCAAACAGGAAATGAAAACAAAATTATCTTATACCTTCTCTACGTGTAGTCTTTAAAGTATGAACACACACATCTTCACCACTGAACTTTAACTCATATATACTCTTCCACATTTCTTTACTGCCTCCAAGTTGCTGCTTGCAAAGAAACTAATTTTGGTTCTTACTAGTAAAAGCTGCTTTTATTTTAAAAGGAAAAGACTGTGTATTTTTGTTTCCTAAAACAATAAACAGGGAAAATATAAATTAATTTAAATAGTAGTGCAGTACATGCACCTGTATTTGGGACTTCGTATGTGACATTAAAACATGTCAACTGCATATTTAGATACCTTACATGTAAACTATTGCAAATATTAACTGAATAATAATGTTATTTTTTTGATATCTATGTTATGATAAAACTCGATTTATATTTGCACCTCTGTTGCACATAGAAGGTTTAATCTTGGATCTCTAAGCAAGCTGGAGCAGGACTTTTTACAAGTGCATGTAACAACAGGACAAGGGTAATGGCTTTAGACTGCAGGAAGGTGACTTAGATTGCATGTAAGTTTTTTCACAATGAGGGTGGTGAACCACTCACTCAGGTTGTCTAAAGAAGTAGTGGATGACCCATTCCTGTAAACATTCAAGGTCAGGTTAGACAGGGCTCTGAGCAACCTGATCTAGTTGTGGGTGTCTCTGCTCATTGCAGGAGGCTGGACTAGATGGCCTTTAAAGTCCCCTTCAAACCAAACTATTATATAATTCTAATAATGCTACCCATGATTCTACATGTAAGCAGCACTGACCTGGTTATGTCTCTGAGCACAGTCCACTGCTATAGCAGATAATAATTACTCCAAATGTACCAACATCCATTTAAAAACAGGTTACATTGTTTGCCATTGTGGTTATTAATAAAAGCTCTTCTGAAATCTAAGTGCTTTGAAACAGTCCTTAAGTTTTAAGCCTGAATTTTTTCTTTAACGGATTCTATCCATGTGGTTTAGTGCCAACATTGTCTTTAATCTAAACTAGATCTTCTCATCAATTGGAATTAATGTCTACAAAATGTCTCAGAGTAGACATCTCCAATTCTTTTCAATTTTCATCCACTTTCTTGTTATTTATGTATCTGTAATTCACCTCTCTCATCAAGTTTATTATAAAGCCTTTCAAGTTCCTGAGGTCAAACTAATGGGCTTGAATGACTTATTGTCACAGTTAAACAAGCAATCCAGGTTTGTCAATCTCCCACAGCTTTGCTGAGCCGCAAGATTGGCATTTTTATTACCAGGCCTATGGTTGTGTAACAACTCTTGTGTTACTCTGAAAATCACCCAGTTTTCTTACTGCAATATATTTGTCTCAGGAGAAATGTTTTCACCTCAGGTCTGCTGACTTCTTTTTCCACATGTTCAGTCTCCTACATTTACTTTAACAATCACCACCATCAACTGGTAAGCTCAAAGTGGTTCCTCATCCTAGGTGAATGCCAAGTAATCTCCAATTTCTATGCCTTAAATCAAAGTATCAAAAGTTCTGTTTTCCTTATTAGCTCCCCAGTTTGACAGTTAATACAACTGTTTCCTATAATATTATAGACAGCTTTATGTGCTGTAAACTGAGTCGAATGACTGAACCTAATATATATGTAAGGTAACACGTAAGATAATAGCCTACTTTGTTATCCATTTCTCTTGTGCTTCTATAGATTGAGACAGATACACATCTGGTTTAAAGGCACATAATGCGTGCCTTTTCATTTAATAAAACACATTTTTGGCACCATACTTTTATGAAAGAAGTATTTGTTTTAAGCTGGATTTTATCTGAACTAGAGCTAACAGGTCAAAAAATAATGCAGTTCAGGTTCAAAACCAAACAGCCCTTTATTCAAACAGACCTTTAACAGAGAAGTTCATTTAAAACAAACATTCCTGCTCTTATCTATTTCTCCTATATGCTTTCAGAACAATGAAAACACCCAGCAACATGCATATTGACATGCATTTTCCCAGTTTTCTTATGTATTACTGAAAAAGGTTAGGAAAAAGAAGCTATCAGAAAAGAACAAAATACTTACTCATCAAAGTCTATCTGAAAAGGGAGTGTAAATGCCATATATTTAAATATATTTGATGACCCTCCCTTTATATAACTGAAAAATAAGTTGTCCATCCAATACTTCAAACCAGATTTTAATTTAGATTTTATTGCCTTATCCCCCCAATCACTTAATTGTGCAGCTCTCCACAAGGAATGCTTATCCACTCACCACAGACAGAGCCTCGCACTAATCTCCTTAAATGTGGTCTCTCGGGGAGGTAGCGGTATTTGCATCCAAAAATGCTGAGGTTTGACGTGTGATCTCCAAAGAAGCGGAGCTGGCGGTATCTCTCTCCACAACGGTAACAGAAATTAGTGTTACACTGTGAACAGGTCATGTGGTCACACCCTTCAGTTCTCTGGATGTGGATCTGTATGAAAGGAAGGGAAAAAAAAAGGATAATTTTCTTCTCTCCCTAAGCACAGGAAAACAGACACTGTCCAGTGCAGTCTATGTGCCAGATAAGAGGCACTGCAAGCAACGCCCTGCTTAAGTCCGCGTTTGCGTTAATACTGCAGCTGGCTTAAGACAACAATGGTTTTCTAAGGTATGTTTCTGAGCACTAAATAGGAGTTACAGTTCTTTCCAGATTTCCATTTTTTATATAGTTCCCCTTCTTTGCCTAAACACTCTTCATTTCAGATGAGAATCTGAGTGATCACTACCCCTACTGATTTCTGAAGACTACAAATTTGCACCAAACTTTATTAAAAATAAAGGCAGCACAGTAAATATAGTTACGAACTCTGTTTGACCCCTCCACAGATGGGTTTTCCTCTTATACCACTGGTGCCCCAATCCCTTTCCCATCACAAATTGATTTGGTACTTTGTAATATACACCAGAAAGACTCTGCTGTTACAGTGAATCATTTGCAAAGTATGAATGGGGTTGTCTGGTTGGTTGCTTTTGGGTTTTTTGGGTTTTTCTCCAAAACTTGATTCCACAAACCATATTAAAAAGTTACACCAAGCTTTCATAATGCCCACAATGCAGTGTGAAGCAGGGCTGCCCAGGTTCTATATCCATCTTTCTGCTGATTGTCTGCATGAGTAGTTCCATTCCTGTACCTCCATGTACTCTTACGCAACTGGTAAAATTTAACTACAGAACAGATCTGAAAAAGCTCTGGTTTTTGTTAATAGTTCCAAGAGTCTTTGGGGAGAGAGGGTAATCCTGGTCTTGAATATTTCACTAAAGTGACTATGATTACATGCTACTTTTAAATCTTGTCAACTAAAATCACAGCGAATGGGGTGGTAAACATAGACTTCCTAGCTCACAAAACTGCTAATGCCCCACATGCCACCCCCGTCCCAAGACCAGGTGGAAAGGCAGATAAAATTACCTAATAATTGAAGCTGAAAGTGACTCTTGGAGGTCATCTATTTTAACCCCTAGCTACAAGCTTTACTTCAAAGTCAGATCAGATTTCCAAGCATGGATATGTCCCAGCCTCTTTGAGCAACCTGTCCCATGCTTCACTATCCTCTCTGGGAATATTTTTTCCTGTTACATCCAATTGCAATGGATAAATGAATGCCTCCTGAAATTCCTACCAATAACTTCATATGTTTATTTTGCAGGAAGGTACAGGCAGAGACAGGGCATCACCACTCAGTGACTCTCCAAGCAACAGAGACACTGAAAGCTCAGGTACCTCAAGCGAGGCTTGTCACTCCTGGGGCATCCAACATTCTTGAGAGGCTCATATGTGCTTTTTAACTTGGTGCTGATCAGGGGTCACCTGGGATCTCAAATGACTCACTCAAACATTTACTGAAACTGGCACCTTATACATGTAACAAAGTGATGTTCTGTACTGGCAATACTCATGGTAAAAGATCCCAGGGCAGATTAGTTAAGCACAGCTCCAGATACATTTGCCAACATCCCTTTGTCAACAGTACTGATCTCAGAATTTGCATTTCTACACTTTCAAATGCTGTTTTCATACATAAGAGCTGAAAGACATTTATAAAAGAGAGAAGTGGGCTATAAAAATACCTTCTAGTGGGCAAGTATTCCAGTGGACTTACATTTGTCCCCGAGAAGGGATGCAATAGCATCCCTTCTGACCAAGCAACCCTCTCTACCCTGAGTAAGCCTGCCCTGTTTCCCCGAAGCACCTGAATAAACACCATTGCTGACAAGCTTTATAAGCCACTTGATTTCAAGACTTTCACATTTAAGTACTGACTGCAAGCAAAGTGAAAACAGCAGTCTACCCAGCATTGTACCAACTTAAGCGTAACTTCTAAAGTTATGTACTATTTCTTCTGAAAGGGACATTACATTGTCAGTTTGATTTTGATTTTACTTTTACTCTTGAGGTTATATGTGAAAACATGTTAACCTTGCTCATGGAGCCATAGTTTAAAGTAATTCCTAAGATTAACTTGATGTAAAATGAAGGAATTTTAATAGTGACTCAATGTATTTTAACAAATTAACTTGGAAATTTAATTTCAATTAGTTTTTCAGTGGACTGAAATTCAGACAACTGTACAGACTTTTCCAATTTTAGAGGTAACTTTCCTCATCTGCTGATTTCATCTTAAAAGTGTAAATGAGCAAACTTGGTCTTATGACACTAATGAGAATTAACAGGTTGATTTATTTTCTTTTTGAATCAAGACTGTTGACATTTCCTTTCTCTTCTCTAATTTATCAACCCAATTAAGTTACCATCCATCCTAATTGAAAGTCTGTACATATCTGGAACCTATAAAACCCCTAGATGCAAACCAAAACAATGTCACCTTTCAAAAAGAAATTAATTTTTTTTGGTAGTAAGAATGTCAAGATGATGCTGGAAATAGCTTTATGTGTTCTACCATTAATATGTTTCATAAATACTCACCTCTTAGAAACTGCTTGCCAATTGTCTACCCATGCTTTCCCAGTTAGCCACGCACCACTCCTGAATCATTTGTCAACCTACTTCTTTCTACGCAAAGTCTTCCAAATGTACTGTCCTCTTAAAACATAAAACAAGCTGATACAGGATTTATTTTCTTACAGACACATTCTGCAACTACACGTATTTTATACTGCTTCCTCAAAAGGTAAACCATAAAATAATTTTAGTGAATACTTATCTGCACATATGTAACTGTCTTCAAAAGCTGCAAATCTGGAACAACTGGTTGTACTTGCTCATACTTTTTTTTGTTCAAAAACTTTCCTTTTTTCAGTGAGAAGAGACTTGATTAAAAAAATTAAGTAAAAAGCCTTCTAAACCTTACATGCAGGGCTTGGACTCCCTATCACATGCAGGCAGACTGACAATGCCAGATGAACTTTGTATGATCTGGTCAGGCTGCTTTCAAGACTAAGACAAGGCATCTCATCAGATCAACTTCAGTTCTCATTCACAGGATTCCCTGCCCTCCAGAAAATCCACTGACAGAGATGGATTACAAATCTATAAGTTGAGAAAGCGATAGCCGATGGATCAGATATCACATGACTGCTTCTGCTCTACTGGCAATAGTACAGTAAGCAACAGGCAGCCAGGGGAATGCACAGGGCCAGGAATGCAGCTTGCTATAGTTAGCTGCAGCTGTGCTGGGTCCAGTGCCTTGTACCTAACTGCTCCCCAGCAGGACGGTGAGGGCAGAGAAGGCAAGGTGAGAGCACGACCACTGCAAGCTGAACTTCTGCCTCAAAGCATTCAGTTAATTCTACAGGCTTCATGCTACACCCAAAAAGTGTTCAAAACCAAAGATGTACCCTCACACGGTACACCCTTACAGGGGAAGGTGTTAGTCATTCACAAATCCAAGAATGGCTCAAGGAACAAGAGGGGTAAAAGTCACACACCGAGGGCAAACACACCTAGCTCAGAGTCTTAAGGAAACAACTTAAGTAGCACAGTGGCTATTTCAGACCTTCACTTTCCTCTGCACATTACATGTCCTCTCAAAGAAATCTTCTAGGGAAATCACTTGGCAAGAGGATAAGAATGGCCATTTCTCCTCCATTCCTGAAGAAAACCTGCACAGCTCTATCCCTTTGCAGAGGATGAGAATTAATTCACAGAGTACCTTCAAAATCTATGCCCCAAGTTATCTGGTAATAATCACAACAGATAATCCACAGGTGAGAAGTACACACTCCTTTAATTTTCATTGACATCCTTGTTTACTTCTGCTGCTGTTCAAAGCTTTCTAAGCCAGAGCTGCTGTGTGGTGTTTCCTTAGACAGTGCTGTTTTTGAAAACTGTGGTAAGATAACACCACCATGAAGTACTTCCTTGGTTTGCTGTACTGTAAAAACACTTGTGGAAACAAACACACTTTGCTGTAAGCATGTAGCCAGAAATTGTAAAAAATGACGCCCTAAAATAGTAGTGGAGAAAGACAAATGAGGCTATACATTTTGTCAAATGTCATCCAATAACATGTAGCAAGTCTGCATGCATTAGCCAGCAAGTTTTTGACAAGTCTTGTTGAGAAAAATGGTCTATGGTGACTTAAGATGCAGTTACAAAAAAGTAGCCTATTTCCATACTGACATACAGCCACAACATTAACCTACAAGTACATATTTGGACTGTGTGTAATATCTTAGAGAGACCAGGTAAATATAAACTATTCCTATTAGATTCACTAAAGTTGTATCCAACTACAGGAAAAGGCAATCAAGTTGAATATTATTTAACAGTCCCCGCTATAGTCACATTACAAAGGATTATGCTCTTTCAAAGGACTTACCAAAACCACTGAAAAAACTTGTGAATACTTGCCTGAGGATCTGCCTATAAATACACATCCCCCAAAATGTGCTTTCATTTTCTCACCTGCATGCCCAAACAAGATAATAATTGTGCATTCAACTTCTCTCTGGTACAGCTCCTTAAAGAAAGGGTTTGTGTGTGTGTCTGTGTGTATAAATAATTATCTCCTGTAAAATATGGTCACAGTTTACACTGTAATCAGTATCACACTTCAGAAGTTACCAGCAATTTTACAAACTACCTCAGTAAAGAAATTCTAATTCTAATGAAGTTTCTACCTTTAATTTCCTTTCATTTCAGTCTTAGCATAGAGACTGAAGTCTAATATCTTTAGATACAATTTAATCTTGACTTTTCCTCAATTTATTAATTTTGGCTGCTGCAAATTTTTAACCAAAACATGAAAGAGGTTAAAAATAAAATGTTGTCACCTGAAACATTGACTATGTGAAACTTAAACAAGGATAAATTAAATAGCATGTTACCAACTCCATTTTCTCTGACACTATTTTATTTGGAAATATGATAGTCATTTGATTCAATGTTATTTTATATGGAGGTTTTATGGGGATGGCTGGAGAGAGAAAGGCAGAAAAGGATTAGGTTTAATCTCGTTGACTCCGAATTGTTAACTGTTGCAATGCTTATCGGCAGATGCTCAGACACCTACTGAAGATGTGATGAAGAATGCTGCTGAATATGTATTTTTTGAGTTACTCAATAACTGATAAAAAAAGAACAACAGAACCAATAACCACTGGCTAAGTGGTTTTTCTGATTTTTTGCTAGTTATAGATTTGATTTAAAAATAAACGTGTCAATAAAAACATTTTGGAGATGTAGTGATGCCTAAAGGTTTTAGTGTGCATTTTTTTAGAGTTTTTAGAATTATGTAGGTTTTCACGGGTTGCTCACATATGAGGTGGTGGTAGAAGTGACTAAAACATTTTCTCACATATTCTTAAGCATTCCCAAAGTCATGTTTTGCAGAAACACCTGCAGGATAGCTTCAAGACAAAAAAACAGAGAGGGCCCAGAGCCTCTCCAAGGGGCAGTCCTGAGGACCTCCATGAGTGGGCACCAAGGGAAATTGGTACCCCTGGGTTGGGTACAGATATCAAATATGGTAATGGTTGGAGGTTATAAAAACTGTAACACCCTTGATCACATGTGTGCATGCTTCATGGTGTGCAGCAGCTGGAAGCTTCTAAATAAAGGTACATTTCTATCTTTCTCCATTAATGCTGTTTTGAGAGTCTTTTCCAGGAATTTTAGGCATCAGTTGGCAGGAACAATTTTTTCATTTGCTGAAGAAAAGAGTATGAGGAGTAAGGGTAGCAACAGTTATAACAAGGTTGAATTCCCTCTTCAATATTCACTTATAATACCGCATTACCAGAAAGGATTTGATAGAGGTCCATTTTTTCTGTGCTAGTTTCATAACTTTCTGTACTGCCTCCCATCGCGTAGGAGGTTTTATTTTCCTTTGATTACAAAAAGAAACCTCGAGTATTTTTTAATTTAGCAGCCAAATTCCTGCAACTTCATGATTCAAAATTAGTGACAAGCCACAAAAGTTTCAATTGTTCAGCCTTTTCTTTTGAAGATGGTGAAAAGAGTTCTCCATTTAAATGTGGCATTTTGAATTTAAAACTTACTCAGGCTGAACATGTTAGGGTTAGAAGTTTTAGTTCCTTTCTCTTTCCACAAACAGCCTTCTTCCCCTTGTTTTTCCACATTCATACTTTTTTGCTTGGCCCATTTTCTTCTTTTCTTGGACTACTTATTTCAATAGTTACATCATTTGCATTGTCATAAAATCTGAATCTGGACACAAGTCAAAGAACTAAGATCAAAACACATACTTCTTCCCAACTCAAAGGAACAAAGTATTTTACTTTATGACTTCCCAGAAAATGAACATTTTTAGAACTGGCTCAAACATATCAAGTCTTACCAAACAGCAAGCTGTAAGAACTCTGTTAAAATCTCACATGTGTACAGGAGGAATGGTAAACAACTGGCTGCTTATTTCAGAGCTTTCCAATTTTGCTTAGAGTTTTGAAATCTTTTCATTTCAAGCTACAGCATCATAGGCATTTCTTTCCCAAAGACCAAAATGAGATACTTACTAAGGTGATGAATTATTTGGACAGTAAAAGGCTCAAAGTGTGACATATATTTTGTATATTTACAAGTAAATCTTCCATTTCAGTACTTATTTCTTTCCAAACATTACAGTTTCCTTACTTTGTCCTGTCTATGTAGATTCAGAGGAACAGAATATTTCAGATTAGGTATTCCCTTTCAAAAAAAAAAAAAGACAGTCTCCCACCACCATGGTGCTCTTCAGGTTTTGACTCAGTACTTCATCGGCAGCTGGAGGTAAGTGCTATGAAAATAAATAGTGAAAAAATGTAACAGCTGCCTTCAATAACAGCAACCAGGTCAAGGGTGTGCAGGGCTGATGAACCTCATCTGAGTAGTGGAAAGTATTTCCTATCTTGGAAGAGATTAATGACAATTTTAGGGTGTAAGACTGCACTTCAGTGTTGAAAATTAAACTACTAGAAAGACTTCACAGAATTATCTAGGTTGGAAAAGACTTCCAAGATCATCGAGTCCAACTTTTGATCATCACCTTGTCAACCAGACCATGGCATAAAGTACCACGTCCAGTCATTTCCTGAACACCTCCAGGGATGGTGACTCCACTACCTCCCTGGGTAGCCCGTTCCAGTGTTCAACAACTCTTTCAGGAAGAAATGCCTCCTGTTCCAGCCCTAACATTCCATGGTGCAACTTGAGACTATGTCCTCTTGTTCTGTTGCCAGTTGCTTAGGAGAAGTGACCAAGCCCCACCTGGCTAAAACCTCCTTTCAGATAGTTGTAGAGAGTGATAAAGTCTCCCAGTCTTTTCTCCCTGTGCTGCCTCTTCTCCAGGCTAAACAACCCCAGCTCCCTCAGCCGTTCCTCATAAGATTTACCCTCTAGACCCCTTACCAGCTTTATCACCTTTCTCTGGACTTGTTCCAGCACCTCAATATCTCTCTTGAAGTGAGGGGCCCAGAACCAAACACATTACTCAAAGCGCAGCCTGTGAAGCCACACCTCGAGGTGTGACTTGTGAAGAACTGACATTCAATCCTAAGAAACTCATGGTTTTGCCAATTCTTAAAAGTCTCCCTTAAGTTAACTTGTTGACAAGAGTACTTCCTGCCTTGCGAAATTGAATTCACCCAAACTCTCTGGAAAACCTGGCAAAGAGCATTATATTTTTCTAAAGCTTTCCATTTCTTTAAAGCTTTATTTAGGAAATCTACTCTGTAACACAGTCATTAACCCAAACCATTCTACAGTTCTGTGATTCTAAGCATACATCAAAATCTCCTCTTATGATCTCCGTAACATTTCTTTTATGTGAAGATATTCTGCAGAGTCAGTAGAGGAACCAGCAAATAAAATATCTGACCTGTTTTTCTGAAAGGGTCATTGATAAGAAACTGCACAGCAAGTGTGAATTTCATTTCCAATGCTGAGCAGAAGCAACAAATATTTATTTTAAATGTGTATTTGAATGGTTTGAAGCCACTACCTGCAAGCCAGCAGAGAGCAGCTCACCTTGCATTTTGGACACTTCTGGGCATTCCTCTGCCCATGTTCGATTTCATTCGCCCAGTGACGTAACAGTTTGTCTCCCTTCTTGTATTCTTTGCAGTTAACGCCTTCATGCCAGGGAGAGTGGCACTTGAAACACCAGACAAATTGGCAAGACGGACACTGGATCTGTACAAATGAGAAAATGACACATGGTTTCAATCTGGGTGCAGATCCAACTAGCAAGTCTGTTCTTCAATTAAGAGAATAGTTGCCCAGTGAAGGACTAACATATTTTGAAAGGTGTGTTTTAAAAATGGGAAAAGTTGTGGAATTTATTCTTTTTTTTTTTTTTGAGAGACAAAATACAGAAGTAATTGCTAAAGCCAGGAAAGGCGTCTATCAAACCAAACACAAGTAGCTTAGTTTAACCATAGGAACTGCTTCCCAAATTGGTTGACAAAAGGCAAAATCCAGGAAGCTTATTCAGTTGCTTCCAACACATTTGTGAGACCACCTAAAAATTAGCAAACAGTTTTCAGTGAAGTGGATCTGCCGTCTTCTAGCAATAAACTTCACTGCCAAGGCTATTACCAAGGAGTACTTGGGTATTCTGAAGGAGCTCTACAGAACTGAGAACGTGTTAGGAAGCTTGTACTGGAAATGGTCCTGGGAACAGGGGCTATGAGCAAGGTTCTCATCCAAGAGCCACAACTACCAGCTGGAAGTCAGGCACTGTTTTTTGCTCTTGATTGCATAAAGGCAAGCTGAGGCAGTGACAAACAGGCTGCTTGCTACAGACCATACCTAATGGCAAAAGGTACAAGCCATACTCAAATTGAGAAAGGATCTATTCTTTCCAATCCCTCAGTTTCTAATCATTGTGTCAATCAGGTACCGTCATCATCATGCCTTCTTCCAGAGCTTGCCAATTTTTTCTGGGAAAAGCTATGGCAGCTGCTGTGTTTGCAGAAGTAATAAATAGAGACACATTCTTATCTGATGACAGGCCTCCTACCTGGATCATGACTACAGAAAGCAAAAACTAGAAGACACATTAGACACAGACACATCCAGGTTTCTGCAACACATTCACTTCTGTGTTTGGAAGAAAAAAATGCCTCAGTCTGAAAGACGAGAAAGCACATCTCTCAGGTGACTGCTGAGCCCTGTCCACCATCTCCAGTTGCATTCTATGTCTGGCATTACCCTGGCTTTGTACCAGCTGATGGATGGGATTGAGGAATTCAGCCAGCCAAACAAAGGTTGAATCTGTGTCCAGACTTGATTTACTACCAAACCATGGACATGTCTGTGCTGGCCATGCACAGTGGCGGGGTGCTGCTCAGGAAAGTGCATCCTAGAATGTAGTCACATGTGAAGTCCTCAAAATGTATTTCTGAAGTTTTGCTCCCACCAGTTGCTATGCCCTCTGTTCAGACATGCCAACTGGTTGTGTGCTTCCTTGACTATAGTTAAGAGTCCAAAGTAGGGCCTCTGATCTCCCTTACATATTTTGCTGGGGGGGCAGCCAAAATTATTTATATGTGCAATCATTATCACTACCCACATGCTAATACAAAGCTGATCTGATCTCTGAAGCATGACCAAGAAATGAAGTTGTTTGCTGCCTTTAATGCTATTACCCAAATTCTATAAACAGAGAGCATTTAGTTTTTTGCCTTTAGTGTTTCTCATTAAAAACCTAATTGATGCAATTGCTCAACTTGAGCATTTCTATGACCCCAGCTAACCCATTTTTCAGTGGTTGTCTTTAACTTCACCCATAGAGGGAAACTTTGTTTTTTCACTGCAGCAGTGTCTTAACAGTTACAGCTTGGTTTGTATTGATGCACCTGTTTAACCACGTATTTTATCTTTAATAGTGGTCTATACGATGTGGTGCTCAGTGCACCCCTTCACCTTACCTTTTCATGCCAATCTACACCTGTGGATCACGTGCAAGAACAGGAATTAAGCGTCAAGAGAATTTTCTCACTACCCTTAAGACAGCAAATCCCCGCCTGTGATCTTTTGCTAGGCATAAGGCTGAAGTGCACAGAAGTGAAACAGCATTAAGAAATCAAGACTTTCATCTCATTACAATACAACATTTTAGACTGTTACCATCTACTGGTCAATCTTTGTAAAGAAAAAAATATCATATGTGCATTGAAGTATTAGAATACATAAATTTCCTTCATATCAAGCAGACACAAATGCATTGTGATATTAAAACATATTACATTCTGGTATCCTGAAGTATGACTAACTGCTTTCTACAGCTACGAGATTACATTTTTGCAAGGCACATGCTAGGATATCTCACACAGAAGAAAACTGCATCACATGTATCACATGCCTTCTGCTGATTAAATTAAAGACGACACAGGTAGGCAGCATAAAGTAAGGAAAGAACAGCAAATGAAACTTGTTTAAAGGGAAACAATACATTAAAACTGAAACATGTGGATTAAAAACATGATTATTTCTTACACGAAAACTTATCTAAGGCCATGATAAATTATATAAAAAAAAGCAATACAGAATACAACTGGTGGCCTTTCTCAAATTTTTTGAACCACTGGCCCAGATGCTAAATCAAATAAAATACACTATCCTGTATTTCTGCTTCCCAGATGAATTCTCATGATAAAACCAGTTTAACAAGAAAGGAAATTTCCCACTCTGAAGAACCTAAAGAATAACACATATAATGCTACTAACCGAACTAACACAGAGCACTGATCAACATTTCCATGATACTTTAAAAACCAATATGCACAAGACAGTCATCTAACCAATCCTGCCCAGTATCTTCATAGCCTTCTTTTCCCCTTTTCCTATCTTCCTAGCTTCTAATGTATGTTTTTCAAAAACTCATATCACAGTGACCTACTGCTTTGCAAGACAGACTACAGCAAGCATCACATTGTATTGCTCAGTATTTGTTATGCCTCAGCCCAAGATGGAGCCTGTAGCCACAAGCAAGTGTTCTACAACCTTAAAACCTCTATCAGTTACCCCATTTTGACATTTGAGATAGACCACAGGTGATAAAAAACACAAACTCAACAGGTGGGGAAGCCGAAAGTTTAAGCTTCTTTCTTAAAAAAAAAAAGGCAACAGCTTAAAACACAAGTTTCATAGGCTTGGTTTTGGTTTGGTTTGTTTTTTGGCAAAAATCTAGCACAAATTAATTGCAGGCTCTATCTTTCTATTATAAGATCTGCATAAATAATATAGCAGCCACCAGGATACATATTTATATCTATATATTTATATAGAGTTTACACATACACACTGACATCAGCTGTTTCCAAATATATTAATTAGAAAGTACTGAAATATCGAATGAGACTTTAATTGCATGAACTCAAATTAACATTTGTTACCACAAATGGCCTTAACTAACTGAACTACTGAGAACTGCATGTTTCATTACCAGTTTCCTCTTCTACTTGCCACTGTGACAGCACCTTCCTCAAAACTGAACTAGTAAATAGTTTTTGTATTTTGAATGAGTCACTTCACTTCTCAGTGGTTCACTGCTATCTGAGCATACACTAAGCAGGCAAAGAAAAGCATGTGTTTAAGTACTTATGAACCTTATTTTCCTTGGAACTCGTGACTGCAAAACAAACTCCTAAACCCATTCAAAGCTGGATGCAGTATGACACCAGCATGCTTAAGAAACAAACACAAGTGGGCAGATATAGCAGTCTTTCATATTCTTATTCCACTTTCTCTGCTGTTCTGAAAGAAAAGTCAAATATGATTCGCTTTATGCTTCAGTATTAGTGCATGAAACCATTGTGATAAGGGCACAGAAATGATACCTACATATGATTTAAATCTGTGAAATATATTACAGTTCAGCAAAGCAGACAAACTATCTGCAAAACCCCAGAACATTAACCCAGTGTTTTTTTAAACATGCTTTTCCTCACCCAAATATTTTTTCCCATTAATTTTATGATTTCCACTTCCATCGATCAGATTTGAGAGGATGGATACATACACAAACTTCTATGCCATCTGGAGGTCAGTCTTTCTTGAAATAGAAAAGATTATACAACTCTCTTGGTTCTCAGCTTTCTGACCTTTGAGGCTAACATTTTCCATTTTCTTAGCTAGCCTTTTTACTGCAAAGTATTTTATTTATCAGTTTCCTTACCTCACAGGAAAAGACCTTTCAAAACTGATAGATAATTCCAACACAAAACACCACCCAATGTGACACAATTATAGCAAAGCTGACTGCACATGAAAAATATTCTGAAGACCTCAAGGTGCTAAAAGCTTAGCAGGATTTTCTGCTGTTGGTGGAACACTGGCTACCTAATAGGAGGGCCAAATTAATTATGCAACTAACTGATTACATGAAGTACAGTCTCTAGCTACAGCTACTGTCACTATTCGAAAATAAATATGGGCTCCAGCCAAACCAGCTTACTTCTCCTTGTCCCCAACCCAACCCCTGTCTTGTAGCAGCTGAAAACAAAGCAACAACGAAACAAATGTTGTGTCCCATTAGGACTGATCTTTTTTCCAGCTCCCAGTGTGACACCAAAACATCAACATGAACAAAACCAGGCTGGCAGGAATGAACAGCTGAGAGCAAAGAGGGAGAGCATGGCAAAATCACCACATCTGCAGCAGTTGAGGCTCAAGGCAGGCTGAAATGATATATAGCCATGAAGTTATCAGTCACTTAAGGTTAAAATTTGATCCAAAAAGCAGGGAACTAATTGATATGAATAACACAGATCAACTCTATCATAGTACCTCTGCTGGTACAGACTCCTGCTAGTTCTAAAGCAACAAGTTTCAGAAACTCTTCAGTAATTAAAACAAAAGATAGTTTATATAATGACTGCATTGAAAAAAAACCATTTACATTTGCAAAACCAAGCACTCAAGTCCTCCTTTTATGTGATGCATATCTCTTGACAAAAGTGAACAAGAACATTTCATTATGAACGTCACAAGGCAGAAAGAGTCCAAAAATCAAATGTGGTTCTCCATGGCAGGGGCCATGTCAAAGAACTAACATTAAAACAACAGGTGAGAGCCAGGGCTGGGGCGGGGGGGGGGGGGGGGGGAATCCCCCAAATCCTCACAGAAAAAATGATCTTACTCACTCCTGTGAAACCCTTATCTGTCCCATGAACAGGAACTCAACTAGCAATTTTTGTCTTTTTCTTCCCGTCCTTCTCCTTCAATATACATGTTCACTTTCTAGGCTTAGCATGCAAAGACTTAAAATCTCAACCAACTGAACTGATGGGCCTAGATTGGTTTAGCTGACATAAAACAGCTATAGTAAGGAAAATTAATTTATAACTTCACTACTTTGCTGCCTCTTTAAATTTTGATGTTGTCATTTTAAATGTTACATTGAATTTTAGAAATGGCATTAATAACATTTTTAAAGTATCTCTTCAAATGAACTCCTGATTTCACAGTGCTTTCCTGTTGCAGTGTACAGGAGAGTGAGTGTACTGGCACTGAGCCCTCATGTGCTGTGATGCTGCTAGTAGGCTTGTGCACAGATGTTCCCCACACAAGACTCAGTTATCTTGAAGCCAGCACTATAGTGCTGGTGCAGAATGCACCTGGTGCAGTTGCTGTTTATACTGCTTGCATGTGAATACATCACCTCACAAGCCTCCACTCATGTCTCCTAAGGTATATGCCAAAGAAAATGAGTTTTTACCTCCAAAGAGCCTGTCATTCACAACACAGACAGGATGCATACAAGCAATCACAATAGAGCCTAAGAAAACCGAGATAATACTGGTCCACAGCTATGCGTGTATGGAATTACTCACATATACTCAGTCTCAAATATAGTCTTCTTTTTAAAACTTCTCCCTGCAGCAAAACCTGTCTTCGTGCTAAGGTTAAAATGAATCACAAACTGTACATACACCAGAAAACAGTAAAAGTTCAGGCAGCAGGCTGAAGTCCTGTGGACCACGATTGTCCACGCTGTTTGCTAGCACCTGCCTACTTACATTCCTGACTAGGATCAACTAGACATTCTTGCACACAACACCTGACCTAAGCTCAAAGGACACATTTAGACAGAGTCTGTTCCCAGGAGAGTTAAGCTCTGCAGATCAGAGTTACACAGAACACATCACCACAAGACCAGGGAACTACTTCTGGTTTGTGCTATGCATCACAAAGTCACCCATTTTTTCTGATTGTGGTTTTTAGGGAAGTTGTGGGAACATTTTGACTGTAGCATTTTGACTCATAAAAGAGAACTGGTTATGCCTTGAGGAATGTTCTCAGATCTGGCATGCCCATGACAAAACAGCTGCACCACCTATGACCCACACTTGTGGGACAGTAACAGCTTCTGACACCCCCCCAAGGGAGGCAGCTGCAGAATCCTTGCCTGCTATGATTTGCTCTAGACTACATCACATGGGTGGCAATGCTGAAGCAGATGGGTGAAGGAGAATGGCTGAGAGCAGGAAATTTACCTCAAGTTTCAAATTTTTCCACCTCAGTGTAAGATGCCAAAAATCTGAAAACATGGAGTCCTACAGACATTATGGTATGTAATTCATACCCTGCATAGACATACATAAATAGCTCATAACTCAAAATTAGCTTTAGCAACTTTTCAACTCCAATGAATATACAACCTTCTACCTTCTAATCTTCATACTGTGCTGAATCTTCTGCTGTGTAATAAGGGCTATCTAAACAGTCATCTAAACTCCTACTGAGGAGAACTGGTTTGTCCAGGAAAGGCTGGCTCAACCATGAAGTTAACCACATCAAATCTAATAACCGGATGGAAAACTAACACATAACATGATGCTGCAAGACAGAACCGTCGCCTTCTGGAACTTAGATGGATCTTCTGCAGCTCAAACCTTCTTCTAAACTCATGTTTTTATCTTTGATTAAAATCA
Organism: Pithys albifrons albifrons; assembly: GCF_047495875.1. Taxonomy (NCBI): domain Eukaryota; kingdom Metazoa; phylum Chordata; class Aves; order Passeriformes; family Thamnophilidae; genus Pithys; species Pithys albifrons. Next base: position 52,700,270 of record NC_092459.1, on the reverse strand, counting down.
CAGTATAAGTAAATCTACTACGAAACGAAATGCTGTAGAAGTGGATTTTTCCCCTCCTGTTTCTCATGTTTTTTGAGTTGTGAGAGATGAGACTACAGGAATGTATAACTTGTGGTAAGGGAGGGAAGATATCAAAACTAAGAAGCGGGACAGACAATAGCTCTATTACTAAGGAAGGAGTGAAGTCAACAGCCTAATGCCATAAATACCCAGAATTCATTTATCCAGAGTTTCAGGGAAAACTTAGGAGTTGTGTGTCTAGAATTATTGCTCATAGTGGTAAGTCCCCTTCCCCAGTTTCTTCTAATTGTGACCATATTGTTTGCATGTCAGAGAGAGAACACTCTTTAAATTAAAATGTATGTCAGGACAAAATTACACCACCTGCCAAATAAAAAAAAGGGCTGAAGTTTAAGTACTTGAACCGTTACAAGTCCAGTAAGCAGTTAATCAATGACTTATTACAGATTCACAATCTTAATCTCAGTTTGTACACAGCTCCAGTGAAGCAAAAAAAAGCTCATTTAATGCCATCTACTTTTGCAGTGCCATCTAACCCACAGCGCTGGCAAGCATGCTCACTTTGTATTTGTTCTCCAATTTGGCAGGGGTAGGAATGTGGCCTCTCCTCCGGAAGGTTGTAAAGTGCTTGCACTGAGGGCATGGCTTGGTGCTGGAGTCAATGCGGCTGAGTTCCAGGAAATATTTATACTTGATGATGTCATCATGGGGCAGGTTATAGAGGACAGTTGTTTCATCCAGGTGTTCGCTGCACTCTGTGATAGGGCATTTTATATCCGCTTGTCCCAGCTGCACCTGCATTTGAAAAAAAAAAACCATAAGGGCTGTATGACATTTTGTCTGGAAAAGTTAAACACGCATTGGTGAATTAGGTGAGGAAAATTAATTTTAAGTACTGTAACAAACCACAGAGTATCAAGCATATTGTCTTAAAATTTTTTTGCAATTTTTCCAGAGAATATTTTCACAGAAAAGCTAATTACCCTTATGACAACTGCAGTTACTTAACATATAGTCTCAGTGTTTGTACCGTGGCTACAGACTCCACAAAACCAAAATACAAGTCCTAACTAGCTGAGCACATTCAACATTCCATACTTTGGTGTAATGGTCAGAGCTCCACTATCATAGCTCATACAGGCTGTGAAATGACCAGGGAAATCATAGCATAGAGGAATTAAAAGTCAATTTAAGATCATCAGAGTCTAGCAGCTCTGACTTGGTGCTAGCCTAGAGCTGGTTCCTGCTCAGCATGCTCAGTGCCTCTGCAGTCTGCTTGCAAGAAGCTCCTTACATGCCATATTGCAAGTACAGAAAGTTTTAGCTGAGCTGGATCAAGGTAATAAATTTCCCCAGAACTCAAAGTCAGTTTAAAACAAATACCACCACACCAACAAAAAAAAAAACCACAACCAAACAAAAAAGCAACATAAAAACCACCTTAATAAAAACCAAACTAAAACAGAAACAAGCTTGAGGTTAACAGGGCAGAAACTGTTGTTGATCTAATAAGCCCTGATGGTCCCAAGCTGATTTATATGGTCAGATATTCACAATGTGTTTCCAAAGCTTCTGGATCCAAGAATCACATTGGACCCAGGTCTGCACCCTTCACGCTTGGCAGGCTTTAACAGCTTGGACTCTATGCCAAAACAACAGATCCTACTTGGTCTGGAAGCACCAGAGTTGCATTTCCTTGGCAGTGAGCCCAAGTTAATAAACCCTGCTGAATCTTGAGAGTCTGTAAGGACCCAGCCAAAGCATGCTTGTATCTATCTCGTGTAATCTTGAAAGAGTGAGTTCTGACAGTACAAGTGGAGCTGACCACCACCCCAACTCTTTTCTCACTGAATATCTCCATGCAGAGAAAAAACGGTGCAACAAGCACTTCTTTCCAGGAATTCGCACTTGAAGGTTGGGTTTGATTTCCCTAGGTTGCTTATTCTCTAGCATGCTCTATTAGAGGAGCCTGACAAACAATACACTAAACAAAACAAACACCTCAGATTTGGATGCAGATCTCTCTGCTGCACAGTGGTACCAGAAGACACATCAAAGACTCCACTAATACAGTGTTTAAGCCATAAAAGTTGAAAAACCCCTATAAAGCAACACAACCCCATCACTGCTGCCATAGCAATGGAGCCACGTGGGCCCTAACTGAATGATAATTTAGTCAGTAGCCAGATGATTAGAAGATTCATAACACCACGGCATCAAAACCAAGGTTCACATGGATTTAAAAAAAATTCCTACAGCACTACCTCTGTTCTCTCAGCAATGCAGCTAAAACTAAGGAGAGCAAACAGATTAGTCTGTGTTAGAGATAGAAAAGTAGGGTATGGATGGTGGCAGCCAGTCTCAGACCAGAGCATGGTGGAGAATACCTCAGCAAGCCATTGCTGCTGTGGTGCCCTGAGCAGTCTGCAGCACAGAGGAGAGGCAGCTTCCCCAGATGTACGCCCACTCTTAGGATGAAATTTCCCTAAATTTCATTTCCAGCTCTAAAAAGTGAGCAGAGCTCTGTCACATGCAAACAAGGCTAGGCTCAATTTGGCTTTTACATGGCCGAGTGTGAGTACTGGACGAAGATGTACTCAAAGGTATGAAAGAAAAAAAGACCCAAACCAAAAAATCCCCAAAACTCTACTAACTGCATGCTGGGGAATGTCCACATTTTGTATCTGTAGGACACTAATTCACCTGTAGCAGCATTCAAAAATCAAAAACAAGCACATGGCATCACTAGAGTGGCTCTTCTCAGAAGAATCACTCAGAAGAATCATCATGAAGCTGTACTTAAAAAGGAGATGACAATCAATACTAAAACACACTAAAGTCAGAAAATAATTTGCTACAGAAACATAAAAAGCTATTGCATTAGGACTGGTATAAGCCTTTGTTTAGAGACGTATAGGTACAACACTTTAAAACCAAAGAGTCAAATTAACCCCACTGACAACTACTTCATGGTTTTGGTTTTTTGTTTGTTTGGATTTTGCTTTGTTTGTTTGTTTTGTTTTTTGTTCTTTTTACGCATTAGGGAGATATTAAAAGAGGCACATCCTTTTGCTAATAGCAAACTCAGCTTCAATGGCACAGCACTTCATAGTGAGAAGGTGCATTGTATCTGACATTGACGCTGGTGCTTAAACACTGCTTATATTAAATGCTATTTGGAACAAACCTGCATTTATAAAAATAAGGAATATAAAGCTCAACACTTTCTGTATTTCATGCCCACACCAAATATGATTAATACATGTGGTAAGAGTCATATGTGGTTTCAGTGTTTATTTTGAAAATCTGTTTTACACCCACTTGAAATAAGTAATTTTTAACCTCTGTAATAGTTTCAGCTTTTCAAGTTTGGCGAAGATTGATCCTTTTCCTGTGTTTCAAATGGGACTGAAGTGAACAGAGCTTATTAGCAGTAACTTCAATGGAGCCTTGTCCTACCAAAACAGTCCATCTTTGTGCACAACATCAGCAGTAGGTAAAAAGTACAGCTTTAGAGGTAGCTTGTTAGGCTACCTGCCACCAAAGACCCAGGAGGTGCTGCTGAATGGGAATAAAAAAGAAAACAAAACAAAACAATCTCTTAACATTGGTAAAAATAACGGTTTTTTTATTTTTCCTTTTTTTGTTTTGAAAAGCCTTATTCCCTCAATATCTGATTCTCACAATGTCAAACCCCCAAGTTTTAAAAATACCTCTGTGTATTAAGAACCTCAGAACTCTCAATATATACAACAGCATGGTGTATTTTCACAACATGAGGAAGGACTCAGATATGTCTAGAAGCAGTTGAACTGTAGTATGGTGCCAAATGTCAGGCAGAATCCAGTTCTTATGCTCAGCTGTGCTTCACTTCTGTAAAGCATCTCAGAAGGGGATAAGTGTTTTCACAAGGAGAAAACAGGTGCTAGCACATTTCATCCTAGAGAAAGGTAACATTTAAACTATCAGGAGAGTAGTACGTACCTCCCTCAGCCAGTTCTTGATTTTTTTTTTAAAAGGGGGGACAGGTTGGTGGCAGGACAAGAGGAACAGGGACAGTACGCACACACAGACTCTACACTGATACACTTACAGTCCCAAAAAGCAGTGACATCAGCAACAGAAAACAAAACCAGATGACATGGTACTTGAAGTCAGAAAATTATTTCCACCCCCTGAGCTTTCTTTTAAAGGAAATCTTTGTCAGCTACACAGAAAGCAAACCAGACTAGAGAAGCACTGATTTATACCCGTCATTTAGCCTGGCTCAAGCTGGACATAAAGTAATCTTTGCAAGCTATACTTGGGTATCTGTTTACAGCTGTATTTCTTACAGAAGGGGCAATTCTATCTTAAAATAGACACATACAAACAAGCATTTTCTAACTGAAACTTTGCTCTTAGTTCAGTTATGCATATACTAACTTGCTTTTACTTCTTACATACTAATGCTGAAAGTGAACATTGCCATATCTAATAGGCACTTCTATAGAGAAATTGGATTTCTACCACTTCACCAAGTTATCCTCCATAAATTATCAAGGAAATTATGCATTCAAAAGATTTTGTTAGATATGCACAGATCCAAGTGAAGGGACAGTCTAGTCTATGGGACTTTCATATTCTACAGGTAAAAAAAAATTGGATTAAAAATCACTTTCCCTGTAAGCAAAACCCTATTCCTTTCTAGTTCACAGGAAACATTTATCTTTCATTTTTGTTGGTAAGTTGCAAATCAATGAAGAATTATTTTTCTTCTAGGTTTTTGAAGTATGTTATTTTAAATCTATTTTCTTAAAAAAAAATTCATACAAATTCATAGAAAGTACTTGAAGGATTCACCACAATTCAGGACTCGACAGTGGTAGGTGCTAATGAAATCAAATCCAAGTAGACATGATTCAAGAAGTGCCAACCAAAGACTGTACAAACTTTTACTAAGCATTTTGCCCCTGCCTTTAAGGTTATGGTACCGTGACCATTTCTGTGGTTTGAGAGCTAACTTTTTCCCTCTTTAACTAATTTCTCAGTGGACTTGCAATAATTCAGTTTCTGAATCCCTTTCTCATTAAGTTTCTCTACCACCTTCTCTGACAACCATCAACTGTAACCTCACTCCAGTTAAAAGTCATCGCTCCTCTCCTCAGAATGGAAGAGCTTCACTAGTATTACTGGGGCATCTATCACTGACTTCAAAGGGATCTAGGAAGAGTTCAAAATAGTGTATTTGAGTTGTATTTAAAACAGACATTTATTACTAATAAAAGCTGAACCAGAGACTTCCAATAAAAAAATATTTCTATTGTGTCACAAGCTCACGTAGACCAACCCTGAAAGGATCCATCAAGGATGTTCCCCTTCATATGTCCTCTAAGTACAGTCTCCTTTCACAAGTACTACACATCTGGATGAAGCCATAACAATGACATGGTAGTTCCTGATCCATATGACATTCAGCGCGAGTACTTTAAGCTCTTAACACTGCAGACATTGAGTAGACACCATCTCTTTTAGTTTTTCTAACAATTTGTTGTTAATGAGTTTTGCATTCGTTATCACACTGTCAACAATAAAGAAGAAACAAAAAGAAGTCTCAGAGCCTTCAAAGAACTTGTTAGTATCTCATCCATCCTTCAGGAAAGGGCATTCCAACGCAAGAAGCTGGGAAGGAATCCCTGTGTTCACAAATGCAATCCAACCACCAGCAGCACATCAAAGGTTTGAGCAACTTCAGCCCTAGAAACAAATCAAAACCTTAACTGGCAAAACTAGACTTGGCTGCCTGGAGCGAAATCCCAAACCATGGTGTCAGTTTCCCATTCAAACTCAATCAAACCTTTTTCTTAAAGGTCTGTTAATTTGCTTTTTCTTTTGAAAACATGCTGACAAAGTTCTACTCCTTTTCTTTTTCTTCCATAGGACTAGTCAATACCTGCTCATATGGATTTGGTATCAGTGGGAACATTCAGATTTTACTTGTCATGTTCACATAGGGATTGGATTTACAGAAAATTACTTGTAGAAAAACTATTTAATATGGAAATTCTGCTTTGCAAGATGTTAACAATTATTAACCTGCAGAGCTCTCCCTTTTTGCCTTTTCATCTCCTGTTACTTCAGTAAGTGATTAAAAAAGGAAACAATTTCACCTCACTAATGTGTTTAGAAAAACTGCAGTGCATCAAATCATGCATCTGCCTGCTACTACTGATAAGACCTAGTCCATGTCATCGGAATGTATGAAGGTTCTGTGCTTTCTGCTCTGGTGTTTTGGCACCTATGGTAACCCCCAGGAGAGCTAATGCTTAGTCCCATGGCTGGAAAAAACCCAGGGCTGGTACACCTGGATGGCTGCCCATTGAGCTGGGTCACTCACTGGAAAAGAAGCATGCCAGAGACTGACTGGCAGAAAGCTTTCACAATCTAAGGGAGCCCTGGAGAGTGCAAGATAAAGCAATCTTTCATCTCGTCTCCTGCAGCCTGTGTGGGGGCAGAAGGAGGGGGAAAAACCCAGCTGAGGAAGGTTAGCCTGGGAGGAAGCATGGTAGAAAGTGCAAACCTTGGAGGAATCTGACCCTAACCCACAAGTCTCTCAGCATTTATGAAGGGGGAGATAGAAATACACAAAAGCTTTCTGATTTTGTCCAGGTGTATATATTACCAATGCTACCTAAGTGTGGGTATGGTGTTTTTTCTATCCCTTAGAAGACACATGCACTCTTACTAAAAGATAAAAAGCAATCAGTTAACTCTTTAATTGACAACCTTAAATTCAGAGGAAGACATCTTGTTTTCCTACAGTAGACATAAGACATGTAGAAGCTGTGATCCATGTTTCCATTTTTTACCAGACAAGCGGAACACGATTCTATCCTGCTCATCCAAGGTGGTCTGTCAAGGTACAGACACACTGCAAGAGCCTATGCTAACATTTGAGGAAGTCGAGGAGGGAACAGGCTGAACCGGACAAGACAAGGGTGCAGCAGCAGCCACCAGAGAGCGTGGGAGAGCACCAGCAGTGTGGGAGCCTTCCCCCCAGCACTGGGCAGCAACCCTTGCTTTCAACATGCCTGACCACTCAAATGCAGAAAAGTCACAACACGTTTACTGTAATTCATTTAAATACTTACCTCAGAAAAGAATAAATTAGAAAGAAAACAAAGAAAAACCCCAAACTCCTCAAAAATCAACATCCTAGTCTCCTTTCCAATTGAGATTAAACCAAAGTGAGCTTCGTTACCTGAGCAGGTGATTTTTACGCATATGATGACCTCTTAGAGGACCAATGATTAAAAAGGTACATAGCTGATTCCTTGTTTTGCTTACAACAGGAAATTCAATAGTCAAACTCCAACCTCCATTGGGATCAGACTGGATTAACCCAGATTCAGATCTATTTCAATGGAATAATACTATTAACAATCACAATCAAAACCTTTCCCATGTATTTCTTAAAGATGGATAAAAAGTTAGGATGCACATGATGATCCGAGGGCTGGAGCACCAAGAAGACAGACTGAGAAAACTGGGGTTGTTTTGCCTGGAGAAGAGAAGGCTCCAGGGAGACCTCACAGCAGCCTCCCAGTACCTACAGAAGGGCTACAAGACAGCTGGTGGAGAAGGAGTTTTTACAAAGGACATGGAACAGGACATGGGGTAATGGCCCTAAACTGAAAGAGTGCAGGTTTAGATTAGATGTTAGGAGGAAATTCTTTACTGTGAGGGTGGTAAGACACTGGCACAAGCTGTCCAGAAAACCTGTGGATGCCCCACGCCGGGAAGTGCTCAAGAGCAGGCTGGATGAGGCCCTGGGCAACCTGGCCCAGTGGCTGGCATCCCAACCCATAGCAGGGTGGATTGAACTGGATGATCTCTAAGGTTCCTTCCAACCCAAACCATTCCATGATAGACTGTTATAGAACAGTAAAAAAAAAATGTAGTCCCAGTCTTCACTGAGAAACACCACTTGGTCTGCATGTGGAGCCAAGCAAAATCCATCAACAGTGACAAGTTATCCACCAATTACTTACATTGAAAAAAGAGATCATTAGCTCATTCTTCTACTATTTAGTAAGAAGGCTCCCCACCAGACAAGAAAGCTAAAATAAGCTCATGAACTCCCATGTGCCAAGCAGCTTTCTCCTTTCAAATAAAATAGGGCCCAAACCACTGCATATTTGCACAATCTATTCACTAATCTGTATTACTGAGCCTTTAATACAGATAAGACCAGTTGGTATCATCATCAGTATTTAATCAACCTTTGGTTTCTACTGCAATGGCTGCTGCTACATTTTACTGTTGTACCTACAGAAAAACTTCACAATGCTTAATATTCCTCCAACAGAAAGTGGTGCTTAGCATAAAATAAAGCTCTCTTAATCAAGTAAAGAAGGTAGGAGAGGACAAGTATGCTCCCATCTGTCCTCGTTCAGCAGGTGGGACCAGTTTATCACTGTGTGTGATCACAGCTATGTATTCTACACTCTATTCATTTCCTATGAACTGTTAACAACGGACCATTTGCAGCAGCTGCCCAGGGCACACCTGATCCCTCAGGCTGTGAGCTGGGTGTTACAGAAGTCTGTGAGATAGGAGCTGTGATAACTCCCCTTCAGAGAGTCATTAGCACCTCCTCACCCAGCCTGAGGTATCATGTCTGCTAATGGGCCATCAATGATTCCAAATACCCCATGACTCACAGAGTGAGATCACTCATTGTGTAATTCTGCACGGAGGGGGGGGGGGGGGGGGGGGGGGCTAGAGGTACTGGGTGGTCCCACCTGAACCTGGGGGGATATAATCTTGGGGGTTTTGGGACTTGGGCAACCATTTGTTGGATACAGAGGAGAACCAGAATCTTGACAGGATTGCGAGCAACAGGTTTCTCACTTCTTTTTACTTTGAACTCAGGGGGAACCACGTGGGGCTCAGCACAGGGGCTAATGAACACCACTGTATTTGTGCCCCAAGGGGCTGGGTTATACTTCTGGGTTTTGTGGGTTAAAACCAATTTCTCTTTGTATCATTGCATGTATTGTAATATTTTTTATTAAATCATAGCTCTGACTTATGATCTCTTTTGTGTTTGGTTCATTTCTCCTGCCAGTTTACTTTCAAACCAGCACACATCTATCTCACTATACCATCCAAGAAAGTGGCTATAAAACCTAATACAGATTTGGCACGGATGTGGGCAATTGCTTAAAAACTGCGAGAACTTTTAACATACATGTCTTGACTATTCTCCTGCCCAACCTGATCATCTGCATTCCCTGGCACACAGGAAAAAGGACAGACATTTTATAGACATGCCTAAACTGCCCTGTTTTCCTTCAGAAAGACACCTACAACTATTTAGTTTCCACATGTCTGCTAGGTCTGAGATTGTGAGTTTTCTTGTGCATGTGTTCAATAATCAATGTTTTCATTCTTGACTATCAGACATGGAAGAAATTGTGCCTTCTTAATAAATTTAATATAGAAACAGCAGAGTTGCATAAGTGCAAGCAAAAGAGGAAGAATGTCTGAAAAGTACTTTTTAACTGGCAGGTGACTGTCAGGAGTAATAGTATCATACCTTATTTTTAAGATTCAGGGTGGAGTATATGAAGTTAAAATACCATCACTTGTCTCCCCTTACAAACAAGGCAACTTAAAGAAATTTGTTTATGCAATCGCATTGTAACAAAATAGCTAGGATTTGATATATAAATAGTTATTTTGCTCTGCCTTGTTCCCATCCCATCGGATCTATCCACAACAAATAAAGTCTCTTTAGGTGAAATGCTGTTCTATTAAAGCTATCCCAAAGTGAAATGAACTGTTAACTTTTACACAGCATAAGTAACAGATGTCCATGCTGACCCATTTTCAGGGAGAAATCTGGGAAAGGCTAACGCAGAGCAAACTTTCGAGCTTCTCCCCACACACCATCATTCAAACCCCCAGATACTGGCCATAGCTCCAATTTCACACGACTTGATTAAGTTATTTCTCATAGTTCATTGTTAAGTTAGAACCACATTTCAACACACATTTAATGAAATGATGGATACAGCCACAACAGGGAACAAACATACATGATAAAGAAGTGCAAACTGCACAGCCTTCTATAAGGAGTTGAAGCAAAAGCTTGAACAGTGGTTCTGATCCATACTCAGAGAAGCAGAAGTGAAAGTGAAAACGTCACTCAAGCTGGGATCAAATTACACATCACCAAACATTTACACTGTTACCATGAGAACTCAGCTGAAAACTACATCACAATAAAAGAAAATCCCCTTAGGAAAGTTGAAAGGACAACTATGCCCCACAGGTGCTCTAATCCAGTAGACAGCTGCACTCACCTAGTGCATGGTACTTTCTTAACAGCATATTTAACAGCCAAACTATCAGAGTTAACTCTCCCACTGATCAAAGTGGGTGTGTCATTTGACTTGTTACCATGTCAGGTCAGTCTGCCCAAGAGTCTGCCAGAACTGCGTCCCAACTGAAGCTGGTACTTGATCTTGATTGACAGAGAATTTGTGTATTGATTGCTGCAGACATTGTTTGTCCAAAGCAGCTAGAATCCTTACAACATTACAAAATCATTAGAAACAGCAAAACAAGGGGGGAATCAGACAATACAGATGTTATATACCATCAAACCCAATCTATAGCTGTGTATTCCGAACAATATATTCCACTTACCACTTTCACCTAAAGCAGAGAAAATATGAAACAAGTTCATTTAAATTCCTAAAGGCAATACTATCAGCTGACTGTGCTGTTCAAATACTCATTTTCACATCAGGTATGCCATATGAGAAGAAAATATGACTTCCCATTTGTTAGAAATTCTCTTTAAAAAAGACAAAACAAATCAATGTTCTTTATATATGTAAATCTGTGTTTAAAAATATATAACAATATAATATGACCTTTACTACAAGCCTTTTACTATTTCAAAATGTTGATATGGATTTGACAAAGCAGTTGCATGTAGCATTGTACTCCAAGAGCCTCCTTTTAAGATGAGGCAAAAATGAACAGCAGAGGTAGAGTAAGTGAAAATGCCCCAGGTTAGACTCCTGGCTAAAATCTCAGTGTTAATAGTGAGGACAAGATTTGATTATTGCAAGAATACTGTTGTGATCAGATAATGCTGTGGAAATACTTGTATGTAGGAGAAAGACAAGGTAAAATAAGGCTTCCTTTCCCTGCCTCATGTTTTTAATCACTTTGAGAACAACAACAGTCCCAGTGTAAGATATGGAGAGAAAGGTGGATCAGGTCACAACTAAGACTGACATTACCTAAGACTGCACCCTAATGACTAAAATTTATGGAAGAAGTCAATATAACTTTTCATTCTTCCTCTCTGCTTTAGAGAGCAAATCGTAAGCCTGCAAGGAGAGAAGTTTCAGATGGCTAACACAGGAGACTAAAGTGTTTTTAAATTAGTATTCCAACACATGAAGCAGCTGATTTAATTTCCTGTGCCACATGATGACTACTTTGTAACACCAGAGAAAAGTGGGAAACACATGGCCAAGGACAGAGTGTTGCAGAGATTGCTGGCCACCAGTCCTCTTACCTGTCATGTCAACCTACTCCTTCAGATCAGGTACCAAGTACATCTCGTGTTAACTGTGTCTACCTTTAGGGAGCTACAGGCTTGAAATGTGCTCAGCAGCTCCTCAGTAAAAAGTTAATGGCAACCACAGCACCAGGGTTGGAGGGCTGCACTTGAGCGCTCCCCCCTCCACGTGTCTAAGCAGCAATGTTTTCTGCACAAGTGCCAAAATTTCTGTTCTTCAGAAAACAGCCTGTATTTTCCCATAGCTAAGTGATTATTAGGTTTTTGGAATACTCACGTATATTTTCCCATTTTGTACAAGTACTTAACACGCTCAGTGGCATGCATGAAAATCCTTTACTGAGCTTAGGTGTAAAGCAGACATCTGCCCTAACACCCACCTCACAGCCCTTATGGTCTTCACACTTTCCACTTCTGATGGTACAATTCCTGCCCTCCTCTCAGCTGTCTCCCTGAAGGACACAAGAGTCTTATCTGTGTAGCTAAAGCAAAAGGAATAGTAAAGTAAGTAGGCTTTTTAAGATGCAGAAATGCATTACTTGTAATGAAACAACTCACAGGTATCGTCAGCAACTTTGGACCAAGAAGCAGAGAGAACTCAATCAACAACTGTCACATACGCTACAAAACATGGTGAAGCAGCTGCCCATAAAAACAAAACAAGGATTATTTAAATTTTAAGAGACATTATTAACAGGACACCTTATTAACTTGCCACACACTGCAAAAGAATTTTACTAAGTACATTTCATTGCTCTGTTCCAAGAGTAAAGGTATCATCTCCAGAGTTTCCAACTAAAAAATGCTTATGGAAGTAAAAACGGCTGACAACCAGAAGAAAACCACTACTCTTCATTTCTGTAGATACTGCCTAACTATTTACAAACAAAATTAACTCAGATTTGTCTCCATGACACCGTCTACAAAAACAAAAATGAAAACAATTACCAATTACTGACTATGAGGGTTTGAAAAGTGATGAATAGAATGTTAAATACCCTGATACTTCACTTTTTCCAGCATTAAACCTCCGTAGGGCTTCAGAAGCTGGGCTGCTGAACTGAGTATTTAAAGAGGCAGTATTGCCCTCCCAGTAGGTATCGGAGTTTTTGAACCACCACCAGTAAGGACTGCAGCTTAGGGACCAGGAGGTGGGCAAGTGATGTGAGATGAAGGAGGTACCAAGTCAACTATATCCATCTCCACTTCTGAAACCACAGGCTCCAGTAGTAATTGAATTCAATACCTGTTGAGGAAATTCTAGTTTCATTAATTATTTCCAAAGAATCTATATAGTCCTCAGTGGGAGAGAGGCTACCAAGTGGGAACTGAAGCAGCACAGGAATAGAAAGGAATTGTCAGAAAGCACAGTACCAGAGAACACATAATAGGGTTTGTACGCAAGGACATACATGTCACCAACTCCAGATTTTGCAAGACCAAAGAGAGGATCAACAGCTGTCATGACAAAGTGATGAGTAAGTAAACGGAATGGTTGTTAGCAAAGAGGAGAAAACTTTTCAAAAGTATCTGATTTAGCATTTCATTGATATTTTCATTGAAGTGGAAGCACATCATGTGATGTCAAAGGCCACTGATCTATCTATCTAATCTATCCAAATACGGCTTCTCTTGAAATACTAGATTTGTTTCAGATTTTTAATGTGATAAGAACTACTGTTTTTCAGAAAAATAACCCAACAGTTCTTTCAGGTCTACACACTGAACTATCCCCTATGGGTAGTACCAAGTAACTAATGATACATTAAGATGGCACATCTGAAATTCAGTTACTAACTGAATGAAAGCCACTCTAGACTTTCCTGCCTCACAAACTATATGGATTCCCTATGTAAACTGAAGGTGATATAGTTGAAATAGCTGAAAAAACATCTAAAAGTTTAATTTCTTCTGGTCAAACTTGCTTTGAGAACAGGGTAATAATTCACCCAAACAAGTTGAGGATGCCCTGTCCCTGGGAGCATTCAAAGCATTCAAGCATTCAAAAATAACAAATGTCAAAAAGATAAAATATGTTTATACTTAAATCTAATACTCACTTGCTATCAAACAATTTTAAGGCATTATCAAGGGGAAGTTTAAGAACATTTAATTAAATACTTATATTTAATGAAATATATTTTATTAAAGGCGAAACTAATCATTTGCTGTACTTCTGTGCATAGGGTATCCTAATTATACAGTGATTTTTAATAATGAGGTCTTAGGAGTCTACTGCTAAGCTCTACTGAAATACATGTTCAGTAAAATACTTTAATGGAAGTATGGTAAGAATAATAGAAGACTGAAGAAAAGACTTAACATATAGTTCTAGTGAAATAGAAAAGTGCCTGAGTCTTTAAACTGATCAATGATTCCTCCAAATGATCACTTACAGCTCACATTTTTGTATGCAGAATAACTGCAAATTTTGAACAATTAACAACTTACTATAGATGATGAAGTCTGACAAAATTATATAAATCAGAAAAGCAATAAACATTATTAAAATTAGGAAAAAAGTATGACACTCCACACCATTGCTAATTCCCATATACTTACAACGCATTTTGAGTGCTAAGTCTTTAAAGCACAAATAGTTATGCTTGGAACTAAGTGCAAATTACAGTTTCATTTGATTTCTCACTTGCAAAACTGTAATCAGGCTAGCAAGTCTTTCCCCACATTGGAAAAATGGTAAAAGGGAGATCATAAAAGCATTTTTAATGTGCCTCAGCTACTTCTGCACACCAAGCTTCTAAAGAAAGTTATTAATTTTGCATTATAGAATATGAATGTCTTGCAAACAAGAATGTATTTTTCCCAGCGTCAGCTTGATTTACCTCAAAGCATAGCTCCTAGCAACAATGAGTGCCAAAACTGAGTCACTGCAAAAAGTGGTCATCTGTGAGAAGTCCCCAGGGACTTGGCTAGGATGACCTTGGAAAGCTCTAATACTGCCAGGAAAAAAACCCCAACAATACAGCTGGGAGCAATCTCACTGCTCCTAGACTCATGAAAGCTGTGACAATCCTACTCCTAAAAATGAGTTCTTCAGGAGAGTATCAGCTTCTGTGCAATTTGTCAGCAAGCTGGAAGTCAATCATCACATACAGAGGAAAAAACTTAAACTCTTGAGCTAAGGGAATTACTACTAGTAGTACTAGGCAGTTCTTTTATGCTGATCAGTTGCTAGAGAGATATGTACCAGGAGAGATCTCATCCTAAGCAGAGCAATTAGAGAGAGTGAGCAGAGCCCTGCAGCCTGCAGGCACCCCGTGTCTCCCCTGCCCTGCTCTGTCTGTCCCCTATATCTCTTCTGGTCAGCCTTTGACAGGCCTCCCCAAACCATATTGTCTTATTCTTCACCAAGCCAGCCAGTTAGCCTTCATCCCTCACCAGAGAAGCCTTACAGGGTGGCCATCAGCATGCAGACTCCCTTCAGTGCCCATACCATGGCACAGCATCTAGAAACAAGGCACCCTGACTCATTCCATTTGATTCTTTTGCCACCTCCATCCTGCTGTTCTTGCTGCATTTTGGTTTGTCCATTTCCCATGGACAGCAAGAAAGGAACAGGAACACAGACCAGAAAAGTGCCACTCTGCTCCAGGATCCACCACAGATATATCAGGGGGCTAAAATTGCCCAAATAGACAAAAAGTGAATCTTGGTTAAGTCCCACAAGATTGGGACACCTCAATGCTGTCAGAATGACTAGTGAGTTAAGTTATCCAATGAAAAATCTGCACATGATACATACGAGAAACATTTCATTCTCTGTGTAGAGCATTTGTAAACACAAACATCTGCAACATTGAGTTCCCCACTCAGTCACTGAAACACTGAAGATTTTTAGTGAAATAACCTAAATTTGATTAGTTTCTTTTTGTTCAGTTGTTTGTTTTTTAAAATAACAACAAGCAACAAAGTAAGTGTGTTTCTCCAAAGTTTACCCTCAGAGTTCTTCAGGCTGTTTGCTAGAATTTTGTCTGCAGATTCAAGTGGGGTGGGACATTCCTACTTGGAAGAAACTGGGCAAATCTAGACATCTAGCTTACTTGATTCTAACAGCAGACAACACATTGCAACTGTGATACATGGGAGATACTTCTAGTAAAATACACCTGCTGAATTTACATGGAACTTCAGTGATTTTCCTGCTTAGCTGTGACAGCAGACAAGTATCTTAGGATGGAAGATACTGGATTCACATCCTATGTGAGACCAGACAAACTGCATATATGCCCTACTGACTACCACACAAAAGAAGTACTTTTCAGAGACTCTTGGAAAGTAAAACCCATTAAGCCATAAATTGCAGTGCAGCACAGCAAAGAAAACCTGGTCAACCCGCAGAAACTGTTCAAGAAATATAAGCAGAAAAGCGAAACATAAAACAATAAAAGAAGTGGAGGGAAAAGTTCACATAAGTAGACTAGGAATTTTATTTAGCCACCACAAGATGAAAACATAAAAATTTTGCTTATATTCCAGGAGCTTTATAATGCCTGAGGTGTGCAAATTCAGAGAGGAAGTAATACCAAGAGTCCAAACACAGAAATCCAAAAGGGAAGGAGAAAGGAAGCTATGCAAGACATATATTTCCCCTTTCATTACATGATCTTTAATTTAACTTCAGTATGAGGGTTTAAATACCCTCACAGGTATTTAGTTATAGTAATAAGTGTAATTTGATACAATATATACACGCCAAAGGAAATTTCAACAATTAGGTAACACTTTCCCAAATTCAAAGTTTTCATGAAAAAACATCAGAATTTTACAAGTTTGCAACAAGTATCAGATGAATGCACCGTACCAAAATGCACCATTTTCCCCCAAAAAAGTTGAGGAAAACTTGGTGTTCAAGGTAGTTTGAACTGGAGTTACAAGTGCAAGGTTTTCCCACTTTGGTCACTATAGGACAGCTAAGACTGATCTGTTCTTCTAGTTCTGTAATTTCACAGTTTATTAGAAAAAAATAAATTATGGGCAATTTCTTGTTTGCTTGGTTTGCATCATGTGGTATTATCACAATTAATGTATCTGTTGTCAAACCCAAGACATGATACATGCAGGTAACTTCTCTAAATCATAAACCCAAAAAATTACAATTTCTAGGCTGTGAACAAGCAGTAAAAGCAAAGCAACACTCAATTTCCTACTGTGATGTGTTCTCTAAGTTGGGTAGTGACAGCTGCTCTGTTATAAATAAAGCCCAATTTCTTTCTGGTCTCATTAGTGCAGCCCTACCTACCTATCCGTATTAGTCACTTCCTGCACAAGCATTTGAACACCTACATGGCATTAAAACACCTCTTATTACAATCCAACACAGCATACAGGTTTAACTGAAACATTAAAGCTGAAAATGAGCAAACCCGTCCCCTGTGCCGCCACACAAAGCTGTCACCTGCAAAACACTCTGCATAGCAACTCTACTGCTCCTTCTCCCAATCCTCTCTTCCCTCAGCCAAATTCTGTTCAAAGAGAGGAGGAAAAAAGGTAGGAAAAGCAGAAAAATTAAGTCTTAACCTCATGGTTACTCTATCCTCTTCTCCTTACTTACAGAGCTTGAGAGGTAAGAAAAACAAAATCCATCTCTTCTGCTACTTCAAGGAGGTGGGAGGGTGTTTTCAATAATATTTTTGTAACAATCAGTGCAACAGGAAGATAACTGTTACCTCCTTATATACTTCCAAATTTCACAGCTGTTCCACTTCACAACAAAAATATCTGTATAATAGAAGCACAAAGCTATCAAGCTCTACCTTTAAAACCAGCGTGCTGAAATCACAGCTAACAGAGTAACAAATGCTAGCCCAGAACGTCTTGAAGCCACAAGGTACAATGCTTCCCATGACCTTGCAGTAAGGAGAGAGGAGGACGAAAAAAAACACACTGCAAAGTCATTGCTGTCAATCTCGAGACATGCACAGGGATAGCAAGGAACTGCTTAAGCCAGTTGTAACTGATGTGTCATGAAGGTTCAGCCTTGGCTTAAGTGCCTTTGTTTAACACTACAGAGTGACACAAGCAGTGCAATGCACAGACAGCTACTATTATTTGCTCAAAAGCAGTGCAATAGGCAAAAGGATGTGACATCTAATTATAAAGATCCTCCTCCAAGCAAGTCAATTATACATTGTCTGGAAGAAAAACAAGGCAAACGCTACAATAACACAAGAGAAATAAGAGAAGACCACTACTGAGTAATTTTCACTTTAATGGCATGGAAGAACAGCACAACTTATGATGTGCCAAGTTAGTCTTTAATTCCACAAATGTTTTTAGAGCACTACTATAAAAACTGTATGCAAAAGGATCACCATGGAAAGGAAACAGCATTTCAAGAAGCTCCTGACAGTGGAAAGGAAGCTTATCCAGGAAAGGGAAGAAGAAGCACAAGTCGAAAGCCAGCGAGAACAGAGGTCATTCTCCAGGATCTTTACAGCACTCACTAGGTAAGTATATACCTTTTGAAGAAGCTCAACTTCCTGCCATAAATAAAGGTTTTATAAACCACTCAAAATACATATCAGCCAGCCACTTACTTAATTTCATCTGCTTTATTCCTTGGGCAGCAGCTCTGCATTTTTCAAATGTTTCAATAGATCATTACCCCAGATATGCTATTACTTGATATACTCCAGATATAGGTCTCACCAGTTTTTTCACCATGGGTTACGTATATGAAATATCCATTAAAATCGTACAACTTTCAGAAATATTTTCAATGTTTCAATGCCTGTTGGCATCAGCATATATCAATCTTCACGTTTGTGTAAGGTTTGTCCAAACCCAGAAGTAGGCCTGTTGTGGTCAAATTAGTGCCTGATACAGACTTCAGAGCCAAAAATTACATTAATTAGTGCTTCCATTAATTTTATCTTCCCAGACAGACTTCACTGGTGAACTCTGCAGGAGATTAGTTTAGAATATAAAGAGCACAATGGCTTCAACAAGTTCATTCAGACAGCTTGCAAGCAAATTTTGTGATGAATACAGAACTCAATGTTTATTGCATCTCAGCAGCAAAGCCCTCCCTATGTACACCAGACCAGGCATATGGCCAGGATGGATTTCACCAGAATGCCCGCTAAACCACTCTGCAACCACTCTGAACTTCCAAAGGACTAGCTGGCAGCCAACGTAAGTACTTTAAGAATGCTAAAACCGTTCCACAAAACTTGTCAGATATTGTTATCAAAAACTGGAAGAAAAAAAAACAACTTAGAATGAGACATCAGGAAATAAATCCAGAACAATACCACAGCCTGTCAACTGAAGCACAGAGCCAAACTAAAGACTAACAGAAAGACAAGGACATTCAACAACCAGCTACTGCCTTCCAGTAATTTATAGCACATTTTCCCAGGTGGTAACATTAGTTTAACAAAAAAAAAATTTCAAAACAAACTCCACACCCAAATCACATAATTTCAGAGACTGTTTTTCAGTGTTACACAGAACTCTTCTCTGCTACCTTAGCCATCTGTTCTGTCCATCACTTTCATGCAAAAGAAGTCAGTGGAAACTAAAACAACCACTGGTCTTTGCTAAATGTTCTCTCTCTCATAAGTTTCTTTATACAACAGCCTGCATGAATTCCCCTAGAGAGTTATTTCACAAAGGCATCCTCTATAGCCTAAGTTAACTCAGGTAACACCAATGCAGTCTCTCTGCCAGCAGAGGGAAGGAATCACTTGGAAATAGCTCTGATTCAGTCAGATCCATCTAATCAGAAACTGTCTCAAAAACTCAGTTTTGAAATTCATTTGAAAGCTGTTTCTCCTAAAACCAGTGGGAAACATTTGACTTCGGCTTCCATACAGACCAAAAAATGCCAGACGCAAAGCATGGTCTGAAGTATGTTGCTTCCAGGTACACACTGGGCACTAAACTATATGTATTGTGCTGTTTTCAGTGGTTAAGAAAAAGTAATATCAGACAATAAAACTCTTCTACCACTTCCTCATCGGACTCCAGCTTCTCAACAGAGTGCACTGCAAAGCACAGGCAGCCTTCCCATCCCACCAGGCCAAATTCAGCACATAGTGGTGCCACTCAGAAAGCCTTTTTAGAGTATTGAAGGCTTTGAGAACCACCCTGATACTGCAACCCTTCTTCCCAAATTCAGGGACTGGAAAGGCTCTCCTTTCTATCCCAAATACATAGGCTCATACTGGTTTCTAGCCAAACCAAATTCATTGCAATTTTTAGAGTTTGTGTTGTGCCAGAACTTTTTTATAAGTGCCTGCCCACGTTGCTCTCTCTTGGATTTAGACCGAAGAGTCACTCCTTCTTCCAATTCTCCTTATGCTAAAGTAAGCAGTTCTGCATCTGCACAACAGCACTTTTCTCCCTGCAGCTCCTCCTGGTTTCTGCCATTTTTCTTAAACTGAAGACTTCAAATAAAGGCTAATCAGATACAAGGACCTCATTGCTCTCCTCTCAGTACTAGAGCCTCAAATTGCATTCAGCTTTTTTTAGTGGTTCCACCATTAGTAGCTGCTTGCGTCATCTGTCATCATTAACCAAGACTTGCTGTCTCGTACTAACATTCCAACAGTCAGATGAGCTCACACTTGAAAAATGAAAATAATCAAAAACCTCTTCCTTGCTCTTCTTTTCACCACAAGAACATATAAACCAAAATGCTCCTATATCAAAACTAAATACAGAAGCTAAATGATAAGCTAGTATCAGAAAATGTACCATCTAGTACCAGTTCATTAGTGATGCAAGCAAAGGGGACCCTCTCCCAGTTTCCTCTCTGTTCTCTAATCACCTCAATTCTTCTAGCTTATGAAAGCTGTAGTTGTAGCCCAACGCACATGCTAGAATTGTGGGTTACATACAGCTGAAAAAAAAATTACATTCGTTTTAAAAACAGGCTTAAAATTTTTATGGCTCAAAAGCCTTAAACCTCCAGAAACACAAAAAGTAAATTAAAGTGGAAAAGAATATCCTGTAGAAGTAATTAATTTATTTTGCCTGTTTTCTTCAATACAAGTTTTTGCTTTTTTAACTTGTACCAATAGACTGTATGACTAAGCTCAAGAGAATCTTCACCATCAAAAATCTGATGATACATACCAGTCTTTCCATGACAGTGCTGTACCCTGTTATGTTGTGCTTTTTAAAATATATTTGATAAGTCTCCATTTTATGTCTTTGCAAAAAAAACCCCAAAAACCAAAACCCCACCAAACCCTCTAACACTTCTGTCCTCTCCACACAGACCCCGCCCCCCTCCCAAACCACAACTCGCACAATAAAACACAAAAATCATTTTACCATTTTAAGTACTGCATCTTTTCATATGTTATTCAAGCAGGTAAGGAACAACAAGAAACTTCTGTTGAGAGCTCTGTGGTGCAGAAAAAAATTTCTCTCAAGAAAATAATGCTCATGCTTGGCATTACTTGGCTGCAGTAAACTAAAGCTGTTGAAACAAGCAAGATAAAAAAAGAGGTTTCTCATATGTAACAATATTCACATGAAAAACTTAATTTGTAAGACTGTCTTAGGAATAATCTGTTTTATGTTACAAAACACTTGGGGATGCTTTAGAATTCAGCTAGTTGAAAGCTTCTTATTTAATGATGCCACAGGCAGCAGAGACGGGACCAGTGAGTACCAGCCTGGGCTGGACTGGGAACCTCAGCGGTGGGAGCAGCTCAGAGAAACTGCCCCGACCATGACTGTCCATGAGCCGTGGGTGTAGAAGCACCTCTGGGAGCTGGCTAAGTCGTGACTTCTGTCTGGCCTGTGAAAGAGGAAATGATGCAGCAAGAGGACCAAATTGCAGATTTGATTTCATCGAGCTCCAATGAAAACCTCCACTTGTCACCCTTGTGAAGGTGCCACTTTCAAATGTTTTGGTCTGACAGGCTGCCACAATTGCCAAAATAAATGGCCCTGCTTAGCACTTTATTCACTACCACCTTGTGGTGACATACACATTTGCACATTGTGCATGAGACAATTGAAAACTGGTAAGAAAAAAAAAAAGTGAAAAACGCTTCTGAAAGGTTACTTTTTAAACTAGGTAATTTTTTAAGGCTGGTGGATCAAACGATGCATAAACAGTCGGGAACAAGTCGCAAATTGGGGTGAGCAGCACTGCTAGCTAAAATGACTGCATACTGTTGGCCTCAGACAAGCCTGCTTTTCTTGATATAGAAAACAGAATGAGATCCAGAACTCATTTTAGATCCTTAATTTACCAGAAGTGATAACCTGGCCTTGTCTGACTACCTGTTACAGTTGGGGTGAGGTCTTCATGAAGCATTACACTCTGGGATCATTCAGGCAGGATTTGCAGAGTTATTCTCACTGAAAGAACAACAAAGCAAGCCTTAACATAAAATATCTACTTCACGGAGACAAAAGCACTCAGCAATGTCCATCAGTAACTGTCACAACTCACTGCAAGAAAGGTTTGCATCTTAGAGACTGGAAAGATAACAGTCATTTAAAATAAAGTTGGAACTTCAAAGAATGGGCATCTTCAGAACTGGAAAATTATTCCTTAAGTGTTACTGAGAAATATAACAAAAGTAAGGCTAAATTTACTTTTCATTACTCAAATAAGTGAAAATTTCCAAGTTTGCTTGATTGCTACTGCCCTTATGTAAGGCATATGGGGATCACATATATGTGCATACTTTGAAATACCCAGATTATAATACTGTATTTCACTTTAGCCACTAGGAGGTCTAGGTGGCCCTGCATATGTTGATATCCATAAGTGTCTAACAGCAACATTTAGATTAAACTCCAGTATTTCACAACTGATTTTCTGTCTTAATCTGCAGCAGGATTAGTTCACCACAATAAAACATACTATTATCACCATAACCCTGCATGGAGTCCTAACATTTATATTTTGTAGTTGGTATGCAGCACTAGGCATCTAAATACTATGCAGTATATTTGCTCTTTCTCAGATCCATCCATTCCAATAAAAATTGCATATTCTTTCCCATTTTTAAGCTGCATGCTAATACAATAAAGTTAACTAAACAGAATTTCCAAGCTACTGCAGAACTGAGCTGCATTTGCACTTGAAAAAGCACTGTGCAATTTACATGCTTGTTTCTGTAAGAACTCTGAAAAAGTACTTCTAAGCAGGCAAATTACACCTGGCATTGCACAGGTGCACTGGAATGGAAAGGCATAAGGTGTCCTCTCCCCAGAGCACACTCACAGAATGAGCAACATTAAAATAGTTGAAAGGTTAGGAAGCCCTTCCCCACCATTTCTTTGCCCTCATACAGCAGCAATAGTACTGACAACAGCAAAGGACTTCTCTTGGCTTGTTCAGGGAAGTGGCATCTCTCACAGATGGCATGCTGCACCTACATACTCCACCCATTCTGCTGGCTGTGGGGTATAGTAAAACACTGACCCAATATTTTCCTCGAAGTTCTATACTTTAAACTGTGTTTAAAAGCCTTACTATTTCTTTTTTCATGCTAGATTTATTTCCTGCCTGCTTCCATCCAATAGGAAACCAGATACAGAGTTAGTCTCATTTCACTTTCTGGCCACCATTTACCAGAAGACTGGCCAGTATTCAGCAGCAGCTTTAAATAGAGGCCAAAGATCAACCTTACATGGAGACCACAAGTCTTCACAATTCCCTTTTGTTTTATGAAAGCTTACCCTGAGCAAGACCACCTTCTGGGGCAAACTGATTCTTACATGATCACCATGCCCTTCCCATCCTGGCAATTTTCTTCTCCCTTCCTTCCTTGTATTGTGTGAGCAACCCCACAAAGCCACGTCACAACTGAAAGATAGGACTTCCCTTTTCTGCAAGCTAAAGGGACAGAGTTATTCAGTACCTCATCCTACACTCCCCCCCCCTCCCCAAGCAGATACACTACCATTCCCTATGAGATCAGGAAAGCAAACCAAGTAAACTACAGAGGTACCCGCCTTTGCTGCCATTTGTACAATGTTTGTGGTAGAAAACAATATACAATGGCATCAGGACAACCGAGCTTGAGAAAATAAAGCTTTGCCCTTCTATTTTCCAGCAGAATATCCAATATATGTTTGCACTGTATTTAATAAAAGCACCACTGGGGAAAATCAGTGCACGACAGTACACTAGCACGCTCATAAGGAAATGGAAGTGGGATAGCCTTAGAAATTTCTTTAACTTTAAATGGAATTGTAATGGAGGAAGTACACAGCTTTCCTCACAATTAAGTAAACAAGACCAACCGCACATCCCAACAAGCCTGTCAATGAAAACACACACTGAACTTAAACTGAAGCAGTGAGGTAGCCTTTAAGGTAAATGTGGATTCTACACCGTTTCAGGTTTAGTTCCAAATCTGCCTTAAATTACTGCTAAGCTTCTGACCTGCATTGAAATCCATAAAATTTCTTCTCTATGTGTAAAATCTTGAATTTGTTTTTCATCTTAATATTTAACTTCCAAGTAAAATTCATTTCTTTGCCCCACCAAAAATTTTCCAAGTACTTAAAAATGGACTCAAAAATTAAACAGCCTCTTCATCACTGGACAACTTTTTCACATTTTCTAGTATAGAGAAAGTAATAAGTACCTGGCTAATAAAATCCTACAGACAAGGACATTTTTATTTTTAAAATATAATTCATAAAGAAAGTATTGAAAAAAAGAGCAAGAGAAACCTAAGTGCAAACAGTAAAGCATACTGAAAGACAGATAAACGTGGGTGGGTAAGTAATGGCCTTCTTCATGGCAATGTCTCCAGTTTGAATTTTTTAAAGAAATTATATCCCTTACAACTCTTAATCATTGTGACAATGCACTGACATCCTGGCCATGTAAAACGCGCAGCTTTCCTTAAGCCTGGCTGGTTTAAACAGCAGGAAGCAAGATATTTGTACAAGAAGAAAAGAGGAATGAAGGGCCAAGAGGCCTCAGAGCAGTAGGAAGAACAGTTTTTCTGGGTGGAGAAGCAGGAATGGGGCAGAGGTGAGCTTAAGGCCTTCCCAACCCCCATTTAACTCCTTCACTTCTCTTTGTTTGGGCAATTTAAAACCAACAGTTCAGTTTGCAACTCATTTCACTTAAAAATTCCTGAACTGGTCCATACATGTGCCTGGTAGCCCCTGCGAACAGCTGGTGGGAGCAGTGGGAAGGAAGGCACATAGCAGGTATCTCCTGATGGCTCAGCCTGCCTGTGGTCCCCAATGCCAACACACCCACAGACTAGCGAGGTTGCAACACACTGGCTATGAGAGACAGCTGACAAGCAGGACTTCTGCTTCACAGAAATTACATGTTTTAAAAATTAAGCTTCAAAGGCAGCTAAAAAAATGGTTCTTCTTCATCTCCCAAAGCAATTTCCCATTCATATGAAGTCTTTACCCTGCAAAAATCAGCTTTACTATGAACATCAGCAAACTCATGGTATCACTGCAGACTCACCATTTACCCTCACCCCTTGCTACTAACATCAACAATTTCATTACACCACTTAGCCTCACCTCTGGAACTCAGGCCTTTCTCCGTTAGCAAAACCCTTCCTGCAACTATTCAAAGATGGACCCATCTTTTCTATTCCCAACATCTTGGATCCCAGAGTTTTAATGAAAGTATTCTCAGCTGCAAGAAGAGCACCTGCTCTTTTACCCCTTCACCTCGTAACAGCATGGCTAAGGAACAACAGCCACAATTCCAGCTCTGTATCTAGGAAGGACTTATCCAAACAAGATAAGTAATAGCTATCCATGTGGAGTATGCTTGTACTGCTCCTACACAGTGAAAAAACATACCACACAAAGTGCTCATAGGTTGGCAGAGTATCTGGGCCTACACACGCTAGGACAACTAAGCAGTGTTATCATTCAAGAACATTGCTCAAAACCAGTTTTCTTTAGAATTAATTTCAAAGCATTTTCATCAATGCTGGATTTTGTAAGCTTTGTTCCAAACTTCAGTTTTGGCCCAAACTGGATCCATCAAAAAGCATTCAAGATGGACTAAAAGTCTGCTATATACCTTGTCAACTTTAAAGACTAACTCTTCCAACCTTAAAGGTACTTGAGTATCATCCTGAACTGTGACATCTGGTTACATGGCAGCATTTGGGAACTGGCACTGCATACAATACATCAGGAGCACAGGACAGACTTTCAGAAGCTGTTTACTGAAAATTACAGTCAAGTAGTTTAGGTGCTCCTGCAGCTTACAGACCAAGTCTATCTGTCTCCTCCCCAAGAAAACACCCACCTTACAGTGGCTGAAGCTGATGGTTTTGTTTAGAAAGTCTGTAAACTAGCAGGTTTTTTTCTCCTCCTGTACCTCTCTTCTTCCTTTGGAAACTTCTGTGTTCTTTCAGTGTCAGCTAGAGGGTGGTCCCTCATCCTGCAATCACCTCCTGGTAGGCTAGCTTGTGTTTAGGGCATGGTGGTAGAATAATAACCCTTGCAAACATCAAGCTGCTTCTGCACTGGATGACAGTGGCCTTTATGAGCTCTGGTTTAACTCAGGGCACAAGCAGATCATTAACCATCAAATGATTCAGCACTTGGTGCCTACATTTCTGCTGGCTGGTTTTCATCAGCAGAGAACAGCTTTGAAGGTGAATCATTTATATGATACCATCAGACACCTAAAGAGGCACACAGGTGTCAAGTCCTTCCAGCTCCAAGCCAACCAGTTTTATGTGACACAGACTGTTCTTAAATTCTCCTCTTCACTCTACAGGTTTATAATCACATTTCCCACAGAAATTCTGACTGTAACACTCTGCAGCTTTTCTCTCCAGCTCTTTCAGAAAGAAATCATGCACAGAAAAGAAAGGGGTCAAAACCAAGATACCAGTTCACAGAGAAAGACTGGTAACAGGTCTTGAGCAGGGCAAAGACCATCTCCACATTTCATGCTCAGAAGAAGAGAGCAGAATTTTAGTCCCACCAAAGGCAGCCATGCACAATATGCTGTCAGATGTGGTCCCTTCCTGCCCCCAACAATCCCTTCCGATATACTCATGGCCACTAATCTCATTAGATTTCCTATAACTAAAGCACTATAATATCTGATGAAGATTGTATGCTGTTTAAATTAACTCATCCAAAGTCTTTTAATACAAGAATGACTACTCCAAGAGATTTACAAGATTTACAAAATAAAGCATCACTAATCAGCACAGGATCAAAACTGAATTATCAAGTTTCCTGATTTGCATGTAGAAAGAGCCAGCACCAAGGTTTCTATAAAACTTTTACAGTCATTTTGTAGAAAAAATGAAACAAGTACAGGAGCAATTATATATGCATCTTCAAATATTTACTAAAGAACAAACTGTACTTTATAAATGTTAGGAAGCAGCAAATGTTATTTTGGTCTAGTCAATACTTTCTAAAAAGTGAAGAGTAAAATTGTTGTTCTGAATAGCATTTCTCAGGTTTTATAGATTAGGAGATGAAAAAACACATATAAACCTTAGCTTCTTTACCAGTCTACAACAAGTTAAATGTCAAAACCTAGTTAAACTTCTTCCCTTACCTATTCATTTTCAAAGAACATTTCCGACAAAACCCAACCCCAGCCCAGACACACAAACAGCCAAAAAGCAAAACCAAAAGCAAATGCTCCCTCTGACTCAGATGTACAAGCAGCCCAGAGCAGTTAGGAAATCAATCACACATTTAGCAAACCTCTATATGCACAGTTTCTGAAATAAGCTGGGTTTGGCGTTATGTTAAATGGAGAGCAAGAGGGGAAGTGAAGGAGAGGTAAACATAATAGTACACCTCTGAGACTGAGTGTCCTCATTCTTCCTCCCCTGTCCCCAGTGTTTGTGTGCTGGATGTAAGAGTGTAGAAACCCACAGATCCCATCTGAATGGGAAATGGTTCTTCTGCACTTCTGACCCCAAAATCACTCAATATATCTGAGAACCCATGGAGGAGACTGCCCTGGCCCTGAAAGAACACCAGCCTTTCAAACAATCACACTCTTCAACCTCATCCATTTTATGTTAGTGACTAAGCATAACAAAGAACAGCTATGGGCTACATCGATTCCTGGAGACAGGGCTTGCTGGGATCTGACTCAGGCTCTGTGGGACCCATACCAGATCCTGAGCTGTAAAAGCCACAACCTCTTCAATGACAACCCATCACTGTATCATCAATTTCTCTGAGTCCAAAAGAATAAAGTAATAGAAATTTTTTCGTGAGTGATAGACAAACTGCTCATAGTTAGACCCTGAAGAGCCCTGAGGTCTGTGATTATCGGGCTGTGAGAAAGAATAGCTAAATTGAGGCAGAGGTAAAGTTATGCAATTTCCCCCAGTCAGGCTCCAGATCAGCCTGGGCACTTTAGGCTTGCCTGCTAAGCTTCTGCTTCAGTGACTAAATCTTTGAAAGGGATTATGCAGCAAGGTGTCAGTGATAAGAAAGACTGGATTTGACCTCTAAAGACCTTCAAATGCAAAATTCCTAAAACAATTACCCTCATTTTCCAGCATACTGATAACACTACAAGCAGTTGGAGTATTTTCATCTGGCATTCTTCTTAAGAATGCCTAAAATTTCTGTGGATTTCCTGATCTATAAAGGGCCTCAAGGCAGAAGTTTTGATGCTCTTATATGTTTCCATAGAAGAAAGCAGAGTGCACTAACAGAGTGTTTACTTTGCTCCTCCATTAAGCATCATTTCAGAAAACACAATGAAACAATCATGAAGAATATAGGCTTCTTCAGTGAGAGAACATGTACAGACATTAAAGGAAACATGAATTATTTCAGTGCTATACTTCTGCCAACATACTCCCCATTTTCAGCATGATACCATTCCTCCAGAGATGTAGAGTCAGGTAGTGTCTTCTCATACAAAGCGCAGAGATTGCTACTTCTCTGACAAGGAAACCAGATCTAAACAATCCATGTTGTTGTTTGGGGGTTTGTTTTCTGTTTGTTTTCAATTTCAGGTACATTCTTATATCAAGGTGATCAGTTCCAAAATGCCAATCTGTTAAAATTTTCAAACGAAAACAGCTTTTCAACACTTATTCCCTTTGAACCTCTGGCAAATTTTCTTTTCATTTTGCTACACAAAATGCAGAGTCTCAAAGATGAAAGGTGACTCGATTTGTAACCTATACTGACTTTTCACTCATCCTTCCCTGAAATCACTCAAACATAACTGACATGTCGAAGCCTTTCTCTCTCCTCAGGATGACTCACAGGGTCCTTCCACAGCACAAAGGAAAGATACACCACTTCTTGTTCTTAGGAAATATCACTTTCTCGTTCTTTACTAAAAAAAGAAGATAGGAGATGAAAAAATTGGACTGTTATTTGTTATATTTTGTTTTCTTTTTCCCTGAATAAATTTATCAAGCAACTGAAATTCTGCCTGGTCATAACAGCACCTGTAACAACATGCCCACAGAAGTGCTCTGTGAATCTCACTCCTCAGCATCAGTATCCTTGCTGCAGACTACCTCTCCTCTGCTTCTGTATCCCTGCCCCACTTTTTATGTACAGGGGGAAGTACCCATATGGCTGTCAATAGCTGCTGGGATAAGCTTTATGAGAGCTCAGTAACAGTAGTGGCTTCGCTGATGTTGCAATCCCTGCATACTCATTCAATAGCTGGGCAATGCTAAACCTACTTCACAGAGCATAAACCTGGTTCCCAGGCCAGCCAGCTGTTTCAGGCACCAAGCTGCTGGATCATCCTCCAAGAGTCTAGTCCTAAACCAGGCAGAAGAGTTTTTTTGAATGCCTTCAGGTATAGACAGATATGATAGATCACACAACTTCCATTAGATCACTGTAAACTGCAGGCATCTGCAGAGGTCACAGAAGACCACCCTGACATCACATCACTTGGCAATTTCCAGCTTCAGTGCAAGTCAGTATTCTGACCCATGACCTTAGCAGCAGATATGAAAGTGGCACAAAAGTGCATTGACAATACACTCTAAAAACGTACTGGGAGTTTCCAGTCCACCACTTACCAAGAAGTCATATCATTCTTGGCTTTGTGCACAGTCTCAAGAAGGCTTATTAAGTGCTCCTGAGTTTCAGTGTTACAGGAGACACAGAAAACATAACTCTGCATCTCTCATCCATCAGTTCCCAAGTTAAGCTGTTCCCTGTTACCTAAATATACCAAAAGTGGATCATAAAAATGCCAAGTGAGTTTACTGTTAGCCAGAACAAGTGCTACCAGCACATGCTACAACAGTCTACCAGTGCCCAGAGTAAAGTACATACTTGACTTTGGCTAGCATGTGCGATTTTCAAGCAGTGAAATTTGCTCTGGTCAAAACAGATCTGTCAACTATTCATAGAGTGCAAGGGTAGCTGTAGCCATCCATCCCATTCCTACATAGGCAGTCCAGCAGGAGCACAGACTTGCCCAGCACAGCTTCATGCCCCAATGAGTGTAAAAATTCGTTCTACGACCAAACTAGTATGTCTCCACCATGCACATACCAAAAGTTTCTGTTGAATAAAAGCATAAAGATGGTAAGCAAAGGGTTTAGCTGGTTTTGTTTCTCGCACAACTTCCCACATTCATAACTTCCCTCACTGCTCTTCAGCTTCAGGGTATGACTACTCTAGCAGCAGAAACAACACACAAGTGTTCTGTGACGCTAAACTAGTTACTAAAAACATTAGCGAAGACAGAGCTTTGCTTTCAAGTTGCTGATTTAGGTTTGAAACAGCACTCCTGACTGACAACACAGTGACGGAGATGTAAGCAGCCTATACGCGAGTCTACCTGTCCAGGATGAAAAAGTTGTGTTTTCGATTTTTTTACTCCAAAGAAGTTCTTGTTTATTGTTATAACTGCGAATCTTCACGAAGCCTCACACACACACCCTAGACTACGCAGTACTTTAACCTTTCATGAATGGCGTAAACCCAAACGCGATGTATTCCGAGAGGACCAGGCCGAGCGGATGCACCAAGGGCCCGCCCGAACACCCGCACGCCCGAGCGGCAGCACCGGGACTGCGGGCAACATCCCCGCCTCCAGAGCCGAGGTGAGCTCACCAACCTCGGTCCGTATCACTCCCCGGCCTTCTTTTTAAAGAAAACTGGTGCCAGACAGGTAACAGCAAAAGTTTGAGAATTCAAAGAGAAAATCCTTGTAAAGAGGTGAAGAGCCTGAAAACACAGCCGTGACCAGCCGCGGAACAACGCACAGACAAGCGCTTCGGGAGCGAGCGGTCACTGAACCAGCGACTCGCACGCAGGCGGCGGCCGAACGCGCCCTGTGCGGGATGGGAAAGGCTTCTGCCCGCCCCGCACCACCTCGCCCAGCTCTGCAGCTCTCCGGCCGCGGAGCAGCGCTCAGCCCGCGCCCCGTGGCGGCTGCGGCCGCAGCTTCCCCCCGCACACCTCGGCAGCTCCCGTACCTGGGAGCTGAGGTACCGCCGCAGGCACTCCTCGCACACCGCCTTCTTGCAGCAGGACAGGGGCTTGATGGGCTTCTCCTCCAGGCACACGCGGCAGCTCAGCACCAGCAGCGGCCCGAACTCGCCGGCGATCAGCCCGGAGAAGGGCTCGGGCAGCAGGTACAGGTCCACCACCTCGATGCTGCCGCCCGACGACAGCGGATCGTCGCCCGGCACCACCCCGCGCCGCGCCGGGGGCTGCCCCACGCCGGGGCCGCCGCGGGGGGAACCGGGGACGGCCGCGGGCCGGTCGTTCTCCACGCAGTAGACGGTGCAGTACACGTGCCGCCGGGGGGGGCGGCGGCGGCCGCTGCCTCCCTCCGGCCCCTCCTCCGCCGGGGCCGTCTGCTCCCCCGCACCGGGCGGCTGCTCCGGCCCGGCCGCTGCCTCTGCCTCCTCTTCGGTCCCTCGCCGCTCGGGGCCGACAGCGGGCGGCGGCAGCTCCCCGCCTCGCCCCGGCCCGGCTGCCCCGCTGCCCAGGACTGCCTCTCGCAGCGCAGGCTGCTCGTCTGGGCTGGGCTCCCGCGGGCGCCCGGCCGGGCTCGGCGGCGCGGCTGCGGCGGCCCGCGGGGCGCTCAGCGAGCTCTGCTGTTCCCCCATCGCCGCCCGCCGCCGCTCCTTCCCATCCAGCCGCCTCCCGGCCCCGCTTCTGCTTCCGGGTCCCGAGCCCCGCCGCGCCGAGCCCCGCGCTGCCCGCCCGCGGGCGCCGGCCCCGCCGCCCGGCCTGTCCCCGGCGGGGCTGCGGGCGCGGCGGAGGAAGCGGCGGGAGCAGCTCCGCTCAGCGCCGCCCGCGGGGTCTCGGCTGGAGCCCGACCCCCATGCCGGGGAGGACGCGGGCAGCCGCCCCTGGTGCCGTGGGGCAGCACGCCCGGCCGCGCCCCGCACCGGCCCGCCCCGCGCGTCACCGCCCCTCCGCCCCGGCCCGGCCCGCCCCGGCCCCGCCCCGCCCGCTCTGACGCAGCTGCTCGGCTGCGCCCCTCAGTGAGCCGTGGAAACACAGCATGTCCCCGCATGCCACCCCTGGTAGCGGCGCTGCCAGGTGCTGCTCCGCGCCCGAGGTCGTTCCCTCCGCCGTGTGACGGTGCCTCGGGCCGCGCCCCGTTGCTCCTGCGTGAGCAGCGGTGACCATCGCTCCCCCGAAATCGTCCTCTGCTCCAAAGCGCGGGCGAAGAAGCAAACACTGGCTTAAATTTCTAAAACCCCTTTATGCTCCGAGGGGAACGTCCTCTAAGCACATGGTGAGCGTGCGATTAAAAAAATCCCTGAAGAAAACAAATCGTACCAAGCATCAGAAGCACCGCTCTGAGAGCCACAAACGAAAACCAAGGTGACATTCACAAAAATAATTGAAACTACTAAAAAAAGTGTATCCACACAGGTCCAAACAGGTATCTGGTTGTTCAGGTACTCAAAGGGGATTAGAGGAATGTATGCACATTCTGCTCTGAGAGTTGGCCAGCATGTCAATGCTTGACGATACCCAGGACTTGACATCATCGGTTACATCATCACATGTGGCAGACGTCAAGGAACTGATCCTGCAGCAACTGATAGCTTAACAGGCACTGTGCAGTTTCCATCCCAAACTTCGTCTAGAGTGTTAATCAGAAGTTAATCAGTTGCTCTGCTTGAGAGGGCATAGGGTTGGGCTGACTAGGGTGAGGGAAGGAGGTCTGCCAGTGGGGAGATGCTGGGGACATCAGGGCAGTCTGCATGTTGTCCCCTCAATCCCAGTGACCTCCTGAGGCTCAGCTCATGCAGGGAGCCGCTCCATGCGTTTGTTTGGCTCCATGTTTGAGCTCAGCAGCCCAGCTGCTCTGCCTCAGTGTCCCAGAGTGTGGGGCGTTGGAGACACTGTATGGGGCCAGCCCTGCTTTGGAGGGCCCTGCATGGCACTTAAACATGTGTCCACTCCAGGAAGGAGATGAGCCTCCCAGAAAGCCACATGGCGAACCTGAGCTCTTCTGCCGCAGGCTGAAAATCAGGCTCTGTGTAGTGACTGACAACATCTGCTGGCCTGGGGGCTTTTCGGCTTCAACATGCTCTATTTCTTCCAGACCAAATCAGACCTCAAAGTCAGTGAATGAATTTGTGCAATGTCAGGCTTTAGTTACCTCTCCAGAAAAACAATAAGGAGGGATTTTTTTAATTAAATAGTATGTTTAACTTTTCTTTCATAGGCCTCTAGCATTTATGATCCCAAAGCTTACTTTGAAAATATGAAGTGTAAAACTTCTAATAAATGAATAAACATCAGAATTTTCTACAACCCTACCACTCAAGAACCTGGAGCTCAAAGAAAAAACTAGAAAGGCAGCATCATTTCAAGAACAAGAATGTTGCTCAGCTCTCAATTCAGAGATGTGTATGCTAAAGCACAGCAGGGGAAAAATCATCCTGGGGATTTCAGGATGACAATGATAATTGCACTTGGCTAACGGGAAGCGTTAAGCAAATAGGAATTACAGTATTGCCTGTGCTCTACCAGTCTATGGACTAAGGATAGCTAATTCAGTGGCCTGTGCCCAACCATGGGTCATGCTGGTCCCAGCTGTGAAGAGTGAGCAGACATGCCAGCCCAGTGCCCCCAGTGTCACCCATTCTGCCCTGCTTATGGCTGGGATGGCCCTGACTGGTCTTGACTTGCAGTCCCCAAGGGAACTCCACCACTCTGTGATGCATGTATGCTCTGTAACAGGTCTTTGCCATATTCTATATATATTCTCTCAGGTATATTTAAAAACTATGAAATTATGTAGTAGTAGACAGAAAAAATATAGGGCTGAGGTAAGCATACCTTCTGGTATGTACTAATGGCTTTTTCCAGTGTGCCTTTACACAGATTCATATTTGAATGACCTTAAGGGAGAATTTTCAAAGAAGGACCACCCTAACCCCCCGCAAGCCTCCAACCATCTGATGAAATAGGATTCTGTGTTGCATGGCACTTACTTATTCCCCCAGAGAGCTGGTGAGAGAAGGAGCAGCTGATGAGGGACGGTGGTTCTGTTGCTCAGTGCATTGCTGGTAGGTGCCTGGGTACATGAAACAGGAGCCCTTACAGGGATGAACACATCGTTCCCGAAGAGGCTGCTCTGCTGCTGACTGACAGCCTGCATGATGTGTCTTAATCTGGCAATTACCCAGGTTTTGAGAAACAATGACTCAGATTTGCATCCAAAATTACTCTGTTGCTAAAACCTTCCTGTTTTAAAATGTAATTTCAGATCTTCACATTTTACACTTTCTGTAGAGCATGTCTCAACTTTAAATAAAGCCTTATGGAAGATATTCAAGATAGCAGCACTACTGGATTTGCATAAGATAACAGGTTAAAATTAATTATCCTACAGAGATAAATCTCTTTATCATCAAATGTTTGGTTTACAAGAGCTTCATTGTGTTTGAGCACAGTTGTGTACAGCTGAGTCTAGTTGCTTGAAAAATCGCTTTTCTTCCTGTGATGTACTGCCAAGTCAAACTCCACAGAGATTCACACATTTGAACTCTGCAAATGAAGTATGAAGAAGCAGCTGGCAGGACATTAATTATCTGTGAGAGATCCCCAATTTTGGAAAGCTATATCCACTCTTGTCCACCAGAACGTGGAGTTCTTACCTCCAGGGAATGCAGCAAAGTCCATAATTTTCTTCTTTTTTGTTTAAACTGTTGGGGGGTGTGATTTAAATAGGTATGTTTATAGGTGGTCCTTTTACTCACACCTGATTTTTAAATTTCGCAGCTGAGATCCAGGGTAGGCACTTGCATTTTCAAACAATGAATGTCATTGACTGCCACAGTTCTCATATAATGCATGAATTTAGGTTTCATGTTTGTTTTTTTTTTATTATTCACACTGATCGAAGAAGTTGTGGTGGTTATTGCATTAATGAATTTAATTTGTCCAAATGTGTAAAATTTTCCAGGGTACTGCCTGAAAATTTCCATCCTTCCTTGTTTGCCTTCAGTTCCTTCTTTCCTTCCTTGCTTTCTTTCCCTTAATCAAAGAGCATAAGCTTACATAAAACTTCAGCAAAAGAAAGTACTAGACTATGCAGCATATAGCCACACTGCCAAACTCATTACTGCACACAATCATGGAAGCAGTTCTATAATGAATTTATAAACTGATTAGATGCTTTCAGCAATACAAAGAGCTAAAACAGACAGTGCTCTATGTATCATATACATATATATCCATCTGTGTGTGTATATACACATATATAAAAGAAGAACTCAATTTCCCAGGGCTGTAGTTCCTGAGAGTCCATGGAAATTACTTTTACTGAAAATAATTAATATTGTTAGGATCAGTAATTAACTTTCATTCTTCTCAGTTTATTCTGTTGGCCTCTGAGGACATTTGAAGACTTATTTTCGTATGTATAGCAGTAAGTAATTGGCAGCATTGTACTGGGTCATTGGGTGTAGAACTTCATTTTGGTGGGGATTCTTTTTTATCTTGCTATTATTTAAAATTTTCATTTTCTGTTTGGCCTACTATTGCAAATGTATTCTGAGTCTTTTATAGAATGTCTTTAAACAAATGTTTATTTTCAAAATGAAATAAAACCTGATGTTCTCATGTTTGCCCCTCAACACTTGTAATTGTCATACTGTATACACTCCACATTTAATATATTGTCTTACATTCTCCAGAATATGTCATATATACTGTGGGGGTGACAGTGAGTGCATCCCTTAAGTTTAGAGTTCAACCTTAAAGAGAAGAGAGCTATTTGGAGTGTGTGTGGGGTCTTGTGACCAGTGAGAGGCTTTGGTGTATGTTAGGTGAATTGGTTAACCAATAATGTCATCACTTGTTGGATGTGAGAGGATATAAAAGGTGTGGATGTTACTGAGTGAGAACTAGAACTATTAGAACTAGCTACTAGGAACTTCTACTACTACTACTACTACTATGGACTGTCCGTGGAACTGTCTTGAATAGTCTTGTAAGCCTTCTGATGCCTGCTGTGCCTCAGCTCTTCAGACTGTCATTCACGCTGCACCCTTGCTCGGGGTAAGGGCTACCCATATAATATACCACTTGCTCTCTGAACATGGTCCTGTTTTCAAAAGTTGTTAATTGGCCTTGATGGCTTGACAATTTTCTCTAAAAAATGCCTAAAACCTTTGGTGACAAAAGCTTGTGGCAATGGTATAGAAGTCATGATGAAAGTTTTCTGGGACTCCTCAATGAGAACAGAAGTCTTAAAGCTTCTGCTTC
Source organism: Pithys albifrons albifrons (assembly GCF_047495875.1). Taxonomy (NCBI): domain Eukaryota; kingdom Metazoa; phylum Chordata; class Aves; order Passeriformes; family Thamnophilidae; genus Pithys; species Pithys albifrons. The sequence goes on along the minus strand of NC_092459.1, from coordinate 52,663,999 downwards.
ATCTGCAGTTCTAAATTTATGTGGGATACATGGACACAACTTATTTGGTGGTTGTAACTCACCTAGAAAAATCCTTTTAGCATCTGAATTGTGGCCCACAGTAGAAAGTAACCTTGGTGGTACTCGGTTTTAATATTTATGCAGTATGGTTCTGCAGCTAGAAGGAAAATCTAGTCATCTCCTTGGGCTTCTGTTCGTCTTGTGAGGTGAAGAGTCACGTATGTTCTACAGAAAGCATAGGATAGAAAAGTGCATGCACTAGAATAGTTCCATATGAACGTTCTAATTAAATCAGGAAGAATAACTGTGTTCCTAGTTTAATTGTTGCAGTATTTATTTTGAAAACAGTCCGTGCCATTATTTTTATCTGGCACTATGGAAACCTTCAAAACATAACTGTGTATCTTATACCTTGCCTAAACAGATCCAAACTTTTGCACCACCTATGTGCTTACTGTCGATATCTGGGCTAAGGAGAGAAAATTTAAGGCTCTTTCCAAACAGATCTTACCAATGTCTCAAGTCATATTTTAAAGGACACCTAGAGCCTTGATGCATCCTCCTTAATTGCTTCTCTTGTTTTGGAATGATTTATCCTACAAACTTCTTCAGAAGTTCTCCTTTTTACCTGCAACACTGATTTTTTTTCTTGTTTCTCTGCCTGCATCACTGATTTTTGGTATCTTCTTGTTTTTTCCTATTATATAATTTCTTCCTAAAAGTGCCACAAAGCTCTGTGTTTAGCCTACAGCTTTGTAGACACTCATGACTATTCTTATGTTCCCAATCTTGCTGAATCCAGTTTCTCACTGAGCGCTAGACCAATCTGCAATTTAAGATGATGGAAAGTGCTTCCTCCTCCTCATCAAAATCTTTTATTCTTCCTAGACTTTCTTAGCAAATTATTGTCCGTCATGTCACCTGGATTCATAACTTCAGAATCAATTTTATCTTCAGCTAATGCAAGAAACCACTTGACTAAAGAAAGAAACTTCAGTATAAAACTTTTTATAGAGCAGCACTGTATATATTTTTAATTTCTTGAGGTTAAAACTGAGAGAGTGAACTGGGAATCTCATGCCTATGGATTGCTTTCCCAGGTGAGCTTTTTTTTGCTATAAGTCTCAGAACCCCGCCTGAATCAAGCTACTCTCCATGCATCCCACAATCAGCGATTTTCTCCTTAACAACAGGCAACACCCAAATAATTTATCAGAGTTAATCTGTAATGAAATTCTGTGATGCACAGCCTGGTTGTCATGCAGTAATTTTGGAGAAGTTGAAGTTATTTATCACCACCAGGAGTAGTACAGACATGAGACCATTCCAAACTGCATCAGCATTTTTAGAATCTCCCAAAGAAAGAATCCTACATTACTGCATTACTTTTATTAATATTCCTTTGAATTTTTTTGTAGTAACAGTTTGCCATAGGATTACCTGACAATAACACAGTGAGAATAAATTCTGCCAAAGGGAAAATATATTTTTAAGGTATTATTGCTTTAATTAACTATGTAGAATGACACACAAATAGAATGTTTTGTAAAATAAAGACTTAGCAGCTATGCTTTCAAAAATATTGTGAGTCATTCTCTAATGTGCAAATTGCTATATTTTCATTTTTAGCTTCAGGCCTGAAAAACAATTGAACATTTGTTAAAACAATTTTCTATCCTTATTAGCAGATTATCCAATTATGCATTTATCATTTTGTACTAGAGGGTTTTTTTACAATGTTGGTAATTTAAAAGGATTTCAGAAAATAATCAAATTAAGTTTTTGAGTTGATTAGACAGTGGGGATACCCAGAAATATTCAAATTAGCTATTTTTTAATTATGATGGTTTACTTCTTAAAGCCAGCTTTCAGACTACCTTTGAAGGCTTCCTTAAGTTTATCTCAATAATTCAGCAAAACCTGTTGTTATCAGCAGAGGCTTCATTTCATGCTTCATGACTCTCTGAAGACTTCTGCAGGGACCTGCTGTAACCAGTGGAGCTGCTTTTGCCAGCTGAGCAAGGATGGGCAGTACAGTCTTGTGATGAGGGCACTACAGTGGATACCTGGGAGCCCCCTTTCTAATCTCAGCTCTGTGACTGACCAGTTGTGTGACCTTGGAGATACTCTTACATCTGTGTTTCCCCTCTTACCCTTTGTCTGTGTCAATTATTTAGACTGTAAGTCCTGTGTGACAAAGAGTGTTTGCAGCTGTGGCACTGTGTGGCCCAGTGAATGCCCTGGTCTTGGCTGCTACTTGAGGTACTTCTGTATCACAGGCAAAATACAGTCATTTCCACACCAAGAGTGCTGCATGAAATTAGCTCATTAATAGCACATTTTATATTTAAACTTAAATATGTTCAGATACTTCTCCCTATTTTTACTTTGTTTGACTGGGGAACACCACAATCATATTTCTGCTGGGCTGTAGTCATTAATGAACAGCACTGTGTGTGCTGTGAGGGTTTTACTTGCATAAGCCAACACCAGGAACTTAACCCACCTTCAACCTCATGCTCTCTTTGTGCAAGAAGGAAGGAATCTAAACATTTTCCCTTGTTCAGATTTCCAGTGGGATTTTACCTAGTGTACCAAAACAAATATTTAGTAGGACACGCATGACAATTATACCAATGAAAGAAAAGCCAGAATAAAACCTAATTCACTAGCAGGAGCAAAATATTGTAATTCCTCTCCACAAATTTATTTTTATTACTGCTGCAAGAAGTAATGTTTGCTTACACTCAGTAAGTAATTCTGCAGAGTAAGATGATGCTGGTTTCGTAGCGTCACAGGTCAAGATACAGGTTTGTTTTATGCCTTTGACCCTAATTTTCAATCCCCTGTGTTTTGCAGCCTGTACAACTAGCTTCACTGTAGAGGTGCCATGCTCAGAAAAATCTTCTGAGTTGGATAGAAAAAAAGAGGCTGAATAATGATTCTTCAAAAATTAAAGTAGCGAGAGATTGATTATTCTATGCATTGAATTGATTATTCTATAGATAGCTTGACTGCAGTGGGGATTGAGAAGCATCAAAAATGGAAACAGGCAAGACAGCAAATTGCTACAAGAAAACTTAATACACCTCCAATATGTGACACAACACGGTCAGCTGCCATGTCTTTTCTGAAGGGCTACTAAGATAGAGCAATTAACAGGGAATCATTTATGATTTCACAAATGATTTCCTTGAACAGTATATTCAATTTTTTTGCTATGGACTGTTTCTTTGCATGGAAACATTCTTTGCTCCCTCATGCTTAAGCTAAAGGCTGATTATTAAAGACCTGACTGCATGCGTTGAAAAAAAGTTGTTGGTAAATGGCATTCATTTTGCCTTAGGAATTCCTGTATTCAGCTGAAAACAGCCATATTCTTGTACATATACCAACATCAGCTGTCTTTTTGCGTCTAGTACTCGGCAACCTTGAAAAAACTGTTCCTAAAAGTCTTCTCCTATACTTTCTTATCTAACATGTCTTGTTTTAAAGCAGGCCCAAATAATACTATTAAAAAGCACAGGCCAGCTAGAGCAATCTAAAGACTGCAAAAGAAAGCTGTTTTGAAAGAAAAAATCATCTAGGAACTTGATAAATATAGGTGAAAAGTAGTTTGCACCCTTCTTCCAAAAGCTGTTTTTTAGTAACAGTATTAGAAGCAACATTAGTGCATCTTGCCCTCACAATATCGTTAGCTGCTTGCTTTGCAGATTAAGATGCTGAAACCATCCCTGGTTAATGAAAGGGAATCAGTAACTTATCCTAGGGAAGCATAACTGAAAGAAAAAAAATGTAACATTTGAAGATATTCTCTGGACAGAAAACAACATCCTTGTGCTGTCAGGGTGGAATCTGAGACTGCTGGGGAGCCAAATCTTCAGTGAAAGCCCTGCAATTTATTTTGTGGTTCTGCTATGCTTATCAGCAACACACACACACACACACAAAAAAAAAATCTCTGAAATGCTAAGCTATTACAGAAGCCTTCCCAGGAAGTGACTCACATGGCTGTCTGCTGGGAAACCAATTGTTGTGATGGGTTCTTGCTGCATGAATCTCAGTTCGTGAGGACAAGAACCAAGAGGAACTCATTTGATACAGCTGTGAAGCACCAAGATAAAAAGCATTGATTTAACTTTAAACCTCAGATAAATTTTAATTCAATTCATGAAGAAAGTTCTCACCATCATGTTCTTCAGTGCCAGTCAGAAGTTCCACTTTTACATAAACAGTGACAGATTTTATAAAGAAATAGTAAATATAATTGCAATGGTGTTCTTTACATTAATTAGGTCAGGAAGTATCTGGCTACTTATGATTGCTTGACTTAGTGTGACCTCACCTGCTACTTGGAGCAATTTGATCTGCTTATAAGAGTATAAAAATAAAGAGAACCACTGTGTAATTGCAGTTAGATTTATCTTGTAAGTTTTTTGTTGCCTATAAACTTTGTTGCTTCTTAGAAAGTCTAATGCTAAAAGACTATTGGTTAAGCCATTCATATGTGAAAGAGTTGTAGGTTTGCTTTATGCTGAGGATACTAATGAGGTGCATTTATTGAGTACTTCTTATTTTCCAGTGAAAACATTTATCTGTGGTTCCTTTGAGATGCAGCTTAACATAAATGGAATTATTTTTAAGCAATGATTGATCTGAACATAGCACTAATGGCATGATTTTAAATCAGTGAAAATAAATTGATGGACTTCAGAGCTAGTGAAGGTAAACTGATATAACCTGTGCCAATGCCAATGAAAAAATATCCAAAAAAGGATATGTTTATTTCAAAAAATCAGTTAGCACTGTGTATAGCACAATATACATCTAGACAGTGTCTTCCCAGCTTCCTTAATTATGTCAACAGGACAAGAAATTGGTCTAAAATATCTAAAAGTGTCTAAGTATGCACACATTTAAAAATGGGTAAAGCATTTGTCTTAGTGCTGCATGATATTATTGTTTAAAACACATTACATTGCAACAGAAGTAGTACACGTGTACTATAGATAAAAAACTGGTAACTGAATTCAAGAACTAAGTATCAGTAGGGAAGGATCATCAGGTGAGGTTGTTTCCAGTAGAGTTCAATGGGTATTCATGTGAGTCCTGGCATTGCTCAATAATTTCATGAGCAGAGTGGAAATATATAGAGGGACTAAAGGCTAATGCATAACAATAAAGACAAAGAAGTTTTACAAATGAGTTTAACTTGAATGTGTTAGTCTTGTTTCAATAAAATGTCTTAATATGAAAAAAACTAGAATGTTTCAACATATATGTCTAGTATGTAACAGATTTTGTCGTTCCTAAAGTCTTCAAGAATAGATTATTTTCTAGAAATCATTCTTGCATCAAAGATGCGCTAAGTATACTCTAAATATGTTGAATAAGTAGAAGAGGAGACTAAAATATCTTAGAAAAGTCCTTTGTGTTGTTGATTTTTATGAATTCATTTGTAAACAGCAAAACTTGTGTAAGTTGACCAGAGCTGAAAACAGCAGTTCATTGTCACCTGAGTGTTTAGGCATAGCACTGCTGCAGGAGTCGGGGTTTTTTCTGTGTGACTGTGTTAATGATGAATTAGGGTCTCAGCTCTACTAGAGCACTGGAACTCAACAGTATTCTTATTGTGAAGAATCACCGCAATTCCTGCAAACAAACCATTAAGGAAGCTTTTTTCAGGTATAGACATGTTGATGCTTTTTAAAATGAGTATTTTTCCTATTTAAAAAGCTTAAGCCTTTGAACTGACAAAACTGCCTCCATATGAATGGGGTGACAGCACTTAAAGGATTCCAGCACAGCTGTTGCCTTGCTTTCAGGCTGCTGAAAATGGATGTCTTAACTCTCAGTTCAGAAACTGAAGAGATTCCCTAGGCACACAGTCATACCACTTTAACTCTGCTTGGTTGTGTGGTATAATGTGAAATGATACTAAAGCTAGAGTATCAAGCTATCTAAGCTATTATTCAGCATTTATATGTGTGAAATAGGGAAAACACAGCTAAGAATATGCCAATGAACTTGTCACAATATAAAAGCTCTCTTTTCCTGTATTTCTTTCTTTGGGGTAAAGATAAGCACAGAAGCATTTGAAAGCTTGTTTAGAAAATTTTTGCTTTCACATTTGTGGATAGTAACAAAATTTCAGCTTGTGAGTTTGTTCTAGACACATTTTGAAATCTTTTTTTCTCAATTATATACCCATGAGAAATTGAAAGTGAAGAATGGTAAAGCTTATTTTTTTCACATATTTTTTTTATTAACATATAAAGTATGTGTGACAGAAAAGGATTACAGATGAATAGCACCACTTCCCCTGTAATCTTTATCCTTTTCCTGCCTAAGTGCTATCTGCTAATACAAATCCCCAAGATCCTGACCTCTCTTTTTTGCTTTCCTACCCTCCAAGCATGGTGGAGGAAATGATTCCTGTCACGTAGCCAAAGGGGGCATATTTACATAGCTCCACATGATGTGAGGAGGAAATCCTGTTACAGAGAATTCAGGAGGGAAACAAGTAAGTTGCCTGTTCTGCCCCTTTTTTTTGGAGGTCCTGCCTCCACTCCTCTGCATGTTTGCTTCCTAAATAGCCACTTCTATGACTTGGCAGTACAGATCTCTTTGTTTCTCAGTTTTCGTTTTTCATTTTTGAACATGGATGTTTCCAGGACTTTATTCTCCTTCCTGGTATCTGCTATGCTTTAAATGATTGTGGTGTTACCTGCTATGGAGTTTTGCTTGTTAGATTTTGCTTGTTGTACTGGTATTTTTATTGTTCCTTCACTGATCATCTTTAAGTTCTGCACCAAAGTAAGGAACACTGTAAGTGCTTTAATTCTGGTCTCTGCTGGACTAGGGGGAAAAGCCTTCACTACAGAGAGGATGGCATTTTAATTCTAAATCCTAAAGCATTCAGAATAGCTTTGGCTCTATCCTAGAGGAAACCAAACATTAAGGATTTTTGTTTTAAAATACATTTAATACATATAGTGTTCTATAGTTTGCATTTTCTAGATTATATTATAAACAATATATGAAAACTCCATATGAGAGCTTTCCTTCACCTAGGCTGAATTTGCCAAGGCTGAATTCCCTTACCTACTTTTTTTGAAATCTGTAATCAAAATAATCAGTGAAATGCATCAGTTGATTAGAAAGAAAACCTTTAGTGAATATAGAACCTGGTATAACATCAGCATGGAGCTTGTGCAAAGAAGCAGTTTTATTAAATGCATGTGACACTAAGAGCTAGAGAGCAGTTGTTAAGAGAGCACAATGGATGTGAGTGTCATTCTGCCATTTCAAACCAGGAACACGCTCCTTCAGGGTCTAACTGTGTCTTCAACTGGCAGCCAGGTCATGTGTGTGTAGAGCTGGATATGATCAGATGCCACCAAATTAAGAATAAAAGCACTTTTCCATTGTAGAATTAGATTTGATCCACAGTGCTGTACATGAAAAGCTTTAATCTTCAGAAACATTTGGGTCTAGATCCTCCTTCATGCCTGAGAACCATTGCTACTTTTGTACAATAGATTACAGACTATTTTAAAAAAATACTTGATTTCAGAGAAGAGTTTATCTAGACAAAAGTTGTTATGTTTTACTCCAAATCCATAATTGTGCATACACCTTTTGGTCTGTATCTCCCATTTTAACAGATTTTCAGAAGGACATGGAAGGGACACAGCAGGCCTTCAGTGATTAAATAAAATTTACCAAGATCAAATGATGCTGTTGATTTCTGCCTTTTGCCAGTATCAGGAGAGTTAGATCCAATTTCCTTGTCTGCCATCTCCAGCATGGCAGTAATTTAGGAACGCAAAGAACTAATGGTCAAAGCCTTTTCATACCAGTCAAAGAGATATATCATTGCTTAATTTTTGAGTGATTTTCTTCTTTTCAGTAATACTGGAATTTATCCAATGCCAAAAACGTTTTTGACCTGCTTAGAGATATTTGAGCTGAAAATTTGACATCTTGTGTTTAAGGTAAGAAGTACTAGAGTGATAGTGTTGGGCAAGAGTCAAGTCAGAATTCTGCAGTATGGAAGTGTACAACTCTTGTAATAGACAGCTGTAGAATACAATCAATGTTTCATGAGAAAAAGCAACTTTTTTCCTTAAAAATTTTAAAACCATTACACTCTTCAGATAAGAAAGAGCAAAAATAAAAAGACTTCTCATTCTGAAGTGCAGCTCTTTTACCCTCTCTTCTTCAAAGTATAAAGTAAAAAAAAATGTATTAGTAGAAGAAAAAAGGCAATAAATTGTATAAATAAAAATTCTTTAGGTTTTCCATGTTTTATTGGAAAAGAAACCCCAAAACACTCAGTAAATTAAAATTCGTGTTGCAAAGTTTTATTAACAGATCTCTATATCTCAGAGGGTGAAGGAACCTTAGAAATGAAGAGACAATTAAAAAAGAGAAACGATACAGTTCTAGTGCCGTAGAATTTTTAAGGGAAAAAAATCCAGTATGATCATGGCATTTCAAATTGTCAAAAATTACAAGGTCAGGGTTTCCCTCTCACAGTTTACTTCCAACAAGTATGTGGGGAATGGTGAATACCCCTAAAAGGCCTGACTTGAATAAGAAGGTGGCACTATGAGAAGTTCACCAAGGCTGGTCAAAAAGACAGAACCATGACTATTGCATCTGTGGTTTGGGGAGGTTTCCCACATGTTGCTGGGACATGGGACCAGGGCTCTGCAGCTGCCCACCTCTGGGCATTGTCTATGTGGCCACCTGCCCCACGTGTAGCCCTCAGCTTGCTCAGCAATGCTATGGGACAGCAGCATCTGATCTGGCCATGCTCTGGTGGATGGAACACTGCAGAATACAATGCTTACTTGTAGTGGGATGAGAGCTGACAGTGTGTGCTGCTGATGTTTTAAAGTGACATAAGTTTCCTTGTATAGATTTGCTCAGTTAAGCAATAAAAAAAAAATAAAATTTCAGCATGTTTGACTGCTACTTTATGAGGCCATCAATTTTTAAGAGGGTTTTATGAGTCTTGATCCAGGCAAACATAGTTATTAGATAACCTCTATCTAGTTTTAAGAAGAAAATAAAAACTACCAATAAAGTAATAAAAATGGACAATAATAAAAACCCTTAAGGATTTTGTGTATGCAAGGTGAAGATTTAGGTTTGAATTTGACTGATAGGAAGAGATGAAACTGTAGATTTCTAAGATGAATCATTATCCCTTGTTCATCATAAAGTTTAATTTTCAAGTAGTTTAGCAATAAGAAAAACCCTTAAGGATTTTGTGTGTTAGGTGAAGATTTAGATTTGGATTTGAGTGACAGGAAGAGAGGAAACTGTAGATATCTAACATAAATCATTGTCCCTTGCTCATCATAAAATTTAGTTTTCAAGTAGTTTAGCCTCAGATTACCAGAAATTATTTCGAGTTCCATTCTAGATAATGTTGATGAGACAGCTGTAGATTTCTGGGCCATTAAAGAATTCTTATTCATAAAAGTACACACTTGTCTTTACTCACATATCTAATTCTTATTGAGACCAATGGGATTTTAAAGTATTCTTCAGCCCTTTTGCCTTCAGTAGAACTTTAACTCCCTTTAATGTTTTTCTTAGTTGGGGACTTTTCCATTTTCCTGCTTTACAAAGTTGTCTTCTAGGTCATTCCTATGTGGCAGGCACCAGCCTCCCAGGTACAGGGTGGGACAGAGAGAGCCAGAATCCAAATGAGAAGCAGGGTAAAGCTCTACCATCTCCTTTACTCTGTAGTGTGAGAGACACTATGGGCACCAAAGGGACTAGTGTTTGTCTGTATAGTGGTCAGCCTGCAGCCTCACTGGTAAATCCGCTTCTGAATTCCTGCTCAGGTGGCACAGTTAACAAGTACTGCACTTTGTTTTTCCTGCTGCAAATACAATTAAAGGAGGTTTTCCCAGATTTTCGATAGATTTAGAAAGAGAGTAGTGTTTTCCATTAATATTTTTCTGCTATAAGTGCATTTTACGAAGAAGTATCAGTTAGGGTCTGATAGATGCTTTTCAATTGTTTGTCCTCAAGATCCCCTTGGCCAGGATGTATTTTCTGTCTTGTAGGGAATTTTCTCTGTCATACATTCAGTGAAACATCCCCAAAGTACTCAAGAGAGTAAAATCCTAATATTCCATTTTAGAAGATTTTATAAAGAATCATAATGATGATTATTGTTTTCCATTTTATTTAAAGGAGAAGCTCCATTAGGCACAAGGAAAACAAGCCCTTTAATAGAGCTGGTCAAATGACTTTCTAGGAACACTAACATCACTGGGTGTCCCTAGTGGCTGAAACTTCAAAATGTTTGACTTCTCTATGTTTGTTTAGTGACAGAAAATGTCAAATGCTTCTACTAAATTATTTGTAAAGAGACTTAGCAGCGACTAATCTGAGTTTGCTGTAAATTGTTCCATTCCCTGTAATATTCACCAGTAGCACTTAAACTCATGTGTGGTGTACTATTTCCCATAGCATAAGAAAAATAAATAATAGTAAAAATACATGGATATGGTTCATATATAAGGCCAAGATGGAGAACCACGGGGTAGCCAAGAAGAAACATGGGTAAATGGACTTTATCTATTTCTGTGTAGCACAATGAAGAAATTTTTATTTACCAAATAACTAGTGTATCTATTATATTTATTTTTCATTTATCACTACATCCCTGGAAGGAAAGAACACAGTTTAATTTTTTTTACTTGCTAGAAGGTATATATGTCCTGATTTGTTTTCTTAAAATCTGAAAAGGAAGAGACATAATAGTATAGTTCTTAGTTGTTATATTGTTTAAGCATTTGAAAGAGCTTGTTTTAACTTAGTGAAAGAGTCTAGGAGTTAGAGTTATGCCACATTTAAGTATGTAACAGTTGGACAGTTATCAGACACTAGTTACAATGCTCAAAATAATTTTCATTAAGCTATGCTGTTATTTTATTTTATTTAGAAATTAGTAGAAAATGGCTTTGTAATTCAAAGTTTTCCAAGACTTTGAATGTAATACCTCTCAATAAATCTCAAATTGCTTTATGAGCATAGGTAAATGTTGTCATGCATGTCCCATGTCTACATGGGCACAAGCACCTGTCTGTCCTACAATCTTTATGTTGCATTAAAATATCCAGTTGGACTTACAGTACTATTGTGGCTATCAGATGTGCCTCTCAACCTGGTTCAAAAAATTTCCTATTGGCTCAGAGAGACTCTTGTCTGCACTGATGACATACCATACCTGAATGTGCCACCTACAGAACTGGTACTGCTTGACCTCTGTCAGTACCAGCCTTCCTTGGCAATGGTAAAAGAAACATGGGATCTTGCAGGGTTTGTTCTTTCTCAGGAGTTTTTTCTCAGGACTTGTCTGTGCTTTCACATGATGAGTGCTCACTTTGCCTACCTAGCCATCCCATTAAAGCCCAAGGACCAGAGAAATGGGGCATCCCTCTCTTATTTCCTAGGGAAAAACACCTGGTATCACTTTCAAAAGTGTACCCAGCCCTGGAACAGCTAAGACTGACCAGTGCCAGGAACATGACTGTGAACATCTCCCTTGAGTTTATGGGCAGGACAAGTGTGGGATCTCTGTGACTCTGAGCATGAGTCCTCTCCTCAAGAAGCCAGTCAGGAGACAAATGCTGAGTGCTATTTCAGGCAAGAGACCGTCATGGTTTAACCTCAGCTGGCAGCTAAGCATTACACAGCCACTCACGCACTCCCTGTTGTTATTATTCAGGTCCCAAAATAAATTTGTTCTTTTCTCCCACAGAGGACGAGGTGAAGAAGATGTCCCCAATGCTGCAGAGAGGAGCCTCTCTGCAGGCTCTGTGCCCCAAGGCAGTGCAGAAGTCACACCAGCTGCTTTTGACAAAAGAGTTGCTGAGCAACTCTAGAATAGCCTGAAATAAGTCATTTCACAAGGAAATAGAGCAGGCCTTAGGCTTAGCACTGTTTTAGTGTTTGGCCCCCTGTAGACACCTCCTTCAGCTGCAGTGACAGTGTGATCCTCTGCTCCAACCCACCCAACCAGAACCCAGAAAGTGTGGGCGAGCTCTCCCCTGGTATCCACCCTCCTCAGCTGCTTCCAGCAGCATCACAGCGTCCCCTAGGAAAACCAGCACTTGTTACCACTCCTTAAGGACCTCCTCAACCCAGCTTGTCTACTATTCTGGTCCAGTAGGAACTTAAACACTCAGCTACACAAAAGGTTTAGGGGATGCCAAGGCAAGGGTTCTGCTCTCTGTTTCAGCATTGTGTATGAAAACAAAATAGAAATACTAAGTAAGTTTGCTGACAGCACTAAATTGGGAGGAGCTACTGACTCCTTTGAGGGCAGAGAGGCCCTGCAGAGAGATCTCAACAAATCAGAGGACTGGGCAATCACCAACCATATGAAGTTTAACAAGGGCAAGTGCTGGATTCTGCACCTGGGACAGGACAGCATTGTATATATAGTCTAAGGAATAAGAGGCTGGAGAGCAGAACTGTGGAAAGGGACCTGGGGATCCTAGTTGATGGCAGGTTGAATATAAGTCAGCAGTGCTCTGGCAGCCAGGAGTGCCAACCCTGTCCTGGGGGACATCAGGCAAAGCATCACCAGCCCATCAAAGGAGGGGATTGTCCCGCTCTGCTCTGTGCTGGGGCAGCCTCACCTTGAATATTGTGGCAGTTTTGGGCATCACAATATAGGAAAGATATTAAGCTATTAGAGAGCATCCAAAGGAGGACCACAGTGATGGTGAAGAGTCTAGAGGAGAAACCTCATCTTGAGGGGCTGAGGTCACTTGGTTTGTTCAGCCTGAAGAAGAGGAGACTGAGACGAGAGCTCATTGCAATCTTCAACACCACCGTGAGGGGAAGCAAAGAGGTAGGTACTGGTCTCTTCACTCTCATGAATGCCTCCCTGACATCCGATCCCGCCAGATCTCGGAAGCTAAGCAGGGTCAGCCCCGGATTAGTACTTGGATGGGAGACCTCCTGGAAAATGCCGGGTGCTGTAGGTTCTAGTCCTGAGGACTTCACTGGCACTGTCCAAGCTCGCTCGGCCGTGGCAGATGGACCTCAGGACTTAAACGGTGGGACCAGTTCTGCGCATGCTGAGCCTCACCTAAAAATCCACTGCGCAGGCTGGAAGGGCACACCCACGTGGGGACAGCCCTTCCCAAATCTTCGTTCGCGAAGATGAGCCACACATGACCAGGATGGGATCTGAGACAATGTCATGAAGCTGAGTCAAGAAAGGTTTAGGTTGGATATCACAAAGAGGTTTTTCACCCAAAGGCTGGTTGAGCACTGGAACAGACTTCCCAGGGAAGTAATCACAGCACCAACCCTTGTCAGAGATCAAAAAGTGTTTGAACAATGCTCTCAGGAACATGGTGTGATTCTTGAGGTGTCCTGTGCAGGGCCAGAAATTGGACTTGATGATCATGATGGGTCCCCTTCCAGTCAGCATATTCTATGATTCCAGGGTTCTACTGTCCAAAATCTGCTCCCTTGCAAGCTGTATATTCTCTCTTTATCTTCTATATGTCCTTACTCTCCAGAATAGTACTCCCTACTGCCTGAGAGGACTCCCTTCTCCCAGGAATACCAGTGTAATGGTTGTGCTCAGGCCAAGAGGACTTTAACATTACTAGGCTCCATGCCAAAGGCCAGTGGAGGAAGAGGAGAGTAGTGAGGATGAGGTCAGAGCATTTGATAGTAGGTGGCACTTGCCGCTGGTTGAAGTAGAGTTGGGCAGTGTGGTAAATACAACACAATATTTTCTATGCAGATAAGAAATGAAAATGTTAGGCTTGTCTCTGTGTATTTGAGCATCTCAGCTATAGAAGGGCTGTTTGTTTACAGTGACCAGCTGGCCTAGAGTAAGATCCAATGACTTTTATTTTCTTTCTGACTGGGGGTGGGAAGGAAAAGAAAACCAGGAGCTGCCTGGAAGCAAAATTAGTCAGACACACACACTTACGGGATGCCAGCCAGTGAGGTGCAATGTTATAGTCTAGAGCTTTTCCAGCTCTGCTGAAACTGGCTGCCAGGAAGATAATCAACAGTAACAAGAGAAGAGCTCATGATGGAGAACGGAGGGGAGATGCTGTACATGTGAGGCAAGAAGCTGGGGGAAACTCCAGCCATTGCAACTATGCTACCCAGGCAGGTCTCTGATGGGGTGGTATGGGAAAGGCACCTTCTGACTCTGGCCATAGCCCATCCCTGGTGAGAAAAGCATGTTGACTCAGTTCTGTTAAGCAGAACATCTCTGCACAACTGTTCTCCTGCAGCTGCATGTGTCAGGGAACTGGGACTCTGCATACAAAGAGGGTTAGCAGCTCAGCATATGTGTGAGCAGTGTCAGTGCTGGGGTGCAGACCCAGGATGGCCAGGCTGTGCAGCTTTGTGGATCCTTCAGCAGACTATGATTCCTGAAGCCTAGAGCGTATGCAGACCACCACGGAAAGTGGAGGTCTGGGTGCCTGCCCCATGTTGTTTTTTTTCCCAGTTATCAAGGTAGAATACTCTGACTCTGGTTAGATGCAGTCAAAAGTTGGAGAAGTTATTCTTGAAAACACTGGGAGAGACAGCCTAGGAAATCATATTAACTTTGTCATCTCACCTTGCTCCCATGATTCTATACTTCCTTATAGACTCTTTGCTATCTTTTGCTATGATCACCATATATTCTGGTTCAGGAGAAGAACAAATATCTAAAATACAGTAATTAGGTAGCTATCATAGAAGAGAAAAGGTAAAAACCTTGCTTAGGAATAGGAAACAAAATTGGAAGAAACAGTTAGTCCTTGAAATCAATAAATCTTTACCAATGTAATTCAGATCCATCAGGAGATGTGTTCTGTTCAACATATTCATAGGCATTCAGACAATGTCAAAGACAAATGTATGATGACCCTAATTTTTTTAAGGTAGTAAGACTAATTGTGGGTTGCAGGAAGAATTCACAAGACTGAGTGAGCTGGCAGCAAAAAGGCAGATGAAATTCAGTGTGTGTTTTTGTAAAGTAAGGAGGTGATTCTTTCCACTGTGGGATGTGAATCTGACTTCCCAACCAAAGGAGGTGGATGTTAAAAGGAGAGCTGGAACAAGTTGGTAGAGGATGTCTGAAATACAAAGAAGCTATATCTAGCCCTTGAAGTCCCCAAGCTGGAAATAATTGATGCCTGGAAGAGCATTAGAGGTATGCATTGCATATTTTTGTCCTGTTCTTATTCTTCCCTGAGTAATATTTTATGGCTACTTTTAGCAAGAATTGTGTAAAAATACTGAGGGCTAAACAGACCTTGAAAATATTCAGCAGCTTCTATTTGAAGTAGAGAGGAAAACAAACCCAGGTGTTTCCAGAAGGTAACTTTAATTTCCCATGATGCTCCCTTAGCATCCATTGGATGCAAACACAGGCAAGGGACAAGGTTACCATCACTGAAAGGCAAAAGATGACCAAGACAGGGAACAAATTGCTCCCACTTGGTGGGATGATTCAAGGTTTTATTTTATACAAATTGAAGCACTGATGTAATTGTGGTGGTCTAAGGATATAGATGTAGCAATATTTGAAGTAGAAATAATAGCTTTTGTTAGGCTGAATGGCACATCAGCAAAACCCATTGAGCAGTGCTGGTCACAGGCACTGTGGTCTTGGACGCACAGCCCTTCCCCTGGGCTTGGACAGACGCCTCTGTCTGGGACACATACACCTTTCTTTATGCTGAATCAGGAGCTTTTCTTTGACATGGGAAAAAAGGGCTTCTGTGCTTGCTTGTTTTCTGTAGCACTACCAGCTAGTCTAATACAGGAGCTCATGCCTCAATTAACTTGCTGGTATCTGTTGGGGATCTCATAAATGAGGTGCCAGTAGGTTGTGTGCAAGAGATTTCAGCACCATTTTTGCATTCTGCAAGACTATTTAAATTTTTCTGAAAACATCTTCTGTGCACAGTTTACATTGGGGCTTTATGACAGGGACTTCATTAAAATAAAAAATAGGGAACCCAAGATGAGAAACTGCCAGCAAAAACTGTTGGTATATTCAGTAGCCAGTCATAGATTATGAAGGCTTCCCTTCAGACAGAGACCTGGCCAGCTCAGGCTCAGTGCAGCTAGAATGTGCCTTTAGTAGCCCCCTGGGATGAGCAGTCTCTGTTGCTGGCTGTCTTGGAAGGTGGGAAGATGGTATGAAAGGTGGCTAAGAGCCAAACCTTTCCTGTCTTCTGTCCTTTGAAGTTTGCTCTTTCAAGTGGTATAAGTGTAGCCAGGATGGTGCCACATTTGCAAAACCACTTTGCAAACTGAGGAATGCAGACAGGAAGGAATTAAAGGACTTATTTACCCTGATGCAGAAAGGCAAGTCACAGCTTATGACAGTGCCAAAGTCCTCAGTTATGTCCTAGACCACATACTGATAAAAGAACTGATTCCTTGACTGTATTGCAATGTGCTCGATTGTTTCAATCCTGCTCTATGATCACTTTGCTTTATTGAAACTGCACCATAACAGACCTGTACTCAGTCATTACACTGTCAGGGGCGATATCTTTGGCTGCCTGCTTTTCAGTTTCCTACTGAATTGCTTTGATGTGAATCTCCTACATCTTCAACGAGCTATCTAATAAGTCACCTACTGTGTAAAAATTGAGTATATTTCCTCCTCCCACTGTATTTTTTAATGAAAATAGCTGTGGCATCTGCTTTAGTCAAGCCTTCAGGGACATAGCTTGTCTCATCTCATAATAGGATTTGAGAAGAAAATAAGAGCCAAAATTTACCTAGGTTACTGAAAAATATGTAGGGAATTTTTCAATCCAAACAAGGTTTGATTTAGCCCTGACCAGGAGTTTCATTTCATCTAATATTGGTCACCTAAAAGGGAGGCATCTGGTCCAGGCCTGATCTTCTTTCAAGCCGTGAAAAAAGTAGCTTGCACCAGGAAGGCAAGTCATCCCCTCTGATCAAAGTCCCCATGTTTAGAGCTGGGGTAGAAGCCACCCACTTTTCTTCACTTCTGTGGGTCTCTACAGCACATCCAGGATTACCTTTCTATGCACAGAATTTCACTGTTGCTAAATATCCATTATTCACACAGTCTCACAATTATGAATTGTGAGATTGAAAAATAGAAGTCTGCTAAAAAGCAACCATGAATCATGACTGTTCCCTAAGAAAAAAAGGTAAAAGAATCAACTATTCACTCTGAGGCAGAGAAAAAATCTAAAACACTTGAATGAATTAGTTGTTGGCAGAGTGCTTCAATCTAAACCACCAGTTTCTCATTATCCCATAAGATAAAGGGGTAAAATATGCAAAAATTACAATTCCGTTGAGTCAGTTTTCTGTGGAAAAAGACACACACATTTCTGTCTTTTCTGATTTAAAGGACAGTGTCTGTAATTCCAAGCACATCACAAATAATAGCAAAATAGATCTATAATATGTGGTTTAATTCTCATAATGGCATCAGAGACAACTGACATGCGATGCCATAGCTGTATGATAGTCTACAAGTTGGGCATTGCAGAAGACATAGGCTCCCAAAGCTCAGTTTAAGAAAACAAACTGTATCTGAACTAGATAAAGTACCCAGCATGTGGGAAACAAAACAGCACATGTGTTACAGTTTTGGACAAGAGCTCAGATTATTCGTAAAGACACAATAAGTACTCCTGGTAAAAGTTGAGAGTTTTGTTTTGTACTTGAGGGAGCCCTTATAGCGGATCCCTGGGTTTAAATCTGCTGAAGCCATCTTTTTGTTCAGTTTTTAGAATATCCCTGAGAAAGTTATCTCATGGTGCAATGTTTGAGCCACTGTAATCAGATGGAGGATAATTTTACGGAAGTGATAACTTCTGAGGGATGCAACTGCTACACTCTTTGCAAATAAAGTTCTAAAAAGTCTAAAGACAAGGAACCTGTAATACACCATGTGCATACAACGAAGTGACAAGAACAGACATATTAAGGCAGCCAGTTGTTTTCCCCTCTAATTTCCATGCTTTTACTGGGCAAATGTAAAATTATTCTATTGCTCTCCAATTCCCATTTTTCAAGCTGACCTATCTCAGGAGTTCCAGGAGCCTGTTTTCCACGGGTCTTCCCCTTCTGCATGCACTAACACTTATGCCACACTGATCTCATAATCCTAGAAGGTGTTTATGTCACACAAACAAGTCAAGAATTTTTGTAAGACATATTTCTGCAGTTGGAATGTACAGGTAAGATTAAGAGCATTCATTAATGTTGGATAGCTAGAGGGCTGCCTATAACACAAAACTATTTAGAAACTTAAAAAAAGACTGACATTAAAGTTCAAACTATTTTCTCATTACTCCCAGCATCCTTTAGCCATCGTCCTGTGTTCATCGTCCTGTGCAAGGCTGAAAACCAGTCTAGTCCTACAGCCCCCTCTCCTGTGCATTTATCATCAGTGCAAGAAAGTCAGTAATTTGGTCAGCTCTATAACATTAGTTTCTTGCATAATTATGTAGGGACTTAGAAGTTTCCTTACTATTCCAGGTTTGAACAGTTCGTAGCTAGTAGTGAATTTAAAATCATTGCACTTCAAAATGTTAGAGGAGTACTATCATAGACAGCAGCTAAAAAGGAGGCAGAAGCAGCTGCACATATTAAAAAACTTACACAGACACAGATCAGCACCTGCTGGGTCATTCAGAAACTCCTGAGCAGGCTAAGTATTTAATTTTCAAGAGGAGTTTATTAGACCCTGTTTATGTTTATTTGTCTCACCAAATGCCAGCCTTCACCCTGGGGCTTCCAAACACCTTTGAGAGTCTACTGAATGTCTAGGCTTAGGGGGCAGCATTAAACTAATTGAGAGCAGGATTTCATTTCTCAGTATCAATCCAAGGTCAATCAGAACTTGCCTAATAGAACTAGAGATTAAACCAGGGATTCAATCATGAAACTATAACTTCTTAGTTAAAAGCTGAAGCTAATTTTATAGTTGCATTTAGTGTACTGATGGCTCTCCCTCCAAAGCCACCTCTGCCAGCCAGTTTGCCCTCTCTGTCACATATGGTCACTGTAGCTTCCTTCACCCAGGCAGCACAATAGGCAGCACAACCATGGCAAACTCCTGGCCAGCCAATAACCTGTGAAGCCTTTTGTTCCCTGGCTGAAGCTTCCCTTCTGTGCAAAATTCTTCTCAATGTAGTTAATTACTGATTTTCCCATTGTTTTTATGAGATGCATGTGTGTGTGACATACAGATAAATACAAGAGAGCTGGTGCCATATGCCTTCTCATGTCTGGAGCTGTCCCAGCTTGCAAGCAACTATTACAAATAACTCTATATCCTATTACTACAGCACTACCTTAACTCTTAGCTTGGTAGCACCAGCATTGCTTAGCACTCAGCCCAAAATAGCATCCAGCTAGACTGGTAAGATTTCTAAGCTATTGTTATATACACTCCTTACAACAAAGTTAAACCCAGAATTTGTACAGAAAAGACCCATCTTGTTGAAAGAATGATTAAAAAAGAGTGAGAAATGGACTACCATTGTATGAAGTGATGTATAGTTGGAGAAGAAAGTGCCAGATGTTAGCATTTGTTGTTTCTGCAAGCCTGGCCCTAGTTGTCTTGTGAGGGCTAATGAGAAGAGAAAAGAGCTGGGCACAGGGAGTGCCCAACAGTGTAACTGGACTTAAATGTCCCCGTCATGATCACACAAGTTCTGTGGTGTATGGTGATACAAAATCCATTTCTCAGCTTCAAAGCTGTCAGAACTGGGGCAATGTTCAGTTCCCTTTACTGTGAGACCACCCTGTGCGTTCCTGTGCATGCAACTTCCTTCACTATGCACTGTTTCAGTTCTGCAGCAGAAAATTTGTAAGGATACCACTTACCCTTCACTGCATTGTCTCTTATACTGAACCCTGAGGAAACAAAAGTGGAATAAAAAACATGGAAAATAAATGTGAAATAATGCCTTTTATCTTTTCTTACATATCACAAAACCTTGGCAGAAGGACTGAAGGGAAAGTGCAGAGGAAATGTGCCATTGCTCAAAATGGAAAAAAAAGTTTTCCATTCTGAGGACATTGCATATCAAATCTGGTAAGTAGGGAAAAGCCACAAGAAGATATTTTATAAGTGCCGCAGAGGGAATATTCAAAGTATTTGGTTAAAAACAGTCTTAGCTGTGCTTGCGGGTTTGTGATGGTCTCATAATTTGA
The DNA here is from genome assembly GCF_047495875.1 of Pithys albifrons albifrons. Classification (NCBI taxonomy): domain Eukaryota; kingdom Metazoa; phylum Chordata; class Aves; order Passeriformes; family Thamnophilidae; genus Pithys; species Pithys albifrons. The sequence goes on along the minus strand of NC_092459.1, from coordinate 52,643,773 downwards.
CCAAATTTAGAGGAATTTTCCACATAAATTATCAAAAATAACATGTTGAGACTTATCTTCACTTGACCCCTAAGCATCATTATATTGTCTCAATAGTTATAAAGACATTTTTAATATCAATAAATATTTTTTCATCTGGGAGGGGTTTTTTACATATAAAAAAGGTTTTTCAGTGGATGGGAAAAAATGTATTTTCTTAATACTTTAACCAGCTGAAATAAGTTCTCTCTGACCAGAAGATCTGGGCATGTCTAGCTACAACAATACCACCAACTCTGTTTATCTGACTTCACAAACCAAAAAGACTATAAGCAGAGCTTCATCTATATACTCCCATACTGGTAAGGAGGGGGCATTTCGTACCTATTGATCAAGCAGACTGGCATGTCTTAACAGCCCATTTTCTGCAGAATAGCATACTTTGTAATGTATATCTATTACAGTCTAAACCAAGATTATATCTTAGACATCATGTTATACATTTTGCAATTCAAATAATCTTGCCTTTCTAAATTGCCCTGGTGCAAAACATTGTGTTTGTAAACACAGTTGTTGAAAAAGAAGTAACCTCTGGTCACTGTGAAGGGGAAAAAAAAGGAAATAAAAGCATTTGTCTTCATCATTAGTGGTGGAAGCACTATCCCAGGTTAAGAGTTTCAGCATATGTCCATAAGGAATTGGAGTTCTGATTGTACCACATATTAAAATAAAAGGGGCCTGCTGCACTCCTAAACATGTCTTTTCCTTGCAATATGCAGTTTTAACTGTCATGGTTTAACTCCACCCGGCAACTAACCACCACACTCTTAACAGCTGAGGCTTTGGTTGGAATGTGTGAGGAAGACCTACACCTCTCAGCTTGGGAACACATTTTTTGTGTCAGTCTGTCCACAGCCAAGACACAGGCCCACTTGGAGGAAGTGAGGTTATATTTGTATTCTTGTAGTTGTCTGGCCTGTGCCTCCATGTCTGTCCAGCTCATTACCTCCAGGGTATCAATATATGATGTCAGTGCATTTTGTACAAACTTTTGACACATGGACTGCATGCACTGGATTCCATCTGCATCTTTCAATGCTTGAGTGTTATCCAGTGTGGTATAGATCACCTCCAACACAACTAATTCCTTCAGATAGTGGATACCACCCTCAATGTTGCTTTGGGAATATGCAAAATCTTCCTTGAAGACATACCTGTCCTTCACAGTTTACAGGAGTTGCCACCAAAGAGTCTTGCTTTATTTTGAATCCCTTTGTCAGTGGCCTTATCCATAGTAAGGTGTCCCAGGTTTGGACTCACTTACTCTCAAATTCCTGACTTGTTACCCCAGAGTAACAGCATCAGAGTAACCAAAAGAGAATTAACTCACCTGGTTGATGAATAAAATATTTTCGTATATCTCTCAGCTCACTTAGGGATAGGGAGCAGGTGGTTTTTGTCTCAGGACACGGGGGAGTGGATTGAAGTTGTGTCAGGGGAGGTTTAGGTTGATTATTAGCAAAAGGTTCTTCACCCAGAGGGTGGTTGAGCACTGGAACAGGCTCCCCGGGGAAGCGTTCACAGTGCCAAGCCTGACAGTTCAAAAAGTGCTTGGGAACTACTCTTAGGTACATAGTGTGACTCTTGGGCATGATCCTATACAGGGCTAAGACTTGGACTCAATGATTCTTGTGGGTCAGGATATTCTGTGATTCTGCGATTTATGATTTCAGTCTATTCTTCCTCCTGTTCTTCTGTCTGCTCTGCTGCACACAGACTGCCTTCTCTGATACTTTCTCCTACTCCGTTGTAGAAGAAGCTCCTTCATCCCTTGATTACTTCTATTTCCATCTACTTCCATGTTTCTTTTTAGTTATAGGGGTAACTCATATACTGTATGGTTTAGCCAAAATGTTTGTTTTCCCTTTCTTCTCAGGGATAGTGCTGCATATCAAGCAGTGTTTGGCAGATCCTAGGCAGAACCCAGCATGTTGTGGTAATTTGTGCCTCTGTGGAATAGCCACAGCATTTGTTTTTCAAAATTCTGTCACTTCCTCAGTGTCCAGTGTTTGTTTGAGAGTGAAATTCCAGACCACTGAAGGTGACAAGGTCTCTATATATCTGCCAATATTCTCCCACATGCCACGCAACCCATGATCATACTCACATGGAGCCTGAGTGATACTCCTAAATTGCTCATTGACCTTATATGAAACCAAAGCAATATTGCCAAGAAATATCAATACAAGTATTTTAACTACCCAAAGATGTTCAAGACATTGAAAGTGTATTATAATGAGGGAGAAAACATCACAGAAGAAGGTGCCACTCTATTTCCTCCACAATGGCCTCTCAGAGGAAGAAGTATAACTGTTAATTGTATCCATGAGATCGTATCCAAAGTACAGTAATGATTTCAGTATAGGGCTCAAATACCAGATTAAGATCAAGGTCAGTGTTTTAATAAAATATCTCCCAGGGAAAACATCACTAAGCACTACAGAGGACAGCAAACTTAAAAAGCCAACAGCAAGCTTTAACATGTACAGCAAAAAAAGCATGGCACAGATCTGATAAACTAATATTGAGAACATATGAATCAATATCGTAACCTGCAACTGTTAATAGATATGAATTCTTCCCAATATACTCTGGTTAACATGCTATTATTTCAAACTCTTTGAGCCCTGTGTTGGGCACCAAAAAGAACTGTCATGGTTTAACCTCAGCTGGCAACTAAACACCACACTACTCACAGTCCCCTCCGCAGCCCCTAATAGACTGAGGGGAAGAGAAAGAGGTAAAAGGAAGAACATCATGAGTGGAGATAAGAGGAGTTTAATAATGGCATCATAACAATCATAACAACAATAATAATAGTAATAATAATAATGATGATGATGAAAAAGTATACAACAGAGAAAAAATAAAACCCAAGAAAGACAAGTGTTGCAAACAAAAACAATTTCTTACCACCAACTCTCCAATGTCCAGCCAGTCCCCAAGAGGTGACTCCACAGCCAAGCTTCCCCATGAGCATGACTTCATATGGTCTGGATTATCTCTTTGGTCTCCTGGGGTCAGGTGTCTTGGTTGTGTCTCCTCCCAATCTCCCATGCACTCCCAACCTCCTTGCTGGTGATGTAGGGTGAGAAGCAGAAAAGGCCTTGACTCTGTGTAAGCCCTGCTCAGCACTAACTAGAACACTGTGTGTTTCCAGTACAAATCTAAACCATAGCCCTGTAATAAGCTACTATGTGGAAAATTAACTCCAGCCGGAACCAGCACAATAACCCCAAGTCTACCCCTGCTGTCATGATTTCCCTTCTTGTTTACTTTTGCTGGAGTAGGGAAGTGCCACACTGCTGAGGCTGCAGCATTTCATGTGGCTGCAAAGAAGAGACTGTCATGGTTTAAACGAGGAACATCTTGACCTACATCAAGCCGGGGCATAGGACACCCAGCAGTGACTCCAGTGTTAGTACACATGGATCTGTATGAAGAGCTGCAAAGAGAAATTTCAGTTTAAAAAAGCACAGAAGTAGAGACCATGAAAAAGTTGTGATTTCCTGCCAGTTGCTGGTAACTGCCTTGTTACTGCTGCCGTTCAGCCATGGATTGCCCCAAATGAAGACAATCAAATCAAATGAGAAAGATCATTTGATCCTAACAGCCAATGCTAGCAGCCAGGAGGAAGATGCTGTAGCTGGAAACTTGCTGTGGTGGGCTATAGAACCTAGCTACTTCTGCTGCCCATAGCTGCAGCAAAAGTGTCTCCAAACTCAGTTTTGCTGGGTTGCTGTCCAGACTGCCAGCTCCAAAGCTCCCAGACAGGTGATCCTCCTGCTGCTTCCTCCCCGTCCTCAGCCCTCTTACGTACCATGTACCCTGAGAATTTCAACTGCAACTGGGAGATGTTCTGGTTAGTATTTGGAAACAAAAATGTTTTGAGAACATGATTTAAATCAACAGTTTTTAAGCAAAAACTAGACATAAACTTTTGAGTTTTCTGGAATAGAGGTTTTTTTTCCCCATCTCATCCCTCAACATCTGGCCCAAGTTGTGGAGTGGTGGCGTACCAGTGATAACAATCTAAATACCTCCTGTGAAGTTACTATAGTTCCCATGAAATAAAAAGTGCTTCACAAGAATCAGAAGACAAATAGAGCACTGTCATAGCTGAATAATTGGGATAAACCTATGATTTCCCTTCTTGGCTCCCAGGGCTGCCTACTGACTTCATACTGTGTAAAGTACAGGCACGAATGACATGAATAGAGAGGGCTCAGAAGAGAGATAGGAATCCAGGGATTCCTCTGTAAACATCAATCCCTAATACATGTCTTCCAGTTTTCCTTCTCCTCCTTCCCCAACATTTTCTTCTCCTTTTCTATGCTGTAACTGAACTAAAAATAGATATGGGACAAATTTCAATTTTACCAAAGGCATGGGATTCTGGGAGGCTGGAGTTGTTTAATTATTGCTTTTGAATATCACTGGCTGGGAGAAAAGACATTATAAACCCAAAAACTGTAGTATCATTTAAATGTATCTAACCAATTTAACTAGTAATTCATGTATATAAAGAAAACAATATTTCTGTACACTATATATTATGAATGTAATGGTATTCATTAAAAATCATTATATACAAAAATGTGCATGGCAATGAAATGTAGCATAAGGAACATCTTAAAGACTTTCATTTGCCAAGTAAGACCTGCAGGGGTTTTGTAGAGAGTAAAATTTTAAGACACCCTCCTGATATTTATGATATTTGAGGGTGAGGGGGTAGATCAAATATGTATTTTATCCTTCTAAGTTTTTAGTTTCTTGTGAGTCATTACTCTATTCTTCTTAGTACTCCTTATGAGAGTCTACAGGACTCTACATATTAATGTTACCTTGTTTATGAATACATTAAGTAGTTTTTAAGTTCAGTGCGTTCTCTTCCCTCCAAGGTACTCAAGCCCTTTTATTACTTTGTTCTTCTGAATCACTAACAATATTTTACCCTGCTCTGATCATTATACAAAACTAGCTATTATACAAACAGAGATATGAAGAATCAATTTCTCTTTTTCTTTCTTTTTTTTTTTGTTTGAATGAATGAATGAAAACCTCATTTACCAGACTAATTCTGCTTTGGCAACTGCTCATTTTGACCCTGGTCTGAAAATATATAATGTGTGCAGCACATCACTATATCTGTGAGACAGAGTTCTGTTATGTATGGTCCCAGTGCGATGTTCAGCTCAATGGGACTCTCATACCTGCTGAGAGTTTCTAATGTGATTCAAAGACAGAAGCAGACTAAAAACCTCAGGAAAGAAATGTCAGTTGTATTTTATCACTGCATACAATCAAATTGTGTGGGAATAAGTTAGCAATTAATAGATTATTGTTTTCAATTAGTAGGAAGGTTCTAACTATGTTAGAGAAAAAGTTCAGAGGAAGCATTTTTGGGCAGCAACACAATCTGACCAGTTTTTTTAATCACTTGGCTTATTGAAAGATGAGGAAAGCTCATCTGCTGCTCTGTTTCTGCTCTGAGGATGCTTGGTATGGCTATTGCAGAGTTTTATTTGACTCTGTGCCCTTGCCTTTTTCCTCTGCCTCCATGCTGATTTTCTATGTGGGTCTAGATACTGCAGTGGGGAGGTTAAGCTGTTCTTCTGATCTTTCTTGGTCTCTCAGACTGCATTCCCAGTTCAATGTCTATCACTCTCTTTCTCTCACGGGATACATGCTCTGGTCTCTCAGATCATGCTCTGGACTGCTGCCTCTTGTGCCCCTGTAGTTACCTGAGAGGTCTAACCTATTGCCATGCCCACAACACTCTGGAACAATAGTTTTGATTCAGAAAGAAAAGTTACTGCACAAAATCACAGACCTTAAAGCAAACAGAGTCATGCACATTCACTCCTAGTTTACAACTTTCATTTCCAAAAACCTTGAGTTCCTGAATGCTGCCTTATGTAATGGCAAAACTGTCTCTTTGCTCCGGAATTTATAATTTAAAAGCCAGACCAGTTCTTTGATCTCTTCACTTATATAAAACCACCTCTGCATAGCTGTCTATAGCCTTCTGATGTCAGTAATTACCTCCAGCAACAATAAATTTGTCCTGTGACATGATGGAGACAGGATGGAAGAGGTGCGTATTCAACAGTTCCTAATGTTGTTTTACAAATGTACACAAGAAATCCCATAGAATTTATCTTTCTAAAACTTTTTTTTTCTTCCTTGTTAATAGGTGAATAAAACCTTTCAGATGGGAAGCTTTAACAATTTCCTGAAGGTATTCATTGTTTCTGATTAGAGCCAGGGCAACAATCACATTGATGTGTCAAAAAACTTAAATGAATGTGTTGAACACATGCAACTGTATTAAGTGGCTGGATGGGATTCAGACATATGAGCTCAGGTTCAGCTTCCTATGAATGCATCTAAATTCAATGTCTACACTTGAACTTGGTGTCTAGACTTCCACTATTATCAGAGGCATTTAGGGTATTATTGAACAGAATAAACACAGGTATCTCATTTGGGGAAAAAAGTCAACCCAAAATTTCCAGGGGTGGTATTGCCTAGTGCCTTGATTCAGTTGTCTGAGCACAGGAATGTCACTTGAGATGTCGTCAGTGGTTTGGCAAATATGACACAACAACTGCAGAAGCTGGAAGAACAGCTGGAGGCCAGTGGGACACTTCTGGGTGTATTACTTCACTCTGTGCATAAGTGTTTCAGCAAAAGTACTGAACTCTTGAATTGCACTGATAGTTAGCTCACATGGAGAGGTTTAAATAGGTTTCCTGTTTTCTGGAAGCAATTCATACCTCTAATGTTGCTTTCCTGGATATAAGAACACTTGGTGGGAATTAAAGCACAGCTAGATGGCTTCAGGTTTTTCCTATGTGGTGTGAGGAAAGCCTCCTGCCATGTTAAATGGATCCTGGGGGAGTACTGGACCCTCAATTCCCTATTGACATTGAGTATAAAGGAGAATTGCTACCAGGAATTGAGTAGATAATGAGCTATACAAAGGCATACCATGAACACAAGGACAGCTGCTGCCTCTTACAGCTCCGGGGAGACCTTCAGACTCTGGGAAGAGGAACAGGCATAAAGCTCAACCTCGGCAGAAGTACCATGGAGGCTGTGCAGTCGGTTCCCCCCTTCTGAGCTGTCTGCCTGAAGGTCACTGCAGGCGTACATTTTGCAACAAATGCCTTCAGCTTCTACTGTCTCATCAGTAGATGGCACTAGGCAGTTAGCAAGAACCACGTCTGTTTATGGCTTTTCTAATCAGTAAGTAGACTGTTCCTGTACTCAGTATTATGTACTTTATATGTCTTAAGATCACATTTTCTCAGATTCTACCACTCCAAAATTTTCTTAGCTATAAAGGATGAATGATGTAAGAAGAACCTGGTATATCTGACAAAGAACTTCAGTAATGGTAGGCATTAAGATTCTTTAATTAAGATTTTAAATATGGCCTGCAATGGCAGTTTTCTCTGTGAAAACAGTGACACAATCTTGATTTGCCTGAATTTTATTTATAACCATAATTTCAGGTCCATCTTCTTAGCACTGTTCTGAGCTGAAAAGGACATATTCAGCTATTGACAGGCTACATTTTCCACTGTTATGATGTATACTGAAAAATACCTTATGAAGAATTGGATGAGGAAAGGAAAAGGTGATAATGGGGGAATCCCACCAATTACTGATTCAATGAATAATGTGACTTTATCTCGTGCAATCAGGAGGGTGAGCAGATGTGATATCACTAGGTTTTTGAGAAGAGACAGGTATTACAATCTTACCTGTAACTCTACAGCTTTTTTCCTCAGGTCAAAGTATTTAATCCATCTACAGCATGTCTCATTTCTTTTGTAACTGTGTGATTGTTAGAGAAAAGCAATGGGAGAACTGATAAGGTACTGTTAGCTCTTGTAAAAACACTTATGGACCAGGATTAAGATTTTTTGATAGGATCAAGATAAAGTATATAAAAACTCTGCAAGAAGCTAGAATAAGACCAATGGGAGCAGATCCTTCTATTTGTGTCAAATACACAAGGTACAAAGTGCTGTTTATATGTTTTGCTTGCGTCTTTTAACAGACCCAGCTGTTGTCTCAGCAGACTGCATATGCAGCACTCTTTTAACAATTCAAAGCTATTTTATGCATGCAAGTCTGTTTTAAGTATAAAAAAAATTAGGGCAAATTTGATTTCAGTTTCCCCCCCAAACTAGATTAACATATAATACTAGGAGTGGCTGCTGGTGTTAGGTTTTCAGATGAGACTGTCCCATATGTTTTGTGCTCTAGAGTAGTCTGATCTGAGTGTTGGAGCCTGACTGCATGCCAGATAACAGGCACAACGCAGAGTTCAAAGGAAGTAGAATCAAATAAGGAAGAGCTCAATGGAAGATATGTTTCACATTTCTTTATTTTGGCTACTATTTTAGTAAGGCAAGGCATTTTGGTATGCCTAAGTGCATGCAGTGCTAGGCTGTGAGGTAACTCTTCCTTGTCCCAACTGCTGCTACCTAGAGTATGTGCTAGGCACCATTCCTGCCTTATGTTTTAACACTGAGGATACTCTGCTGCCATCATGAGTGATGGACATCATAAAGCATCTAGAAGTGCTTGCTGGATCTGGTTCCTCTCTTCTTGTATAAAAGAGCTATGAGCAACAAGCAGCCTTAGTTTGGAAAGAATACACTTTGCCACAGTCGTTAACTGTTTTTAAAAATAGAATCATGACATTCATGAATGAAGGAAAAGCTGTAGATGCTCTATGTTTGGATTTTATTCCTGCCTTTAATTTTAGTGTTGCACAAAATCATGATCTCAAAATTAATTCAAATAGAGTTGTAAAGAGAAACTAGCCATGAAGATTGAAAGATGACTGCAATGCCATAATCAAAGTGTGATAGCAAATATTCAAACCCAAAGGTTTGTGCTGATTCTGGGGACTGATATAATTTAATAACTTAGTGGATAATCTAAAGTGGGGAGCAAGGGTTATAATTGTCTCTTGGCTGAAACTCTAAGTTTCTAAAGTTTAAACTTGAGATTGCTGCACAGTCTGAACTGTAGATGAGAGCTGGAAAACAACTTGTCTGCTCTGCAAGTGGAAGTACCAGGTGAGCTTTTATCTTCCATTCAACAGTGGCTTACACTGATAATATACATACTATTGAGATACACAGGTACTTGGTATAAATGGAAATATCGAGGGAGACAATGCAAACTTTAATAACAATTTGACCCCAAATCTCACAAAAATAAAGGAGAGGACCATGGGGAATGTGTGTGTTTGTTCAGTTCTTTTTCTTTTTTATAATATCATTTGGTTGGATCAGGCTAGAAAAATAAAATACAATTCAGAGTAAGACACTGAGGAAGTGGGTGGGTGCAATTTAAAAAGCATGTTTACTGATACAGGGGACTGTGGGAAGCACTACATTTGAAAGAACCATGGATGGGGGCAGACAGCAAAACTGTGGTAATCTGAGGATCTCGCAAGGTCAGGATATGTATATGGAATTGCAGTTATGAAACAAATAATTTCACAAAATATCCGATTTTTCAATACACTAAGTTTTAAAATGTTTAAAGTAGTTAGGAATTTTATGAAGTGACTGATTTTAGTGTTACAGTCAGGTTTTTCATCATGCTTCTATGAGCATTTTGTCATGCTGCTGCTGTGAAGAGTAAAATTGTCATTGGAAAACAATATCCTTAATAACATTTCACTGAAATAAATAGGCAAACTAAAACTTTAGAAATATAAAAATACTTACCTAATGTGCTTTTGTTGACCACTCTTGTGATGTCTAAGAATTTAATGTGATTTTAGAAGGTTTTAGAATCATATAGTCTCTGCTGAGTTGCTCTGATTTTAAGTCTGAATATTAAATGCCTTTCTCACGAGTTGGGAGCCACTACCAGGCCTTGTCAAGGCCGAGCTGTTTTAAACAGGATACCTGCAAGATAACAGAAGACAAACAACAGGAGAAGGCCCAAATGCCCCCCCATGACGAAGAAGGTAGATTGACAGAACTTTTGGGTGGGCATTATAGAGAAAGTGAGAATTCTGATTGGATGCTAAAAGCAGGTATAAAACCCCTGTAACTTCCTGACCTAAAAGTTAAACCCCCCGGGGTGTGATTGTGCAAGCGTCTACATAATAAAACCCTATTATATTTCTCCATTAACTTGTCTTCAGCATGTCTCTTTTCACAGGGATACAAAAGATAAGGCATCTCTTGTATCACAATGTCTTTAGCTGTATCTTTCAGGCACCACAGTGCCACAGATGCCCAAGAAGTTGCTCTCTGAGCACTGACCAAAACTAGTTTTAGTGGCTGCTTTCATTGCAGATGCCAAATTGAAGGGTGATATTAGCCACAACCTCAATTTCTTTTTAAGCCCACCCAGCTATCTGTCTAGAAATGCCTCCCACCCAAACCCCACTTTTACAGGACTCATGTAGAACTGTGAGCTCTTCCCCTCTGGGCACTTTATTTCAAACCAATTCAGAAGTTTTCACTTAAACACAGACTGCAGAATTGTGGAAACATTTTTCCCCCTGAGATAATCAGGCTACAGATGATAATAAACTGCAAAAATGAACTATACACGTGTCAGATGATTCTGCAGGAAGACAGGAGCTGGGGAAGACAAATTAGCAGAAGTACCAGTAGATCACAGCTACGTAGCCTTTGTTCAGTTTGTGGCACAGACAGAGTTTGCTTATGAATGCCTGAAAAATGTGCTGAAAATTCAGAACTCATGCAGAACCAAGGAGTATGACAGAGGTCTGTTTGGTCAGAGACCTGACTGATTGGTGTTACTTAACCTGAGCTGCAACATAACACGACACCTCTTTCCAGCTGAGCTGCAACATAACACGGCACCTTTTTCCAACCGACATATGCCTAAGCCCTTTAAACATGGAGATCTCTAAAGGCTCTATAAACTGTTATACAAGAATCTTGTATAAAATAGTAGGGGAGCCATTGCTTGAAAATGTTTTACAGCACAGAGTATTAGGAAATACTAATTTCAAAGTATCTGAACATGGTGCATTTGCAAGCAGGCTCTTGGATTACTCCCAAAAGAAAAAACTCTTCTTCCAGTTATTTTGCAACTTAAAAATGCACGTGCCAGAGCAAATGTGGCATTGCACTGTAAACCCACCAGCCTAAGTTTGAACTTGCCACTGAACTCATGCCCAAAATATCTTCCCTTTAGCCAAGAGAAAAGGAGAGACTGGGTGATTCAAGATGGTTGCGAGATGACACTGGGGTTGATGGAGGCTGTAGCTGTTCCTCTTCAGCGCTGAGCTCCAGGCTATGGGATGCTGTCACCAGTGCAGAGGTTATGGAAGCTGCCCCTCCAAAGGCTGGGGGAATGGTGACACTGAGTCAACATGTCCTGTATTCAGCTGTGCTTGCCGTGTAGATGGATGATTCAGAAAAGCCCAAGAAAGCCCTCTTCTCCCTCCCACTATATCCCAGGTGGTTAAATAAAGCTGATATCAAACTGATGAACAAGTCTTGAAATGGTGGGCTGCCTTCTCCTGCTAAATAGATTTACAGATAAACACCAACTGTTTCTTTTGCAAATCAAACTCCTTGACACTAAGCAAAGTAGTTGTAGTGGGTCTTCTGGGAATTAAATTTATTTACTGCTGATGTTGTTTTAAAAATAGTTGTTTACAGGGTGTCAGATAGTAAGACTGTGGATGATTCATAGCAAAAGGCAGCATGCCAGAATTTTAAACTCTCCTTGCATGGTGACTTGCCTGCTAGCTTGGTTGGATGGAAGGAGAATATTTAGCTTTTTGCTGTAAATATACTTTACAATTAGCATTCTTAAAAGACGGGAAATACAACATAGCAACTTCTACTAACATTTATATAAGATCCATTATTCAAGTGCCTTCTGTATTGTATTATCCTTGTTTTATGTTGCAAATTGACCATTCTTTTCATCCTAGAAAATACTTTCTCTTACAACATTTACCTCTCTTCTTTGTTGTTGTTTTTTATTTATTTTTTAAATTCCATTTTGATGACCTTGATAGACATCTAGGATATTTTGATATATGTACAACCAGTTACTTCATTATTTATTGCACTGTAACTGCCTAGAAATGAATGGAGGATTCTGCTGTACTTGCCATTGTATAGTTGACATAGAACTTTGTTAAACCTGCTAATGTGATGCATACATGTCTGGACAACTGCAATGAATTTTTTTTGTGTCCTTGTAGAAACTGTGTATGCACGGGGTGGCAGCTATATTGAGCATTTTAGACAAGAAAGGCAAAATTAGTTTTTGTAGGCCGTTTTATCTTACCAATTGGAATGAAGGATGTCTTCTGCATGAAGCAAAAATGACATATGCTCTTTGTAGAACTACTTAACTGCTTCCAAGAATGCTTTCTATCCTCAAACCAGATCAGCAATAATAGAGGTGGTCTAGGATGATCTGGAAGAATGCATCTGTCCCTGCTTCTTGGTCAGTGGCATCACCAAAGGACCAGGAAAGCAAGGATGGAGAAACTGATGTAGGTATCCTAAGCCACTCTGTAGGCAAAATCTACTTTACTTATTGTACCAGGAGCTAGAAGAAAGACACTGCATCTATATTCTGTTCCTGTTTCTTCATTTTGCCAATCTTTCAAAAGATATGTATATTTGAATGGGTATTGGACAGGCCCAAGGTGAGAGATGAATTGTGCACTTGATAAATGGGTCATCTACAATACTTTTATTAATTAACTGTCTTTCTCCTGCAATGTGCCTGCACATGCACAGACAAACACACATTCATGCAGTTTTTGCAGATATGTCCAAAATATGTGTTCTTACTTTGCATCCTGCACTGAACTTCTTTACTCAGCCTTCTGAGATGAAAATACCTCCATGAAACCAGAAACAGATTTAGCTAAATTTTGCTTTTAAATTTCTATTGCAATGAGAGATGAGGTTTGTGCTCGTACGATGATAATTTTTGACCTCAAGACAGACTTTTAGATCTCCAAAGCATACAACATTCTAACAAATTTAGAGTACTCTGGGCTATGCTGGAACTCAGAGCAATGACAACATTTATCCAAAATGTCTTCAGTGAAATGTTTGGTATGTTATTCTATTTAAAATTTGCAATTAGGAGAAATTAATTTTTCTCTGCCTTTTTTTTTCCTAGTGAAAAAAAGGCATAAAGACAGCTTTAAAACTGGCACATAAACCACTAAGGGGAATACATCATAGACTAGTTTTTCTGCTATTGTACTTATAAATCTTAGAGTAATGAAAATGATTTTTTAAATTTATTTAATTTATTTCCATGTTTCTCTTTTCATCTCTCATCCCAATTATTATTTTCTTTTTATACTGGTCTTGTTAAGTACTTACAATTTAGCTGTAATCTGTTGCCACAGCATTTGCGCAGCTGAAAAGAAAACATTACTGAATTGTCAGCATGTTTTCAACTTCATTAAAGTTGACAACCTGGAAATCAGCTGTACAGACTGTATTACTACAGCTACAGGGAAATCTGAGCTATTTTGCTGCCATTAAATCATCTTAACAGCAAGCAGCATACTCAAGTCAAGCTGCTCAGCTCACACTTTCATGTTTCCTAAATAAGTTGCTTTGAGAGAATTTGGAACTTGTTTCTTACATCTCTCTGAAAAAAAAAGGCTGCTCCTTAATCACTGTTTGAACTAGTGGTTGAGTGTCAGTGTAGCTGTGATAAGTTTACTGAGGAAAACTGGGGTCCAGATTAAGTTTGAGCTGCTCTTCCAATGAATTTAAGAACTGAAATTTGTAAAAGACCAAGAGTCTGACTTGTCTAAAGCAAACATACTTCACCTAATGCTGGTTAAACTAAAACTTTATTTCACTAAATTGGGGTCTTTTTGAAATCCCTTGTGCACACAGATAGGTAATTTTGATTTTGTCATAATTTCATCAATTCAAAGCATATTGCTTCCCTATAGGAATGTTTTGAGAGAGTGCAGACACTAAAATTGGCACAGATGAAAGGCAGCACAGTCAAGGAGAATTCCTCAAAAAAAGAAGGAGAATCTAATTAGTGATTCATGACTAGACCTCCAGGATTAGGACAAAAGTACTTTAGGATTTGGTAGAAGAAAATAAATTACTTGATTCTAAGTTTGGACATGTCCATACAAAACTTAAAGGTTAGCATGGAAGAAAGAAGAAAGGTGCTGGTGAGAGAAAAGTCTATTAGAGTTCAAGACAAAAGCAGAATTAAACCATGGGAAAAGAGATCAATTGTTCTCAGATACAGGAAGGTGAAGGAAATAGAAAGGAAATAACCTGAAGGTGAGGCAAAGGGATTTCATGGAATAATTTTAGAGACAAAGATGAAAAGATATGCAAAATAAGTGGTTCTTGGGCATTGCTGAATTTAACTGGGAAAATATGTATAGAAGGAACAAAGTGACAGGTACAGTAGTCAGATGAAACATCTCTAAGAGAAAACTGAGAGCAATTTCAGACAGGGGAGGACACAGGGAGCGTGAACAAAGACAGGAAAGGAGCCAAAGACTACTTCCTGAGTCAAAATAATCATTTGTGATATACATGTGATGGAGAGCCGTGTAGCCAGAAAATAGATGTATAAATGGGAAAAAAATATGATGCCACCATTAAGGTATGAATAGCTCTTGAAGGAAAGCATGTTGTTGGAGTCCTGATTTCTGTCTCACTGGGTTTTTTGATTGATGGTGGTGGTCAAGATTGCAGGGGGTTTCAATCTGGACATAATATGGTTTCCCTGGATAACTGGAGCAGCAAGAGATAAGAAAGAGCTTCTTAGGTCAAAGAATGTGCTTTTTGTGTGTGACCTGTACATTAATAAAGTAGCTTTGTGTGTAACACCTGTGACCCTGTACCCTTTGTCTGTCATGACTACAACAATTGCTAGGTCGAATCAACCACCTTCTTTGTGTGTGTGTGGAGGGCAAAGAGATGTGTATAAGCTCATGGATTTGGGATGGCATCGTATACCTCATGGCAGCCCCTGAAGCCCACATGGGGAAGCCCTAGTATGGCTGTCAGTCACAAACAGCCAGGGAAAACTGTAACACACTACATCTCCTGGAGCCCCTGACTCAGCTCAGATTGGCAGGGACAGTAAGAACTCTGCACTTCACCCTGGCCTGGGTCCCCAGAGTTGCCAGTGGGTCAGAGGCCCCCCCAGGGGCCAGGACAGATAGAATCAAAGACACAGGGGTGCCATGTGTCACAGTCCTGCCATCTGGACATGAGAGATCTAGTCTTCCACAAAATTTCAGTGGTAGCTATTTGGTCTGTCTTTCCCTCTTTCTTCTTCTCTCTTCTTGCTCCCTCCACTTCTCTTTCTTTGCTCCTTTCTTGATGCTTTGTGTGGCTTCAAGCTAGAGGGTTTGGATCTTGATTTAAATGTTGCGGATTAGTATGTGCTGGGTCAGTATTGTGGTGGAACATTTGGTCTAGCTTGTGTGGTGCCCTTTTGAACTTTTGCAAAGTTCTCTTATTTTCTCCCCTAAATTATCAATAAAAATACCTCTTGGGAACAAGTTTGTGGCTTGTTCTTTTGACGCTATCTCAAGGTATTAAAGAACCCTATATATATATAAATATATTTTAAAGTAAAACTCCTGGTTGAGCTTGTGAGCTTGCAGCTCCACAGTGCAAGTGTTACATATGTGGCCAACACAATCACAGGAAGCATGCAGTGTCTGCCAAACCATGATATTCAAAGGAAAATCCCCCAAGCTGGGCTTTTTGACAGACAGGTGGTGTTCTAAGACCAAATAAATTTGCTGTTGGCTACAGGCCTCACTTTTTTTTAATCAAAAGTTCCCAGATAAGAGGCATATAAATGTGTATGCCAACAGTAAACATCTGACACATTGTGTATATGTTGTTCCATGGCTGTGTGTACACTGGTTGCTGAGATTTGTAGTGCATGTGCAAATTAGTTGGACAGAGTGTGTTCAGTGGTTTTAGTGCACTTTGGTTATGTTGGACTTGCTCTAAGGAAAAGAATAAGCTACCCTGTGTGTGAATTGTGACCATTTGTCTATGATTTCAGGACACCTACTAGCCCAAACTCCTTTTCTGGAAGGTGGAAAAGGCAATAGAGGAGGAAAGCTGTGCTTGTGTTGTTGGATAAAGATATTCATGAAGTATATAAGAGCAAAGGCTTCCGTACAGCATAGGCAGAGAGAAAAATACAGTCTAGGTCCTTGCAGGAAAGGGATGGAAAATTTAGCTACAGTGCACCCACTTTCACTTTTGCTACAATGCAGCATGAGAAAATGTACATATGTCACATGGTTATTCACCTGAACTTCCCTGCCAGAATAAGTAGAACAGCTCAGAATGTTGAATCTAGGCCACAAGGTCCATACATTTTACATCAGCAAGGCTGATAATGTCATGAAGGCATATTGGGGAAAGCAGATTTAGATGTAAGCATTTGAACAAATCTTGATGGTGACTGACAACAGAGCTACTGCTAAGAATATTTTTCTTAGCTTCAGGAAACATGATAACAATTTATAGTCTATGGGAATGCCTGTTATCTTGTCTTCCAGGAGAAAAAACAAGATGAAACTTTTCTTGGTGTGTTTAAAGAACACCTAATGCCTCCCAGACTCCAAGGATTCAGGTACTTTTAAAAGCAGAGTGACCAGGGAGAGCAGCAGCATATGGCTGAGCATAGCTAAAAAAGGGGGAAACCTCAGCAGTAGAGATTACCAACACTAATGTGAGAAAAGTGGGTATGGGCCTTCTGTGGCTACCAAAGTCAAGTATCAACTGAGGAGATTCTCTTTGCTGAGCCTGAACTACCATGCAGCACCCAGTCTTCTCCCTTTTTCTGCTGGAATAGTGATCAGGCAGGACCTTATCCTTGGGGCAAGTGTCTCACTTGTCTTTTCTTCCTCTCTATAGCCCAGCTACAGTCTACCTTGTCTAGAGGACATCACTTCAGCAATTACAATCTGCTTTAGGACACTGTGTCAGACTGGACAGAAGGAGTTGAAGTACAATAACTTGTCTGTCTAGAAGACAACTCCTCCAGAATATGCCTTCTCCTATATTCATAGAGCATCTGCACAAGTCCAGAAATAGTACAGTGAAATATTAGATGGAATAGGAGTTCTTGCTGTTGACAATCTAATATATTGAGACACTCAACAAAAACCTAATGGTACTATTCACAGGATGGAGTGCCACCTAAAACTGAATCACAGCAAAATAAAAGTAGGTACTGTGTGAGTTACTTTGGACAGATACTGGAAAAACATACCACTGGACCTGTTTAAACAAAAATCTCTGACTTCCTTGTGGAAAAATCAGAATCCATAATAACTGAGATGGTTTACCTTTTAACAGATTAATATAGATCTTTGTAAAGAAGCCCAAAATAAAAAACACATTTTATTGGTTAAAATTTGATGAAAAATTTGAGAACAAAGGGGCTGTATAATTTTTAAATCACAGTAAATGGCAGCAAAAACCTCACTGTGTGTGTCTTTCAGGGTATGTTCCTAGAAATTCAGGTCACAACACCAAAAAGGTAGATAAGCCGTAAATAGTGGACAAAGCAATATTTTGCAGAAAACACTTTGGGAGCATAAGGATTGAAAGTGTAGAACTATCACAGGAAAATTATACTCAAATAGAAAAGAATTTACCACTGTCACTGGATGTCAGTACATACTGTGCAGTATAGCTGAAATAGATAACAAACCTTAGGGGATATTCTTGACAAATCTTAAGCTTCTGCACCATCTAGACTTCATAGATGATCATAAACCTAAAAAGGCATGACTTCAAAGTGAAATATAAGCCCAGAAGAGAGAAATTTCTGTAGCAACATGAACTGGTGTTGGCTAAAAAAGGTGCAGAAATTCTGAAAAAAATAGAGAGCATTAATATGATGAATCTTTTAAAAGAATAGGTCAGGATGACTTGCCCAAAAACAAGTTCTCCTGTCCTATCAGGACCTCAGGAGTGTGAAAATATGAAGTTAACCTGAAAATTAATGGAAAGAAACCAGTAACACTGAAGAAAAGTCCTTCCAGGCATCTGCAAAGATTTATGGATCTGATAGTAATGTTATAGTAGTCTGAGGATCAAACATACTTGACCAGTGCCAAATGTGCATGAAAAAAAAGACATGGTTAGGACATGCTGATGTTTTGTATATTTTTTTCATATGACAATTAAATGTGTATAACAACATCTGAAACATTTGAATAAATTAACCTGCATTAGTGAATTAATAGATACTCCCATCATGGAAACTGTTAGAGGCAGAAGCAGAGGCTCTTATACTAACAGATGATGTATGTTAGAGAGCCCAGGCGCAATGGATAACTGATCTAGAGGATATCCTTAATCTGATGCTAGATTATTATTACAAAAATACATTTGAGGTAGCTCCAATAGACAATGCACTGATGATCTCTGGACTGGGTGACACAAAGGTGATGGTCATGAGCTAAAGCAGCAATAACAACTTTGCTTCACACATTGAACCACAGGGCATATTTGAAAAATTTCAAAGCAGTACTGTTTCATTTATGTGCAGGCACACACAGACAAACAGGGGTATAGCCGACTGCCTGCACTGCTCACCATCCCTGGAGCTGACTGAAGGGCACACAACTCAGCAAGCAGATTGTAATACTGTTCAAGGTGGTCAAGAGTACTACTTCTTTGTCTATTAATCTGCTAAAACACACTCTGGAGTCAAACATTTCATCTCCAGAGGCAAGAATAAAGCACAAAGCTGTAACCCCTATGAAAAGACTGTGTTTTCCTTTTGAAAGCCTCTCTCCAGGGTGAAATAACTGAATGAACAGAGGGAATAAAAAAGTAAAAGATACTACTTATGATAAAAGTGCCAGTATACAAAATTACTTCCAAAAGAGGATTGCAAGGGCCAGTGTCTTTCCAGAAAGGTAACTGAAAACCCTGGACTGGGTGTTTGAAAGTCAAAGGAGAGGTTCCTCTCTGGGTGAAATTGTAGATGCTTAGGAGCTGCTTGTTTCTGTATGAGTATGGCAGATAGTGACCAAGCAAACCCTGTGACGTTTGGCAGCTTATTCCCATCAAGCCATCAACCTCTGGGAGAAAGCAAGCAACACAGATCACAGCCTACACACTCCTTGGCTGGCCTCATGGCAATGTATAAGAATGCAGAGGACACACCTTAATACAGATGCGGTAGAAAAGACAAACTTAAAAATCACTGGACTTTCACAGCGTCTGCTGTGGTGCCTCCACCCTATGTCTTAATCATATTAATTCCTAGCATCCTAACCCAAATTCAGACCTTGTGGTTTCCTTGAGCTTCATCTTCCCTATGAAAACTTGTATACAGAGCTTTTGCTCAGTAACTCCAAAGTGCATTTACATGCAACATGAGGCATTTACTCTACACAGTAAGCTTCCTAAATGCAATGTCCCATGCCTGGGCTTGTGGTCTCCATGGAAGGAATGAATTTCACTGTCACATCAAGTCAAATGAAAGTTGTATCTGGGTAAGCAGTGAGAGATATAACTCATGGTTTGGTCTTGGAAAAACTTACCAGAGTCTCTGTTGGTATGAAATATATTCACCATTGTCTCTACCTGATCTAAAACTCCTTTACTCTTTAGGGATCTGCCTCTGCCAGGCACACATCTCCTTCCTAGTACTTTTCTTCCTTGTTTAGCTGTTCATGAACTTCTGGTACCCTTCATAAGAAAGAAGTAGAACAGCACCAGCCACCTCCTCAGGTCACATAGGAGAATTCAGCCTTCACAGGAGCTCAAAATCTAGCAACATATTGTCATAAGGTCCTCCAAGTCTCACAGGCAGCATTTGGGGTACTGTCTATTCTAGACACTTTATTGTTTTAGGTCTTGAATTTTTTCCCAACACTGTTTGTGTATTCAAGGTATATACTGACCTGCATTCTGATTTAAATCTTCTATAAGCAGTGATTCTGGTACAGCATGTTTTTCAATTTTGTATTCTAAGACATGTAAAAGAGAAGTATATAGATGCTGAGTTTGTAAGAGGGGCCATGCTTGTCTTATATAAAAAGTTTTGTTTACTGGCTGAGAAGGATGGCTGCTGCTGTGCAGCAAGAGGTCACATCTGCCTGAATCACAGAATGGCTGAGACAGGAAGGCATCTCTGGAGACAGGCTACTCCAATCCATGACAGCAGGGACACCAAGCAGGTTGACCAGGGCTGTTTCTCATTTGGTTTCTGTAATCCCTTTACATTTCAGAGGTTGACGTTGTGACAGACAGCATTTCATTGACAAGAAAATTCAGACCCAGTATCATGATTTTCAATTAAGTACCTGCAAGTAACTGCAAGTGATGGGATGAAAGAGTGATGCATTTCCAGTCCAAGGAAAGTCTTACTTTTAGAGTAAGAAGGTACAGCAGCAGATTTTTTACATCAGCTTACAGTCTTATTTAGAAAGACAACACACAAGAGAGGTGATCTGTCTAAGGAATTAGGCCCTAATTCTGACGAGTATGAAACTGTCATGTCAGCTTTGCCACCTGAGCAAATCAAGCAACACAGCCCAAGACTCAGTCAGCACATGAAGCGGTTTTAAGGTGTTCTGCCATTTAATTTCTTTTTACTCACTCTGAAAGCCAATAAATAGTTCACTGCTTTTACCCTCACATCTTTTCCAGAGTAAATATCTCTTCTTTAAGTTTTCTTTCATTTCAGAAGCTGTTTCAGGCTGGTCTGATAAACAATTTCTCTTCAGGTTGTGAAAGGCCCCTGGATGACACCAGTTGTATCTAGGGCATTTCTTTACTAACCAACAAGAACTGGTAACAGGGCTACTAAGCTGGTGGCTAGAAATATCCCTGGCTATCAGTTACACACAAGGAACCAGCAGTGGGGCAAGGCAAAGATGGCCAGGAGCTGAGCGCTGTACTGACTCAGACACCTAACTACTAGCCGACAGCATGACTCACTGGTGTGACTCAGACCTGCAAACCCATCACGGATGTCTAAAGACAGCAAACTCCAAAGTGAGAGTGCCCTGAACTCCCAAGTTCTATAATAAGACTCCTACTCTCCACCTAGTATGTGCCACTGGAGTTCATCCATGACAATATGAGGGCTGGCATCTGCAGATTTTATGTTTGTGGCCCATTGTGGCAGAATAGTTATAGTTGTATCGTAGCAATAAAAGATGTTATGTTTCTGTAACACTACTTTTTCAAGAGAAGCATTGTAAGTGACCTGTAAATAGTGTTTCTTGGTCATTGTCAGTATGTGCCAAGCCTGAGTTGGTAATAACAGTTGGTAATAAGTCTTTATTTAATTTGAAATCCTGTTACACTTTTTTCAGGCTAATCTGATCCTGGGTCACTTGCCCAGAAGCCACTGCAGTAGGAAGAACAGTGACACTGTCAACTGCCACAGCCGAGGGAATTGGAAGAAGACCTTTGTTCTGAGCCTGCCATTGCATGGGTTGGTAATTTGTTCCTATGCAACATCGTTGATTTTAATTCTATTCAGAGTAGTTAAAACCAAAACCTGATACAAATCTGGATGGAAGTTAAGGTGAAGTTAAGATGTTGAGGGTGAGAAAAATAGAAAAAAGACTGAGCTCTTAGACCAGACAGCTATTAAATGACCTGGTACCTGATATTAGATGGTACCTTTACTTGGAAAAATAATATACTGTATATTCAGTAAAAAACTGCTGAAGGATTTTGAAGTTGCTTATTTAAATTTTGACTCTACAAAAGTTGTCAAGCCCTTTTTGAGTAAGGAAAAAAAATATCCTTTTGTTCTAAAAGCATTTTAAACTCGTCTTCCATTTTAATTGCCCATACCATACTGTGGCTACTGTGCATACTACCATATAGCTTGAAACTAATTCTTCTGACACCAGAATACATGTACCATACACATGCCACAACCCTAGCCAGACCCATGTGTAATCCAGACCTTGCACAGATCTTTCCCTCTTTAACAAAAAGTGTCAGCAGCAAACCACATATGTGCGTATAGCATTTCTGCGGATAGCTGTGCACAAAAGGCAAAGCCTGACGGTTACCATGGGATTATCTCATTAAGCTTTTATTGAATATACTGCATTCTTTAACGTCTGTTAATCTATGCTACTCTTGCCTCTCTCCCCTAATTCTTTTGCTGTCTGTGAAGGAATGTGAATTGTATCAAACGCTGGCAAGGGTAAGGGAGTTACTGTGCTCTGTCACCTAGCAGTGTGGTTCCACAGTCCTGTTTGGCTTAAAAACTGTCATCTTTCAAACCCTCTCCAAGTAGTCATTGCTGTATATTTTGGAGACAAGGATTCATGTACTTCACCTATTGTTGTTTATGAATATAATAAAAATATTGAAGAAGGAGGGTACTTAACCTGCCCTCCCTACTGAGCACTGGACCAGGTTCTCATTTTCCCTAAGCCCCCTTTGTGTTCCTTTAGCCAGCGCAGGAGTCTTCAAACAGGTGAGTTTTACACTCTCACTCCTGTTATTACATCAGTCCCATGAAGGCCTATTTACACTTCCCGAGGGGTACTAGAGGGTACCAGTGATGAAGTTGGTTATTGTTTTACAAGAAGCAGTCCTTTTTAGTTTACACACATATTCTGTGTGCCCAAGTTTGCAGGAATGGTCCCTGGGGAAAACTTGACTCTGTGGAAACACTAACTGTACTTTGTGATTCAGCAGAAAGATTTCTGTCCTTTTGGATTCAACAAAGAGCATGGCATAACCCACTATACCTAAAACCCCAAAGAGGCTGGCAACATATTTTAATGCACACACCCTGTTATACTTAAGGGATTTTTCCCCTTTTAGCTCCTCAGGTGAAGGATCCTAAGTGACAGATTTTCCCCACTGTTGTCCAAACCTGCAGTATGCTCCAGATACATCAAGAAGATTGTCAGCTATTGCACTTCTCACCTGCTATGGATGTGGCTGTTTGGAAAAGCTGTTAGCCTGGATCAGGCCACCTGCAATGGCCCCAGGTGTTCCATGGGCTGCAGAAAAAAAGCTGTGGCTGCTGTAAGCCTACAGTAGGTTTTTAGAGAGCTGGGAAGGGAATTATGGTGACTTGCTGCTGGCACATTGCTGTTAATGTGTTTACTCACTTTCTTCAGAATCTTATGAGAATTGCCAGTGAATTCAGATAACTGACAGGATCATAGTTATAATTAGTAGAAGCTTCCATTCTGACACACAGGAAGGGCTAACAGCAATTTTCTTAAGGCAGAGTTGTTATGCTTTCCTCCAGAGAGGTACTTAAAAAAAGTACATTTTCTAGCAAAAAGCTTCTCCGACTTGTTTAGGACAGATGGGAGAGGAAGAGATTCTGAAGTGATGGAGTTTGAGGGTAAAAAATTATTGTGCAAACTGTCACAGAGTGCGGGCTGTCACAGATCAGCTATTTTTGTTATTACTGACTTGCATCTGTTACATCAGGAATGCAAACTGTATCAGAGCAGATCTGGATGAGGTTTCTATTTCTCTCTTCATACAAGCTGTAAAAAATTGCAGAGAAATTAGCAGAGTGTAATACACGTGGAGACCTAAATCTCAAGGGCTGAATTGAATGACTGAATTTATTTAGTCTGATGAGCAAAGTGTACCTGTCCACAGGGTCTAATCACAGCACACTGATTTTCAAAAGTAATTTTGTTCCGTTTCAGAGGAATTTGAAAATGAAAATAAACATTAGTGGGGCTTTCAAAAAGGCCTAAGAAGCTATATACTCAAGAAGATTTTAAGATCTGCTGGCTTTCAGTGAAACTAGGTATCTAGTTTGAGGTTAACACTCCTCACAGACACCACATAAATAAAGTGCCTGAAGGAACGGCTTGGGCTGTGGAGTCCAGTCTTGAAAAATGAAAACAGCCCTGTAATATTTGAGAAGACCCAGTCTGAGGGACCCTTCACCACCTGTATTTCTCCAGAAAGTCCTGGTATGCATGCCAGCAGGTCCTTCTAGAAATCAGTTATACCTGCCTACAGGTCCTTCTAGGAATCTGCCTGATCTCTGCTTGCAGGTTCTGCTATGGACAATACAGATGAAAAATGAAGTGCAGAAAAGGAATAATTCGGAAATAAAAACTGAATTATGAACTTCTATTTCCCAAGCCTGGGGCCCCTAAGATTGCAAGACATTGCAAAGACAATAGAACAGGGAGATGATCAGCGTCAATGACCAGACAACCCATTTAAACTGAATTTAACAACCTTAGATGTTAAATCTAAACCTTAGAGCTTCTGGCCATAATTTGTGTGACTTTCAGGACTGAGAAGGTTTTTTTGCAGTGTAAGCGGTCTATAGATCTGAGCTTAGGGATAGATTCTGAGAGATTGAACCTGATGGTTAACACAACAGTACTCTGGTGGTATAGAACACTTCCATGTCAATGTTTCCTGCTATTTCCTTTGGTTTTTTTTTTTTTTCTAAATGTAATATGTACTTCTAATTGTAAAATGTTCCCCACTGGTACGAAGAATTAAAAAATAATAAATAAAGCAAGTAAATACATCAATAAGCATTAATAGAAGTAATGACACTAAATAACTATGCATGTGACTCAAGGTGTCTTCAGATCCAGAAAAAAGAATTGAATATGTTCAAGCTGTGGCTTATCTTTTCTCACCTTAAGTTTATTTACTGGAAGTGCACCTGAGCTATAGCTTTCCTAATGCAAAAGTTTTGGAGAGTTGTCTCTGCTTGCCAAAGATACCTCTTCTAATTGAACTTAGTATTTACTAAGTTCAAAGTGATGCAAGGCAGGGCTATGCCACCTCAAATATAAAAGGCTGTAGCCAGAAAAAGTCAGACTTCTCCTACAAGAAGGGCATGATCTGAGTTAAAACAGAGACTTGGAAAGTGATTCCTACAGATCCAGACTTGCTTTTCCTGCTGGTGCCAGGAGGATGTGACCTCTTGGTTGGTACTGTTGGTCACCTCTGGTTACTGTTGGTGATGGAGCCCGTGCAGGGTGTGGAGTTGTCTGGGGCTCTGGCAGGTGCAGAGAGCAGGGACATAGATGTTGCTGCCCTTCCTGTCTCCCCCTGCTTGAATGACTTTTCTGCTCCATTTGTGCCTAGAACTCTCCCTGCTCAGGTGGAACAGCACCACTGGCACACTGGATGCTTTGTTACTAAGGACAGAGAGACTAAATTTTTACTACCACTCACCAGTGGTTCACTTTAATAACTCAACACAGCCATGAGAAGTGAGACTGTCATGGGACAGCAGTCTCAAGTGCTCAGGTGTGAGAAGTGCAACCTCAAGGGAACAGGCCTGAAGGAGCAGTGCTAGTTTGTCATCCATTTCCTTGCTCAGAGAAGAATATGAGGTTGCACACTGTCAGGGTGGGAGTCTCACCTGGGCAGAGTTTTTTCTGTAACTACATTTCAGGCTGTGAATTAATGAACAAGAAGCATTTTTGCACAGGAAAAACTCCAGACTGAGTAATGCCTTTGGCAAAAGTATTGGCTTTCCAGAAGCACTGGATATTAATAGCCCATCTTTTGAGGCTGTGCTTTATATTTCTGTTTATGCGGAAAAATTTCCCTGCTGCCGAATTAGTTTGCTCAATAGAAATCTTAGCAAGTCTGAAGAGGTCTGGGAAATTGAGCTAGAAGCTAAAAGATATGAAATGCTTACACTGAGAACTCTGGGTTACAACTTATATTTAACATTTATTTATAAAGGGAAAAGAGGTCATGTAGCAGATTCCTACTATCACATTGGCCAAATAGCTATGCAAATGTCTTTTGATTTCCCAGGGTGCTAATCCCCTGGAACGATATTCATTCACATGAAATGAAATACACAGAAGAGTGGGAATGATATGAAGATTTTACTGGCACAAATTTGACAAGGAGCAAGTTATGTTGGTCAGCAAAAATGGGTACAGATAAAAAAAGTTTTATATCACCAGACAGACCATGCATTTTGCAAATGCTAAGCATGAAAAGGGGGAAAAAGAAATCTCGATTTTTTGTAGAGTACTTAAAAATTATTTGGGATAATGATTTTTTTTCCCCAAGTAAATCAAATATTCAAGCATCTTAATTTCAAAGTATGAGATCTTGAAATCTTATTGAAACAAACAGCAACATTCCCATTGACCTTAAGAGACCTCGAATTTTATGCAGGTAGCCAACTACAGAGGACTCAAAGCAGGGAAAAATAATGACCAACATATTTTAGAAAGTGATGGTTTTTTTACTGAAAGCTTTTTTTTTTCACAATACCTAGAATTCTTATTTTAACTCCAGAGTTTAACTCTGAGGCTCCTGTAGCTCAACAAGCAAGATTTTGCATCATCTTGAGATGCTAGAAATATTTACTAAAGATCTGTACATTGAATGACAACTAAATCACCAAATGAGAGAATGGTTGAGGCTGGAAGGTGCACTTGGTGATAATTTAGTTCAACAACCCTACCTATGCAGGGTCACCTACAGTAGGTTGTCCAAGACCATGTCCAGTCAAGGTTTGACCGTCTACAAGGAAGAAGATCCTGCAAACTCTATGGGTAACCTGTGCCAGTGCTCAGTGACCAACAGTAAGAAAGTGTTTCCTGATGTTCGGAGGGAACCTCTTGTGTTTCAATGTGTGCCCATTGTCTCTAGTCCTGTCACTGGATATCACTGAGAAATGTCTGTCTCCATCTATCTGTTATAAATTAGACCCAGGGATTGAACTAAAAATTTTGTACCCAAGACAATAGCTCATATTATTTTAGGGTGTCTAATTTTCAAATTTGACAGGAAGAAGGTAATAGGGATTGATGATTGCAAAAGAAATCTAATAGTGAGAATTCTAGAAAATATTTTCAAGACTGAAAAAAATCCCAAGAAAAAAACCCCAGTGATCAGAGAAAAATGAGCAGATAGAAGCAAATAGTGCTGGCTGTATCTTTTATGATTTCTGAAATCGTTGTCTTATATGGCTCTCTGAAACCATCACCTACAATGTGAGCATGGGAACATGTGCTGCCTTTCTTGATCCCAGATCCTCTTTGCAGACACAAGGAGCAGCCCAGCATGATTGTTCATGCGATCCAGGGCCTGTTACTTCTTTCAGGCAGAAGTTTGAGCTTTGTGGTATAAAGCTCAAACACTCATTCACGCTGACATGATATTCTCTGACCTTGTCTTTGTCAGTAACCCCACCAGTAAATCTGCACAACAAACTTGTTGATTGTAATTAGAGTTGTGCCATTATTTCACTTTGCTGATATCTTTATTAGTCTTTAAAAGTTGTACGTCATTTTATTAGGTAGGATGGAGTTTTCTAAATCCACTGGGGAAAGCTGTCACATGATGCACACTGTCATGGCTGTCACTGGAACTGTGATATTTTTTCTTTCACTTTTCCTGAGAGGCAGTTCCTAGCCACCTAAAAATGAAGTGAGATTTTGGCCAGAGCTGAAGATGCCTGAAAAATCACACTCATACTGCGTGTATGTATGCGATAAACACATGAGAACTTTTTTTTTAGATTTTTATTTAGAGGTTCAGTATTCCTGATAGTCTAAAATAAAAATATTTGTCCAAATGAGACTCAGCTCTTTCAAAGAATGGTTTCCTTTCAGTTTTGTTTCTTCATCCTTCACATACCTCTGTTGTGCCCAGTGTCTGTCATTTTGTAATCCAACTTGATCTAGTTTCTCCATTTCTATGTATTGTCATTGAAGCACAGACTATGACAATATTAAAATAGAAAATAACAGAATCATAGCATCATTTGCCTTGGAAAAGACCTTAAAGGTCATCTATGTCCAACCTCACTGCCACGGACAGGGACACCTTTCACTAGATCAGGTTACTCCAAGTCCTATCCAGCTTAGCCTTTAACACTTCCAGGAATGGGGCATCCCTCACTTCTCTGGGCAGCCTGTACCAATGTCTCACCATGCTCCAAAGAAAGCATTTCTTCCTAATATCTAATCTAAACCTGCCCTCTTTCAATTTAAAGCCATTGCCCCTTGTCCTATCACTACGTGCCCTTGTCAAAAAGTTATCTAAACCTATGGAACACATAGTGAAACTGATGGCCTTCTTAAAACATTCTTGCATTGTTTTCCGGGATTTGAACTACAAAGTGTAAGGTCAAACCAAAGATGGAACAGATATTCTGTTTATCATCAACAAATGTTTTTCACAGTAAGTGCCTGTCTAAAGTTTAAGCAGGTACTCACATATTATGCTAGACAAGACCTTAACCCCTTGTCATGTTGAGCAGACATTGAAAGCAAAGATTAAATGGAAAACATGTCTTTATAAAGTATAGATGGCTAGTATTTCTCAGGACGTGAGTGAAATAACCAAAAGTTCTCAGCTACTGGCAGTTTGGAATGTACTGCTTTAAATCAGTAAATATGAACAATTTACATGCCTAACATGTCATATTGGCATGAAAATATTTGTCAGAAATTGATGAATGAAACAAGAAGAATAATGAAGAAAAGTGACAGTACAAAAACCCTCCAGAGAGCAAAATAAACAATGTAAGTGTTTGGTAAATAAATCCCTGCAGAACTCTTAAAAATGACTCACTGATTAATTGAATCAATCCATCAACCATTTGTGATTGGAGCAGTATGCAGTCCCTTTGATGCTGTTCTTTTTTCCAAAGCTACTGTTTTAAATGCTTTTAAAATGTAGGATGTGATATAATACATAGCTATATGGAGCTATCACAAATTAATTGAGTACTCTGGTGATATCATTGGCTGATTTCCCTGCTCTTCTTTTTCTGAAGTTTTTGGCACTCACTTTTTTTTGTTAATTAAAATTTAACAAATTTAACAACAGACTGAGACTCTGAGATAATGTTTTTCTTTAAAAAAAATGAAAATGCTCTCATTTGATTATTTAATTCATCAACTCTTTTCGGAAAGGACTGTCTTATTAACTGTGTTCATAGATTGCACCATGCTTGTACATCCAATAAATATCAGAAATTATCATTTTTGTATACTGAATGCCCATGTATAAAATAAACACTTGGGACTTTGAATTTCTTGAGAGGAGGGCTAGGAAAAGTTGTGTAGAAAAAGGGGTAGACTGTGTATGGTTTTGAATCTCCACCATGAAATATACTGGCATAACAGATATGTGTATGTATGTATGACAATGTGAACTGAGACATTTACACAAAAGCACATAGATGCATGAATACTGAGAATTCCATGTAAATTAATGCAATTGCACATACTTACACGTTCTCCAAAAAGCATTCACCTGCGTGCAAAGAAACCAACCATCAAAATGTTTGCAAGAAGAAGTAAACAACCCTGAGATAAATGTGAAGAGATTGAAATATGAGTCTGATACAGTCAATGTGTTCACAAACACATTTTCTAAGAATTTCCTTCTAGTTCACCTGTGCCTTTTGTAGCTCTGGATATTTATGACTCTCTATGCACTCAATGAACTACAGCTTTAGCAACTGTAATTGCACATGTGAAAATGATTCCTATCAGGGCTCACTGTACCTCATGGCTTCTGTGATGCTGCCACCCTTTACCTTTCTGTTAAGAGTCTCCCTGTGTCTAAGGACTTTGGAGAATGTACATAACCCTTGTGCTTCTTCTTGTCATTTTGCACTTATCCACAATGACACTGTCCTCCATGACTGTTATCTCTATTATTACATAAACAATTGAAAATAACGAATGTGACAAATAGCAGTATGCAATTTTGGGAGAGTATTTGGGGTTGTGTTCAGGAAGATGAGGAGAGTGATAGTGGGATGAGAGGATGGTGACAAGAAGAAATAAATTAAATACATATTAAATAATATTCTCTATGGCAGAACTGGAGACTGTTGAAGAGTACATGCTGAATATGAACATGCTTCGTGTTTAGCTCCCCATAGCCTATTTGCCACCACGGCAAATGTAAAGCTAGGAAAGTAATTAGGTAACAGATGGCTGCAAAGACCCCATTCCACTGCTGGATACAAAAGTATTGCTTTTGTGCAGGAGAATTAGTTTTGACTCAGAGATGACCACAAGCATTACTTTTTTCAATTATCAAGTTTCACAGTAATCCTGTCCATCCAAAATAATACTCCCAAGGCATTTGGAAGTCCCAAGAGCTAAGTTTTCTACTCAACAGAGAGCAGAAAATGTGGTGCTTTTACTGGACCTGACTAAAAAACCTCTGAAGTGAGCTTGGCAGGATTTGGAAGACACTTGTAAAAGACATTATTTGTCTCAGTTTGTTTCTGAAAGATAAAACTTCATTTTAAAAGATCCTTCTTTAGTACATATGGAGAGATATGCAACAAATATAAGTGTGATACTGCCTAGAACTTCATTTTTGGTACCATATCATTCTTCCTAAACCACTCAGCAATGCAAAGGTAACAACGCTAACTAGCTGCAGTTGCTCCTCTTGGTGAAGGTCTGAACAGAACTTGCCAGGACACGAGTTCAAACAGAGCTAATTTCTCCAATACATGTCTGTGAATGAAGTATATCAGTGACTCCAGGAAGAAAACCTCTTTTACTGATTCATTCTGTGCTGCACCACTTCTATACATGAATGAGTAACTGCAGTCTGAAGGGCACTTTCTTTTATGCATGGTAATTACATTTAATATTGCACATAGCTTGGAGCAGACCAATTAGCATAACAACTGCCTACATCTATCTCTAAGGAGCAGTGGACACAGTGCTGTCTGCAGTATTGGAATGCATAAGTTATTCAATAAAACTTGGTTTATCTTTAGTGTCTGTCACTAATTCACATGTACTGAGAAGAAGCCGGATTCAGGTTAGATAGAAAACAAAAAGTGCATCACTTTTATCTCAGCTATTCATCTGTAGACAGGAAGCAAAACACACAGAGAAACTATTACATGGGGCTTTCCATCTTTGTAAAAAAAGACCATGTTATGGGTTCACCTAGGTGGGCCTAGATTTGGGCTCTGAAGTTTGGACTAGGTCGAAGGTGTAAGATGACTTGAGCTGGGCTGAGCTCATCCTCATCCTCTGAGAATTTGCATTTAAAAATAAAACAGAGAACTGGCAATGAAGATATTACAAGCTGGAAGGATTCCTGGTATATGGAGTTTCGCTTTGGTTACTGTTAAAGTGCTTAAATGGAAGGCAAGTGTGCAAGTGATCAAAACCTTCAGACACTGAGTTAATAGTTATTCCTATGTGGAGTCATCCAGCAATCAATACAGAGTATGCTAGCCTTTGCCAAAATGCTGTGCAGCTGTGAGTATTGCAAACAGTACTTAAATTAAGCAAATGGAGCACAAACTTTTTCTCCTTACCTGAATGAAAAGTATCACTTGCACCATAGTGAAGGCCTAAAAACCTTCTAATGACGTTAATTAATGAACTCTCTTTCTAAGGAATGATCTTAAGAGAGCATGACCAAGTATCTCAAAATGTATACTGTTCTGCTCCACCTTTATTAATTGACCTTAAGCAAGCTGTCAATTTATGAGAACTCTATAAACATTTTCCCTAAGACAGATTTCATCATTTCAGTGTTGGGACAATAAAAAGCATATAAAAGAATATTGATGAAGTGGAAATATCCATATTACATAGCTCCTTCTTAACAAGGATTGCTTTTGCAATAGTTAGCACTGTTGGCAACTGTATACCTATCATGGGCTTAAAATTCTTGATGAGTGTGCAAAACCAGCCCTGTTTCCTAAGTGAAGAGTTTGTTGCAGTCAGCCTTGTAAAAGAAACCTGTTAATGTTAGTGATAATGAAAATACCCGATACATATGACAGTGTTAAAATGGTGTCACGACCTGGCAAATTCTATTCAGTGCTGTCACATCCATGCACTGCACAGATCTGGATTATCATCAAGTAAATATAATAGGATTCTTTATCCTGCATAGTTGCTCAGCTGAGAACACTAATTTTAAGTTTTCTGTAAATTATGAATAGCAGCAGGGGGCCATGAATAGCTTGGAAACCTATATTTTTTCCATTTATTTTTTTAAATGCAAATTACACTAGTAAGTCAAAAAAATCACTTTTGTTAAAAATACATTCAGAATTAACAAATGCCAAAAAACAAAAGAAAAAAAAGACACATTTGGATTGTATCTCTTGCCTTCTGAATATTTTAGTTTATAACAAAAGCCCAGCCTAGAAAAATAACATTCTTTACTGGATTTTGAGGAGGATACACCTACACAAATCAAAAATGCCATCCAGATATTCTCACATTAATGTGCTCTAAACTGCTTCCAGAAGAGATCTGTCCACTAATCATTTAGTTGAGCAATCAACAGTCCTAATTTTTTAAATGTTAATGCTCTAACTGCAACTTAAGCAGGGTTATGAATACCAACTTCATCTAGGTATGTATGTGTGTATATATATATATATATATATATATATGTATACTGTGTGTATGTGAGTGTGTGTATCTACTCTATATGTAATATATGAATACACATTTATATTGCAATCCAAAGTAGTTAGATGTGCTTCCTATTTCCTAAGAATTTTACAAACATTAACAATTCAGACCTCACAAAAAGTCTGTGAGGCAAAAATTATTCCCGTATTATAGATGGGAAGACTAAGACACAGAGAAATTAAGGCCAAAATTTTCTAAATTAAAATTAGGCCTATAAGCTACTTGTAGACACTTCATTAAATTGTCTGACTTCTAAAATTACTAACTAGCCATAGCTGCAGTTCCATGGGAAATCACTGAGAGGTATGAAAAATTATCATCTGAAAACTGGATTGCTGCTTAGGTGCCTAAACTGGTTTCTTTTCATGTTAAAAAATGATTTTTGCAGAAATATCATTTTGATTAACTGGTATACAGGGAAAGATAATATAGCCAGTTATGACATTTTCTTTCCATTTAAACCTCTATATTGTGTTTAATACTATACATCTGCTATATTTAATGCTACATAAAAGTAGAAAGTTTTGAAATTTTTCAAGTTATGGGAAATTTCAGCCTGGCACTTGGAAGTTGCGTGATGTTTCCAGGGTGTGAAAAGCAGCTCTATCCAGAATGAACTCAGAATTTCAGGTCCCCAAGTATGAAAATTTAAAGTTAAGATCCAAATCAGCAATGAATGCTTTACAGGATCAGGGCTAGGGTATGTGCCTGTTTTGTGCAGGAAATTCTCAGCAGTATCTGAGACAGGAGCCCTTGGTCCACTGCATCAGAATCTTTCTGGATGATGCAGCCCCCAACAATAGATATTCCTGTGTATTTTATATACATAGACATACACACACATTCACACACTTACATATATATATCTATCTACCTATATAAGTCTCACTGAATTGATGTAAGTATAATTCTGAACATGTCTTGTATCTTGCTTTCACTGGTGAATGCCTGTTCCTCTGTCATTGTCTGGAGTTTCTGCTTGTGACACTGTACATCCATGCAGACACAGCAAAGGGCACTGGTTTGTACAGGGATGAGTGAGTGGTGTGAGTACAAAGGCCTTTGGGGCAAGGGTTTGGCCAGCAATGAAAAGGGAGTCCCTCGGGGTACCTCAAGCCTTTCCAAGTGCTGACCTTCCTTCTTGCCCTTAAAAGCTACATGGGTCACCTCAGGTGTGTTTTTTCTATGCAAAGTCTGAACAAAGAAACAATGACAATCCAAGTTTCTGAAAAACCTGAGCAAAATATTGGGTTTTCCTAGTGAAAGCCACCTATGTTCTTAAAAATACAGATCAGATGTAGAGTAAAACATATGTTCCTAGGAGTATTTCATATACACATTGACCTACTAGCAAAATTCCCAAAGGCATCTTGTTGCCAACTACGTAACAGCACAGGGCATTTTGTTTAGCCACAATAATACAGGAAGATAAAATACACATTCTAACACAGAACAGATCCCCCAAATATACCACAAAAAGGTCTTCAGTATTCTTCAACTCGGCTAATCCCTATCTGCCCTCTCCAACCAGAATAAAAAAAAAATAGATATATGGATCACTTATGGTGCAATTAGGAAGAAAAAAGCTCACTTACAGAGAATTTTTAGTTGAAATTAGATATAAAAGAGTAAATGTAGCTAGTACATATTCAGTTGGCCTTTGTTGATAGAAATATGCAGATGTCTCTAGTTAGTAAAAGACATTTAGAGATAGCTATAAAAGCACCTACAGTGCGATAAATAAAACCAGTGGGATTAAGCACTGTTTCTGCTGCTTATTTCCAGTAGGTTCACGTATTAGTTTATGTTACCCCTTTCCCCACCCTGACCCCCAAAAGGTCTCATTTATTTATTTATTTTACTTTTTAATCTTTATAAACTGTTTCTTGACCACTGTGGAGTCTCAAAAGTAAAGCACTTGTCAGACAGCTGGCAGTTTTCTACTTGGTCGCTCTGGAGCCATGGAGCAACAGAGCCTTATTCCCTGACGTGAAAACAAAGCAAAACCAAACAGAAGAAAACCACTGACTTAGAAATCGTTCAGAATTAACAGCAGCATGTTAACTTCAGAAAGCTTGCACATAGTTTTTCTAATGTGCAATACAGTTGGGTTAAGGCAAGTATGAACTGTACAGCCTTCAGGGCAAACAATGCGCTGTCTATTGACTTCTGCTGCGAGGTCATCCTGGTATTTCAGTGTTGTGTTGACTAAGAAGACTCGACATTGCCAGGAGTGTGGAGAAGGCTCCGAAAGCACCGAGTTCATGTCTTAATCCATATGGACCACGCTGGTGGTGGCCAGGGTAGGGAAGAGACAAAGGATGGCACCAATGCCCCTGCTCTGCCCCTCTGGTGATGGGATACAGGAGACCCAGGGTGGGAGTCTGGGGCATTTCCTTTCATACTTGTTAGAAAGTGGGCTGAAGTTCTGTTGTTTTCTGTCTCACTGTTCAATCAGCTTCTATATTTTTATTTTAGCATAAAAATTGTTTTGTTTTGTTTTTTTTTCTCTTTGAAGAACCAGGAGGCCATCCTGAAAAAGTTTCTTTGACAGGTCTTCCAGCCCACCTTGAGTAGTTCCCATGCTTACTTTGACCTAGAAGAAAGACAGAAAAAGAACAACAATTATAATCCCCCTTATACCTATCTGATCCCTGCCAAACTTCTCTGGTGCCCTTTTGCAAGCAAGTGTAAGTAACAAACCAGTAACAGTTCATCTACACATGGGATGAAGAGGACAAAAAGGCAAGGTGTTTGCTCAGGTGACTGCTTGGCTCTCTCTGGACCACTGTCAGAGAAGTCAGCACAGGTTTTCTAAACAATCCTAGGCAGTAGTTAAGATAGGAGTTATATTTAATTATAATCTTAACTATATATCCATGGGTCAACTGGAAGATAACCTGGCATATAAAATCCATCAGGTATGTAGCTGTCTGCAAAAACAAGAAGTGGCAGAGTATGAGGGAAGAAGGGCTGAATCACAGGAGAAGGGGAAAGCCACCCACAGATCGCTCACAAAGCAGACCACACGTGCAAGTGCCAGAGCCCTGTACACCTTAACAGGTAGATAAATGCGCACAAAGCAGAGCACAAGTGCTCTGTACACCTTAACAGTGTTGTCCCAAACCCATGTTTTGTGACCAAAGCTTTCAGTCTAAAATGGGCAAGATATTTTTTGTTCATAACCAAAGCTTAGCTGGTAGTTTATTTAAATGAAATGTTATCCATAATGTCTAAATCCCACAAATGTGAGGAGATAATTATGCAGCAGATTTCTACTGCATAAACTTGCTGTCATGGTGGTTATACTCAAGGTGCTAGTTTTAGTGTCTTTTTAATGTTTCATTTCAACTTTAAGTGAACGGTAAAGTAGGTAGCACCTTCAGTATGTGCAATTATCTAGACAAATACCTATATGTGTGTGTATGTGTGCATACATATACTGTAAATATTCTTAGACTTCACAAAAGGAGGAAACCAAGCTTCACTTCAGGTCTGCACTGCTTTTGAGCAATTTCTCCAGTGCATTAGGCATCAGCATCAGACATGCATGCTTTTTTTTTTGTTGCTTCACTTCTTCTTTTCTTGAGCAAACAAGTTTACTGTGAAGAACATAAAGACCTCTCTCCCCTCCCTCCTTCCTACTGTTTTCAGAACAGTGATCATGCAGTGAAGTCTTGTTCCACAACTACAACTGTGTTTTTTCATGTGCAGCAGAATCAGTGTCGGGGAGTGTTTAGTCACCTTCCTTGGTCACCTCCCAAGAGCAGAATTTTCTCTTGACAATTGATTTCCGCCATCTTATTTTGTTCTTCTCCCATGGTCTGGAAATGAGCACTGGCATCTCCGGTACAGAATGCCAGGAAGCTGCTTTTGAGTACATCAGCTGTGGCCACACTGTAAGGAGGTACATGAGCATCGGTTCTGTCCCGTTCTGTTCAAAAAGCGTATTCGTTTTGAAGGGACTGTCTAGGCTTCTTGGCTTGTACAGCATAGAGCACGCTGTTGGCACTTAAATAATAAAAAAACCTGATTTATAACAGGTAGATAAATGTCATGATAAGAATTCTCCCCCAAAACATCACTGTTTTATTTAAGACAGAATTTTAAATTGAATATATTTTTCTCTTTAAAAAGTAAGCTGATTTGAACTAAATATGAAATTGGAAGAGAATAAGGAAATAAGGAGAATTGTGATTGGAATTCAAAACCTAAAATATAGAGAAAAAATCCCCAAAGTGAGTCTGAATTGAATAGAGTACTTAAGGAAATAGTAGCCAGAGATAGTTACCACAATTCACTATCTACAGATAATGTTTCTTTTTCATAAATCAAGATTTTTTTCCTTAAGTATCCTGTTCATTTAGGGTAGTTTTGCATAACTGATGAAATTCCACACAAATGTACTGTGTGACTTTAAACCGAATTGGAATGTTCTTATAAGTAGAGCTTGACTCATGTCACAGATCAAAAGTAATAAATCTTTACATAAAAACATTCTGACACAATAGAAATGTAAGCATGAAAGGCCTGAATAAATCCATATAATTATTCGCGTGTGTAAGTTGTGTAGGTTCAGTATAATCTCCAAATCAACAAAATGAAGTGCTAACTTTAGCACCTGTGAGCAAACTGGTTACAAAACAGTGTGCCTTAATACCTAGCAATTGCTAAACCCAGCATTCCTTCAGAGTAATAATTACATCGGGCATATATGAAACAGTTAAAATTGATTTAGATAACTTGAATGTAAAACTATCTGACTTGCATAGAAATAAAAGGTTGTGTTGATGGAATTCTGTTGTTGGGATCCACTAAACCAATTCATATCAGCAAGCAGTACATAGATGATGACTGAGACCTACCACAAAATTCTGTGTGTCTTTATGATTTGTTCTAGTTCTGTATATGAATTAATATGGCAAATATATAAGGGCTTCTCTGTGCTATATTACTGAAGTACATTTTGAAATTTGTATTTTGGCAAAATCTGTACAATCATTAGAAACTGTTATTGTTTTGCTGAGTTCTTCAAAGCTGAGACCTTATCTTCTTCTCTTTTGCAGCATGACAAGCACATTTATAGGTACTACCACAGCACAGAAAATAAAATAATTGTGCCTTTGGATATAGTTGGAAATCAAATGATCTAAAGGCAACTGTTTCCTATTTATCTCAGAAATCCAGAGTTCCACATGAGTTGCAACCAGTATGAGCCTGAATAGTAGAGGATGCAGAGAAGCTATCTTTGCATTTTCATGATATTTTGCTGGAATTAGATGGGATGATGAATCTAATGCCTAGTGATTCAAAGACATTTTGCTCTTCCCCTCCCTCTCCCCCTCCCCCCTTCCCCTCTCCCTCTCCCTTTCCATCTCCCTCCCCCTCCACCTCCCTCTCTCCCTCCACCTCTCTTCCTCTCCTTCTCTCCCCTCCCCTCCACTCCCCTCCCCTCCCCTCCCCTTACTAATACAGAGGTTACTGAGCATTATGAAGTGGAAGTGATATTGGTCAGAGAGTAACATAAAGTCCTGTTTCTTGTGGGTTTTTTTCTGTCCTTGAATACTATGGAGGCTTACACTGATGCTTTTTGATGAACAAGATTTGTAGGGAACCAAGCCTTTCCTCCCAACAAAGAAATCTTTAAAATATCAAGTATGGCTTGCTGTTGTCATATCAGCATGTTTTGATCTCTAGTATATAATATTGCAGTAAATAGTGCTACAAGCAGATCAAACCTTGACTTGATTAATTTGACATTCACCTTTGTCACTCCACTACCTAATGGTCTGCCCATATTTACAGAGCAATTGCAGTGTGAATACATATGCATGTGTTCCTGGTATGCCTCAGCTGTAAATAAAAGAGAGGGATTACTAAATGCTGTAAAAGCCTCCTAAGGCCAGATTGTAGCAATTCTAGAGAACCCTGTCAAATACTATACAGTCAGAGGGAAACATGAAGTGTCTGTTTGACTGCAGCTGGGACATGGCATTACTTTCATGGGTTGATTGGATAAAATGTCAGCTCACATTCTGATTTCTGTCTCTCAGTTAAGACAGTGAAATTACCTATACAACACTAAGTATGTAGCACTGAATTCAGATAGAACACAGTTTACATGGATTAATCATGTATCTCTTCATCTCAGCTACAAGCTTAAAAACATTGCTGTATATTTTTCCAGAAGTCTAGCTTTCTTTCCAGTCAGAATGAAGATGCACAGTAAATGCAATCTGCTGTTCTGGAAGAAAAACTGAGAGCATAAAAAGAATGGGATAATATCTCAGCTAGAGGGCTCCATATGTTGATGACAAGGTATGGTGTACTGAGAAAGAAATAGGATTAGAATTGTTCTAAGTATCTATGAACCTTATATAATATTATGAAGGAAATAACATTTTCTAAATGCACAGCACTGTGCTAAAAGTGCAGGTGAAAATCTTGAGCACAGACAGATGGGAAGTTGAACTTAATACAGCATTGGAGATATGCACTATTGCAATTTGAGATTATTAAAAATCTCCTAGCAAAGCTCCCAAAGGGCCCAATTCTAAGCACTACCGCAGACTGATTGTACCACTGATAAAGGAGTAAATGCCAGTTCCATGCAAAAATACACTAAACCATTAGCAAACTTGCTTCCACTAATCAGAACAAATGAAATTGCATTCAAGGTTGAGTGGAAGTATATGGTGAGATTGCTACAGTTTGCTTGAATTTAGTTCTTTTCCTCAAAAGACATGTTCAGAATAGAAACAAAGGAAAAAAAATAAATGTTCTTTTGTGAGCTCTTCGGTGTTGTACTTTTAACGTGTGGCTATTGGTGGCAAATAAAATTATTCCAAAAGGCTGCAGCAGTGAGGTAAAGTTTATCTGGGCAGTCAAGACTGTTCTGAATTGCAGCCGGCATCACTGCAAGACATATTTGGAGATGATTATTATTCCTGAGCTAGTCCACAGTTAGGTGTTATCTCTAGTGTGAATATACTCCCGTTTTGTGTAGAAGTTGAGATTCAATTATCCATTTAATTCCCAAACACATCAGGTTGCACTCTAGGATGGAGTTGTCACTTACTGGTTAGGTAAAATACTGCCTTCTATTCAAACCGGTTTTAAAAGCCATATGCTGTTACATTTGTTTTGGTTCTTTTAAGTGTGGAAACTGGAAATGAAGTACGGAGGTGCCTCAGTGAACAGATGCTCTGGTAAGACAAATGCTAAATGCATCCACTAAATTAACAAGTAGCTGAACTTTTGACAAATCTCAATACAAACCCACTTTTTTCCAGCCAAGGTTTGCCATATCTGACTAGTTTTTTTCTATACTGAATTCTCATTGCTTCTGAGTGGAACCTGCTTGAATGAAAATAGGGAAAAATCAGGTGAGAGATGGGTGTTATTTGAACAACTGTGACACATGATATTCTGCCCCAAGAAATCATTATAATTCAACAGAAGAGTAATGTTGGTGCTTAAATGTAGCTTGAATTCAGTCCATCAAAAAAGGCTTCTGCCTATTCTGAATTTTTAAGTCACATCATCTTTCAGTTTAATGATCCT
Organism: Pithys albifrons albifrons; assembly: GCF_047495875.1. Lineage (NCBI taxonomy): Eukaryota > Metazoa > Chordata > Aves > Passeriformes > Thamnophilidae > Pithys > Pithys albifrons. Next base: position 52,603,737 of record NC_092459.1, on the reverse strand, counting down.
TTAATATCAGCCTGCCACTCTGTCGAATATCTTAGAAGTTAAGTACTTACATATACATGGGCTGTAACTGTAAATGAGATGTCTTCTGTGGACCTTGATAGCCGTAAGAGTCAAATCCACCTATGAAATCAACTGAAAGGGGAAAAATTGCTTGCATTAGCAACATCTTTTCTGAAGTGATAGACCCTATTATTCAGGAACCACCCAGTACGCACATAATTTTTGATGAGTGCCCTAATAAACTGTTAAAATTAGATCAGATAATTGTGAAGATGCAGAAAGAGTGTAAAAAGGTAGTTGAAGGAAAAGTCCTCTTTTTCTTTTTTAAACCCACAAAAAACAATACAGGATTTATAACAGTCACCAGAAATAGTCCGTCTATTGCAGGTCGACACTCCCTCCCAGCTTGGTGTCATCAGCAAATTTGCTGATGATGGACTCAATCCCCTCATCTAAATCATCAAGAAAGATGTTAAACAGGACTGGACCCAACACAGACCCCTGGGGAACACCACTGGTGACTGGCCGCCAGCTGGATGCAGCTCCGTTCACCAGCACTCTCTGGGCCCAACCCTCCAGCCAGCTCTTAATCCAGGAGAGGGTACACTTGTCCAGGCCATGGGCTACCAGCTTTTCCAGGAGTATATTATGGGAGACAGTATCAAAGGCCTTGCTGAAGTCCAGATAGACCACATCCACAGCCTTCCCCTCATCCACCAGGTGGGTCACCTGATCGTAAAAAGAGATCAGGTTGGTCAAACAGGACCTGCCCCTCCTAAACCCATGCTGGCTGGGTCTAATCCCTTGTCCACCCTGAAGGTGCTGTGTGATTGCACTCAGGATGAACTGCTCCATAACCCTGCCAGGCACGGAGGTCAGGCTGACAGGCCTGTAGTTGCCAGGGTCCTGCTTGCAGCCCTTTTTGTGGATTGGGGTGACATCCTTCCTTAGTCTACTTATGCTTTTCTTATAGTGGGGAGTGAACAAATCAGGACTAACTGGACAACTGCCATATAGTTTCTGTACATTACCTGGAATAACTCAGTAGGTTTTGGGTTGTTTGTTTGATTGTTTGTTTCTTTCTTGGTGGATTTTATTCTTGATGTTGTTTGTTTTGTTATTTTTTTCCTAATTTCTTATTTCAATAGCATCATACAAATACTTAATAATCAGACTCTATTTTCATGTTTTGACACTAACTGTAGTCTAGCCAAATGGTCCATATTTTATCTGAAGATGATTGATTCATCCCCATACGAGTTCTTTTGCACTTGTCAGTAGTGAATTTCATCTTCTTGATTTCAAGCCACTTCTCAAGATCATTTTGACTTCTAATTCTATCTTCACAAGTGCTCATACTCCTCCAAGTCTGGTTAAATCTGAAATTTTTACAAATGTTCTCTCCTCTCTATTCCGTGTTGTTAACAAAAATAATGAAGAGAATTATTTCCCTAGCTGAAGTCCCAGTGGGATCCCATTTGAAATGTCATCCCATCTGGCTTATAACTACATTTCAAATAGAGTTTTAAACAGTTCTGCATACAACCTATGATGGCTGCATCTGGACAGTACTTCCCCCTCCTTCTTACACATCTTTTATAGCATTAAACACTTGCTAAAATCAAGATAAATGCCATTTGTTCCTTTCTACTTATCACTGCCTGCAACCATCAGAATACCTTTATCATAATGTGATCATGTCTCTGGAAGAATACTAAGCTTATAGGCACAGAATGAAGAATATTGTTGAGCGAAGTGTTAGGCTGGGAGGAAAAGACCCCTTCTATTTAAATACAAAGACCGAAGAAAAAAAGAATGGACATATCTTTGCTGCAGGTCTGGTATGCTGTTTACTTGTCTGCCAATTTTCTTTTGTCACTCTTGATTCCTGACAGCACAAGTCAGAAAATACCTGTGTTGGATTGAGTGTCTCACTGTTGTCAACCCATGTCACTTTATGGAGGTTGCTTATACATATTTGTACAGCTTTTAATTTCTTCTGTACTCTCCTAGACCCTTCAAGCAACTGGTAAACCATTGTTAGTAGGCTGACAGCACAGACACTCTGTTTTTTAGTTCTGGGGAAAAGGTCTTAGGGGTGATTTTAGGGTTGTTTTCAGAAAGCTAAACCAACGTGTTAAGCAAAAGATTTCTTTGAGTAAAATGACTTTGTGTGGGCATGAGAGAAAGATGCATGTCAAACATCTCTTCATGCCTTGTGGCTTTGCCCTGTTGCACAGAGTAAACATAGAATGTTAAAAAGCCAGATTGTCAAGTGACAAACAAGGCAAGCTTGAAGAGACATTTCTGTGTGCAACTCACTGTGAAAGTTCCCATGTGTGTAACTGAATGATAGTAGGGCAAAGAGTAGTACAGTGACCTCCTTGTAGCATACAATGGCTTCTTACAAGCAACAACAAACTTTGCAAGGTAGGTAAAGAGAACTAATAGAAAGTGAACTCCACTACAAAAGGATTTAATTAATTTCTTTGTAGCAAGGTTTCTTGGTGGTGGCAAACCCTGTGGTGTCCAGACTGTGCTAAAAGCTCCCTGTGGACTTTGAGGTAGTTTCTTAAAGCATGCAGAAGGCTGCCCTTTCTGCAGGCATTTTATCCTGGCTGTGCCTGAAAGGTCACTAAAAGTGTTGAAGTGATACATTCCTGACAGCAGGAACATCAGGTGAATAAAGCAAGGCTCATTAGCTGAATCAATACAGAAGCTTTCAGCTTTAACCTCATCCATCAAACATATTTTTGACTATTCTATTTTGTCTTCATCTTACATGTTACTGTTATCACAAGTGGGTCTTATGCCATGTTTTGTTTTAGTAAAAGCACACATGAATATACAAGCAAACGGAACTCTTCCTTTTGTGGTGGGTTGACTCTAGAGGAACATTAGTTACCCACTAAAGCCTCTCCATGACTCCCCTCCACATATGGACAGGGGAAAGACAGTATAACAAAAGGCATGTGGGTCAAGAAAAGGAAAAATTACCAGCAGTTACCATCACAAGCAAAACAGATCCAAATTATTACCCAAGAAGAGCAAGATAACTAGAAATAGCATAAAATATTATAAAATATCTTTTCCCACCCCTCTCTGCTTCCCAGTCTTAACTTCATTCCTGGTTCTCTGCCTCCTTCAACCAAGTGATACAAAGGAATGAGGTACAGGGGTTGTGGTCAGCTCATCGTATATTGCCTCTGCTGCTCTTTCCTCCTCATGGGAGGACTTCTCACACTCCTTACTCCAGCATGGGGTGCCTCCCATGTGAGACAGTCCTCCACCAACTTTTCTAATTTGAGTCCTTCCCACAGGCTGTAGGTCTTCATGAACTGCTTCAATGGGGCCCTTCCATGCAGTGCAATCCTTCAGGAACAGACTGCTCCAGTGTGGGTACCCTGTGACATCACAAGTACTGCTGGCAAACCTGCTGCATCGTGGGCTTCTTTCTCCAAACCTGCTTCTTTGTGGGCTCCACAAGCCTTGCCAGGAACCTGCTCCAGTGTGGGATTCCCATTAGGTCACAGTCTTATTCAGGGCGTATCCACCTGCTCTGACATGGGGCTATCTATGGGTTATAGGTGGTTACCTTCTCCTCCATGGATCTCCGTGGGGTGCAGGGGGGCAGTCTGCCTTACCACGGTCTTCACCACAGGCTGCAGGAGAATCTCTGCTCTGTTGCCTGAAACACCTCTTCCCCCTTCTTCTCTGACCTTGGGGTCTGCAGAGTTGCTGAAGGGTTCAGCCTGGGCCAGTGGCAGGTCGATCTTGGAGCCATCTGGCATAGGCTCCATCAGACACAGGAGAAGCTTTGAGCAGCTCTTCACAAAAGCCACTTCTTTAGCCCCCTTAAAACCTGGCCATGCAAACCCAATACACCCTTGAAATAATGGATGCTGAGATGTTTATTTTCCCAGCTGAACTTGAATAGGATAATAACAGGAATATTTATCTGTAAAATGTGTTATAAAAATTTCGGAGTATTTTCTTCTGTTGCTGATGCTAACTAAGTTGCTTGTCAGACATGACTGTTTTTGACAGTGTAACACAGACAGGACATAAGGCTCAAAACAGGGAAATATTTTCTATTAATAAGCACCCACAGGGATGTGAAGTTTCAGTCTCTGCTCACAATCGCAGTCCTCACTGTTTCTGATATTTATCAGGACAGGATGAGAGGCATAATTTTTCATTTCTGGAAGTCTGTGCTGTATAGAGAGACCATTAAAATGGGATGCAGAAAAAAAGACCCCATTAGCATGGATGTGATATGGAAGAAGATTCTTTATAGAAAGTTTGCAGTGAGAAAAATTAAAGCTGTTTTAAACGAACAGATGGACAAAGAGAAAGGACTGAGTGTAGAATAAAAGGAACATCTTCCTGTAAAAACCAAAAGGTAAGATACTGAAAAGAAAACCAGATGACTAGACACTATTCTACTTATAGAAATTTTCTCTGTAAGACATAAATAGAGAAGCATGAAGATTCAGGTCTTCAGCTAATATACATGTTGACAACTTCAGTGACTTCTACGAAGCAACGGTAATTTACATTAGCCTAGGATCTCACCCAAAGAATCACTTAGGGCATATGTGTATAGAAATATGACTAACACTATGAGTTTCCTTGCATTTTAGTAGGCATGCAAAAATCAATGCAGACTAGATATGAAAGTATGTAGAATGTAGGAATGGGGAGAGGGCGTGAAAGACTTTATCTGCAAATAAAAGGAAAGGGAAAGGTTGAGAAACAGCCAACTTGGTCAACCTGTGACCTGCAGTATGGATGACTTCTTGATTGCTTTCAAACCCTCTTCTTTGTTCCTTTGCTACTGTTGCTTGTTTTGTTGATTATCTCATCCCTACCCCTGATGCATGAGGGCCTGTCTCTCACTGTGGTGTCTCCTCCAGCTCTATTAGTTCCATGCCAGAGACCCCCACCATCTCCTCATCCACAATCCTCCTACCATCTCCAATCATTTCTCTGCACACCAATCCTTTCATTCTTTGTACTAACAAACTGATAAAGTAGTAATTCTTTCTTCAGGTTGCCAGCCTTCTGCATTTCTTTTACTATTAATTTCTCCTTCTCTCTTACTACAGTCACAAGAATTTTGTTCCATAAAACTTCTGCTTGTCCCACTGACAGAATCTTTCTCTTGATCTCTTTTATTTTTCCTTTTCATTTCCTCCCCAATAAAAATATGTGTAAATTCCTTTTATTATAAAATGAACTCCACCCTTATCCCTGCTTGTCCCAGTCTTCCCCGCACCCTCCACCTCCAGACAATTTGAAGTGTTTTTTGGAGCTTCCTTTCTCCACTTCTTTAAACGTTTTCCTCCCATCTTGTATTCTGTCTGCACACAGCTGGAACCTCAGTCAGATCACCTCTTCCTGTCCAAATTTAGGCATACACAGTTCTCTCTGGTCATCCAGTCAGATTTCATAAATTTTTTGCTCTCTTTTTCCTTAGCCTTTTGCCTATCTGGCCTCCTCTTTCTCCTCTGAAGGTGCTCATGTTCCACCTCTCATCATTCTTGTCCTTTCTTGATGGTTCTCCCTCCAGCATGCTGCTAGAACCCAATGAGCATTAATCTCTGTCTTTTATTTTTCTCCACCTACTGTAAACTAGTTAATTGTGCTAACAAATACAGTTTCTGCTGTCATTGACTCTCTTAGCTGTCACAGATTACCTGCCTTGTACTCATTCTGCTCCTCTTACACAGACTTAAATCTCAGCTTCTATGATATTTACCCATGGATAATTGAGCATCAGTTCCAGTTCTGCATGGCTAAAGTCAGAACTCTCAGCTGCTTCTCTCTAACCTTCTCTGCTGCCTCTCATAGTGAACTTGTGTCTTCAAGTCTGCCTATCGTTTGATGGTATAAGTTCGGTGTCAACTTTAGTATGGGCTGTGCATGAATTATTTTCTGGAGGTTATCTTTGCATATTGAAGAAGAAGAATCTTCTAACTGTTGACACATTTACCAAGGGCTCCTAGTGTCAAACACCGCAATTGTTCCTGTTTTATTTTTGAACTCACCAATTGTGGAGTTAAGCTGCAGGACTCATCTTTTTGTCTAGGTTACTCTTCCCTATATCCTTCTACTGATTTAACTTTCCATATTACATCAAGTATAGACTAAATATTTTTACATGTAAAGCCTTTTGTAGAAACTCAATATCAATCTCTCCTCTTTCCAGGTCTAAAAGCTAAATTCTGCCCCTGTGCCACCAGCTTGATCTCCATACTTGTAAAATTTCCAAACACTGTATCTCCTTGTGAGAATGTCTTCACAAACAGTTCTCTCATTATTTTTCCTAAAATTCTTATTTGCTCTGTTGGTAATAATTAGGTTACCAATGTCCTTATACTCCTGTCTCTTTCAGTGAGTAATATTTGCTTATGGTTTCTTTGTGATCACTTTCTGTCTGTACCCATCAGTGGCCTGCTGTCTAATATGAGAATATAAGCTACAAGATACAGGGCTGGCATTTGTGTCTGTACATTTCTTGGCACTGTGGCAGTCCTTAAATATAGTCATGAATCTAAAACACTAAAGTAATATAAAAAAAAATTACAATTACCCATGACAAAGATAGATACCATTGAAAAAGAACTAAAGACCAGGAAAGTGTAAGTCCATGCACCTTGTCCGTGCATGCCATGAGTGGACATATTTCCCATGTGGTATAACAGAGACAGAACATGTGGTGTACATGTGCTATATCTGACATGGGAGGTCTTAAATTTGTATACACTGGCTCCAGAGACCAAAGACTTGGCTGCCTGGACTCAGGCTTTGGAAGTGCTGGGGTTAAGTTTCAATACCACAGCAAGGCACTCCACTGCAGATGTAGCTGGGAGGAAGGAGAGATGGCAAACAAATTACAGCTAATAATGACACTGGAGGCTCTGTTGGTGTAAGAAATGAGTATGTGAGGCAAGAGACAGATGTACACAAATACCAGTTACTAAAGACTGGCCAAGTTGAGTAAAAAAAAAAAAAATAGAAATGGAGGGAAGTAAAATTAGATTTGGTTTTAATAACTTTAGAAATGACACATTGGGACAAAATATGAAAGAACATATGGCAACACCCTTGTTCTTGCAGCTTTGCCAGTATCTTGCTCCTCTCTGTTTGGTGAAGATATTTCCAAACAATTTAGTACTGCTGCCTTTTTATCCTGTGAGCATGGCCTGGTGGCTATTCCACAATATAGCACACAGGAGGAGGCTCGCTTGAATACAATCTCCATAAAGTTTGTTTACAGTGATAATCAAACATTATTGGTCTTTGTGCTGAACACGCAGTGGTTCAGGCTCTCAAAAGAGAATAGAGCCAAGTACTAGGGAAGCATGGGGAAAGAGGCATATGCCATAACATGAAGTTGTGCCCCTCCTGCTGTCACAAGGGGGATTCAGAAGCAGTGTAAGGATTTGGGCACAAGGTCCAGTTCTTGCAGTGCAATGGACAACATTTCTGCCAAGCAGCCAGTAATGTAGGACCTGTAAATACTTTTAGCTCGTCCACTTACAAGGTGAATAAAAAATCCTTAGATTTTTAAACTGTTACCTCCTGGCATTTCTGAGCCATACAATGGCCACAGAAGCAGCAAAGAGATAGCCCTATACAAATTTTGATGCAGTTTCTCAGCTCAGATTCTGCCCCATCGCCCCTATTTTCATGCTGCTTTCTTGTGTAATAATAAAAATTATTCTGTATTTTTTTTGATCCACAGGGAATTTTTCTCCAGCTTCTTCTGCTCTTATCATGTTTCCTGTTGGATAAGGCCCTGTATCATCTTCTTCTATCTCTATTTCTACTGATTCTCTGTTTAATTCTTTGATCAGCCCTCCTGAGACAAGACATGAGACTGGGGAAGTATGCAGGTTCCTGAAACCTGGTAAGCGGGACATGGTGTTGCTGCCCTTACAGAGGTACTGACAGGGATCTCTGCCTGTTACTCTGCATAATTAGGAACAAGCAGGGGTGCAGATATTGCCTTAAAGGTAACCCAGTTTGCGGTTGTACCCAGCAGAAAATACAAGATCAATGGTACTGAGGGTCCAGAAATTAGACAAGTCAAAATGTGTCTCATTCCCAAGCGGAGAAGGGGCCTGGTTGGAGGAACAATGTGTGGAAAACGATGCTCTGGAGCAATGCCATAGCAAGATAGGACTGGCCAAGAGCAGGAACCATGCTGAGGAGGTGGGAACCAAGGTCATGGCTGAGCCGAAATGAGTCAGGATGAAAGTAGCCTGGAATAACCAAGCAAGGGCTAGGAGGCATGTGCAAGCCTTCAGTAGCTGAAGGCAGAAACAGAACCAGGCATAAAGTAGGCAGGAATAAGAGCCAGAGGCCAGAAGGAAATGGCTGGAACATAGCTGCAGTAATAAGAAATACTAGACTGAAATGGTCAGCACTGCCTTTTATAGCTGATAAATACAGCAAGCCACCTGTCAAGCCTGTACACCTGGAAACAGGGTTGCTGCTTGACCACTGCAAGGCTTTGCAAGGTTTGTCCAAACTTGCATCAGAGCTTGTCTGATTCTCAGTAAAGAGTTTGTAAGAGACCTCCACTCAGCTAAAAGAGCAATATTAGTCTGAAAAATATATTATTTGTCCAAACTGGACAGGCCTGGACATTGTTGATAATAGCCATTTGCTTTCAAATTTTCATGCTTGAGTGCTGAGCAAAAAAATATGGCTCTACAATATAATTTTGCACTGACAAATCATTCTAAAAATTAAAGAAAATGTGGGGTAGGCTGACTTATTATAGAAGTTATCAAATGACTCATTAGGAAAAATTATTCTTAGCCAGATCACTGTGAGGGGCAAGCAATAAAGTGAAGAAAAAGAAAAAAGGGAGGAAAAAGAAAATGCCTGGGGAAGTGGCTTCCAAGTGTGACTGCCACAGTAATAAATTAGAAAAAGAGTCATTAGTAGGTGCAACAAAGTGGAGAATTAAGGCCCAAATCTATGAAAGTTAACAATCCAGTGCTAATGAAGACCTATCTAGATTTTTGAAAGGAAAAGTAATAAGGAAAACTTTAACAGGAGCCATGCTGATAAAAATAATTTAATACAAAGCTATGTTCATGGCATGTAGAAAATTGAGAGGAGCTCATGTTGACTGCCTCAGCAGGAAGAACACTAAGCCTGTGGGCAGGTATCCTTCTCAGGGCCACTGGAAATGCTAAGGAGTCTGGTTCACCCGCAGCAGCTCGTCATCACTTCCCTCTGAGACTCTGTTATCTGAGCTTTCAACGGCCAGGACCTGCTGTGTTCCACTCACTAATTTTGGCTGAAACCCTAAGAATGCAGCTAGCTGCTGTCAGAGGGTGGGACAGCAGGGTGGGGAAGGGGGCTGGCAGCCCCACATTGCTACCTGCAAGGCTGCTCCTCTCCTTGATTTCAGTGGGTTCCAAGCTGCTCTCTCCTCCTGAGATCTGGCAGAGTGAAGGAAGAGACGCTCCCTGTTGGGGGTCCTGCCTTCAAAGCCTGCCCTCCACATTCAGTGCAAAGTAGCAGGAAATGACTGATGTCAAAATGGAATCTTTCATCAGCATCAAAACAAAACATATCTGAAACTATTTCATTTGTAGAGAGCTTCAGATTTTGCTATTTTTCCTCATTTTGAATATGAGTTTTATTTATTTTACAGTGTCAAAATATTTCCATGACCAGGAAGACTTCCTATTCGGCTACAGCAACAATCTGAGCATCTCTTCAAATGATCTGTAGCTTCTGTTCTCAGAACCATCACTAGTCACTGCCTCATTTCTGCTACCAGCTTGACACAGCTGTGTGGGACATTGTTTCATGATCTGAATGCCTTTGTGTTCCTGTTATGAAACAAATAATTCACAATATTTTCAAAATAGTTTTGTATGAAATGCATCTTTCTTCAAAAAAGAGATTTTAACTGCACATTGCCTTTTGACATGTGCAGATCTTTTCCAAAACTCCTGCAATATCATTCTTGAAAAGAGAGATATTGTGCGGTGAATAGTGAAAAAAAAATTATGTGAAGTAAGTATAACTTCCTGGCTCTTACAATGCATTGATCTTATTAAGCAATATCCCATTGTGATCAGCTGCTGGAATGCAAATGTTACTTCCTTCAAGCTTTACTTTATGTTATGTAGATATTTTTTAAACTTGAAGCTGGCAATCCCCACAGGAGGTAGTGATCGATGCAAGGGGAGTGGCAGGGAAGACAAGTGAGGGAGAAGGGAAATTATCATAGATGAAGCCAGGAACACCACCATTTTCCCTTATGTGATTCTATTTATATATTTGTCTCATAACACAACCCTGTCTCCTAGGGATTCCTTGAACGTCAACTTCATTAGTTATGAAGGCAGCAATCCATAACCAATTTTCTTTTCATGTCAAGCTTGTTCATGTATAAACTCAGCCTTTTTGTTGGAAACATTTGCAATTAATCCCACAAACAAAGAAAATGCAAATCATACAGTCTACCCTAAGCAACCCTTCTGACTTAAGGTCCTGACCACCATCTATTACACACTAAAATGAATTGAAATTCCCACTTTGAGTCTAACCTAATTTTCTGGTGATAATAAGCATGCATTCCCCGAAGCATTCTATGCATCTAGATAGTAACATCCTAATTTCCTTTCCTGGTAAATGTTTTAAATAAGATTATAGCACCAAAGGAAATTAACCTTTAAATTAATTGTAATTATAAAATGCCATCACTGATTTTGTCTTCAGACTAATTACTTGCTATTATTTAAACAAACTGCACCTCCTCAGAGCTTTTAAGTTTGTTTCGCTCTGCAGTGCTGTGCCAAATGATCACAGACCAGGCTCTGGAATGTCTGCAAAGCCCTGTGACACCTTGGACTGCTCAGGTCCATTTGCATCTCAAATGTAGATGGTTTCACTTGTCATAGCTTCCTGCCAAAGGGTTTTCCCCCTGCACTTCAGCCTCGCACTTTGGAGCTCAGACATTTTCAGCCTGTGCGTTGGAAGTAGCAAGCACGCCCTTGTGGGATGTGGAGGCTCTGTGCTTTGTGTCGAGAAGCTCGGCACCAGTCTTCTGCTCTGTGAGAGGCCCCTCCAAGATGAGACATGACTGGAAATAATAACACAGGAACCATCTATTGATATGTGCAAAAGATTGATGTTGTACAGGCATCTCAGGGAATTTCCTAAATGTTCCTAGTGGCACCACTGTTCTCCAAGGCAGCTCTCTTTAGGATGACAAGCATGAGGTAGCATCATGGGATTTTAAATACGTCTCTTTCTCCATGCTTCTATCAGCATCCTGACAGCCAAAGGCATTCCATTTTTCTCCCTTTGGTTTACTTAGTTCACATAGGAGTCACTATACTAAATGAAGCAAGTCAATGGAAAAAGCTTCATTTAGCCACAGGCTGTAAATTGGAGAGTGCAGCTAAACCAAAACCAGGCTTTCGCTTCGACCTTTGTAGCATGGTCATTGCATTCATGAATGACCTATTCAACAGTTTGTTGAACAACAACTTTGTTTTAAGAATTGCCTTCTCTTTGTTCCTACTGTTATTTGCTGCCTCTGCAGGCTGCCTGGGCTATGTCTAGCACTAATCAAACAAGTTAGACCCGTGATTCATCCTTTTGTGAGAGAGGTGTCTATCACAGATAGGGCAAATTGCTCTTTGGAGTTACTTCCCTGCCTTCATTGACTGTGGTGGAAATTTTGATTGTTAGTTTAAGCAGCAGATCTAATTACAAGTGGTTATAGGAGTGTGAGATGGGTGCCACCTGTAACAGCATGGAAAAGGTGAAGATGGAATGACTGGTGTTTTACAGAGAAAGATTCAGGACACTTTACATAAACAGTAGGTGAAAAACTAACTAAATATATAGCTGAGGTGTTGAATCTCCTTTTCTTGTGTGGCTGTTTACTATCAAACCTTTCTTGGTTAAAACATAGGTGGACATTTTCAGGAAGAGATCACTGAAATACAGCAAGACCTCTTCTGGCTAAGTCCATGAATTGCAAATTACTGTCAGGATTTTCTGGGAACCAAAAACCTGTATTCCTATACGCCTATAAAGAAAATATACACGTGGAAATAAGCATCAGATGTTCTTCATGATGGGATATCATGCTATGGGATATCAGCTATGAGGCTGGATATACCTGGATATACCTGGTACCTCCTATCTTGTGTTGCATTACGTAAGTGTAACAGATAATGCTGCACTGGTAGGGCTACAGCTCACACTGCCACTGTGTGTCACCTCTCAGATGGATGGGGAAGGGACCTGCCACACTGCCCAGGACAACTTCCAGAGATGTATTCAATCTTGACTGCAGAAAGATGCCTGCAGTCATCTTCAGCGGTCTCCCTCAGCCTTAGTTTCTGCTTCTTTCCTACTTTTGTCCTGTCCTTGTAGTCTCAGAATGTACAGTCACATTCATTAGAAAAATGGGATGGGAAACAAAGAAGCAGAATTAATAGTCAAATGCTTGCTACCCATTTCTTTTTGTTTCAGAGATTTTTTAGCAAGGATGGAAGCTGAGGCATAATTTCTCTGTTATTTCTCACTAAGCAGATTGTGAAAAGCATTTGGCACAGAAATAAAGTGATACCTGAGCATATTGTACACTTCAATAGAGCCTTTCATCCCAGAAGCTCAAAGTTATGAAGCAACATGCCTATGAGTTTGTCCCTCTCATTATTTCCCATTTAAAATATGGGAAACAGAAGTATGGAGAGGTTAAATAACCTGCCCGAAGGTGGAAGGCTGCCTATAACAGAGATAAAAAGAACATGCTTTTCTACCTATCCCATGTTTGTCAAAATTTCACATCTCTCACATCTAATGTATTTAATACTGTCTTCTAAAAGAAAATCTTGGTCATCACCTTCATACTTCCCAGGTCAGGCCTAGGATCCCAGAGTGAATTATTATTTGGCACCAAGTTTATTGGCACATAACTGCACATAAGACTGTATTGCTCATCAGCAGATATTTCCTGTTAGCGTATTACAGTAATCCTGAACATTTTCAGTAATTCAGATGGGATTTTGATTTCAAGTTTTTATTGGGGGGTGGGGGATGGATAGGACAGAAATAATTTTAAAGGGCTATCTAGAGCTTTACTTCTGTGCCAGACATCCCAAAAAGCTGGGCTTAAGGGACTATGTAGCAACAACCTGCTTAACCCAGTTGTAATTTCTTTTGCTTTGCAATTTAACTGGAAACAATGCCAGGAGAAAAGAAGATAGTGTATGTGCAAGTTGGATCCCTGCTAGCATGAGATAGTGCAAAGGTTGTACCTCCTGGTACTCAGGGAACTATCAGAAGGGTTATTTGTTCCCTGATTGTCTTGCCATTGTGTTATAGCAGTAAATGCTATTTCTGCTCCCCCTCTGGGTCATCAAGGGAGCCTTCTGGATTAGGATTTCACTGTGGGACACAGGCTGAATTGATGATTTTCTCTTGGCTGGGGTGTCTTCCCAGTTAAAGCTGTCCCTCTAGTAATAGGCCAGTCCTATTTCCCTGAACAGAACCTTCAAGGCGAGTGCGTAATTCCTGCTTTAGTAACCCAGGTTCTTTCTTAATTGCTTACAGAAAAAAATCCCAGGGAGAATGCTGCTTAATGCTTACATTAGAGTGGTTTCCACAAAAAATTTGTATTGTTAATAAAGTTTTCAAAAATACATTGGATTTTCTTTTAGTAAGGCAGTAGCAGCTTATATCAGGGAGCCAAATTTCTACTAAGTAAATGCACATTAAACAAACATTGCAATGTTATTACAAATAATGTGCAGCCTTTGAAAAATGTAGGCCTTATATGATTTTGGAAGACAAATGAGGAGCTCCAAAAAGTTTACAGCCAGAGTGCCTCCAAGTAATAGCTGTTGCTGACATTTTCATGTTTTCTTTTTAATTGCTGCAGCTAATAAGGCTAATGAGGTAAGAATGACAATGGCTCAGGCATACCTGTGGCAATGGGGAAGCAGAGAACATGGAGTTGGCAGCAGTCCTGCTGGTCACTCATTCTCCCTTGTGTTTCCTAGGCAAAGACCTGAGGCACTCCAAGCCTCAAAGTTTCATTTCTCTACACAGCCACAGGGAAAATGAGGCAGAAGGGACTTTTGGGAGTGACAAACCTCCACTGAGAGAAGTAGCCATGGAAAAGCTATGCTTGTCTGCCCCTTGGAGATGGGTGCTGCAGTTCGACTCTGGTGCACCCGGTGTTAGAGCACTTTTGGTACTGTACCAGGAGGGATAGCAGTTTCCTCTTTAATCCTCGGTGCAGAATTAATGCAAAGCACATTTTTCTCATGAAAGGTAGCACACACTTGAGCTTTGATTTAGTGGGCCTGCAGATGGATTTATTTGGTGTGTAAGGAATTAAAAACTCCAGGCTTGTTGTTTCAGCCCTAGTTCTGATCCTGATTTGATCACTGTATTTTTCGATTCCCAATCCTTTGGTGAGGTTAGAGCAGGTTAATCTTAGTGAAATGTTTGCTTAATTCTACCCTTGCTCATTTGTTCTTTTAATAAAATCTGCATAAAGATGGAGAAATAGTAATTCTTTCAGCTTGTTCCAATTACTCTGAGAGCAAAGCTAATTCAGCTGAAGCAGCTTAAGAGCAACTTGACTCTGCTTCTGCAGTTGAGGCTCTATGCCAATAGACAATGAGAAACTTTCTATATTCCAGAGCAGTGTTGATATATTCCTCTGGTTAAAATCTGGAATGTGGCAACATTTAGCGCTTCAATGTTGCATGGCTTTTTCTCTAGTCCTGTGCTTTGCTTCTCATTCCCATCAAATTCAGAGTTCTGCCTCTTTTGGATGCTATTGTTCCCATAGCCCATTAGCAAAGCAGAAGACATGGAATTGAGTGTATAGGTGTTTTCCATGTTCATTGTGAGAAGCAAAAGAATTTTCTGTTCTCTCTGTTTCATCAGAAATGACTTGTGGATAAACACTGTAGTACAATCCAATATGGTTATCCTCGTGGTTCTCTGTTGTTCATTGTGAAGCATCCCATTTTTATAGGCATGAGTGGTACTGAAAACAAGAGATCTAGATTTCTCCTGTGATGTCTGTGAATATAGAGTGGGTAAGAAGATGACAGTGTCCTTCACAGACCACTTCAGTGCTGGGAAAATAGGGAATGGTGTGGCAGAGTTGCTTTCTGGGGACTGGCTTTACCAAAGGTTTTTTCACAGCTGACACATTAGCATAGAGAGGGAACACCAGCTGCCAAACTGCATGGAAGCACAAGCCCAGCCTCACCCCTTACCAGGTATGGGTGCTAGGCATTTTTCTCCTATGCTAGGTGCTCAGCAAATTTGGAGGAGGGAATACACTCTGAGTAAGGGGAGACTGTCACCTCTCTGTGCCAGAGAGTTTGCTCTGTAGCAACAGGCAGGGGTGAGGAACTGGGAAAGTGGAAGAAGAGACTATGGAAGGAGAAACACAGCTAGAGGATCTAAAGTGATCTCAGATCAAAGACTAGCATATGCAGGAAGCTCAACCAATGGCCCTGGGACATATTCCACTTTTCCTGAAAGCTTTTCTCCTTAGCACTCTCTTGGTCTGCATGAGATGACCCATCTGTGAATGTATGGAGAAAGTCATGCTTAGGCATCTTCCTGTGGAGTATAAATACTAAATAACATGACATCCATAAGGAATACATATCTCCTTAGAAAAGCATTATAGATGGATTTGTTGCCAAAAGGTATGGAAAAGAAGGGATGGAAAAGGCAACAAAACGTATCTAAGGAAATAAAAGATTGTAAATTAAATCTGAGTGGAGGGTGTTTGTACACTGGCTGTCACAGTGAACACTTGTCTGAGCAGAGAGAGAACTCTGCTACATGAGGCCTCTCAGTAGAAACTAAAGCTGCTTTGATTTTATGAGACCTTGAGGGGCCAAATCCAATCTGAGCGTTATTACAGTGTTGGCACAACTTAGTCACAGAAGTTCCCTTTTTCTCTTTTTTGCCAGTCAAGCTTCCAAACCTCACCAGGGGAAAAGCTGTGGTGCCTGAGCTTGTGCTGCCTTCATTGTGCTGGTCAGGGATTCACCCTGGTATCTCAGAGAGATGCTCTCAGGTGAGTAAGACGGTTCTTTGACTGGGCAAGGAGACCTGCCTGAGGTCTACTAACAAAGTAATAAAAGCCTCAAAATAGTCAAGGTGATGGATAGAAAAGGCTCAAAGAAGCATAACAATCTGTGACTTGTGAACAACAGGGAGCTCCTGCCACCATGAGAAGAAAACAATGCCATATTGGCTGCGGCACTTTGCTGCCAGGAATGCCGCTTTGCAGACCGTGGGAGAAATCTCTCAAATGTGCTCTGACTTCTGCACAAGTCCCTTCCTCAGTTTTTACTTATATTTTACCCTAAAGCATTACAGAAGAGTGTAAAAAAATATTTAAGCCCTTAGAAGAGAGAGCAGGACAGTATTAAATGGGATTTCATTTTGGGTGGCAAGGAATAACTCTCCTCCAGTCCTGTGGATAGTGAATGCACTTAATAGGAAATCAGGAGAAAGTACATATGACTGGGTCCTTCCCTAAGCAGACCAGTTTCTTTGTGACATACCCCTGCTCCACACACCTGTCCCAAACCCCTTTTACTCTTTATACCATCCTGACATCCACAGAAACACAAAGACAACTGAAATAAGCATAGTCAGAACGACCTCAAAAGTGTAGTGGTTTGATTTGAGCACTAAATCTCCCCTTGATGATTCACACTGACACTGTATTGCCAATAGATTATAGGGTTGCAGCTATTTTCCACGCAGGAGAGCACACAAAGGAACCCCCACCAGCCCTAGCAGTGCTCTCAATCAAATAAAACCCCTTTAGCTTCCTGTTGCAGAGCTCTCTCTAGGATTCATGTATATTTTATCAAAGTTACATGCAGTTCTGATACTTGTTTCTGAAGTGCTTTAGTATAAATCCCAAGATGTACAGAAATGCTGCAGTGGCCCAATAAAAAAAAAACCAAACAACAAGGTTAGAATAGAGAGAAAAATTAAATGCCTTGACTCCATAGTATACAATAAGAGCAAGTTCTGCTCAACAGGCCTCTACTGATATAAATAAGCAGAAAAACCACAAACATCTATCTCTCTGAAGTAATTTCACTCCTCATAATTGTACCCTGAAAGCAGCAGGGACAAAGAGGGCTCCACTGTTTCACCTCTCATAAATGAAGGTTCAACAATGATCTAAAGCTATTTTTTTGCTGGAAGTGATTTTAGAACCGACACACATGTCAACACAGAAGAATTATAACCTCAATGGTAACCAATTACTCTGGAGATAGTTAATAACCATCTGGAGTAAGGAAAAAATCCAAACTTGTATCTACCAATAGGGATTTTTTTATTATTATTTGTGTCTTAAGCTAAGCTAGGAGATAAAGAATTGCAGTGATCTTTTCTGAACAAAGGGGTATGTAATTTTTAAGCAGCATTTCATGACTCCTTTTTCCTTCAGACATTTGCAAATTTTAGACCAAGAAGGATGGACAGAAAACATTTTCTGGCTACAGTATAGTAAGGCATTTAAGTTGAAGTCAGCAAAAGCCAGCATAGTGGAGGGGTGATTTAAAATTTAAAAAAAGTATTCATTTTGTATGTAATAAAGCTTTAGTACTTACAGCTGTCCTCTTCTTCAGTAATACACTTCACAACGTAACAGGCATAGATGAAGCCTGCCAGCTGAAACAAAATGTAATAGCGTTAGATCTAAGACAAGTACAACAGAAAAACAAGAGATGGCTTTAGAAAAGAAATAACAGAAACAGAAATAACAAAATTCAATAGGCTTTCTTTGAGAAGGTAAAAATAATTCTCCACAACAGTTTAGCAATTTTAATTGGAAATAATCCGGGGAATTTTGCATTTTTTCTTGAAAATCACATAATTCAATAAAACTTTCAAAAATTGACCAAAATTTTTTCAATACCTAGTGGATTTCTTTTTAATTACTGAAAACTAGAAAAGTAAATGGGTGGTTGGATGTGTGGTCTTTTAGCCACTGAAAATATAAATATTTCTGTCAAAATCACATTTGTTATAAAAAAACCCAAACAAACAAAACTGTCTTTCTACTGAAACTTTTTTTAAGATCAGAACTTAGTCAACTAAATGAAGGACAAATTCAGTGCACTTGTAAACTAGTTTTATAGTGATATTTTATCTTTTGAAATTAGGGCTGTGAAATAATGGGACTTTTCCCCATATCTATAATAGTGCCCAAGCTTCAAGACATATCTAGCACTTTGGATAAATCTGGATGTGTTTACATCAGCATGTCACACAACAGCTGGCAAATTTGTAGCTTGTTCCTTTCAATCCTCTCTGAAGAGCATGCCCAGAATTGAATTGTAAGCAGAAGCAACTGGATTTAAAGAAAATTAAAATCAGGAGCAATTATTGAAGTATGACCTGAAAAAATAATAAAAAAGGATTAAATGGTCAATATCATACATGCAATGGGCCAGGTATCATGTGAGTCCTCTGCTAGTCCCTCCAACAAGTTCTGCCATTGCTCAGGAGTTACACCAGAAGTAACAGAACAAATACTGGAGCAGCAACACATGCCATGTGTTCCATGCTTCATGCAACTTCCTTAACACCTAGGTCTGGAGAGTTTTCTCTACTAAATCACAATAAATCATTTTTCATCCTTTAGGTCATTGCTGAAGTTTGCATGGTGAGACGTCAAAAGAATTCTGATTGTTATATCTCTTTGTAGAGAAGAGTGAGCCGTGCTGTTAAAATCTGTTATTCTGCACAGGTCACCTCACAGAGATATTTTCATGAGCTGCAAACCCATCTGTACTCTTTGGGAATTAGTTTTTTATATGGATAATAAAAATGCCTAGAGGCTCCAGCCAGGACTAAGCTCTCTTTGTGCATGGTGCAAACCCCATATTCTCCAGTTGAGGGAGATGAAGATCTTAATTTCAGTTTGGGTAATCAGTGGGTGGGAGAACAGAAAAAGTGAAATTTGAGAAACCCTGTATTATGAATGCTGGTTAGTGAAAATGGAATTCTTTTTTTCATTAATCCAAGGCACATATGTGATCACTGCAATAATGTGGGTTCTTGGAGCTTTAATATCACCTGTATACAAATTAAATGTAAACAAAATTCAATATATTTCCTAGTGCCTTCACAGTTGAGGCAGTGACCATGCTTAGTTTACTCCAGGTCTTACGCAGATATTCCCAGAATTTCTGTCAGTTTTTTTATGTAGAAAGCTCCCCATACCCTCAAATGCTAGCTTCTAACATTTGTTTGGGTGAGAGATGGCTAAAGGAAAAAAGCAAGGGTCAGCCTCAAGGCTTTTCTGAAGACATCAAGACTTGATTTGGAGATCACACTGAAGTCAGCATAGATATTGTATGCTAACTGCTTAAGTTCCGTTTGGGAGCCCAGAAGCTGCATTACAACAGAACAAACCCATTAATTTTGTCATTTATTATAAATCTGCCTTACAGTGCTGCTGGGAAGATTTTACACCTGGGAAGGATGAAATATTCACTGCTGGACACAAAGAACTCACTGTACCAAGAACAGTGGCATTCAGCTAATATCAGCATTTCTTCTCTGTTTTATTGGATCACTCTTCCCTTTCATTTCTTGGCTTCAAGACAAAGGGCCAATTTGCTCCACTAACTTATGCCCTGTATAACCCCATTGACTTCAGTGACATTACATGAGGTTTAATTCAGCAACTAAGTAGGCCCAGAAAGGTTGTTCATAAATGATTCCATTCTTGGATGCGAATCTTGGCTTAATAGTTTCTCTGTTCTCTTTTTACAGACCATCAGATCCCAGATAGCTGAATAGTTGTGTCTCTAGTAGGCTGCTATGTTAATCCTTTTCTTGCAATACTTTTCAATACTTTACTACCTTCTAAAGCACCGCAAGTTCATGTGTTATTAACTGAACTTCTCCTACAAAGCACAGTAAACAATCTATCAAAAATGATGTTTACAACTGATCTTTTAATTGTATTCAGTTACATTCCTTAAATCTCTAGGGAAGTCCTTTGATATACAAGCAAATCCTACAGCATTCATCAGATGAGCTTGTTGATTAAAAGAGTTCCTTAAAGCTCAAATTGTTCTGATCTAAGTACAAATAGAAGCTTTTTTCCCATGAGATAATCAGAGTTGATAAAATAAACCTCACCTTCTCCTACATTTATATAACACTTTGGTTGATACACATAATAATTTACACATAATAATTTTGTTTTAATTTAAATCTCACATGAGTTTTTTCTTCTTTCTCTCTCTCTCTCTCTCTCTCTCTCTCTCTCTCTCTCTCTCTCTCCCCCCTTTTTTTTTTTTAACCAAGCAATTTATCTGTTCTGATCCAGTGACAGCCATTCGAGATTCATCTTGTAATTGCATCTGCAGCAATGGTCACACACACTGAGCTGAGGCTCAGAACCAAAAGTGGCAGTTTTTACTTTGATGCTGCTCAGTGGCCTGAGCCCAAGGTGACTACAGAGACTTCTGGGATATGGACCAGGAACATGCTTCCTCTCCCGTGGACTAGGACTTCCCATAGCAAGGGTACTGCTCATCTATACAACTGTGAGATTTCTTGGGGATCAAACAACTGATATTGTTAAAGAATTCCCATATGAATGAAGGGATAAAGGGCTCTCCCAAAACTTAACACCTTTGTTATAGTGCAAGATAAAAATAATCCAAATAAAACTCTTCCCTGAACACAGTCTTCACCCTGGAGAAGACGAGGGGAAAAAACCAAACCAAATGCAGATGGTAGAGGTTAGTCACATTGCTTAATATATTCCTGGGAAGCCCTTCAACCCAGCAGTGCTCAGTGCAGTATGAGAATTGCACAGAGCAAAGTTTTCCTGATTCAGTATCTCCAAAAGATTTTTATCTTACATGAGAAGGAAGGAAATGAGTAGTCAGAGATGAAAAGGAGAAGGAGCCCTTCTGTCTCAGAAAATCCATTTAGAACTAGGAAAGTTAGCTTGAAAAATCTTATTGCTATACATCTCTCCCTATTCTTTTTTCAATTAAACAAGCTTTGTTTTTTATAAACTATTCAGTGATGAAAAGAAATAGGTGTAATGAACAGAAGATCAGTTCTGGATCCCAGACCCATCAAGATTAGGTGTCTACATCTGTCCCATTCACGTTTTAATGCTATTACAGGCCTCTAGAGAAGAAGGAACCATTAACAACAGCCCTGCTCATTTATACATATAGTGATTAGTGAATGCACATTTTTATGAACCTCATTTTCTGCAGCTTGAAAAAATCTGCTCTCTACAACTTTCCCTGATATGTCCATATGAGAGTATAAATGAGTACTGCTCTTTCCAAAACATTACCCTTTCCTGCACCAGCTCCATGGATGTACTTTGAGGGCATCCTTTTGACCTTGATTTTATATACAATGATCTTAAAATTTTTTTCAATCTATAAACAGGTTGATAAAACCATCTTCCCTGATGCCAAGGAAAAAAGAAGACAAGCAAAACCCTAAAATAAATCAGCAAGGAAACAGCACTATTGAAGCTTTGGTAATAAGATTAATTACAGAATAAAGTTAATGCATTTTGTTGCTTACTATAGCTGTGTAAGGCAAATAAAAAAGTGATAGAATATTTCCCAGTCAAGTCAGCAGTGTCCTGTTACTCTGATAAAGACTCTTAACAGATCCTGAGTTTCTATGAGTGTACTTCCAGAGTTTCTCAAAATATCAAGTGCTGTGATAAAACTGAATCAGAATTAGTACTGATCAAAATCCTGTCTTGCTATTGTTTCTCACTTTTATGGGGATGAATGTTTTTATACACTTCAAATAGCACCAGAATGGGAAAAAAGCAATTATAGAAGACCCCACCATTCCTGGTCAATGCCCCCACATTTCCCTCTTTTAAAGCAATGTCTATATAGATAACTATTATAAGTTAACTTTATTAAGCTGGATACCTGAAACAAAAGAGTGACAGGAAGAGGAAATACAAACTTAAAGTGCGCAAGGTCTGAGTGGGATAAGGTGACAAGGAGGAGGCCTGAGATGAAGATTAATGACCTAAGGTTTATGGAAATAGTACATAGCCTTGGCTTCATTGAATGAATATGTTTTATTCTATAACCTTACTTGGTCAGGAGAAATGGACCTTAGACTTAAGAAACACTAAACTATTGTGTTTTCCTATTGAAAAATACTACAGTATCTTTGAAACAGCTGAGGCTTGTAAGTTTTTGCAGGACACTACTTTTAAGACCTAAGCAAAATACGGGCTAGTTCAAGCAATAATAATGCAGAAATAAATGGAGGTTAATTCTGGCCCTGGGAATGTGATATTGCAAATCTTGGTGTTATATGTCTACCCATGTGCAAATTAATCATATTTTTTGCAGTGGGCTGCACATAGAAAGCCTTTGTAATGCTGTACATTTAAGGAACAATGTTTCTTAAAATGAATTTTTGAAGTCTGGAGATATATATGTATTTATATAGACACACACACACACACACACACACACACACACACACACACACACATAGACATTATGAGCAACTGAAGAAATGGAGAATTACTATCTAGAAAGCTTCCAGTGTATTGATTCTCAGAAGAATAATACTCATTATCTAGCAGGAAAGGTGAGGCAGGGACCTTTCCATCAATATCTGTAGATTTAAGTTGGTGTCATGGGGGTTCTAAAGTTACCCCCTACAAAAACCCTTTCAAGCATGATTTGACTGCCTGCAGCAGTGCAGCATCAGAGAGTGAATATCATTGCTGGAGTTTAATGTAAAACTCAATCTAAATTCCATGGAAACTACTCTGTTGAGGCACGCTTTTATTTGTGCTTGCATTTAACATTATGAGAACCCTGTCATTCCTCCAAGTTCAACTATATTTCATCATAAAAGGAACATTGGAAAACTATTGATATAAGGCCAGATCTGATAAGGAAGGTAGACTGTGTGGCCTTGCTGTCATTATTCTACAAAATTAACTATCTATGTGCTGTCTGGAAAGAATATTTTATTAGTATGGCCATGTAGCTTTATTTTGTGCAATAAAATAATAAATTAAAAAGACAATGTTAAATTGCCGTGTCCACAATAATATCTAGTGGGAAGTCATGAAATTTAAAAGCAAAGCAAATTAAAATGGAAACTTCTTAACCTATGTAGTTGTCACATTATTTTTCTTTTCTTTCTTAAGCTGAAAGCTGCCCCAAAGATTTTTTGTTTGTTTGAGGTTTTTTTCTTTTTAGCAGACACAATAAAAAACATGAAAGATAAATACAGATGAGTCTAGACACATTGGGAAAGAGAACTGTGATAAAAATTGCATTTATTTCAACTAGTGCATAATAATCTTTTTTATATCAGCTGTCTAGAAGGTGCTTAGCATAAAATCTTTATTTCTCAGTGGACTATTCAATTTTCTGGAGATTTTCTTTTTGTATAAGCATTTGAACATCACCATGAAAACCTGCTTGAATGCTTTTGTTTGAAATGCTACTGGGCTCTTGAGAGCAGTTCTGTCTTGTTGAGGACAACTGTTCCCTTCGCATCTTCTCTGACAAGCTTTTTCACCTGATAAATTAAAGGGACTACAGTGGTGCTGAAAATCACAGCATTGTGACTTGTCAGAAAAGAGCTGTGCAAACCTTTAACAGCAGAAATCAAGAGATACCTGTGTTGGAGCTGTATTACAGACACTTAGCTTGACTCAAGTTTCCAGAAAGCTTAAAGTTAAGTGAGCGTTTTCTGAAGTTTTGACCTAAAACTTTCTACAAATCTTCACTTCTCCTAGGTTTTTCAGTGTGATTTATCTTTTGATAACCGCATGGTATTTGGGACTTTTCCATGAATTCATCCCACAGCTAAAGAGTAGGATGTCCTTCTTCCTGCCTCAGATATGAAAAACAACCTAAAATACAGGAGCTACCAGCAGAGATGGAATTTGGGATCACTTATTGCTGACCTCTGTGTTAACTGAACTCTGGAGCATCTTGTAGATTTGGGCTTGGCACTGAATTTTGCATTCCTGCTCCCAGAGGTAAAATGCCCCAGTTAGGATTCTGCTGGATTCCCTTAGGACACTGAGGTTAGCATATCTCAGTGGACAGAGGAGAGGCCACAGGAGGCTGACCTGCGCAGATCCCCAGACGACAGCTTAGAGCAAGGATAGGGCTGCTGAGCATTTAGCAGGTACTGGGTGCAGCTCAAGAGTATATTGCTCAGTGCAGGTTGAAGGCATTACTGCTACCAAACAAACATGTTAAAAACTGGAGCATTTTTAATTTTCTCTTTTATTCTTCTGTGGAATTGTCACTACTTTACATTTTTCTGACTTATTTGGGTCGAAGGAGACATTTAATTATGTATTTTCATTAATTCCATCGAATCCAAGCATGTGGGAAGTCCTGAAGATGGAAAAGTCTATTGCTCTGTTTCCTCTCATGATGTAGCTCTGTAACCCAACTTTTCACTGCTAGAACAGAGTTCTGATTGTATCGGTGTCAAAATATATGGTGGCTGCTGTTCACATCAGAAGGATTTAGCCATTAGAGCTGTGTAGACTGGGAAAAATATTCTCATTTATTTTCCAAACAAGGCAAACTGCCTCTGTCCACTTGGCAACAGCAAAAAACCAATTCAATGAAGGAAGCTAAAACAAAAAACAAACTAAAGTGAAAGGCTTTAAAATACTTAACACCTCGGGTTTTCTGTTGATAGTAGGAATGGATTATTAAAGCAAAAGTGTATATGTATCTCTGTATGTGAGCTTTGCTCTGAAGGTTTTATAGCACAGAAACTTCTATAAAAAAACTCTGGACCTTTCTCCCCTCTGGTCTTCTGGGAAAGCTTTGGAATGGTTTAATCATCTGGCTTTGGTATCTTACTGCCTTTGGCAGCAGTAGCTTTTCTTATCATTACGTGTAACTGTGTGTCACCTTTTCCAGACATCCATAGAATTAGGATAAGAAAAATTGGTTCTTTATGCTGCAGCTCTCACAAAGCCATAGACTCCTCACAGCCCATCAAATGAATGCCTAGCCTTTAAAATTGAACTACATTAGAAGAAACAGTTGATTATCAATGCTACTCACACTTTTAAGGGCAGTAGGAAAAAAAACGTATTTGCAATTTGTGCAGATTGTATAGGGGGAAATATTTGGATGGTACAAGGGAGCTCTGAATGCCTGGTAAACAAACACATATGAGTGCTTCTGTTCAGTGAAAATTCATCCCTCCATGTTGAGGCACCCATATGGCAAATAAACCTCGATGTTTTGCATGTGAACACTGGGTCCTTGGATCTGAGAAACAGAAGGACTTAGAAGAGAGTGAGTAGAAGATGAGAAAGTGAATAATATGTTGTGTCTGTCGGTTTCTTAGGACTGTGGCCAATCCTGAAAACTGTATAGCATAAAATTCACAAAGGAAGAACAGGTAATTTGCTCTCCTCCATCATTACATGTTTGATTAAATTAGATCATTGCTGTCACATAAATGAGAGGAGCCAGAAAATTTCATCAGAGGTAAGAGACTTTCCAGTAACAGCTGACTCTTTCCCTATGATGCTATTTATTTTCCTTGTCATGAATTGCTGTTTATTTGAAGGCTCTGATGATGGTCACAGGGTCAGGAAACTTCATGGAACATGACAGCTTTGGCACCGCACTGACTTCATGATCATGGTCATAGTGTAACAGCCTAATAATGCTCTGATTAAAGTGGTGATGGCAGTGCTGATAAGGCAGATGGATTTATGGTATGTAAAGTGCACAGCTCAGCTGAAAGCAGCGCTTCAGCATCCTAGAGTCAAGCTCATTACTTTAGCATATAAAAAGAGAAACAAATAAGACATTAATCGGAACAGCTCTAGATGAATAGGGCTTGAACTTATAAAACTTGAATGTTGATTGATTATCAAAATACAGTTAACAGTAATTCAGAAGCCCAGTAGAAATTGTAGACTTATAGCAGAAGAATTGAGAGATCTCTTTGCTAGTGCTATCAGCAGCAGAGCTGCCAGGAAGGTCTCTAAGTCAGGCAGAGGCTTTGCCTGAGCTCTCTGGTTGTCTGTGCCTGTGCACAGTATGGGAAGGTGGAATACCTGACAGGACAGCCTCTGCCACTGGCAATGCATGCAGGGAAGATGATGATGAATGAACTTATTTTAACCAAACAGGTCCTTCAACCCTCATGCTCTGGAGTAAAGAAATAGAAGTATCTCAGTGAAAATACAAAGCAGGTGCACAGGGTGCTCCATATCGTTCCATCTCCCTAGAATCCCTAAGTCTAGCAAATGCATTACTTAGCACAAACATTTTTCTCTAGGTGCACAATATAACAGAATCAAGTGTCAGAGGTTTTTTAAGGTCAATAAAACCTCTTCCTGTGGTATCTAATGTTTAAAGTAACCGAACTCAGCTAATGTTTCAATGCTATTTTTCCTCTCAGTTTTAGTCTACTGCAGGCTTTTTCCACCTTTGCAATCTATAATAAAAGATATGTTTCAGGGCTACCTTTTCCATTCAGCAAAAACAGCTAAGAAGGCTTCAAAAAGCAAATGCCAAAGTGCTTTGTGAAAACCTTTCCCGCAAAAGGAGAACCACTGAAGAGTTAAAATGAATATCACACCATGCAACCTAGGCTGGTACGAAGAGAGATAATGCTCTAGAGGTCTCAAGTGGAAGGACAGTTTGAATTCCATGGCCAAAGTCACCTTTCCCCTTAAAACCCTCCTGCTGAAGGTCAGGGGATCACTCCCTTGTTTATTCAGCATGAAAAATAGTGATCTCCTTCCCCTGAATGGAAATAGCTTAGTGGCAGAGATCCCAGTCACTGCCTGGGGTGGCAGAATACACATGAATAAATTCTGCAATATGTGTGACCAAAAAAAAAAAAAATTGAACCTTTTAGCTGAAGATTCCAGTAACATCATATCATGAGGCATTTCAGGGGAATGACGAATTACAAAGAGAGAACATTCTCGGAAAGGCCATGTCCTCAGAGTCTGTGCCTCATTGCAGGGAGTTAAGTGGATGAGTTATACATTTGACAGTTTATGAACCTTGTTAATATAATGCAGTACCTGGGAGTGTGCCAGCCACAGTGATCAAGGAAGTCTGAATTAGACCTCTGCCATCAACAGACATCAGACACCCATTTAAAAATAAATGTTTCTCCTGAACTGGGCATGTCTCTCCCTAAAGCAGTGATCACCAGCATGAAGCTCTGAAGCTCTTTGCACCTGTCAGTAACACAGCACACATCTCTTCCCTAGGTCTCAGTAACAGGCTACTTAACATGCTGATGCAGAAGTTGCTTTGATAGGAATAGCACAAGTGACAGCAGTACTTGGACATGTTAGTCTTCATGAAAAATGTGGCATTTGTGGTGAAAGCTGCAGCTCTGTCACCTGTTCCATGTTCAGGTCACTCAGGGCAACCCAACGAGTGCCAGATTGGGATGCCTTGGCCCCAGCAGGAGAGGTGAGGGAAAGCTGCTCCACCAGCCAAGAAGGACAGCCTTCATCCAGCCTCCATACTGGCAATGGACTGCATAAAGGGAAAGCAAAAGCCACAGCCCATTTCTGCTCTGACAGCAACACACGCTGTAGCCATCATGCTGGTACAGCAGCTGTGTTCCTTCTTTGTCCCTGAAAATGCTTTACCTTTCTCCTTGCTTCCAGAAACGACCACTTCTATGATGCAGAACCACAGCAATCCCTATCATGGTTATCAAAACAGTGAAACAGTGGGTTTTTTTGGTTTAGTTTGGTTTGTTCTGTTTGTGGATTTGTTTTGTTTTGTTTTTTTTTCCCTTGCAAAATCTAAACCATTGATACAATGGTGCCTGTTTCACCAGGGCACTGTAAGGGCCCAGTAATCATTATGACTTTTGGTTTGAGTTTTTTCATGGAAAGTATGAAAAATGTTACAGCTACATGTACTATTCTACATTGTTATTAATCTGTTATGTTAGATTACTCTGTAGAGAACACAAGAAATAAGTTAATGCTATATGCTTAATATGGCTTATATTTAATTTGGGTATTGATTTGAATAAATGCACCAAGTCTTTGAATAATGAGACAATATTATATTCTACTAAGGATCAGATAAGAAATAATTCTTAGATTTTTGATTCCTCTACATCACCAGTTCATTGCCAGACTTGAGAAATGTTTCATATGGCCTTGGCAGAATAATGGGTAAAAGGATAATATAATTGAAGAAACATGAGGGAGTACAACACTGTGAAATGAGGTCCAACTTTCACAGCCATGTATGAAGACCACTGAGCTGTGCAGCTGCATAGCAGCCATAAACACAGTATAAACATAGTATAAAGCCAAACCACATTATTTTCAGTGAGTTTTTTTTCTTTCCCCTGGGTTTCTTATATATCCACAGAAAATGGACAAAATTCTATCGGTATCTTTAGAAGTTAATGAAAGAGTTTTAAGGAAAGTGTGCACAGAGGTGAGCTAGACTTCTCAGAAAAGGAACAAAAACTTCTGTTATCACAGGTCAGTTCTAATCACGTTTCCAATTCAAGAGCTTTATTTAATCTGAAGTATTTTCTATGATTTTGCCTATTTTTATAGATCCAGATACATGATGCTAGTCGGCAGCAAACAAAGTTGTATCTACTGGGAAGCATCAGGAGAGTGTTCCAAAAGAAGATCAAAGACATTAATTGCAGCATAATGCACTGGAGAACTGCTTGGAGAAAAATGAAACAGCTCCTGAAGGCATGAAGTGTGCTGTCAGAGGAGAAAGAAGAGTTAGCAGCATAGATGGAAAAAGAGACCATGTGCTTAAGGGCCCACAGCAAGCCCTTCATTTATCACTGGTGCCCTAGCAGTAGAGTGTATTATCTAATGCAAATAAGAGAATTTTGGGCTTGCTCCCATCTTTAGCTAATTAGTTTGCTAGTGCATGAAAACATCCTACTTCATTGAAACTCATGGCTTAGGAAGTTAGTTATTTAGAATGATTATTTAGAGTGATAATCAGGTTAATAGCTAGGAATTATGACATTATTTAGATAGGATATTGACAAAGAGATAGACAACAGGCTAGCAAAGGCATACAGAGCCTTTGGAAAACTCCATAAAAGAGTCTGGTCCAATAAACACCTGAAGAAAAGTACAAAGATTAGTGTCTACAGAGCCATTGTACTGTCTACTCTTTTATATGGGTCTGAATCCTTGGTCATCTACCGCCACCACCTGCGGCTTCTCGAACGCTTCCATCAGCGCTGCCTCCGTTCAATCCTAAACATCCACTGGTCTGATTACGTGACCAATGTGTCTGTTCTTGAACAGGCAGGGGTCAGCAGTATCGAGAACATGCTGATGAGAACTCAGCTGCGCTGGGCAGGGCACATCTCCAGGATGGAGGATCACTGCCTTCCGAAGATTGTGCTCTATGGTGAACTCACCACTGGCTGCCGCAAGAGAGGAGCCCCAAAGAAGAGATACAAGGACTCCCTGAAACAACACCTCAGCCTTGGCCACACTGACTGCCATCAATGGTCCGCTCTGGCCTCCATTCGGGATTCATGGAGACACACCATTCACGACGCTGCTGAGAATGCACGGAGAATTCCTTTGAGAATGCACGGAGAGTTAGTCTTGAGGGAAAAAGACAATGCAGAAAGAACCGTTCCTTGCCAATGTCACCTAGGGAGACGTTCCACTGTGCCTTTTGTGACTGGACTTCCCTATCCAGTATCAGCCATTTTAGCCACCAGCACGCTTGCAGCAAGCGTGGGTAGTGCCCTTCCCAAATCTTCATTCTCGAAGCCTAGCCATGATGATGATAGATAGGAAATTCATTTCTGAAAACATCCTGCTTCACAGAGTAGACTAAACTAGGTGTCTGCACTGATTATTTACTCTCAGGATCCTCATCTTTGTGTGGCATTGTGTATGTCACAGATCAAGCTTCACAGATTGTGCCTTTTTGCATGATTTATGAAGGTAACTAATAGACAGTATAAAAACTTCAACCAAAACCCTATCTCAATCATCTAAAATATAATATATCCAACAAATACAGTTCTTAAATACCTTTACATTACCAGATAAATATGGAAATCGCTCTCTGTAAGGAGGAATGACAATTTATTATGCTATATGGAAACCCTTTACTTTGAGTTAGTGAATGGCTCTTAACCTGCTGCTTTGGAATACTTCACCTTGTACTGCCTTCTACACTGACAAGGTGCCAGAAATTATAATTGAAGCAAAAATATGTGTGTCCTGCTGTTACAAATCACTGTGAAAAGTGATTACTCCTCTAGCCAACATATTTGCTGAAAACTTGCAATCCACTTAACCAAATTCTTTGTAATTCACCCAGAAAGTTTAGCGAGTTCTTCCACACCTATACTTACATAAGAGAAAAAAAAATGGGCAGAGTGGACAAATAATTTTTTATAAAGTTAGTCTGACATAGAAACCCCAGTTTTAAATTGACTTAGGAGCTCACTGGTGACCTTTAGGTGAAGTACATGAATGATTTTTGAAGTGGGATTTGAGAGCTTTTGACAGTTTTATCTTTTATAAACATCATAGTAGATATGTTTTTTATCCTATTTGATAGCAGTAAAAGTGATAGTTGTAATTTGTCTACAGAGACAAACCCAAGAAAATTTCTATTAAATCATAACATATATTGGTAAACCTAGCTAATCATGTGAATAAACCCTGGAACCCTTCATTGCAGAGGAAAACAATTGTTTCTCAATAACTCCATACTGATTATGCTTTACTAATTTGTTAAATGCCATGCCCATCACTAAGAGGGTTATTGAAATTCTGAAGATATGCATTAATATATTGTTTGATCTAAGATTTAAAACAAACACCTTATCTTTTTCAAGATTCTTCTTGGTGTGGATGGACAACATTTCAGAAACTCAGATTTATTTGGTTTTTCGTAGTAGTGCTGCAAATCACTAATACTATCTTTTGTTCAAGAAGATTCTGGGAAGTTTTTAAAGATGAATAACAGTATTAGTGAGCAAGAAATCATGAGTCTGTAGGAGCATAACTTTGCAGCATGAACACAGAAACATACAGATAAAACACATTAAGTATGTAAATCCAGTGGAAGGACAGAGATATCGAGAATAAATGTAGAGTTACATAAATGAAGGAAAAATAGAGTCTCAAAACTCCCCCAATCTTTTATTCCAAGAAAAAAAAAACAGCAGCCAAAAGTTCAATGAACAGGAACAGGAATGGTAGCCGGCCTTATCAGAGATAAAAGATTTGCAAGGTTTGACATACGAATGTGCTATCCAAATAAAATGGATCCTTTGCTTGGATGTCTACAAACCAGAGTAGGCACTGGTCTGATAAGCAGGTCTCTGCTTCCCAAAGAACTGAAGCATATCAGATATATTAATAATGCTAAAGAAATTGTTTAAAATTAAAGTTGGAAATGCCAACAGACTTCACCACAGAATTCATTAGGGCAGAAACTTCCCATTTCCAAAAGTGATCCAAACAATGTCTAAATGACCAGTTTGGCTAAGCGGCCCTAATCTGGTGGTCTAGGTCCCTTCACTTGAATGACTGCAGACCTGGCTGGGTCAAGCACAGCTCCTGATTAGCATGCATATCCTGATATTTTTTTTCTGTAGAAACCAAGGCATCAGAAAGGAAGAGATGTGTGCTTAGGTCCGAGCTCAGTCTGAGCCAGTGAGAGTGGAGATCTTTCTTTTACAATCTTCACAGTCTTATGTTCACATTTTCAGAGGTCTGCTGTTCCTCTGCAATGGAAATGAGATTTGCAGAGGAAAGTGGGTTCTTATGTGCCCAGAAAGTCTGTGTGCTCACAAGTTTCTCATGAAAACTCTGCAAAATTTTCTGTGAAGGCATAAATTCTACAATAAGATGTTAGACTTCATGCTTAATATGTTCCTAATCAGTAGGTACTTGCCTCTGGATTTCACTGTG
Organism: Pithys albifrons albifrons; assembly: GCF_047495875.1. Classification (NCBI taxonomy): domain Eukaryota; kingdom Metazoa; phylum Chordata; class Aves; order Passeriformes; family Thamnophilidae; genus Pithys; species Pithys albifrons. The sequence goes on along the minus strand of NC_092459.1, from coordinate 52,571,711 downwards.
ATCATCAACATGCAGCAATCTAAATATGAAGGAAGACTTCACAGGAGTGGGCAGCAAACAGATGTGAAGCCCTTCTAATATTCACAGAGATGTTAGTTGCATAATTCATGAAGATATCTATTTTATATGGAGGATGGCACATAGCACAAAAGCCTGCCTTGGCATCTTTTTGTTCCTCATTCTGATCGTTTGGTCAAGCCATCTCATTAAACTTCAACACAAAATCTGGATAATGGTTCCTCATTCACCTGATTTGAATCTGACAGAATTATCTTAAGACTCTTCTCTGTTGTTTTGGAGATATCTTTCCCAATTCTTTTCAGCTTTCTTATTAGGTCATTACATTTTTGTGTTAAATATAAAGGTACTGATACTGGCAATTCCCCCCCTTCATTCTTATATTGATTTACTTGATCTTGAGCTCTTACTGAGCCCACTAAGTAGTGGTGTCTTCATTGTCCTTGCCTCAGTCAGGCAAGACTTTCATTATTGATATCAATATTTTTTTCAATCAATTTATAGTCATCTTTTGCATCTTTCACATGCACCTTTTTGTGTGCTTTCATTATTTATGGCTTCTTCACACTGAAACTGTGTGTATCATGGGGAGATTCTATATTCTAATATAATGTCTTTTTTTTTCTCCTTATGTCTACTATTCTGTTTCCTGCTGTCAGGCAGCAAAAATCATGGTCATAGAGTTTCTATTAAACATCTATTGATTTCTTGTGCTATTTCCATCAAGTCTGTTTTTTCCCCTAGTCAACCACTAAATCACACATGGAGAGATGGAAGCAAGTATACATGTATAAGAATATACAAGTGAAGATTGAAAGATGTCACAAGTATAGTGTAATGTTGAATTAGCAGCAGCATTCATAACTAACCTTAGCATAACTTGTTTGAATGTAGTTACTGTGGTACGCATGCTAACTTTGGAACACTTTCCAGTCAGACCATCTTTGTCATGAATTAGTCACTTCTCCAAAATGAACAAGGAAATATCAAGGCAGTCTATGTGCTTAGTGAGACATTAATGGAATATCAATATAGTGTTGTTTCTACTAAGTGACAAATATTCTTGCTTGTTGCTTCGCTTTTTGTGACAGAGGAGAACGGATGTGATAGAAATGTCAGACCTGGTGTTTTGTCTTCAAATTTTACTTGCTCAGCAGCTTCTGAAGTTTTCACCTCAAGAATCATGAGCATACATGGTGACAGTTATAATTATCTTCCTTTTTTCCCCCATAAATGTGCTTTCCTGTGTAGTCACTAGTGAGAAATAGGCACCTATAGAATGAACAGAACTTTCAACTTATTTCAGGCATGTAAATTATCAAAAGCAGGTATGGATGAATCTCTAGAAGTGTGTGCTTTATTTTCATGGTTGAGAAAGAAAACCCAATGCTATCTAGCTTCAGCTAGATACCAGCTTTCAGATGACTGAAGCCTGGTGGTTTGCGTTAAACCTACTCTAGCAGAACAAAGTAGGAGGTTCAGAATTCCTATATGCCTACAATAATCAAAAATCAACTGAATTTACAATAAGCAGACTGGAAGACTGAAACTCCTTCAGAGCAATTTGGACATCTTGAAAGTACAAGTCAATCAAATAAAATGTCTGAACACAGAGAAACAGGGAAGCCTGTCTTGCAGATGGGGTGTCTGTGGAGTAGTGACTCCAGACCTCTGGTTCATAGTGCCTCATTAGTGCTATATGGATTCCCAGCTTAATGCAGCTTTTGAGAAATACATTAAATGCCTTTAGCTTGGTGTGGAGCTGAAGCATAAGATGCAGGTTGAGCTCTGAGGGACAGGAGCACAAGGCAAGAGGCCGCAGAGTGGCTCCTGGTTGGGCAGACAGGGAAGTTTCCTTAAGACAGATGCTAAACCGATCATGTGCTCTGTGGTTATTTAAATGGGAACTCTGAGTATAAACAAGGATGCTATATTTTGTCTGTACTTATGACCGATACTATTCATGCTAGTTTTCAAAATATTCTTCCATGTTCACACTCCAGGAAGGATTTTGAAAAAATGGAGAAGGCTCAGAGAAGAGCTGTGAGAGTGATTAGAGGACAAGGGGGAGAAGATTAAGCAGATTAGCTAGATAAAGGAGGTTAAATTTCATCATAAATCATAAAAATATCAAGTAAAATGTTGCTATGGACAGGATAATGTATTTTTTCAGATAACTATATTGTAAGAATCTGAACTGAAAGCTAGATATTTAGACAAACTAAAGGTAAATTTTAATAAGAATTGTGGTGAGCATTCCATTGTGAGACATCTTAAGATTGATATTAAATATATATTTAACTTGTCAATAATTAATTCACAGAACCTCTATGCCCTGTGTTATGTATGAGATCAAACTAGGTAATTGCAGCATTTTCCTCTGTCCTTATGGTTTTCTACTACAATATGGTATTTGCAATATTGGTACGTAACAATTGTAGTATAGGAGTACTTGTTAAAGAAATAATTCCAAAAATGGAAAAAAATGAGCACTTTGCTTTAGTGGAAGAATAACAATGAAACTTGTAATGATAGTAAAATATTTGCAATTAGTATCTAGCTCACTCAAATACAGCGGAGTACAACTACCCTCAAACATATTATGATTTCTTTTACTATTTTCTTCTTGAGTAAATTAACTTCAATTTTCAGATTCAGTAATAAGTAGCACAGTGCATATTACACCATTATTACTACACCTAATTCATTAGATATTTAATTTACATTGCTATTTATATAAGTGCTGAATTAAATCCACAGAATCCCCGGAGAGGGGTAACCAACTTATTCCAGAGCTCAGCTTAATATTTAATATGGAAATATGGGGAAAAAAGGCACACCTAAAAAGCTTCAACTCTTATATCAGGAATTGCATATGATTTTTCAGCAAGGAAGAAAGTAGTATCTTAAAATATATCTCCAAAACAAGATGCAGAAGACTTAGAGAAGGCAAAGAGCCTTAGGGAATTGGGCAAAGAGAAAACAATGAGGGAACATGTCATGTTGACTGACTCTTTGACTTCTTCCCCTTTTTTAATTTTTCAATTTTTTTGGAGCATATTATTTCTGACTTGTCTATTCTACAGAGGGCTGTGGATTAATATGAAATGTGCAGAGGGACGAAATTTCAAAATAGACATTGTACTGCTGGCAGGAGGTTGCCTGAGGCAAACACAGCTCCTCTCTGCTGATCAGCATGTAACCACAGTTCCAGGCATTTCCTCTTATGAAATGATCAGGTGCAGAGACTTCAAGGCTACAAGTACACTGGAGCAGCACACTGCTGGTGGAGCCCTCCTTCATCAGCAAGTAGCCTTCACGAGACATATTAAAAGAAGCGAGCTGTAGAGGCAACAATGACAGCAAGCTGTACAGTGGCATAAATCAAGTTTCTTAAGGAATAGGGCCACACTAATGATGCAGAGACACTGCAGGTCTAGAAGTATTTTATCTTCATGAAGCAGAGTACATTCTTGGGACCTGGGCAATTAATAATGCAGGGGAAGATACTCTGGATATGGCTCTGTTGCTAAATAGGAAGGGGCCAAGGGCCTATGTCTGGCTTCAAGGCCAAATTGTGAAGACTGGGATTTGACTATTCTGCTTTGGTGCAGCTCCAGCTAAAGCACAGGGACCATGCTGCATAGCACTTAACTGAGATGCTGTGAGTAATGTGGTAGAGATTTACAGCTCTGAGGCAATGCCATCTTCTCTCTTTTTTTTTTTTTTCCCATTCAAAGTGTCTGAAACAATGTGGGCTGTATGACAGCCCAACAGAGCAAGGTTTTTGCATCTAGTGTACTGTTGCTGTACCATAAAATAGCTGTGTCATACCAGTCTACCCAAATTTTCTCATAGTGAAGGTGGCAAGGCAGAGATGAAACAGTCTAGGAGGTTCCTGGAATGTATAGAGGATAACTTCCTGTTGCAACTAATAAATGAACCTACTGGGGTGGGGCTCCATTAGATTTGCTCTTTACGAACAGAGAAGGGCTGGTGGGAGATGTGGTGGTCAGAGGCCTTCTGAGGTACAAGCAACCACAAAATGATGGGATTTTCTATATTCAGTGTAAAAAGGCAGGATACCAACAAGACCTCTACCCTGACCTTCTGGAGGGCAGACTTTGGCCTGTTCAGGAAGCTGGTCCAGAGAGTACCTTGGGAAACAGCCCTGAGAGACAAAAGGGTCCAGGAAGGATGGACATACTTCAAGAAAGAAATCTTGAAGGTGCAGGCACAGGATCTTCCAATGTGCTGAAAAGTGAGCTGGCAGCAAAGATGACTGGCCTAGCTGGAGAGGAACTTTTTGCAGGAGCTTAGAGAAAAAGAGAGCTTGCCACCTTTGTAAAAAGGGCTGCCAACTCACAAAGTGTTTAAGAATGTCATCGGGTCTTGTAGAAAAATAAAAATTAGAGAGGTGAAAGCACAATTTGAACTTGGCCATTTCTATTAAGGATAACAAAAACTGTTTTTATAAATACATTAATAGCAAAAGGAGGGGCAAGGAAAACCTCTCTTCCTTGTTGGACATGGGGAGGGGGAACATAGCATAGATGAGGAAATAGCTGATGTACTTGACACCTTCTTTGCCTCAGTTTTCAGCAATAAGACAGGTCGTCCTTAGGACGACTGACTCCTCAGCTGGTAAACAGGAATGGGAAACTGGATAGCCCCTCTGTAACCCAGTAGGAAGCAGTTAGTGCCCTGCTGAGCCACTTGGATCTTTAGAGCTCTATGGAACCAGGTGGGATCCATCCCAGGGTGATGAGAGAGCTGGCTGAAGAGCCTGCCAAGCTGCTCTGCATCATCTACCAATAGTCCTGGCTCACTGGGTGGGGGTCGGGTCTGTCTCAGATGATTGGAAGCTGGCCAATGTCATGCCAATCCACAAGGAGATCCTGGCAATTACAGACCTGTCAGCCTGACCTCAGTGCCTGGCAAGGTTATGGAACAGATCATCCTGAGTACTGTCACATGCCACCTACAGCATGGAGGGGACATCAGACCCAGCCAGCATGGGTCTAGGAGGGGCAGGTCCTGCCTGACCAACCTGATCTCCTTTTATGACTGGGTGACCCACCTGGTGGATGAAGGAAGGCTGTGGATGTGGTCTACTTGGAATTCAGCAAGGCCTTTGACACTGTCTCTCATAATATGCTCCTAGAAAAGCTGGTAGCCCATGGCTTGGACAGGAGCACTCTCTGCTGGGTTAGGAACTGGCTGGATGGCCGGGCCCAGAGAGTGCTGGTGAATGGGGCTGCATCCAGCTGGTGGCCGGTCACCAGTGGTGTTCCCCAGGGATCAGTGTTGGACTTAGTCCTGTTTAACATCTTTATTGATGATCTGGATGTGGGGATTGAGTCCGTCATTAGCAAATTTGCAGATGACACCAATTTGGGTGGGAGTGTTGATCTGCTGGAAAGCAGGAGGGCTCTGCAGAGGGACCTGAACAGGCTGGAGAGATGGACTGATTCCCATGGGATGAGGTTCAACAAGGCCAAGTGCCGGGTCCTGCACTTTGGCCACAATAACCCCATGCAGTGCTACAGGCGGGGGACAGAGTGGCTGGAGAGCAGCCAGGTGGAAAGGGACCTGGGGGTTTGGATTGACAGGAGGCTGAACATGAGCCAGCAGTGTGCCCAGGTCGCCAAGAAGGACAATAACATCCTGGCCTGTATCAAGAATAGTGTGGCCAGCAGGACCAGCAAAGTGATCCTTCTTCTATGCTTGGCACTGGTGAGGCTGTACCTCGAGTACTGTGTCCAGTTCTGGGCCCCTCAATTTAGGAAGGATATGGAGGTGCTGGAGCAGATCCAGAGAAGGGTAATGAGGCTGGTGAAGGGACTGGAGCACAAGTCCTATGAGGAGCAACTGAGGGTTTTTTAGCCTGGAGAAGAGGATGCTCAGGGGAGAGCTTATTGCTTTGTACAACTACCTGAAAGGAAGTTGTAGCCACGTGGGGATTGGTCTCTTTTCCCAGGCAACCAGCAGTAGAACAAGAGGGCACAGTCTTAAGCTGCACCAGAGGAGGTTTAGGTTAGGCATTCGAAAGAAATTCTTTACAGAAAGAGTGATAGAGCATTGGAATGGCCTGCCCAGGGAGGTGGTGGATTTACCACCCCCAGAGGTATTTAAGAGGAGACTGAGTGTGACATTTAGTTCCATGATCTAGTAGGGAGGGTGACGTTAGGACAAAGGTTGGACTCAATGATCTCAGAGGTCTTTTCCAACCTAGTCGATTCTATGCTTCTGTTTTTCTATTCAGACTAACCCTTATGTGAAACACAACGGGCAGCATCCAGACATCACTCTTTAAAGACTCTGATATCATTGCACATCAACATTGATCATTAATGTCATCTAGACTTTATATGAAGCTTTAGTTTAGTAACTCAAGTAAATATTAAAGCACAGGGTCAAGGCGAGCTTAGTGTAGATCATCATCATCATCATCATCATCATCATCATCATCATCATCATGGCTAGGCTTCGCGAATGAAGATTTGAGAAGGGCACTACCCACGCTTGCTGCAAGCGTGCTGGTGGCTAAAAAGGCCAATACGGGATAGGCAGGTCCGGTCACAAAAGGCACAGCGGAACGTCTCCCTAGGTGACATTGGCAAGGAACGGTTCTTTCTGCATTGTCTTTTTCCCTCAAGACTGACTCTCCGTGCATTCTCAAAGGAAGCAGCAGCGTCGTGAATGGTGTGTCTCCATGAATCCTGATTGGAGGCCAGAGCGGACCATTGCTGGCAGTCAATATGGCCAAGGCTGAGGTGTTGTTTCAGGGAGTCCTTGTATCTCTTCTTCGGGGCTCCTCTCTCACGGCAGCCGGTGGCGAGTTCACCATAGAGCACAATCTTCAGAAGGCGGTGATCATCCATCCTGGAGACGTGCCCTGCCCAGCGCAGCTGAGTTCTCATCAGCATGTCCTCGATACTGGTGACCCCTGCCTGTTCAAGAACAGACACATTGGTAACGTAATCAGACCAGTGGATGTTTAGGATTGAATGGAGGCAGTGCTGATGGAAGCGTTCGAGAAGCCGCAGGTGGTGGCGGTAGATGACCAAGGATTCAGACCCATATAAAAGAGTAGACAGTACAACGGCTCTGTAGACACTAATCTTTGTACTTTTCTTCAGGCATTTATTGGACCAGACTCTTTTATGGAGTTTTCCGAAGGCTTTGTATCCCTTTGCTAGCCTGTTGTCTATCTCTTTGTCAATCTTACCATCTGAGGAAAAGATACTTCCCAGATAGGCGAACTGTTGGACTGACTTAAGCTCTGAATTGCCTATGGTGATGTGAGGATAATGGAAGACTTCTTGAGGTGCAGGTTGGTAGAGAACTTCTGTCTTCTTCAGGCTGACTTCCAGCCCCAAAAGCTCAGCAGCCTCTGCAAAGCAGGATGTTAAGCGCTGCAGAGCTGCTTCTGTGTGAGCAACGAGGGTGGCATCATCAGCAAAAAGCAGCTCACGGACAAGGTGATTCAGGGTCTTGGTGCGGGCCTTCAGTCGCCTTAGGTTGAATAGGCTTCCATCAGTACGATATTGGATGTAGATGCTGTTTTCTTCATCGAGGTCTGCTGTGGCTCTTTGGAGCATCATGCTGAAGAAGATTGTGAATAGAGTTGGTGCAAGAATACAACCTTGTTTCACACCATTGGTTATTGGAAAGGGCTCAGAGAGTGCATCGCCATATCTGACTTGTCCATGCTGATCCTCATGTAGCAGGATGATCATTCTGAGGAACTTGGGGGCACATCCTATACGTTCCAAGATCTGCCACAGGCCTTTTCACCTCACAGTGTTGAAAGCTTTGGTGAGGTCAACGAAGGTTACATAGAGACCTTTATTCTGTTCCCTACACTTGTCTTGCAGTTGTCTGAGAACAAACACCATGTCTGTGGTGCTCCTATTGGCTCTGAAACCACATTGGCTTTCAGGTAGAAGATCTTCTGCAATAGTGGGTACTAATCTGTTCAGAAGTATTCTTGCAAGGATTTTACCAGCAATGGAGAGCAAAGTAATACCTCGGTAATTTGAGCAGTCTGATTTTTCTCCTTTCTTCTTGTACAGGGTGATGATGACTGCATCACGGAGATCTGGTGGTAGTTCCCCTTGTTCCCAGAAACGCACAACAAGCCCGTGGAATTTGGCATGGAGTGCTTGACCTCCATGCTTCCAGATTTCAGGTGGAATTCCATCAACCCCAGCTGCCTTGCCAGTTTTCACCTGTTGTATGGCCTTGAATATCTCTCCCGTAGTAGGGGCTGCATCCAATTCATGTTTCACCGGTTGTTGTGTAATGTGCTGAATTGCTGAGCCTTGGACTACACGGTTGGCACTGAAGAGAGTCTGAAAGTGCTCAGACCATCGGTTCAGGATGGAGGTTTTATCTGTTAGAAGCAGTTGACCATCTGCACGGAGTAGGGGGCTTTGAACCTGGTGTATGGGTACGTACACTGCTTTCAGGGCCTCATAGAATCCTCTTTGGTCACCCAAATCTGCGCATAGTTGTGTCTTTTCTGCTAGGTTGAGCCACCATTTGTTCTGGATGTCTCGAAGTTTCTGTTGGAGCTTACTGCATGCAAGACGAAAGGCGGCTTTTTTTATATGGCAAGATGGCTGAGCAAGGTGTGCTTGGTGAGCAGTTCTCTTCTTCTTCAGCAATTCCTGGATCTCTTGATTGTTCTCATCAAACCAGTCTTTGTTTTTCTTGGAGGAGAACCCTAGGGACTCTTCAGAGGACTGCAGGATGCAACTTTTAATATGTTGCCAAAGCACTTCAGGACAGGGATCTATGGGATTATCTTTAAGTCTAGTTTGAAGGTTTACCTGGAAGCTGTCTCTCACTGTGGCTGTTTGAAGATTGCTGACTTGCAGCCTCCTCCTTGGAATGCCGCCTCTCTTAGGTTTGGGCTTGAAGTGGAGGTTAAGTTTCCAGCGCACAAGGCGGTGGTCTGTTTGACATGCTGCACCCGGCATCACTCGAGTATGACGGACATCACTGACATTTCTCTGTTGTATTAAGATATAGTCAATGAGGTGCCAGTGCTTGGATCGAGGATGCATGCAGGTTGTCTTCAGGCTGTCTTTCTGTTGAAAGATAGTGTTGGTGATGGTGAGCTGCCGTTCTGCACAAAACTCTAGCAGGAGGCGTCCGTTGTCGTTGCAGTTTCCAACGCCATGCTTGCCCAGGACTCCTTTCCAGGCTTCAGAATTCTTACCTACTCTGGCATTGAAGTCACCAAGGATTATGATCTTATCATCTGCAGGAACATTTTGGGTGAGACAGCGCAGGTCGGTGTAGAATTTGTCTTTTTCCGCTGGGTCACCTTGGAGAGTTGGGGCATATACGCTAAAAAGAACAACATGTTGCTTGTTGTGTAGAGGGAGGCGTAAGGACATAATGCGATCGGAATGACCTGTCGGCAGATTTTCAAGTTTGGAGGCAATGGAGTTTTTAATCATGAAGCCAACTTCTGAAAGGTGTCTTTCGGTTTTGGGTTTGCCTGACCAGTAGAGTGTGTAGCCAGCACCATGTTCTTTAAGGCTTCCTTCCTCATGAAGACGAATTTCACTGAGAGCAGCAATGTCAATGTTGAGCCGTGACAGTTCATGGGCTCAGGACGTCCACTATCCCCAGTATCAAGCATGGTTCTGATGTTCCAACATGCGAGTGTTAGTTTGAGCACAACTTTGCAGGCAGGTGTATGCCTTTGAAATCTTTTTGTTTTTGTTTGACCGCATGGAAGATGCCGGTTGGCCGTGGTTATCCAACCGGGTGTGGAGATGAGCTTTGTTTAGGCCACCTTTCCTAGGCCCCTCTCCGTGTGGAGCAAGCAGTGCTGTCCCTAGAAAAGGCTGCTTGGTCATTCAGGATGCTGCCGCAAGAGACTGTCATCTCTGGGGTCAAGTCTCTAATGACCCACATCCTGAACCACCTGCATGCAGGGTTGGGTCTGCGGCTTCCAGCTGCTTCCTGCGGCTTCCAGCTGCTTCCTTTCACCTGCCGTTTTCGACCCTCACCTGTCGCTACAGGGTTTTGCAATGTGGGTGAACCCTTCAAGCCTGTGCAATGGATTTTTTAGGTGAGGCACAGCATGCGCAGGACTGGCCCCACCCTTTACTCCTAAGGTTCATCTGCCACGGCCTAACGAGCTTGGACGGTGACAGCGAATACCTCAGGATGTAGGTTTGGTTAGAGTATCCTTCTCTTAGATGGATGGCCTTACAGGACTAAACAAGCTCCATCTGCCCGGGTTTGGGGTTGGAGTTGTCCTTCTCCTAGGATGGTTGCCAGATGGCTAGCGAGCCCGTCCTGCCCGTGGACACACTTTGTCTGACCCTTCAACTGAGATCTGTCTGGCATGGGAGACCCTACTGGTGGCACAAACCAGCTCCAGCATAGCTCTCAACCTCATGAGGGCACGCAAGCTTCTCCCCCGCGACAAGGGGGTGTCTTAGTGTAGATACTAGCATAAAAAATCATGTTTCCTGCCGTGTCTGCCTTACCTTGCTGTCTTTACTATGAGAAAATTCTAAAGGGATGTGACATAGGCATTTTATGGTAGTGAAAGAGTGTACTAGCAGAAATCAGAACACACAAAATAATACTGCAGCTTCTTGAGCCACTTTTGAGGTTTAGATTAAATACAGTAAAACCTGCACAGTAGAAGGTTTTCTGCATGTAGCACTGTCTGTCCAGCTCTCCACTAGAATTGATGAATTTGAACTGGCTTTCCCACATACACCCTAAAGTCAACAAAAATAAGTAATTCCAATTAATTTCTCTTTTCCCCCTCCACATATACCAAGGAATTTACAAGGTTATGGCAAAGTACCTCTGTTTTCAAGTGGAGAATGGAAGATAATGGTAAGAAGGTTTACCGGGAGGTCACTGTGTGCTTATACTCTGAGCAGAATTTAATAACTCAGGTTCCAGTTCTGACTCAGAGGCTGAATTTCTGTGCAATTCTGGGTCCAGATAAAACTGCCCTTACAAGCAAAATTTGAGCTCCTTAGTATTTGACTCCCGGCCTATATTTAGTTAACCAGGCCTGAAGGAAAAGAAGGTTTTCTTAGGGAAAACTTGGAATATTTTATAAATAATTTTGCAGTTGATCCCATTATTTCACTAAGTTTTCCACCACACTTGTGCATACAGGAGTTTGCAGCTGCTCTTTCTCATTGAGGTTTGAGCTTCAGGTGCTCACCATCATCTGTGTTTTTACCAGTTAGCACCCAGTTCTGCTGACAGCATCATATGGCTGAGGCCTCTGTCATCGCACCCCATATACACTGTGTACTCACTGTATTCTGTAGTAGGCATTTTCAGAAGGAACAAGAAACAAAAATGAAAGTCAGTTCTCTGGCGTAACCACTGCCTTTTACAGTCCCTATCCTTTCCACATTCTGATTTTATTTCCTCCTAAGTTTTTTATCCTACTGGCATTTCTTCCTCATTTCTACTCTTAAAAGCTTTACATTAAGTCTATGCACTAAAAGGAAAGCATTTTAAAAACACTTGACTTATTTTTATAAAACCTACACAGCAGTCTGCTGTAACACCTATATTTTTCTTTCACCTTGTCTCAAAACATCACAAGTTTTTTTCTTGGCAATCTTTCATGTTTTGGTCTCTTTCTTATTTTGTGCTAAGCTGTTCTTTGATAAGGTTCAGCTGGGGAAATTCATTTCTCTCAGGATCCAATCAGGCTTTTACATCAATTAGGCTAATTGACAGAAGGTTTAACACATTACTTAATTATGACTGCAAACATGTTCTTGGAAGAAACCCCAAAGCACATGAGTTAAAATAAAAAAAATAATAATAAAAAGGACACCAAGCTCTTCTATACTAAAATAATTTTGGAAACATTTTAGAGGCAAAACACCAGAAAGACTATTTCTTAATGGATGGACATCTCACCAAGGCTGAAATTGCTTTCAGTCAGAACCTTTATGCCACACCAAAATGATCACCCTATGCCTGACTGTGAAACTGTAAATAATCATGTAAATAATCACAGAGAAAGAGAGAGTACAAATGTGTGTGAAGGACATATGTGAGGACAGAAAGTGCATAACTAGCCACCAAACAAACAAAAAAATACAAAATTAAAAAAAATTCTTGGGAAATCTACGGGATTTTTTTCTTTTTCTCCTAATTTTGTAATAAGACATCTGAAACAATTTGTGCTTATTCACATTAGCTGTCTTGGTCTTTTTTTAAACTTTGGCTAACCCTGATTATGCTGAACCTCTCAAATTACGCATTGAGTGTAAAAGAGTGTTAACATTATAATTTGATATTGTGTGTTAGTCTTTTATCTTCTGTACCAGGTTATGATAGGCTGCTTCTGTAATGTAAAGAACTGCACTTTCTTGATCTTTGGGTTTCCATGTTTGTCATTCAGCCTCTGTTTCCCTGTGCAATGTGTGATACTGTGGGAAGGTAACAGAGAAAGGGAATTCAATACTCTTCATAATAACTCACAGTCATAAAATATTTTCAGAAGAGGAACCCCTGAGGGAGGTATTTGACCTTAGTCTTTGCTGATGTTTCTGAACATCTGGCTATTCTACTTGATAAACATGCTAGCAGTGGTGGGATTTCTTGAATGTCTGTGCTGCACAAACCACAAACAAGCAGTTTAATGAATGTGAGCCCTTACGGAAGAAATGCTTAAAGGAGTACAGAAGAGTTATATACATAAATCTCTTAGGCTTACTTTAACATTGCTTCACTGGAGTTGGAACCAGTGTCAAACTACACCAGTGTTTTTTAAAAAATGGGCCTTGTTGCAGCTTTTGCATGTGTGAATATCAAGGAAGAAGGTCATGATGTCTTTAAGTGCATACGGTGCATACTGAATCCACTTGCCAAAATGCCATTTCCTTTTCTAGCTACACTGCAGCACCATCATCTCTTCTCTTTAGCATGGGACATGTGTCCCACATCCATACTCTTGAAAGCTTTTTCATAGAACCTCCCTCAAAGGTGTCAAAGCAAGCACTTCTTTTCTTTCAAGACCCTAATTTTGAGTACTGGGGAAGATGAAATTTTTCTATTCAGAAAGTAACTCCAACACAGTAATAACTAGTTTATGCTAGAATATAACCATACAGTTATTCTCATAAATCTTCTAACTCATGTGGGAGTTCACTAGCAATGAGGAAGGAAAGGACAAAGACACCATGGAGCCTTACTCCCTGTTAGGTGGTGGTGATTTAGGGGTTGGGGCATGCACCAAGAGCCTGGAATCCTAGGCTTTTCACCACAGGCACTAGTTCATCTAGGGTTTTTCTAGGTTCACTCAATAAAATTGCAATTTTAGGGAGCTTCAGGCCCTTTCTTCAGCCTCTTTTATGGGAGGGATACTCACTTTGTGTGATAATGGGCAGGCTGCTCTGTGTGGATCTTGGTGAGTGACAACATATTGCTTTGTGTCTTGGTTTGAGATAAGCAACTGCCAACCCCCCCAAGCACAGAGAGAAAAGCCTCCCTCCTAACACCAGGGAAAGGGAGGAAAAGAGAGGGGAAAGAAAAAAACCACTTCAAACTGCATTTATACTAAATCTACATATATTTTTCACAGAAAGGAAGAGACAATTAGAAGAGAGTACAAATATACACTCACACAAGTTTGCAACAACAAGTTCCCCACCTCAACTTCTTAACGAACACACAAATTCTACTGTCTTAACTACACATTACTTAAGAAGAAGCTTATTCCCCAGGGAGACAAACCCAAGCAGAAAGGAGAGACCCAGAACAACACATTTTACTTTCCTGAGGTACCCTGTGAGCCAGTGGTGGGCCTGGTCCTCTCCATCCCCCCTGGGACAGCATCGTGCGTCCTCCCAAGAGGAGGGCTGAGAAGTGACTGCCTTAACCACTCCCACACTGGTTCCTACTTCCCTGGAGATGATGTCATAATGTGGTATGGAATACAAAATTACTGGCTAGAAGAGGTCAGCTGTTAGCTCAGCCCACCTCAAGTCAGCTGACAGCTTCGGCCTAGTTCACACTTCAGAGCCCAAATCTAGGCCCACCTAGGTGAACCCATAACCCATAAAGGTGTGAACTCGCTCCTTCTTTATTTCCAGCCTTGTTTCATTTCCAGATACTTGTTTCATTTTCCCACCAGTTCTAGTGAGGTTGGACAACATGAAAGTATGGAGAGGTATTAGTAGCAAATCTGTCCCTTTTGTGAATGCCAATGCTTTTCTTTATGTTTTCTATAAGGCAAGTTAACACTGAAGGTCAAAGAGAAGTGCTGCAAAGTAGGTTATGCTCCACTGAGCAGCCCTTCAAAGCTACTTCTGTCCCTTCAACTTGTGATTCTGTTTAAAAATCAGTGCAACAATGGTGTACAATCTGTCTTGCAGGCAACCTCCCTCCAGTCTCACCCTATGAATCCCCTCAGTTGTCTTGATCTCCCTTGGTGTGTTATCCCACATCCCAGTCCCTGATTAATGGTGAATTAATGGAAGACAGAAGCCAGGCAGAGAAAGTCTCAGACTGACTATGCTCTGTGTATCTTCATCTATCCACTGCTCAGATCCCAATAGTGACTGTTCTGAAGGTAACATGCTGTGTCCAAAAATGGTGAGGAAGGGAAAGCCAACATCATCAGCCTGGAGAAAGGCCACAGTGAAGCAATAATAGGAACTCAGGGCCAGTCTAAGAAAAAAGATCAAGCCCACCATATTAAACCCTGCTCTGTCCCCTTTGATGGGGTGATGGAAGATTTTTTCATTGATAATCTCATAAATTTCCTTCTTTTTCACATGTGTGTATACGTGCAGAATTACTTCCTGGATGACACCTCTGATGTTTATAATCCATTGTTAAAGAACACTTAGGATCATATGAAAGAAGGGAAGGAAGCACATCTACTGACTCTTCCAACCACAAGTCAGAGTCAGCTCTATCTATATTGTTCCTGACAGATATTTTGCTGGAGGAGTGAAAAAGTTCTTAGAAACTTCCCCAGGCAGCAATTCTTTGATTTAGCCTAGTTGATCAATGCCTTGTTCTGACAACAGCTGCTGTACCTAGTGCAGGGTCTGGTCCTGGACTCTATTGGGGTCTGGGCTCACAATTCTGCCATGAGTGCCACTGAGGTCACTGAAGCCCTCTGGCCTCCAGCATTAGTAAGCACTGAAATTGTGAAGTCAGAAACAAACACACAACCATTTTCCCTTTGCAGAGTCATTCTTCAGCCATTATATTTGTTCCTCAGCTGTGTGGCTCTTAAGTTCCCAGGATGTTCACTGCAGGGTCAGTAGATCATCAGAGCTGCATTTCACAGCCAGGTATCACCTGCAGTTAACTGAAAATCAGAGCAGCTGCAAAATCAAAGGCAAGTGGGCACAGACTAAGTACAATTACCTAATGCTTAATGACAAGCAAGACTGATACTTCTGAGCCAACCCAAAAGATTAGATGTTAAGAGAAGCCTAGTGATGAAAGCATGGGCACATGTGGGCTCCAGGCACTTATAGGGTGAGATGTCTTTGCACATCAGCTGAGCAAAGGCAGCAAATAGTTAAACATGCTGTCTAACAATGGACATATGAATGATGCTCTGAATATCTTTGAGCCCTCTCTCCACTGTTTGTAAAGGGATTTCACATTTCATTTGACATAGTCTGAATCTCATTAATCAAACGTGAATAGCCATACTCTGCCATGATTAGTGGCTTTGTAGATCTAAGTGCCAGAGCTGGTCCTATGAAAATAGCAGTAACAGTGAAAACAGCAATAACAGAAATTCATGTCTTTTGTTGTTCTTGTTGTTGTTTGTTGTTGTTGACTGAAGAAATCATAATTGTACTTCAAAATGATTCAACGGAATAAATTGCGTAATAAATCGTTGAGTCACTGATTGTTGTAGTTTATTAGACTTACTGATGGCAACTACAGGTCTACTCTACTAGACAAAAAGAAAACTGATTGTTTTAGAGGTCTTTTATAGATTTATTGAAATGCTAGATCTCTAATGTATTTACTGTTCCCCAGGACAGCAAAATATGTACAGCATTACCTTACAGTAGTGCACTGTTCAGCATTTGAGCCTGGCACATATAGAATATCAGTATTTGAATCTGTTTACGGATAAACAATATTCTGTAATATATGGCTTGAGAACATGCAATTCTCCCCTTTTTTTCCCCTTGACACCAGTGATCAAGAACTGGTGGCAATTACCTTGTAGAAGAGTGAGTCTGAAATCATCCTGATGTGCTTCAACACTTGTAATTTGGTTAAGGCTTAAATAAATGTTCTGGTCCTAAACATTTCTTGAATGTGTTGAAAATCTAGTTTGATTGTAAGAGAGTTTCCTTTACTGAAAAGTAAACATAAAAGACCTTATTTCACCTTTAATGGTTCTGTACCCAACTGAATTTTACTCCCTTTTGGTTGCTTAATACAAAATACTTCAACTTTTTGCTTTTAAATGAATCACATTTAAATAGAGACTGTTCAAATATTAAAGGCACAATACAAGACTGACTGTCAACTGAATGCTCTTCCGTCCCCAGGACTCTGTTCCTGTGTCACTTGTGAAAATATAGGAGAGATCAGTGATGCTTCAGATTTATGCTAGGTTTATTATTCTGTGAACTGATTTCAGGCACTTCAGTGCTAAAATAATCTTGTGACCTTCCATCAACAGATGGTGTAGTTGTTCCAGTAGCACTAGAAAGAAATGTTAGCTTTGTTGGGATAAGTGGTAATGCTCCAGCAGCATTTTCATTCTTATGGTTTATTTGCTGAAGAATATAGAATATAACTGATTGAAACTATTGGACAATTCATGTGAGGCTCATTGAATTTCTTTCAATTAATTATTTTCTAAAAACAATTAATGTTATTTTGTAGAGACAGTATTTTGATTTTGGTAATAAGAAAAATCATGAATGAAACAAAATATTTTTCTTCCCTTTCTCTTGGCTTTGAAGGGAACCTGAAAAATAAAATGTCTATTTAATTCTGAGTGAATGTTGTTACAGCAAAATTGTAAAAAGAAGTTTTTCATCTGAAATCCACTTATATATTTTTTCTTCTTTTTTTTTTCCCCCAAGTAATCCTTTATTTTTTCATTACATCTGTAATTACACAGTGGCTATGCCCTTTTACTGTTTTCAGCCATACCTCATAAATATAAAAATGAAAATGTTAAACGACTCAGGATGAACATACAAAGTAAGTTCAGAGGGAAGAAACTAAAAAGGGAACAGAAAAATGCAGCAGATATTGATATCATCCTACAGTACTGTCTAAGATGATGAATTACATTTAAAGAGTACTTAAGCATCCTTGTGAACTCAAGATTTTATGAAGGCAATCTGTGTCTTTCTGTCCTTGATATTTGGCATGTCTTCTCCTATTTTCCTCCACTCTACACCAGCTATGGTTTAAGAGCTGATATGATTACATGATTTATTTCCTTGATCAACAGCTGTTCACAATTTGTTATTGAAGATTATTTCCTCCCTGAACTTTTATTAAGAGTGGGTCTAGAGTGTTTTAGACCTTTTAGCTTGGAATGATAAAAATAATAATTTATCATGATTTAAATTCATTTATCTCTGAGGCTGCACTTTTCTAAGACAGTGAAAAAAGAGGAGTGAAATCTGACAGTAATTTTTCTGAGTGTTGTATTTGTAGGCTGTAAGTGAAAAATTGTGGTAGACATAACAACTGAAAGCCTATTAGAAAAAGTGACAGAAGGAATATTTTTAGCTATGATAATCACACCATTTTTAAAAGCACCAGAACTAGGATAAAATCAGTGATAGCAGTCAAACTTGCATGCAATTATTTTTCAGTTTGCAGGCAAATTTCCTTATGAGTTAATAAAAAAACAAATGCGAATTACAAATTATAGAAGAACAATAAAGAATATCTCACAAAGCTGTTGGAGTTCTATGCTATTCAATTCATTCAGGTCAGAAAATACTTCCTTAGAGGAAAACAAATGAAAAATCTAAACTATGATGTCATGAGGTCAGATATTGGACCAGATAAATATTTTTTCTGCTTTTCAGTCATCATAAGAAGTGACTGGGCACACTCAAGACAAAACCTGAGTAGAAAAATCCTCTCACCTTTATGCTGCTTACTTTGCTTCCTTTTTTCTTTTTTTCTTTTTTTTTTTTTTTTGACTTATGCTAGAGAACAGCTAACCTGGGAATAAGTGTAATTGATGTAAATCCTGATTCTACTTGATAGTCTAGAAACAGAAAAATACATCTGTTCCAGGAGGATAGCTTGTTCAAAGACGAAAAGAACTTCTTCAACTTGAGCCCAGCTACAGAAGCAAAAAGATACACAACCTATGGTGCATGTGCACTCTTAAAAATATTTTCTTACACCAGAAAATAAGACTTCAGTTTTGCACTTGGCAAACTAAGAGTGAATGAACAAAAAAAACTTTTTTGAAGATGAGGAGGAAATGCAAGACCTCTAGCTGAAGGATTTCAAAGAGTGCCCACATGATCTATTAGCTCATTGAGTTGGAAGGTGAAAAATTCTTTGATATAGATAGAATTTTTTTTAACATTGTGGGTGAAATGGCAACAACTAACAGTGCTTTGTTAGCAACTGGAATGTAGATATAACTATTTATCACTGAAAGGTGGTATATTTACAGAACTCATTAACCTCCATTTTTTTTCTTGAAATAAGGTCAGGCATTTAAAATAGGGAAATATTATTTATGCATATTATTTATTCATATTATTTGTCTGTGCTTCAACAGACAGTCCTCCCAAAACAGTGTAATTTTTCAAGACTCAATTTCCTGTGATTAGACAAGCATTTTTAGTTCAGGGAGCTAAACCCCACAAATGGCAGTTTCTCAAGCCTGCTTCTGTCAGTGGCCTTGGTTTATCAGTACATGAGGAGAAGTCTCTGTAGATTCTTTGAGGATTTGAATATCCAGGCCATGTGACTGGACATGCAGATACTATCAACCTACACCAGACACCAGGTAATATGGCTCCATGCAAGGGCTGAACTAGGTTGTCAAAATATGAATGACTTTGACTTGAAACAAATGAATAGTTGCTTATCATAAATTGCATAAGCGATAATAAAATTAGTTTAAGAACTGTTTCCTCTCACCAGGTATGTGACTGTCATCCTTTAGACTCATATAGATTTCATTATAATTTTTCAGACTCTTTTTCTTTTCCTTCCTAGTTTACAAAAAGCATCAAGTCACAAGGATGGTACTTGTTTTCTGGTCTTGTAAGCACCTTTCAGAGTAACTGCAATCCAGGGAGAACCTCCTGTACGGCTGGATGTGACAAGTCAAAATTTTCCAGTCAGCCCTATGGAGAACTAGCAAACAGTGGCAGTACAAAAACAGAGCAGGAAAAATCAGACCAGATTTTTCTTTTTTTCCAAAAGCTAAATGAAACCTGAAAAAACAATGCCAGTACACAGTTTACTGCTGTGTGTATATGTCTCATTAAATTGAAAACACAGAAATAAGACACATTAAAATACCTGTAGTAAAGTGAAAATTGGCATCACACAGAAATCACACCAGTGTGAATTCAGATTTTAAAAGAACAAAGCAAATTGACTCATTTGGAACTTGTAATTTTATGTGTATCTCATCAGTGCAAAAAAGAACTGTGAACATCAAGAATGCAAGTAGATGCGATACAACTGAAGAAATGCATTTAGCATTGGTTATAGCATTCTCAGCATCCCCTGGTGCACTTCCATTCTTCTAATTCAGATTATTTACCTATTATTTAAGACTTTCCATAATTCATACTGTCATGTGTTGTAGGCCATTTTGTCACTATGATACCATGAAGGTTTGATCAATGGATGAGCTGCTTTAACTCAATTAAGTATACTTGACAAACTGTGTGATACTCTAAATTTCACAGAATTATTTTTAACAGTGACAAGATGACACATCATTGTCTCGTGACTGCTAACCTAGATTGGATGACACCAGCTGACAGAGGAGGCTATCTTGGATGACATGTGTACATAGCAGTAATTGAGAATGCACCATGCTATTAAGCTCCAACAATTCCTTTACTGTTGTTATAAATGTCAGTTCCAACCTACAATAAAAAAAAATTCACAGCAGGGCTTCTACTCACATTTCTTGGGACATTGAGACTCATTTTTCTGGCAGCCTTAGTAAGCTGAAGTGTATACAATGCTGAGAGAATCTTCGTTCTTTCTCAGTAGGTCTTACCCTACCAGGTTTAGACATGAATATGTGGGGATTTTTTTTTTTTTTATATTAGCATGTATGTATCTCATAACTCAAGTTTCAGTTCTGGTTCTTCAGGGGACAAGGCCAGTTTTCTGGCTCTTCTCCTCACACTCGTGTTTGCAGTGATGCTTATGAGCTTAGTGTGCAGGTGTTCACTTGTTCAAAAAGCAAATCAGGTGGCTCATTTTCTAAATAGAACTTCTAAATGTCCAAAGGTGCTTCCAGTCCCTCAGTGTGGAGACAAGTCTTGTAAACAACAATGCTTGTTGAGGTAAGCACAAAAATCTTTACCATAAGCTGAAGATGTGCACCCATTAACTCCTGGGTGGTATCAGTGAGGACAGCCAGAGTACAGTACTAAGAGGAAGCTTGTTATGCAGATGATTTAGTGCAAGCAAATCTAAGGGAAGACATGTGAACAACCTAGATCTCTGATAACTCTCCATTGTATTTGAGTTAATATGTTTTGATAAAGTTAATATTTTTAGGTATCTCTCCCAGTACCAGACCTATATTTGTTAATTGGAGAGATGAACTGGAAGGTTAAACATCTTTACTTAATTTTAAAGAATGTCTATTTTTTCTTCACGTATATTATCACATAAATACCATATTTTAATCTTAAGGTGTTTTTTCCTCAGCTTTTTTCATTCTTGCCTTTTCTACCTTTTCATTCTTCAGAGGAAAGAAAAAGATAAAAGAAGTATTTTTTCCCCTAGCAGGCAGGGGCTGTGAAAAGTTACCTCTGGAAAAAAAAGTATATTGGGAATAAGTATTTGCAATGTATTTAACTATTAAGCCTGTCTTTTCAACAGCAAGATAGCCTAGGAGAAGGGATCCTGCATTTCAGTTAGCATTCTTTAGACTGTAATGCTGTACAAGTGAAACTGACATCACAGCCTTAGCCCCAAAAGAACACTGAAAGAATGGATGTAAACCCAGAGAAAAGGGTATGTACTGGAAAGGTTTGCATAACAATTTTAACTGCATTCTTAATCCGATTTTTCTCTAATAATTGGATAAACTAGACTATTAGTATCATTGTAATTGTGCTAATAATAATGGTTGCATTTTGATAAGACTGTTAATTCTTTTATTGGTCTCAATAAATTCTTAGCTGCATATATCAAGCATGTCATACTTTGAGTGTGACAACTGTGCAATTTAAAATGCACTGTAACTAGGCTAAAAGAATGGTTGTCTCACAGGCTAATAAATTCAGACAGGGCATAGTGTTTCTAGCCTATAAAATAAGCTGCTCAGGGTGTTTCCTGGGTATTTATAGATGGCTTATGTTGTGTAGGTAGAGGTACTTTTTCTCTATAGTTCCTCATTTTCTTCTTACAGGTCCCTTCACACTGGACTGCTAAAGGAGAATAAAAAAGAGATGCAGGTACATTAATCCAACTTAAGTATCATTAGTTGTTTTTTATTCACCTCATTGAAAAACCTTGTAAGGATTGATACAAATAAAAAACACTTTGATGATGAGGGAAGAATTATTGTCATCTTCCAAATTATCAATGGATGCTGCAGCACACCAGGAGTCAACTTCTGCAACTGCCTCAAATGTGACACATAGAGGAATGTAAGACAAATTTTAAGGACTTTGTGTGTGATATTCATTTTGTCATATCTGCTGCATGTATTGGGACTGCTGGAGCAGGGAAGAGTGGCTGTCAAACCCTATCAGCACATCCCACGAGGATTCATCCTTTGACTGTGGGATGGCCAGCTGTCCCTGTGCTCAGTTGCTGCTGCCACCCTGGGAGCTGTTGATAGCTACATTGGTCGTCAGGATCTCCAGCCTGCTCTCGGTTGTGGCAGGCTGACTCTAGGTGACCAGGGAGTTACATATATACTTGTGTACAAGGGTTGACTGTACTCTCAACTGCATTTGATCAGTAATTTTTCCACTCTGTGTCGAATGAACACCTTTTTTCCTGAGGAGAAATTCTGACACCATAAAAAATTTGAAATATGCCCATACAGTATTTACTGGTATCACCTCAAATTTGACATTGATATCTACTCCAGCCACAGTCAAAGATACCAGCTGCTTCCAAGAGAAATTGCAGAAGTATTGGCCATCTGTGGCACCAGTGGAAGTTTAGTTGTAGCTGGTCTTTATAGTTTGGTTCATTTGGACCCATTTGCTAGTCTTAAGTGAGGATGTGAGCAAATGAATATGGGACCACCCTGAGATATACCACATGTCATTTTTTCTAATAAAAATAAAGGAAACTCTAATCCCTGGTGTAGTCATGTAATCTTCTTAGCTATGGGGCTTCCTTTACTTCCATCATAACTGATGTAAAGCTATGTGTGTCATTAGTCAGATGGCAGAAAAACCCATTTCTAACTCAGTTGTAGCACTTGTCCGTCTAAACTCCTGTCTTGACATAGCACAAAGTGAGTGTATCTAAACTAAAACAAAAGGAATGCAGTCTGTATATCTGGCTCTGATGGTGTGAGCCCACGGCTCAGTAAGCAGTGCCAGCACAATGTGAAAGTCTGTCACAAAGAGGCTTATATTATTTCAAAGCTACAAATGAAAAGAAATTGAGTTTACATGCTGCAGTGAAGCAAATCAAACCCTGTAATGTTTGTATTAATTGCCAAAACCAGATAGTGCCTGGGAAGCAGAATAGAAGGTAGAAATGCAATAAATCTTCACACTTAAATTTGGAAATGAGCCCAGGTTCTGGAGAGTTAGACTCTAATAAGGACTTACTTTTAAAAGAATAATTCTATCAGGAAAAAAAAATCAATCCAAGTATATACTAGATTTTTGTTAATTTTTTTGTGGCTTTTAGCCAAATATTAATTGAAGCTCTAAGTACTATTTCACTTACTTTGATAATCACATGGGAAGAAATTATCTTTTTTAAAACAATCAATGCTCTCAGACTCTACATTATATATAAAATACTCATTATATATTCTATTTAGGTTAAAAATACACATAAACATTTAAATTAATGGTGCAGTGATTTAGAACTATTCTAGGCTTTTACTAATGGAAAAAAAAATGTTGAAATGTGGTGTACAGAATCACTGTGCAATGTTGCTATAATAATTTCCTTTTCTGCTGAAGAAGCAGGAGCAGAATTTCTGAGTTTATGACAATGCTGAGTTAGGTGAGGTAGACAATGAACATAATGGCATACATGGAGAAGCAAGTCTTGACCAGCAATTGTTTATCAATACAATTACAGTTGATACGCCCCATTATCAAATGTGTATAAAAGACATGAAAGAAGTTTGTGCTCTGAGAGGAAATCTTACAGCTCTGAAGCTGATGAAAGGTTGAACGTTTTTTCACATAAATGGGGTGAATATTTGACTGCACATGTGTTATGCAGCTGTTTTGTTCTGTTAAATTGGAAATAGGAGGAAAGTGAAGAGGAAGTGGCATAAAAAGATTTTGATGATGCTAACAGCAAAGGAATAAAATAAAAGAGAATTAAGAGCAGTGAAAAGAAATGTCCCTCATTTCATTGCCAGCACTTGGCATTTCATTTTCCAGTTTCTTCTTCCTGACATCTAGGGCTCACTGCCTGTTGTCTCCAGTGAAACTGTTCTGCTTACATGTCCTTAGCTAAAGGCTTTAATGACTACCCAGAAAAGCTGCTAAGAAAGGAGTTCAGAGAGTCAATAGTAATTATATCAATGGAGCCATAATATGTCATTTGTAAGACATTCTGGTGCTGTTAAAATTTATATATTTTATGGTGTAAAAATAATGTTTCTTTTGTTGAGTGAAAGGCTAAACGATTATGTTGCTTGCGCTGAATCATTTGCTCAACATTTATGCCCATGAGCCAACAAAGGAAGGAAAAGGCAGAGGTATAATATTAAAATGGAATCATATACACTGAGAATCAATACAATCACACAAGCAAATGTTTCTAAAAGAGATGTAGAAGGTATTGACAAAATCAGCTTTCAGTTGCTACAGCTTAAGTAATTTTCACAACCAGATTTCCTTTTTTCTTATTATAATAATGACATGAATATTTAAGTTTTTGCTGACTAAGTTATAGACCTGAGGGCAGGAAAATAAAATTATACTAAGGACATTCATAATGGCATTCCATTCATTTTCAAATCCTTATTTCCCAAAAAGATTCACATATTCTTTTCTCCTATTCTAGACACACAAACATCCTCAGAAACATTTCATCTCTATAAATTATTTTTTTGCCATACATTTAAAATAATTTCTGAAACAAATCTATGTAAATATGATAGAAGCTACAACTCAAACATATCAGGGCTTAAAATGTGGCAACTTTATGATATAGTGAATCATTGTGATAGATATAAGTCCTGCCTAATTTACTTGACTTCTTGGTAGCTTAAGAATAGCTTTTTTAGCCCGAGAGAGAAAGAGAAGGGCAGTGGGATGGGGAAAGATTGTCTGGGTGACAGCACACATAAACAGAGACACTTACTTGTCAAATGCTGGACCAGATATGATGTCCCTGGTGAGTCCATAGCACTCTAGTAAGAAGCAGTTGTGCTGATATTTTCACAGAGCTACTGCTGGAATTTTCCTTTCCTAACTCTTTCTGTGAAGGCATTTGACATATGGTTCTAGTGCTGTTCAATTAAACATCTTTCCACCTCAGGTAGCATTTTTCATTTATTTGTCATCTCCCATTTTTAACTATAATTATACTTTATTCATCCTTCCACATGGTCTTATGTTATTAATTTTTATCAGGGTTTGTAAAAATCTGGTCTGATACTTGTGAGGAGAGAAAGTTTAATCAGCACAGAACCTGGCTGAGAATGCATTTTCCATTTGAAGTGGGCTGGTTGGTCACTGATGTAGTTTTTTGCATGCACTGAAAAAGTGTTTAAAATTATGCCATTTGATTAACTTGTAGAGTCTGAGACTAGCTAGCAGATTCAATTATGGATTCAAATTATGCTACTAAATTGGTCTAATTTTTAAAAGTGATAAATGAAGTGCATTAAAAGAAAGCGATAATAAAGGTCTAAAGAGGAATTGGCAAGACTTCCATTAATTAAAACTCAATGAACAAACACGCATCTTTTTTTGTGTGAATGGGTGTGTAGGAAATGCAGCTACAAGTGCACTGATGTGCATCAAAAATCCAACTTGACATAATGTTTACATTACACTGGGTTTAATTTCCTACATATTTCAAATCCATTGAAATAGAGGTTAACAATGACAGGAGGTATTAGAAATCTGTTCCAAATGTTGCAACAAGAAATAACTATTAACCATGTTAGGGTGCAATGCCTTTTCCTGGAAGACAGAAAGCTGCTTAAAAACATATTTAAATCTGTACAAGATATAATGTCTGACAAGATATAATGTTGTTTGGCCCTTCTTTTGGTTGTGTAAGGAACAGCTCTGCAAGGTGCAGTGATAAAGTTGCTTTCTAAGAATCCCCTAGCAGTAAATGAGAGAATGGGCTGCAGAGTTGCAAGTGCTGTACCCAAAGATCACCTCTCAGAGGCATCCATGGCACCATCAGTGATTAAATGGGCATCACATCAGACCCTGCCACAGCCAAGAAGAAGAAAGATAAAAGGATACTCAAAGTGCAGAGTCACTGCATTCTGTTATAACTTTCACTTCTTGGGTTCAGACCATATTTAGATTCTTGCCTCCTGTGTTGGTGAGGTTTTAATTCCGTCTCCCTTTTTTTTTTTTAAGGAGGGAACGCAGCTGCTCCAAGAGAATTGTTTGAAATTACCACCGGTTCTAATGGGGATTTTCACACACTCCTTGTATACAAGACTTCAATCTTTGTTCACAGGTCCTTTCCTGCACTGAGAAACAACCCAAACATATTGTCTTACACACAAACCATAGCCCAAATCTGGATCTGCATTTTCAGTAGATTTCTATTTTAAGTAGAATGACTACCTAGGACCTGAGCAGTCCTCTGGAGTATCCATCTGTCTATCCGTTCCCAGTAACTACACGCTTAACACCTTTGTGCGGCAGATCAAGACCTGCATATCAGCTCTTTTCATCCAGCCTTCTTTGGTTTGGGTTGTTTTTGTTGTTTTTGTTGTTGTTGTTGGTTTGGTTTTTTGGTTTGGTTTTTTTTTCTTCTGCAGAAGCTTATTCTCATCATTTGCTAAAAAGCTGGAGTGTTTTCCTGAAGCTGGTGAAAAGGAGTACCTGCTTGCATGGCTGCAAAGCACAGAGCTAAGTCCTCTGGGACAGCCCTTTTTTGACAGGTGCAATGGGCATCTCTGCAAACAATTTTCAAGATGAGAGATTAGAATTTCAAAGGTTGTCACAAGTGAACCTCTAATGATTTAAATTTCAAGTATTTTCGGAAAATAATTTCTTTTTAGTAAGGAATAACAAAAAGCAGAATGCTTCAAGTCCCTTGTGGGTGAAACTTAAACACTGGTTCAGGATGAGGAGATATGATGTGACCTGTGTGGTGGGTCTTTTACATGACAGAGACTGGAGTTTGAGGGAGAGGCATAATGGACAAAGCAAAACAAATGGTTCTTGTCAAGAGCAAGTAGGGACAGCTTCTGTTGCACAGGTCAAACATTACCCTAGGGAAATAATTCACAATTCATAGCACAACCTTTGACTGATAAGACTGTCACATAACAAACAGGACAGTTGGTAGCCTCTGAAAGGAGGCTGCCTCCCATCAAAAAAGGCCTTGATTTACCTAGTTGAAAAGCAGGAGCTTTCCCCATAGTTGTTCAGGCATCCCTCCTTCCTGCCTCAGAGACTCCATCTCTTGGAAACAGCCTGTCAGGTCCCATCTGTTTTTTTGTGAAGCTGCCAGCCCCTTGAGAGTGGGTCTGCCATTCCCATCTCCTGTCTGATGCTGGAAAACCAAAGGGGAATAACCTCTGCAATCTGCCAGAAATTGTTTTTTTTTGAAAGCAAGGACTCTGCTTCAGGGAGTAGCAATCTACCATACTTAGAGGAAAATTAGTTTTCTAAGTACAGAGCTTTCTTCTGTAGACTGCTTGAGTCCTTCATGTCTGCCTGTGCTCCTTCTCCTCACAGTGCGGCTTCTGGGACCTTCAACCTAAATAACTCATTAACAAGTGAAATCCAATACACAATATTTCTTATTACAGCAGGTATTGTAAAGGGAAGGAAACAACGACAAGGGAACATTCAGAAACTTCTTGCCATTGTAATGATAGTAAAAATTTGCCTGAGCATAAGCCTAAGCTACTATGGCTTGTATAATTAACAGTTGTTATATTTTCAATACCTCAAAAATGATTAGTAAGTGTCCTAGTTGATATGACAAGTTCATTAATCATTGGAAACTTTCCTTCAGATTGACTTATCGGTCTGTATGTGCCTTCATTATTGTTTTACAGAGGGCAATAATATTACACTGAGTATTATAAACATAAATAGACTAACATCCTGTAGCCTAATGGACTTAGTGTCCAAATATTACAAGACAAACATGCACAGTAAAGACAGAATGGAGGAAAAGCTGAGAAATATTTACCATGAGAGCAAGACAAGAGAGAGTTTCTAAGAGGATTTTGGAAAAGAAAGTAGCTTCTAATTGGAGAGGAATTGCTAGAAAACAATTCTAAGTCATATAACTAGGAAAAAGGTTAAGGTGATGTCCTCGTTCAGCAGGTGTGACCAGCTCATCACTGTGTGTGGGTGACTAGTGTTATGTATTCCCCACGCTTTATTCATTTCCCAAGAATTGTTAACAATGGACCATTTGCAGCAGCTGCCCAGGGCTCACCTGACTCCTCAGAGTGTGAGCTGGGTGTGAAAGACACCGGTGAGATAAGAGCTGTGATAACTTCTCTCCAGGAAGTTATAGCACCTTAACACCCAGCCTGAGGGGGCGTGTCTGCTAATGGGCCAGCAACAATTCCAAAATACTCCATGATTCAGAGTCAGATCACTCATTGTGTAACTCCCTGCCCTGGGGTGCTCCTACCTGGACCTGAGGCTACAAAATCTTGGGGTTTGAAGATCTCAGGGAACCACTCGTTGGACTCAGAGGAGGACCAGAACCTTGACAGGAGGAGACCACCACTCTCGATCAGGCTGCGAACACCACTCTTCACCAGACTGCAACCATCATCTGCACCAACAGGTTTTTTACCTCCTTTTGCTTTGGACTCAGTATAGGGGCCAATAAACCCCTTTGTGTTTGTGCCCCAGGGCACTGGGTTAAACTATCAGGTTTTGTGGTTTAAAAGCAATTTCCTCTTTGTGTCATTGTATTTATTGTAATATTTTTTATTAAATTGTACACTGACTTATAATCTCTCCTGGGCAGGGTTCATTTCTCCTGCCGGTTTACCTTTAAACCAGCACAGGTGAGCATAGTCAGAATTCTCTATCTAAATTCAAATTTTTCAAAAGCTTTAAGGCAAAACATAAGACTTCAGGGTGATTTAGCAAACATGGAAAAAGGGGCAAGAAAAACAGTATAGTGCGGCAGGAAGGGCAAGGAAGACAAGAGAAAGGCTATAGAAATAACATTTTAGAAGTGCAAAACTGGACTGATGAAGTACAATATCATGATCTAGAGCTTCCTGAGTGAACCGAGGGAAAAAGTGGCTTAGTGTGCTGCTTGGAAAAGTTTCTGAGGTGAGAAGAAGGAGACTTATAAGTGATTAAAGGGCACAGGACAGGTGAATTTTCTTGCAGCTTTTTGTTTTTCTTATTTTTGTTTTGTCATTTCTCCCTCTAGAAAATTAAACAATTTAATACCTTTTTAAAGGATGGCACATCCTCAAGCAAAAATTATATCTCCTGTGTCATCATTCAGACCAGAATACAATAATAATGCAATAAATTCATGAGGGAACTGAGTTAACTTACAGCTTATTCTGAAACACTGTTCACTGACAATGCCAGAGACAGAGTTTTGAAGCTGATGGACCATTGAGTTATTCTGAAGTCTATATAACAATGTCTTCACTGCTTTTCTAGAACTTATTTTTCAAACAGCAGGGGCTGGGTATGAAGCTGAATACAGACAAATGAGGGACACAAGTCATAAATGTTGACAATTTCTTTACATATTATATTAATGTTATAAAGGACATCAGCTAAAGATCTCTTCTATAAAGACTTCAGTGAGTTCTGTTTCATTCATTTCATACACACATACATATATGTGTACATATGCTGTACAGATGAATATTCTTCCTTCTACTTTTGCTCTTCTCTTCAGTCTCCCTAGGACTGAAGATCATTTTTGTAGGGATATTGCATACTAAATCATAAGTAGGAATAGTAGTCAGCTTCAAGAACATTAGCTGATCTCAAAACACTTCCAAGTAGGGCTAAAGGTACACTGCTGTCTCCTCTTTTGGTCTAAGTAGTAGAGATGCAAATGAAACTTGCTACTAAATTTTAGAGCAAAAGTACTGAAGTACTGTTCTAAACCTATGTCAGCTTCTGCCAGGTACTCCTAAAGATTAACATCTATTTGTACTTTATGTCTTGAGCACTCTTGCACTATTGAAAATCTTCAATGTCTCCATGGAAACTTGATAGATCTCAGAGATGGACGGAAAATGCTACTATTGCTGGCAATAGTTTTACTCAAGTTATCTGGGCAAAAGAGGTATTTCCTTGCCTATCCTGAGTGTCAGTGCTTATTCAAAGTCTCTGCTACATAAAATGATGCAAAGTTTTGTCTGAATGTATACTCTCAAGATAGGCAATGCTACTAAAAAAGCAAAACAAACTCTCTGAAACATGGGGATAATTTGTATGCAGTTATTCAAAGGCATCAGGAAGTAGACACTATTTGTATGGAAAACCAATTATTACAGGAAAAATGTGAGTCTGCAAATGTAGCACATATTGCTTTTCTATGCTTTTTATGTAATTGGTATCATTATGCTACCTAATGACACCAATTATTAAAAAATTAAGCACACAATAATGCATACTTCATATTTATTATATTCAGATGGAGTTTCTATCTGCAGCACTTCAGGGCCAGAGTTCCTTTAATAAATTCTACATATGCCTTTAGTATTTTCTCTAGGGTTGTATTTTTTAATGCTTACTCTTTTAGTGGGGAATCTGAGGCATAAAAAATTAAAAAGGTCAATTTTATGATGAAACACATGAGCCTGGATATTCTAAGTGGCACCCTAGACTGCAGAAGCTAATTGCTTTTCGACAGAAGAACTCTCTTAAGTGCTCACACTGGAAACAGGTTCGTGTGAAAAGCAGGATGCATCTCTGCTCTGCTTCCAAGCCTGCTGGGATTTGTCAAGATGAGTGACGCTGTGAAAAAGGGAAATCACCTGGAGCCTGTTAATATTATAATCAAGTGAAAGCACAATTACTGCTGTCTTAATCCATCTGTCTGTATGTTTCCGCTCTACTTCCAATCACCTGCTTTAGTCACAGGTGTATTCCTATTGAGATGGCATTGAAAAAAATCCAATCCATGCATGTTTTAAATTGCTGCAAGTTCTTCCATGGCAGTCTGTCTGTCTCTGTAGCTTTAGTGTGTTCATTTGTCAAGAAGGAGAGCAAAGGCCCCATGTTGCATGAAGTAAAGCCAAAGTGCCTTTGTGCATAGAGGCCAGCTGAATGATGTTCAAATTTAAGTTAACAGGTTGCAATTTTGACAAATGCCGTTTATGTTGAATGACGGTAAAAACAAAATTCTGATAACCCATATAAATCTCATTAATGTTCAATAGATGTGGTGTCATGTATCTGGAACACTAAGGTACTTTGGTAAACAAATAGAAACTTATGGAATACGATGGTGGTTCTGCAAAAACAATCTGGCAGTATAATATGCTTAGTTTTTGATTTCACACTGAATGATATTTGATAGTCGAAGTGATCAAATAGAGTGACAAGAATTATACATGATAAAATCAAATTACAACAACAACAGCATCAACAATCAAGGAGTAACAACTGCAACAAACCACACCAGTAGTAACTTTTAATTTAGATTAAGAAAAGGCTAAATGAACTAAGGGTATGTTTTCAAATTTCAGCAGGCAAGCCAAAGGGAGGAATGTTGAGTAGTTTAAAAATTAAGCCATTTGCCATTTCCAGCTGATAGGACTTTTTCATGTGAAACTTAGATCTCAGACATTCTTTGAATAAAGGTTGAATATGAATTTCACCATTTGAGTCTGTTAACTGATGTGTATAGAAAAATACTAGATTCTAGAATTCATTTCTTCATATGTAATCACATATATGTTTAGAACCTACTTCGAATATTATCAGAAGAGTGGATTTTGAAGGTAGTTGTAGATAGTGGAAACAATGCTAGGTACTTGCATATCTTCCTAAGGTATTGAAAATAAAAAAGAAAGAGCTAGATTTTCAGATGTGTTGATAAATTCACCTCTGTGTTCATGTGCACAAACCAGGGATTGATCTGTAATCTCATTGCAGTTTAACACTGCTTATACTTTTCCACCTGGTGGTCTGTTTTTGACAGAAAAAAACCATTTTAACAGTCTTTTGGAAGAATGCTACTTTTAATTTCAGTGAAGTTTTGTTTAAACATCTGAAGTTAGAGGAATAGTTATAAACATCATGAATGATCTATGGAGCCTCATGTGCTGACTCCAAAATGCCACTGAATCCATCTGTGAGGCAGCTAATGGCCTAAACGTTTTTCATACCCTCTTCAAAATTCCCCCTGAGACCTGTTCAAAGCTGCATGTGCTGAGTCAAGGTCTCTGAGGAGCTATGGATCAAATGGAGCCTGTTGCCTGTACGTATGTTAGAGCTGAGGAAGGCACCTTTGTAAAGTTCAGCCCAAAGTTCAGAGCTGTTCTTTGATCGAGCTCCCCAGATCATACATTGCTCAAAGACAGGGTTCTTGTTCAGTCTGCTGATGGCAGCTGTCATCTGTGGCTGTCCCTTGTTTGGAAATAGGTGGGCTTAATTTTATTATTCTGGAAGTTCATTAATTCTTGTTAGTACCTGAGTTCAGATGAATCACACCATGCAAGGCAATTCCCAGCAAGTGCGGAAAAGGGTTATACCTTCATATGACTTTGGAAACTAATCTTTTGTGGTGTATTATTTTTTTTGTTTGTTGCTTTTTTTGTTTGTTTTTTTTTGTTTGTTTTGTTTACAGACAATTACACCAGGAAACAAAACTGAACCAGCAATTTTAAGTAAGCTAAATAGCTACACAAAAGTAGCATATCAGGAGAGAGAATACAATGTATTGTGGTGGGATTTTGTTCATCCCCATATTTAAAATCATAGAATTAAATAATCACTACTTAAGGTAATTTTTAGACTCATCATAGTGAATCTCTCATGCCAGTACCATTTCCAGGATCAAAAAGAGTCTGGAAAAGCAGCACAGACTGTTTACCTATGTTTTACATATAATCGGTATAATTTTTAATGTCATTAACTACTTTCACTCAGAGCTTCATAACCCATAAAGGTGTAAACACACGTATGACATTTGGAAAGGATTTTAGAAAATGACAATTTGTTTAGTACATGTAGTTCACATTTCTGTAAAATTTGCTGTATCTTTATATCCTGATCATTGCAGGAAGAAGCAATAATCATAGCAAGAAAGTACTAACAGCCTGGGGAAAAATCCTTTTCTTACGATACACAGTGATTTTAGAACCATCTTTACAAAACACAAAGCTGGTGAAGCCTAAAATGTAGGTTCAGACAGAGCACAAAACAATGATTTGTCAAATTAATGGTTTTGAAGATGAGATCAATTCATGCAGTTTGTAACAGAAAATGTTTGCAAGAGTCCACTGCAATCTTTGAAATGTATCTGGGTTATGTATTTTGTACCATTGCTATCTAGCCATAGCAAAATTTCTGCAGGCATCTTTAATGGGGAATCAGGGAGCTGACATCTGAAAAGCACCACCAGTGGATACAGCAAATGCCAAGTGGCTATTTAGCAGTTCTAGCTCATGGTAGACTATCACAGAAAAACTACCTCCCCTTACCTTTCCATGTTGTACCTAAATCTTCAGGATACTAAATCACTTCCTAAAAGCAGGGAAGGAGAAAGCAGTCTATTATTCCCTGGCAGACCACAAAGTATTGTCCATATTGACAATCTGGTTTGTGTAGGCAGGCTGCAGAAGCAATAAATCCTATTAACCTGTTCAAAGTCAAATGAAGACATTTAGAAAACAGAACTGCTATTACATGCAGTGCTGAAGGAAGAACATAACAAAGAAAGGTTAAATGGATGCATCAGCTCTTAGATTATGCGCAGTTACTATTGGAAAATCACACTCACCCCCAACCTTTCTATCACCTGCTCTTACCTTTCAGGATATTAATTTATACCTCCTTCAGGCTAACTAACTGACCATTCAAATATTATCTTCTGTCAGTGATAGTTTTCAAGATAAAACAATTTCATGCTAACAGGACTACAATGCAAATACTTATGTAATACTACAGTTTTGCTAATGCACGCTTCCTCTGTTGAAAACATATGGCATTTTGTGTGTACAGACCATTCTGGAGATTTACTGCAATTATGCCAAGATGTGCTTATTGTTATGGATTCAGCAGCATTTCTGCCTCTCTACCTGTTTTGTTCAAGAGCAGCTGCTAGCTTCAAGCTGTTGCCTGCTTCCAGTGGCAAAAGCTGAATGAAGGAGTGCTTTCCAGGGAAGACATGTTTTGAAGCAGACATACTGACAATAAAGTAGTTCACTAGGGAGGCATAACATTGACTGGATAAAAGTTGAGTAATCATTATATGATAATTTACTGAAACTGGGTGCAATTTGCTTTAAAATAGACATTCCCTTTGCTGCTGATGTTGGACTTGGAGGTCTTTTACTGATAAAAGTGTGGTATTTGCTTCTATGAAATACCTGATCTTTGGAGATTCATTAAACCTCATAATTTTTTCTTATGCATATATGACTGTTAATACTTACTCCCCGAATGAGAGGAATGGGAAGAAAGAAGCTGTCTGAAGGAAGGCTCAATAGCCCTACTCTTCTGCCAACTCCCCCTGCTTGTCATGACTGAATTCACTGAATTGAATTACTAAGGAAAGCCATGATACTCTCTTGGTGAAATAGTGAGGGCATCAGATGAGACTGCCTGTCTTGATTTCCGTGTTTGATTTTCATTGTGAATTAAATGTGTGCACTCAGTCAGGCTCCTCCCACCTTCAGTGAGAATGAGGAGGAGGACCTGAGGATCCAGTCCCTTTACAGTAGCCACTTGCCAACAGAGCCCTCACAGAAAATGTGGCTATCTGAACAGCAGTTTACCTAAATGAAAGGTAGGGAATTGCATACTAGCCCTAGATTTATTTTTCCTAATCTTTTGGAGAAGAGTATGTGGAAGTGGAAATGGATAAGTAATTAGGTACAAAAATATCAGAGATTCTTCTGCTATGTTCTTGTTACGACCTCCTTGCTGGAAATGGCAGCTATTAATATTTTATTGACTTGAACCTCTGGGGTAGATTCCAGATGTCACCACTTGATCATTGTGAACATATAAGGAAAAATGAATTCTGCCATGGCAATGTTGAATTCCCATCTATGGCAACAACCATTACTAGAAGACAAATGTTCCAGTAGCTTTGTAGATGTTTTTCTTCCTCAGGCTGTGACTATGCACACATGACTGATCTGTTCACAGAAAACATGGACATATAGAAACCAAATAAAGCAGAGAAAAAGTCACAACATTTCATTATGAAATTGTATACATTAAGAAATAGCTATTTCCTTTACCCTTCTCCGGGGACACCCCCTTGTCGCGGTGGAGAAGCTTGCATGCCCTCATGAGGTTGAGAGCTATGCTGGAGGTGGTTTGTGCTGCTGGTAGGGTCGCCCATGCCAGACAGGTCTCAGCTGAAGGGTCAGACAAAGTGTGTCCACGGGCAGGATGGGCTCGCCAGCCGTCTGGCACCCATCCTAGGAGAAGGACAACTCCAACCCCAAACCTGGGCAGATGGAGCTCGTTTAGTCCTGTAGGGCCAACCGGCATCTTCCATGCAGTCAAACAAAAACAAAAAGATTTCAAAGGCATACACCTGCCTGCAAAGTTGTGCTCAAACTAACACTCGCATGTTGGAACATCAGAACCATGCTTGATACTGGGGATAGTGGATGTCCTGAGGGTCGTTCTGCTCTAATTGCCCACGAACTGTCACAGCTCAACATTGACATTGCTGCTCTCAGTGAAGTTCGTCTTCATGAGGAAGGAAGCCTTAAAAAATATGGTGCTGGCTACACACTCTACTGGTCAGGAAAACCCAAAACTGAAAGACACCTTTCAGGAGTTGGCTTCATGATTAAAAACTCCATTGCCTCCAAACTTGAAAATCTGCCGACAGGTCATTCCGATCGCATTATGTCCTTACGCCTCCCTCTACACAACAAGCAACATGTTGTTCTTCTTAGTGTATATGCCCCAACTCTCCAAGCTGACCCAGCGGAAAAAGACAAATTCTACACCGACCTGCGCTGTCTCACCCAAAATGTTCCTGCAGATGATAAGATCATAATCCTTGGTGACTTCAATGCCTGAGTAGGTAAGAATTCTGAAGCCTGGAAAGGAGTCCTGGGCAAACATGGCGTTGGAAACTGCAACGACAACGGATGCCTCCTGCTAGAGTTTTGTGCAGAACGGCAGCTCACCATCACCAACACTATCTTTCAACAGAAAGACAGCCTGAAGATAACCTGGATGCATCCTCGACCCAAGCACTGGCACCTCATTGACTATATCTTAGTACAACAGAGAAATGTCAGTGATGTCCGTCATACTCGAGTAATGCTGAGTGCAGAATGTCAAACGGATCACCGCCTTGTGCGCTGCAAACTTAACCTCCACTTCAAGCCCAAAACTAAGAGAGGCGGCATTCCAAGGAGGAGGCTCCAAGTCAGCAATCTTCAAACAGCCACAGTGAGAGACAGCTTCCCGGTAAACCTTCAAACTAGACTTAAAGATAATCCCATAGATCCCTCTCCTGAAGCACTTTGGCAACATATTAAAAGTTGCATCCTGCAGTCCTCTGAAGAGTCCCTAGGGTTCTCCTCCAAGAAAAACAAAGACTGGTTTGATGAGAACAATCAAGAGATCCAGGAATTGCTGAAGAAGAAGAGAACTGCTCACCAAGCACACCTTGCTCAGCCATCTTGCCATATAAAAAAAGCCGCCTTTCGTCTTGCATGCAGTAAGCTCCAACAGAAACTTCGAGACATCCAGAACAAATGGTGGCTCAACCTAGCAGAAAAGACACAACTATGCGCAGATTTGGGTGACCAAAGAGGATTCTATGAGGCCCTGAAAGCAGTGTACATACCCACACACCAGGTTCAAAGCCCCCTACTCAGTGCAGATGGTCAAATGCTTCTAACAGATAAAACCTCCATCCTGAACCGATGGTCTGAGCACTTTCAGACTCTCTTCAGTGCCAACCGTGTAGTCCAAGGCTCAGCAATTCAGCACATTACACAACAACCGGTGAAACATGAATTGGATGCAGTCCCTACTATGGGAGAGATACTCAAGGCCATACAACAGGTGAAAACTGGCAAGGCAGCTGGGGTTGATGGAATTCCACCTGAAATCTGGAAGCATGGAGGTCAAGCACTCCATGCCAAATTCCACGAGCTTGTTGTGCGTTTCTGGGAACAAGGGGAACTACCACCAGATCTCCGTGATGCAGTCATCATCACCCTGTACAAGAAGAAAGGAGAAAAATCAGACTGCTCAAATTACCGAGGTATTACTTTGCTCTCTATTGCTGGTAAAATCCTTGCAAGAATACTTCTGAACAGACTAGTACCCACTATTGCAGAAGATCTTCTACCTGAAAGCCAGTGTGGTTTCAGAGCCAATAGGAGCACCACAGACATGGTGTTTGTTCTCAGAAAACTGCAAGAGAAGTGTAGGGAACAGAACAAAGGTCTCTATGTAACCTTCGTTGACCTCACCAAAGTTTTCGACACTGTGAGGAGAAAAGGCCTGTGGCAGATCTTGGAACGTATAGGATGTCCCCCCGAGTTCCTCAGAATGATCATCCTGCTACATGAGGATTAGCGTGGACAGTCAGATATGGCGATGCACTCTCTGAGCCCTTTCCAATAACCAATGGTGTGAAACAAGGTTGCATTCTTGCACCAACTCTATTCACAATCTTCTTCAGCATGATGCTCCAAAGAGCCACAGCAGACCTCGATGAAGAAAACAGCATCTACATCTGATATCGTACCGATGGAAGCCTATTCAACCTAAGGTGACTGAAGGCCCACACCAAGACCCTGAATCACCTTGTCTGTGAGCTGCTTTTTGCTGATGATGCCGCCCTCGTTGCTCACACAGAAGCAGCTCTGCAGCGCTTAACATCCTGCTTTACAGAGGCTGCTGAGCTTTTTGGGCTGGAAGTCAGCCTGAAGAAGATGGAAGTTCTCTACCAACCTGCACCTCAAGAAGTCTTCCATCATCCTCACATCACTATAGGCAATTCAGAGCTTAAGTGAGTCCAGCAGTTCACCTATCTGGGAAGTATCATTTCCTCAGACGGTAAGATTGACAAAGAGATAGACAACAGGCTAGCAAAGGCATACAAAGCCTTCGGAAAACTCCATAAAAGAGTCTGGTCCAATAAACACCTGAAGAAAAGTACAAAGATTAGTGTCTACAGAGCCATTGTCCTGTCTACTCTTGTATATGGGTCTGAATCCTTGGTCATCTACCGCCACCACCTGTGGCGTCTTGAACGCTTCCATCAGCGCTGCCTCCGTTCAATCCTAAACATTCACTGGTCTGATTACGTGGCTAATGTGCCTGTTCTTGAACAGGCAGGGATCACCAGTATCGAGGACATGCTGATGAGAACTCAGCTGCGCTGGGCAGGGCACGTCTTCAGGATGGAGGATCACCGCCTTCCGAAGATTGTGCTCTATGGTGAACTCTCCACCGGCTGCCGTAAGAGAGGAGCCCCGAAGAAGAGATACAAGGACTCCCTGAAACAACACCTCAGCCTTGGCCATATTGACTGCCACCAATGGTCCACTCTGGCCTCCAATCAGGATTCATGGAGACACACCATTCACGACGCTGCTGCTTCCTTTGAGAATGCACGGAGAGTCAGTCTTGAGGAGAAAAGACAATGCAGAAAGAACCGTTCCTTGCCAATGTCACCTAGGGAGACGTTCCGCTGTGCCTTTTGTGACCGGACCTGCCTATCCTGTATCGGCCTTTTTAGCCACCAGCACGCTTGCAGCAAGCGTGGGTAGTGCCCTTCTCAAATCTTCGTTCGCGAAGCCCAGCCATGATGATGATTTCCTTTACCGTGTTCAGACCAGAAAGGAGGTTAAGTTGACAGAACTCAAAAGTCAAGTTAAAACAATGCTGCTTTCTGGGGAAAAAAAACCCATCTGCTCTAATGGTTTTGAAAGAATGAGTCACTTTATGCCAGTTCCAAGAAGCTGGGTGCTGAAAAACTGATGCTTTAATAGTGCTGGAGATTAGGAGAATGGTGCTGATCAGAGACACATCTTGAAAGCCTCCCAAGCACATCAGAGATGCATGTATGTGCTCTTTACCTGTCTAACCAGTGCTGAAGATAACATCTAATAAGTGTTGAGAATTGGCTGATGTCTACTGAGAATATGTGCAAAGAACAGATTACCTCTGATTTCAAGGGAAAGTAATTTTCTTCATTTGGATGGAACAATGACTTTTTCACTAATGAATATTACCTGTCACTTAAAATCTAGGCTTCAGGTGGAAAATCCAGAAATTTATGACAAAAATTTTTCTCGTATTCCATTCTCCTTGGAATTGCAGCACTGCAGAAATCAGAGAGCCAAGAATCTTTAGGGCATGTCTACGGAGCATCCTTATTGCACACATTGTTTTGCATGCTCCTTAAGCACTAAAAATTTAAGATTTTTCCTTTAAATGATGAACTTTCCTCCCACGGTACTAGGTTACAGTTCATGTTTCCTTCCTGTTGTGGGTCCACAGCATGACATCTGGGGATCTAGTTAGTGCTGCTGTTGCTAAATCTCTAGGCAATACAGATTCTAAGTGTGCAACAGCCATGGCATTTGGAATGTACAAAAGTATATATAGATATAGTAGCAGCTGAAATAACTCACAGACTGTCTTCTGGCCTAGAGGTCAAATGGTAAGTCACAGCTTGTGTTCACACAAATAAGCTCTTTTGATCCCTCAGAACAAAATGAGCAGATCCAAACTGTCTCTAACAGATGCTTCCTGGTTTATACTATACCTGTCCCAACAGTGTCTGCGATAGTGATAGATAGTCTGGGCTAAATCTATGACATAGACTGGAGTAAAAGTTAAACATTATGGATAATCATGTTGAAGTTCTTAGGATGCATCCTGTCCAAGTATAAATGTACCAGATATTATGCTAAACATCGCTCGCATATACTTTAAATGAAGTTTATGACACTGTTATGTTAAGACAAAACATTTCAGGGCTGATACATTTTTCAAAAAAGTCATGATCCTTCACAGAATTCTCAGTCAGCTCTACTTCTAAGATTGCCTGAGAACTGTCATTTATCAGAAATATTACCAGCAGTTTTCTGACCCCATTATCTTGATGTGCCACAGGCACTTATTCCAAGGGTCCTAGGGTACACAGTTGCCACAGAAAGCAAAGTACCTTTTTTTTTTTCTGGAAGGCAAAAGCTTTTTTATGCTGTCTGTGTTAGAAAATGGGGAAAAAACCGGAGAATTCATAATGCAGTATTGTTTTTATTTGTGCACTCTAAAGTTTGTTTATTTTACACACAAATCTGTATACTTCCAGATCTTTATTTTCCTTAGGCATAGTTATTATTTTTAATGGGGTAGTTAGCTCTACCAAAAGCACTCAATTTCTCTTATAGAATTTCAGGAATCTATCATTGACCAGTATGTTTAATACAAGTTCAGTTACAGTTCCTGACATTGTTTGTCTTTGTGAATTTAACAGATCAGATTTTCAGAACCATGGTATTGTGACAAGAATAGTTATGACTAAAGCAGCGAAACAGGTCATTCTATATTTTCATAGATAAACTAATACTTTTATACTCAGTTCATCTTTTACATAGAAAGCTGTGATAACAGCACAGAAAAAGAAAACGTGAAGCGTAGTCCATAAGGTATAGAATGCAAGTTTTGACACAAATTTGTAAAATAGTTATATCCTGCCTTTTTCTGCATTTTTTTTTTGGAAAATATGTTTATCTTCATAATGAAGTGAGGAATTTGGCTGCATGTTTTATCACTCTCTATTTTATATTCAGGAAAACACTACCATAACTCATAAACTGAGTCCTTCTACTTTCAGAATGGGAGGCACTTTTTGGGATATGACTCAAAAATGATGACATAATACCTGTCACTTTTGTATATGGCAGAACAAGACAGTACTGTAGTATCAGCAGAATACTGATCATGGAGACACTCAAGTATATCTATACAATGGATAGGGTTTTTTTATACTTCTAAGGAGCAACACTTGTGTTTATTGTATCTTCAGAATCCGCTCAGGAATGGAGTTGGTGAACCTGGCACTTGACTATGAGTTTTCAGTATGAAGAGATATTGCTTTTTGTCTGACTACATGTTGTAACAGAATACTTAGG
Organism: Pithys albifrons albifrons; assembly: GCF_047495875.1. Taxonomy (NCBI): domain Eukaryota; kingdom Metazoa; phylum Chordata; class Aves; order Passeriformes; family Thamnophilidae; genus Pithys; species Pithys albifrons. The sequence continues at coordinate 52,530,811 of NC_092459.1, read as the reverse complement.
ATTACAGAAGCTTGTGCTACTTATTGTTATTGCTATTCTTAGTATTATTCTTATATCTAAAGAAAGTGTAATTTGCTTTCTCATTTATATAAAAAGAAAATCAAACAGACTAGGCTCTTTATCTAGAATCTTCATAGGAAACCTGCAAAGACTCAACAAGGCCAGGTAAATACACCCCAGTGTGAGCTATCAAACCTGTGTATAGCCAGAATGTGTTCACATGCTGCGCTTATGCTAAGACAGTGTCATAAAAACCAGGACTATGCCAGTACCAGAAGTGAGGAACAATTTAAATGCCAGCTGTGGGAGAATGCAAGTCATCAAGCCAGTCAGCACAGCACCACCAGCATAACATAGCCCCAGGACAGCCATGAGCACTGAACCTGGGGAATCGTAGTCTTATTGCTGTATCATAACACTATCTGCCCTACAGGGTCTGTGAGAAACAGAGGTCCCCTATGTGAAGGAATACATATGAGATGGTCAAAAGAAATTCTCAGGAAACTTCCCTCAGGCCTCAAAGTAATGAGTCTAATGTTCAGCTCTTTGTTATCATAATTCCAACCTCCCCCCAGAAAATCACATTCACTGTTGGCCTTTGCCTGTACAAGAAGCTTTGTGACAGGCTTCTTCCAGTCTAACTTCATGCTGATGCTCTTGTCTTTCATTCTGTCTGGGAAACAAACCTTTTAGAGACCATCCTGCATGCACTGGTCAGATAACACTGTTTAAAACTGAATTCTCTCTTCTGAATTGCAGAAAACTTGTTTTCAGACAATTATAACAGCTTTATACAAGCACAGCTCATTAAGGAGGAAAGTTTTTAGGGAAATAAATGAGTACAATTCTACTGACAAATCTCTCTGCTCATTATAAAAAATGCTTATGCTTTGATGTGTGCAATTCAGTTTTGTACAGGATGTAGTGAAGAAATGCAGGTAAAATTTGATAGAAGCAATAACAGATGACATATATGGGCATAAAGAAATCTCTTATGGCAATCCTTCAAAACACTAATGACATACACTCCAGCATTATTGTCAAACAGAGAAACAGTAATATATTGTGCTCCAAGCCAATGCCAAAGATATCTGAACCTGATGTTACCTTTCTGCTAACGTGGTATGACAGCCTTATTAAGTTAACACTTTACAATGATTCATACCCTCTTCCCATTGTGCTGCTTTTGCCCTATCCTACAGTGAAAAACCAGTCTTTTTAAAGTACTATTCAATATAATTAAGAATCAATTTTCTTTCAATCTTTGTGAAGCCCCAGAAAAGAACTTTGCCTTAATTAAATAATGTTATTTTTCTCCAATAGGTTCAAAGAATCAAAACTTGATTAAAGCTCATCTCCTTTCTCACATGTAAATATTCTTACCACTCTACAAGCACAGGAGAAGGCAGTGGATGTGCAAGGTATCTATATGACTGTACGCATGTAGAAGAGGTGGACGCTGCTGTCAGAAGGGAGGTGAGGAAACAAAACTAGCAAGGGTAGATCTGAGTGAGGGCTTTTATGTGCAAGATGTGTTTCCTGCACAACTGAAGACCTTTATGTTGGCTACAGAGGAAAATGAAGAATCCAGAATACATTTGCTGCTACATTTGAGGGTCAGATGTTTTACAAGAGCTTTGCTGTATTAGCAGGAAATAGATCTGATCTTTATATGCATACCTTTTTTTTTGTCAGCTTAGAACATAGTATGTATTTTGAGAACAGGAATGGAGTATGCTGGTTTACTAGCAGAACCCAAAGGCTACATCAATAGGTGACTGTGCCTAAAAGATCAGTATTATCCATTGAAACTCAGTGAAGACCTTTACTACAGTACTAGTTCTTAGATACTTCCTTTGCAGCTGTGACAAAAAGACTTGACTGTTTAGTTTTAGCATTTCAACTTGGACAAGCCAGGGCCAACTTATGGTTATTTTGCTTCCACTCATGCGTGTTTTAGGACTCACAGAAAAACTGTTTTGCTCTTTGCCTCATTTCTAATGACATCAGTACATAGGCAGCTTTTGTTTTTCGTGCATTTCTCTGGCTTCCTTTTCTCCCCTGCCTTTACTCTTTTGCCCCTCCTCCTATCATGCAGTTTGTCCTGCTGATGCACCCCCTGCTCGATTCTTTTAGTCTTGTTCTATCATTTTCTGGTGTCTCTAGAGGAACTTCTGGCCTTTTTCTCTGCTAAGATCTAATCAATTTCTTCCCAAAAAACCCTAAAAAAATTAATACCACAAAAAAAAAAAGATATCAAATGTACTTCATCCTTGCAGAAGGTTGGTTTCCTTTCTCTGACGTAAATGCAGGAGCTTTATGAGCCTGCTGTTTCTTTAATATTTGCTGTCCTGCTGATGCCCCTCTGATTTTTCATCCAGTGAGTTTCAGCTTCAGAGGAGCATTCTGCCTCTCCTCCTGTGTCATGCCTTGTCCGTGCCTCTGACAATGCCTCAGTCTAGACTGAACCCTCTTGGAAGGCTACTGCTTAGATGATTTTCCACTTCTCACTTTATCCCTCCCTTTCTACTTAGTTTCTTACAGAGAAATTCAACTACTTAATTCTCTTGTAAGTCTCTCTGTGGCTTATCCCACCTGACTTGTCCCCTCCTGTCAGTATGAGAGTGCCCTGTTGATGAGCCACCATCTTCTTGTCGGTTATTTTATAAATCTCAAACTTTCACACACTTCCATCCTTTGCTACCTTTTAGGAGAATTTTCCACTAGATAACGCAAAGCTTACTCATTCTGAATCATAGCCTTTTTTAGGACTTTGCTGTCATGGCTGCTAAAAAGGATCATAGAGTCACAGAATATGCTGAGTTGGAAGGGACTCACAAAGATCGAGTCCAACAACTTAGCCCTGCTCAGGACCATCACTGAGTCACACCATGTGCCCGAGCATAGGGCCCAAATGTTTATTGAACTCTGTCAAACTTGGTGCTGTGACCACTTCCCTGGGGAGCCTGTTCCAGTACCCAACCGGCCCCAGGATGAAGAACCTTTTTGTAATATCCAACCTCCTCTAACACAACTACAGGACGTTCTGTTGAGTCCTGTCTCTCATCACCACAGAGGAGAGGTCGGTGCCTGTCCATTCTCTTCCCCTTATGAGGAAGTTGTAACTGCAATGAGGTCTCCCCTCAGTCTCCTCTTCTCTAGGCTGAACAGACCAAGTGACCTCAGCTGCTTCTCATATGGCTTCCCCTCAAGGCCATTCATCATCTTCATTACCATCTCTTGGACACGCTCTAATACCTGAGAGTACTGCAGAGAAGAAAACTGCACACAATAACAGGAGGAGCAATGAAATGGAGAACTAGTATTTTCTCTCTGTCTTCCTATCTTTTCCTCCTTTTCTGTTCACATGGGCTGCCTGGCTTGTTTTGTACTTTGAAAGTTGGTTCTTTTGAACAGTACTGCTGGCTTGCTTTTTTTTTTATTTTTATTTTTTAATTTATATATATATGTGTATATATATGTATATATATAAAATCACAGCTCCTCAGCAATACTGAGGGGCCTTTCAGTGATAGTCAGAAGTGACTGTCAGAAACATATTTGATCACGGAGGTCTAAAGCACTGAGAGAGAGCTCAGTAAATACATTCCTATGAGAGTACTCTTACTCTCTCCATAAGGGCATGAGATTCTTTATTGTCACCTGTGCTATGCCAACATTAAGGATTTTAAGAGTACCCTATTCTAATTATTGCTAGTCCTTGAGAGAAGCAGGGAACATTAATGCTGTTCTCCTGTTCTTAAGTGCTCGAATACATACACAGACCACCTTCCATAATATTTGACTACCTGCAATGTTTAATGGAGTTATTCTGGCAGCATATTTCTGAAATATTTAAGAATCATTGCTTTTATAGTACAGACAATAATTGGCATGAATTAAGCATCCTGACAAAGGTCATATGATAAGTCTGCAACAGAGCATATTTTGATGTTGGCATCCTAGCTTCATAGCTGTATTATTGCATCTAAATAACACAGTTATGCTTCATGATGTTTAAATCAATTTGACAGCATCAGAGCTTGAAAGGTATTATTGATGCAGACTTTGCAGAATCCCAAACAGTATGCATTTACTGTAAATGCTATGGACAGATAATTACAGATTACAAATTTTAAAGCATGAAATAATAATTTTAATGATTGCATGAAGCATATACTCAAGTATAAATACAGGAAGGAACAAAAAGAAATTAAGACTAATATACAGCACATAAAAGTCAGTGGACAGGATCACTATAAAAACGGTCAATACTTTTATGTAACAGTTTACTGTTTTATTTATCTGGTATGTAAATTATCATCAATAATTCAGATACAGTGCATAAGAAATGCTTTTCCTTCACTTGTTTTACTGGAATAATATTACACAGTTCATCTTTTCAAGGGCTATATAACTAAGGCCCAAATTGGCTAATGTGATGCCTTCACATTAGTCTTATTCCCATAACTCAGGCACTTAGCTCCACTAAAATCAATAGATTTGTGAGTGTGTAAGTGAGAAGTAAAAGACAAGCAAACTAAATAACTTTAATCCTGTGTTGGCAAATAGATATAATTCTGTCACACTTATTTCCAAGACTGATCTTTTATTTGCATATTTTTCAGAGTTTTGATCTACAAATGGATTTTAATTTGTTGACTTTTGCAAGAACAGACTTTTGGTAGTGAGGGCAGGGTATGCATAATCAAAGAGTAAAACAGGCAGAAGGAAAATGTAGACAATCTGAGTTCTATTTCTCTGTGAAATGCAATTACCATTATTATAATTTCCTTGTACCACACAAAGGCCTAACTGTACTCAGCGTCATCCACATTTAGGGCGTTTTTGAGAGATCCAAGAGCTCTCTATCTATATAAATGGAATAGAGTCTTACGAACTGAATAAGAAAAAATTAAGCATGCTTTCCTCTCTGCAGCACTTGGGAAGAAGCACAGAGAGATGAAATGATTTTCCAAAGAACACTGTGGTAGATCTGGAAGCAGAATCCACTGATCTGAATCACAGCTCAGGGCCTGAACTGAAAAGATTTCCCTCTTCTGTTACAAGACAAGAGTTCAATAAAAAGTGCAAATGAAAAAATTGTATGTAGGCCCTGTAGCTAGAATTAGACATTGATGTGTACAGATGTTTGTGAAACTATGAGCATATGACTCTTTTTTAGCTGTATGACCAAAAGGCTCCTATGAAAATGCTCTTTATATGCTGAGTCAATGACTGCCTTAAGCCCTGACAGTACATACCAAGGTTAGCAGGGGTGTATAACCTGCACTCTGTCCCTTCCAAATACTGCCCTCTTCACGGTGAAGTGGTAGCTATACCTCCAGTCGTCTGGGAGTGGGTGGGAACTTTCATTCAGCCTCTACTGTGTGAATAGTATGTAGAATGCAACTCAAATAGTTGCAAATCAGATTCTCATTAGTACCCCTGACCTCATTCTTTACCTGGAACAATTCTCTCCAGAGAACCTTAATTTAAGTATATCTAGCCTTGATAACCCAGTAGGTCTGAAAATGAAATAGCCTCTCTAATGTAAGCAACAAGAATCAATAACCATTAAGCACATAAGTATGCTTTATTTTCTGAAGCATATAAGTATACAAGTCAAGCCATCACTAGGCCAGTTCATTTTGGTAATTTGTAGACACCGAGCTGGCAGAATTGTGGTCCTTGCAGAGCATATTTTTGGGGTCAGGTGCTCAAGTTGTAGCTCTGTAAATGAGACTTCCTGGGAGAGAACAGTCTAGTGGAGAGTTTTGCCCAGTATGTGAGCATGTGCTACATTAAATATTAGTTTTGTCCAATAAAGCAATTGAATTAGCTGTAGCCAAAATTATGCATTTTTCTGCATGTATCTGCAAAACTTTAAATAACTGTTACTGTCAAAATGTGACAAAGCGAAGTTCTCACCTTTGCGGATTCAGCTATGATATTCACCAAGAACTGGAGAGGGCAGGAAATGAGGGAGTTGTTCCATGGAAATACACAATCACAGAATTTTTAGGGTTGGAAGGAACCGTGGAAGATCATCTAGTCCAATCCTTCTGCTAAGACAGGGTTACCTTGAGCAGGTTACATGCAGGAAGCATGTACGCAGGTTTTGAATGTCTCCAGAGAAGGAGATTCCATGACCTCCCTGGGCAGCCTGCTCCAGTGCTCTGCCACCCTAAACTTAAAGAAGTTCTTCCTCATGTTGTGGTAGAACTTCTTGTGTTTGAATTTATGGCCATTATTTCTTGTCCTGTCACTTAGCACCACTGAAAAGAGTCTGTCATCATCCTCTTGACAGCCACTTTTGAGATATTTATATGTATGACCAAGATCCTTTCTCAGTCTTCTCTTCTCTACACTAAACAGGCCCAGCTCCCTCAGTCTGTCCTTTTAAGAGAGAAGCTTCAGAGCCCTAATCATCTTTGTGGCCCTCTGCTGGACTCTCTCCAGTAGCTCCTGGTCTGTGGAGACCAGAATAGAACATCATAGTCCAGATGTGGCCTCACTATGGCCAAATAGAGGGGGAGGATCACCTCTCTTGACCTGCTAGCCACACTCTTCCCAGTGCACCCCAGGATACCATTGGCCCTCCTGGCCTTCTCCACATGTTTTCCCAGATTCCAGGATTTCACAGCATGCAAAGAAAACCCCACTCTTAGCAGTTCTGTTCAGTTCCATGCAGCTGTGTGCTGCAGTACATGCCCATAAAAATGTTTATTTTGCAGCACTGCAAGCCTTCAAAGCTGCAGTGTGCTCACTCTGAATCCCTCTCTCTTTTTAACTTGCTGGAAGATTGTAATATGCAGAGATAAAGTCATAGCAGTGTGGCTCAATAACCAACGAATGAAGTGAGAGGTATGGATATGGAGAACAGAATAAAAATGGTCTTAACATGGTGTGTCCCACTGAGATTTTGATGTTGATTCACTTCAGAGAGGAAATACCACAATAATGGAGTAAAAAAGTAATTACAATTTTTCAAAATAGATTTCCATAAACATGAAATAAAATCAGACAGTGACTGAGGAAGATGTAATATGCTGACAAGGAAATGGCCACACGACAGACATAAACATGCATTATGTGGTCATTTTTTACATCTGAGATAGAATGATTGACATAATAATGGGCTCTACAGGGGCTGTAGTCTCCCCCCAGCATCACCCAGTGCACTAAGTGCTCTATGTCATGGGACAAAGGAGTGGTGGTGATTGCTTTGCTGTCCTTATTATCATTGTGGGTTATTCCACTGCTGCTTTGCACGCATAAATGCTAAATACCCAAACTGGGACAATCCTTTATTTATCAGAGGATTTTCTTCCATACACTAGTTCTCAAATAATTTTTGCCTATTTTGAAGTTTTTCTAGACCATAAGCATTCTGCTGGTTGAAGTATAGAGACCACCAAACTGAATTTTCTGTTACTTCAATATGAGATAAACTAGCAATTTTGTCCAGTTATTTGCTTATCCAGAACAAAATACACTCCTCAGTAGAAGCTGGCAAATTATCTGTGCATCATCACATCAGTTTCTCTACTATTCTAAGGCTGATGTTAGAAAATGAATGCCACCATTATGCACACTGGGCACTCCCCTGACTTTTGGCCTTATATAACCTTCTGCTTGTTTTAATCACTATTTTGTTCAAGCAGCAGGAGAAATAAGAACTCTCAAAAATTTCACTCAATCTAAAATCTATGTTGACTTACACAAAATTTGCAGCAGCATTTCTATGGTGCATAGTCTGGTGCTGTTTGCTTCTAGGACACATTTCTTTGGGGAGAGAAATTCTCTTGGAGATGATGAGTTTTTTGCACCTCATCAGCAGAATATCTGTCTGCAATCCTTGAAATATTTCACAGCTCACCTTGAGACTTGCTTTTTAGAAAGTACAAACCATGAAGGTTTTATATTTTTTTATCTTAGCTGTCATATTCTTTCCATTTTCCACTGCAAATATCATATCTATGAGAAGCCTAACCTTCTGTAGTTGCATTCCTTGTGAGCTTACAGCCAAGCTGTACAAAATACACTCAGTATATGTTTCCAGAGGCTGCTATAAGTGGTCCTCAGTGAAGATGGATGCCTTTGTAACTTTTTATCTGTAGACAGTAGAATGCATTCTTAAAAACATGCTGCAGTGCCAATAGTCCATGAAAAAGCCAAGATCAACATTAGCTTGACCATTGTCGTGAACATACAGAAATACAAATAGAGTACAAGTAACCAGTTTTGTAGGTTGTAATTTATAGTTTTACAGGTAAAGTACAAAATCCATTTAAGTGCCCATAAAAGAAAATTGAAGTGAAAGATTATTTTTTTTCTGCTAACTGGAGATAAATCTGTTGTAATGCTTGGGTTTGTTAAAGCTAATTTGCTGAAAACCTAGCAGTATCTGCTTTTCTTCCTTTGTGTTATATGTCACTGAGGAGTACCAGGTAATTCTTATGTTTCTCATCACATTTAATGTGGTAGTGAATTTATGCTAACATTTCTATTAGAAGAAGAGTCGCATGTCCACAACTAGGAATGCAAAAGGGATGTAAACTGTAGTCAAACACCAGATTTGGAAAATTAACCCATACTTACCTTCTGCAGCTCTTTACTTATAATAATCACATTTAGAGTAACATGAACAGAAATATAACAATGTAGTTGGCTACAGTTAGCAGATTGCCAATATTTCATTATTTTGAACCATTACCTTGACTTGAAAAGAATGATTCTAGAAACACAGCTCTATTTAAATACAGACACAAAAAAAAGCTTGTTACATCAGCAATGGAATTGACCTTGAACTACACATTCCTTAAGTTTCTGGTTCATAATTCATTAAATAAAAAAAAAAGGTAGAAAAATAACCTGGTTAACTCCTTTTAAAGGCTTGAAGATGGGAAGGCTCTGCAGAAGGATCTGGAGAGGCTGGATCATTGGGCTGAGGCTGATGGCATGAGGTTCAACAAGGCCAGGTGCTGGGTCCTGCATTTGGGTCACAATATCCCCATGCAGCACTACAGGCTGGGGGCAGAGTGGCTGGAGAGCAGCCAGGCAGAAAGGGACCTGGGGCTGCCGCTCAACAGCTGGCTGAACGTGAGCCAGCATTGTGCTCAGGTGGCCAAGAAGACCAATGGCATCCTAGCTCGTGTCAGGACAGAAACAAGCTTGCACCAGGGAAAGTTTAGGTTGCATATTAGGAAAAATTTCTTCACAAAAAGGGCTGTCAAGCATTGAAACAGATTGCCCAGGGCAATGGTTCAGTCACCTTCCCCGGAGGTATTTAAGACATGTGTAGATGTGGCACTTAAGTACAGGGAATAGTGTTGGACTTCGAAGTGCTGGATTGAGGATTTGGTCTTTTCCAATCAAAATAATTCTATGAAGTTCTAATTCCATGAGTTAAACTTGAGTGATAACAAATGCTGGGAAATAGAAAGATGGAAAAGCTGCTCACTTTTTGGATAGTGTGGACCACATTAAATGCTGTTCCCTCAAAACAAGTGGTGTTCATCCTTTCTAAATTTTCTGCAATGTAACAGTGTATTCCCATACTTCTAAAAAGAATTTAAGATTTCTGATTCTATTTGTCATACTAGTGCAACATTTTGGTTGTTGTTTTTTTCTTTTTTTTTTTTTAAAACCTTTTCCCATTGTGTTCCAGTGTCTATTGATTAATATGGTTATAGAAAAATTTATGAGATTTCAGTCCTGAGAACCTATCAGTGAATCTACTTTTACTCTTGGTTTTCCTTTTATGTTCAATTTGGTTGTCACAACAATAGCTGTAACTTTTTGTTATGTCACAACTTATATACTGTAGCTACATTTGAATGTAACCTACTATCAGTGGTTCATAGGACAGTCAGTGGTCAAAATGGAGGCCAGGAAAAGGAGAGTGTGTCATGTCAGCAGTTCTTAGAGCAATAATAAACATGTATGTTTGAGCTTTTTCCATGCAGGTACCTTGAATTAGCTGAAAGACAACAGAATTTCATACTAAACTAAGACTCTGAAGCCAGGGTTTGTGAATGAATGCCACAATCCTCAGCAATTTTGCAATGGCAAGAAGAAATCCAGAAAAGATGGTGGAAGTGAAGTTATCTGTACACACTTACTGCAAGGAGAATCTGAAGAGAACTGTGAGCCACTTCTATGTACTGATATTCAAGAAAACACCCCGAGACAGTGATATAACGATGATCCTCTGGTGCCCAGTCTGGTGCTGGGGTTACTGAGGTCACGGTACAGCCCGGCCCATTCTCCATCCACCAAGAACGATGCATTGATATATTAAAGGTCAGAATGAGATCTGTTTCCTGCAAAAGAACAAGTGAAGAATTAATGTGTGGGGATGGTACTCCAATGTCAAATGCCTCAGCAAGAGATTTCACAGCAGGAATGAAGAAGCAAAGAGTAGCGATAAAACTGCACTGTCACATGAAAGTTAGTGGAGCTTGCCTGCTGCAAGCAGAAGTAGCTGTAGCTTGGCAGGCAGAAATTCTTGGGATTAGAAAAATAATCCTGCAAACCAGGATCTGTTCCTAGACATTGTGGTAGCTTACACTGTAGCAGTCATTTCTGTTACAGTGCCCATTTTTCTGTGGATACCGTAAGGATTGATGGACATGCACATCTACACAGCAACCCTCCTCTGCTCAGTTCCTAGAAATAAAGCCTATGTTTTGTTGGTCTGAACTACCAAACTATACAAGAATTCTAGATGAATCAGAGTTTCATAGACTTCAATATGTATGGGTCACCTGCAAGGAGTTTTGTCTCCTAGACCTGTGGTAGCTCTACTGAAATATGGGAAAAGATGTAAGAAAAGGATTCTGTGCATTTTCTTACAGGCAAAACCTTTATGCAATGCCTCTCTCAGATTTCTAATTTCCTAGGAGCATGAAAGGAAATAGCTAGGGAATGTTGCCTTGTCTAAAGATTTCTTGGCTTGTTAAAAAGGAGAGGAAGAGGCATGCAACCTTTAACTCCATACAGCTAGTGCAATGGATTAACTAGTCAGCCATGTTTTCCATTGAGTGCATTTATAAATAGTTCATAAAGGATTAATAAATTATTAATATACATAATAAACAATACTATGAATATTACTTTCATAAATTATATGTGGTTGCACATTACTTAAGGGTGTTACACATAGTTGTAACAAAGCTATGGACTCTGTGGATTCTGTAATAGCCTAAAGTGTTTACCAACACTTTATGAATAATTTATAACTGTAACCTCATTGTAAAGTGTGACTATCTAGTCTGTGTGCATGTGCTCAGTCATGCAAAAAAAAAGTTGTTTTTAAGTAATGTCTTTGCAGAACCAAACTCTCTCCACACCTAACCTACATTTTTTTTCAGCTTGTTGTGTCATTAATAATTAACATTCTCATAAAGATTTTAAAATGTAACTATTTAATTAGTTTTATCTTGCCAAATGTAATGGAATGGTATTCGGCAGCAGATACATTGTGTCCACATTTCCCTTGCTTCAAAATCATAATTTTTTTCAATCCCACTTATTTTTCCTTTTTGCACTAACTCCTTTCAAAGAGGTTTTGGATAGTGTCACATGTCAGTTGATCTAATTACACTTGACACTGCAGTGGAGCTGAATGTTTTTTCTCTAAGTTGCAGTTCTTGACCAAAAGTACAGAAATTTTATACATTAATAAAAAATTAATTTACTACCCTGCAAAAGCACACAGAGCTATCAGATAGAAAGACCTTAAATATGCTTGTGACTAATAATTGACCTCCATTCTTACAACAGTCCAATCCTGCAAAAAATAAGTTATATGAGAAAAAGTAAATTGCTTCCTATTAATTTAGTCAGTCAATTAACATCAAGCATTTGAAGGTGATCAAAGCCACAGTGAACATTTGTATAAACTACACAAGATTCCCCCCAATATATATATATTTATGTGTGGCTATGTCTTCACTCCCAACAAACCTCTCCTTTCTCTGGACTCCTCCCTACCAAAGCTGTAGACACAGAAAAGTGCCTGCTATGTGTTTCTTGAAAATCAACATTTTTATCTTATACCCCAGCCAGAACATTATTTTTGTTTCTGGAGTAAGCGCTGCTACAGCCCTTCAAGTAGAACACTGGTCTTCTCACCTTGTGTGAGAAGTTGAAGAATGAATGTCTGTGGAGTAATTTTGCTTAAAATAACAGATTTATTCCTAAATGACTAAAATTTGATCCATCATGTTATTGTCAAAAGAACTTTCAGCCATTCTAGTAACTATGGAAAGTTCTTAACCTGTAGTCTCTTATCAGAGTTGTAGCACAAATGAATAGGACTCATTGTCTGTCTCTACTTTATCACTTGCAATACCTTCAGAAGAAGCACGATGAACTAAAAATATTTTACAAAGTGCAGAGAAGGGGTGAAAAATGTATTCCTTGAAAAAGAAAGGGATAAACTGGCTTGCAATAACTGAATATTTGTTATGCATCTGCCAGATGAAGTGAAAATGGATCAGGAGGAGCTAAACATAAAAATTCAGAACTAGTCTCTTGGGTAGGACATTATTGCTCTAGAGGCAGTTATTTTTGCTTACAAAGCATAGTGTAATCCAAAACTTTAAAAGTTTTAAGCACATGTAAATTTCCACGTTATGCAGGAAATAGAATCATATATTAAAATATTTATAATCACATATGTAAATGAAACTTCACAAAATCTAGCTTTCTTCCATCACTGAGTTTATCTCCAGGTGATTTTCTGAAATAATTTGTAAAATTTATGAAATTCCTTTGCTCTCAAAAAATCTTTTAGCAGTTAAGTTGAACACTGTGATTACAACTAAATAATCTTATTTTGTTCAGCAACAGTCTTTGACTGCTTATCAGTAAAAAATTACAGATCTTTATCAAATCTATATTCTATGTCCTTCTTTGAATAATCAGTAAAATGTTGTGTTGTATCCCTACAGTCATAAAATAGATCTGATATCTGGCACAGAAAATGTGATATTCCTTAATTTTTTATAATAATATTAATAAAAGAAACTCTACTGAAACCCCCACCTTCAGATCTTAAAGAACTTTGAATAATGTGGTTGAGAAGGTTTTCAAGAGGCAGTTATCACATATTGAAACAGCTAACAAGAAAGGTCAACTTCGGAAGGAGAACCATAAGCAGACATGAAATCTGATTCTGGTAAGATTAGACACCATACGTGGCTCAGGTCCAGCTTGGATGGATTAAGAAGCATAATGAAATAAGATTTTGACAAGCCAACATGGAAGTTAGATCTTGTAAATTCCTATACCCCAAATATGGGGAATAAGAATAAATATAGAAGGAGCCTATTAACTACAAAGCCAGTTGCTTTACAGTTAAATCTTCTCATGTATAAATTTTTGTGTGCTTTGAACTTGTCTATAACCTTCAAGCCATGTCCCCCTACATGCAACCAAATTAGCAGAGCAGTACTGAAGGTCACCCAGCTTACAAAACTGTTTCCCTTAGTGAGGAAACTGTTAAAGATTTGAATCCCCTTGTAGAACTGTGGAAGCCAACAAGGGGATGATGTATCTATCATTAACATCTCTTATACTGACAGAATTTAGAGCTATTTTTGGACAAACTCTGCTTGCTATTTGCTTTTTTCACTGTTTGAATACAGTTTTAGTGGACATAGACAAAGTCTACTCTGGAATCTGGGGATTTACTATACTCTCCAGGGTATTTGCTGTCTGTTTTCTTTCTAACATCTGTGGCTCAAACTTTATTCAGGGAAATGCAACGAAATGGTCTGATAAGCCTTGAAGCTATGAAAACTAACAGGAATTGTAGATCCATATTGGGCAAGCCAATATGTTGTTGTTCACAGTCTGTATGTCAAGAAAGATTTCATTATCCTAAATTCAACAAACAGCTGCTGCCTTGATGGACACAGAAATACATCTGTATGGGATTTATTGCCAACCACTGTGCTTCTTTTGTAAATTCTGATGGTATTTGTAATGCTTGTTACTGAAAATTGCTGCATTAAAGTAGATTTTGCTATTTATCAAAGAGGAAAAAACCAAAGAAAAATATTTAATAGGACATCTTTGCTGAAATTCTGAAGATGTGCTGGTATTTGTAGTGGTCAAGAGAACTACTGCCAGATTAGGCAAAGACTGGACTTTGGAGGTGTCAGAGACTCAGATCTCAGAGATTAGGATCTGAGACATCTTCAAATTAAGTCTGTAATTTTATTTCATCCTAATTTGAAAAATATGTTGGGCTCTGATGGTTTTGTGCCTGTGTTTAACATAGTAGATAACAACTTTTGCTGGGGTTAACTGTACAGTATATAACATTTTCTGGCTAAGGACAGCTGATGACAGAACATGGCAGCAGAAAGCTTTGTAAGAGCTGCCAGAAAAAGAATATAAGCCTCTCTGTAATAAACAGCACCAGAAGGACAGCAGTGTTTAAAAGGAAGATAGCTCAGTGTGTATTGTATTGCTACTAGAAGATATTAGTAAGTGTACCATCTTTATGCAATACTGACACCATATTAGTTTTACAATGATTTCTGTTGGTTGCACCTTAGAGAAGCTGATTCCAAACAGTGAAATGAGAGAAATGAGGCAGCAGTGGTCCAGGACAATTCTTCTTGAAAGTCTAGGAAATCTCACAGATTCAGGGAAGTTGAATTGTACTGACTTCAATGGTTGTGGCTTGCTGTGTCATGGGACATAAATTTCTTCCACTTTTCTAATTGGAATTGCTGAAACCTCTGCAAACCTGCAAGCTTTTGTACAACTTTTGTCAAATAAAGCCATGTAACCACTTGTTTCATTTATCAAACTCAAACTAGCAAGAACAGGCTGCTTGGAGACTGAACAATCACACAAGGTTTCAGTGATAAAAGGTCTGGGTCTGAAAGCATTTACAGTTCCGGATACCTCGGATGCACAGAGGCCTCTAAAGGCATTGTTCTCTTCTGTGATCTCACTTTTCCACTAAATCTAACTCCCACCAGGCAGTACCATTTTCTCATGCAAGCAGACCTGCTCCTGCCTAAAGAAAAATCTGTCCTCACTGGAGAGCCAAAATAGAACTTTCCAGAAGTAGAATTTTTTTCTTTTTCTCTCTCTCTCTCCACTATTCCTGAAAACGCATAGACGGTGCTATACAGAGATTGACATTGTCACTTTTAGTCCATGATATGATATTTATTGATAATCTTATGAAATTATTACAGCTACATTTAATGTTATCTTAATTTAGATCTTCCTCTTTCTTAAGAAATTAAATATGTACGTTGATAAAGATCAAAATTTTTAATTTGCTCTGTTTCTACTCATTAAAAGAGATATCTGCTTAGCTCCAGAGTATTAATTTAATCAGTTCAATGGCATCAACATTGTTTAGTAACATTGTTCTTCAAAACTTTTTTGGGCGGTCCCGTGGTGTAATGGTGAGCACTCCAGACTCTGATCACAAGGTTGTGAGTTCAAGTCTAAGTGGAGACCATACCAGGCAGTTCAATGCCTCCCTGCCATCCCGATCCCATCAGATCTCGGATGCTCAGCAGGGTCAGCCCCGGTTAGTACCGGGTGCTGTAGACAGTCCTGAGGACTTTGCCTCCCTGCCATCCCGATCCCGTCAGATCTCGGATGCTCAGCAGGGTCAGCCCCGGTTAGTACCGGGTGCTGTAAACAGTCCTGAGGACTTCACTGTCACTGTCCAAGCTCACTTGGCCATGGCAGATGGACCTTAAAACGGTGGGGCCAGTTCTGCGCACGCTGAGCCTCACCTAAAAAATCCACTGCGCAGACGCGAAGGGCACACCCCCACCTGGGGAGAGCCCTTCCCAAATCTTTGTTCGCGAAGTTTGGCCATACATCTTCAAAACTTTTTTATTGAATTATTTTTCAACTAATAAGAGAGTAGAAACTCTCAGTTTGTATTGCAAGGTTAACATGATTATTACTGTGCCATGATTTTTTTCATATTTAAATTGAATATTTTTAGACTAAGACTGTTCTGGGCTAAGACCCATTGAATTTTTTCTTGTGCAGAACAAGAGAATTAAGCCCTTCCTAGTAGCCTAATGTCACCTATCATAGGGACTGAGAAATTACAGTCACAAAAAAAATTTAATTTAGATATTGTACATATTTATTGAAGACCCTTAGAAGTGGAAATTTTGCAATTTCTTGGAAAAGTACTTTCTGGAGGATGTAAGCATGTGAAGTGATAAAATACACTGAAATAGGCAGCTGACCAGAGGTGCTCACATCCCAAAGTAGAAGCTAACTCTGTGGAATCTCATTTTTTTCTTATGGTGCAGTAATCAAGGATATAATTCTGGAATTGAGAAAATTTGTTTAAGGAAAATGAGTTAAATATAATACCTTATTTTGACAAATTGCCTTTCTCTGACAAAGACAGCTTGTCTTCAAGCCATGTTGATGCTGGTGTGACAGTTTTTCAGTCTCAGGTGATCTACATTGTTCTCTCCCTGGGGTTACCAGATCTTAGAAATCAAAAAAACCTACCTTTTTTAGCTGTAATAGACAAATCTATTCTAAATTTTGGATTAAACCTGAAGGTACAAAAATGCAATTTAAATATTTACTGGTGTAACTAGAAGATGATAATCCCACAGATATCTTAGAGAGTAAAGTTTTTGCTTTGGGGTGGAACTGAATGGCCTTATTTAGGGCATGGATCCAGAGCTGGAAATAGGGTATGTATTCCCATATCAAAGCTGTGCTCCATGTAAAAAAACCAAAAAACTAGCAAAGAATTTTATGATTGAATAAAACTCAGTGTGGTTCCAGACCTTTTTCTGAAGTGAACAGTCTGATTGGTTTCAAAACCCTGGTTATTCATTTTGAGCTGAAAATGCAAGATTATACTGCTTTCACAATATATCAGTACTAGATTTTTATAAGTAAGGCATAATGCTTTTAAAGATGTTTTAGTTCATTAGTCTCTTGGGACTGTGTTTCCCTCCCCTTAGTTTTAAACAGTAAAGGAGGTATGCCTCTTGTCTTGGTTTACTCAAGCAAATACGCAGATCAATAGTGCTTAGAATTTTCAGATACAAATATACCTCACCTCTTAATTCTAAATAAAACCCTTCTAAACACAAGGACATTTTATATTTGGATAGTATCCAAAAGACTGTGCAGAGCTTTCAGTGAGCTGGGAACACCATTCTACAGGCTGCAAACTGGAAGGTCTATGCTTTGACTAAATTTGCAGCAGGTAATTAACATCCTCAAAATTCCTCCCTTTTCTAGAATAAATGGTTTACCAAATTACCAAACTACTTCAAGTATATTTTGCTTGATCATCACTGTACAAAAAGAATTTAGGATGGTCCAATAATTAGTAAGGAAGGATGCAGAATTTTAGGGTGTACACCTTGAACATCAGAAAGTTTACAGAATGTATGCAGAAAGACATTCCAACTGACATGGTTTGTTAGTGTCCCCTGGTGTTGGTTATTACTTAGTATTATGTGCTGTAAAACAAAGTGCACATGTACAGTGATAAATTCATGTTTTCTGTTTCTTATGAATTTTATTATCCTTTAAAATATAAATAACTATCTACCTTCTCCAGACTATGCAGAAAACAGTAAGGAGACTTGAACAGAGTTCTCAGACCACAAAAAATGATGTTGTCATGCCAGAAGATGTGTTATGAAATGTGAGATCATTGTAACACAAAAGGGCTTCCTGAAGTACCAGGCTAAGGAGAAATACATGTTGTGTACATTGTGCTCTATGAGATAAGCATTTCTAGCCAGTAGAAATTTTAAATGCATTAATATCTCAGAATAATTAAAATGAAGCCTGAGTAAGCTGGAAAACTACTAAAAAAGAATGTGGAGACATCTTACTCACTTTGATTCAAATCTATCCCAAGGTGAATATTTTCAAAAGGATTTACTTCTGTGGGGATGTTGCAATGAGCTAAAGCATCAATTTATAATATGTAGCTAAGTCTCACAACACTTGCATTCTCAGTACAAAATAAAATATCTAGATTTAAAAGGTCTGAATTCCTCTGAAGTCAATAGAAAGGAATCAGTTGAAAGAGAGTGATAACCTATTCTTGAAGGACTCTGAAAACCTGATTTTGGGACATAAGATGTTGAGCAGCACACCAGCCACAGACTGATTATCAGGACGCATAGGAGAAGAACTGTGGGCCATTTCCATGTCATCCTTGAGCCCCGTTCAAGAGATGGTGTGGAATAACAGAACTGCATCCACTATTTCAGGCTCTTTCACTATAACTTATGCCACTGTTGAGCAGGCTGATAAATGTGATATCCACACTATTAGGTTTACATCTGAAACTGTACAACATTCATGTACCTTGAAAATTTGGGCCAATAAAAGTCAGATCAGTGAAGACACTACTACATGCTTAGCACAATGTGCACAAAGCCTGCATGCAGCAGTCTTTACTGCAACACTGATGAATATTTATGATTTCTGACCATTGGTTTGACATATTTTACACCTAGGTTTGATTTTTACCAATTTTAAGGGATTGCACATCTGCAATCCACCAGGTGACACAGGAAAACCTGTGTCACAGTTTTGGATTGTCATGTGTGGCAAGAGCTGCTTCTGCCTGAACTATAGTTACCCTACAGATGTTAAAAAACACCTTCAGTTCCTGCCTGAAAGATTCTATTTAGCTTTTTAAATGAAAAAGACATTTGTCACAGGAACATGTTATATGACTCTGATAAACTTCAGTTCATAAAGTGTTCATTCGTGTCCTTGTAGGTGATGATGGTTATTATTAGAATACCTAAGGCTATATCAGATTTGATAAATCAGCCTCTTTACATTAAGTAATTAATTTAGCAGTAGGTGAAATTACTCTCTCTTTTTGTGGTGTGATATCATATCACTCAGCACAGGCCACAGATTAGTTTTATTAAAACCAATTTGATTATCCACTACTGTCATCTAAGCGCAACAAAAATAATATCTAACTTATACTGAATACAGAGCAAATTACTTTGTGTAATACTTTGTATATTGGCAGCTTCCTGTGTTTGAGAATTATTTTAACTACTTTTAAAAAACAAAGTACACAGTTTCTCTCCTGTTCTAGAGCTCATTTTTTGTTTGTTTTTTTGTTTGTTTGTTTGTTTTTAATCTGTGCCTGGAAAGAACTTTAAATAATGAGAGTACTACTCAGTAAATCCATTTTTAGCTAGTTTAGCATTCAAAATGAAAAGAACAGGAATATGAACCACACTGTAAAAAAATGTAAAAATATATTTTGAAATTTTTTTAGAAAAATGTGACTGTTTTCCAAACTTGTTGGGGTGCTTATACTGCATTTGAAATCTGGAAAATAGCAGTCTCACATATCTAATGAGGTGATATGGGTTCAAATCCTTGAATCAGAAATGAAAAATAAGCTATTCATAAAGTTCTATTCTGACATTACAAGTCTCATGGAAACAGACAAAAAAACCAACTTCATCACCATTAATAAACAAATGATAACCTTGGACAAGCTGATGTTAACAAACTTTTCAGTTGCATGTCCTTTCCTCATGTGAGCTATTGCTATGATGTGACAATGCTCACCACTGTAGTAAATTACAGCCTCCTAAGTACAATTCAAATCCATTTAAAAGGATTCAGTGAATAACTTTGGGTAAAGGTATGGATTTTATTATGTTTTCAAAACACTCCCTGAGGAATAATAATATCATACCATGCTTGGTTTGTTTGGTTTTTTTTAACTCCTATGAAGGAAAATACCTCATGTACTGTAAAAGAAACTGTAGAAATTTAAACCAGTTAAGGTAGTAGTTCACAGATGAATAGCCTGTCCCATTTTTGCATGTTGTCTGTGTTGCATGTAATGCTGCTAAAGCATAAGAGGACTATCTGCATAAGAATATATGTGTTCTTACATATAATGAGAGCACATCTAATTTAAGATGGTAAAATCAACTAAATAAAAAGATCTATTATTTTGCTGATCTTAACACCAGTTTGTACAACAGATATACCAGCTTGTATAATATATGCAAATTGTACAAAAAAATATGCAGATTCAGTGTGTGGAGCTAAAATTTTGAACCAATGATGCTCTTAGGTGGTAAGGAGTAATTTTTCAGATATCACACTTTTTTGGTCTAAAACTCTTTACATCAGTTTTTGTTTCCCATGATTTAATACTCTTTTCTCGTAGATACAAGTATTTTCATCTGGTATTTTGTGGAAGATATAGCAGTTAAGAGATAAACTATGTTATTTAATGATGAAAAAAACTGGTATTATATTGTGCAGAGTAGTCTTGCAAAAACTTTATTTTATATTTAAGAGATAAATAAAATTTATATAAATAGTAATAATACAGATTTATTAAAATCTAATCAAATTGCTTTTTTACTTGAGGTACTAAATGAATATATAAAAGATACTTTGTAAAAGAAAACACAGAAACCCCTGTTAATTGAAGAGTAGGATCTAATACCTGGAAGGCATCCTTAAAAATTAATTCCTGATCAGCTATGTTTTCATGGCAGTTCACTGACCGTTCATGTCAGCTGTCAGCTCCATTGTTGCTGAAGACTTAATTTTGGATGCTTTGCTCCATCTCACAGGTCTGTGCAAAAGGGTAGATTTGCTTTCAGTTCAAATTTACATTGAGTGGTCCCCAGACTGTTTGAATGTGAGTGGTCTTTGGCTCTGCTCTCAGACAGGACCATTGATAGTCTTTTCAATGAGAATGGAGCTCTCCCTGTGGCTTAGCACTGATAGTCAGGGAAGCAGCTCTGCAGGAAGGGACCTGTGGGTCCTGGTGGGTAACAGCCTTCTGGGTTGTGTTAGGGGCCAGTCACCAGCAGGCCAAGGAATGAGATCCTTTGTCTCTGCTCAGCGCTGCTGAGAACAAACCTGAAGGACTGGGTCCAGTTCTGAGCTTCCCAGCACGAGAGAAACATGCACAGAGTGGAGCCAGTCCAGCAAAGCCTTTTTAGCTAATTACAGACTAGAGCACAGGATGTTTGAGGGGAGGTGGAGGAAGCAGGCAGGGCCAGTTCAACATCAGCAGCAGGACTTGTGAGGATGATACTACTGCCCTTAACTACCCAAAGGGAGTGCCTAGGGAAGGTAGAACTAGGTTTCTCTCAGGGGTCCACGGCAAAAGGACAGGAGACAACCAACACAAGGTGGAACACAGAAAACTCTGATTATTTTTTAATATTTTTTTTAAATCATGAGATCAACCAGAGACTAGTACAGTTGTCCAGAGATGAGGCAAAAACTCCATCCTCAGAGATATAAAAAATTTGACCAAAAATCCACCTGAACAATGTTAATTAATTGGCCCTCCTTTGAGAAGAGACTTGCACAAGGTGACATTTCAACCTAAATAATTTTGTGATGCCAAGTGTCTTTCCTTGAAGACTTAGAAGTGTTGCAATTCTTCAAAAAGCACACAAACCCCTAACCAACCAGCTAACCAACCAAGTAAAAAAAAACCCCACCAACTCCCAATTACAGAATGGATTGTCTTCTTGAAGCACGAATATCTGTTGGGTATCCATCAAAATCCTGCTGTACCATACTGGAGAGCATGGTAGTAGTGAAAGTACAGTATCCAGGATAAGAAAATGAAAGTGCTCAAAAATTTAGGAAGCTCATTTCAAAATTTTCTGTCTCTTGCATTCATTCTTTTTGAATCATATCACAGTGCTTAAGTATTCATATTTTATTTGCAAGCATTTTCAACTTGCTAGCTAAAATTTACTTTAGCAAATCTATTCAATATCCAGCTCTGTATTCAAAGACCTTCCAATTTCCAGCCAGGATTAAGATGAAACACTATGATTTGTAATAAGGATAACTTGAGAGCAGTATCTAGAACAGACCTCTATCTCTGAAGACCAAATCAGTCACTGAAAACTTTATTTAAGACACTGATGGGGAGTAGATTTACCATTCTAACTGTAGTGTCTGTGTCAGTGTCTTAAATTGAGTTTTCAGGAGCTGATTTAGCTTGGGGAAATGGAGAAATCTGGTTGAAGCGTCTCTTGGGGCTGCTTATACTAAATTTTTTGTTTATGTTTAGTGCTAATGCAGCATTAGGCGAACTCCACTGTCAAGATGTTAGAAGATCAATGCTTTTATTATTTTGAATTGGAAAGCTGGTATACACAATAGAATAGTTGAAGGGGGAAGAATTATACAAGAAGCTCTTTGATTTCTTGGTGATGAAGAATATTGCAAAAATGCTGTGAATTCAAAGAAGAAGAGGTGTGGGTTTTTTTTTTAAAGGAATAAACATAGTATATCTGATTTATTAAATTTAGACTAGGTAAAAATATTTTCAAGGAAATGTATATCTGTCCAATGGAAAAAAATATATAAACTTCAATAAATAATTCATTTTTTCAGTATCTGTAGAATCCCTTCACTATGAAATGCCAGCAATATACTACATGTGCTGTGTCTTTTTCTTTGGAGTAAAATTCTAATAAAATACTTATAAGAGGAATCTTTTGTTTACACAAAGACACATAACTTTTAGATCAATATCACTGATATTTTTTCTTTCCTGAACAAAAGGATTGGAAGAATTAATGCTTCCCTGAACTCCCAGTACCCCAGCAGTTTTCTACAATGTGCATTAGTGCAATTCTGATTTCACTGGGAGCTGAGTTTGCCCAGAGAAGGCAACAATAAACCCCATATCCTTCCAACCTAAAATAAATGCTTTCATTTAATCTGAAAGATGGATCTATAAAGGATTATTATATTTAAGGCGTACATCTCTTAAATAAAAAAAGCATCTAATCTCAAAAATGAATGGCAGAGTTAAGACTGAAAATAAATATTGAATTGTTAAATCTTCAAAGGCTGGGAAATGACAAACTCCTTGGTTCTGCCCTAGTGCATCTCAGCACTACAATAAAGTATTAATTATACACTTTTTTCTTGCCTGGGCTGAGTGCTCAGCATTCTGAAAAACTTCATCCTTAAGCTGCTCCCATGCATTTTCCGTCTTTTAACCTGTTGTGTCTTACAGCTTAATTCAAGATAACTTCAGCACTACTTTTTCTATACTGAAATAACTCCATTAAGTTATTGGGACTCTCACAGCATGTGAGATTAAATTTGTTACACTGAGCCCCGATATTCAGGTTAACAATTTCCAAGACATTAATATATCTTATATATATATATATATATATATGTATATATATATATATATATATATATATATATATATATAAACCCATTAATATATCTTTCCTTCTTGATGGTGCTGGTGGTATTTTTTTCATTCTGGGTACAATTTTCCTGATGATTTTGGTATATATACTGTGATTCCTTAGCACACTAAAGAGAATGTCATAAGTTTAATGTTGTCAAAACAATTTTTGTTCAGACCTACCCATAAGACATTATGCAAAAAGGAAAACTATATCCAGAGAGAAATTTCAGTAGTTTATGGTCATATTGGAAAGAAATATGAAGTGATGCTATGCTGTAGTCTATTCTGGGTCCAATACTGATATATTTTAATCAATTACATGTGTGACTGAAATGACAAAAAAGACTAATATATAATACTGAGAGTTTGCAAGTACATTTGAAGAAAAGAGTAGCATTCAAAATCATCTTGAGAAACCCGAGATTTGTCCTTCAAAGTGCTATTCACCAAGGACAGGTTGGAAAGTACAACATTTGTGTTGAAACAACTAAACATCACAGTACCATTAACAACAGCCTGGACATTACTTTCTCACAAGGGAGGGTAAACTTATCACAGTTCACAAACTCTCTCTACTGTTTGCAAGGCTTCAACTCAAAAAACTTTAAGAAAAGCTGTGAACTGACTGGAGAGAAGCCAGAGGGGAGCAATTAGAATATCTGGAAACAAGGACCTGTGAAGAGAGATAGAAGGAGTTGGAGTTTCCCAGCTCAGAAGGCTGAGAGCATGACTGGCTGTTGAAAGTAACTGAGTAACCTGTTTCCCTGCCTGTAATGGAAATGAATCCATCGTTGGCACAGGAGCTAGACTACGTTGCAAAGACATTGTAAAGAGGTTACAAATTAGATCTTGGGGGAATAAAAACTTTTGAAGCCAACAGAGAGGAGACTGCAAAGAGCTGACTGGGGTCACTGTATGATCTGTTGTTTCTGCCATTTAAGAACATGATAGACAAAGTTCTGTCATGTTTTCATGCATATTTAGGCTGAGGACATGGACTAATTGGTCTTCTGAGCCATTCAACAATGTGAATCTGATTCTGATAACTAAACATATGATTCTGGGAATACATAATATTTATAAATGTGTAACACATCCCCAGTCATTCCATTGAGCTTTATTTAATATAATAATTGGAAGTACCCAAAATGTAAAGCACTAACATGAATTCAAATACAAGACTTTTGCCTGGAGTTTTCTAACAGATATGAGTAGTTTTTACGCAAGAAAAGGAAACCTTCTTTATAGAAGAAATTTTAAGTGAATGACTCTATGAAAATTTTCTTCTCTCCTATGTTCCCAACTTTTGATAATTCCTGTGGGGCTGCACAGTCCATACTATGGAACTCTTGAAACAGAGTATGACCTGTAAAGGCTGGAATGCATTTCCCTAGCTTTGGCTGTCTACTTCTGAACTAGTTGCTTACATAGTCATTGGAGCTCAAAAGGCACTTTGAGGATATGAGTCATCTCATCAGGTGTGGAAGTCTTCAGCACAAGAGGAATCACAACTTGCAGTACTTTGGCTTCAGAGCAGCTCTAGATATTAATCCAAATGTACATATCTGCATTCAATTCAACTCCAAATAGTTAAGAAATAAAATTGGAAGTATATATACCCTGTAATACATAGAAATCAGATTAAAATAAATTATATATTTATAAAACATGTCAGCCAACTGCATGTTTTCTGCATATAGCTGTGCTAAGAAGGCACTTCAAACAGAAAGCACTCAGAGAGATGAAAAGGATAAATTCTATCTGGGAAACAGAGAGACTTTGAAAAATAAAGTGCATTAAGTTTGTTAAAGTGCTTATATTAAATGGAAAGAATAGTGATTAAAAGGGTTTCAGAATTTCTTTTCCCCATCTGCACCTGAAAACGGTGGAATTTACTGAAACAGCTTCTTTTAATGTTCACAGTAAGCTTAAACTGATTTACTAGAATATAGCAACACAAATGAAAAATTTTGAAATCAGAAATAGACTGTAGTAGCATGGAGCATATTTTGTTCATGTATTATTCAGAAGATTCAATTATGACTTGATTTTGAATCATTAAATTTAAATCTGCTTGCAAAAAAATAGTCCTTGATATCATCTAGATTTTACAAAGGCAAGCCCACTTGTAATTAATTTAGTCTGTGGTTAGTGAGATAGGTAACCAGGTATAAGTTCAGCTTTCTTTGTACGAACCTGAAATTTATTGTCTTAGTCTCAAGTTTCAGGTGATGATTTTCATATATGTTATGTCCTGATATCCTACTTACTATTATTCCACTTCTTAGCTGCCATCGTACTTGTTGTTACCTTAATTTTGAAAATTCCACTCTCTACTTAAGGTTTCTTGCTACCAGCTGTAACTATCAGCCAATACTCATGTAACATACCTGTGGCTATTGATCCCTGCACAGAGTTCTTATGCTTTTGAAATATCTACTGTTTTCAGCTTCAAAATATATATTCATCATTGGACTAATATACAATATGGCCCCCTGATAACAAGTAGATTAGAGTTTATGATTCCTGTTCTGTGTGCAAAAGTCTTGTTTTAATCAATATTACAGCTCTTTAAATCAATGGCAGTGTTTGCACAGTAGTCGTGAACATTTTCACTGGATCTCTGGATATATTTGTGTGAAATTGGGGGTTTCTGGTATTACCATTGAATTGATGAATAGAACATTCATACTTCATATTTTCTGGTAAAATTCAGTTCTTACTTTCTTAGGGGTATATTATTCCTCTGATCAATACACAGCAATACATACTTATTTGCCTTAAATAAAAACTAATATTTTCTTTCATCAAGAGCATATCTGAAACATTTTCATTCATTGTATGAAGGTTTTTTAAAAAATGCATAGAAAAATGGAATCAGTAAGACATGTTACTTACTGTATTATTGTTGGCAAACCATAGTCAAATCTATCTTTATTATCTGATATTGGAGTTAGAAATATATATGGAATTAATCTATCAAGATAATTAACTTGTTTCCTTAGTTTAGTATGTAGGAAGAAAATAAAGCTTATTGAAAATACTTATTAGCAAACTCCCTGATGTTAATGTGTTGTTCAAATTATCACAATTGGATTACTAAAAAGAAAACTGATTTTAGGGGAAATCTCTTTAAAACAAGATTTCTGATTTTGCTTCATTCACTTCAGTAACGTTTGAGTACAGGAATGTATATTGGCCTGGAAACTACAGGTCTGGCAATATAACTTTACAAGCTGACAGATGACAAAATCACAGAAACTTCTAAGCTGGGAGGGACCTACAAGGATCACTGAGTCTGAAGTGAATGGCCCCTATGAGGATGAAACCAATTACCTTGACATTGCTAGCACCATGGTCTAACCAAGTGATGTCACAACTTGGAGAAGAGGAAGGTTACAGATCATACTGATATGTATGTGGTATATGCAGTATGTACACTGAAAACAAAGAGTAGAAGGACTAATTAGTTCTTTATAAAAGCACTATAAGCAAAAAAAAAAAAAAACAACAAAACCCCAAAACTGAACAGTACATAAAGATTGTTTTAACACATCTGATACATCTAGAGCAGAATCTTTACCATTCAACCATCCTTTCAACACCATTAGCACCATACTGCAATATGTAGATTCCTCTGTAATCAGAAAACTGTATATTAAAAAAAATAAGACAATTCTCATTCTATTTTAACAATCCAGACTCTGAACTTTCTTAGATAACTATACTGGAATTGGTCTAATGAATATTTAGTTTTATAATCTCTACTGGAATCCCATCAATCTTCTAATCATTATGATAATTATGTTACAAAGTGACATGAGTTATTCTAGCATGGACTTTGTATAAGAACTCCCACTAACTGAACCAGCCAAAGGGGAAAGATTCGTCTTGTGACATTAAAATTCAGTGTGGTTTGCAGTTTAGAAGTACATGCCTTGGTTAGCTTTAATTTAACTAATTTTACTTAGCAATATTAATTAACAAGATGCGCAAAATACTACCATTTTCCTGGTAGAAAGGGTGGCTGAAACAACTTTATGTATTTGATCCAATATGCTTATCAGGCAGGGAAAAAAAAAGGCCTCATGGTTGCCCTTTATTTTTCACTGACCTTCTTTTTTGATAGCTTTCCAGTGAGGGAGAACTAGCAGATTTTGAATAGCATAAAATAACTATATTATAAGACACTCAGTGAGCAAAGAGGAAAAAAGCCACCACAAAACAAGTGAACATTAAGTTGACATGTTGTATGATGTATATACATAGGTGTGAGAAACGTCTTTCAGAAAATAGGAGGATGTGAACATTATGTGAGAACCAGATTATAATGCTTATATACAACAAGGAATTTATTGCAGTTGTGTAAGAAACTAATTTTAGGGTTTCCAAGTATGCAACCCTTCAACTTCCCAAGTATTTTTGCAATGGATATAAGTTGTGAATAATCTTGTATGTTTACCATATCAACTTCTGCAACATTTGCTAGATGTTCTTGGTTGTTTGCCAACTACAGGAATAAAAGTGAGGCTACAGATATTGTTGCAGAATAGTCCTTGCAGAGTTTCACACAGGCCAACATTTTTTCTTCTTTTCTTTTCTTTTTTTTTTATTTGTTTAGAATTCTAAACTTGCCTCCTCTCGTTCTGCAACGTCATAAAATGCATTGCTATTGTTGGTACTATTCTTAAACATTTTTTGATCCCTCTGGGAGGTTGTTTCTCATGTTCTTTTATGGGATTTAAACTAGATTTTTCTGGCTTTGAGATGCTCTGTTCATTTATTTTCACTCACTAGAAAACCCTCCAAGTTTCTAAGGCAGATTTTCCATTAGCAACTAATAAATTTGACTTGAACATACACATGCTAAAAGGCTTAGTTTGCAGTGTCTTGACCTAGCATACTTTGTCAGCAAAACCCCTAAGCTTTATTTGTAAGGGCTGCTAATGCCACTTCAATATTCAGTTCAGAATTTGATTTAATAGTTCTTTCTTCAGGCACAATTCTAAGAAACATGTGAAATCAATCTGAGATAATGTAACTCACAACAGCAGGAGAGAAGAATATTCCCTTATTATTGAGCAGTATCCAGAAAATCGGGAGTTGACTAATAAACAAGACAAAATGAATTCTTTTATTTCTGTCCATCCTTTTGTATTTCACAGAGTTTGCACATTCTAGACAGGATGATACAGTGCAAGAAGACTGAGCTGGCATAGGTTACTGTGACTTCTTTATGCTTTCAGTCAGTTGTTCATATAGCATTACTATTTCCTGATGTCATTGTGCTTCTTGAAGATGTAATGCACTTTGTCCTAATGCTTCTCAGGGATTGCCTTTCAAGAGAGAAGCTTAATAAAGAATTTTATTTTTACTTGCCTTATAAATTTGGGGGTTTTTGGAGGGGTGCGAAAGGGGAATGTTGTTTTATGGATTTTGATTTGTTGGGGGTTTTGTTTGCTTGAATATTTTTTGTTGTTCTTTTTTTACAAATGAAGATTAAAAATGCTTGTCTTCATGCATCTGAAAACTTAAAAAAAACCCCTTAGAATTCTATCACTTGAATTCAGCCAGTTATATCAAATCTAATAAAATAGACAGGAAGGAAGATAGGCTTCAGAAACACCTTTTTCCCACTGTATCTGGGCTAAATGAAGACCTCCTCACTTCCACAGTGTGTTAGAGGTTATCAGCTTCTTGGATGTGTCATATAGTCAAAATTAACTCTGCCAGTTTAACAAAGTCCAACTAGTTACATTGTTTAAACTTGTCTGCCTCCATTAAACAAAAAAACCATGAAGTACTTCATGAGGTTATAATAAACTTTGATAGATGTTTGGATGATGGAACATATTTGGGCAGCCGAGACTTGTGGTAGAATCATGTCTCAAAAAAGGAGGGTTAAGCAAAGCCAGTCAGCATCATGCAGCCTCTTTAAAATCATAAAGGAAATAAACATGTCTAGAGTGCTCTGACCAGTTACCAGACAACTACCAGCTTCTGCCACCCAGCAGTGACAGTTTCCTGAAGGAGTTGCTGGGCCCACTGTGAGTATATTCAGCAAATTCATTGGTTGCTTCTTACAGATCCTTACAAGGATTTTGATGGTGGATTCCAACAGTATTCCTAATCCCAGTTCTTGCCTTTTCACTGTGCTACCTCAATCATGACTGCATGCCTTCCTCAAGATATATCTTGAATCGCAGTTCTTCACAGGTCTGGTGTCCTGCTCTCCAACCTAGATGCCTGATTAGCACTTTCACTTTTAGGCCTTCTCTGCATTCACGTTTGCTTATTCCCCCTGAGCCGTGCACTGAGATTCCCTCAGTTGGCTGGAGCTGTCTCTCTAATCACTTCACGGGTTCTTTCTACCCAAGCTGGGACTATCTGATGTCTGCACAGTATGATTAAACACTCTATAAAAAGGTGAAGGAACTCACCCATACATGGTTTCCGCTAGTCTTTAGAGTAACTAGTGAACTGCTCAAAATAGTTATTCAGCAAAGAGTTCTTTTAAAATTATGTGCTTTTCTGATTAAGAAGTACTAATATTTCTTGTTTATTTCCTTTTTTGTAATTTCACATTTATTAAAGTAATCTTTCCATCTTCTCTGAGATTCTATGGGATGTTTAAATGATCAAGTGAACTTATTTTAGAGCATCTCAGAGGAAGTCTTTAGAGTATTTACATAACTTGCGAAGTGAGACAAGTGTTTTTGTGAAATTATCCATATTTTTACAGAACTTCACCTGGTTATTCCTATGACAGATAATTAAGATAAATTTAAATGGTCTGCTTTAAGAAATGTCATCAATTTTGTTCTGCACAATATTTATATCTCTTATTGGGGATCAATCATATTTTGTAATAATTTGCCAAGTAATTTCCTTTTCAATATTTAAAAGCTACCCTATCTGAAAATATGATCTATAGCTGTCCTGTTGTACTGCTTCTACTCTCCAGTGTACTCACAGGAAGAAACATTTCTTCTGTTTGTTTGTTTTTACTTTTTAAAAAGACACAACAATCTGGAAAAACTTCTAAAGAGAAAATATATTGCAAATTGAATGCCTCCTCCACTTTCCTAACTTTTGGTGAGAAGTCAGAAAATTGGTGACTGTAAAAAGCAACTAATTTGAATTTGCTGTGGCTTGATTCTATATGCAAACTATGCAGAATTTGCATCGCTTTATTGACAATGAAGATCTCTGATATGCTTAGTGTTTCGGACAGCACAGAAATTTTCACATGTTACAGAATTACAGAATCAGAGAGTATGCTGAATGAGCCACAAGGATCATCGAGTCCAATGCTTAGCCCTGCACAGGACCATCCCCAAGAGTCACACCATGTGCCTGAGAGTATCATCCAAACACTTGAAATCTGCCAGACTTGGTGCTATGACCATTTCTGTGGGGAGCCTGCTCCAGAACAACCCAACCACCCTCTTAGTGAAAAGAATGTGATTCTGCAACTTCATCTTTGTTAGGTAGCACTGATTTGAATAAATTAGGAAATTGTACTTATGTTCACAGTCTTCTGTCTCTGTTGAATAGTGCTCTTTTCACATTTTTCTTTACTGGGAAATGAGAATTGTCCAAGATTTCCATTGCAAACAAAAATGACACCCATTTTGATGGGCATTTAAATTCTTTTAAATTTCTGAATCTAAGAGACTTTCCCAAAATGATTAAATTTGTGACAAAGTACAGATCTGAACCAGCCTCTCAGGCTCCAGCTTGCTGATTTTAACATTTGATGGGTTTTAATCTCAAATTTGATTAAAAATAGAAATAATATCAGGTTCTCTAAGTGTATATATATATATATATATATATATATAAAATGCTTTACTACTACCTTTAGATTTAAATGGTTCACCACACCTATTCAGAAAATTGCATCCATTGTTTATTGAAAGCATTTTCATTTTAAGGGAATAATAACTGAGATATTTTCTGGGTTTTCTTTCAGAGTTGCAGGTCATATCTTTTTTACTTTTTTTTTCCTTTTGTCAATACAACCATTGCAATGACATGGTCTTTGGCGCTCTACCTGCATACTTGTAAAATGTAAAAGCACATATTTCTAAAATAAAATTGTATTATGTCCAGAGATGCCAGATACAATTACCAAAGACTTCTACTGGGATCTGAACACAAGTAGCTAAAGGAAATATTTGATCTTAAGAAACACAGATCAAGGATATATTACATATCCGGTACTACCTATGTATTCTAAGCTAGATATGATTGACACTGATGAAATTGCTGGAGGCTTATTTCATTGATACTTTCAGGAAGCAGTTTCTGCTAGATCATGTAAAGCTGAAGTTAAATAAAAAATAATTTGTAAATATAAGGGAAAATAATTTTCAAAGTCTTAGATCTAAAATTTAATAGATGCAAATGTATTTAGAAGTCATTCAGGTGCATTTTAATGAATTGAAGCTTACATAAGTTTTCACTGTAGCTTATTTCTGCTATATTCATATGGGTTCTGCATTGTCCTAGTTTTTCTCTCATTATCACACTCAATAGATAATAGCATTCCATTTAATTTCTAATTATTGTTTGTAATTCTATTTAGACAGTTTAATTATTTTTTTCATTGATTTAATATTTTCAAAGCACTCTAGAATTAATGGATAGCATGAGGTATAAAGTGGCAGTAGTAAAATCATGACAGGTGGGGAAACTAAGACAGGAAAGTGACTTAGTTTTGCCAAATTAGGACTGGAGCATTATTTTTTCCAATCTTGTTTTTGGGCCACTAGACCAAATAATCTCTCTCCCTTGCTTTGCTTAATGAAGATGCAAGATTAGAATTTGCCTAAGTTAGCAGTAGTCTAGAACTTCTTTTCAGAAGAAAAAGATGAGAACAATTTATTTATTTCACATATTAACAATAGCTACAAATGAAAAAGGAGCAGATCCAAAATGTATTTTAGGCAATTAGAAGCCATTTTTTGATGGGTCTGATTGCGTTGGGAATGAAAGTCTTAATGCAATTTCGATCACCTTTTGTGGTGCTGTAAGTGAAATGCTTTTAGAAATGTACATTCTGCACAGGATGTTTTGACCTATTTTTAAATCCTTACCTCTGGGGATGTCAATGAATACATAACTATTTAATATTGAATGTTTTTAGATTATAGTCTCTAATGAGTAGATAGCTATAAGAGTAACTAAATTGTCCTTTCTGCTAATAATAGAGGAATTAGCTTTATTCCAAAGGGGAATATATTGCTTGAATTTATTCCAGTATTTTTTTACAAAATATTTTTCAACAGAAAATCCCTTCTGATGAAAATCCCACAAAACCTTACAACACAGCCTAATGTAATATTTTTGTATGTTTGTGAGTTATCTCATTTAAATTCATGTCAGGCAACCACATTTCATTTTAAGCCATCTAATTATTTGAAAAATATATTATCATTACAAATAATTTTTGCAAACTTGTCTGTACAATATGCAGAAGGTTGTCTCTTAAGTAGAATTTCACTTATAGTTTGTTTTTTTTTTTCTAGATCAAGACTATTTTACTCCATGTTGCTTATAAAATAACAGGTGTCTCAATTTAAGATATTATCAATCTGTGGCTACAAATGTCAGTTGTCAGCCCACAGGCTTCTAGCCCCCAGATTCATCATCCTCCAAGTAAACCACAACACTGGATACTGCAAAGTGATAGATACTCAGAGCTTATAAAAACTTCCTCCTCTGGTGGTAGCATCACCACCATAAGCAGTTCCCATCCCTGTTTCTTGGTAAGAAGTTCTGCTCCATCAATAGCACCGAATACCAAATGAACTGTGTTTGTTCCCGATTCTGACTAAGGGTATGAAAACAGTCTCTTGTGTAGGAAATGAGAATAATAATCAATGTTTTACCATTCCAGATCAATTACTAGCTATATTTATGAGGCAAATTTAACAATCCTTTCAAAATATAAACCATTAAAGTAACCTACTCGTGGTACACATTTTTCTCAAATGCACACCACCACAGCAGACTAAAAATTATTTAGATAACATAAGTGGAAACTTCACAGGAAGGTGAAAAAGGAATTCCAAGTCTGGTTGCTTTTAAAAAAAAAAGTCTTCAATTATTAGATCATTCTTTACAAAGACATGGACTTTTTCTTGATTGAAATGCACCTCACAGTTCTTATTTTGGCATGCATAGATATTGTCAGACATCTGCTGCTGGGTCTTCATCTGCTAAAAAGTCTTCTATATTTTTTCAGAATTATGTGGAATTTGGTGACAAACATAAAGGACATAAAAATTCAATGAAACATAGCTTCTGACAACTTTTATAATTTTTCCAAGTTACAGCAGTGTATTCATGAAATCTAAGAGAAAAGCTCTAAACTCATAAAGCTGGGTGCTCTGGTTTTGATATTTTACAACATGTTTTCTGTGATGGGGCAAAAATCTGGGTTTAGTCTGGTACATTTAAGAGGTTTTTCTTTTGTTATAAACCCCCGATTTTAAGGTTGGATTCATGGAATCATGGAATCATGGTTGAATGTTACCTTTTCTAAGCTTTAAACATTGTTTCCCACATAGGCACATTTTGCTTCCTTCCATGCAACCAGCATGCGTGCTGACTCCCTTTCTGGTCCCAGCTCAGTCTATAATCACAGTGGAGTCCAGACTTCTGCTGTATGGCAGCCAGGTTTGTCATCTGTTGTACAACGTAAGTAAAGCATATGATCTCACTGTTGTAAACTTTAGAAAGAAAAGATAGTTTAGCTTTTTTTGAATGTCACTTTCCATTGCAATTTTCCTTACTGCCTGCCAAAGAAGATCTGATGTCCCTGGCTGCCTTGGTTCTGGCCAGGACAGGGTTGATTATTGCAATATCTAGGAGAGGGCATGGTTAGGGTTCAGACATTATTCTGTAGTTGGACTACTAAATAGTGTGCTGGGTATTTTCCAGGTATTTTGGGGGGTTCCATTGTAAGCAATCAGGTGTGAATCATTCACTTTTTTGTTGTGCATTCTGTCATTAATATTGCTGCTGTTACAGGTTATTACATTATCTCATTGCTGTTTCCTCTTATCTCAAGCCATAGTCTTTATCTTTTGTGCCTCCAATTCTCCTCTTCATCCCACTGCAGGCAGAGGGGGAGGAGAAGGAGGAGGAGGAGGGAGTGAACGAGTCGTGTGTGGTTTGGAGCGGTTCAGTGAGAATACTAAATTGGGGAGCACTATTCTTAAACCACAACACCTGGCTAAAGAATAAAAATTTTATTACATATGGAGTTATGTTCTTCACTTATATATGAAAGGGACTATTAAATCCATTATCTCAGACTGTTTGGAGGAATAATAGAAGTTCTTTAAAAGTCAAATTTTAAAAATGTTTACAAGGGCTGTATGCAGCCAGGATGTGGATGAGAACAAAGGCTTTGTAGCTAATGGGAAAAATCATGAGATTAGCAGAAGCTAATGACATTTCCTCCTGTTAAGTAAAAGTACCACTCTGTAGACACCCATAAGTGTCAACATATATTATAAAACAAAGTGCATATGTGCATTTGGAAGGCTTACAAAAACACTCACATTTTAAAGATTTATAATTTTGTTTTGGTCAGTTAGGAGGTTTTGATCTGCTGGAGCCAGAAGCCTTTTGCTGGAGTCACACTGCTAATGAGAAATTCTCCCTTTCTCAGACCAAATCTAAGGTAAAAAAACCTGCAGATCATCATTGTGAGACAAGGGTTTAGCACTAGCAGCAGGCAAACACCAGATGCAGGTGCTGCAACTACTGTGATAATTTGGGGAATGTTGACGTGCTACTCCTAAGATTAATGCTGCTTCTTCTGCAAGGTGACAGCATTAATGAATTACTGACACAAAAGCACACTTGTATGACAAAACCTGCTAGAATGGTATTTTCTGCACAAACCTTACAGGCAGAACTAGGAAGTGTGGTACAATAAAATGCTTCACGCACATTTGTAGCTGGTCTGATGTTGCAATTATGTATATGTGATCAAGCATTCCTGTGGTTCTAATTTTTAAGTTTCACTTTCCTCATGCTCATTCTTTTTTTCTGAATACAGTTGCGCACATTCAGATAATAAAATGTGCCTTCCAGTATATTTTGTAAGAAGTGCAAGATCCCAACCCCCCTTCTGAATTGCAGGTTGTCTGTACACAATTTCCACCAGGTAAAACAACTTTCTCCTCCTCACTATGAGGCTGAACAGCATGTTGGCATAAGCTCACTTAATACAAAGAACAATGATTATGTTCACTGACATGTGTTTTAGAATATTCTTCAGATAATTGAAATTTATTGCTCTTCTGTCATACCACTGCTTTAAAAAAATTAAACCAGTTACTGCACTACATTATTAACATTTTTAACTGAATATATCTCTGTAATTCCCTTCTAACTGTATAACTCATTTGATGCCAATACTTTAATAAGGACAAAATTCTGGTATTATATCAAGCTTAATTATATGCATACTACTGGGACAAAAGCAAAAACAACTGTAGTAATGAAATAATAAACCCCCCACATATCATGCTTCTGTGACGAAGGAAGTAGCACTACTGCATAACTTAAGAATCATCTCTTCTTACTTGTGAGAGATTTTCAGAGATCTAAT
Source organism: Pithys albifrons albifrons (assembly GCF_047495875.1). Lineage (NCBI taxonomy): Eukaryota > Metazoa > Chordata > Aves > Passeriformes > Thamnophilidae > Pithys > Pithys albifrons. The sequence goes on along the minus strand of NC_092459.1, from coordinate 52,494,929 downwards.
AGTACCAGTAGAATAAAGATGAAGTTAAGACCGAGTACTACAGCAAATTTTCAAAAGCCTATCGATTGTTGCTTAAGGCTAAGGAGAAAGCATGCATAAATGAGTTGAGGGGGAAAAATGTTCCCCAAGACTTGCAACTTGAAAATTTGTCACACAATATTGATTACTTTCAAGGAAATACCAAGAATTTAAACTTATTTCACTTTTCAGAAAATGTATTTGAAAAATAATTTTCCAATCTACTTCACAAGTTTTTTGAGTTTACCAATACCTAACAAGGAATCCAAAAGTTCTGTGATCATTATTTCTTTAAATCTCAAAAAGGAATAGCATTTTCCTGACCCCAGATGCCAGGGATCTACATGATGTACATCAATGTATGAACAAGATATAGTAATACAAAGCCTTCACCAAAATGTTTGGCAGTTATTCATGGCCTCAGAACTGCCTAAAGATATGTACCACAAAATTGTAAGCCCTTTTTCACAGCTTCAGCTGTAGATAAATTCAAAATTAATTAGGTCAATCCTTTAGTATACAATCTGCCACTAAATAATCTGAATGCAATGTTAACATTTTTTCATTACAGGATAAAACCCCTTGAAATAATTAAATTATCTTATACTTAAAAGTTTCCAGTGTTAAAATTTGTTCTATTTGAATAAGGTCTTTCATAGTGAGGTGTTTTTCCATTCATGGGGCTTCTCTTTTCTATCTAAGAACAAAACCTAAATATATAATTTTTATCATTTGATCTCAGAGTAATCAAGAAGTGATGCTATTAGGATGTCTTTAGTGGCACTAAAATTAATGGACTGGACACTGTCTTCTCAGGAATTAATTATAACATTTGCTCCATATTTCAATCGTGTCTGTTCTCTGAGTATAATACAGTGATATTCTTTATCCCAGTTGACTTTGTCTCATGCAGAAGTTAAAAGAATGAACCACATAAATTTCAATGGCACTGTGCACTCAGCTTAGTGAATAATATGGAATTCTCAGGAAGTTCTTAATAATATCCTACACAGAATTGGTTGAAAACGCAGCAGGAACATATTCTGGACATGTGTTTTGGTATTGTCCTTTTATAATTTTTGGAGATGCTTGATTCTATATGAGTCTGATAATACGCAACAATCTGCAAAGCCCAAAGGCAACTCTCTGATGGAAATGGTTTACCAAAGACCACTCTAATTTCATAGAAAAGTAGAGGATTAGAGAAAAAGAACAAGCTACAAAGGGAATTCAAAGAATTAACCATTCTATGCAAATTCAGACATTCACAGTGACTGAAAATCTATAAAGCACTGTAAAACCAGGAAATCATTTCATGCTAGCCCCAGAGATGTGGTGAGACTGTCCTGGTGTTTTGACAGCTTTGTTTTTTATCTCTATATCATGTTCTATAACATTAGGAAATCTGTCTGTGTCTTGCATTTCAGTACCAAAAGATGTTTTCATTTTCTAAAATCAGGATCTTTGCTTTTATATGTTTCTGGTAAGTCCTCTATTTATGTTTTCATCCAGCTAAATGAGGTTTTTAAGAATGATGATATGTTTAAGTCAAAACAAAGCCACTTGCCACCGATACCAGCCATGGAGCTGAAACATAACTGTCGATGCTTTTATGAGCACTTTGTTCTACTTTGCTCTTGCTCCAGAACTGCCGTCACAAATTCAGCCTCTGTGTTGTCACTAAGAAATTCCATTTCTGTCAGCATAGCAGCCTTGTACTGATCTCATCATTGTAATCTCTGGCTGTTCTCCAGTAGTGACTGAAACAGCATGACGCATATCTGTGACATGGAGTTTGTTTCCTTTCCTATTGTTTGGAGGGGGAAAGGGTGGGAGCAAAGTAAGTTTTTGATCTCTATTTGTGTATATAAATCACGTTAATCACATACTATATGACATGCTGTGTATATACTGGTCTTAGAATGCCTGACTCAAGCCATTAAACTGCCTTGACCTTGGCATTTACAATATGCTATATTGCTTTTTCCAACAGAAAATATTCCTTCTTTGACACATTTTGAAATTATCTGCAATCTTTTTACCTAGTTTCCACTCTGTGCAATGATGACAGCTCTTCCTCATTAATTAATCAGATTAACTCTACTAAAACCAGCCCTTAGAAACTTATGGGCAACCAGGAAAAAGCAGAAGGCTTTGCCCAGTTTTAGAGTGGATGCAGAAATCTGCTTCTCTGCTCTGACTCACTGTCAACAGTTCTAAAATTACAGGCAGACCCTTTTCAAGACACAGTTGAACTTATACATGGTTATTGTTAATATTCTGCTTGTTTCCCTCAGAAAATTGGTTTTGCTAAAACTTGCAAAGTTTTGGAATATTTTAGGCCAGTACAGAACACATTCAAAATGGAGTATGTTACTCAGGTTTTAAGAAAATTTCACTATACTTCAGAAAAATGTTGGTAATATTCTCTCTGCCCACATACAGTATGCTTCTCAAATAAGACTAGAAACATTGTGAAAAATTACAGGGAGATGATATGAACTTGTTCAATAAGCAAGGACTGAAATCTTCAGGGGCCTTTTGCCTCTCAAAATATATTTATTGCAATTAGGGAACTTCAGAAATGGAAGTGTTCATCCGATTAAAAATCTCAGTCACAAGTCACTGTCTTCTTCAATTATCTGTGCAAAGGTGGCCACAAACTTAGATAACTGAGTTCTTACCATGCTATTCAGAAAAGCTAGTGTAGGTTGATTTCATGTCTCCTTTTTTTTAGGTAATGGGAATAGTTAACTTGCCATACTGATAATGGTAAAAAAACTATATTGTGAGATCTTTTTTCAAGTATTCAATTGATATGAGGAATAGAGTGCCTCTATCTTGGATGTGAAGCTGGCTGCAAATCAGAAATAACTAAAACTAAGTATGTCTTTCCATATAGTGCCATACTTTGTCAAATCCCAAAAGCAAGATATTGAGGGATGTAAAGTGTGAAGGTGAGCTCTTTGCCCTTCTTTTCCAGGACCATAACTGTTCTTAAGCTGTGAACAAAATGGTTGTACAGTTTTAGCTCAGTTTGCACATTCACTGTGCTCTCTCATTTTAGTTATCATGGTGTCCTAAGACAAAGTCTAGAGCAGTGAAGCTCTAGGCTACAGTGTTTGGGGCTCTTGAAGATGAGTTGGGCATCAGCCATGTTGATTAGAGTCAGAGTCAACAGGCAAACTATCTCATTTGCTTTTCCTAGAATCTTCTCCTCTGAGAGCAATTAGAACAAAGAACAAAACACAGAATTCAGTCATGAAGAACATTTTGATCTCTTTTGTCCTATGACTTTATAAGTCTTCGCAAAACGATACCAATTTCTTTTCGTTGCCAAGGTTGTTAGTATAACTGCACAGTCTGAGGTGGGGAGGTGGGGGAAAGTTCTGTACCTACTATTTGGTGGTGGCTTTTTGTCAAAGGAAATAAAACATAGGGTCGGGGCACTAGAAAAGGCTGCAGGACAATAAAGAGGCACCAGAACTGAATAACTACTATTATCCTTATCTATCTGTGGAAAGAAGCTTCAACAGCTTGGTGCTCCTTGCTTCTGAAGCAGTACAGTAGGCAGTCTTTCCAACATGCCAGCCTGGAACCAACCCCTGCTGTGGTCACATCTGGATAGTACCAAGTTCTTATGACAGCCAAAAGTATATAAAGAGCCATTGCTAAAATTTACCTAGCCCTTTGATCTTCAAAAACCAGAGCATTCTCAGTTAAGATTTAGAAGCTTTATTTCTTTAAGGGATCTTGAAAGGGTTCACTTTCTCTTACAGTTTGCTGTCTAAGTGGAGAAAAAATTTGCCATGGTGTGCTGGAGCGACTGCCTCAGATCATCCAGAGGAGAGATTGTGTAATGTGTCAGGGTTTTTTGGTGAGATTCAGAAGTAATATTTGCTGTCCACCTACAACATATAGGAGAGATCTCCTTTGAAATTGTGAAGAGAGTTGGAGGTATAGATCTATAATCTATTATTACTGAAAAAACTAGATTATCATGCAAATGAGAATCCTGCCTCTCAATGCATTCTTGCCTTAGGCCACATGGGAAGGATGTGCTGATCCTAAGCCTCTCTACTTCTGGGACATGTGCTCTATTCCTGGAAGCCTCTAGTGAGCTCAGTGCAGCCGACCAGGGTGGGAATAAGGTGCTTGGATCATACAGAGGGGATCCATGGCAAATCCTTGCAGTGCACTGAACAGGTGCACCAGTAAATTTTAAGATTCTGCTAATCTGACTATCAAATGGAGAAGAGATGTGTACCTCCAACATCAGTCTTCACTACTCTTGCCACGATCGTGTTCTATACTGGTGGTCCAAAATGCATCAAATACCTGGGAATTCATTTTAGTAAAACTATCATCTTCTCTCATTCTTTGAAGTATTTGAACCTCTGCTGAAATTTAACATCCATCACCCTAAAAGAAAAAGAAAAGCCTGAAGCTGAGAGAAAGTATGGAAAATTTCAGTGATAAAAGTTGACTTAAGGCAAAGTCATAAGCTACTAAAAGCTGGGATTTCTTAGTGGAATGTACTAGGCAGCTTCAAATACAAATTTCTAATAATATCCAGTACCAGAGAAAGTCACTTTCACTTACTTTCAGTAGCTTATTAACGATACAGATTTTTTTGTTAGAATTTCCTGCTGAGGTGGCAGTACAGAAAGGCAATGCTTTAATTACTCAACCTGTGCTACAACTGAAAAATATAACTTTTAATTAGATGTTGACAGTTTCATAACAAAATACCATAGCACTATTGTTCTTGACAGGTAGTAACCTATGGGTTAAAATATTAGCTGTTTCAAACAGCGCTCTGTTTAACTATTGTTTATAGAAGTTGCTTTGACTTCAGTGCAGATACATCAGTTAACTTTGCATCTGCTTGGAAATGTCAACTGGAGCATCTTTCAGAATTGTAAAACGGCTTTTTTAAAGAGAGATTTTTTTCTGAAACTTAGTTTGGGAAGAAGGCTAGGCAGCTTGCTGTTAGGTGTTTTGCAGTGGAAAAGTAAAGACTGTTTGACAGGTTTAAAAAGTCATGCTTGACAGAGTAGTTAAAGCTGTTTGATAGTACTACTTAAATGTTCTGCTTTTTTGGATGGCACACTGAAGAACAGAAAGACTATCAAAATAAAACTATCTTAATATATACTCTTTTTTTCCCACCTATTTAATAATCCAAGGTCAAACATGCATTTTAATCACAAACTATCTGAGCTTTTCTGCTCGGTCAGGGAAAATAGAAAAAATTTAGTATTCTTTTCAATGCATTTGTCAGTCTACATACTGAAAGTGCATTACATAGCTGTGTTAGCAAAGGCAAAGCTTTTCCTTGATTATCTGGGGAAATTGCCTTTGGACAAAAGCCATGCTTTTGAATGGGAATATTAGACTTTGTAAAATAACAGAGTTGTGAATTTCAGTATTATCTCAAAGCTTTCTCTCCCATTTCCATTTATTAAAACATTTCTGGACAATATAAACTGATGTCCCATTCTGGTTTTAGGTTTATATTTCTACACATTCAATAAGATCATAAAGCAGTTTTCCACCCACTTTTGTCAAAGTCTGATTCTTTATACAAGTTTGATTTTTTTAATCATATGTTCATGGAAACCTCAGTTCTAATCAGCCTGACAAATAGATCACAATCCACAAATTTCTTTCAAAAGGTTGTGTTGTTCAGGATGAAATAAGAACATTAAACTGTTTATTGATGATTACATGCTATTCCTCAGAAAAGTTTTCATTCTTTGAAGCTCTTGCTTTAGTCCTTCCTATCAATAAATAAATATGGCAAGTTTCTTGAATTACAGCTAAAGGGTTCAAAAGAAGAGGTTTTCTTTCAGTATATTTTAGTATCTTTCATATTGATACTGCTATTACTTTTATTATTATTATAACTATATACTCAGATCTGTTTTTTGTTTGTCCTTCATTACCAATCACTAATTCACACTGACTGTAAAAATTTACTATATTTAGAAAAATAAATTTTCACCTCCAGTTTTTCTCAGCTATATGGGCAAGTTTTTGTCAATGATAATATTTCTGCCCTAGTGCTTATTCCTATATATTGATTGCAATGAATCATTTACATATAGAGGGACTATTGATTATACATAAAAAGGTTATTTATTTGACATTAAAATTATCTTTAAAATGAACAGAGAACAAAGATTATTTTTTGAACTTGTAAAATAATTTAAAATACAGTCTTTCAAATCCATTTCCTATGTTGCTTCTAAGATTTGTTACAAAAACCTCTGAAATTTTGGGGTTTTTTCTCTTTTAATTTTCTCAGTCACTTGACAGTAGGGGAGAATTATTCCCCTTTGCAACTCACATGATTCTTCATTTATGCTGCAACTAAAGCACTAGTCTAGGAAATTGCTGAACACAGCCTTTTTTCCTATTGGGCTCAAAATATCCTCATGTCCTCTCTTGAATGTAGGTCAAATTTTGAATGCATTTATAGATTGAAATATATATAACCAGTAGAATATATTTTAGTATGAAACTGCATGATTGTTTGATGCAATAAAATAATTAAAACAAAATCTCTACATGAGAAATAATTTGGTCTATATAGAAAAGAAAATGAAACAGTGTTGAGGATTTATTTTCATGGTCTATGTACAGTGCCTCAAAGCCCAGTAGATTCAGCCGAGTTCACCATAGTTTCAGAACAAATGCAATGAATTGCAGAAATAATTATGGACCACATCCATAAGTCTTCCCTTCAGCTGGATTTATAATTAGCTTGTTAGTCCTCCTACAGCTTAAGAGAAATGACCTCTTTAGGGTCAAGGTATCCTTTCTCTTGATAGCATCAGAGTCATGACAGTAAAAAATTATATTACTTCATTTATTTGACTTGCAGTCAATTACACCTTTACTTCTAACATGGTAAGATTATTTTTAAAGTCAAATTATTAGAGACATTTTTATCAGAACGTTATCACCCAAGGGAGAAAGTACAGTGCATATCACATCTGCTATCCTAGGCAGACATTCACCCCACTAGGTTTTTGTTTGTAAATGTGCAAGCATTTCACCTAAATATCGAAAGGAACTGTATCAGTGAAGAGAAGAGACTTAGCTACATCAGGAAAACAATACTAATCTGTTAGCAATTTTGCTAACATTTCAAACTTTTTAAGGAACTCTGTGGAAACTTTCTCCAGCATCTTTAACTGCTGCAGATGTCCAGTGGTGATTCCCATAGAAATGGAGAAGATCAAAACTATAAATGAGGACCAGGTTTTCCTTAAGCCTGAATTCTATTATAAAATCTGTTATGTTATAAAAATGTGCTATGGTCAGAGTGAAATAATCAAGGTACTTAGGACTCCAACAAACCTCAGCCTAACCTGTAGTCTAGCGCAAAATGGCAAAAGTTAGGCATAAGCCTAAATGTCCTGCAGAACTAGTGTCAGGAGCATGACACTCTTCATTTTGTTTTAACTATTTGTTTTTTCCCCCCAAATACATTGATAACTTTTTTTCCCCAGTTATTAATGTTCCTGAAATTGCAGACCTAAACAAGAGCAACAACTAGGAGGAAGAAGAGATACAGGCTGCAGATGGACTCAACATTTTTCCTTGTACTTAGAGAATTTGGGTTATTCTCAAAGGGCTTACACATATCAAAAGACAACCCAATTGAGATTCTGTCCTTTTTAACTTTTTTCTTTTTGTGGTAAACTGAAGTGGTCAACCCTTGTTCAATACACTTGAAAAGAATCAGAGTTTTTAAAAATCCTTGTATCAGGTTTTATTCAAAATACAGAAAAAGAAGTTACAATTACTATGCCTTGGGGGAAAAAAAAGTCATGCAGAACATTGCTTAACATAATGAAAAAATATTTAATAAGAATTCTGTCTACTAGTGCAAAATAAAATATAAAATGTCTGTCTTAGCTTCATGAGACCTGTTTGAATGGTGAACAATGCTTTCCTAAAGAAAGGAAATGTTTTTTCCAGTGGTTGCACAAACAGAATAAACCAGAAAAAGAACATTATTTTATATGAATGATCAATCTCTTCATGGCCCTTGAGGCTCATTTTGTAACAGATTTCTGCAGGGCTACACCACCGAGTCTGTGATGCATGTAATAGAACCAGAGAACTCCAATACAATTCCAAACTGGGAGGATCTCTGTTTATCTCCAAGCTCACTTTTTCTAACATTAGGTCTAGATTTAATGGTCCTGGTAACTTTCAAAAGACCAATAAGCCGGTCTTTGAAAATAGGTTTTTACCTGTAGCTCTCTCTAGTAGCAACTATTGGTGGTATTATACTTTAGGAAACTGAGGAAAATGACAAAGATGCATTACATATAAAGCTTCTTAACATATAAGCATATTTGACTATTCTTGCTGTAATATTTTCCCCCAACTTCAAGCGCAGGACAGTTTACACTCTGAAAGAAAACACCCTGAGTTGCATTAAATTGCCTTGAGCTGTAATAAAAAAGCTCTTTCTAGGTACCTCAGGGGAAGCTAAGTAGTGCTCTGTAGCTCCACAAATGAATGTATAAAGACATAATAGGTTTCTTTAAGCAGAGAGTTCAGCTTCACTCCACTGCTTGTTCTTATCCTTTCCCACACAGACACCTTCAGTATTCACAAAAATTTCACAGTACATGTAGATGCTCAGAACCATAAAAGACAAATTCCTCTGTAAAGGGAAACCTTACCTTATTTTCTTCAAGCTGTTGCCCAAAATCCCAACAGAAATGAATACTTTCTGGAAATTAATAAAGCTTGTCTTTGTTCTAAAATGAACTCTTTTAAACCTTAACCTTGGAACGATGAATTGTGCAATCTATATGACAATGTAAAACATAAATGTCAGTTGTTCTGACCTGCCTGCATGCAAGGCAGACTTCTAAGTGTGTGGTAAAGAAATAACACGAACAGATTCTTGGATAAGAACAGACAGAAAAATTTATCAACTACCAATAGCAAGAACATCAGCCTGTATTGTTGATAGAGTATTTACTCCTTAGTCTGTAATTTTCACCCTCAACAATTCTCACCATTGAGCTGTTTATAAAAATTGCAAAACATCAGTAATAATTAAAAACCAACCCAATTTCACAATCAAAACTGTCCACTTTTATACTTAGCTATTTTTCATTTAATTAGAAAATGTCATTTTTCAACACCTGTTTAAAAACAAATTTGAGTTTTCAGAACAAATTACAGAACTGACTGTACAGCCCTGGAAAACAGATGAGGAAAAGGAGTGTAATGAAAATAGACTGAAAAATCTTTGGGGATTTGATTTCAGATCTGTATCCAAACCCAATATTTGTCCTTGGGATAATTTGAGAGAACTCCGTCTGAAAAATAAAGCTATCCATGAACCTTGGAGATTTATATCAGTTCATTGTTTCATTTGCACTTCCAAGATAAATTATACAAATGGAATTTAGTCTTATCAACACACTGTAATTAATGGCAGAGCTCAACTTTTGCTACAGACCTTGCCAGATGATGCAGGCCATACAGTAGGACAGAGAGCACGATAAAGGCTCACTTAATTTTGCTGGGAATTGTCCAACAGGGTGTGGGACACATCTGACGGAAAATTCCAGAGCAAAATAAGGCAGAGCTGGTGTCAAAGGCTAATGTTAGATAAAAAAAAAACAAACTACCTTGCGTGTATAAATATACCTTTTTTAAAAAATTTCTGGGTGTGGAGCTAATCTACAAAATCAAGTAGAGAAACCACTACATATATATCTCCATTTAAAAATCAATATTTGAAAGAAATAAAATTCATGTACTTAAAAACTTTGGGCTCCATAGTACAGTCTGCCCAAATATTTTCTCCCAAACTGGCAGAACAGGAGCAACTTATCTGGAAAGTTTTGACTGTTAATTTATAATTCTTTTAAGGATAATCACTGGTCATCCAATTTAAAAACTGTAAGAATGTTCACCTACCAAGACCCTGAATTTTTCTTGCTAGTCCTCAGTAGCAAAATACCAACTCTATATAAAGATCGAGAGGGGGAGAGGGGGACATAGTACAATCATCTAGTCCTCCTGCCTAACCAGTTTAGGGCTGACCAAAGATTAAAGCGTAATGTTAAAGGCACCATCTAAATGTAATAACCACTGATGGGCTTGGAGCATTGATCACCTCTCTAGGAAGCCGATTCCAGTGGTTAACCACTCTTTTGGTAAAGAAATGCTTTGTTAGCTTCTAAGTCTAAACCTCTCCTGGCACAGCTTTGAACCATTTTTGCTTTGAAATACTCTTGCACCTATTTCAGTGAAAGGTACTGGCTAGAATCTTTCCTCTTCAGGCACTCTGTGACTAAAGATAACTTCATACTAAATATTAATAATCCTATGTGCAGAGATTAAGATTCATTTCGCCTATCTTTGGCTGACTGATCAAAGTGTGTCTAGTTTCTAGACCAAGTTGGCTGTTTAGACTTCTTTGTAAGGACTAAGGAGTGAGTGCCACTTATAGTGGATGAAACATCCCATCTACCCAAATGAGTACCTGAAGCTGATTAGCTTTGCCTTAAACAATTCACTGTCAGATAGCTGCAGCTGGTGACTCCTACTCAAAGCAATGCCAGGCTTTTACAGCATTAGACCGCAATAGATGAGATTATATGGATTTTAGGCAATATTTACCCATTTTGGAAAACCCAAAGAAAGACCTTAGAAGGAAACAGGAGGTTTCTCTCTTTGCCACCTGTAGAAGCAGGCATATTTCAGCCTTCCTCGTGCCACAAGTGATCAGGCTTAGAACTCACACAGCCTTTATTATTCTTAAGCAATTCAGAGTTACATTAAATTATATGTCTTTCCTATAAAGTTTCCGAGTCTGCCCTGCAAATTCAGATAAAAGGAAAAGATTTTTCTTTAAATCTCTATAGACAGCTGGGATAAAGGGACATACTGAACCAGGTTACTTAACCAACACTGAAACAGAGAACAGTGGCATTTTTTTGAGAGCAGGCCTTTTGATTCCTAGAATTTGAAGATTCCTTCAGATATTTCCTTCCTTTCCACAGCTTTCAGGCTTATTCTGTGGAAAGGTCTGCTATACAGGTTAGTCTCTGTGAAGGTGGTCTTTGTATGCTCTGGATCACAACCTTCTGCAATCAGAAGGTTTGCCCAGAAGCTTCTACTAAAAGATCGAAAGACAACAGAAAAGAACGCATTATAGCAAATGAAAAAGTTGTATTGACTTTTTTCCTTCTTTTTCACTTTTGCATTCTCTGAATGCTTATTTTCTATCAAATTATAGACTGTGTTGGTGAGGGATTGTGTACTCCTCCTTGATTTTATTGTATGTAGCTCTACCTGGCTCTGAGCAAGACTATACTTATAAAATGCATAATGCTTTTGTGTTCAGTAAGTGCTGCCACATCCCTGAATAAACAATACCTACTTTGTGTCCAGAGAGGTATACAGGTGCCTGATGATGGAGAAGTAAACCAGCTTTTTTCCTCCAAAGTTGAGAGCTAGATAACTCTTTCTTTCCCTTTCTTTGGCAGCAGCAGACCTTGATGACTAACTAGATCTTTCTATCATAACCAAGAAATGAACCATGCTGCAGGTTTCTTCAAGGAAATGAGTCATCATATTTTACAGAAGGATCTGTCTTGGAGGTTGGCATGACCTCAGTTGAAGCTGAATTTATGCTATTGACCTTTCCTTCATTTTCTCAGTACTACAGACATCAACACTAATTTTGATAAGGTTCAGTGAGATATGAGAGATTTACAGCCCAAAATGTCTGAAATAAAACCCAGGTCACACAGATTTAGAAGCCAAAATAAGTTGAAGTTGTGCTCTGGATGAACAGCTTCAGACAAGGCTTAGGCTACAGTAAAATCTGAACTGGTGGCAGTTTCTGTGTTTTGCTGTGTTGGGTATTTGAAAGGAAGGGAGAAACAAGTTCCCAACTATAGCTATTAAGCTGAGAAAATAAAAGGATTTTAAAGAATATCACCCTGAAATCCATGGGGAAAAAGTTCAGTCATTAGGTTTTTCTTTTCATCTTATTACTAAACTCTTTCAAAATAAAAAGTCTATTCTAACTTATTTCTGTGGCTTAAACTGTCCCCCAAAGGCTTATCAAAGGTGCGGCATGGTTCAGTCTTCTAGCACAGGCCACAAGAAGAAGAAAACAAAATCAGAAAGTCAGATAGTGGATTCATTCTCTCTTTTGTTTAAACTCTGTTAAAAAAGATCTCTGGACCTTTCCATCCCACAAAAACCAATAGAAGATGTAGACATGCGTAGCCTTACTGTTAACTGGAATTATCCCACCAATAAAGTAACATATTTTGCATTGATACAAATTTGGAAAATTTGTTTGTAACTTCCTCTGTGTTAGAAAGCTTTGCAAGCCATTAGTTGGCATTACATGGCAGAAAATCACACATTAAAATATAGACTATGCCACATTAATGCTGTAATAATGACTCTATACTTTTTTCAGCATGAGAACTGTTCAACTACTGCTGGTGGTTGGATTTCTCCTGACTGCTAGGGGAATTGGGCCACATCCATTAGCAAAGTAAAATTCTGCAAAAAGGAAGCCATAACAATTAAAAACTCTTGGTTTGACAACAAAGGAAGTAAGAATCTGCTAAGATATCAGAATATCTTTTGATAGTACAATAGGCATGTATTAATCTGTTTAAGGAAGAACATTTCTAAAAAACATCTACTAATTGTTCTCTCCAACATGCTGTCATTGGCTCTTTTTCCCTCTGAAAATTCCTGCATATAGAATGTGGGTAGAGCATGATAAACTCTAAAAAAATTCTTTATCAGGTGAGCTGAATTGCATGCAGAAATCTAAATGGGTCTGAGACAAATAAAAGTACTACTACATGGTACTTTAGGGCTGTCCAAACTGCTCTCCTGCTGTCTTAAAATCAGAAGTCTGCTATGTCTTTTTGAGAGTCTGAAAGGAGTCAGTGGAAAATGAACAGAACCAGCCAACATACCCTCCCTCTCAAATATGAGACTTTAAAAAAATAAACAAATAGTATGTATTTGTGTGCAACAGTTAAAATTCATGTTAGTAGGTATTGTAGGAGTTCATTCCAATGCCTTGTGCAGCTCTATTATGGTGAGATTTGGACAGAAGAGATTCCCATTGCCCAGCACTAGGAAATCAGGCTAAAGAATTTAATTCAGAGATTGGTTCTCCACACACTACTGCAGTTATTGAAGCATCGCTGAAACTTCTAAAGGGACACTCAGAGTGAGAGATTAACTTAGGTGATGCAACTACACTATGGAAAGCTTATGGAGGTACGTACAGGACAGCCAAGGCAGCTATTTGAGCCCTTGAAGTCCTGGGCACCCTCCAGACTTGATTGCTTCTGCCTACATTTTTTGCACAGACAGCCTTGGAGAAGCTTCCGTTTCAGCAATAAACAGCAGAGGAATTTTCTAGGACAAACCCCCTGCACCTTCGGACCATTTGATGTCAGATGCATAAAAGCCCTGTGAGAGCAGATGAGATGGACCTTACCCACACAGCATGTAAATACAATCTGAGTTATCTTGTAAGGCATGTAGCATGACTTGTTTTCCCCGAGTGGCAAGGCATTTACAGGACTGGTTCTGCAGTTGCCAAATCTGGCCACAAACTTGGCTTTGGGGCTGTTTAGCAGCAGAGTAGCTTCAGTCCTCCATTTCTCAAATCCATTTGATATCTAAGTAAATAAGGCTTCTAATTCTAATTTTTTTTTCCTAAAGATACATGAAGTAACTGACAACCACTATGATGTGCTTTGGCCTGTCATCAATGAGTGATTTTCACTTATTGATCTGGTTTTATAGTTCCAGACTGGTCATTTAAGTGAAATATCCATTCATGCTACCACGCTACTAACAGAAGCATTCACAGTCAGCACTCTGTCTTGCTGTATTAGCACAATAAATCCAGTTCAGTGGGTCATTTCTGGGTTTGAGAATCTGAGTCTGAATTGATCAGCGTTGGTATTACTCAGTCTAATGCTTCATCTCCACTGAGATAACAAGAACATGCCAGTGCCTTTCAAACTGAGCATTTACGTTCTGCTTCCAGATTATTTTCTTTTTCTTCAGGAATGAGTCATTCCACAGAAACTCTTTGGTGCAGTTTGCCTTGCTTTCTACTGACATCTACCCTCAATGGCCCAAACAAAAGGTCAAGATCAAAAAAGAAAAAAACACATAAAATCCTTCTTTATTTCTATGACTTTTATAAGTAATTCATCAGCTATGAGCACTGTTATACCAGCATACCTAGCACAATTCATTTTGGCAGAGAAGTCTGTGCTTACAGGAATGCATCTGAATTTTAAACAAACAAACAATTAAGCAAAATATGCATACTGGTGTAAAAGTACTCTGGAGTAGGCTTTGGGCTTGTTAAAACACATTAAGAAGAATTCTAGTGAGAGGTGCACAAGTGTCAGTGAGAATTGCTAATTAGAACTTTTCAGGGGTGACAAAAGAATAGGCAAAATATTACACGACAATCATAAACCAAATGTAAATTTAGAAGTAAAATATGTGAAAAATAATAAAAAAAAAAAGACCAAAGGAGTCAATCTTTTCTTTTGCTACATTACAATAACTACTGCTTGCAGTTGTTATAAATGTCACTTGCAGGCTTCCAGCTGTTCTGGAATGAGTTTGTTTTTAAAGCGCTGACAGAATGGAATAGTTATTTTGTAATGTTGAACTATATGGTCTGTTGGCTTTGTTTCTCCTTTTTAATGTATTTAACTGAATAATCAAATCGTGTTCATGCCTCAGATAACTATAATGTGATAGGAAATAGGAACTCACTTCAGGTATCTAAAAATTCATATTCACTTCAGTGACTTGTCTAAGCTGTATGTTTCTGTTGTGCAGGGTATATACTCCTATGCCTCTGACCAAGTTAAGGCACTCATGAATCAATACTCATGGGGTTTAGCTATTGTTCAACAGTTATACTTCTAGTAAAAGAAAAAATATCACTCTTTATGTTTTTATACAGTGTTATCTACATTAGAATCTCCAACTTTGGCAATACATTTTGTTAATTAGTATAGCTCTTTCAAGCTGTATGTTTGGGTTTATGACCTTCTTTGCTGATGCCATCCATAATTTCCCCTTTCCCCTTTATTGTTGTATAAACTGGGTGGCCTAAGGCTCTGATTCTCTTCTCATGTTGGTTTTATTTTGTGAAATAAATCTAATGTCTTCAGGGAAGTTACTTGTGATTTAAACCCACAGCAGAGGAAAGCCAAAGCTTCAGGTTATAGCAGTACAATCAAACACAATTGAATTGCAGTGACTTAACAAGCTGCCTCCTCTCAGCTGAGCAGCTACAAGGGTCCAGGAGTATGGTTTTAGTCCAATTAATTATGAAAGAGTATAACTTAGCTTAAATGAATGAATGAGGGTGAAAACAAGTGAAGACATCAGAATAAATAACTTTTCTATGCTATTTAGTGCTTGACCATAAGCTGTAGCTTTGGTCCATAACCAAAAGCTGTGAACTGCACTCTGGGAGCCAGACAAGCCTGTTGCTCTCACTCTGATGCCAGGCTCCTCCACTGTCACATTATAGACTCCTATTTACAGCCAGCAGAGGAAAGCATTCACTTTTAAATTGTGATTTATATGACCTGTATTATTTGATGATTACTTTTAGATGTGATGAATTGTGTCCTAGAACACATTAACTGTGTTAAATATAATTCTGCTAACTGTCAATGGAGAGAAAGCTGACTGATTTAAACAAAGAGTTATGCATTGCCACCTGTTGAATCCCACCTGAGTGTCATTTAAGCAGGTTTTATTTACTCAATATATTAACTGGGAGCATGTTTGCTTTGATCTATTTTCTGGGCACTTGGGGTGGAATTTGTCACACCTAGTTTTATACATCTAAAATGTAATAATGGATGAGCAAAGACAAGTTAAGCAAGATGCCTGGGATCCCTTTACAATCAAAGGAAAAAGTCCCTTGTAGAGGCAAATAAATTTTGTTCCTTTATACATATAGGTTCTGCCCTATATAATGTAAGGCAGAGATACCATGCTTCAGAGGTATTTTTTTCTACATTCACTTAAAATGATGATCTGGAAAACTGGGTCAGACAGAGACACTAAGGAAGACAAATGTCCCAGCATGCAGTAAATGAGAAGCAACACAGAATCAGAGAATCTGCTGAGTTGGAAGGGACCCATGAGGATCATCAAGTCCAACCTCTAGCCCTGCACAGAACTATCACCGAGAGTCATGTCATATGCCTGAGACTATCATATAAATGGTTATTGAACACTGTCAGGCTTGGTGCTGTGACCACTTGCCTGGGGAGTCTATTCCAGTGCCCAAACACCCTCTGGGTCAAGAACCTTTTTCTAATATCCAACCTAAACTTCCCCGACACAACTTCAGGCCATTCCCTTGGGTTCTGTCACTGGTCACACAGAGAAGGGATCAGTGCTTGTTTCTCCTCTTCCCCTCACAAGGAAGCTGTAGACTGCAATGTCTCCTCTCAGTCTCCTCTTCTCCAGGCTGAACAGACCATGTAACCTCAGCTGCTACACTTTTGCTTTATTTGTCCTGCCTTTGCCTCTTCTCCTCTAGTGCAGATTTTTCTCTCTCCAGAAGTAGAACGGAGGAAGATAACTTTTTCTCATTCAATGTAAAAATAAGAAAGTACTTGCAGTTAGAAAAGTCTTTTCAGGTCAGGAAAACTGTAGTTGCAGTGATCCAACATGGCACTGTGACGGTGCTGAAAGATTGTGGGATCTTTGTGCCTCCCTATAAATATCCACAACCCCATTTCCCTTTCCAACTGTCTGATGGATGATGTGGTTTGTCCTAAGATAAGAATTCCTGACGGGTATTTCAGGAGCAACTGTTTGGATGCTCACATAGTGAATGCATTCCAGGGATGGGGGAGCTGTGATTTTTGTGATTGACTTTGGTATATGTCAGCCTGCAAAAGGGTATAAAGTGCTGTTGGAGACTGAGCCAATTGGTCTACCAAGGCTGCAGGAAGCTTCCAGGTCAATCCCCTCCCTGGCAGGGATGCCTGTAGTATACATCCAACCTGAAGATGGAAAATCCTCATCTTTGGACAGGTGAATAAAAAGCAGGAAGGTCTGGTCAAATACAGACATAAAACCATAAAGCAGCCATATAGGTGCTTTGTTGCTTTGCAATTGTCAATTCTGCAAAGTCAAAGACTGTAAACCTGTACATTTCTAGCTGAACCTGCTTATATTACAACCCTTTAGACATAGACTGTTGACCATATCTGAAACTCAGTGAACCAATTCATGCCTAGACTTCTCTGAGAAGATTAGGAAGCAAAACACGACTCAAAAGGAGCGACCATGACTGGATTATACTATCATCCATTGTAGTAGATTATATAGTCACTATTTAGATACTGCATTAATGATATTTAGATGCTGTTGTAACAATAACCCTAATTATATTGTCCACATAATCACTGAGACTTACTTCTTGTGCCTGACTGGGAACCTTCTCTTTACTACTCTGCTATAGGCACAAAACATCAGCCTGGAATACCCTGCTCAGTGTGGTGAACTACTTGTCCTAGTTAACAAGTCTTTCTCCTACATCCATCTAGAACTTATGGGGGAAGTAACAGCAAACTGGTAGCAAACAAGGTCAACCAAATAACTGACTTTACAAAGGAAAAAAGACATTGCAAGCCGCAAAGTCCAAAATCAGTAGAAAAAATAGTACACATTTCTGCATTCTTTGCATAAGTAGCTTGCAAAGAAATTCAAGACCAGCACTTGTTTTTAAATTAATGACAACTCTTTAAATTTAAGCTTTATAGACTCATTAAATCAGTAACCAAGAACTGTGTGTTGTGAAAAGGGAATTTGAATTGTAACTTCACTTTCTAGTTTTGTCCATTGCAAAAGCTTTAGATACAGCAGTAAATCATCATAATTTAATCTTCTTTCCATCTTAGTTGTCTGTATTCAGTAATCCAGAAAATACATTGTGAAGTTCTGTTTAGCTGCCAGAGTAGAAATTATATTCTAGGGTTTTGTCTTGTCTAATTTGTTACTTGAAAACATTTGAATAGACTCTAAGAAAAAATATGGGAAGATCAGAGTGAGAAAAACTATAATTAAAAATAAAACAAATTTTTAAGTGGTTGTTTGTTTTAAGCAGAGAGATAAAGTCATGTTATATTTGTGTGCATTTGCATTTTATAAGTGTATTTGCATTTTATATGTGTTTGTGAAGCACATAAGAAAAATGAAGCCTTTATGTTGATACAGATTGATAAGACATTACTACTACACTCACGACATGAATAGTAGTAAAGTAGTATCAGCAAACCACAGTCTAGCAGAAGTAGTTTTGAATTAAATGACATGCAAATCTCTGACAGAGACTATGAATAGAAAAGGCATCATTAAAGATGAGAAACTCTATAATGGAGAGGCTCATAGGAGAAGTTTCCTCATATATCTTCTAACTTTCTGGTTTTAAATGTTCATCTGTGGTAAATAAAGCTTTCTTTTTCCTAAATAAAATGCTATTGGTGCATCATTCTCTTATTGGTAATAGTTAAGTATAAAAACAATGAAAGAGACCATAAACACCTCTGAAGGGCTATGGCTCCCACAGCGTACCTGTACATGCATGATTTCTTTTCGAAACATCATCCAGAGGTTTACACTTTTTATGCAATTTTAATTTCATTTTAATTCTATATATTCATTGATTTCACCATTTTAGGATGTTTCTTGCAGATAATAGCCAATCCACACCTTGACTCAGGGACTTCACACTTGTACATATCAACCTACTGCATCTTCAGGTAGTTCAGCTCAGTTATGCATTTCTTTCTGCATTGTTGCATATCACATTGGGTCACAGACTTGAATTGCAGTTGCCTAGGGTTAGGCTAAGTCAAGGAGGTTTTTTGGGTCTGCTGTGATTAAATGTATTTCTTAAACAACTCTTTAAACATGTGGGAGTGCCTATTCCAGCAGATGTTATGGTGCTTTTCCAGTCCAGGAACAGAGAAGAGATTAAACTAATACTCTCATTTTTCTCTGCAGAAAGCTATCAACTCACTACTGGCCTACATTTGCAGTTTACTGTTCCCACTGCTCCTGTCACCAAGTTAACAGGTGTAGGCAAAACTCCCAAAACAGCTATTCCCTTTCTCTTCCTACCTAGTGGCTAGACAGAGAGAAAATTCTGCTTAGGGAACACATAAGAAATTAATGAACTGTCGGGGTAGACCAGGAATTCATACGAAGGCAGAAATACTACAAAAGATGGGTTGATGAGGATGCTAAAGTCCAAGACCCTGGCATCCCGAATATGGAAGCCCTGCGAGGAATTTACAAGGACTCTAACAGTTTTACACCCTATATTGATGTCTCCCCTGTTTGAATGTTATACAGTCATCATGTCTACCCTACGTATTTTTCCCTTAGTCCTCCTGTCCAAGTTTCTTCTTCCCACAACCCCCTAGGGCATTTTCCCACCAAACCTTCCCTGATTGGCCCCACTTTGATGCAATGCACCACAGTTCCATATTTGGTTATGTTCTTGTCCCTGTTCCCCATTGGTTGTTTCCCTGTTCCTCCCCTCTATTTGCATATGGACCAATGGGATGAGTCACCCCTCCCTATCTCCTCCCCAGTTCCAGAAAGTTCCACCACCCCTTATATAAGGCCGGGCACCCCCCAATAAACTTGCTTCTCCTCGTTGCCTCTCATCCTGCGTGGTTATCTTCTTTCAGGATCTCGGAGCCAGGATGGGAGTGGGAGGAGTCTACCTGAGCTTTGAGGGGTTTTCCTAAAAGAGCTGCTCTTTTGAGAGCTTGATATCACTTCCCCTCGAGGCTGAAGAACTCCTTCATTGTGTTGGTGGCACATTAATCCACTGATAATGAACTGCACAAAATATCTTGATACACAGGCTGCCTTCACATTTGCTTGGCTAGAATTTTCTTATTGAAAAGTAGTAGAAGAACATAAATCTTGTGACCCTGAATTATTGCTTTTGTTTGGGTTGATTTATTCCAGTGTACAACTATTAAAAGGATTT
The DNA here is from genome assembly GCF_047495875.1 of Pithys albifrons albifrons. Taxonomy (NCBI): domain Eukaryota; kingdom Metazoa; phylum Chordata; class Aves; order Passeriformes; family Thamnophilidae; genus Pithys; species Pithys albifrons. The sequence goes on along the minus strand of NC_092459.1, from coordinate 52,474,801 downwards.
GTTGTGGTGGTCAGTTTTCAATTATGTTTGCAGAAGCTGCACCTTGTTCAAGAGGTAAAGTGTTTCAAAGTGTCCAGTGAACTCTGGAAAGTTACAGTGCACTCTTTGTGGTGCTGTTCTTCCTAACCTTTCTGCTGAGTAGTGTGCAATGGTGGATCTGCCGATTTATTCTTCTCAGCTTTCCTGCCTACTCACATAAATAATACATATAAGAAGAGGAAGGTGGCTCCAATCCCTCAAGAACTACAGAGAAAAAGGTGTGCTTGTCTCAGAAAAAAATTTGGGAGTACAGTATTTGAAAAGCAATTACAGGATCCTTAAAAGAAAAAATAAATAATAAAAAGGACCCCGGTATTACTTTTGAAAAAGGACTCTGTGACTTAGACAAACTCTTAAACAGATAAAGGTAGAGGAAAGAGAAGCCAGCAATTCTGATTTTTTTATTGCTTTAATCCTGACAGCATCTTTCTCATTTCATCTAATAAAGGCCTGGATTTCCTGCAAACGTTGCTCTTCTATCTTCAGTAGAAGCACAGATATAGAATATTAAAGCACATTTCTCTTAGGTTAAGCTTTTCTCATAATGGGACAAAATGATGGTAAATGGAAACAAATATGTTCAAGAAATAATAAACTTTAAACTCAAATTTTAATTTTTAGAAAAAGAACTATTCAAGACTTCAGTAGCAAATAACAGCACTAAGCAGAGACGAGCATTACAGGTCGAGATATCTTACTGTAAGATGCACTCCCTCCCTTGTAGGTTTTGGTTATTTATTTAAAACACACATATCCAAACACACAGACAGAAAACTAATACATAGAGTAGATGGAGTCTAAGAACTTCAAGCAAAGTAGAAGTCAGGCCCATGAATCCAATTTACATTTGGAAAATAGTTGACAGTGTTTAGAATTGAAATCACAATTCAAAACCTTACAGATCCCATAGAGTCATGATCATAGAAAGTGTTCGAAAGACTTGAACAGAGATTTAGTATTTTACTGATAAGAGACTGTCGACTTTGCAAAGGTGAGAATTATATAAAGTTTATGATCTTCATGTATGCTTATTTCTAGTTGTGGCTTATCCCAGGTCTTTAGTTGTTTGTTGCTTTTTTTTTCCTGACAATTTCCCTCCATATCTCTTCAGCATTCCTGAATCCTACAACATTTTTCACTTTCAGATTTAATATGCTTTTTATCTTCTCTATAAAAAAGACACTCTGCTAGTGAATCTAACTGCTCATTAACTCTCTTTCATGTCTTTTCCCACAAATTGTCCTAAAGGTAGTTTTGAATTTCTTCTTGCCTACTTTTACTGAACAAACAGAGAAGAGGTGGAAGAGAAAGTCATATAATCCTAGACATGTAAAATAATATTACAAAGGCTTTTAGGTGTAACCATATGCTCTAGCCAGAGCTATGACAAAGTATGTCTGCTGCTGATGCAATGCTTCATTTTTACCAGAGTCTACAGCAGAATTCCTCAAAATTTCTGTTAGGGAATGTAATTGGGATAGTGTTCACTGCATTGCATAAGGCACTACTCAAAGTGGTTTTTCTGTCCTGTTAAGACCTTCACATTCAACAAGGACCTTCCAGCAACTGCACTCTAAATATGCTCAACTTTTTTCTCAAGATGTGAAGGTTTCAGAATTACCCCCCTTTGCCTATATATATTTTAGACTGCTTAGAATGGATATTAAAGCCTAGGTTTGTTTTCTTGGGCATGTGTTACCCTTAGAGGTATGTCACTTGGAGTTTATCAATTTGTTTAATCTGAATATGTTAGCCTCTGAGTTTAAGGGGTACTTTATTATAATACTCTCACTTTTCTTTCAACACTTCAGCTTTAAGAAAGGCTGGAAAAATCCCTCAGATCTCAAGATGTCAAACTGCACAAAAAAGTAAATCAGAGTTCTAAACCAAATAGGATGCTATTTCACAAATATTAATTAAACAAGTAAATCAAAGAAGTAGATTTTATTAAGACTGCAATGAAGTAAAATTTTAGTCTTCTACCATGAAGTAATAGGAATACTGAATACAATTAGTAATGTTGAGCCCCCCCAAAATTCAAGTCTAAGCAAGCAGCACTCAATTGGAAGTTGAACAACTGAGCCTTCACCTTGAGCTCCTCTTTTCCTTTTTGAAAAACAAGCTCCCTCCTCACAATATCCATGCTTGTGCTTCACAAAATCCCTTAATAGCTACAGGTTGTTTGTGCTGGTTTAAAGGCAGGAGAAATGAACCCAACACAAAAGAGACTATAAATCAGAGTTACAGTTCAATAACAATATTACAATAAATGCAATGGCACAAAGAGAAAGTGGTTTTAACCCACAAAAGCCAGAAGTATAACCCAGCACTCTGGGGCACAAACACAGTGCTTTTGTTAGCCCCTGTGCTGAACCCCACATGGTACCCCCAAGACCAAAGTAAAAGGAAGTGAGAAACCTGTTTGCGCAGATGACGGTTGCAGTTTGGTCGAGAGTGGTGGTCACAGTCTTGTTGAGGTTCTGGTCCTCCTCTGGATCTGACAAGTGGTTCCCCAAGTCCCCAAACCCCCAAGATTATATCCCCTCAGGTCCAAGTGGACCGCCCAGTACCTGGGTATTTAGAATCATTGATGGCCCATTAGCAGACATGACACCTCAGGGTGGGTGTGGAGGTGCTAATGACTTCCTGGAAGGGAGTTATCACAGCTCTTATTTCACAGGTGTCTTTCACATCCAGCTCACAACCTGAGGGGTTGGGTCTGCCCCGGGCAGCTACTGCAAATGGTTCATTGTTAACAGTTCTTGGGAAATTGTATTGAGGGTTTAGAATACACAGCTTTGGTCACACCCACACAGTGATGAATTGGTACCAGCTTGCTGAACTAGGACATTGTTAAGCACAATTGGCCCTAAATTGTGCTGCTTGAACAGTGAGACCAAGCTGGGAATGAAGCTATGGACATAAACTAACCATGGCAGCTGACTTGGTGGGTGAGAACCTGGAGCTCTGACCCTGGGTCATGTACGCCATGCTAACATAGCTTTTAGTAATCTTGAGAAGAGAAAGGTAAGGTTTTTGTATTTTGCAAAGGATGTTTATTATTCGATGTTTCAAATCTACATAAAACACATAGATGCTCAGTGTTTTCAGAAGCATGGATTTTAGTTGACATACAGATCATGACTGGCATGTCTGAATACTCTGAAGTTTCCTAACTGCCTTCTGTGAGACCATATTTTGTAAATTCATCCTTCTCCCAGAGTTGTAGGTACCCCTACGTCACCCCCAAATGCAATAAAAAGAAGTAGAGAAATTCAAACTCTTTCAAATCTGGACTTTGAAATGCACTAAATGACCAAGAAAAAACCAAGCATGGCTTTATTTTATCTGTGTTCTGATATGCTGTTTTACAGACAGGCTCAGAAAAGCAAAATAAGAGATCAACGGAGATTACTATGTCAACATATGTATTTTAATACTATTCAATGTAGCTGCTTATAAAATCAAGTATTTTTTGTTAAAGAACAAGATTCAATTTTAGTACACTGAGAAATATATTTTTCTTTAAGATGTGGTAACACTGAATATTATTATTGAAGAACCAAAATTGAATTTCAGTCCTGACTTCATATAACTTTTATTGACATTGGTTTCCTTTATTGCTTTGGCAGTATCCTTTCATATACTGTTGTCATTTTGAGCTTCTCCCATAAGCAGTAATATTACTGTCATCTAGCTGAATCCTTTAGCAGGTGTGCATGAGCAAACACCAAACATAACTTAGATGGAGATTCCCTGTTGGGATGACTATGTAGTTATGTTTTGAGCAAATTCATCAAAAAAGAGAATTTATTTTTTTTAAATACTGAAGACAGTGGGAAAATTAAAAAGTCTTTTCAGTCTTAGATAACTGTGATGTCAAGATGGAATGTTAGCAACATAAACATCAAATTCTTTTGACTCAAGGTTTTATAAGTGATCTTGGACTCTCTCTTAGCCCAAACACTGTACAAGCCAGATGCTGATGAACTACACCATGGACATGCATCTTATTTTATGAGGGGTTTATCAGTCATGTCCTCAGGCCCATGGGGCACCTGAGTCTCTCTGTGGCTGGCAACAGGTCTCCCTGTGCAAGGGGACACATCCTGTCACAATGGCTGAGGTTGGAAGGGGTCTCTGGAGGTTATCTCCTGCAAAGGGAGACAGCAGGGAGTATGAAATAGCATGATCCATTTTCACTGAAGTGGACACACTGTCTCCTTTCTCCTTTTCAAATGTCATTGTTTCTGTATCAAAGCTTTCAATTTTCTGAAAGCTAGGACAGGTTTTGCTTCTGTCCTACTCTTCTTGTATGATTCCTAGGGACATTCTTTCATCTTCATTTGAATGCAAGCATTTTTTAAAACTTAAAAATCTTTTGTGAAATGAAATCACTAAAACTTGCTCCTAAATTTTTTACCTCAGGTGTAGTGGATTATTTTATTCTAATACATGACTAAATAATTCCTTTGAATATTTACAAGAGAGAGTGGTTCGTAGATATCTATGAAGCTGTTATTCTTTAGGCAACTGTGTTGTAGGTTTTGGGGTTTTATTTTCCTTTTAATTCTTTTAGGACTTGTAAGACCATTTGCCACAGAAAGATTCTCCTTCTCTCTCATCTTTGTGACCCATTCAATTACTCTCATTTTTAAGTAGATGGGAGGCGGGGGGCGGCGGGGAGGGGATCTTAATTTTACTCTGCTACAAGGCCAAGGAGGTGATGTTTCCTTGGGGACAAAATTGCACCAGTCACACACTGTCTCTGGAAAGCAGGTGTTGCTGATTTGTTGCAAAGCTGCAGTTTGGCTCCTACCAAAAATTCCTGTTAGCATCCACCCTATGGACAAGGAATTTTTGTTTTCATTTATTAATATAAGAATATAGAGAACTCTACCAAGTGTTATGCATTTTATAAATATTTCAGAAGTTAACTATGTGGAGGTTGTGGCAAACATGCAGGGATTTTAATGTTTTATTTATATAGATATTGGCTTGTTTATTGGCATAGCATTTTTTCTGTTGGAATTTAAGTGTTTCTCTGTAGGGATCTTTCAAACAGGAGGATGGGGATATTTCAATAAAGTCATCTGACAGTGAACACTTGCAATTCATTTATGCACAGGACAGGACAAAACTAGTAACTCTGACTCTTTGATCTGATCACTGCTGAGACCAGCAGAATACTTTGAAAAGGACTAAAGTCTCTAGAGCTATTAAGAAAAACCCTTGACACATTTTCAAGCAGTTTTTCAGGTGGAAAAGGTAGAAATCAGACTCACTTGAGTTTTGGACACAAAATTCCTTTGGACCTTTGGAGGCACCTGTGCTCAGGTGGCAGTGTTGCAAGTAAAACATCTGTGTATTTCTAAAAAAATTTAAAATATGTATTTCCCTGTAAAAGTTTGCTGTACTGGCTGATTCAGGTTGCTGCAATAACTGTTTTGGGGCTCTCAGCACCAGAAGGGGAGAAACTCAGGTATCTGGTAAGACCAAACCGGTTACTAGAGCAAGTTGTACAGGTTATGTAGCCAAACTAGGGGACAAGATGCTGGAGAGCGGCCCTGCAGAAAGAGATCTTGAGGCTTGGGTGTATAGCAAGTTGAATATGAGACCAATGGTATGCCCTGGCAACCATGCATCTGGCACCCCATGGCCTGGGGTGTGTCAGGCACTGCATCAGCAGGTGGGAGGGAGGTGATCATCCCACTCTGCTCTGCACGGGTGCAGCCTCACCTTGAGTGCTGTGTGCAGTTTTGAGCAGAACATTTTAAGGAGGATATAAAGTTATTACAGTGTGTCCAGAGAACGAAAAGGTGGTGAAACGACTTGAGTGCAAGATTTACATGGAAAGGCTGGGGTCATTTCAAGTGTTCATCTTGGAGAAGACTGAGGGGTACCCTCTTCGCTTTCTCAAGCAAGACATTAGAGGGAGAGGTGCTAATCTCTCTCTCTGGTGACCAGTGATAGAAGACAAGGAAATGAATGGAATGAGGCTCTGTCAGGAGAAGTTCAAACTGGGACATTAGGAAAAGGTTCCTCTCTGAGAGTGGTTGTTCACTGGAACAGGCTATGCAAAAAAGTGGTCATGATACCGAAGCTGAAAGAGTTGAAGTAATTACTGGACAACACTTGTAGTCATGTGGCTTACTTTTAGGTAGTTCTGTGAGAAGAAGAGACTCTGTGATTCTTATCAATCCCTAATAAATTAACATATTCTCCAACTCTATGATTCATGGGGAGTGTCAGCAGGCTCCAGCCAGGGAACTCAGAGATGAGGAAAGAGAGAAACTGAGGTACGCTGGTGCACCTCCCTATGAAAATGCAGCAAAGATGAAATAGATGAATTTCAACCTGGGCATTTGGCATGGATCTTGCTAAAAGTGTGTCAAACCTGAATTGCTAAGTTGTTAAAGTTCCTATGCAATATTAACTTACTTTGCTGAGGGAATAAAGTTACAATATTTCACTGCAATAAAGCTAGGGACTTAGTATTGAACTTTGGTGTAAGCCCCTGGTTTTAAATCAAATACCTAACTTTCCTTTAACTCAGTTGTACCTGAGCTGACTGAAAACCAAATGTGTCACCTGCAAAGCCAGCAATGATATTCCTTTGTGTGATAATGTGTACAGAAATTGATTTTCCTTAAGAGTGGCAGAGCAATCAGCCATCTAACATCAGGGCAGACTTTTGACTTTTTCCATTGTTATTAAATACTTGACCTAAACTATGAATTTAAAGGATATTTTAAAAAGAAACAGCATCTTGACTGAAATGTCCTAAGAATGTTGTAAATAGCCATATTTACTCAGACACTCAATAGGCAATATTATGTATATAATTCCTCCAAGAGTACCACACAAAGTTATTTCAAATAAAAATAAAACATAGTTTAAAAAGTAATTTTAATTATTTATCAATATAATTAAGCTATATTAATGCCCTTTATTAACTGTATTAAAAATTCACAAGGATTTTAACTCCTTTGATCTTTATTAGATATGTCACAACTTGTTACATATTTTCATGAACTATTGATGAATATGAAATGCTCAAAAGCAATTTTCCCCTTGTAGTTATAATGACTATATGGGGAGTATATTAATATTTTAACAAACAGTTATATTCACTAGTTAGTATCATTTCTATTACTTTTCCTTAGTATGTAGTATAAAGGCAACCTCCTTAATACATAAAACTTGCAACTATTTGCAGGTGAAAAAAAAAATTCTGTGCTATGTAGCATAGTTTCCTGTGCCTCCTTATCTCATAATAGTATTCTGACAACAGAAACTGAGCAGAAGACATTGAACGCATTGAATGGAATATGCAGCAGCTTCAGCGTTAAGAGGATTTTTTGTATGAAAAAACTTAGGGGTTATCTCTTCTAAATTAGAGTGTTTACTCATTTAACTTAAACGCTTTTGGAGGGTTAATTACTTACTTGCAATAGAAAGATGACAACTTAAAAATAAAGTAGGATATATCAATACTTAAGAAAGACTAGTAGAAGGAATTTTGAATATAGGCCAGTGCGAGTGTTTAATTTTAGCTTGTATTATTTTGTAATGATTTTTTCCTTCTAGTTCTTTATCTCTTATTTCATAATCTGGATATTGAGAAAGTGTTTTTAGGCCATAGAGATCTTCTGATACATTTAACATCTATTGTATCAAGAGCTCTAAATAATTTATGTTACTTTATGCTGACCAGAGCAGAAAACTAGTAGGACTTACCTTCATAAATTACTTAACTGCTCTGAGAAAACTTTAACTGTCTAAATGAGAAGTGCCAATGTAGACTATTCGTAAATGTTAGCATTTAGACCTAGAAAGTTTGGGAAAAAAAAAAGAAAATAATGTTTAGAAATTGGAAGTAATTATAGCTTATTAATACCAAGGAAATTTGGGGTTTAAGTTACAAGGACTTTAGACAACTGAGGAAAGAATACAATAAGTCTAGAATTGGAGCTCTCAAACAACAGTGTTCTTCTCTACCTAACTCACATTTATTTGCAGATCAGTTGCCTGGTTTAGGGGCAGATCCTGAATTGTGTTATGCATTTGCGTAAATGAAACATAGAAGTAGTCACTGCTCACACGCAGAAGAGCTAAGGAGTTGCCTAACAACCTGCAGGATAAAACATTTTTTAAGAGGCTTTTTTATTTCTTTATCTCTAGATGTGTTGCAAAAATCAAAAGCAATATCCTCACACTTATGTCATTAAAATCTGCATTCATAATTTCTTCATTAAACATGGTAATAAAAAGCAGAAATACAAAAGGTTTTGAAGTTATTTTTATAAAAGCTTATGCTGATTGAAATATGTATAAATAAATTTAACAAATAATTAAGTCTCTTTGACCTGAGATATTCCATACTGTAGGAAAAGCCAGGAAAAAAAAACAACCAAAACCCAAGTCAAAAAATTAATAAACTGGAAAATTATACCAATGAGAGATTGGATATGTATTCTAAAATTGTTTGGCATTGACCTTATACCTTAAAGCAGTTCTATAACTCAATTTAAAGGCTATCATGCTTTGCTAAATGAATACTCTTCCAAAACAGTTTAAAGCAGTCAGGAATAGCTCCTGGATTTAACAATAGAATTGCTCAAATGATAAAAAAATCAGTTTGGACTGTTTGTTTTTCTCTTAGAAAAATATCTTGGGGCAAATTTAATTAATACAAAAAAAAAAGAAAAAATAGTTACTAGACAAAAGTTATGCTGGAAAGCAGACAGTAACATCACTCAGAAACTCAGGCAGGACAGAGAGGAGTAGAACCTATTCCTACAGAGCAGCAATAGCTGCCTTACTTTTTCTCTCTCTTTCACGTTCCTGTCTTACTATTCCTACCTCAGCAAAGCAAGTCCTTCAGACTCCAGTCTCTTTCATTCCTTAGATATGATTTATTTGCAGATCCACCCCACTGTGTAACAAACAATGCAGAGATTTTGAGGAAAAATAGTAAAAATAATATAATTAAAAACAGTATTGTAAGCCAAATAAGAGAGTCAAATAAAGGCTGCACAGAAAACATTACCATTCACATATTTTGGAAGAATGAGAAGAAATTGTTTAGTGTGAGGCTGCTGAGGCACTGGCACAGGTTGCCCAGAGAAGCTGTGAATGCCCCATCCCTGACAGTATTCAAGGCCAGGTTGGATGGGACTCTGAGCAACCTGCTCTACTGAAAGGTGTCCCTGTCCATGGCAGGGGGGCTGGAACTAGACAACCTTTAATGTCCCTTCCAAACCAAGCCATTCTATGACTCTATGATTTTATAATTTATTTTACCAACTGAAAGATTTCTCAGGTCAGAGAAAACCAGTAAGTAAACACACACTTTAGTCTACTATTCCACAATACGGTATTGTTCAAAATAAAATTCACTCTTGGGAAAAATATGACACATTATAATGTGCTCTTTGGATTCATAAGAAAAAGATGCTGCTGCAAGTATTTTATTCAAAAAATAAAATAGACTGGGTACAGCTCCCAGAAGACAGCACTTAAAAGGAGGAAGTACTTAAAGCATCAAAATCAAAAGTACATCAAAAGGCAAACGGCAACCTATTTGTCATGGCAGCCCATCAGTAACCTAATTGCATGACAGATTCATCCAGAGGAAACTTGAAAGATGCTTACAGAAGTGCCTGATGGAAGTCTTTTGGGAGATGGATGCCACGTTTAGAAAAACAGACTTTATGACTGGAAATTGGACTTGCTGCGATTGTTGTCCAGAGATAAGGGGGCTGAAAATATGGTTGGGTGTTGTACAAACAGAATCCAATTTCTTCAGTAGTGGCAGCAATTTAATAATATGTTGACTGGGAGGATATGATGGCAATAAAAAGCCTTCCAGAATCTTTTTTGAAAAAGAATCATAAAATATATTTGCTGAGTCATTTAATTTTCAAGAGCACCATGAAGAATTAAGACAGTACATGCAGTCTGTAAAGGGCTTTAGAACCCTCTAACCTAAAGACATAAATGCATCATTACCAGGGAATTACACTTGTTCTATAAAATTATCTTGCCTTAGACATTTGGCTATTTTCAAAATTGTTTAGTTTTTGTTTATGTTACGCATACAGTTATTTGAAATGCTTTTCAGTTAAATGTAGGCAGCTACTCCATGGCTTCATCTTTCTCATAAGCATTTTTCCCAACACATAAATTCTCAGCTCAGTTGGATGATGGATCAATGTTTGGAAAATTCTTAGAACACTTTTTTTAAGCACAGTGAATACCTTAACAAATTATAAGTAAAGATATGTGCCTGGCTGTTCAGTAGAACACTGGAAAAGAGGGAGAAGTTGGTGTTTCAAAACTTAATTTGCACTGCATGAAAAAAAATTACACTTTATGAAAAAAAAACAACAACCAAAAAAAACCCCATGAGGCACAGGATAGGCAGGGGTTTTCTTCCTCATTTTTATAGCACAGGGATTAGGGAACACCTTATGAAGAGGTAGATTGACTGGAACGAGTTAATGCAAAATCTGGCTCCTTATGCAGCCTTCAAAGGCCTGAAAGAATCATTTATATGTGGCTTTGAACTGAAATGAGAAAGGAGGATACCATGGGGTCACTGACTATACTTGTACAGAAGAAGGCTAGAGATGAGTGGGCTGGTCTGCAAGCTACACAAGTTAACCATCAATCACTAAAGTGTACGTGACAAGACACAGGCAGTCACCATTAAGTCCTAGAGGCTGTCTCTCATTGCATTACAATATTTTTGTACCTTCTGTGTAGGATCTCTCGCTACAACTCTTTCAACTCCTTTGTATGTAGGGTAAAAGTATTGTCCTAAATGTCAGATCAGAAAAAGAGGTATGGATTCTTATACTCTTGCAAGAGGAACCTAAGCTTGTCACTGAGAATTTATCTGAAATCCAGTTCACCCAACTCATATGCAGAAGCATAAATTGTTTAAATTGGTTTCCACAGAGCCCACCATATCCTGCTACAGTGAGCTTTCTGAGAGCAGGTTTAATTTGCTTGGAAACTGAAAGTACAATCCACATCCTTTATGCAATGCAAAACATTGTGCATATTTAATGAGGTAACATTTTACACCCTTACTGGGTAAACTGCACCTTGAAGGTTTCTTGAAACATGAGATAAATGTAAATCTGTCCTGCTCCATTTATAATTTTTAACATAGTATTAACAGCTATTCAGCCTAGTACATTCTCTAGTAGAGGGGAGATAATTATGTATAATTTTTGTGTGAAATTTCATAAGAACCACCTCATTTTCTGTGCGGGTACAGTAGCATATATGAAAATACTTCAGAAATTGTTCCCTTTACTGCAACAAAAGTTAAAACCCTGATATGAAATTTGATACAAAGACTTGGTTGGTGTTGGTTTTCATGTACCCTCCTTTAATTTTGGAGCACAATACAATTGAAACAAACAAACAAACAAGCAATCCCAAAGTGACTCTGAGTGCACAAAGTGAGGCTTTGGCATGTGTTTGCTCAGCAGTGGGTAGAGTTCCTGCTGAACTGTTATTCTGAAAGTCATGTTCTTGGTAGGTAGGGTACCATGTTTGTTTTCTTCTTCTGGAGTTTATGTCTGATATTTAACCTTTCTGAAAGTCTTCCTTGGAGATTTGGGAAGAAAAGCAATTACATATAAATGAAGCAAAATTTCTCCCTGCATGTTACTTAGGATACTAGTAACCGCCTATACTTGGGACCTTAAGGTAGATTTAAATGCAGTGAGTGACTTTTGTTTACAGGCTGCCTGAAGAAGTGAATTGCAACCATTCTGAATCCAGTAAATCAGCCCTACCATGATTGAACCCCTGGAAATCCAACATCTGGAATTCAGAATGCTCTTTTTTTCCAGTTATGGTTCTACAGATCAGTCTTACTGGAGATGGCACACCATTTCTTCAGAACAATCTCCACAGTGTGAAATGAAACAAACATCTTACAGGTAGTCTTGAAACAGGTATTTGTAGTTTTGGCATTTCTCTTCTGTTTACTTACTTCAGATTATTTTAAAAAATCCTTAGAAATAAAAGACTATCCAAAAATAATCCTACTGGAAAAAATATGAATCTAAACAGTAGTTTCAGTACTTCTGATTTTTTCAGCTTCTTGAAAATTTTATTTTTGTAAAATAAACAGTCAGGAGATATGTCTAGCTATAAAATAGTTTCTCATTACTTTTGGATGTGGAGGAGTGTAAAACATCAGTCACAGACTTCATTAATGATTGGACACTGTATATAAGCAAGAAGAATACAGAAACAGATGCATTGATTACTTAGGAACAGGCTGAACTATTTAAGAGAAATGTATATCAAAACACACAGCAGTGGCATGGACTGGTGAGAAAATAATCAGATAACTCTCTTCAAAGAATACTTTTTAAATATCTTTCCTTTGATTTGTAAGAGATAAATACAAAAAGCATCTTTATTTTTTCTCTTCTGCTTGTTCCTTTGCAGCTCAATCCTCTCAGTGTGCCTATAAACCTTTTCAGAATATTTTGCCCTGAATATTGTGCCTACAGTCTTCTTTTGTCTATATCAACCAGTAGCCAGCCAGAGTTTCAGAGTGTCTGTATGTTTCCACTGACTCAGTTTGGAGACAATTTGGAGGGGCGGAGAGCTTGGACAGAAGTTTCCTCCATTGGATTCTATATCCCTAGTTTCTCCAATAAAGAGAGAGGGACCAAACATTCCCATATGTAAGTGAAAAAATAACTTTTTACCAAGAAGAATGCTGATAACAATATTGAAAACTGGGTTAAATCAACTGATGAGAAACTTCCCAAGTCCTGCCCATCGGACGGAACTGAGATGGCAGCCAGCTTCCTCCACCCAAGAAAAATACACCTGGCCACAGGACAGAAACAAGATGGACACTCTTTTGCATGGTTCACCTCCTCCACACCTGGAAAACCTAACAGGAATGGTTGGAGAGCCAGCACTGCTAGTAAACAGCTAATAGCCAGGATTTAATACTGGCAGATGCCTGTGTGGTGCTGAAGTGAGGCTGCAATGCTGGTACAGGCAGTCAGAGCAGGGCTGCAGATCACTCAGGTAACTGGCAGGACCTACAAGACACCTACTGGATCCAGTGATGAGACTTGGTTGTTGCAATTTCAATATTCATTGGTTGAAGTGGTAGTCACAGTCTGGATCTGTCAAGGTTGTCAAGGTTACAGTGGGAGGTCTGAGTGGTGAGGAAAGCCCCAAACCCCAGAGTTATAAATGCTCAGGTTCAAGTGGGAATGTCTTCAGTATGTCCCCTGGGACTTGGAGTTTTACACTTGATGAGGTAATAATGTGAATCACAGGATACTTTGAAAGTCTTTGACACTTAAGATGTTGCAGCTGTCTCTTGTGTCAGTGCAGCTGAGTCCATTATGGCCGATTATGGCCCATCAACAGACACAAATACCTTCAGACAAGGTGCACATGTTCTGGGGAGTAATCACATCTGAATCATTTGTGTAAGGAAAAATAAACTACCCCACCTCACAGAATTTTTCTCTTTCCTTATCCTGTTTAACACCCAGCTGGTAGTGCCAGGTGATGTGCATGCCTTCAGCATCTGGCCCGGGTGGTCACTGCACATTGTTAGCAAAGCAGACTGCTCACTGAGCCATGAGCACCAATATTCTAATCTCTTACAGCACCTGGGTGGTCACTGCTAATAGAATGTTTGAGTCATTAATCACAAGCAGTTCACTCTCTTTTAAGAAGGCAAAACACGAAAAAAAGCAAGGCATATTTGGAGAAAAGAAAAGGTGCATACCAGAATTTTTGCATAACCCAGGACATGTTTCCTCAGAAAAGAGTAATTTGCAACACTGTTGGTTACTATCTCCAAATTAACATACAATAGGGAGCAACAAAATTATTCTGGTCATACTAAATATAATAAACCTTATTTGAAGCCATAACACAAGATTAACAATTAAATGTAGCAGAAATAGGACTCAAAAGTCCTTTGAAACACTGGTGAAAATCTCTAGCTAAATATGTGTAGGAGTACTGAATGACCTTATCTAGGCAATTGGAAGGTAGAAGGTCGTCTTTCTCTAGGCAAAAAAACCTACACAGCAACATAGATGTTAATGCCCATCCAAGCAGGTACCTCCAAGCAGTGAGAATCTATGTGGCATGTTGCATTACCTGGAACACTGAGCTCCACCTCACTTTGAGAGCATTAGCCAGTGCTGGGCACCTCAGTGGATGGGTAAATCTGCTCCTGCTTCCTGCTCTGCTGTCCACTATAGATCTGATATCCACCACTGAAAAATATCTCATGCCAAGGAGTGCATCTCTAGACATTCCCACGGGAACTGATCATCAAACATAACGGTTTTACTGTTTCAGTCTAAACGGCAAAATGCAATCAATGCAGGAAACAAGCATGGAACACCAAGACAAAAGTAAGGTGCAAGGAAATAATCTGGAGATTTGTTACAGGATGCAGTGCTATGAGATGGACATATAGGCCTTTTGAAGCTACATCAGAGATCAACTGCAGTGCAAGCACAGATTTGAGCTTGGCTTGAGCTACAGCATCACTGTGTGGGTCATTAAGCCAAATGAGGCTGTGGGAGAGGCTTACACCCTCCCAATACTGTTACATTGCTATGGACACATTAATCTCTTTTTTTCTGGAAGTACAAACACTGTCTAAATCACAAGAGTTGCAATAAGGTTGATGAAGACCCAGGCACTCCTTCCAATTTTGATTTCACATGCACAACTTGCAAATTACCACTTTTTTTGGTAGGATATTTGGAGAAAATAATGAATGTTCCTTCACCTGCTCCACCTCTCCAGCCTGGGTTTTCTGAAAATACATCCCTCCTCCAGGTTTAATTGGGTAGGATTCTGACCTAATCTAAAGGAAAACTTCTAGAGAAACTTAGTCAAATACTAATATTTGATGCTACTCTCTACTGACCATTTCGCCAGAGCTCTAGTACTGTGACCACCCATCAGAAGTTATCAAAACCCACACAGCTATTTAAGCTGTTGGGTGCTTTAAGAAATATATCTTGGAATTTTTTCAATACCTTTTCTATACAAACTTATTCATGTTTGATAAAAATGAATTAACTCATTTCAGAAAGATTTTTAAATTTCCAAGTGTTACAGATGATTTGGACAGAAAATAAATGAGATCTCATAGGCCAGATTTATTCCATCTTTCTGAAAGATAACCAAACACTTTATTTTTCACTCTATTAAAAATCCCTTAAAATATTTTTTGCATTATTTTTTAATGTATATGATAATTGCATACAGAACACCACCTTCATCTTAGTACTGAAAGCAAGGATTACAGTACTACATTATTTGATGTCCAGATGCCTTTTGAAGATAAAAACATATTTTCCTTTTAAAAAGGCTGGGATTGATCCAGATAACAATCAATACTATTAATAGAATTACCTGCATAAATCTCATTATTTAAACAGGACTCCACAATTTATAAAGATTTATAAAGATTTAATATAATTTTTTGCTCTCTATCTTTTTTGCCATAAACTTAAAAAAAATCTTTTCTCAGTTAGAAGAGTCCAATACATTTTGTTTTCTACATAGATCTGATATATCTATTTATATAACTATTGTAGTCTCCTCTCCTATAATGCTGTACCACCCCCTGTTCAGGAACCATATTTGAGCAAAAAGCTCAAATTAAAGAACTTGATGTTAAGTGATTGCTAACACAGTAAATCCCACCCTAGTGAGAAAGTCCGTGTTTCATCTTGGGTACTGCTAAGACCCCAGTACAGGGCCAAAGTTGTTGGAGGTCTGATTTTTTATCATAGCTGGAAACCATAAATAGGATTTTACCATAGCTGCTTAAAAAGGTGCTATATAGATCAGGTCTTTTGGTGTCATAAGAAGAAAGATGCACTGCTTTCTTCTGTCTGAGGCCATTGATTCACGACCTATGGAAGCAAAAGGCAGGCAGGTAGGAGGTAGGCAGAGGGGAGGAGGGCATCCTGAGTCCTGTGATCTATTTTTTTCACATCTGTTCCTGCTCCTTCTTTTAATCCAAGCAACAACAACAACAAAATTTAAGGCTGCTGTCAATATAACAGTGAGACACTAGGCACCTGTCATCAGTAAAACAGATTTTCCTCCCAGAATCATAGACTACCAAGTTGGAAGGGGACCTCAAGGATCATCTGATCTAACGTTTCTTGGTAAAAGCAAGGTCTAGACAAGGTGATCTGGTATCTTGTACAGTGGAATTTTAAAAATGTCCAACACTGGGGAGTCCACCACTTCCCTGGGAAATTATTCCAATGGCTGATGGTTCCCATTGCAAAAAATTTTCCTCTTACGTACAACCAGAATCTCTCCAGGAGCAACTTGTAGTCATTACCTGTCGTCTTTGCCATTGAACACCTTGTAAAAGGGATGTGTCCATCTTCATTGTAGCCACCTTTAGTACTGGAACACGGAGATAAGGTCCAGCTTTCTTTACTCAACACTGAGCAAACTCAGCTCTCTCAGCCTTTCCAAAGAGTGCTGCCAGTTCTTTGATCATCTCTGTGGCCCTTCTCTGGACCCTATCCAGCCTGCCCACATCTTTTTTGTATAGTGGGGACCACAACTGAACACAGTATTTCAGCTGTAGACTGACAAGTGCTGAGTAGAGTGACATAGTGACTTTATTTCTGCTGCTGATGCCTTTGCTGATGCCACCCAGCATATTGTTGGCTCTCTTTGCTGCAGAAGACCACGATTCACTCATATTGAGCTTGTAGTCCACAGCAACCCCCAGTTACCCTTCCAGAGGGGTACTGCCCTGCTGGGCAGATCCCAGCCTGTGCTACACTCCAGGATTATGCTTTTCCAGGCACAAGACATTGTTGAGCTTCAAAAGATTCTTCTCTGCACAATCTTCCTTTCTGTCCAGGTTTTCCTGCAGGCCAGCTCTCTGTTTCAAAGTCTTCAGTTTTCCACTCTGTTTGGTGTCTTTGGCAAATTCATCAGAGTAAACTTGATTCCATTTTACACACCATTTATGAAGGCAGCAAACAGCATTGAGCCCAATATCGAGTGTTGAGCCCAATTTTGATCCCTGGGCATTCCCACTTGTGCCAGGTTGCCAGTTTGAAACAGAGTGCATTACCTCCACTCTCTGAATGAACTGGTCAGCTGTTCCCCATCTACCACAGAGACCACTTGCCTAGACCATGGCACACCAGTTTCCTCAGGAAGAAACTGTTGGAAATGGTAAGGAAAGCTTTGGAGAAATCCAGGTAGACAATGTCCACAGCTTGTCCTGCATCAACTGAGTACCTTACTTTGTTGTAGAAGGCAATCAGGTTTGTCAAGCATGATTTGCCCTTGGTGAACCATAGTCCTACTTAAATGACAGCTATTTCAAATTGCTGATTGTATCACTGTTTTTTTTCCTGTAGATAGACAAATACAGATGTCAGGGGGATTGATTAAATTACCTGTCTTGTGGGCAGTAAGTGTACAAATCATATACTTTTTATTTCCTGATAAATCTATAAATCCAGAAAATACTGCACAATTTTTAAAAAATTCAAAAACTTATAACACAAAAATCCACTAAGTTCCCATATCAACCATAAATGAAACATTTTTACCTTTTTTAAAAAATGCAAATTTTGTCCAAGCAATGAGTCAGTCCCTTTATTTTTTTTTAAGTAATTTTATTTCATCTATTCCTCTTGCTTTGTTCTTTCCTATTGACAGGTCTCTTCATGCAAGGCCTGAGCAATATAACAGGTTTTTCATGGATCTTGAATCAATCCCAGAGACAGAAGTGTAGGAATTTTCATGTGGACAGTCTACAAAAGGTGTTTTATCTTTATTGTTTTCCCAAATAAATAATTTTATAATAGCACCTAAAGCCTAGGTTTCCACTTTGAAGTATATCATGCAATGTCATGTCCATTGGACAGGGTTTTAAAAGTTGGACAGGACATGACTAAATAAAAATCCAAGAAAACCTAGTGAGTTTCTGGAGTGTTCTAATGTAACTGTGCTTCTTGCTTTGGGAGATTTTGTGAGATACAATTTAATAAGGTCATCTCTTTCCCTGCACAATTATCAAACACAGCAGTTCTCATATCTTACATGCCAAACATAGTTGATCTTTTTTCAGCACCACCCCAAAAATGTATAAAATTAACACAAGATACCTCTACCATCACGCAATATTCAACTTTACAGAAAATGGCTTCTTAGCCTTAGTGAATAAAACTTCTGTCTGATATGCTCAAATCCTGTCACTGGCATAGATGCTCACAAAGGAAAGCATAGCATCTGCTCTCACTCCATTACACAACACTCAACCCTATAAAGAGCTGCAAAATACAGAGCAGGGGGCAAACATAGCATCAAAAAGTGAGGAACACGTAATTATTTAACATTTCTTTTATATCTCTGACTGTACCTGGTACAGCAACCACATTTATTTTTATTTGGTTTTAGTACTGTGTTTTTTTTCCATTTTGTATTTTCTTTTTACTGGAGCCATGACTCTGCTGGTTTTAAACTATCTACACACATCTGCAGAAAGCAAAGAAAAACATTCCCATACCACCTAATCCAATTCTGACTCTGGTCTCACTAGAAAGGCAAAAAGTTTCTTCCTCATTACTGTTAACGTCCTACTTTCCCCCAGAGGGCAGGGAAAACCTCTCCATATCTGCTATTTTGCTTTTGTACACCTGTGATCAGAAGGGACATAAAGAGGCTTGGATGACAAAGACCTTCATTTCTGCTCTCTCTTCCTCATGTGTCTTTGCACCATGCTGCTCTGCAGGAGGAGTCATACTGCTTTGAGAAGGGCCAAAACTTAGCTCTTCCTTTCGCAAAGGCTGTGGGAATACAGGAGTTACAAGAGAATACAGGACTGACAGAGCATGACTACACCCTGCAATAGGACAGTTTGCAGGACTGTGAGGGCAAAGCCAAGAGAGGGGCAGCTGGATGAAGGACCTGAGTCAGCAGAGGACTCACCCAGGACTTGCCCTGCTCAGTGGAGAAGAGTGGGAGCTTCACTTGTTGTGACTTCAGAGCTGGCATCAATGAGGCTGTTCAGAGACCTGAGACTGGTGCCATTTTGTGTAAATACAACATGAAGCCAACACAGACATTGCTGACAGTAAACAATG
Organism: Pithys albifrons albifrons; assembly: GCF_047495875.1. Taxonomy (NCBI): domain Eukaryota; kingdom Metazoa; phylum Chordata; class Aves; order Passeriformes; family Thamnophilidae; genus Pithys; species Pithys albifrons. Next base: position 52,455,590 of record NC_092459.1, on the reverse strand, counting down.
AACCTGTGAAGGAGAGGCAGGAGTTTCAAAACAAGACTGCCCTGACCCAATTCTGAAAATTTGCTGTAGCCATCCAAGATGTGGCTACAGTAATTTGTATTCTCTATCAGACAATCACATGTGAGTGATGTTATCCCACTGAGACACTGGAACAGGTTGCCCAGAGAAGCTGTGGATACCCCATCCCTTGATGTGTTCAAGGTCAAGTTGGATGGGGCATTGAGAATCTTGATCTAGTGGAAGGTGACCCTGCCCTTGGCAGGGTGTTGGAGTGAGATAATCTTTAGTATTCCTTCTAATCCAAACCACTGCATGATTCTGTAATTCTATGATCTATCATGAGTGGAGATGTGCTGACCAGCACCGATAGAGTGCGTGCTTTGTGCCTTCAGTGCCCTCCATGCTGCTCCACCAGCAGTGCAGCAACACTCCACTCTTCATAGGAAAGAATCGGGCATCTGGCCCAGTCCTCTGCTAGACTTACTCCCTTTCAAAGGGTCAGAAAAGAAGTATTTTCCTTCACTTGCTTAAGGATCAACTGAAATCGTTACAGAATGACAATACCTTATTTAGTACAGATAAAGCCTAAATATATTAGTCTACATATCACAGTAAATCATTACCTTTCCTTCTATCCTAAAGTGTAAAATCTATACTATAGTTGTGTAAAAAGGCACTAGAAACGATGCAGAGAAGAAAAAAGAGAGTATTTGTCTGAAGGGCTTCAAAAAGAAGTGTGATCAAAATAAAGGAAAATTCTTTTTTTTTTGTTTGCACTGAGTGCATGCAATGGAAAAGCACTGACACAATTTATGTCCAAGTTTGGGAGATCTTTTTTTTTTGTTGTTTGTTGTTGTTGTTTTTGGTTTTAGATTTAGCTGTCAAAACTTGTGGTATCATAAAAACCTGAAACCTGTGCTTCAGTAATTAATCACCCTTAACTTTTTGCCCAGGTTGAAATTAATATCCTGAAGTCATAGACACTGCAAACACAGTCAAGCAGGCAGAAAAGCTATGATTTTTAATTGTTTGAATTTTGCTTTGTTTATTTCTATCACATATACTGTGATGAATTTATTTCTATTCTATGCATTGAAAATTGCCGCCTTTTGGGGTTATTTCTGAAAGAGAATGCATCTGAGTCATTCTGAAAATGAAAAAAAAAAGGGTAGAGAACACAGAAGTGGCAGCTGTATTGCTTTGTGAGTCACACTGAGGTATTGGACTGGCATTTGCTTGCTGCTCCTCCCTCACCCTAAGGAGGTCCAACAGCGGGAGCCAAACAGATGGTGCAGTGTTGTTCATTAGTGAAACTCCCACAGCCACATTTAGCAGTTGGAGAAGGTCAGGAGGGGTGTGTGGCTTCCCCAAGAGTGCAGGAAGAGGCATTTTAGTATGGCCTGTCTCGGAGCCACTAGTCTGAGCAGGGCTTGGAGTAAGGATGTACCTGACGTCCACAAACTGGAGTGGCACAGAGAAAATAATGTTTTCCTGACATTTCTCAAAGGTCATGAGGCGTTTTTTTAGCTGAAAACAACATTAAAGAAAGGAGTAATGATCAAAAAGAGAAAAGGGGGTGGGAGAAGCCTGCTTTGCACAGTTTGTCCTTATCCCTCACAGAAAAGTGCCATATTGACTTTCTCTATCAGGCTATTTTGTAAATAAAAGAAGTAGGACTGATCTGGCTGTTAGTTCTAATAACAGTAAAATACAGAAAACATAACAAATTACATGAGGTGTAGTGCTTGTTTATAGACTGAGCTTTGCTGCTATAAATAAATATTGCAGAACTCTAACCCATGAGTTCAATTGGCAAGATCTGCTTTTCAGGGAAACTTAAAAATATTTTCACAGTATTCCCAAGTCAGCCATCTCAGAAGACAAAAGACAACTTGGTTTAACTCTTCTGGCAGGGTATTTAATTTATAGAACTAGATTTATCCAATACACTTTTGGATGTGTCTTTACTTATTGTCTTGTACAGCATCTGACATGTTCCCTCTCAAGGTAAGACACTCACCGTTGATGGTCTCTGCAGTACTAAGCCATTAGAAAAGAGTATTCATATTGGTTTAAATCTTCTCAAAGTATATTCTCCTTTACTGGAGTACAAGGAAACAAAAAGAACTAAGAAAGAAAACATGCTACCTGGATTTTGGTTCCAGAAATTGTTAACAGGAGTACTGGCACCAAGATCAAAAGATCCATGTAGATTTCCTAGATGTGGTAATATTATACTAATAATTTGGAAAAAAAACCCCACCAAATCAGTTCTCTTTCTTATACTTTTCAGTTCCTAAACAGGAGATAGTACTTTCATATCTCACAGCAACACAGGAAAGAAAATATGTTTTTGAGGTTGCAGTGTTTTAGAGAGAAGGCTGCAGTTAGGTGGCAGGAATAACTTCCTGACCTCTCCTTCTTTTCAGCGAGTAGTGAGAAATGTATGAATAAGCACAGGAACAGAAGATACATTAATTTTTTGCCGATGCAGAGTCCTTGAAAATCTTATTTCTAAAAGAAGTAAAATTTTCTATAAGGCAGATGCTATGTTCTGGAAGGTCTAAATGTTTGGTGGGTTTTTTTGTGTTTTTTTGTTTGTTTGTTAATTTGTTTGTTTGTTTGTTTGTTTGTTTTTAGTCGGGGGAGATGAGAGGGTGGCAAATTGAGACATCTAGCCATTAATATGTGCAACTGATACACTAAAATTCAGATTTTGATGAAAATTGCCTCAGGTTCACCTGTTTCTCACTTCTTGATCTGTGCACAAACACGTTGTTTAAATAAATAAGTTGAACATCTCCAAGTACTATCTAAGAACAGGTTGTGACATACTCTTCTGCAGTAGAACATCATACACTTCTCTGCAGTAGAGAACAGCATTTCTCAAAATATTCTTATGTTTTCCTATTATGGTGCTTCAGTAGTTGCTTGCATTTATTTACAACACAGAAAAGAAGATTATTTCTTTCTTTAGTCCCTTATGGATGTTTTTTACCATTATACACAGACTCGTTTTATGGAATCTATCAGAGATAAGAGGAAGGAGGAAATATTTTGTGAAGGTTGCTTTAAACATCTAATTCAAGGCCAGGGACTGGATCAGTACAGGGAATTAATTACTTCCCTGCTCTCCAGAATCTGTACCTTCATAAAAACCAGAAGAGGACATGTGTAGATTGGAGAGCACATGCTACCTGCCTTATTCTGTAGATTAGAAACATTGAAGATTTTTCTGAGTGCTACACTCACTTTAATTAAAAAAAAAAGATACAGTAAGCAAACCTAAAAAAAATATTACAGTGTGGCATTGATTTCACTGAAAGGTCAAAACATTCAATTAGTTTCTAGTAAAATATTGTGGAACAAGGTCTTACCTTTTATTGCAAAAAAAGGAACTAATTAAGTGCTAAATTTCTGAAGTTAAAGATTCAAAAATCATCAATCAATCAATAACTAAGGTGATTATTAGATTATCCATTTTGCATATTTTGCAATACACATTAGTGCCACAGACTAATAAATAAAGATTTAAGGTAATAAGGGGAGAAAAACAGAAAATCCTACATTTATGCAGTGAAAACCACCTCAAGAAAGTGAAAACCTTCTGTGGTGTATATATACTGTGGTGCTCTTTAGAACATGGTGCCATAAGCACTCTTTTGCTGTCACTTAACCACTTCAGCAGACTTGCTTTTACTCTATGTTGATGCTGTCCTCAGGCCCCCTGATAGCATAGCTCCCCTGGCTCAACCTTTGTTGATCGTTGGGACTGTGCAATGGTGCGGTTTTCTTCGTGCCTCAAGCTCATCTTTGTTATTTCAAAGCTATCTGCACATGTCTATTGAAGGCAATAATGAATTTAGTGCTTCATAAACTTTCTCCGGGCGCTGGCATGTGACAATTCTCTAACTGGAGGAAAAAAATAAAACAGGTGTGCAATTGAACCTGCCTATTAGGTCACTGGGTTCTCAAAGAATATAAATGCATATTTATTCAGAAGTGAGAGGAAAATTTCTCCCACGTCACCCAAAAGTAATTAACATAACAGCAGCAACAACCCATAAAGTTGGAGAGCACATATTCAAGGCATACTAAGGAACATTTGGAGCTTGATGCAAAATAATTACTCTTTTCTCCACAAGTTTCCTACTAGGGCTACAGGAACTGCTGATATGCACACATCTGGCTAAATGTGAGCAAAATGAAAAGGGGAATTAAAAGTCTAGTGTGCCTTTCAAAGTGAGAGGTTTGTATTATTCACTCAAGATGTCCAAGTGCATGCTGGCTCTTAGCAAGCTCTTCTACTCCCAGGTGTGAAAGGGATGGGAAAACAGGAGGGAGACATCACATCCAGATCAGATTTTGAGGTATCATGCTTTTTAATTTGTGAGACTTGTGATATCAGGGATCAGCTGCACTCACTGTGAAGGAATGTAAATAAAAGGGTCTCCTCTAAGCACATGGCAGCATGTATGGTCCATCTGCCCCACTTACTGAAAGAACTAGTCAATGCTGGACATGCTGTCAGTGCTGTACTGTGCTTAACACAGGATGAAGGGCTTGGGCCTGCAGGCTGATAATAGGACAGACACTGGGCTTCCCTGTACTTCAATTTTGTCTTCAACTCCTTTCTGTATCACAGATACACCATTTTCCTTTCAAGGATCCATTATCATAAGCTTTGGAATTGGTCAGCCTAATATTTTTTTACCCTCTTTCGCTTAAACCTAGTGGTCATTTATTGATTAGTTCTCTGTCCTGGTATTTCCTGTTAACTATGCTAAAGCAGCTGATACATTTCATCTTGTCATACAGTGAGAATCTGAGACAGACCTGGACAGCAATGATTTTTATTGATTTGACTTCCAAACTTTTACATTGTAGATATTGAATTTTTAGACAGTTTTGCATTAAGAATAGTCTCATGAAAATAACAGCATATGGATTATTTTCTTCTTTCAGCCTTTTTCCTAACATCTCTTTCCTCCATACCCCACAGGCATCCCCCACACTTTCTCCACTTTCTAAAAAGCCATTCTCATCCCCCTGCCTCTACCTGCTTTCTTTCAATTCTGCCAGCTGTTGGCATGTGATTATCTGTGAGCTGGCATTTACCAAGTAAGACAAACTGACATACACAGGCAGCCAGATGCTTTTGATTATTGCTATTTACAAGGGAGACCAGAGATGTGCATATCTTTCTCTATACTGATTTCTGTGTATTTCTCCATCACATCCCTTTCAATTTTATTTAAGGATAAGCAGTTGTAATTTCACACTTTTTCATTCCTTGATCAACACAAGGTGCAAGGTGTGATTGGGAGGGGCAAGTTCCCCTATAGAGATTCTATGGCTACCTCAGTGTACCTTTATTATTGCAGACCCATAAACTTGAATCTCTACAGTCTGGTCCTTTGTGGCAATCTTGCTCTGCACCAACTACTTTTCCTCTGTGGGATTTATACCTTTTTTTTTCCCCATTCTTAACACACAAGTTCTTCATAAAAGATTGTGAGGTCTTCCAGAGGAAACAAAGCAAACCAACAAACTATAGAGCAATAGCAACACAGAAAGATGCTTTTAACATGGAGTTCAGCTGTCATTTCTTTATTTCAAAATGCACATGATGTACAAATGCAAATGTCAGAATTGCCTGTAGCATAAAGCACAATAGGAAGCAGTATGTTTGCTAAGAGGAAAACAGATTTTTTTTTTCTTAATAAGAAAACAAACAGTTATGTTGAAACAGAAGAGAAAGAAGTGACTGGCTTGTACACACAGAAGCACATAGCTTTTATGTTGGGTTGTGGTAATGTAAAATAGATTCTTAATTTAAAAGAGAAGGCTTAGATAAAGAGCACTCCAAAAGAAACCACTTTATCATGATCTCTGATCAATAAATGAAATTTATAGGATTAGGAATGGTGTCTCGGTGTTTGCAAATGAACAATATACCATGACATGTATACAAATTTTTTCTACCCATCATGTAAAATAATGGTTATTTGCAAGCAGGAGAGTTCCTAATTTATTTTTCTAATAATCTAGTCACTGAATAACTATAATACTTATTGATTGTGATTCTTCCAGATCAATAACATATTGTTAAAACAATCCTTCAGTTGTTGTATAAAACAAAATAAAAAGTGATAAAGGAGTATTGGCTGTATGGAAACAGTACCTAATGCTTTTTAATTATGCAATCACTATGGAATGTTACCAACAAAGACCAGGGTGTAGTCCACCTAATTTTACTCATCAAAAGAACAGATTTCAGTCTATCATCTAAACTCCCTTCTTATCTAGCTGTCTTACAGAGAGTAAGATGAAATTAATAGCTTTCTAAAGATCACAGAATCAGAGAATCATCAAAGCTGGAAGAGATCTTCTGAAGATTACCTAGTCCAACTTTCAACCCAGTACCACCATAATCACCCCTAAACCATATCCCCAAGTGCAACATGCCACTTAAGCACTTTCAGATAGGTGGCTCCACCACGTTGCTGGGCAATTTTTTCCAATGCCTGACCACTCTATAAAAATGTGTTTTCTAATATGTGAACTGAACCTCCCCTGGTGCAATTTAGGCCCATTTCCTTGAGACACAGCAAAAGAGACCAACTCACACCTCACAACTATGCCCTTTCAGGTTGATGATAGCTGACATATTTCTCTCCCCTTTCACTGATGCATTCTAAACATTCTCAGGAAAAAATACGAATTGGTTTCAGGCACAGAATAATTATGAGAAAAAGAGTTCAATCCAGTTTTCTCCCCATATATCCGGGGTTGGCTTATGACTTTAAACATATAAAAATCTTGAACCTGTCTCTCCGAATCTTGAGATTAAGTTTAAAAACATTAAAACTTTTAAAAAAAAACTTTTCTACTTTGTTGGTTTCTGAATCTTTTTGGGTACAGCTGTGTCAAAAATTCAAATATTTCTTAGCTGATGTGAGGGTTACAATTAAAATATTTTTACTTCATATTTTTGAGATATTTCATTAGAATATTCATATGATAGAGGAGTATGAACCTTGCCTACAGCAAGAGGAATTCAAGCAAAACACTAAACATTAGAGAGAGAACTGCTAGAACTGCATGTTTTTTGCAGTTTTTAGGAATTTGAGCCACTCTATGATGATATTCGAAAGAGGCTGATGCTGTTGCTATGAAGCAGAACAGGTTATTTGTTTTATTGGGTTCTGAGTACTGACCTGCCTTATGCTATCCTAATCAATCTTTCCACTCACTACCTTGCATTTTTAGCCAGGATTGTGACAGTAAAAAGCAGTCCACCCAGACTAATTTCCTAAATTTCCCTCATCTTCCTATGCAGACTACACAGAAATATATTTTGACCAAAACCAATTAATATTTCATTCTGAGACAGAAAATAGTGCCTGTTTGTGATTCAGGAAATTCTTATGTTCTGTCAGGAAAATATTTCAGGTAAACAGATTAGCAATAGGGTGTCTTGGAGTATCTAAAATTTTCGTTTTCTTAAGACTCAGAATAATTGTACACTTTTGTTCTCTGAGGTTTTGTAAGCAATAGCAAAAAACCAAACTCAAATGTTTTCTATCCTTTTGACAGGTGTTACTGCAAGCCAAAAAAAGAAATACCAAGAAAACCATCCACAGAATAAGCACAAGCCTTGCTCACTAAATAGTCATTTGACATACCTTTTAACCGAGTTTGCCCCCTTTGATAAAGATAAGCTCACATTGTAAATGCTGCCTTATGAATTTAACATTGTAGTTAACATTACTGTGCAAATTTCTTACTGTTTTTTGAGATAGTTAGAAAGACAATGCTGATGTGTCTATCAAAGTAATCCTTTTGTCCAAACTTCTGCCCATGTTTTTCAAAGCAAATAGAACCGGAATTTTTTTAAAAACAATTTTCTTCATATTTGCTGGTTTTGCTTTGTTTACAGACACAGCACTTGCTTTACCTATTACATTGTCTTTATCCCAGGAATTTTCTCACTTTTACACTTTTGATCATCTTTTCCATCCCTCTGGGAAGGGCAGGTGAGCAGGTGGAGCTGAGCTGCCCACCACGGTTAACCCACAATCTACTTGTTTTATGGTCAGCTAAATAGAAGTTAATGTTCACTATAGCTCTGGCTATGACTTAAAATGCAAAGTTATAGATATGAAGTAAAGCTCAATACCAGATTCAGCCTGTTCTCTACTTTCTGGTTTTAGAATACAAGAATATATGTGCAGATACAACGACATTAATTTGCATTGTCATTTACATAAACTAAGGGTATTTTTACTACTGGTCTAACTGAAATTGCCCAATAAAATACTGTAATTCAGAGGCATGTTCCATCTTTATAAGAACTGCAGATAGGCAAAAATGAAGCAATCCTCTCTTTTGTGGCTGGGATAGTTCAACTTGGAAAGACACACATTTTGTTCTGCAGAGCACTCATGGCTTTTCTGTGGGATGTTACAGTAACTGACAAGTGAAGAGGATCTTGTTTAAGTGATAGCATGTCAAGACTCAGTAAAATACTTAATCACCACCCTCTTTATTTTAAGATTTTAAAGTTTCTGTTTAGCTGTTCTTGATATATTTTTCTTCTAGAAATGCATAAAGCACTATGACCAAAATTTCAAAGGGGAAATCTAAACCTACTACCAAATCTGTGCTGTCCACATTTTCAGAAATAAATACATATTTTTACTTGTAAGCACAAACGGTCTAGGCATCTCATAATCCAATTTTGACTTATGAGCACACAGCATGCTTTCAGAAATATGCTTGCCTGTGTAATTAAAAGATATGGGGTAATGCTTACAGCTCCTGCCAAAACATTAAGCAGAGAGCACCCTGGAGAAGGAAATGAAAGCAACCAGAGAAGGAGTCAGATAAACTGGAATATGGGGCAGCAACAGCAGGAGTCCAGAGCAGATAAAAGGTTAATGCTCCCATTGTGGGAGCAAGATGGGGACTATATCCCAGGCAGGGCTTAGACCAGGTCCTGAGATTTGCATGAAAGAGACTGGTAAGTGTGAACTATGAAGATATAGTTCTGTCTTGGGACTTGTGGCAATTTCATAAGCCATATTTGCTTTTCTCTCAAAGTTTATGATATCATTGGAAAGCCTGGATGGAAATATAACCTCATAAGCAAGATACCCACTATTTAATCTCTATCTTGTGTATATAACCAACAAATACTTGTTTACTGCTAGCATGACTTATGTCTAGCCACATTTGAACTCAAGGACCTCCAGAGATGAAAAGCAAAACAATAATCTACAGCTTTCCAAGCCTACTAGAATACTTTGTCACAGTGATGGAGGGTGAGGCAGAGTGCATTTCAGTTTGTGCTTCTCTGAAAGGATAGGAAGGTGGTCACATGTGCATTGGGCTAGGCATGTGGGAAGCAAGGAAAATCTATTTTGAAAGACTTGTAGTCACACAACTTAAAGTCTGGGTGAGATGTGTGGCTAAATTCCATGCAACACTGAAATCTGAGGGAAAAGTCTTTAGCCATTACTGTGATATAATTTAGTTTGAAAGTTTAATGAGAGAGGGAAAATACCACTTGGAGGGCAAGGCATTTGCATAGCCCACTTCTTCTACAGTTGTCTAATTGGTAGTGATACAGGTTTCATAGAATATGCAGCAGGTTGGAAATGATCTAAAATGTCACTAAAGGGAAATGCATTTTGTTATAGCAAATGTAACTGCTTACACTGGAAGCCAACATCAGAGCATGCTGTATGAGAAAGAAACTGCATGCATCCTTCCCTCCAGCTATAAGAGAAAACTGGATCATACTAAGAATTTGTAACACCTTGTATGTTGGAGAGAAACTAGTTTAAAAGACACAAGTATGGAAATCTAAAGTTGGGGTGGGTAAATCTACAAACTTTATTAGTGCTGTGTTTACTGTAGTCCTTGCAGGAACAAAGAAGACAACAGAATCACCATTTGAAGTTCATGAGCTTTTGTATTTTCAAAACAGAGTGTAAGAAGATAAAGAGGGTTCATACTAAATTCTGTGTGCAGGAAATCAATTCCTAGATATTCTGTTATTTTGCAAGTATGTAGTATTTTTGCATGGAAGATATTAGAGATTGTTGCCTGTGGAGAAAATGGTCCTGGGCTGAGAGTGGATAAGAATTACAAGTCACAAACCACAAGGAAATACTATTTTTCATTGTTAAAAGTGAATGTGATTGTAAATACATATTAATAAAGCAAATGGAAGCAATTACAATACTGTAATCTTAAACTGACAAACATTATTGAAACTAGACAAAAGCAACCAGCTAACCAAAGCCAAAGTGAAATGGGGGACAACCAGGAAGCACAGATTTTCAGAGTTAAATATCCTAAATACATTTAACTTTCCTAACTAACTTTTATGTTAACTTATATTCCCTAGCCTTTGGAGGTTTTTGATTTATGCTTGAAGTCATGAGCACTTTTGCATGGGACGATCTTTTTGTCATATATATAGAGCACTTGGCAGAGAAAGACTTGGTCAATGACTGATACTCCTAGGCATTATGCTTAGACAAAGAAGACGTGTCATTAATAAGAAAGCATCTGTCTGACTTATGATTTGTAAGAGGTGGAGTTCCTAGGTATTTTGGAGGGAACAGAAGAGGAACTTATTTTGCTATGTATTTTTGTTCTTCTAACAGTAAGAAACTTGAAAGGTGTTAGCACAGGTGCAAAAAAAATCTCTCCATTCTCTGCATGCTGTGTGTGAAGACAGAGAGGCATTTCCATTAATCAGAAGATGGCTTCTTTTAAGGATCATAACAGTTTACTTGTACTTCCAGTAACAGACTATGTGGGGGTGGGCCTTTCTGTTGTTTTGGTTTGGGCATTTTCTTCCTTCAGGAAATGCACAGAAATTTATAATGGAGAGACAGGCAGGCACCTCACAGACTGTTTCAAAAGATGCCTTAGCACAGAGATGGAGCACCTGATAGATTTATTGTGTCCACGTTTGCTTTCAATAACCAGGGTTGCTCATGTCTCTCCTGGGCTTCCTGGCTGCCAAGCAATGAAAAACCACCAAAGCTAAATGTGCCATACACTTTGAGTTCCCAGTAGTCTGGAGATTACATGAGCTTCTTAGTTGACTACTACTAACTGTTCTGCAAGCTTTTATTACTTAATAATAATCACCTGCTGGCTGCAACCTGCTGCAGATCCTACAGTACATTATCTGTTTTTGAAAGATTGTTATTTTCTATTAGAGCTAGTGTTTCACATAAACTGTGTGTTCTGAATCCCATATTATGTTTATTAATTACAGTAAGTAAAGATTTAAAGCTCTGTACTTAACTATGTATTACAGAAATTTCTTTAGATTAGTATTCTAAGGAGGGGGCCTTCCAGTGTCCTAATGCCTGCCTTGTTATTTTGTCTTTCTCTGTATAACTCCTTTCCTCCTCCCATATAACTTCTGACACTGCTGGCAGATTTTAATCAAATATAACAGAGACATCTAGATATTAAAATCATACAAATTTGATGAAAAGAGAAAACAGGGAAGAGGAGAGAACATATTACTACATCTACAGAGGGAAAGCTTAAAATATGTCTACAGCTTTTCTGCTGGTTGAGTTGATGGTCCACTGGGCAACACATGCACTTGGACTAGGCAAGCAGCACAAACATAGTTTGCAACTGAGCACAACCATGTTTTCTTGCCCAAACAGGTAGAAAGCAGATGTGACAGGGCACTAAGCATTGTGTTTTTCTCTTGGGGTTTTGTTGTTGTTGGCATTTTGTTTGTTTGTATGGGTTTTGTTGGTAAATGAGGTATTATTACATATGAGACATGAGGGTAGGGTTGATTTGGGGAAGACCTGAGTGTTATTCTGGGAGATAACTGAACAAAAACATGAGAGTACAGTGGAAAAATAAGTCTTTTGGGCAGAAGGGAGCCACAGCAATGAGTATAAAGGATGTAAAATGACAGGAAGTCAAATCTTATGAGTTACTCTATCTAACAATTTGTTTTGCATTTGCCAATTTAAAATCCATCTTTTTGTGTTCTGCACATTTTTTTCTATATCTGAGATTATGTTCTAAACAGTCAACTAACACATCCCTCTTTTTAGCTATCCATATAAAGCCAAACTTTCCCAGTTTCGTGAAGGGCTGAATGCATGAACGTATTTTGCTTGTCCAACCCCTGCAATACAGCATTAAAATACTGCATTAAAATGTGAATATTTATTTCATTTATTAACTATGGAGAGCAACTTACTTCATGAATACAGTCATCCTGCAAACTATCCCTGAACAGGATGTTTATTAAGACTCTATATTTGTTTATTTGTAGTAGTTTATATGACAGCTTTTAACCTCCTGTAGAATTTATACATAGATGGTCAGTATGATTATTTCTTATTTACTCTGTGCACTTTGACTAATCATCAAAATCACATGGTATTATTTCTGCTCCAAGAATGGATGACCTATGCATTTTAAACAGGAAAAATGCCTGGTTTGTTAATGAATTATACATGAATATCCATTGTTCTTGATGACTCTTGTGATAAACACGAAAAAGAAACTTTAATAAAGGGTATGATGCCTTCCGCTAGCTGTGAATACTCTATAAATCTATTCTTTCGAGTATTTATGATTCATTCCCTTTCTTGGACTATTCACATGAATAAAGTCTTTCTTGTACAAATGTTTGTGAATAAAAACAATGTGAGTGTGACTGAAATAAATCAACAGATATACTCACAGAACCCAAGCAAATATCTTGTTACTTTGTGCACCTTCAATTCAAATACAGTGAGAGCTTATTTCTGCTGGCTATTTTAGACAAGCTCAAGTTCCTAAAATTAGGAAGACAGAACTGCTATATATTCCTCGAAGATCGAAAGAATCAGAGGTTTTCACAGCTTAAGTTACACAGGAAGCCCAGGTCTTGTTCATAAGATTAAGTATCTTACAGTACACATTGCATTTGAAAAATGTATAGTATGTATGATACTAATTTTAGCAGAACAGATTGCTGTTGCTATTGTACGTATAGAAAGAGATAAATAAGAACTTGAGGAGTATATTTCCCCCCAAATATTAATATCGGAGCAATAATACTGGGTACAACAGAGTGTACACAAAGAAGTCACTTTGAAAAAAAAATTAGTTATACTTGTCATGAAATATATGCTATATGGAACTAAAGAGCAATACTACTTGGAAAGAGAGCAATAAATTAGAATAAAAATGCTCTAAAATGCATAATTATCATGCATTATGCTGAAAAAAACCCAGGGGATAGAAACATCCATGCTCTTCAAAATGTCAAGTTGAACACCTTGCTGTGAGCCAGACTGCTTAATGTATGGGTGCTTTTACTTCTGAAATTCTAATGCAGAGGACAGCATGACAGGATGTTACAACTTTATAAAGAGGACATGAGAACTGTAACATTTCATTAACATTAAACCATTTACTAACATGTCTGAAGAATTACATTTTTGAAGTCTGATACTTTCTTTCAAATGAACACAAGTTAAAATGTCACATTCCTAAGACCACTGCTGTGCTCAATGTCTTAGTTAAGGATGTAAAGTAAAGGGTCTCTGTGCTCTGGAATATCAAAGCAAGCCTGTTAATTTTTTTTTTTTTTTTTTGCTAATAAATAGAATAAATCTAGCTTATCTGTGAGGCATTTTAAAATTTAGTACCTTTTGTTCTCTTTCTTCGTGCTCCTGAGGTCATGGTAAAATTTGTCAAAAAACCCTATTATGATCCAAATTCTTCAGTTTTTTTTGGTCAGTATGGTTGTCTAAAACCCCAGTTTTATTCATTGTGGGCTATGGTGATTCTCCTTGCTGACTCCACTGTTGAAAGGCTTAATTGTGGAACTATTATTTGTGATGAGTGATGCCTCACTTCATGAAAATAATCCCCAAGGCAGTGGAAGCAATTAGAATCAGACTCCACAACAAACTGCATAAAACACACTCAAACTTTGGGATCCCTGCTTCTAAATATAGCACTGATGGAAAGGCTATGGAAGCCAAGGCAAGTCTGCATAAGCCTGTTCTCTTTATCTCTCTCTCTCCTTCTTTTTCTTTTTTTTCCTAGGGATGGTTTGATAAAGGTAATCAGTTTAATACAATGACCTTGCTTCAAAGACCTAGGTTAGATGATTTGGTTTGCATATGTAAATGTAATTATTTCCTGTCTGAATGCATAGAACTGCAAACCACATGTCAATATGCAGAGTGAACAATGATTTGGGAATTTAGGTAAGATATCAAAACAGCTGTATATCCTAATTTTTTATACATATCCATAGAAATCTCTCCCTATAAACATACATACAATCAAGGTTTTTCCTATGGAACATGTTTACTATTCTGTTTACTAGCCAAGAGAATATAAAGGGAAGCAGGAGAAGCTAAATGTCACCAGGATTTCAGGAAATTGCAGAATGTTCTGCTCCTTGGAGAAAAAGTTTAATTTTACCAGAAATGCAGTTTTTAAATTTGGAGGGGAGTGCTATTGGGATATTTCATTTTCTGCCTAATAGGACAGAGAATTTCAGACTCTTCCACCAAGCACAAAGATACTGTCCAGTGATTTTCTGTAAAGAATTCAAAATAGCATACAATCTTGGTTTAACTACTTCAAGTGATGAGGGCTCCTCCAGCTCTTTAGAGAAGGTTAATTACTATTATTTTACCTAAATTTTTCGGTCATAGTTTTTACTGTGACTTTGACTTTTCCTAGATTAAAAAATTTTCTTCTAGGATTTTTCTGGTCATTATACTGCAGTGAACATACTGAATAAATTGAGTTTCCTATACTTGCTGTGTTCTATTAATCACTCTTTTCCCACTGCTCTCTTCTTGTTTTCTACCTTTTTTAAAATGTTGATAGCAAAACTGCATTCAGGAGACTAACAGCTATTTACAACAGCAGTATTCAATATCCATAGGTTATCTTTATCCTCAGAGCAACAGTATCTAACTGAGGCTTAACTACTTAATCTCCTGCATCTCCAAATTTTTTCTAGGATCAGTGGAATCCAAGATATTGTCTCATCTCACAGGAATAACTTAAATCTTTTTTTCTTGGATGCATGACCTTGGATTTTGACCAAGCAATCCAGATAAATCCATAAAACTGACTTGATCCTAGGAATTTTATTTACTTGCTTACAATTTAGTTTCAGTCCTAATCAGAAACCAACTTGTGTCCAAATCAGACATGGAACTCACAGTTCTGCTCCAGGGCACTGATCTCACAAATGACCCTTTATGGCTTTTAAGTAAACCAGATATTTTTGGCATACCACTCTTTGCAGCATGAGCTCCGTTTTCATTTTCTATTTGTTCTCCTTCCAATTGTAAAAAATAGAAATAGTTGTTTTATTAATTTCAGAGATGGGCTAACATAATTATCTTTTTGTGAAATCATATCTAAGCCCCAAAGTCAAAATTTATACAACCTTTCAGTATGTAAAATAGGAAGCATGGCTCAAAATCACAGTGAAGAAAGCTTGTACAAATACTTGCCTTTGGCTGCCTGTGGAATACATAAACTTTCCTGCAAAGAAATTCATGGGCAGCACTGGGCACTTACACTGTCCATACCCCATTACCAGAACAACACAATGGAGTTAAAAATGAAACAGCAATCTTGAGAATTTTGAGATAATTCTTGTTAGGAATCTATCTTGGGGGTTGAGGTCTTTCCAGGGGCTTGCAGGAGTGATCGGGCACAGACTGCTATGTTTAGACTTGGCCTCATGGAGGGAAGAGAGGAAGGGGGACATGAATGCTGGCTGCTGTTGAAACAGAGCAGGACAGTGGCTTGTCTAGGGTCTGCCCAGACAGGTAGTCTCCTGCCAACTGCTCACAGAGAAAACTGAGTTTCCTAAACCAAGAGATATATGTATACGCACCTGTCTGACAGACAGGCACACATCATAAGGGGGTTTGCTAGTTTCCACTGCTCATATTTTCTAGGATTTCTGAGTGAGCTGACAGTCTCTGTATGCAGTGATATGCCAGCAATATTATGCAATAACAAGGTCTCGTACTCATGCATATAGATTTTTTCCTTGTTTTCTAAATTAATGATTTCAAATCAGTAATTTTAGATGTTATTTTCAGTTCAAAATAATGATATGACTGACTGGAGTAAATACTACATATTAACCTTTAATTGGCTTTTCAGGTAACAGCTTTATCTAAGACATATTAAAGCAATCTAGCTATGACTGCTATGAGGAAAACACTTTCTCAATCTTGCAAGATAGAATGTATGTAAAGAGAAACAAACAGGTAACTTTGGTTTCACCTTGACAAGGACCCAATTTTCCTATTCTCTTGGAAATGTTTTCTCTTCCCAGAGTTAGAATTAAAGTATGATATTTCCAGGTATAGAGACTTAAGAACAGTATATGTGTATTCTACATACACTTATATGCATATTCTGGTGGGTATTTGGGATGTTGCACAGCACAGTGTTTTAAATGACATAGTGAATTACCTGATTCATAAGATTACGACTAAAATTGTCTGAGAGGGTTTTAGCTCTAAAGGTATCTTTTATATTTTTTTTCTAAGTATCAGTTGACAAGCTTGTTAACTTAAAAGGGGATGCTGCATCTCACTGAATCCAGCTATATAAATATTTTAGCATCATAGATGTTTTCCCTAGTGCTGCAGCACATGGTGGCTTCAACTTCTAAGCACATCAGTATAATTCTTGTTTCAGCTGGGAGGGGAGGTAAGAAAAAGACAGCAAGCATGTCTAGTGGTGAAGGGAAGGCAAATGAGGCTCATACAGATAAGAAAGTAAAGTTCTTTGACAAGAGACCAGCTTGGTGCTTCAGCTAATTTTGTATTCCATTTTAACTCCCTCTGGGGTGCTTTTTGGGATTCAATGCTAAGGTGCATTAGTGGAGCATATTCTTATTTTTAGTGACTACAAGTATGCTTCATCCACAGTAACTTATGCAATCAATGGTAATTCCCATTAAAAAGAATTTAGTCCAGACAAAGAATCTTGCTTCAAATTAAGAAACTGCTACTAAATGCTCTTAATTTTAAACAAGGTGTTAAATCCAGCCTTCAGGTGCAATTCAGAGTGTGCTTTAGGAAAAAAAAAAGAGAGAAAATTCAGGAAGATACTATCAACTTCTGTGTAAACTGTGGTAAGTAGAGCATGCTGCTCCAGCTTGCAACATGAGAAAAATGCTTACTTTGAGTATGAATGTTTTCATAGCCAAATGTAAAGGGCTTGCTATACAACTTTCAGGGCTGCTATACAAGGCAGAAATAATTTTTGTGTGAATATGAAGATTTATAGAGGCAAATCCTTGCATCCATCTTTGTATAATACTCAGTTTCCTATTCACTTGTTCCACAAATGACAACTGTACCACTCTATGTCGAAATCTTTCCCTCTTCTGGAAAAGCCAGAGGTTTCCACTGACTCAACAGAAGCTTCAAACATCCCCAAGAGGTCTCTTTGGCTGTGTTTTCTGCCTACACAAATGAATGAGTTTATGAAGTGGAACCTCTCTGATTTTTACTTCAGTAATCTTTACCAACCATGAAAAACTATAAAACCATCCAAAACTATAAAATCTATTAAAAATATAACAACTATAAAATCTGTGCTTCTTCACAGTTTTTGAATTATTGAAGTTCCTTCTGTTCTATTAATGTCTCATAGAACTGAAAAACCATTGTTATAACATTACAAACTGTAGAATACATTGAGGACCCTTACTCCACATGCCTGATATTGTTACACTTTATGAATAAGAACTTGGTCTGGCCAGCTACAGAACAGTTCTTAAATATTAATAAAACACACTTTTTTCCTATTTTAACCCAGGGAAAGCAAAGCTTTCTGGTGCACTATTGAAATACTGGCTTTTTAATACCATATGACTTGTGATAAATAATTGAGTACGTTTTCTAAATAATGTATCTTCATCAGTTCAGAAAATTCAGTAAAGCATGGTAGGGCCATCTGCCACAAGCTTGAATCTGAAATGTGTGGTCCTGTACATTTAGAAAACAGAACACTGCTAGCACTGAATTAAACATTTCTGGAGTAATGCATATAGTCCTATTGCAAAATACCGTAAGGTGCAAGAAATTGAATCCACACAAAGCAGCAGGAGAGAACACATCTAAACCTTTGGCTTGATGGATTATGAAGTGCATAACCTTGCCTTCAACCCTGACTCTGGACATGTTCTGCTGTTCACCTGGATGGACCCTGGACATGAACCATTACTTCTTGCTTAAGGTTGTTAACAAGAACTTTCACTGCAGCCATGTGAACCTTGCGTGGAGCTGTGAGACTGTGCCCATGTCCTTGAGGGCACTGCTTGTGCTGTGGTCACCTGGATCACCTCAGCTCATTCCTCCTTACCAAAGTGGCCCTGCTTTTGCTACTGCCTCATCCAGTCCATACCAGAAGACAGTTTGGACAGTCCCTGCCTGCGTATGGGAAAGCAAGGGATTGACAGAAGTCCTCAATATTTTCTATTCTCATGTTATGAAAGTAAGCAGCTTTGTCTTCATGTCTTTTGCTTGCATTGTACAAGAATGTACAAGACTGAAGTACAAGTTTAATAAAATAAAACCTGTTTACAAGAATACTGCAGTTGCCTATCATTACAGCTGTTTACAACACATAGTCTGTTTTCCAGGTACCTCCTTCAATCTTTTTTGCCATCCTCTGCTTGTTTTCACTTGTGGAAATGAGTCCTGGTCTGAAATTTCTGAACTAACTTGCTGGTATCAAATATAGCAAAATGATCTTCATTCTTCAACATTTTTCCTTTAATAACCAATATGGTTCTCCAGTTATGCTGACCACAATAATATCCTTTTTCTTGTGTTATTGTCGTTGAGGACAGACTGCTCCCAATCTAGGACAGTTTTCCCTATTTTAATGCTTCAGTGTGTGGTGGTGTAACATAACCAGAAGCATTTTGAAGCTCACCCTGTTGCATTTCACTTATTTTATCTCAAGCATGACTGAACCAAACAGTATTCCTCAGTCTCAGAAATTCGGCTCCTTTGTTATTAAAGGCTCTGTGATTAGCCTGATATTATCTCAACAGCTTTGTAGTGTCTGTGGTTTCCCTAATGGACACTGCACAATACTCTTTGGCTCGAGAAAACGTTTTGTCCTGTTAGTCATTCCCAACACTCTTTGTTGAGCTTTTTCCATATGCCTTCTTCTGTGCCTTTAGGGTGCTCTCCTCCCTCTTGAATCACCCTATCTATCCAGTTAACCCTGTTTGTTCACATATAGAAAACACTTTCTCCTGGATAGACTGACAGGGCCACTGGACTCACAATGATATCTTCTCCAGGTTTTGAAAAATTGTTTATATGCACTACAGAACCTCATCTTATGAGAGATTCTGACTGTTTCCTAGAAGGCTGTGCAAGTTTCAGCATGGCCAGTTGCCTTTTCTTCACAGATTTGTCATTTTATTCTTTCTGAGCTGCATAAAAATCAATAGAGTACTGCATATTGTAGTTGCTTTTGCTGTGCTTCAAGATCTATTTCACATTTTTCTTACTATCTTAGCAGTTATTCCTAGCACTCTGACTTTGTTTTCCATTTGCAAGCTGTACATGCCTGTTATAATTCTTCTCCTTCAGTTTGACAATATTTTGGTGTTGCACTGAAATTAAATAAATGGATTTCTCTGTCCAGTTCCCTAGCAATTGGTGTCACTGATGTTTGCAAGTATTTAAAATCTTATCTTTCTCAAGAATTTCCTATCAAATTACTGCTTATTACCATTTGCCTCATAATGTTTTCTTTTTCTAAAACACTAGCACTTGGTCATGCTCCGTCAGTATGATATTTATGATTTTCAGGGTGGCAGGGGTTACAATACCTCTACAAATCAGCTGGAACACAATTTTTTACTGATCTAATAGCATAGTTGCAAAATGCAGCACTCAAATGGATGACACCTTTTGCAAGAAGAATGTAATAATAAATATTCTATTGACATAGATGCTAGGGTACATGATGAAATATTCAAAAACTATTGCATCAGTGCACTGCAAGAGTTGTATATGTCTCTGTGCATATACATATATTACAGCACATGGGTGTTACCTCTTCCTATATCCATAACTTTAATAGAGATTAATATAATACAGATTGCCTTGGTAGGATAGGGGACATTAAATCAGAACAAAAAATCACAGACTAAAGAGAATTAGTTCCTCCATGTGCCATAGGCAGTGTTAGGCAGTGTAAGCTGCTTATTGCTCAGTGATCTATTTCCTCAGTTATTTTATTCTGAACAAACTGTACTGTACTCTAAAAGCCTGGCCATCCCTGGGCAACTTGGACACTGCTGAGAAGGAGCACAGCTGTTGATGCTGGTCTTACACGGCCCTGCTGGGATAATTAGAATACAAGAAGCCTTGAAGGGATGGCTAGTATTACTTCTCACCCTCTTCCCACCACTGGATAGCAAGTGAACATTTTCCTTCCAGTAATGCTGATCTAAATGATATCTGTACTGGACATTGCATGACTAAACACAGTGTTTCTGTCCTGCTGGTTGAGCTCTTGAAGCTTAGCAAGGAGCTCTTGTTCTCCAACAGGGATTGTCACCTTTTAACTTTTACCCTGGGTAGCTTGGTATTCTTTCAAAGTTACTCTTGCAGTGTATCCTAAGAACAGAATACTAAGGAGCAACATTAGAAAGAATGGCTGTAATGAGACAGACCAAAAATCCATCCTGCCTTGTGTCCTGTCTCTGTCAATGGCCAGAAGCAGTAGTCTTGGAAGCAGATAAGAAGGTGCAAACATACTTACTGCCTTTAACAACTAAAGTACTCTTACAGCAGAACGGATAATATGTTTCAATAATCCTTACAGAATTTATTCTCCATTATAACAATTTCTTTGCATTAAATATAATGAAAATCAGGAGAAAATGTCTAGGGCTATTGATGTACTTGCAAAACTAAGAAATAGCTTTGAAAAATGTGTTGTGTTAGAAATTTTCTACGCAAAACATTGTGGAAGCTACAGGGATAAACAACTTGCTGAGACCCATTTCTGGTTTCAAAATAAACCAAAT
The DNA here is from genome assembly GCF_047495875.1 of Pithys albifrons albifrons. Taxonomy (NCBI): domain Eukaryota; kingdom Metazoa; phylum Chordata; class Aves; order Passeriformes; family Thamnophilidae; genus Pithys; species Pithys albifrons. The sequence goes on along the minus strand of NC_092459.1, from coordinate 52,434,472 downwards.
TTTTTCCAAAAATGTTATCACTCTATCCTTTATTGATGAAATCTCTTTCAATCAACCTTTTAGCTTCACTGATACTGACCTAACTGAAGTCTTATATAATAAGATATAAATACGCGTTTACTTTTTTAAAATATGAGATGAATTGCTACTGGAAAGAAATTTTGTTTCTCTGTAGTCACTACAGAGGGAGTCTGCAGTGATTTATGTTTAGTCTGGGTGCCTGATACCAGTTGCAGATCAATTTTCCCTAAAAGACAGGTCATTTCCAATCTACTCTGTCCTGTGTGACAGCACTCGAGTGTTTCCCAGCCATCTGATATTTAGAAAGTTATGTCTAGCCACACTGTCTCACTGACTTCCTAATGTGTTCTTTAAAACAGAACTTTAACTTCATAGTCTCATTTTTTTACCCTCATCCTCCATACTGGTTTAATTTTTGTTACCACCATTTTCCTGTTTATGCAAGGTTGTTTTATTTTCCTGAAAATAAGGATTACAGGTAGTCTGAGTCTTTCCTTGATGCCTGCTGCTCTGTTCCAATATGTTGTTTTTTCTTTTCCTATTAATCACTCTCTCTTCCTGGCTGTGAGAGTTACTTTTCTTCATGCAATATGCACTGTGTAGTTACATTAAAGAACCTGTGCTTTATAAGTCTGAATTGTTTATTTATAAGAACTATTTACAAAAGTGGTAGAATTAAATGACTGGGGTCCTACCTCTTCTTCCAAATATCTTTCTTTCTTGCAACTGGTGTTTCTTCACCCAAATTTCAAGCATATTGCTCATGTCCATCATTAAAAGGTGCTTATACTTCTTATACTTCTGACACTGGCATAGATGTTGGGAATAACTGAGGAATCTTGCATCTGTTTTTGAAATACATTTATTGAAGCTCATAAAACTAGACTGATGTCAAGATGGGATGGTTTAAGCCACTGCAGATGGATCACTACTTGCATGAGAATATGAAATCCCGAGAAAGGTGATAGTGCTACTTAGGTACAAATAATTCTATAGGGGCAAGAGAGCCTTTCTACTTCAAGGACTAAACTGCTTGTCCTCATTACAAGAATTCCAGTCTGATCCTTGATTTTCACTGCTCCAGACAAATCAATTTATTATGCAGACATGGACATAGTGTCACTATGATGATGAAGGAATTGGAGCATCTGTCATATAAGGAGAGATCAACAGAGCTGAGATTGGTCAGTCTGGATAAGAGAAGGCTCATGGAAACTGGGTGTACAAATACCTGCAGGGAAAGTGCAAGTGGATGGAGATGCTTTATTCAGTGGTGCTCAGTTAAAGGACCAGAGACAAGGAGTACAAACTGAAACACAGGAGGTTCCCTCTGAACTTCAAGAAACACTTTTCACTGTGTTAGTTACTGAGCACTGGCACTGATCATCCAGAGAGTTTGCAGAATCTCCATACCTGGAGATATTCAAAACCTACCTGGGCGTGATTCTGGGGCATGTGCTATAGCTGATTCTACTTTGAGCCAGGGGAATGAAATAGATCACTTTCAAGAGGTCTCTTTCAAACTGAGTTTTTCTGTGATTAAGCCAGTCAAACTGTTTCTACTTATGCTGCTTTTAGATAAACCCCAAAGTATGTTTATCCAAGGGTATCTTTGAAACACCATATGAGTGGAGATCAAGTGGATCATCAATATTGATGTCATGCCATCTTGCAATAACAACTAAGGAATAGTCATACATTCTTTCTTCCTTAAAAAAAAATCCACAACACAAAAGAAAACTGAAAATAACAGTGTTTTGTCTCAAAGTACCTTATATATATTGCAGTGATTTATGCACCTTATTTTTCTTTACCGTGCAATAAATCTCTAGTGAATAATACATAAAACAGACTGGGGACAAGGATTGGTACTGGGTCTTCCCCCATCAAGGCAGGAGGGAGTAAGCTAAGCTTTTGACTAAAGAGTTTGTTGCTTTCTTGTTCCTTTTTGGACTCATAATTCTTGTACTTTGCTGCCCCGTGGCCTAGCTTTGATTTACCCATTTATTCCCCAGCTGTTCTGTACCCCATTTACTAGAGAAATTTTCTGTGGAAGCAGCAGATCATTGTTTGAAACTCTGAAATCTGATGTAGAGACCATTTACTCAGGTTCGACTAGGAAAATATTTTCATTATTACACTATTTTTAAAAGTTAAGGACTATCATCATTACCCAAATATCCTTTTCCAGCAGCTGACTTTTAAAATGAATGAAGCATGATCCATTGGGCATTTACCTAAATTCTGTATAATTTTGCTTGAATAAATTGTTCAGGCCTGAATTAGAAACATACATTCCAAGAGAATTTTTTTTTTAACTTGCTACCATGATTTTTTGTATAAGCTTTTTCCTGGCCTTAGAAGAAACACATTACTTAGGATTATAAAATAACTTAAAACATTCAGGCTCATTTAGATTGTTTGTTTAATTTTCCTTTTAGAATTGAAGGGTATCATATAACAACATATTTCAAAAGAAAAAGCTGGAGTTTTTAATTTTCAAAACATAAAATGGACACTGTAAAATGTAAGACTTGTTTTTAAATGGATACCTTTTTGTAAACAAAGTGATATATGAAAAATTGTAGTGTTGTAATTTTTGTCTCTTGCTCAAAAAGAAAATATGATGGGATGAAAGGTTTTACGCTGTTTCAGTAAACTTTTTTTTTTCTTTATCCTTCTTTTTTTTTCTTTTTGCTTTTATGCCATTAAGTATTACAATATATCCAACAACAAAAATGAAAAAGGGAAAAAAAAGAATACACAAAACATTGGTCTTATCAAGTATTCTGAAAATATGATTTAATAAAAAAGCAGAAACCCAAAATAGCATAACTTCACTGGAAAAATTAGAAAATTTAGCAAGATTTATATGCTAAAATTTCTATCAAAATACCTTTCAGCTGCTGCCCGTATTTCTTTCCAGGGATTTGCTACATATGCAGCAGTCTTACTTTGGCAAGTTTAGAGGGAGGTAAAAGTAGCGAAAACAAGTCAGTTCCTCACATCAGAGGCATCACCCTCAGCTGAGCTTCTACTTATTCACACCTGAGTCTCTAATTGAAATATGGCTAATCACAAATATATATGACAATAATGTATTTCATCTCCCAGAGTATAAAAACACTCATTCTTAATTTTATGCTCAGGACAGCCTTATGAAAGGGAATGTGTTTGCTTGTGATTTTTATGTTAGGTAGATAACTCCACAGAACAGGTTCAAAGTCAGCATGTCCCCTTACAGAGTTTTTTAGGTCAAACAGAGCATCTTAAAGCACAAAATGGCTGCCGAATGCAAAACCTGCCTTTTTCAATATCTGACTATCAGGTCTCCCCCATGACTTTGAAGAGCAGTTGCACTCAATCATTATGCCTGTGTACAGATGATGGTAATAAAAAAAGCATTTCACCGCAAATGTTTCAGAATTTTCTTGATATCTATGTGAAACAGCTTCTATCTTGCAGAAAAACTGAGTTATCATTTTTAGCCTTTAGGCAGGTAAGAAGCTCCCTTGTAGCTAACTTGAAAAATCAAAGAAACAAAAAAGTCTTTAGAGAGTAAGTGCTGTTAGATCAGTTCTACCAATATTTCCCGTGACCTTATGTGCTTAGCACAGCCAAGTACTTTTTAACTCTCCCAAATCTACCTTTTTCCATCATAGTAATTGAATTCCAGAAAGAAGTGAAAAACATTAATATCTCAGCTCGAAAAACCAAGAGTGAATATTATTGAGCTTTCTTATTAAAAGTGGCATTTTCATTAAAATTCCTCTTTTCATCTCGAAAGATCATGATGCTGTATTATCTGTTCTGATATAACAGCATGTGCCTAGGAGGTAATACAGTTCAGGAAAACAATTATATATGTTGACTGGCCCAAGGGTCATTTATACATTTGTTTCCTTGTTTGCAGGCTATATTTTTAACAACAATTTATGCACCTGAAGCATGTGTCATGCTTTCATAGTGATATAATAAGAGAGAAAATTTGTTTTGCATAATCCTATCTACAAGAAAGGGCAAATCTGTCAAGAATGATGAGTTAGATGTTTCTGTTAAATTCAGTGGACTGTCATATGAAAGTAAAAATACACTTCAGGAATAAGGACATAGAATAATCAAAGTGAAGTGAATGACAAACTGTAAATTTGGCTTATGGTTTGATGTAGAATTACAGAAACCAACTCCCTATAAATTTTTCGCTCAGCTGAAAACTGTGTACTGTGCTGACACAAACTCATTTTCTTTAACCACGGACGCTCTCTTTTAGCTTTCTTTCTTCTCTGAAATATCTGTATATTGCAGGAAAAAAAAAAAGTCAATAACATTATTTTACTTTCCTTGTTCATCCCTGGCCACATTTTTCTGTTTCATAAGAAAGCACCTTTCTGTCCCTGGCCCCTCACATTACTGAGTGGTTCATGAGGAATTCCTAACTGAGGAAATGCTGTCTAATGTGAGAGATGGGAAGATGTTTCCAGTGTTTTAGCTCTGACAGCTCTATGTCAACTGTGCAGTTATGAATGTTTTTAACACTTTATTTTCTTCATAGACCGTGACTGAGATACAAGTGCTTAATGCAGACGCATGGACATCTCTGTTGCCAGGTCTTCTTTCCATCCTGTAGCCCACAACCAAACATGATGTTCATAGCAGCAGCTGTGCAATGGTGTACGATAGCCTAGAGTAGCAGAGTGGCTGCTCAAGAAATAGTCTAACAGTGCCCTTCCAGATTTGACACAACACTTAGGATTTGGGCTAGTATCTATAAGGTCAGTTTGCATCGTGGATGAGGCTTTCTTGCAGTTATCTGTAGTTACCTACAGAGACCTTCAGCTTCTGCCTCTTCCAATATTCAGATGTGTACTTAATTTTGACCTTTTATTTGTTTGAGCTGCCCTGCTGGGATCAATGAGATTATTGTTGTACTACAAGACATTGATGCTGGCAGGGCTAGAGCCTAAGATGGGCTCTGTTCAACAAAGCACTCAAGTCTGTGTCTGCCTTTCCCCATTCAACAAGTCCCATTAATGGAACTCAAGTGTGTGCCTAAGTGCTTTCTTAAGCCTGAGCAGTGATAGCTCATATAATTGGGGTCAATGAACAGAAACCGTGTTAGCAGCCATGTAATGAATGACATTTTCTCCATGTCAAGCACAGATGAAGTGTTTGAAAGCAAGGAATGGTATTAGCTATTCCTATTATGTATGCAAAGTGTGAAAATGATACCTTGAAGTAATTGCACTTTGGAAAAGAAGTGCCAATTCTATCTATTTTTTTTTTCAGTGAAACCATTCTGTCTATTATTTGGTAATAGAAATAACAGACACACACACAAAAAGACATGTATTATATGAATGAATATCAGCTGGAAAAATAAATTGAAAAGCACTTCTCTGATGAGTGGCCAAACAATAACATCCAGAAAGTATGTAAATATAGTTGAAATAGTAAAAAAGTAATTTCTTTGATTTCCATCACCAAAAATGGAATAAACAATCAAATTTTAGCTATTATTGTACTTATTAATATGATAATGTGCCTCACCTAAAAAATTCACTACGCAGGCTCGAACGACACACCCACATGGGCAGGTAGAGCCCTTCCCAAATCTTCATTTGCGAAGCCTAGTCATACAATAAGATGAAAAACAAAAGCATTTTTTCATATTGAAACGTTGATTACAACTTCTAGGAAGATACTTTAGAGTCTATTTTTCAAATCAAAAATAAAAAAAAAAACAACTAAAAATGTTCCAAAAAAAATAATAGTTTTCCCACTCTTGATGAAAACCATTTCCTAATTTTAACCCAGCTTTTAATATGTCTGGACCATGAAATGCAGTTTTCACCAAATTTATACAGATTGATTAAAAATACCAATTTAGTCAGCTAGAATCTGAATATTAAAATTGATTTCAATCACTTCGAAAAACAATTTTAACATAAAATTATCTCAAATAGATTTCTTTTAAATTTGTTAGAAATCAAAGTCTGGAGCATCAGAAATGGAAAGCAGGGAGGCCCTTTCTCTCTAAATCCCATGCCATGACCTGCCATAGGTTATGGTTGGCATAATATATTAAAAAACAGGAAAAAAACCCCAAATAAGTCCACTTTTCAGTAGCAGCATTACTCTTTGTGTTAAAAATGTGACTACTCCAGTGGGATTGCAATGAGTTCTCATTGTAACAATACAGATTTTTCATACAAATTAGAAGTGATTTCTGAGTATTAGATCACAGCACTAAGTCAAGGTTTGAGGTTTCAGCCTTTCTTCAAGTGTTAAGGTAAAATTTATTTTTCACAATTTGTTATTTCCAGGTTTAAAGCTTTTAATTACTAAAGTTTTTGGGTTCTTTTCATTTCCACTATAAAGGTCAAACTTGAAGAAGAAAGAAAGGATACTTTTAGCCCTAAAAAAAAAATCTAAAATAAAGCCACATTCACACACACATTCTCTTCTTTTTTCACCTATCCTATAAGTATACAAATCACTCTTATGACTGTTACTGCTAGGGAGATACTGATGCATTTTTCTTAGAAAAGATGTAGTGGTGTTGTGGGTTTTATTGTCTCCTATTCAGATGCCACCATCTGTATTTTGACTTGTCTACCTTCTTTCCAAAAAACTTCCAGTATTTTACACAATTTGTCACTTTCCTCTACTCTATTTCCTTTTTCTGTTTCTGAAACAGTTTGTCTTTCAAATGCTACAATTCCACATCAGTGACATTATAAGAAACATCTTCATTCTGCAGTCAGCCTTTAAAGAGAATCCCAGAACCATTTAGGTTGGAAAAGATTTCTAAGATCCAGCCCAAAAATTAACACAGCACTGCCAAGTCCACCATTAAACCATGTCCTTAAGTGAAGCCTCTACATTTAAATACCTCCAGGGATGGCAACTCAATCACTTCCCTATTCCAATGCTTTCCACAAAGAATTTTTTTTTAATATCTTATCTAAGCTTCCCTAGCACAACTTGAGGCCACTTCCTCTTGTCCCATCACTTGTTACTTGTGAGAAGAGAATGAACTCCCCTCGATACGACCTCCTTTCAGGTAGTTGTAGAAAGTCATAAGGTCTCCCCAAAGCTGCCTTCTCTCCAGGACAAATGATCCCAGCTCCCTCAGCCACTCCTCATAATACCTGTGTTCCAGAACCTTTTCTGGACGTGCTCTATTACCTCAGAGTCTTTCTCATAGTGATGGGCCCAAAACCACAGGACTTATGTTGTGGTCTCATCAGTGCCAAGTACAGAGGGAAAATCCCTGTCCCCACCCTGCTGGCCACACCATTACTGACACAAGTCAGGATGCTGTTGACCTTCTTGGCCACCTAGATATACTGCTGGCTCATGTTTGAATGCTATCAATACACACCACCAGGTCCTTTTCAATTAGGCAGCTTTCCAGGCATTCTTCTCAAGGCTATAGCACTGCACGGGGTTGTTGTGACTCAAATGCAGTACCTGTAACTTTGCCTTGTAGAACTTCATACAATAGGCCTTGGCCCATTGACCAAGCCATCCCAAATCTCTCAAGAGAACCTTCTTGTTCTCCAGCAGATCAACACTCCTGTCCAACCTGGTGTCTTCTTCAAACTGACTGAGGCAGCATTTGATCCCCTTGTCCAGGTCATCAATAAAGACACAGTGAACCCTGGGGAACACCACTGTCAGCTGGATGTAACTCCATTCATCAACACTCTCTTGGCCCAGCTATCCAGGTATTTCTTTACTCAGCAAACAGTGTACCCAACCAAGACATGAATTGGCAGTTTCTCCAGGAGAATGTTGTGGGAAACAATGTCAAATGCTTTGCTAAAGTCCAGGTAGACAATATCCACTGCCTTTTCCTCATCCACTAGACAGGTCACCTTGTCCTAAGAATGAGATCAGGTCAGCCAAGCAGGCCCTGTCTTTCAAAACCCCATGCTGGCTGTGCCTCATCCTTTATTTGTCCTGCACATGCCATAAAATGGCACTTTACATGATCTGCCCCATGAACTTTCCTGGCACTGAGGTCAGGATTACAGATGTGTAGTTCCTTGGATCCTTCTTCCAACCCTTCTGTAGATGTAGACCCTGTAGATGAGCACTGAACTTGCTAAGTTCCAATCAACTTGGACCTCCTGGATTAGCCAGGACTTCAGGTAAATGATTGAAAGTGATTTGGTGGGCACTTCTGCTAGATCCTTCAGTACCCTTGGATGAATCCCATCCAGCCCCATAGACTTAGGTGTATGCCTAAGTGGTGTAGCAGGTCACTGACCAAATTTCCCTGTGATTATGGGATCTTCATTCTCCTCCCCACCCCTGTCTTCCAGCTCAGAGGGCTGGGTACTCTCATGTTGATGTTCAAATCTCCTAAAGTACATTCTTATAACATAGGTGTCCCTGACTACCATCTTCTAGCCTGTTCTCTCACCTATTGCTTTAAATTTTTACTTTGCTCCTTAAAGGGGGATTCTTGTCTCAGTAAAGCAGGAGGATCTTGCCCTTCACTTTCCACAATGAGTGATGTAGAAACAAGGTAAAAGGAAGGAGATGGAGTAATACAAGAGCTGTAAAGCTAACAGAAGTGATTTAAGTATAGAAAGATGACCCTAGTCCCTTAGCTGTGAGACAGTGTCTGTGTCTGTGCATAAGAAGACGAAAACTCTGTCCCTCAAGCACATGGGAAAATGAGTTACTGCTCTTT